>NW_028227266.1:52750100-53950100 GCF_978045245.1 Mus caroli | reverse complement strand
AATTACACAATTAAAAACAGAAAACAAAGACCATGTAACCATTTTGCTGATTTTTTTTTTTTAATAAAAGATAACAAACGTTGGCAAAGTTGATGGGAATAGACTCCTTCCTCTGGTAGGGCTATAACTTCTTTTAGAAAGGTGATTTGGTTATAACTTACTCAAAATTTTGGGTTTTTGAATACCATTTTGTCTGAAGTTTTTTGTTTTCTCTCAATAATCAGATTCATATGGTTTTGTTTTGGTTTTGTGCTTTTAGTGAGGGGTTAAAATATCTAATGACTATATTACATGGAAAGTAAGCTATAGAGAGACTGACTGGAATGATGGGCTTTGAATACAGGCTGTTGCTTAAAAATATTTTCATAGAATATGTATCTTGTCAGCTGATTGTGGGACAGAGAATAAAGAGGACGAGAAGGCCATTTAATCCACATAGCTTCTCCAGTGAAGAACAATGGTGTCTTTGTGTTTCTACTCTATGGTGATTAAGAAAGAGGTAGAGAAAGAAATTTCATGTATTCTTATGTGCTCATCTTTTAACCCTCACTGTTTTGATTTTTTTCCATAAACCTAGTTATCTGGAAAATCAGACAGATTAACCTTAATTAGTAGTATTGTTTTAATTTACCTTTTTGGGCATATGGAGAAGCTTGTAGATTTTAACAGGTTTATCTCAGTTGGTTATGGTGATGCTGTTTTAATTTCAGTACTCAAGAGTTAGAGGCAGGAGGATCTCTTGAGTTCCAGGCCAGCCTGATCAACATAGCAAGTTCCTGGACAGCCAGACCTGCATAATGTATCCTGTTGCAAACAAGCAGTGTGTCTCATGTCTTCTGTAACCCCATGATCTTTTTGAGGGAAATAGTGGCAGTTGTTTCTTTGTGTAGAAAATTCTGTACCATTAACCATCAAAGATTGCTTGCTTGTTAGTGTGGTACCTTTCTGGTATGCAAGATTGCATGCAGAAGTTAGGATTTGACCATATTTTTACTCATTAACAATCAAAAGCAACGATTAGTTTGTTTCTCCTTCTTCTGTTAAAGTCATCTACTATATGTTCTAAATTGTCAGACCAACCTCACTGGCATGGGAAGTAAAGAAGATGTCTCCAGGACGTCATGTGATTCAAAGCCCATCAACAGATAGAATGAATGTAACATCAACTGCAAGAAGAAGCTTAAACTTTGGGTGAGAATAAAATGCTCATAATATTATAAAACTAGTATTTCACAAGAAAAATATTCATAGGTGTCAACTTTATATACGAAAAACCATCTATCATTTCTGGGAAGTACTCGCCAATTTCTGTTCAGAACTCAACACACACATGCACAAACACAAAGGAACAATTGACTGTGTGTACTGAATTCTAAATGGAACATCTGTATCAGTGTCCTCTACCATCAAGGGTCAGGAACTATCATAGAAGAAAGGGCAGAGAAGACTCTAAGAGGATTCGGAGAAATGCTGTAAAATTCTTCCCTTCAGGACATGACAGTGCTATTGCATTCATGAATGTGTAGCTGTTGTGGTTACCTACACAAGACCTGAAGAATATCAAGCCTGCCAAATTCCAGCATGGGATTTTTTTTTAATTTAATTTTTTTTCTGAATTGTTATTGTATTATTTAGTTGAGAATTTCATGCAGCAAATTTTAATAAAATTCTTTCCCTTCCCTCAGTTCTTCCTAGATTCTCCATCCCCCACCATATAGCTTCTTAAAACCAAAACAAACAGAAAAACCACACACATATGTAAACTCACACAAACAAAAAAACCTACAACATGGGAGTCAATTTATGTTGGCCGATTATGCCTAAGATTAAGTCCTGCCCTGCAGTATGGTTAATATACCTAGTAACACTGCACTAAAGGAAAACCTTTTCCCTCTCTCAGAAGTTATCAGTTGAAAATAATTTCTTGCCTAGAAGTGGTGGTTTGTGCCCACTTCCCTTCTGTCATGTTGGGATTTTGTCTGGCTTGAACTTGTACAGTTCATGTTGTCACCATCTGGGAGTTTATATATGCATCCATCCTGTTGTGTTGGAAAATGCTGTTTCCTTGAAGTTACCCCATACCTCAGGCTCTTACAACTGTCCACTTCCTTTTCTGCATAGATGTCTGAGCTTTGAGGGCAGGGGTTTAGTGAAGTCATCCTATTTAGGGTTGATGGCACCAGAGTCACTGTACATTGTCTAGATGTGGATCTCTATATTACTTACCATCTCCTTGAAGAAGCAGCCTCTCTGATGAGGGTTGAGTGGTGCACTGATGTGATTGTACCTGTGTGTCATTAGGAATCACCTTACTGTGTTCATTGGGTACCCTCCCCAAGGTGAGTAGAAGACCCTTTTGCTATTTACATATTTATGCCACTGAACATAGAGAAATAAAGCTGAGGGTCAACTTGAAGCTTTACTCTAGTCTAGCATTCCTAGTGCTAGGACTATCTGTGCTGCCAATACATGAAAGCAGTGCTTCTCCACCTTCCCAATGCTGTAGTCATTTAATAAAGTTCTTCATGTTGTAGGGGTCCCCAAACATAAAATTATTTTTGCTACTTCATAACTAATTTTGCTACAGTTATGAATCATATCTGTTGCATTTTCTGATGGTCTGAACTACCCCCGTGAAAGGGTTATTTGATTCCTAAAAGAGTTGCTACCTACAGGTCGAGAACCTCAGTTGCTCTAAGCTGTATCATATTGACAGCAGAAGTTAACTCAGAGCATCTCAGTTCGTATTTCTTTGAAGTTGTTGATGCTTGCTCTTATAGCTCAAATTTGATTTAGAGTATTCCTTATAAATTTTTTTAAAATTTCAGTTAGAATATTGTTCAATTCAAGACCATCTGTGTAGTTCTTTTATATGTTTATTTCTTCTTACTGATATTCTTTACATGGTACTATTTTTTTTTAAATAAATGTATTCTCATATTATATCCCAACTGCAATTTCCCCTCCCCTCCCTCTTCACCTCCTACCCCTCTCAAGCAACACCTCACCTACCCCATCCACTTGCCATTTCTTTTTAGAAAAGAGCAGACCTCTCATGGATAGCAACCAAACATGGCATATCAAGTTGCAATAGGACTAGGTACTTCTCCTCATAGTAAAGCTGTTCAGGGAAACCTGGTTTGAGGAAACAGTTCCCAAATTTAGGCAGAGTCAGAGACAGCCCTTGCTCCCACTATTAGGAGACTGGGTTACACAACTGTAACATATGCAGAGGGCCTACGTCAGACCTTTGCAGGCTCCTTGGTTGCCAGTTCAGTTTTTGTAAGGTCCTATGAGTTTAGGTTTGTTGATTCTGTAGCTTTTCTTGTGGAGTCCTTGACACTTCTGCCTCCTACATTCCTTCCTCTGTCTCTGCCTGATTCACTGAGTTTTTCCTAATGTTTGGCTATGGGTCTCTACATCTGTTTCCATCACTTGCTGAGTGGAGCCTCTCTGTGATCATGCCAAGCTCTTGACTATGAGTACAGAAGAATGTCATTAGGAATCACTTCATTTACTATTTTTGGTTTTGGCTGTCATGTTTGGTTCTATCTTAGGTCTTTGGAGCATCCAGCCTCTCGTTTCTGGTTGTCCAGGCAGTGACAGGGGTAGGCTCTTTCTTGTGACATAGGTCTCAAGCTGGACCAGTCATTGGTTGGCCATACACAAAATTTGTGTGCCACCTTTACCCCCGCTCATCTTGCTGGCAGGACAAACTGTAGTTTCAAAGTTTTGTGGTTGGGTTGGTGTCCCATTCTCTTACCTGTACATAGATGACCAGTTCAGTCTCTGTATTCCCCATTACTAGGAGTCTTAGCTTGCATTACCC
The DNA here is from genome assembly GCF_978045245.1 of Mus caroli. NCBI lineage: Eukaryota > Metazoa > Chordata > Mammalia > Rodentia > Muridae > Mus > Mus caroli. Next base: position 53,946,271 of record NW_028227266.1, on the reverse strand, counting down.
TAATAGAGTCCTGGGAATTTTCATTGGAAATTTCTGAATTGCTCCCCGTTCCAATTCCAATTGACTCTCCTAGTACTCTTTCCCTTTATCCTTCCTCAACCCGATCCTTCCTGTTTCTGTCCCTACCTGCTCCCAGTCCACCCAAAATATCCATTCTATTTCCTCTTCCCTGGGAGACTTGTGCATTCCCCCTTGAGTCTCCTCTTTACTTAGCCTCTCTGAGTCTGTAGATAGTAGTATGATTATCCTTTACTTTATAATTAATATTTAATAATTATACAGTTACAAGTGAGAATATACAATGTTTGTCTTTCTGGGTCTGGGTTACCTCATTCAGGATGATTTTTTTTAGTTCCATCTATTTGTCTGTAAATTTCATGATATTACTATTTTTTAACAGCTGGATAATACTCCATTGTGTAAATGAACCACATATTTTTTTTTATCCACTCCTCAGTTGAGGGACATCTGGATTGTTTCCAGTTTCTGGCTATTATGAATAAAGCTTCCATAAACATAGTTGAATTTTGAGGTAGAATGGAACATCTTTTGTGTATATGTCCAGGTGTTTATAGCTAGGTTTTGAGGTAGATCAATTCCCAATTTTTTGAGAAACCACCATATTGATTTTCAATGTGGCTGTACAAGATTGCATTCACACCAGCAATGGAGGAGTCTTCCCCTTGTTCCATGTCTTCTTTTTTTTTTTTTTTTAATCTTTTTTTTTTTTTCACTGTTTTTTTTTATTACATATTTTCCTCAATTACATTTCCAATGCTATCCCAAAAGTCCCCCATACCGCCCCCCAATTCCCTACCCTCCCATTCCCATTCTTTTGGCCCTGGCATTCCCCTATATTGGGGCATATAAAGTTTGCAAGTCCAGTGGGCCTCTCTTTCCAGTGATGGCCGACTAGGCCATCTTTCGATACATATGCAGCTAGAGACAAGAGCTCCAGGGTACTGGTTAGTTCATCATGTTGTTCCAACTATAGGGTTGCAGATCCCTTTAGCTCCTTGGGTACTTTCTCTAGCTTCTCCATTGGGCGCCCTGTGATACATCCAATAGCTGACTGTGAGCATCCACTCCTGTGTTTGCTAGGCCCCTGCATAGTCTTACAAGAGACAGCTATCTTTGGGTCCTTTCAGCAAAATCTTGCTAGTGTATGCAATGGTGTCAGCGTTTAGAAGCTGATTATGGGATGGATCCCTGGATACGGCAGTCTGTAGATGGTCCATCCTTTCATCACAGCTCAGAACTTTGTCTCTGTAACTCCTTCCCTGGGTGTTTTGTTCCCAATTCTAAGAAGGGGCACAGTGTCCACATTTTGGTCTTCATTCTTCTTGAGTTTCATGCGTTTAGCAAATTGTATCTTATATCTTGGGTATCCTAAGTTTTGGGCTAATATCCACTTATCAGTGAATACATATTGTGTGAGTTCCTTTGTGATTGTGTTACCTCACTCAAGATGATGCCCTCCAGGTCCATCCATTTGGCTAGGAATTTCATAAATTCATTCTTTTTAAAAGCTGAGTAGTACTCCATTGTGTAAATGTACCATAATTTCTGTATCCATTCCTCTGTTGAGGGACATCTGGGTTCTTTCCAGCTTCTGGCTATTATAAATAGGGCTGCTATGAACATAGTGGAGCATGTGTCCTTCTTACCGGTTGGGACATCTTCTGGATATATGCCCAGAAGAGGTATTGCTGGATCCTCCGGTAGTACTATGTCCAATTTTCTGAGGAACCGCCAGACTGATTTCCAGAGTGGTTGTACAAGCTTGCAATCCCACCAACAATGGAGGAGTGTTCCTCTTTCTCCACATCCCCGCCAGCATCTGCTGTCACCTAAATTTTTGATCTTAGCCATTCTGACTGGTGTGAGGTGGAATCTCAGGGTTGTTTTGATTTGCATTTCCCTGATGATTAAGGATGTTGAACATTTTTTCAGGTGCTTCTCTGCCATTTGGTATTCTTCAGGTGAGAATTCTTTGTTCAATTCTGAGCCCCATTTTTTAATGGGGTTATTTGACTTTCTGGAGTCCACCTTCTTGAGTTCCTTATATATATTGGATATTAGACCCTTATCTGATTTAGGATAGGTAAAGATCCTTTCCCAATCTGTTGGTGGTTTTTTTTGTCTTATTGATGGTGTCTTTTGCCTTGCAGAAGCTTTGCAGTTTCATGAGGTCCCACTTGTCAATTCTCGATCTTACAGCACAAGCCATTGCTGTTCTATTCAAGAATTTTTCCCCTGTGCCCATATCTTCAAGGCTTTTCCCCACTTTCTCCTCTATAAGTTTCAGTGTATCTGGTTTTATGTGAAGTTCCTTGATCCACTTAGACTTGACCTTAGTACAAGGAGATAGGAATGGATCGATTCGCATTCTTCTACGTGTTAACAACCAGTTGTGCCAGCACCATTTGTTGAAAATGCTGTCTTTCTTCCACTGGATGTTTTTAGCTCCCTTGTCGAAGATCAAGTGACCGTAGGTGTGTGGGTTCATTTCTGGGTCTTCAATTCTATTCCATTGGTCTATTTGTCTGTCACTATACCAGTACCATGGAGTTTTTATCACAATTGCTCTGTAGTAAAGCTTTAGGTCTGGCATGGTGATACCACCAGAGGTTCTTTTATCCTTGAGAAGAGTTTTTGCTATCCTAGGTTTTTTGTTATTCCAGATGAATTTGCAGATTGCACTTTCTAATTCGTTGAAGAATTGAGTTGGAATTTTGATGGGGATTGCATTGAATCTGTAGATTGCTTTTGGCAAGATAGCCATTTTTAAAATGTTGATCCTGCCAATCCATGAGCATGGAAGATCTTTCCATCTTCTGAGATCTTCTAGAATTTCTTTCTTCAGAGACTTGAAGTTCTTATTATACAGATCTTTCACTTCCTTAGTTAGAGTCACGCCAAGATATTTTATATTATTTGTGACTATTGAGAAGGGTGTTGTTTCCCTAATTTCTTTCTCAGCCTGTTTATTCTTTGTGTAGAGAAAGGCCATTGATTTGTTTGAGTTAATTTTATATCCAGCTACTTCACCGAAGCTGTTTATCAGGTTTAGGAGTTCTCTGGTGGAATTTTTAGGGTCACTTATATATACTATCATATCATCTGCAAAAAGTGATATTTTGACTTCATCTTTTCCAATTTGTATCCCTTTGATCTCCTTTTGTCGTCGAATTGCTCTGGCTAGGACTTCAAGTACTATGTTGAATAGGTATGGAGAAAGTGGACAGCCTTGTCTAGTCCCTGATTTTAGAGGGATTGCTTCAAGCTTCTCACCATTTACTTTGATGTTGGCTACTGGTTTGCTGTATATTGCTTTTATCATGTTTAGGTATGGGCCTTGAATTCCTGATCTTTCCAAGACTTTTATCATGAATGGGTGTTGGATCTTGTCAAATGCTTTTTCTGCATCTAACGAGATGACCATGTGGTTTTTGTCTTTGAGTTTGTTTATATACTGTATTACATTGATGGATTTCCGTATATTGAACCATCCCTGCATCCCTGGGATGAAACCTACTTGGTCAGGATGGATGATTGTTTTGATGTGTTCTTGGATTCGGTTAGCAAGAACTTTATTGAGGATTTTTGCATCAATATTCATAAGGGATATTGGTCTGAAGTTTTCTATCTTTGTTGGGTCTTTTTGTGGTTTAGGTATCAGAGTAATTGTGGCTTCATAGAATGAGTTGGGTAGAGTACCTTCTGTTTCTATTTTGTGGAATAGTTTGTGAAGAACTGGGATTAGATCTTCTTTGAAAGTCTGATAGAACTCTGCACTAAACCCATCTGGTCCTGGGCTTTTTTTGGTTGGGAGACTATTATTGACTGCTTCTATTTCTTTGGGGGATATAGGGTTGTTTAGATCATTAACCTGATCTTGGTTCAACTTTGGTACCTGGTATCTGTCTAGGAACTTCTCCATTTCATCCAGGTTCTCCAGTTTTGTTGAGTATAGCCTTTGGTAGAAGGATCTGATGGTGTTTTGGATGTCTTCAGGATCTGTTGTTATGTCTCCTTTTTCATTTCTGATTTTGTTAATTAGAATACTTTTCCTGTGCCCTCTAGTTAGTCTGGCTAAGGGTTTATCTATCTTGTTGATTTTCTCAAAGAACCAGCTCCTTGATTGGTTGATTCTTTGAATAGTTCTTCTTGTTTCCACTTGATTGATTTCGCCCCTGTGTTTGATTATTTCCTGCCGTCTACTCCTCTTGGGCGAATTTGCTTCCTTTTGTTCTAGTGCTTTTAGGTGTGTTGTCAAGCTGCTAATGTGTGCTCTTTCTAGTTTCTTTTTGGAGGCACTCAGAGCTATGAGTTTTCCTCTTAGAAATGCTTTCATTGCATCCCATAAGTTTGGGTATGTTGTGGCTTCATTTTCATTGAACTCTAAAAAGTCCTTGATTTCTTTCTTTATTCCTTCCTTGACCAAGGTATCATTGAGAAGAGTGTTGTTCAGTTTCTACGTGAATGTTTGCTTTCTATTATTTATTTTGTTATTGATGATCAGCCTTAGTCCATGGTGATCTGATAGGATGCATGGGACAATTTCATTGTTTTTGTATCTGTTGAGTCCTGTTTTGTGCCCAATTACGTGGTCAATTTTGGAGAAGGTACCATGAGGTGCTGAGAAGAAGGTGTATCCTTTTGTTTTAGGGTAAAATGTTCTGTAGATATCTGCCAGATCCATTTGATCCATAACTTCTGTTAGTTTCACTGTGTCCCTGTTTAGTTTCTGTTTCCATGATCTGTCCATTGGTGAAAGTGGTGTGTTGAAGTCTCCCACTATTATTGTATGAGGTGCAATGTGTGCTTTGAGATTTACTAAAGTTTCTTTAATGAATGAGGCTGCCTTTGTATTTGGAGCATAGATATTCAGGATTGATAGTTCCTCTTGGAGGATTTTACCTTTGATGAGTATGAAGTGCCCCTCCCTGTCTTTTTTGATGACTTTGGGTTGGAAGTCAATCTTATCAGATATTAGAATGGCTACTCCAGCTTGTTTCTTCATACCATTTGCTTGGAAAATTGTTTTCCAGCCTTTCATTCTGAGGTAGTGTCTATCTTTTTCTCTGAGATGAGTTTCCTGTAAGCAGCAAAATGTTGGGTCTTGTTTGTGTAGCCAGTTTGTTAGTCTATGTCTTTTTATCGGGGAGTCGAGTCCATTGATATTAAGAGATATTAAGGAAAAGTAATTGTTGTTTCCTGTTATTTTTGTTGTTAAAGTTGGCATTCTGTTCTTGTGGCTGTCTTCTTTTTGGTTTGTTGAGGGATTACCTTCTTGTTGTTTCTAGGGCGTGGTTCCTGTCCTTGTATTGGTTTTTTTCTGTTATTATCCTTTGAAGGGCTGGATTCCTGGAGAGATAATGTGTGAATTTGGTTTTGTCGTGGAATACTTTGGTTTCTCCATCTATGTTAATTGAGAGTTTGGCTGGGTATAGTAGCCTGGGCTGGAATTTGTGTTCTTTTAGTGTCTGTATAACATCTGTCCAGGTTCTTCTGACTTTCATAGTCTCTGGTGAAAAATCTGGTGTAATTCTGATAGGCTTGCCTTTATATGTTACTTGGCCTTTTTCTCTTACTGCTTTTAGTATTCTATCTTTATTTAGTGCATTTGTTGTTCTGATTATTATGTGTCGGGAGGTATTTCTTTTCTGGTCCAGCCTATTTGGAGTTCTGTAGGCTTCTTGTATGTTCATGGGCATCTCTTTCTTTAGATTTGGGAAGTTTTCTTCTATAATTTTGTTGAAGATGTTTGCTGGTCCTTTGAGTTGAAAATCTTCATTCTCATCCACTCCTATTATCCGTAGGTTTGGTCTTCTCATTGTGTCCTGTATTTCCTGGATGTTTTGAGTTAGGATCTTTTTGCATTTTCCATTTTCCTTGATTGTTGTGCCGATGTTCTGTATGGAATCTTCTGCACCTGAGATTCTCTCTTCCATCTCTTGTATTCTGTTGCTGATGCTTGCATCTATGGTTCCAGATTTCTTTCCTAGGGTTTCTATCTCCAGTGTTGCCTCATTTTGGGTTTTCTTTATTGTGTCTACTTCCCTTTTTAGGTCTAGTATGGTTTTGTTCATTTCCATCATCTGATTGGATGTGTTTTCCTGTTTCTCTTTAAGGACTTCTACCAGTTTGGTTGTGTTTTCCTGTTTTTCTTTAAGGACTTGTAACTCTTTAGCCATGTTCTCCTGTAGTTCTTTAAAGTCCTTCTTGATGTCCTCTACCATCATCATGAGATATGCTTTTAAATCCAGGTCTAGTTTTTCAGGTGTGTTGGGGTGCCCTGGACTGGGCGAAGTGGGAGTGCTGGGTCCTGATGATGGTGAGTGGTCTTGGTTTCTGTTAGTAAGATTCTTACCTTTACCTCTAGCCATCTGGTAATCTCTGGAGTTGTTATAGTTGTCTCTGTTCAGAGGTTGTTCTTCTGGTGATTCTGAGTATCCTCTGTCAGCAGACCTGGGAGACAGGCTCTCTCCTCTGAGTTTCAGTGGTTATTGCACTCCCTGCTGACAAGCTTTCCTCTTAAAGGGAAGGTGTACAGATATCTGGCGTTTGGACCTCCTCCTGGCCGAAGAAGAAGGCGGAAAACAGGACCTTTCCCAGATGCTGTGTTGCTTTGGCAGGTCACAGAAGCTGTAGGCTTCTGTGGTGCACACTCTCAGCCATGCAGACTAAGTTCCTAAGTTCAGTGGAGTCCTGGATCCAAGATGTGCTCCCTGCTCCTGAGGCAGAGGGCTCCTGTGCAGGGCAGACCACTGTCTTCCAGCTAGGAGGGTGCCGGATGTCTGTGGCCCCCAAAGGGTGCTGCCTCAGCAGCTCTGTGGCTCCCGCCTGTCCCAGAAGCTGTCTGCCTCTGTGGTCCTCACTCTAACCTGTACAGACTAAGTTCGGCGGAGTCCTGGAGCCAAGATGGCGCTCCCTGTAGGGCAGGTCACTGTCCTCCGGCTGGGAGGGTGCCGGATGTCTGCGGCCCCAAAAGGGTGCTGCCTCAGCGGCTCTGTGGCTCCTGCCTGTCCCAGAAGCTGTCTGCCTCTGTGGTCCTCACTCTGACCTGTACAGACTAAGTTTGGCGGAGTCCCGGAGCCAAGATGGCGCTCCCTGCAGGGCAGGTCACTGTCCTCCGGCTGGGAGGGTGCCGGAAGTCTGCGGCCCCAAAAGGGTGCTGCCTCAGTGGCTCTGTGGCTCCAAGCTGTCCCAGAAGCTGTCTGCCTCTGTGGTCCTCACTCTGACCTGTACAGACTAAGTTCGGCGGAGTCCCGGAGCCAAGATGGCGCTCCCTGCAGGGCAGGTCACTGTCCTCCGGCTGGGAGGGTGCCGGATGTCTGCAGCCCCAAAAGGGTGCTGCCTCAGCGGCTCTGTGGCTCCCGCCTGTCCCAGAAGCTGTCTGCCTCTGTGGTCCTCACTCTAACCTGTACAGACTAAGTTCGGCGGAGTCCTGGAGCCAAGATGGCGCTCCCTGTAGGGCAGGTCACTGTCCTCCGTTCCATGTCTTCTTAAGCATGAACTGTTGTTCAGTTTTTGATCTTAGCCACTCTGACAGGTTTAAGATGGATTCTTAGAGTCATTTTGATTTGAATTTCCCTGATTGCTAAGGATATTAAACATTTAAAGTGCTTCATGGCTATTTAAGATTCCTCTGTTTAGAATTCTCTGTTTAGGTCTGTACCTCATTTTTTTATTTGATTATTTGATTTGTTGATGTATAGCTTCTTAGATCCTTTATACACTTTGGAAGTTGGCCCTCTGTCAGATGTGAGGTTGGTAAAGATCTTTTCCCATTCTGTGGGGTACTGTTTTATCCTATTGTTAGTGTCTGCTTTACAGAAGCTTTTCAGATTCATGAAGTCCCATTTATTGATTATCTTAGTGCCTGTGCTGTTGGTGTTCTGTTCAGGAATTTATTTCTTGTACTGATGCATTCAAGACTATTCCCCATTTTCTCTTCTATCAGGTTGAGTTTTGTGCAACATAATGGATATGAATATGGATCTATTTACATTCTTGCACATGCTGACATCTAGTTAGACCAACACCATTTGTTGAAGATTTTTTTTCCCATTGTATAGTTTTGGCTTCTTTGTCAAAAATCAGGTTTCCCTATGTGTATGGATTCATGTCTGGGTCTTTGATTCGATTCCATGAATCAGTATTTCTGTTTTTATGCCAATATCATGAGTTTTTTATTACTAAAGTTCTGTAGTAGAGTTTGGATTAAGGGATGGTGATACCTCTGGAAATTCTGTATTGTATAAGATTGGTTATACAATAAAGAAATTCTGTATTGTATGAGATTGGTTATACAATAAAGAATTTAACTATGCTGGGGTTTTTCCATATCAAGTTGATTATTGGTTTTTTTTTCAAGGTTTATAAAGAATTGTGTCAGAATTTTGATGGGAATTGCATTGAATCTGTAGATTGCTTTTGGTAATATGACAATTTTTGCTGTTAATCCTACTGATCTACATGAGCTTGGGAGATCTTTCCATCTTCTGATATCTTATTCAATTTCTTTCTTCAAAGTTCTTGTCATAAAAGTCTTTCACTTGCTGGGCTAGAGTTACCCCAAGATACTTTATATTATTTGTGGTTTTTGTGAAGGGTGTTGCTTCTCTGATTTTTTCTCATCCTATTTAATGTTTGTATATATGAGGACTACTAGGTTGTTTTTGGAGTTAATCTTATATCTCACCACTTCACTGAAGCTGTACAGCTATAGGAGTTCCCTGGTAGAATTTTTGGGGTTACTTATATATACTATCACATATCATCTGGAAATAGCAATCTTTGACTTCTTCTTTTCCAATTTGAATACCCTTGATCTCCTTCAATTGTCTTATTGCTTCATCTAGAACTTAAAGTACTATATTATTAGATATGGGGAGTATGGACAGTTGGTCTTGTATCTGATTTTAGTGGAATTGCTTTGGGTTTCTTTTTTCTCTTCATTTAATTTGATGTTGGCTATTGATTTGCTGTAAGTTGCTTTTATTATGGTTAGGTATTTCCATTGTATCACTGCTCTCTCCAGTACTTTTATCATGAAGGGATGTTGGATTCTGTCAAAGCCTTTTCCAGTATTTAATGAGAAGATTGTTTATTTTTTAAGTTTGTTTATATGGTATATTACATTGACAGATTTCCATATGTTGAACCATTTCTGCATCTGTGGAACAAGGCCTACTTGATCATGATGGATGGTATTTCTTTGCATCAATGTCTATGAAGGAAAGTGGTCTGCATTCTTTTTATTTGTTGAGTCTTTCTGTGGTTTAGGTGTTAGGATTACTTTGACCTCATAAAAAGAATATGACAATGTTTATTCTTTTTCTATTTTATGAAAAATTTGAGAAGTATTGGTATTAGCTCTTCTTTGAATGTCTGGTAGAATTCTGTGCTAAAACCTTCTGGTCATGGGCTTTTTTGGTTGGGAGACTTTAATGACTGCTTCTATTTTCTAAGGGGGTCATAGGTCTATTTAAATTGTTTTGCTGATCTTGATTTAACTTTGGTAAGTGGTATCTATTAAGAAAATTGTCCATTTCTTTTAGATTTTCCTGTTTTCTGGAGTACAGGTTTTTGGAGTATGATTAATGAGTCTTTGGATTTCTTTGGTATCTCTTATGCTCCCCTTTTTATTTCTGACTTTATTGACTTGAATATTCTCTGTGTTTTTTAGCTTCGATAGTGATTTGTCTCTTATTGATTTTTCTCAAAGAACTAACTCTTTGTTCCATTGATTCTTTGTATTGTTATTTTTATTTCTATTTTATTGATTTCAGCCCTAAGTTTGATTATTTCCTGCCATCTACTTCTCTTAGATGTTTTTGCTTCTTTTTGTTTCAGGGCTTTCGGGTGTGTTGTTAAGTTGCTAATATGAGATCTCACTGATTTCTTTTAAGGCACTTAGTGCTATGAACTTTAATCTTAGCACAGCTTTCATTGTATACCACAGTTTGGGCATGTTGTGCCTTCATTATCATTGAATTCTAGGAAGTCTCTAATTTCATTATTTCTGCCTTGACCCCATAGTCATACAATAGAGAGTTGTTCAGTTTCCATGAGTGTGTAGGTTTTCTGTTATTTCTGTTGTTATTGAAATCCAACTTTAGCTTGTGGTGATCTGTTAAGATACAGGGGATTATTTCAGTTTTCCTGTATCTCTTGAGACTTGTTTTGTGAACGAGTATGTAGTCGGTCTTTAATATAAGCCTTTTAAATGTGTACTATTTAATGAAAAGTTGGCCAGTGCTTGCTTTGTCAGTTCTCTTTCCTCTATTACCCAATTTTCCTTTTTTTCCCCTAAAGATTATTGCTTTATTTGTTTGTGTATGTGGACATGTCTGTATGAGTAAATGCACAGTGCCCATGGAGGCTAGGAGAGAGCATCATATTCGTAGGAGCTGGAGTTAAAGGCACTTGTGAGCTTCACAATGTGAGTGCTAGAATCTGAACTCTGGTCCTCATGATTGAGCAGTAAGTGCTCTTAACAACTGAACCATCTCTGGTCCCCAAACCTGACCATTCTTTGCAATTGCCTTATCTGTTACACCCACCATTTCACAATTAACAGCTTTTTACCTATTATTACCTTGGGTATGTTTGTAATATTATTGAGTTTACAGAGCATTACAATGTTTTGAAGGCAGGGGTCACACTGTATACGATAGAGTGACTTTACACTGATAATTCTTCTTTAGCTGCCCAAGTGCTGATGATGTGCATCACCATGCTTTATATTTTTTTCATGTGGATATGGATGTGTGAAAGTGCACAGTTTTGTAAAGGATCCTCATACTTGCATGATGAACACTTTACCAACTGAGATCTCTCCTCAGCATTATAATTTGAAATGTCCATTTGCTGTGCTTTTATCATCTTTGAGGCAAGATCTTTGATATATCTGCATATCTTAAGCATCCTCACACTGTAGCTGACCTTTAGTGAAAGCTGATTCTTTTTCAGTTGAATTAGATTTTTGCTTTCAATTTTTTTGTGTGTGAAGTTTCTAGATAGTGTTTTCTTTGGTGAGTGTTTAATGGGTTAAAGCAGTATAAAATACTTAGATACATAAACAGAGAACTAAATACATTCTTAGATACATAAACAGAGAACTAAATACATTCTCCCAAACAAGGGAGCTTTAACAAGGCAACTTTTTCGTTACTACAGTTCATTAGTCTGTTTTCTAAGACTATTTAATGCAAATTTCTTTTAGTACTGGAGACTTTGAATGCATGCATTAGTTACTTTTTCTTATGGCTGTTAGCAAATACCTGGCAAAAGCAACTTAAGGGAACTTTGAAGGATTTGCTGTTGGATGAGACATAGTTTATCATGGCTGGGAATATGAAGTGTCTGATCACATCCTGTCTTCAGTCAGACAAGATGAATGCTAATACATGCCTGCTTTCTCCTTTTTCTTCAGTCTGAGATCCAAACCTGTGCAGTGGTGCTGGTCTTATTTGGGTTGCTCTTTTTAAAAAGAGTATCTCAAAATCACTTGCCATTTTGATGCTGTTTAAAAAGCATTATATTTGTCAGTCCTATCTAGACACTCCCTCATAGACATACCCAGAGGGTTGTCTACTAGGTTATTCTAGAACCCGTCAAGTTGACAGTATTAACCATGGTAGTGCCTACATGGATAAAATTCTCACCCTTTTCTCCCTGTGATCCTATTCATTATCATTGTATAATGTATTGCTTCTTTTTCTTCCAGATGTGGTTCATAGGCTGCCTTTAGTACCTACCCACATCTTATTCTACTTGGGTTGTGCTTACTAATGGTAATGTTAGTTATAAAGTTGGGTTTTTTTTATTTTAACTCAAAATTTCAATAGGAAATAAACCATTTAATATGAATACCGCAGAGTCACTTATTTCTGAAAAAAAAATTGGTAGTCTTTAAAGTCATTTACCCAGGGAACAGAAAAGGTGGGAAGGAAAGTAGATCATGTCTCCTTACCTATAATATTTTCTTTACATACACCATAGAAAAGGAAGTCAGAAGTTACCCTAACCCCAGCCAGCCAGCAGAAAGAACTGTTTCCATGTCAGTGCACTAAAATTCAGGACCTAATTTCGGTTGCAGAAGGAGTACAGGGACAGATTTGGACCAGAATAGAAGAAGGATGTCACTGTTAGATTGTATTTGAACCCAAGAAAAAAATTCAGTCTTTTAGTAGTCTAAGTCTTGGTGTCTCTTCAGGCCTGAGGGGTCTATAATGCTTAGAAGAAGGAGCAGTTTTGTAGTGACTGAGTCAAGGATGATATGCATTGTTACTTAGAAAAGCTAGTAATGGCAAGAAAAGATTTAGGTACTTACATATAATGGTATATTTTCACAATAATTACTTTGATATTTAATTTATCACATGTGTTTCCCTTTCTCAATAGGAGTTTACCTGGTGCAGTAACTGCCCCGTGTCTGGCTCCCACAGGTGTCAGTTGGGCTGACAAGGTAAAGGCTCATCACACTGGCTCTGCTACTCCTGAGGCTACACCTGCTCAATCCTGTGCACCAATGACAGTGCAAAAGACTACCCGGAAAAATGGCAAGTGATTTTGAGTTACTCTTTTCAAATTTTTTACTTATTCATGCTTTAGCTGCCTATAGTTAGAAAGGGATGTTTATACATCTTAAAACTTGGTCCTGCTGGGCAGTGGGGGCACACATCTTTAATCCCAACACTTGGGAGGTAGAGACAGGTAGATCTCTGTGAGTCTGAGGCCAGCCTGATCCACAGAATGAGTTCCAGGATAGCCAGGGCTACATGGAGAAACCTTGTCTCAAAAAACAAACCAATCAAACAAACAACCCCAAACTTTCCCTTATTTTATGTCATATTGATCTCTATTAGTTAAAACTATAAAATGTAGGCTTGCAATGTAGTAATTCATTGGTAGAGTGCTTCCCTAGCAAATAGGATATCCTGAGTTGACTCTGAGACATTTCTTTTTTGGTACTATGGATGTATTTCATTTTATTTTTCTATCTTGATGTCAGTTATGTTGGCTCATCTTGAATATTATTCCATCCGTTTATCTAATGTACTGTCCTGATGTTTTGTTTTGTTTTTTTGTACAAGTAAACTTGTTGCAAATTAGTAGTAGGCAAGAGTTCTGCACTATTCTCTTTTTTGTTGCTATAGCATAATATCAGGCTATGTGCTTTTTAAACAAAAGAAGTTTATTTAACCTAAAGTTTCAGAGGGGAAAAAATCCAAGATTGGTTGGCCCCATCAATTCAATGTCTACATGCTACAAATAAAATTTTATGATCTTCAAAATTCTGAAAGAGAATTAACTCATACTCGAGCGATTATGGCTGACTAAATTACTCATTAAAACTGAGAAGAGATTTCTATACTTTTAAACATGTGAGGTCTCAAAAGAGGATTATGTTTCTCAGACCCAGTTACCACTAGAAAGAAAACAGCACAGAGAGCCAAAGATTTAATTAATTAAGTAATCACTCATGACAATCTCAGGATGAGAGCCACTCGTCCATACTTTTTAATTAATTAATTAGTTAATTAATTATCCAGTGATGATAATCTCAGAATGAGAGCCTCTAGTCCAGATTTTTTTTTTTATGATTATAGTGTGCTGAAAGTGAAGAATTTAGGATGATGATAATATTAAGAAATTGAAAATTAGCTAGGTATGTTAGCATGCACCCTAGGGGAATAAGATAGGATCATGAGTCTGATCTCCATAGCTGGCTCAGGCTAGCCTGAGTCATGTCATAAAACCTTGTGTCACCAACAATAATGGAAAACATTTAAGAAATAAATTAACTCTGAACACAGCAAAAATATCCAGACTAACAAAGAGAGACAAGAAAGGGAAGATCTGAAGAGAAGAATGCGAAGCGATATACATGAAATCTACAGAAAGTGTGCAGGGATTTTACAAAGCCACATTAGAAGAAATTATATAAATTTCCCAAACTGCTAAAAGAAATCAGGTGCTATGTTTAAGAAAGCCTCTGAGTCCTAAGCAGGAAAAATACAAAATAAATTTTATCTGAATACAATATAATAAAAATACTGAAAATTTTAGAAATAGAAAAATCTTTACAAGTAATTAGAGAAAATAAATACCAAAAAGGAATGAAAATAATGTTGGGTAGAGGAACTGTGAATACTAAGTACAGTGGAGCAATATGTGTAGAATGCTGGAAGACAGAGCTTTAAAAAATGTACAGAACCAAGGTCTGTGCTTAGAGCACAGTTCTCTGCAGAGAACTTTGGATGGAAAGAAAACCATCCCTGATGGACACCTAGGCCTGCAGGGAGTAGTGGGGAGCCTCAGAAGGAGTAAACATGGACAAGTCAAAGAGTGTGCCCAACTTAAACGTCTACTTTCTCACAGGCATGTATTTATGTTTGGGTGCACATTAGGATTTGAATCAGCTGTAAAGTAAGAGGCTTTCAGCATCTGCTAGTCATCTCTGTCTTCTTCCTATTGGGTCTTTTCCCATGCCTCACAGATATTTTGTAAGAGCTGTACTTGAAAAAAACCCAAAACCAACCAAACAATCAAATACCCCAAACACTGGAAGTGTATGCCCTTTCTTTTCTTTTCTTTTTTCTTTTTTTTTTTTTGTTTGTTTGGTTGGCTGGTTCGTTTTTGTTTTTTGTTATTTATTTATTTATTTTTTACACTCCAGATTTTATCCCCGGCCCCCCCCCAGTCTACCCTCCGACTGTTCATTTTTTTTATTATTAGATATTTTCTTTATTTACATTTCAAATGTTGTCCCCTTTCATAGTTTCCCCTCAGAAAATTCCCTATCCCCTTCCCCTTCCCCCTCCCCCTCCCTGCTCCTCAACCCACCCACTCCCGTTCCTGGTCCTGGCATTCCCCTATATTGGGGCATAGAGCCTTCACAGGACCAAGGGCTTCTCCTCCCATTGATGACCAACTAGGCCATCCTCTGCTACATATATAGCTAGAGCCACAAGTTCCACCATGAGTTTTCTTTGATTGGTGGTATAGTTCCAAGGAGCTCTGAGGGTATGTGTTAGTTCATATTGATGTTCCTTCTATGGGGCTTCAGTTCCCTTGGTATTTCTCTGGCTCCTTCATTGGGGACCTTGTGCTCCATCCAATGACTGTGAGCATCCACTTCTGTATTTGTTTATGGGATGGATCCCCGGGTGGGGCAGTCTCTGGATGATCCTTCCTTCAGGCTCTGCTCCAAACTTTGTCTCTGTAACTCCTTCCATGGGTATTTTGTTCCCCATTTTAAGAAAGAACAAAGTATCCACACTTTGGTCTTCCTTCCTCTTGAGTTTCATGTGTTTTGCAAATTGTATCTTGGGTATTCTAAATTTCTGGGCTAATATCCACTTATCAATGAGTGCATATCATGTGTGTTCTTTTGTGATTGGGTTGCCTCACTCAGGATGATGCACTTTCTTTAAAATAGGTTTTAATAAGTTTAACTCTCTGATCTTCTCTTTAGCTGTTCTTATCATGCTTTTCCTAATTCATAGAGCTGGTGCTTCTTTGTGTGGTTGATTTCAATCCATATGTGAATATGCATTGATCCAGTTAGCACAGTAACTGTCTACTCAACCATTAACCATTTGTGTGCTTGGGAAGTTACCACTCCACTTCCTGAGAGAATTAGACCCATTTTAATGTCTGACTGCTTCAGGTGTGAAGCTGACAAACAGCTCTTGACAAATCAAGAGTTTGCCTCCAACTCAGCCTGTTGTTTTAAATCATTATCTACCATTCAGGGATGCTTTATTTCAGCTATAAGGACCACTGTTCCTGAAGCTATGACTCCTATTTCAGAAGGCCCTGCACTAACCATTGCTACTTCAGCTAACTTGCACCAGCTTTAGCTATCACTAGCTTTGGTGACCTTTTCTCCTGTAACAATTCTCACTAAGGCCTGGGTGGGAGAATAAACTGTCCTCTCTTTCAAAAGAAGCCCCCCTGAGCTGTTATAATTGAAAGCCTATATTTGGACCTTATGCCAGACTTGAGATTGGTGTGGAACTTGGATCAGTATTGTGAATGGTTCAAAAATACAGTCCTACATTTATATCGCAGTCCCTCCAGGCTGTATATAATCAGAGGGCCAAGCTGTAATATGAGGAGGAGACAGTGGCAGTAGTTGTCATGTTGATAACAGCCACAACAGTAACAAATGGTAGTGGTTATAGCCAAACAATAAGAAGGCTGCTGTAGAGTTCTAGGCCTGAATAGCAGGCAACCCGATGACCTGAATTCAGTTCCTTGGTACTTTAGTGGAAGGAGAGCAGTGACTCCTGAAACTTGTTCTCTGACAAATAAAACAAATATGAAAGCAATAGGGGGGAGCCCACAATCATACAATCAACCAACCTCTGGCTTACTCACAAACACACACACATACACACACACACAGTGGCGGGTGGGAGAGGGAGAGAGAATTATAGGTTTTTCTTTTCTGTCTTGCAGGATGGTAGAGAAGAGTTTGGTTTGAGATGGTATTAAAGTCTATTACTCCTTTTGAGATTTCCAGTGAAACCCACCCCGAGTATTTAGAAAGCCCACTACATCCCTGAATTCCAGTTTTTGTTTCCAAGAATTGTACAGTTACTTCAATTTCTGCTTAGCTCATTAGCATCCCAGCTGCTTCTTTCTGCTGCTTTTTTGGAGTCTTGCCTTGTATACAAAAAGCTGAGTAGTTGTCAGCACCTCAGGGAAGATTGAATGCAGATTTTGGGGGGAGGGGAGAGGCTTATTTGTCTGTAGTATCCCCCACTTTCTGTAAGGCACTGTCTCTGGACTATAGTGCCAGGCAGGAATGCTGACTTTGCTAGAACACCTTTCCTTGTACTCTCAATGCCAAGTGTCTTCAGTCAGAATGCTCATATGAACATGAGTCTGACGCCGCCATTCCCTTCCCTCAGGAACTGTAGATTCTCAAGACATGCTTATGCTGGTTCCTTTCCAGCACCTTTAAACAGTTCCTTTATATATTTTGTCTAGTTTTTATGGCTGTTTTTGGCAAGAAAAAGGCCAATTTTCATGCAAGTTATTTTTTTATGGCCTGAACTATTAAGTCTAAATACATATACATGCATACATGGAATATTTACTCAAATTAAATCATGCTGAGTTATTAGAAAATCTTGTGAAATTTCAGGTGATTTAAATCATTTGAGAGATAGGAGGTGGGAGTGCTGCTGGTGAGATGGCTCAGTGTGTAAAGAACTCGCCATCAAGTCTGATGACCTAAGTTCAGTACCTGGGACAAATCCACATGGTAGGAAGAACCAACTCTTGAAAATTACTGTGATCTTCCTATGAGTACACCCTCCATAAAATAGAGATAAGGCATATTTTGTTACTAATCACATGGAATTAAGTTACAAAAAATACAAAAATATAGCTATGTAATTCTGAAAAGTTTGGGACTTCATAAGGTACATCTGGACAGTGTCAGGAAGGACATCTTAGTGAAAACTTGAAAAATGAGTTAAATGAAGGTGAACATTTAAGAATTATGGAGATGAAGAAGGAAAACTAAATATCCTTCTTTTGAAGTTACAAAAGAAAAGTTAAAGCCCAAGGAAAGAAAAATAAATAGCTATAAATTTAAGAGGTACTTTTCAAATAGATGAATAAAATGACTAGTCTCTAGTAATGTGGATGAAGGGATACAAGACATAAAGGTGTGTGTCAGGGAAAAGCTAGGAAATAATATAGAGAAAGTGCCAGCGTTGACAAGGTCGTGATAGACTATTAAAGCAGCATTATACCTCACATTTAGAAAATCAGGAGAAATTAAAAAAACGTTTCAACTACAACTTCAAATTGACATAATAAGAGTTAGGAGAAGCTTGAAGGGACTTTATAATTATTTTGAAAAAAAAATGCAAATCTGAAATATCTTTTCCCAAAAAGATTTTACATTAAGATGTCTATACTTATGAGTTTTTCTAAACTTCTAAAAATAAAAATATCAAGTCTATAGAAATTTATCCTAAAGTTAAAAAGGTCATATTTTATGTT
Organism: Mus caroli; assembly: GCF_978045245.1. NCBI lineage: Eukaryota > Metazoa > Chordata > Mammalia > Rodentia > Muridae > Mus > Mus caroli. Next base: position 53,928,229 of record NW_028227266.1, on the reverse strand, counting down.
AGCATAGTCTTAACATCAAGACCTACTATGGAAATTATATGAAGGTTGTCTCTTAAACACTGATGTAAATATTCTAACCAAGCATTAATGCATCAAATGCTGTTATAAGTACATTGATGTATCATAACCAATTAGGATATTTTAATTATTCTTCAAATAGTGGCTATATTGAGTTGAATTTAATGCAACTTTACCAATGATATTTGTAATATTGGAAAATTTATATATATAAAATTGAGAACCCAGATGTCCCTCAACAGAGGAATGGATACAGAAAATGTGGTACATTTATACAATGGAGTACTACTCAGGTATTAAAAAGAATGAATTTATGAAATTCCTAGACAAATGGATGGACCTGGAGGGCATCATCCTGAGTGAGGTAACCCAATCACAAAAGAACTCACATATGTATTTGCTGATGAGTGGATATTAGCCCAGAAACTTAGAATACCCAAGATACAATCTGCAAAACACATGAAACTCAAGAAGAACAAAGACCAAAGTGTGGACACTTTGCCTCTTTTTAGAATTGGGAACAAAACACCCATGGAAGGAGTTACAGAGACAAAGTTTGGAGCTGAGACGAAAGGATGGACCATCTAGAGACTGCCCTACCTGGGGATCCATCCCATAATCAGCCTCCAAATGCTGACACCATTGCATACATTAGCAAGATTTTGCTGAAAGGACCCAGATATAGCTCTCTCTTGTGAGACTATGCTGGGGCCTAGCAAACACAGAAGTGGATGCTCACAGTCAGCTATTGGATGGATCACAGGGCCCTCAATGGAGGAGCTAGAGAAAGTACCCAAGGAACTAAAGGGGTCTGCAACCCTATAGGTGGAACAACAATATGAACTAACCAGTACCCCCACAGAGCTCGTGTCTCTAGCTGCATATGTATCAGAAGATGGCCTAGTTGGCCATCATTGGAAAGAGAGGCCCATTGGTCTTGCAAACTTTATATGCCTCAGTATAGGGGAACGCCAGGGCCAAGAAGTGGGAGTGGTGGGGGGAGTGGGGTGGAAGGGTATGGGGGGACTTTTGGGATAGCATTGAAATGTAAATGAAGAAAATACCCCCCAAAAAAAAGATTGTGAAAGGAGATGTAAACTTTAGTTTTTTCTACTTTTGTTCTAATACTCTGTTTTGAGTGGCTCAGATGGTTTAACACATGATTTGCTGTCTTTAAACAGTCATTACTATGGGAATATTTTATCAATATGGTTTTCAATGGAGGTTCAGTGAAGATGTAATTTGTCTGTAGTCTTTTATTTTTTGTTTCCAAGAGACCTTGGTATAGTTTTTATTTTGAAATACCCCTTTTTACTTGCTTCAGATTTTAAATTATATGATAGTGTTTGTGTTGACTGTCTTGACTAATGGATTAGGTCCAACTTTTTGGTAGTGCTTTTCTTTCTTTTAAAGAACGGAGTGATTAATCAGCATGGTTTGAAGAGGAACTGGCTGAATTAACTAGAAACTGAAATCTTTTGTTAAACTTTTAATTTTGCAATTCAGTTTTTTCTCCTTGTGTGGTTCTTACTCATTTTATTATTTTTTGCTTAATTTGCATTATATTTAAGTATAAACAAGATATACTTAAAAACATGTAGTATGTTTTGATAATGTTAAGCATGACTAAATGTTGAGTTTAGATAGAATTGATATGACTTTCATCATTGTTCCTTTTTCTGGGTATACTAATAGTATTGAAGACGTTTTCTGTTAAGAAACAGACTAAATAATTGCAGTGCAATAATGTCTAAAATTTGCCTTAAAATATTTTAGGAGCCGGGCGTGGTGGCGCATGCCTTTAATCCCAGCACTTGGGAGGCAGAGGCAGGCGAATTTCTGAGTTTGATGCCAGCCTGGTCTACAGAGTAAGTTCCAGGACAGAAACCCTGTCTCAAAAAACAAAAACAAACAAGCAAACATACATACACATACATATATACATATATATGTAAAAAACAATAGGGAAAAGGAAATTAAATTGGAAAACATTTCTTTTTATAGTTTCTCTTAATATATTTATCATCTAAAGAAAATTTGATTTAATTCTTCCCTTAATTACATAGAACGGAAAGATGCTGAGGGATGGGAGACTGTTCAGAGAGGTCGGCCAGTGCGTTCCCGATCGACAGCAGTGATACCTAAAGTTTCACTAGTGACAGAAACCTTAAGGTCAAAGGATGACAGCGATAAGGAAAACATATGCCTTTTACCTGAAGAAAGCATACAGAAAGGAAAACTTGAAGACAGATGTTCTACTGTTGAATCGCTCTCCAAAGACTCATTATTACATTCTTCTGACCATCCTCTTTCTGAGAGAACTCAGGTAATGCATTTTGAAAATCCTCACTACTGTGTTTAAACATGTCTGTGTGTGCTAGACTGACTTATCCTCTCCACTCCAGCCTTTGTTCCTATAATTTGAGATCTTAAGAAAAGTTTCAGACTAGATTGAAAGTTTCTACTTAGATTGACATATTAATGTTTATTATATCTTCTATTTATACTGCCTGTATGTCTGTCTATACTATGCTAAACACTGGAGATTAATGTGCCAACCTGAAAGCCATTAACTTTTATACCATGACATGTATCTTCTAGAAACAGATAGATTCTTTTATGTTATGTTATAAAGTGAACATAACATTTCTACAATATCTAATATATAGTCAATATTTAAATTTTTCTTATTGTACTAGCTTTTTAGTATTATGTTAAATATTTAAAGGATTTAAAAATTGTTTTTAAAGGTTGTATTTATTATTAGCATGTGTTGTGGTGTACCTGAAGAGGTCAGAGTTGGTTGTCTCCTACTATCGTGGTTTGGGGTTTTGAACTCAGGTCATCAGGCTTGGCATTTTACCCACTGAGCCATCTTGCCCATCCCTTTGTTTATAGTTAATATGGAGCCTTACTATGCAGCCAGGGCTGGCCTGTAACTTAACTATCCTCTTGCTTTAGCCTTTCAAAGATAGACATTACAGTTATGGCCTACCATGCCTGACTGCTTTTGTTGTTTGCTTTTTAATTTTGATATAGTTTTGCTGTGTAACCCAGGATGGCCTCAAACTCATGATCATCTCTTTTCAGCTTTTAGAGTTCTGGGACTGTAAGGATGTTACTATGCATGGCCCTGCTGATCGTCGTCATAGATTGTTTTCTGATTTAGAAGTGTATCTACAATGTGATAGTAGTGTTTTTCATTAGGGACAGTTCCTCATCTATCTTATGCTTTCATCCTTGATATGTCTAGAAGCGCTCATTGAAGCTTTGGTTTTGTTTTGCTTTGCTTCATAAACAGTGTTCTTTGTTTTTTCATTCTTTGTAGTTCAGTTTGTTTTATCCCTTTGTGTCAGAAATAAAGTGATTATACTTAATGTCCCAATGATGGTAATTTGACAAGGTCTTATTAATCAGCTCAGATGGTGTTCTCTTGTTTCAGTTGGGATTTAGTATCATTAAAAAATGACATTGATTTTAGCTAATATCATCCCCATTGAGTCCTGATAGCTTCTTGCTTTCCTGGCCTCTGGGACTTTCTGGTGGCTACCCCCACTCCCCATCCCCTATTGCTACATACCTCTGTTCAATTTCCTGACCCTCTGTACATCTCCTGTCTCCTTCCACACCTCACCTGATCCTGCCCCCACTTTTCCCTCCCTCCTCCTCTCTTCCTCTCAAATTCCTCCCACCCTCTACCTCCTGTGATTATTTTGTTACCCCTTCTAAGTAGGACTGAAACATCCACACTTTGGTCTTCCTTCTAGAGAATCTGTAGAGACCATATGGAGAGGTTAGGCATGGCCCTCTTAGAGGGATGGGGCCACCCATCCTTCCCAAAAATTTTAACCCAGAATTGCTCCTGTCAAAAGGAAATGCAGGGACAAAGTGTGGAGCAAAAACTGAAGGAAAGGTCATGCAGAGACTGTCCCACCTGGGGATTCACCCTATATGCAACCACAAAACCCAATCACTATTGATGATGCCAAGAAGTGCTTGATGACAGGAACCTGATGTACTTGTTTCCTGAGAGGCTCTGCCAGCACCTGACCAATACAGATGTGGATGCTGAAGCCAACCCTCAGATTGAGAACAGGGACCCCAATGGAGGAGTTAGGGGAAGTACTGAAGGAGCTGAAGGGGTTTGCAGCCCCATAGGAAGAACATATCAACCAATCTGACCTCTCCCCTCCCCCAGAGCTCCTAAGGACTAAACAACCAACCAAAGAATACACATGGAGGGACCCATGGCTCCAGCTGCAGATGTAGCTGGAGGATGGCCTTATTTGGCACCAATGAGAGGGGAGGCCCTTGGTCCTGTGAAGGTTTGATGCCCCAGTGTAGAGGAATGCTAGGGTGGGGAGGTGGGAGTGGGTGAGTTGATAGGGGAGCACCCTCATAGAATCAGGGGGGAGGGGAACAGGATAGGGGGTTTGCAGAGGGGAAACCAGGAAGGGGGGTAACATTTGAAATGTAAATAAATAAAATAACCAATAAATAATTCTTTTAAAAGGCAGGAAAGTTAAAGAAAATGACATTGAGATATTGTTTTTGCCTTATCTGTCTACAACTGGCAATGTTAAGTATATTTTTTGAAGTTAAGGTTCCCAGTATTTTTTCACTTTGACTTATGAACTCATATGCTTTTTAAATAAATTTATATATATTTTATATAAAATTTCTCATTCATTTGGTATAATTGTTATATAAAATGATCAATAACATATTTTGTTATCAGAAGAGTGAATCTAAATAAAGTCATTTATAAAATAATTGTAGTATTTTCAGTTTAGAATGATATTTACCGTTTAAATTAATCTTTATCTCTAAGATATCTTCCCCATTGGAAATATTTCTTAACTTCCTGGTCTTGCTTTTCCTTTTTCTTTTTCCTTTTTTGGTACTGGTGAATGAACCTAGGTGTTACACACATGCCAGGCAAGTGCTCTACCACTAAGCTACATTTGGTTGTTAACTTTTTTCTTTTGAGAGAGGGTGTTTCAGAGGGGTTCAGGTGGACTTTGACTTTACTTTGCAGCCCAAGCTAATTTTGAACTTGTGATTCTCTTCTCAGCCTTCTAAGTACCTGAAACCACAGGTCTGCCCTGGCAGGCCTATCCATGACAAGGATCTAATATTACATTATTCTCTGCTGTGTGTGTTTGTGTCCTTGTGAGGTTGCAAACTTCTTTGAGGAGATACCTTATACAGTGTTCTGATTTGAGACAATGTGTAAGAGCCCTGGACATGTGGAAAATAGTGTGTGTCTATGTCTGAGTGTGTGTATATATTATTAATCATTTTATTCATTCACATCTCAAATGATATCCCCCTTCCTGGGTAACCCTCCACAAATTCCCCACCATACCCCCCTCTTCTTCTCCTGTATGAAGGTGCTCCTCCACCCACTAACCCACTTCCTGCCTCCCTGCTCTAGCATCCTCTGGCACTGTGGCATCAAGCCTCCACAGGACCAAGGGCCTCCTCTCCCATTGATGTTCGATAAGACTATCCTCTGCTACATTTGTACATGGCTCAACTTTTTGGTTAATGATTTAGTCTCTGGGAGGTATGGGTGATCCAATTAGTTGATACTGTTCTTCGTATGGAGTTGCAATCCCCATCAGTTCCTTCAGTCCTTCCCCTAGTTCTTCCATTGTGGTCCCTGGGCTCAGTCCAATGGTTGGCTGCAAGTATCTGCATCTATATTAGTCAGGTGCTGGGAGAACCTCTCAGGAAACTGCCATACCAGGCTCCTGTGTCACTCCATCGTCCTGGTGGGCCTGGAACGTTCTGTGTGGACTAGGTTATCCTGAAACTCCCAGAGGTCAATTTGCCTTTGTCTCCTCTGAATGCTGTGATCACTGGAGTGCAGCACCCTGCCCAGCTCTCTCTGCTTTAGGATAGGCTTTAACACCATTTGACCTGTGGTACTCCAGCTCTTCTGCCCCTATTCTCCAGTGCTGGGATCTAAGCACTTACCACCACCCCTGGGAACAAGTCACTTTTTAATTTTACCTACCATATGAAGTTTTACTGATGTGTCTTACTTAAAACTATAATCTGGCTCTAAAATTAATGATATTTTTTGTATTGAAATGAATACATTTGAATTTTGAGATTTAAAGAGTATTCCATACAAAGAATTTTTAAGTAATTAAAATATTTGCTGTAATGTTTGCTTCGATCTGATGGAAGTCAAAGTGGTAATAGTATTCATATTCTTCACTGTCACGCTAAAAATGGAATTAGGGGTTTATAACTTTTCTCAACTTATTTTATGGTTTAGCTTTGATTTCTTTGATAAATGCTATTGAGTTTTTAATAAACAGTAAACTATTTATTAGCATCAGTAATGCTAATGTAAATATTGTCAAGAAGATTGGGAACCACAATGACTGACAGGTTAATAATATTGATGGCACTGTAAATACTGTGATCCAATTTAAATGATGTTTATGTTAAAATCAACACTTTGGATGATAAGTTCTGACCAATAGTAGGATTTATAGAGTAGTTTGTGAGACTTGGCAGAGTTTAATATTTTTTTAATTTAAATTAATTTCTTTTTTACACTCCATATTCCATTCCCCACCCCCCATCCACCCTCTGACTGCTCCACATCCCACACCTCCTCCTCCCCCCTCACCGCACTCCCCAGTCTCCATGTGGATACCTGTACCCCCGACCTCACCTGACCTCTAAACTCCCTGGGGCCTCCAGTCTCTTGAGGATTAGGTGCATCATCTCTGAATGAACTGGAAGTCCTCTACTGTATATGTGTGGGGGCCTCATATCAGCTGGTGTATGCTGTCTTTTTGGTGGTCTAGAGTTTGAAAGATCTAGGGGGTCTAGATTAATTGAGACTTCTGGTTCTCCTACAGGATCACCCTTCTCAGCTTCTTTCAGCCTTGCCTAATATAACAACAGGGATCAGCTGCTTCTGTCCAATGGTCGGGTGCAAACATCTGCATCTAACACTTTCACCTGCTTGTTGGGTCTTTCAGAGGGCAGTCATGATAGGTCCCTTTTTGTGAGCACTCCATAGCCTCAGTAATAGCCTCTGCAATAGTGTCAGGCTTTGGACCTCCCCTTGAGCTGGATCCCACTTTGGGCCTGTCACTGGACCTTCTTTTCCTCAGGCTCCTCTCCATTTCCATCCCTGTAATCCTTTTAGATAAGAACAATTATGGGTCAGAGATGTGACTATGGGACGGCAACCCATCCCTCACTTGGTCTTCCTGCTGGAGGTGGGCTCTATACATTCCCTCTCCCTACTGTCAGGCATTTCATCTAAGGTCCCTCCCTTTGATTCCTGAGAGTCTCTTACCTCCCAGGTCTTTGGTGCATTCTGGAGGGTCCCCCCAACCTCCTATCTCCCAAGGTTGCCTGTTTCCATTCTTTCTGCTGGCCCTAAGGGCTTTAGTTCTTTTCCTTCACCCAATACCAGATCAGGTTCCGCCTCCCTCTACAACTCTCTCCCCCATTCCACTTTCTTTCCCTCCCAGGTCCCTCTCATCATCCCCACTTGTGATTGCTTTCTTCTCTCTCCTAAGTGGGACTGAGGCTTCCTCGCTTGAGCACTTCAGCTTGTTGACCTTTTTGAGTTCTGTGGACTGTATCTTGGGTATTCTGTACTTTTTTTTTTTTTTTTTTTTTTGGCTAATATCCACTTAGTACACACACCATGCATGTCCTTTTGGGTCTGGGTAACCTCACTGGGGATGATATTTTCTAGTTCCATCCATTTGCCTGCAAAGTCAGGATGTCCTCGTTTTTAATAGCTGAGTAGTATTCCATTGTATAAATGAACCACATTTTCTGTATCCATTCTTCTGTCATGGGACATCTAGGTTATTTCCAGCTTCTGGCTATCACAAATAAGGCTGCTGCTATATCACTTTTTGGAATATACCCAAAAGATGCCCCATTATAACACAAGGGCACTTGTTCCACTATATTCATAGCAGCCTTATTTGTGATAGAGTTTATTTTTAAAAACAGATCATCAAACTCAGCTTTATGGCCACTGCAGTGTTTAACCAATGTTTTTTAGAAGTTATGTGAGCATTAAGTTCACAATTTTAGTTTTGAGTTCTTTAACCTGAAGTATAATTGGAATACAATGCACCGTTTGTTTTATTCTGTTGGAGAAAATATACTCGCTTATACTTATTAAATTATATTTACAAATGAATATGTAGGTGGTCTAAGCCAGTGTTACTATCTTTTTGTATTTTTGTTTTTCTGTTGGTCATATGTGGATTATTCTTGAGTGAGCAATAGAGGACATTTAAAACTAAAGTATATAAATTGCATGAGGAGATACAATGGGTGTTTAGATGTCTTGTCTTAGCTCAACCTTTTTTTTTCCCCTGAGACTAGTATAGATTGTCTTTCTCAAGCCTTCCTCTGTTCAAAGGATGCATGAACTGAGAAGGAAATTAGGCAAACAACACCCTTCACAATAATCACAAATAGTATAAAATATCTTATTGTGACTCTAACCAAGCAAGTGAAAGATCAGTATGACAAGAACTTCAAGTCTCTGAAGAAAGAAATCAAAGAAGACCGCAGAAGATGGAAAGATCTTCCATGCTCATGAATCAGCAGGATTAACATACTAAAAATGTTCATCTTACCAAAAGCAATCTACAAATTCAATGCTATCCCCATCAAAATTCCAAATCAATTCTTCACAGAGATGGAAAGAACAATTCTCAAATTCATATGGAACAACAAAAAACCCAGGATAATGAAAACAATTATCAGCAATAAGAGAAGTTCTGGAGGAATCACCATCATTGACCTCAAGTTCAAGTGCAGAGCAATAGTGATATGTTGGTGCAGAAACAGACAGGTGTATCAGTGGAATAGAATTGAAGACCCAGAAATGAATCCACACACCTATGGTCACTTGAACTTTGACAAAGAAGCTAAAACCATTTAGTGGGAAAAAGACAGCATACTCAACAAATAGTGCTGGCTTAAGTGGCAGTTAGCATGTAGAAGAATGCAAATTGATCTATTCTTATCTCCTTTGTACAAAGCTCAAGTCCAAGTGGATCAAGGTCCTCCACATGAAAGCAGATATACTGAATCTATTAGAAGAGAATTGGGAAAGAGCCTTGAACACATTGACACAGGGGAAATGTCTTGAACAGAACACCAATGGCCCAGGATCTAAGATCAACTATAGACAAATGGGATCTCATAAAATTGAAAAGCTTCTGTAAGACAAAGGACACTGTCATCAGGACAAAATGGCAACTTACAGATTGTGATTACCAATTCTACATTCTATAGAAGGCTAATATCAAATATATACAAAGAACTCAAGAAGTAAGTTAGACTCTAGAGAACCAAATAACCCTATTTAAAAAATGGGGTACATATCTAAACAAATAATTCTCACCTGAGTAATCTTAAATGGCCAAGAAGCACCCAAAGAAATGCTCCACATCCTTAGTCATCAGGGAAATGCAAACCAAAACAACCCTGAGATACCATCTATGCCAATCAGAATGACTAAGATCAAAAACTCAGGTGAGAGGAAATGCTGGCAAGGATTTAGAGAAAGAGGAATACTTCTCCATTGCTAATGTGCTTGTAAGCTGGTACAACCCCTGTGGATATCAGTTTGACAGTTCCTCAGAAAATTGGACATAGTACTACATGAAGATCCATATATACAACTCCTGGGCATATACCCAAAAGATGCTCCAACAAATAACAAGGACACATGCTCCACTATTTTCATAGCAGCCTTACTTATTATAGCCAGAAGCTGGAAACAACGGAGAAATACCTCAACAGAGGAATGAGTACATAAAATGTGGTACATTTACACGATAGAGTACTACTCAGCCATTAAAAACAATGACTTCGTGAAATTTGCAGGCAGATGGATGGAACTAGAAAATATCATCCTGAGTGAGGTAACCCAGTCACAAAAGAACACACATGGTATGCACTCACTGATAAGTGGGCATTAGGAGAAAAGCTCAGCACACCCACAATACAACTTACAGACCATATTAAACTCAAGAAGAAGGAAGACTGAAGTGTGGAAGCTTCAGGCCTACTTAGATGAGGGACCAAAATAATGAGGTTATGTTTTAAAAAGGATAAATTTGATAATTTTGAGTAAACTACCCTAAAGTAAATTGTAGTAAGAAATGTTTTTAGGATATTTTCAGAATACTGGCTCTTCACATTTGATATTTGATAGTTCACAAAAGATCTGCATAATGCCTTTGGTTAAATATGTACAATGGTCAGTATTAAGCATGTGACTAGATTTTATTGTAGGAGATATGATATACTCATATATAGCCAACTTACTAGACCTGGCGAGATGACTTGCAAGTAAAGGTATTTGCTGCCAAGCCCAGTGACCTGAATTTAATACTCAGAACCCATATAGTAGTAGAGAATCCCATTCATACAAGTTATGTTTTGATCACACAAACTCAGTGACGTGTGTGTACATGTGTAGTCATGCCAACATGCATAATATATAAATGTTAAAAATAATTAAAAACCACTTTACTAAAAGTAAATGTTGCAATATGTAAAACATCACTTCCGAGAATACCACAGATGAAGCTCAACACATAGTAGGCATACAGATAAAGTTTCTGTAGCTGAATGGTTTCTTTCCTTCTGCTGAGCTTCACAAACACACACACACAAACACACATAGAGAGAGACAGAGACAGAGACAGAGAGACAGACAGACAGACAGAGGACAGACAGAGAGAGGGAGAGAGAAAGAGAGACAGAGAGGCAGAGAGAGACAGAGACTGAGACAGAGACAGAAGTTTTCAATCAGACAGGTAAGTGCTCCTTCACTTGATGGGTTAAGTAGAACTAGCTCTTACAGAATCTAATATTTGTTCCATTTGAAAGTCATTCCTGGCTTATTCTAAAAGTATGTGTTTTTAGTTCACAGTGAGTTTATTGGATGATGTCAAGAATTCTGGTAGTAGTCAAGACAGTTCAGTGCATACTTATGAAAAACCAGCTATTGACAGTGATGCAGTATGTGTTGCTCCACAAAACACCACAGCTTTGCCAACAGACAGAGTTCCAGCAGAGACAACAGGAATGGTGACTGAGACGACGGACCCTTCAGACATTTCAAATGTGAGTGCTGCTGACTGGGTAAGAACAACTTATCAGAATCCTGTATGAATATGTTAAAAAGTATAAATTTAGGTATCATCCATCAGAATTATAACCTCATACTTTACAGAACAGGTTTTATTTGTATGTCATTTCATTTTAACATTTTTCTAATAATATTTTCAGATATTTAAAATTCTTACTGATTTGTAGAGGACGAAGATGATAATATACAGTTGTTCAGAATCAGTTTATATGCAATTTCATCAATTGCATTTTAGCAACCTAGCATCCACATTAAAAAATAAATCAGAAGTGAAAAGAACATGAATTTTTTAAAGCTTTTTTCTTCTTTAATATCTGGCATTCCCATAAATGAGAAAGGATGCCTGCTATTCTTTTGTTGCTGTTGCTGCCTCTGCTGCTGCGTTTAGTAATGAACTTTTAAAAAATGAACATAATTAAGAGCAAGCAAGTAATTACTTCAACATAAGTTGTAATATTTGTCATATTTATACTTTCTGTTTCTGCATCTAGAAAGCATATTAAGTTGTTTCTCTTGTGGTTTGATTATGGGAAGACACTCTCATGAATTGCTTTAGATTAATGCCACATCCAGTTTCTTAGGTTGGGAGGAACAGATGTCTTACAGTGATGAGAAAACTGGTTTTTATTTTGTTTCTCAGTATGATATTGTCATAGGGCTGGCTCAAATAAGATAGAATACAAATTTCTTTCTGCTCACTTGATGAATATAACCATTACCAAAAATTGATTGGGAATCTTTCTAATGTAAAAAGTAAATCTTTTCCACAGAGATCCCTGAGCCTTAGAAAAATTGTAAGAGGCAGATATGGTCAGTAACATCAAGAGAACAATATTCTCCCAGATGCAACAAAGCAGCTGCACATATGACCTCACAGCAGTGCGACAGTACTCACAAGATTGTCTTGAGCTCTAGCCAGACTAAAATCTCAGCATAGGGTGTGGCGGGGAGAGGATATGAAATTCTATCACTAACACAGAAGTTATAGTATTTGGCAGCTTCTGTCTAGGAGAAGGAGAGTCAGTTGTTTTTTAAATGATGTGATAATATTTCTTCAATGAAGTCAAACACTTGATAGGCAGGCCCTACTCACAGGACTAGCTGGGCAACACAAACTCAACTCCATGGTGAAAGGAAAAAAAAAAAGGAAGAAGAAATCCCAACTTAGGTGTGAAGGGATGGGAAGGTGTCAATGGGAATTTAATATATTTTATGAGATTCTCAAAGATTTAATAAATATATATAATATTTTATACATGTATTAAAATGTCATTATAGAGCCCATAATTATTCCTAATGGAAACATTTGAAAAGTAACAACTAACCTTTTCCAGCATTAGAATAATAATAATAATATGCCATTATAAATCTAGCTTCTATTTAACCCAACTTTTTAGAGTTGCATTGTCAAATTTTCTTGAAAAGTCTTTTAAAATAATTATAAATTATTTAAAGCTCACCATTTGATACAAAGTTGTATATGGATGATTTAATTAGTGTGTCTGTCTTTTATAAACTCTGGCACAGGTTTGAATCTTCAGGTTTTCATAAATAAAAATATATTTCAGGAAACATAAAATGAAGAAACAGAACAGATGTATGTACTAACTTACCTTCTGCAAACACACACACACACTTTGACATTTGGAATTTAGGTATTGTTTCTATGTTTGTGTGGCACATTAATTGTGTGACCTAGATTCTATGCCAAATTACTTATAATCTGGGGTTTAAGAATTTGCAGTCTGCAGTAGTTTTATTGAGTTATAATTGATTTTAGTCGTCTTTGCATATTTAATGTATGCAAATTGATGAATTTTTATTTGTGCTTATACCTTTGAAACCATCACTATAACCAAGATCCTCAACACAGTGAGTGCTGCTCCAAGTTCTTATATTCCTCTCCACAACCTTTCTTCCAGCTGTGCCTTTCTCTTCTTCCTCTTCCACTGTATCCTATTCTCCTGTCTTTTTCAATGTTGAAGTTTGTCTTTCAGAGTTTTTTATAAATATGTTCTTTGTTTGGCACCTTTCAACAACATACTTTTTTCTAGGTTCATCCATGAAGTATGTGTAATTGTCTGTTGCTTTTTCAGCTTCAGTAGTAACTTGTTTTTTACATACAGCACAATGTTTGTTCATTCTTTTGCTTATAGATATCCAAGGCTTTTCTAGTTTTTATTTCTCATGTTTAAAAATCACATGGATATTTTTGTACATTTCTTAATATGGCTGTTCCAAGGATTGTAGCCAGGGCCTTGTGCATTCTAGGCAAGTGTTCTGCCACTGGACCAGATCCTTAGTCCTTTGCATGTGTCTTTGTGTGAATATGTGTTTTCATTTTACTTTGGAAAAATCTCTAGTTCAATTTTGTTGATAATATTTTCATGTCTTTTGTAGCCTTACTTATTGCTTTTATCATTTTAGAGGACAGTGTTGACCGCTCAGTATATCTATGAATTTTTTAATGAAAAGTTCGAGGCTCTTTGCCACATTCTCTTCTATTAGGTTCAGTGTATCTGGTTTATGTTACTGACCTTGATCCACTTGGACTTAGCTCTGTGGAAGGTGATAAATATGGATCAGTTTTCATTCTACATACAGACTGCCAGTTAGACCAGCACCATATATTGAAGATGCTTTCTTTTTTTCCCACTGTATGATTTTGGCATCTTTGTCAAAGATCAACTGTCCACAGGTGTTGTTTACCTCTAGGTCTTTCATTCTATTCCATTTATTGACATTTCCTTTTTTGTACCAACACCATATGGGTTTTATCACTATTGCATTGAAGTTAGGCATGGGGATTCCCCTGGAAGTTCTTTTATTGTTGAGAATTGTTTTGGCTATCCTGGTTCCTTTGTTTTTCCATATGAAGTTGAGAATTGTTCTGTCCAAGTCTGTGAAGAATTGTGTTGGAATTTTGTTGGGAATTACTTTGAATCTGTAGGTTTCCTTTGATAAGATGGCCATTTTTACTATATTAATCTTACCAATCCATGAGCATGAGACATCTTTCCATCTTCTGAGGCCTTCAATTTCTTTTTCAGAGATTTGTAGTTTTTTATACAGATCTTGCAGTTGTTTGGTTAGAGTTGATTGAGTTGTAATTTAAAGAACATAATTTATCCATTTAAATAGACCCATCTAAATCCATTGAGAATGAAATGTTCTTAAAACACATTTACAGAATTATTTATCCATCACTATAATAGATGACAGCACACCATTCCCCTAAAGAGAAACTGAGTATCATTCCTGGCCTTCTAACTTGCCTTCTCTGTCTGTGCTTTTGCCTGTTTTGGACATCAGAGCAATAGAAAATAGTACTAGACTATTTTAAGTATTTACTAGTTTTTATGACTAAATAATATTCTATTGTATGAATATGCAATACTGTACTTTTGTATTCTACAGTTGTACATTTAGGCTGTTTTTGTTGTTGGCTATTAGCTATTCCGAGTAACTCTGCTTAAGTATCTGCATGCAAGTTTTATGTCTATATATGTTTTTATTTCTTCTGTATACATATATAGGACTTGTAAATCTGATGGACCATATATACTGCATGCTTAACCATTTAAAGAACTGTCAGGGTGTTTTCTTAAGAAGTTACACAGTTTCTGTTCTTAGTTCTCTTTTATTTTACAGCTTAGGCTTTGTCTCATGTAGTTTTAAATTCTTTAAGTTCATTAGTTTTGTAAGAGACTTGAATTCATGATGATATGTTTCTTTATGAAGTGAACATCTTTGTTCCTAGTGATAGTTTTTGCTCTGAAATCTGGCTTTCATATGACTATCTCATTCTTTCTATTTTTTTAAATGAAAATATAATTGCATAATTTCCCCCTTAACTTTCCTTTGTACAGCCCTTCTCAGTCATTCTTTATTATTTATTTACTTTTAAATTCTTGTAATCTATATTTTTAAGTTTCTTATGAGAAACACAGTTGGGTGTTGGTTTTGATCTAGTTTGACATTCTCTTCTGGTTAATTGGTGATATTTAGACTATTTAAATGTAATATGATTTGTTTACAATTATCAGCTTAGTATTCATTTTCCCTTTGACTTGTGTGTATATTGTTGCTTTTTAAAATTCTGTTTTACACCCTTTGTTGGTTTATTAAGCATAAGTCTTTACTTCATTATTTTATTTGCTGCTTTAGGGTTTATAGGATAAATTTGATTTAGTCATAGGATTTATTAACGGATAATTCTCAGGTAAATTATTTAATTATAAAATATCTTTAGGTTACAAAACCATCTTCAAAGCCTACATGCTTATTATGTTCCTATTATAGTATAGTATTCCTGTTTCATTTTTAAGGAAAAGATTTGATTCGCACCTGCTTTTAATTTGGGCATTCAGGTGAAATTTGCACTTCTTCATGGATGTTATCTGTAATGACAGTTTGTCATAGATAACAGGCTGGTAAAGAAGGTTAGACATGGATTGTTGTTGGATTTCATGGAGCAGTAATTAAGCCCTTGGTTTCATGCACCTTGTAAGTCATATTGCTAACAAATGCTTGAACCTGTATTCCATCCAGTTTTACTGATTCTAGGTTTGTGTGTGTGTGTGTATGTGTGTGTGTAGCTTATGAACAATGTAGAAAGAAAGATAATATTAATGTTTCATGATTCTACTCTTTTTTAAAAAAAAATAAAGTCTATGGCAGAAGTTCTCGCTAAAAAAGAAGAGCTAGCAGATCGTCTAGAAAAGGCCAATGAAGAAGCCATCGCCAGTGCTATTGCTGAAGAAGAACAATTAACCAGAGAAATTGAAGCTGAAGAAAACAATGACATTAACATCGAGACTGACAACGACAGTGATTTTTCTGTGAGCTTTTTAGTGTTTTTGAAAATTTGTTGTGGTTTAGATAATGAGCAGTAGCAAATCTTTCTTTTAGCATTACTGATTACAAAATATTTTCATATGTGATGCAGTTGATAAGTAGAAAATTTTGTCATTGTCATTTTACAAATTAAGGAATTGTGTCTATCAGAAAGGAAGAACCCAATGTTCTTCAGATTGTAATTTCTAGGGGCTGAAGAAAGTATTATTCTTGGCTTGTTCTCCTAATGAATAGAGGATGATGAATTGCTTTGTTGCTAAGTACTTAGGGTACATGTGTTAATGGAGGAGAATAAAACAACCATAAGTTTTGTATTTAATTTCTATTAGCAACTACCAAATAGCTTTTAATTCCAGTGTATGCTTTGTGTAAGACTAGTTTACTTGTTTTGAAATATAATTCATTGGTTCCTGTGAATGGCTACTGAACTCTTAAAATACATAGTATTTTAACTTGGAAATTACAACTATATATGAGATGTAGTTTTGCTTTTGTTTGTTTGGTTTGGTAAAGTTTATTAGAACTTGATAGGAGAATTTTATACATAGTTCATTTTTAAGCTTATAATGTTAGGTGCAAAAATAAGTTTGTTTGTTTGGTTTTTGGTGTGTGTGTGTTTTATTACATTCTAGGCCAGTATGGGCAGTGGGAGTCTATCTTTCTGTGGTGTGTCTCTGGACTGGAATGATGTTCTCGCAGATTATGAAGGTATTGTATGTATAATGTCTTTGAATATTTGGTTTATTAGGCACAGTGGGAGATAGTAGATCATCTTATATGCAGTTATTTGAGGTAGAAATGCTTTTAAAAGTCTTTTTCCTATGGAGATCACTCGGTCAGTAGAGTGCTTGCTTTACAAGCATGAGGACTGGAGTAGTCCCCAACCCAGAGTGCATATGCCAGCCATGGTTATGTGTGCTTATTTCCCCAGCACTGGGAAGTGGAGCCAGGTTTATCTCTGGGGCTTTCTGGCTAGGCAGTGTAGCCTAATTGGTGAACTATAGGCCAATGAGAGATCCAGTGTCAAAGAAAGTGGACAGGGTTTCTGAGGATGACACCCAAAATTGTCCTCCAGTGCCCACATAAATATACATACATGTATATTGAGAAAATTCTCTAAAGTTAACTTTAAAGAAAAACATGGCTAAATAATAACTGTTTTCTCATTTTATTTGATTGTCCCCTGTCAGCTCGTGAATCGTGGCGTCAAAATACATCGTGGGGAGATATTGTAGAAGAGGAGCCTGCCAGACTTCCAGGGCATGGAATTCACATGCATGAAAAACTTTCATCACCTTCTCGTAAAAGGTCTGACATATGAAACTTCACTTGAAACGATTGATAGTAAGAAATCTTGATTCTGTCTTTGGCATCTTCTGTCAGGACATTCCATATCTATCAAAAATGACAAGCACTAAGGAGAAATGATCTTGTATACATTGAAAAGTTTGGAGTCCATAGATCCCTGGTTTTAGCCTTGTCACGTGAATACGTGTTTCTTGTTCATTTGTGTGTATTATTAGGACAATCGCAGAATCTAAAAAGAAATATGAAGAAAAACACATGAAAGCTCAACAGTTAAGGGAAAAGCTACGCGAAGAGAAGACACTAAAGCTTCAAAAGTTGTTAGAAAGGGTGAGCATTTACATTTTTTAAAATAAAATGATAATCATAAGTTGGTGGATTATTGTCAAATAGGTTTTGTTATTCTGAGACTAAAGGTCATAAAAATGCATGTAGAAAACAACAGTGTTTTGACAGTGTTTCAGGCTACCCTTCCTTCCTTTCTTTCTTTCTTTCTTTCTTTCTTTCTTTCTTTCTTTCTTTCTTTCTTTCTTTCTTTCTTTCTAAGAGTTTGTCTTTCCTAAACTTTCTAGTACATGGATATTTTGCAAGTTTTTTTTTAATTTATTTTTTATTAGATATTTTCTTCATTTACATTTCAAATGCTGTCCCCAAAGCCCCCTATACCCTCTCCCCACCCTGCTCCCCAACCCACCCATTCCCACTTCCTGGCTCTGGCATTCCCCTGTACTGGAGCATATGATCTTCGCAAGACCAAGAGCCTCTCCTCCCATTGATGGCCAACTAGACCATCCTCTGCTACATATGCAGCTAGGGACACAGCTCTGGGGGGTACTGGTTAGTTCATATTGTTGTTCCTCCTATAGGGTTGCAGACCCCTTTAGCTCCTTGGGTACTTTCTCTAGCTCCTTCATTAGGGGCCTTGTTTTCCATCCAATAGATGACTGTGAGCATCCACTTCTATATTTGCCAGGCATTGGCATAGACTCACAGGGTCCTGTCAGCAAAATCTTTCTGGCATATGCAATAGTGCCTGGGTTTGGTGGTTGTATATAGGATGGATCCCCAGGTGGGACAGTCTCTGGATGGTCTTTCCTTCCATCTTAGCTCCGAACTTTGTCTCTGTAACTCCTTCCATCAGTATTTTGTTCCCCATTCTAAGAAGGAACGAAGTATCCACACTTTGATCTTCCTTCTTCTTAAATTTCATGTGATTTATTTTGCAAGGTTTTTAAAAGATATTCTTTGTCTTTTGCCATTTTCTTTGGGAGATTTCTTTGGGTAGGCCTGTCCAAAATACAGAATTACTTGCTAGGAGGGTTTTGAAGTTGAAATTATTAGGCTTGTTTTGTGTACCTGCTTGTGGGGCTAGCCCTGCTCCCTGCTCCCTGCTCTGGCTTAGATTTTTGCTACTCTGAGTGTACCTGTGGCCATCTCCCTTAGCCTCAGCGGCATAAGCCCTCAGTTGTTGTCACTAGGCACATGTATGGCACCAGTACTGTAGTTCATGTAAATAACTCCCTACTGTCATATGTGTACTCAAAACAGATTCCATAGCTGAGTGCCACTTGCCCAAACTATGGCCCCTACCATTTCCTGTCCTGGCCCTTATTTACTAGCACATGCAATGCTTAACACAGATGTGCTATTGTGGAGGAGAGCATCCTGCTCAGGTACTGCAAATACCCAGAATCTTTTGTACCTGGTAAACACTGGTAGCTATTGATGTTATTCACACCAGCCATCAGACTGCCATGCTATTCTGCATAGCTCTAGACCCAGCGTGTATGTACTCCACACTTTGTGTGTCAGTATATGTTTCTATTTGCTTAGCCCCATCAGTGCTTCTAAAGCCACATCCCTGGGGGATGGTCTTCCCCTACTGAAACCAGCTATTATACTTGGGCAAATTGACTACTTTTAAAAAACAACCAAATAGCAATACAGAGACAAAAGGAGCCCCGAAATGAGGGAACCCTAACTACATCATAGGAATATAATAAAAACCCAACAACTGACTTGGAAATCTACAAGTTTTTTGACAAAGTTTTCAAAATAGTTCCTCTGTGGAAGTCTGTTGAAGTTATGAAGGATTGTGCTATCATTGGTATCTCATGACTATAAGTTCGTCCTTTGAAATATAAGAAGACTCCCTGAGCACTTGTAAAATTCACCTGATGCCATGCTTAATGAATACACTCACAGGCAAAACTGGAACATAGGAATGTGAGCAATTTCTCCACCTTATCAACCTTACGTATCCTCATCTTTGACCTGAGATATGTGCCACTTTCTGCTCTAACCAAGGAGCCAGCTGCTTTTTTGAAGGAACTGACAATATAAAATAGCAGGGAAATAGGGCACTACTCATAGTAGTGACCATATCAGAACACACACTTGAAAAATGGAAAGGGAGGTGAAGTAGGACAATAATACTGACTTATTATGAGACATGGATTATACAAGCTAGCCCAGGGAAAGTTGTGAAGACACAGTTTGAATTTTACAACTGTTGGAACTTTGTGTTAAGAACATAGGAGGCTTTGGTTGAATTTGGAGTAGAATTCAAGAAATTAGAAACAACTATGCAATAATGTTTCTTTTCAGTGGAAAATATATTTCTTGGGAAACAAAACATTTCTTTTAGAACAGAAAGGAAATCCTGCTTTATCCATAGTACAATTGTATTACCCTTTTAAACCTTATTTGTCATTGATTCTGTTGAATCTCTTCCAAGTATTTGAGTAAGTGTTATATTTGGTATTTCTTGTTTTAAAATTTTGATTATTATTTTAGTCTAAAATTCCCTCTTTTTTATACTAATGAGTGAAGAGATCAATTTACCTAGCAGACATAAGACACTCCTGTTTTGTATTAGAGCATCTTCTGAGTATATGCCCAGGAGTGGTACAGCTGGGTCCTCAGGTAGTACTATGTCCAATTTTCTGAGGAATCGCCAAACTGATTTCCAGAGTGGTTGTAACAGCTTGTAATCTCACAAACAATGGAGGAGTGTTCCTCTTTCTCCACATCCTCTCCAACATGTGTTGTCACCTGGAATTTTTGACCTGAGCCATTCAGATTGTTGTGAGGTGGAGTCTCAGGGTTGTTTTGATTTGCATTTCCCTGATGATTAAGGATGTTGAACATTTCTTTAGGTGCTTCAGTATTCCTCAGTTGAGAATTCTTTGTTTAGCTCCGTACCCCACTTTTTAACAGGCTTATTTGGTTCTCTGTAGTCTACCTTCTTGAGTTCTTTGTATATATTGGATATTAGCCCTCGATTGGATAAAGGATTGGTAAAGATCTATTGATTACCATTATGTCCTATTCACAGTGCCCTTTGCCTTACAGAAGCTTTGCAATTTTATGAGATCCCATTTGTCAATTCTTGGTCTTAGAGCATACGGTATTGGTGTTCTGTTCAGGAAGTTTTCCCCTCTGACCACGTGCTCGAGGCTCTTACCCACTTTCTTTTCTGTTAGTTTCAGTGTATCTGGTTTAATGTGGAGGACCTTGATCCACTTGGATGTGAGCTTTGTACAAGGAGATAAGAATGGGTCAATTTGCATTCTTCTACATGCTAACCACCAGATAAGCAAGCAGCATTTGTTGAAAATGCTGTCTTTTTTCCACTGGATGGTTTTAGCTCCCTTGTCAAAGACCAAGTGACCATAGGTGTGTGGGTTCATTTCTGGGTCTTCAATTCTATTCCATTGATCTACCTGCCTGTCACTGTACCAATACCATTGCAGTTTTTATCATAATTGCTCTGTAGTATAGCTTGAGGTTAGGCATGGTGATTCCATCAGAGGTTCTTTTATTGTTGAGAATAGTTTTTGCTATCCTAGGTTTTATGTTATTCCACATATGTAACGAATGTGCAAATTGCCCTTTCTAACTCCGTGAAGAATTGAGTTGGAATTTTGATAGGGATTGCATTGAATCAGTAGTTTGCTTTCCATAAGTTGGCTACTTTTTACTATATTAATCCTGCCAATCCATGAGCATGGGAGATCTTTCCATGTTCTGAGATCTTTCTTTATCTTTGATCTTTTTTTTTTTTTTTTTTTTTTTTGTTTTGTTTTGTTTTGTTTTTGGAGACAGGGTTTCTCTGTGTAGCCCTGGCTGTCCTGGAACTCACTTTGTAGACCAGACTGGCCTCGAACTCAGAAATCCGCCTGCCTCTGCCTCCCGAGTGCTGGGATTAAAGGCGTGCACCACCACGCCCGGCTTTTATCTTTGATCTTTAGTAAAGTTTCTTTTATGAATGTGGATGCCCTTGCATTTGGAGCATCAATGTTCTGAACTAAGAGTTCATCTTGGTAGATTTTACCTTTGGTAAGTATGAAATGCCCCTCCTTATCTTTTTTGATAACTTTAGGTTGAAAGTCAATTTTTTCGATATTAAAATGATACTCCAGTTTATTTCTTGTGACCATTTGCTTGGAAATTGTTTTCCAGCCTTTAACTGTGCAGTAGTATCTGTCTTTGTCCCTGAGATGGGTTTCCTGAATGCAGCAAAATGTTGGGTCTGGATTACATAGCCAGTCTGTTAGTCTATGTCTTTTTATTGGGGAATTGAGTCCATTGATATTAAGAGATATTAAGGAAAAGTAATGGTTGT
Organism: Mus caroli; assembly: GCF_978045245.1. Classification (NCBI taxonomy): domain Eukaryota; kingdom Metazoa; phylum Chordata; class Mammalia; order Rodentia; family Muridae; genus Mus; species Mus caroli. Next base: position 53,906,249 of record NW_028227266.1, on the reverse strand, counting down.
TTCCTGTTATTTTTCTTGTTAGATTTGGAATTTTGTTCATGTGGCTTTCTTCCTTTAGATTTGTTGAATGATTACTTTATTGCTTTTTCTAGGGTATTGTTTCCCAGCTTGTGTTGGACTTCATTCCATTTATTATCCTTTGAAGGGCTGGATTTGTGGAATGATAGTGTATAAATTTGATTTTGTCATTGGATACCTTAGTTTATCCATCTATGGTAATTGAGAGTTTTGCTAAGTATAGTAGCCTGGGCTGGCATTTGTGTTCTCTTAGGGTCTGTATGACATCTGCCCAGGATCTTCTGGCTTTCATAGACTCTGGTGAGAAGTCTGGTGTATTTCTGATAGATCTGCCTTTATATGATGTTTAACCTCTTTCTCTTACTGCTTTTAATAATCTTTGTTTTGTGCATTTTGTGTTTTGATTATTATGTGACAGGACGAATTTCTTTTCTGGTCCAAACTATTTGGAGTTCTGTAGTCTTCTTATATGTTCATAGGCATCTCTTTCTTTAGGAAGTTTTCGTCTATAATTTTGTTGAAGATATATACTGGCCCTTTAAGTTGGAAATCTTCACTCTCTTCTACAGTTATAATCCTTAGGTTTGGTGTACTCATTGTGTCCTGGATTTCCTGGATGTTTTAGACTAGGCGCTTTTTGCATTTCTCATCTTTGACTGTTGTGTCAATATTTTCTATGGTATCTCCTGCACCTAAGATCCTCTTTTATCTCCTGTATTCTGTTGGTAATGCTTGCATCCATGGCTCCTGACTTCTTTCCTAGGTTTTCTATCTCCAGTGTTGTCTCCCTTTGTGATTTCTTCATTGTTTCTACTTCCATTTTCTCATCCTGGATTGTTTTGTTCAATTCCTTCACCTGTTTGGTTGTGTTTTCCTGTAATTCTTTAAGGGATTATTGTGTTTCCTCTTCAAGGGCTTCTACCTGTTTAGCTGTTGTCTCCTGTATTTCTTTAAGGGAGGTATTTATCTCCTTCTTAAAATCCTCTACCAGCATCATGAGATATGATTTTTTAATCCAAATCTTGCTTTTCCTGTGTGTTGGTGTGTCCAGGTCTTGCTGTGGTGGGAGGACTGGGTTCTGATGATGCCAAGTAGTCTTGGTTTCTGTTGGTAAGATTCTTGTGTTTGCCTTTCACCATCTGGTAATCTCTGGTTTTCGATGTTCTTGCTGTCTCTGGCTGGAGCTTGTTCCTCATGTGGGTCTGTAAGGCTGTGTCAGTACTTTTTGGAGATCATCTCTCTCCTTGCAAGACCAGTGCACAGAGGGCTGTGGAATAGCCCCACTTCCTTGGTGCAGATGGAGGCAGGAAGAACTCTGTCTTAGCTGCTCTGTTTTTTCTGTGGCCTATGTGCTCCTGGCTGGTCCTGCCTTAGAGAGTCACTGGGGAGAAAATAGTGGTATCTCCTGATTCCAAGGGTCAGAGCACTCCCTAGAGGCAAGCTCTCCCTCAGAAGGGTGCACAGAGGTCTGCAGAACAGCCCCACCTCCTGGGTACAGATTGAAGCCAGAAAAACTTATAAAGTTCATTGATTAGAAGAAATAATCAGTTGCAACATTGTACTACTCTAATAATCTGCAGAATAGCTAATTTTCCTCTGGTTTGGGATTTCTTTTTTTTCCTCAAATTAAGAAAGAAAAAAAATCCTAAAATTCAACGGGAAATATAAAAGAACTCAAGTAACAAAAATAATCTTGACTAAGAAACAAATCCAGAAATATCAGGTTTTCTGACTTCAAATTTATCACACAGGCATGTTAATCAAAATGCTAAAACACTTATATAAGAGTATGCATATATGATTGTGGAGCTAGATGTAAGTCAGGGCCACCATGGCTATGGAGCGTTTCCAAAATAACTTTTTAAGGACTTATTTTTTTATATTATATGTGTGTACATATTTTGCTTGTATGAATGTCTCCGCACTATGTATATGCCTGGTGCCCTTAAAGGCCAGGCGAGAGGATTACAGATGGTTGTTAGGCACCCTTTGGGTTCTGGAAACTAAACTCTGGTCTTCTAGAAGAGCAGCAAGTGCTTTTCACCCCTGAGCCATCTCTCCAACCCAGTCTACTGATCATTTGATAAAATCACCAAGAATGCAATAAAGAAAGCATTAGAGTTTTCAGTAAGTGGTGCTTTGAAAACTTGATATTCAAAGAAAAAAAAAAGGATCAAGTATCACTTGCATCCTATAACACACAAAATGATGAATGCAACTTGGGTTAAATATTTCAAAGAAGATTCAAAGTTATAGAACTTTTTAAGACTGCCTAGGGAGAAACTTATGTTGGCAATAATTTTTTTGATATCACAACAAGATATAAGCAATGAAAACAAAGCTAGACAAGTAGAGTCACACAAGTTAAACCACTTCTGTGTATAGCAAAGAGGATCAACTGAAACCAAGACATCTTACAAATGGTAATAGATATTTGCAAAAGTGATCAGATATGATATTAATATGCAAAGAACTAAGGATGGAACAATTGAATATCTAGAGCAATAATAACCCGTACACACTTATCAAAGGGTCTTATTCATTCAGGTAAAATTTTGATGGCTAAAAAATATTCAGAAAAGTATTGTATGTCTGTATTTATCAGAGAAATGCAACTTAAACTTCAGTGATATATTCCTTCACACCAGATAGGATGGCTCTTCTCAGAATGACAGAGGTTATATGCTGAATATAGCTGTCTATATCTTTTAAAAATATTTATATCATTTTTTAAAGAATTTCATGCAATATATTTTGATCACATTCACCCTAAATTCCTCCTCTAACGGTTCCTAGATCCATACCTCCCTCCGCCTCCTTAAACTGCCCAACTTTCTTTTGTTGTCACTGTTACCTTTACCACCATCACCATCACTCTTCAACTCAGTGTGTGCTGTGCATACATTTTTGGATGTTGGGTCATCCTCTGTAGCATGGTATACATACACACAGACATACACATATACACACACACACACACACACACACACTTTTATAAAACAGTTCAATGAAAGGATCCACACCCCCAAAATTAACTGATTTTTCCTTCTCTAGAAGCCAACAATTCTCCTCCATAGGTTCTCTCTTGGACTGGTGAACTCATAAACTATTGACCCCACATTAGAACATTGATTTGATCCTATCTTAGGATCTTATGCAAGTAGCCACATTTTCTATAAACTCATGAGTGCAGTGGAACTTTCATGCCTAGAAGACACTGTTTTACTCCTGCCTTCCTCTGCCTCTGGCTCTTACAGTCTTTTCACTCCCTTTTCTGTGATGGTTGAACACTCTAGTAACACACACTTATCTTCTGCACTTTGACCAGTTGTGTGTTTCTTCATTAACCACTATCTACTGATTAAATGTCTCTGATGATGTCTGAGTGCTACACTAATCTGTGGGCAGGGTGATGCAAATTTAAATGGAAGGTTGGTGCTATGTATGTTAAAGAGAATAACAGTGATAGGTCACCCCTGGGGACTGAGAGCCCCACAACCATGGGTTGTTGACTAGCACACATGTTTTCTCTTGTGAAGAAATATGTTTGAAAGTGTTCACTATTCTTGGTCAGTGAGAGAATTAGGTAATGTCCAATTAGAATAATGTTCAGTAGAATCCAATAGAATAATTCCCAACTATAGAGTTAGAAATTATGAGATTTTATTATATCCCTGTCAGAGTAGGTACGATTAAGAGAAGACTGACCGCTCAAGATTGGATAAATCTTAGGGGCTCCTCCCTGGAAACGATTGGTTCTCTCACTCTCAACAGGCATTTATTGCCTGTAAGCTCTTCATCTGGGGTAGAGCTTTCTGAGATTTCTCATGTCCATGTTGTCATGTCAGCTGATGGTGTTACTGTGCTAGTATTGCTTAGTGACTATTGTCGAGATTTAATGAGGACAACCACTCCCTCATATCAGAAGTCCTCCTATTTATCGGGTTGAAGGAGTGGGAGGAAGGAGAGGGAGAGGGCATGGGAGAGAGAGAGAGACAGAGAGACAGAGAGAGAATGTAATGAATGACAAGAGGCCATGAATTCAAGAAGAAATGTAGTGAACATGGGAGGAGTTGGAGAAGGATGAGGGAGGAATTGAAATAATACAAATATAGCTCCTGTGTATGAAATTATCAGAATTAAACTTCTTAAATAAAAAAGACTGGACAACTAATGCTCATGATGATGTGGGGAACAGAAAATGTGCATGCACTTTTAGGGGGAATGTAAAATGTCGTCACTGTGGAAATTAGTGTGGTGGCTCCTCAAAACAAATAGAGATACATCTACTATGTGAACAGGTCCACAAAGGACTCTGTTTTCTATATATTTCAGATTCTATCAGTAAAATTTCCAATGTATTATGGGCTGCATGGTGCTTAAATGGGATACAGGAAACATAACTCTGGATAAGATGGATGGATGTTCAATATGTGATCACTTTTTTTTTCATGGCAAACCAAAAATAGACTACCTAGTGGTCTTTGCTCCGGTTTTGAAATGAGGCTTTCAGTCACCTGGGGTTTGGGAGAACTTCTGCCAAGCTCTCCGCTGCTATTCCTAGTTCCAAATTCATGTTTTGCTGTTATTTAGAAAGCCCAGTTCCCTGCTAGATGTCCTTTTTACAGTCTGAGTGTCTTTCCATTGAGCTGGTGGTTTCCCTACAAAGTAATTAGGTGTAAAAGAGAGAACACAAGACAGTTAATAAGATAGAGGCAGTGCTGTCTTTATAGCGTCATTTTTTTGGAAAATGGAAAATAAAATTGGATCACAACACTAACAGTGGGGAAGGACATTATACTACTAAATTAGTAACAATTGACTTTGATTATTGGGAACCGTCTGAGTGGCTGGTTGTCTCACACATAGGACAAAACACGCCCTTTAGTTCTTGGACAACTAATGTATATAGGTTAAATGTATTATTTACATTCCTCAAGATCAGTGAATACAATAATGAGGATGGTTATAAAAATGAGTGAGGTATTATTAGTTCCTTCAGAATACAGGTGTTAAAATTTGTCTTAAGAGTTTGTCATTTAGAATAAATTGCATATGAAAAGCAGTCTATTATGCTGTGGAGTTCTCCAAAGTGAATGTGACTTTATTATTAGATTAAATGTTCTCTAGCATAGCCATGTCCTAATTTTAAATATGAACAAAAAATTATACAGTGCAGTTTTGCATTAATAATATGATTTCTAAGTATTCATGTGAACAATTCAGAGATTGCTGAATTTTTGTAATGGTGGAAATTCTCTGGTTTAATTCAGCTTTCCCTATGTATTTTTAAAATTTTGGTAGTAATTCCATTTTCCAATTTTATAATAGGTTCTTATTTTAACATTGTTCTAAGTAAAAGGTTTCATCTGACTACAGTAACTGTGTGGAACACAATACAGGTGTTTACCATTTTACAGATGTGAAAACTGAGTCTATGAGAATACAAGTGGGTTTTAGTGTCACATGAGGAACATGTTTAGAGTTCAGACTTTAAGGAGTGGCTTCTAATATACTAATATTTCTATATACTTGTTTGTGTTACTTAGCATATAATATGGATTATGGGTAAAATCCATCTGACATGTTCATTGCTTTTTCTATTCATATACTTCTATTGAATCTGATAACCTGGGGGCACTGAATACATTTTTACCTTTATTGTTTGAAATGTTAAGAATTTAAAGTATTTTTCTTGATTATTGATTGTTTTGTAAAAATACAAGGCTTAGTAAAGAAATCCACCATGTATTAATTTACATTTCTCATTGCTGTGACAGATGCTGACAAAAGAAACTGAAGGTTGGAAGCGTTTATTATGGTTCACAGTTTGAGGGTACACTCCATCGTGATACAGAAGTCATAATAACAGGAGTTGAGGCTGCAGTTTACCATAAATTTGTAGTCAGGAAGCAGAGAAATGTTAGCATTCAGCTTGCTTTAACTTTTGTTGGTCTGAGATGCCAGCCCATCAATTGTGGCTCACTATTGTGTTGGGTTTTTCTGCCAGAGTTAACCTTGCCTTCTCCTCAGAAGTTTGGCTCTTAGGGGCTTGTAGACCTATTCAGGCTGATAATTAATATTAACTGTCATACTCAGTGTCCACTCTGTCTCATGGCTTAGTGTAATAATATATAAAAATGCAGCTATATCAAATGCACTGTCCTAAGAGGTCTATTCATTTAACTAAGTCTTCAGAATAACACAGTCAGTTATTTACTGTTCCCCACCCCCTTTGCCAGAAGTGTGATTTTATTAAAACATGCATATATATTCTTTGATGAGTTCATACCTGTATATATACATTCTAATTACTGTTTCTCCCTAGTCCATCTCCCTCCTGCCTGTCTACTCCAGTATCAATAGTCTCCTTTTCCACAGTTACAGCTCTTTGCTCAGTAGGTTTTACCAGGGCTGTCCTGGTGACCATGGATGTAGAACTATCCATTGGAGTTTGATGGGCTTACTAAATAGGTACATAACTGAAGACATGACTCCCTTCCAGGCAACAATTAATAGCAAATAGTTCCTCGTGGAGAGGTCGGGTTCCATGATCTCCCCTCGCCCATGACTAGGACTTTTGACAAGCCTAGTGCAAACCTAGTGTAGGCAACTGGAGTTGGTATGAGTTCATAATTGTAGTGACATGTTGTACCCAGAAGACAGCATTTTGCAGCCCTTCTCCCTGTCATCCAGCTCTTAACATCCCCTCTTTTGCAATATTCCTGAGCCTCAGAGGAGGTGATATTAATGTATTGGTTAGGGCCAAGTATTATTCTCTTTTTATATGTATAAGAAAAAAAAGAGTACTTAAGGGGCTGGAGAATCAAGGAAGCTGTAGTTCTGGCTATGTAGTTGAGTTTTAATCATTAATAATATTCCTGAATTTTTCTATTTACCCCTTAGTCCTCTGATGAATTACTTTTGAAGTTAATGATGTGATAATTTGTCATACACAGGAGAAAGATGTCCGAAAGTGGAAGGAAGAATTACTAGATCAACGGCGTAGGATGATGGAAGAGAAATTACTTCATGCAGAATTTAAACGAGAGGTACAGCTACAAGCTATTGTAAAGAAAGCTCAAGAGGAAGAAGCTAAGGTGTGGTGTATTAAATATTTAATCATGTAACCAAGTGTATTTTACAGCATGTAATATTGTAACAGGTTTATCCAAGTATTTTATTCTAGAATAACAGAAGATTTTACTGGTTTATTTAAAATTTACTAGGTACAATCTTAAACTTTATAATAAGCAGGTCTGTTGAGATCTACTTGACAGGATAAGCTGCACAGCTGTAAAATACTAAGTTTGATGAGTTTGGTCATGTGTATATCTCTCCAACTATCATCATCATCTCTGAAATTCATCTTTTTCTTCAACTCTATAAATGTGCAAGTTTCTGATCTGCTTTCTCTCACTGTAGATGTTGAGTTTTCTAGAATATGAATGAATCATATAGAACATACCTACCCTTCTGGCTTCCTTCACTAATGTTTATTTGAATTTCATGTTATTATATGTACTGATTGTATCTTCCTTCATTTAGTTACCTATTAGTATGAAATTCATTTTCTCCTGGTTTTTGTCTATTCCAAGGATTTCTGCTGTGGAAATTCATTTATAGGTGATGTTTACTTTGGTTTTAGTTGGTTATTCTTTGTAAATACCTAGTTGACAATCTTACAATAGGCTTATGTTTAACTTTTCTTTTTACATTTATTTATTTTGTGTGCATGTGTATATGCGTGTGTGTGTGTGTGTGTGTGTGTGTGTGTCTGCGCACGCACATGCTGTAAATTATATGTAGAGGTCAAAGGTCAAAGAACCATTGCAGGACTTTGTTCTTTTTTCAACAGATGCAACAGATGGCTATTGTGATTCTAAGTCAGGTGATCAGTCTTGGCAGCAAGTATCTTTATCCAGGCAGCCATCTTGCTGGTCTCATATCTAACTTTTTAACTATGAGCATATATTAGATATATAGGACAATATTTCACTGTTTCATGTTCATACTTGTAGGTAGTATACATTAATCAAATCCATTCCTCCTTTACCTTTCTTATGCCCTCACCCAACTACCTCTTTCTTCTGTAAAAGTCTTCAGTAAGGCTTTTATGTATTTCAGTTGTTTTTTGTTTTAGAATCCTTTATATGAGAGAGAACATGGAGTGCTTGTTTATTATCATCAGTAATTCACTTTATATCCCAGTCAGTTCCCCCATCCTCATTTGCTCCCAGTATCACCCTTACAAAGCCTTCATCTCATTACCCCTTTTTTCCCCAGAGAAGGGGAAGTTCCACTTGGGTCCCACCTCACCCTGCGACATCCAGTTGCAGTAGGACTAAGAGCATCCTCTCCCACTGAGGCCAACCAGGAAGAAGAAATGTTTTTATTTATTCCATTGGCTCACAAGAAAAAGAATGAGAAGATGAGATTTTAAATTAGTGACAAAATTTGTCTATTTTTATAGTTAATGATTTGTCAATCTTCCTTTGGGAAGAATTTATAATATCAAATATTTAATTTTATTTATTTACATATTACTGATATTGACATGTGACTTCATGTATCATGGCTTATTTGTTATGTTAAACTATTTTTTAAAATTTAAAGCAAGGTGAGTAACTCAGGCTAGTCCTAAATGTGTTGTGTAACCAATGATAACCTTGAGTTATTGATTCTAATTGATATAAGATGAAGAAATTCTTTCAAAATTTTTCATTATTTAACTTGATTTGTGAGCAAAAATGAATTATATTATGGGGAAAATTCTGTAGACTTCTGAGATGAATGTGTATTCTATAACTGTTGAATAGAATATTCTGTAATGTCTGCTAAGTTCATTTGATTTATGATATATTTTACTCTGAAGCTTACTTTTTAATGTTTCTCTGTGAATTATCTGTTGATTCGAGTGACATATAAAAGTTAATTTTGTTGTATTTCGACCTCTTTGTCCCTTTATGCCCAGTAGGGTTGGTTTTATGAAAATAGGTTTAGCAAATTTTGATTACATATGCATTTATATTTGTTATGATTTTGTAAAGATTCCTTTTATTATTTTATAGTGACTTTATCTTTTCTGACCAATTTGGCTCCAAGTCTACTTTGTCAGATATTATCTTCAAAAATATTTTTCACCATTTCATTTTTATTATTGGTACATTTTTGCTGGTAATGTGTGATTTATTTAAGACATGAATCTGTATCTTTTTTATTGACATGGAGTCTTATGAATTCACTATGTAGCCTGAGAATAACTTTAAACTTTTTTTTTTTACTTTAAACTTCTAATCCTCCTGTTTCTAAGTTCTGGGCTTGCAGGCATACACCACACATCCAGTTTTATGTTGTCAGTAACACTATAGTCTTTGTGGTATTATGTTAACTGTCAGTGGTAAATCTATATTACTTTACCAGGACATAAGTTATGAGCAGTTACAATCACATTTTAATTAACAAGCTCCTATTACTTATTCTGGAGTGTGAACCTTGTCGTTCCCATATATTAAAAACAGTTGGTTTTAATGAACCAAGTATATATATGACTTAAAATTCTATGCAATATTAAAATTTATGGAAATGTTACAGTTTTAGATTTTAATTAATTGTGTTAATCAAAAAGGCTAACAGGATTTAACTACAGATATATTAAAAGCAATAACTGCTTTTTAAAAATCAATTTACATTTACAAGGTACATAACTAAATATAAGAGAAAATAAAGCAGCCGCTCTTTTGTCACTTCTCTGGGGGCTCATTTCAGGTCACCTGTGATCTTATATCTCGGAGTCAGCCATGTGTTTCCTTTTCCATTTCAGCTATACTTTACTTATACTTATAAACTTCCTAAATATTTGCTCCTCATACTTTTATTTTTTGACCTTGTTTGTCCCTAAGTAATGTTTCTGAAAGGTGTGATTATTGATAGCATTCAGCTTAAGAACCATCAAGAATTTTCCCTTTGCCTTCATTATTAAAACAATTATTTATTATTAAGTGTGATGTGTGTATGTACCATGATGCTTCTGTGTTTACATGGGCTTCAGCTGATTTTATCAGGTCATCAGGCTTGCATGGTGAGTGCTTTACCCACTGAGCCATCTTGTTAGCTTTACCTTTAAGTTTTAATGTAAAAATATTACTCTGGCTTTTTTTCAGTAACATGTTATATTCAGGATAATGATCATTATCATTTACTAATTATTTCCATTATTTTAAAGAATTTTGTCAACATAGCAAATAATGTTAAAATGTCATCAGCAAAAGCATTTACTGTTTAGGGTAGAAACACTCTTTTGTACATTGCTTCAGAATTATTATACTGCAGAAGTGAACACCTTTATAAAGAAGCATTACACTACACACAGCACTTCTTAGGAAGAAATAGCAAAGTTTTACTTCTACTTGAAGAGAGAAAAAATGAAATGAAAGTAACTGTAAGAACATTGCTGGGTTTAGAATAAATGAGAGGGTTTATTTCATAGAGATTTAAGGTTGTAAAAGTAATGGTACATACTGAGAGTTCTGAGTTATATTTGTTCATTTTGGGTTAGTCATCTTTCTATTATTATAATAAAGTTTCTAAATTACTTAAATTTTGCTTAGAACATTAGGTCTCATTCCTTCTCCCTTCAATGACTACACTTTACATGTGAGACTTGATACAGAATGAATATGCTTTTCTTGCTTATGCTTGTCTGTCATATACTTTAGTAGTTTGAAAGAGTGTTATATGATAAACCTACTTTAAAAGTACATGTGGAAGCAGGAGATGGATAAAGAACAACTGTGGAAGTCAATTCTCTTCTTCCACTTGTGGATCCAGGAAAGTTAAACTCTGGTGGTCAGGCTTGGCAACTTGCTAAGGTATTCCACTGGCTCAGAAATGTTTGGGCAAGTTTGAGCTTACCTTTATTTTCCCAGTCTAAATTTTTTTGTTGGAGTCCCTGCTTCTGTGTAAAGTTGGACACCAGTGTATAGTACAACCTGTTGTAACTATTTGTTACCTTCAGTATATATAAAAGAAAAAAATGCTTCTGTACTTTTAAATTTTGTTGTCTAAAACTTACAGCAGAGGGGATTCCAGTTAACTTGGCAGGTTGTATCTGGCCCCTTTGAACCAGGGAAGAAGAGAATCAGATTTACAAGGAGGCATTCTTTCAGAGAGAGAGAGAGAGAACAGGTCCACAAACAAGTGAAAAATCTCTGGGGAAGAGGAGGAACCAAATCTGGATAGCTGTGCCTTTCCTGCTCTCACTCGGTAGCCAGTGGTGGTGGTGGTTTAGGCTGAACAGTAAGAAACCCCTTGCCGCTTAAAAAGACTGAAGTAGCTATCCAAACCAACAGATGAACATATTACTACACAGAAACACTAGAAACATGAAAAAGCAAAGGAACATGACTCTCCCAAAAGAACTTAATCGTTACGTAAAATATGCTCATAGAGGTACACATTGTTAAATGCTTGAAGGTGAAGATGATCAGTGACGTGAAAGAGCATACAAACATGAAGATGAAGTTAATCTAGGACCTTAGAAGGAAAGTTAGCATCACAGAAAACAAGCCAGAAATATGGATGGAGAAGTCAGTAATAGGTAATAAAAATTTGGAACAAACTTGAGGTTTTAAAGAAACACAGATAGAAATGTTAGAAGTGAAACCTAAGCCAAATAAATGACACATTGCAAGAAACTGCTAGTTACCTCGACTGAGCAGAAAAAAAAATACTTGGAAGGAATGGTTGAGAATATAAAATGAAAAATTAGTAAGAAAATATATAATCCCGTACACATTATCCATAGAGAATTAAAATCTATGACTCCATTTGAAAGAAATAAAATCTCTGGTAAAGTTGCCCACAGACTTGAGAGTTAAAGGAGAGAAACCTATCCACTGAAAACAAGATGGTATAGTTGTTCTGATATATGATAAAGTAAACTTCAAACTAAAAGTAGAAAAATAAAGAAGCCCACTACCTATTAATAAACAAACAAATAATAGAACAACTCATTAAGAAGACTGTTTTCATGAATGATTATATGTAATTATAATAATTACTTTTAAATAGTTGTATACATATGAAATTAATGCCTCTTTTATAAAACAACACAGATGAACAGAAAGGTTAAATGGATTTTGATATTTATAAGTGATTTCAATACCACATTCTAATCTGTTGATAAGGTATCCACCTTCAGAATTAAAAGTTCACTACAGATCAAATGAACTGAACATTCCAAAATATAAAATAATCCATCCAACAGATATTGATGCATGCTACTCTAAAATAGACCACATTCTTACAAGTTTTATCGAAATCAAGTCTTCCCAAATACAGAACAGTTGAAATATTTCCTTTTTTTTCATATTTATTTTATTTTTTATTTAGGTATTTTCTTCATTTACATTTCCAGTACTTTCCCAAAAGTCCCCCATCCCTTCCCCCACGCACTCCCCTACCCACCCACTCCCACTTCTTGGCCCTGGCATTCCCCTATACTGAGGCATATCAAGTTTGCACGACCAATGGGCCTCTCTTTCCAATGATGGCCGGCTAGGCCATCTTCTGATACATATGCAGCTAGAGACACAAGCTCCAGGGGGTACTGGTTAGTTCATACTATTGTTCCACCTATAGGGTTGCAGATCCCTTTAGCTCCTTGGGTACTTTCTCCAGCTCCTCCATTGAGGGCCCTGTGATCCATCCAATAGCTGACTGTGAGCATCCACTTCTGTGTTTGCTAGGCCCCAGCATAGTCTCACAAGAGACAGCTATATCTGGGTCCTTTCAGCAAAATCTTGCTAGTGTATGCAATGGTGTCAGCATTTGGAGGCTGATTATGGGATGGATCCCCGGGTAGGGCAGTCTCTAGATGGTCCATCCTTTTGTCTCAGCTCCAAACTTTGTCTCTGTAACTCCTTCCATGGGTGTTTTCTTCCCAATTCTAAGAAGGGGCAAAGTGTCCACACTTTAGTCTTCGTTCTTCTTGAGTTTCATGAGTTTCACAAATTGTATCTTATATCTTGGGTATTCTAAGTATCTGGGCCAATATCCACTTATCAGTGAGTACATATCATGTGAGTTCTTTTGTGATTGGATTACCTCACTCAGGATGATGCCCTCCAGGTCCATCCATTTGCCTAGGAATTTCATAAATTCATTCTTTTTAATAGCTAAGTAGTACTCCATTGTGTAAATGTACCACATTTTCTGTATCCATTCCTCTGTTGAGGGACATCTAGGTTCTTTCCAGCTTCTGGCTATTATAAATAAGGCTGCTATGAACATAGTGGAGCATGTGTCCTTCTTGCCAGTTGGAACAGCTTCTGGATATATGCCCAGGAGAGGTATTGCTGGATCCTCTGGTAGTACTATGTCCAATTTTCTGAGGAACCACCAGACTGATTTCTTATACCATCTTAGATAACAGTACAACCAAACTAGAACTCACTAGCAAAAGAAAAATAATAATAGTAACAACAACAACAAACCAAGATACATAGATATATAGAAACTGAACAGTAATGTCTTGAATAGTAGTCACTGAAGAAATCATGGAGGAAGTTAAAATTTCATACACATGAAATCATAGCTTGATAGAACCTTTAAAACATATCTAAGCCAGCCAGGTATGGTGGTTCATACCTTTAATCCCAGCACTTGGGAGTTTAAGGCAGGCAGATTTCTGTGAGTTTGAGGCCATCCTGGTCTATGAAATGAGTTCCAGGACAGCCAGATCTGTTACACAGTGAAACCCTGTTTGAAAAACTAAAACTGAAAAAAAAACTTCAAATAATAAATTAGTATTTTATCTCACACCCTTAGAAAAATAAGAACAAACCCCAAAAGCAGTAGATGCCAAAAAGTTAAAAAAGATCAGAGTAGAAATGAAGGGGAAGCAAAAAGCAATATGAAGGTTTTAGAGAAAAAAACCAAAGCTAACCAGAAGAGAAGATAACCAAGTTAGTAACATTAGAGCTCCATAGGAGACACAGTGATCTGTCCCAGCGACATCAAGAGGCTCATGAGGGAAGCCTTTGGAAACATTCCCCAAACTAGAAATGACAGAAGAGATGGTTAAATATAAGTGAGGTTGTTTGGAAATTGGTACCCTCAGAAAGTATTGTTGAGGATGTAAATTAATGCAGCCAAAAAAGCTAAAAATACAACTACCATATAACCTAGCATAGCATAACTAAAGTACTCTTAACATATCACATATCTAAGAGATACATACACATCCATTTTTATTATTGCTACATATGATGTAAAATGGAACCAGCTTATTTGTTTGTTGATAAATGAGCAGATAAGTAAAATTTGGTGCATATTCACAATAGAATTTTATTCAGTCATAAAGAAAGATGCAATTATGACATTTGCAGGAAGCAGATGGAACTAAAAGCTATTAAGCTAAGCAAAATAAGCCTGACCTAGAAAGTTAAAGTTTCATAAATATTCCTTGTTTAAAGTTCTATGTATGAGTAACTTATGAAACGGGAAAAGGATTATGAGAGAGCAAGAGCTGTTAAGGGAGTAAGAGAGGGTAATGGATATGCATGTCATGAGAGTCGGAGGGGAGAGTCTGAGTAACAGACCAGGGAGGACTTGGGAGGGGATCAGTTAGGACAACTTGTAAGTATGTCTAAGTGTGAAGATCCTTTCCTCGTGGATATCATGAAATGCATTATTTTGTATGCCAAATTCAAAAAATAGAAATTTCACTAGAAAGATATGAACATGTCTAGTTATCTATACTCTGTATTGTTACAAATTTATATTAAATGAAGTTTTGTAAAACAGTCTCTAACATACTAAATTGTTTCCTGTTTTAAAAAGTACTTTCTATGTCAGCTTCTTAAATTAGTTCTTATTAAACCCATATACATTGGCTTATTTTGAGATAATACTGGCAGGAATACCTTATTAGTTATTTTTTTCTGGTCCTTACTGATGGTTTAAATATTCCTGTGTAAAATCATTGTTAAACTTCATATATTTATAAGAATTAAATTGAAGAATATATACTGCTCTTGCAGTGGACCTGAATTTTGTTCCTAGCACCCATGTCAGGAGGCTCCTGGGCAACTGTAACTCCAGCTCCAAGTGCTTTGTAGGCACCTGCAGCCATGCATGTGTACATACGCATGGGTACACACACAGGCAGACAGCAAGACACACACACACATTTTTTACTCTCTTTTAAGATTTAATTTGAGGGAGCTGGAGAGAAAGCTCAGCGGTTGAGGGCACTGACTGCTCTTCCAGAGGACCTGGGTTCAAATTCCAGCACCCAGATGGTAGCTCACAATTGTTTGTAACTCCAGGATCTGACACTGTCACACAGAATACATTCAGGCAAAACACCAATACATATAAACTGAAAATAAATAAATAGTTTTTTTAAAAGAATTAATTTGATTCTGACTCTGTGTTTGTTTTCATTGAAGGTAAATGAGATTGCCTTCATAAATACCCTTGAAGCTCAGAATAAACGTCACGATGTTTTATCAAAACTGAAGGAATATGAGCAGAGGCTTAATGAATTGCAGGAAGAACGTCAGAGAAGACAAGAAGAAAAACAAGCTCGTGATGAGGCTGTGCAGGTAAGGTTCCACTCAGCACTTACTAATCACCTTTCATATCTCAGGCTTTGAGTTAGGCTGAAGATCCAGAGAGAGTTCCTGTTCCATTTCTCTCTCTCTCTCTCTCTCTCTCTCTCTCTCTCTCTCTCTCTCTCTCTCTCTCTCTGTCTCTGTCTCTCTCTCTCTCTGTGTCTCCCTCCCTCCCTCCCTTTCTCCCTCCCTCCCTCCCTTTCTCCCTCCCTCCCTCCTTACAGAGAAAGTGAAATATATGAAATATATATGTATATACATATACACACACAATGAAATATGTGTGTGTGCAAGTGCATGTGGTGTGTGTGTGTTTGTTGGAGTGGTTTGTGTAATCATTGCTATCACCTGAAACAGCAGCCTAGGATCTGCTAGTAGTTCAGTTCGTGAGTGTCTTAGTAGTTGCAGTCTGGTGCTAGAGTCTCAGGGAATTCCTGGAGAGCTGTCTCTTTCTAACTTGTGTTGGAATACTGAGGATTTAAATAGGTTCTAGCACCAGGGAAGAAATGGCTTAGGAACATGACATGAACTTGGCCAGTGAGAATGAGGGCAAGCAGGACAAAAGCAAAAGCTTCCTTCTTTGATGTCTTTTTATGTGGGCTGCTACCAGAAGATGTGGCCCCGATTAAGGTGGGTCTTCCACCTCAAGTCAACCAAGAAAAATCTCTCATAGGTGTGCCAGTTGCTTGGTTGGATCTTAGTTCATTTCAGATTAAGTCCAGTTGACAAGCGACATTAGGCATTACACTATTTTAAATGGAATTTTTACCTAACTACATTTTCAGGTTGTTCCTTATTAGTATGTAGGAATATAGTTGGCATATTTTTACAGATCATGACTCTTCAACTTCAATTAAATTGTTTTATAACTATGTTACAAGGTGTGCATAGAAGTATGTGAATATGTGTGTATATATATTTTTAGAATTTAATACATATAAAATTATGTTATAATTTTGTGTAATAATGGTAAATGACATATGAAAACCATATACCATTGCTGCTTGAATTTTTCTTAAATTCTTAGAAACTATGTACTTATAGACAATTCAGGAATAAATAAATATGTGTTTTGTCAAAGTTATGTCACCTTTGATCATTTTAATTATACTCATAATTCTGATAACTTTAATTTTTTTTAACATCAGGAACGTAAGAGAGCCTTGGAGGCAGAAAGGCAGGCCCGTGTAGAGGAATTATTGATGAAGAGGAAAGAGCAAGAAGCCCGAATTGAGCAACAGAGGCAAGAGAAGGAGAAAGCTCGTGAAGATGCAGCCCGGGAAAGAGCAAGGTACCTAGTTTAATATCTTGGTTTTAGTCCTGATGAACAGTTTACCACTGAGCAAATATTTATAGCAGATCTTATTAACTCCAGTGGTGTCTTACATATATTTTAGAAATACCACAAGTTTAGCAATGTGCCAAATTTTCAGGATATTGGACATTACATTTAAAATGGAGAATTTGACTGCAGCACCCGGGTTTCTTGCCCGCCAAGTCTCTGGACACCTTCAAGGACCCACACAGGATCCCCCACGGGATCCTAAGACCTCTGGTGAGTGGAACACAGCGTCTGCTCCAATCCAATCACCTGGGACCTGAGACTGCATTAATTAAGAAAGCAGATAACCCGGCCTGATCAGGGCACAAGTCCCTTCCGGTTCACTCCAGCAGCGAGGTTCCTTGTGCTCAGAGCTTCTGGACACCCCCAAGGTACTCACAGGACCCTCCACAGGATTTAAGACCTCTGGTGAGTGGAACACAACTTCTGCCAGGAGGCAGGTTCGATATCTGGGCACCTTCCATGCAAGAGGAGAGCTTGCCTGCAGAGAATACTCTGACCACTGAAACTAAGGATAGAGCTAGTCTCCCAGGTCTGCTGATAGATGGTAACAGAATCACCAGAAGAACAATCTCTAAACAGAGACAACTATAACAACTAACTCCAGAGATTACCAGATGGCGAAAGGCAAACAAAAGAATCTTACTAACAGAAATCAAGACCACTCACCAGCATCAGAACGCAGCACTCCCACCCCACCTAGTCCTGGACACCCCAACACAACCGAAAAGCTAGACCCGGATTTAAAAGCATATCTCATGATGATGGTAGAGGACATCAAGAAGGACTTTAATAACTCACTTAAAGAAATACAGGAGAACACTGTTAAAGAGTTACAAGTCCTTAAAGAAAAACAGGAAAACACAACCAAACAGGTAGAAGTCCTTAAAGAAAAACAGGAAAACACATCCAAACAGGTGATGGAAATGAACAAAACCATACTAGACCTAAAAAGGGAAGTAGACACAATAAAGAAAACCCAAAGTGAGGCAAAGCTGTAGATAGAAACCCCAGGAAAGAAATCTGGAACCATAGATGCAAGCATCAGCAACAGAATACAAGAGATGGAAGAGAGAATCTCAGGTGCAGAAGATTCTATAGAGAACATCGGCACAACAATCAAAGAAAATACAAAGTGCAAAAGGATCCTAACTCAAAACATCCAGGAAATACAGGACACAATGAGAAGACCAAACCTACGGATAATAGGAGTAGATGAGAATGAAGATTTTCAACTTAAAGGGCCAGCAAATATCTTCAACAAAATTATAGAAGAAAACTTCCCAAACTTAAAGAAAGACATGCCCATGATCATACAAGAAGCCTACAGAACTCCAAATAGACTGGACCAGAAAAGAAATTCCTCCTGACATATAATAATCAGAACAACAAATGCACTAAATAAAGATAGAATATTAAAAGCAGTAAGGGAGAAAGGTCAAGTAACATATAAAGGCAGGCCTATCAGAATTACACCAGACTTTTCACCAGAGACTATGAAAGCCAGAAGAGCCTGGACAGATGTTATACAGACACTAAGAGAACACAAATGCCAACCCAGGCTACTATACCCGGCCAAACTCTCAATTACCATAGATGGAGAAACCAAAGTATTCCATGACAGAACCAAATTCACACATTATCTTTCCACGAATCCAGCCCTTCAAAGGATAATAACAGAAAAAAACCAATACAAGGACGGAAATCACGCCCTAGAAAAAGCAAGAAAGTAATCATCAACAAACCAAAAAGAAGACAGCCACAAGAACAGAATGCCAACTCTAACAACAAAAATAAAAGGAAGCAACAATTACTTTTCCTTAATATCTCTTAATATCAGTGGACTCAATTCCCCAGTAAAAAGACATAGACTAACAGACTGGCTACACAAACAGGACCCAACATTATGAACTAACCAGTACCCCAGAGCTCTTGACTCTAGCTGCATATGTATCAAAAGATGGCCTAGTTGGCCATCACTGGAAAGAGAGGCCCATTGGACACACAAACTTTATATGCCCCAGTGCAGGGGAATGCCAGGGCCAAAAAATGGGAATGGGTGGGTAGGGAAGTTGGGAGGAGGGTGTGTGGGGGACTTTTGGGATAGCATTGGTAATGTAATTGAGGAAAATACGTAATAAAAAAATATTAAAAAATAAAATAAAATAAAATGGAGAATTTGAAACTTTGTGTTGTCTGAGAACATTATTTGAAGTCTCTTTTGCATGAAAACATATAATTTAACTCTAATGAGCCTCAATGAAAAGGAATTGTTTTTTAAGATATTTACATAAGTAAAGGTCGTCAATTAAAGACCTTTCTTTTGATCCCTAGGTTACTTAAGTCTCTTTGACTTGTAGTTATTTATAAGTATGGACTTAGCTTTGAATATCACTTTGCTTTCTGTTACTGGTTTCTAATGAAGTCTTGTCACTCGGAGAATATACTTTTTATATTTTTATTGCTTTAATATTTGTTGGGACTGTGTTTATAACCTGAGATATGCACTGTACTACATACTGTTCTCAGTGCCTCTAGGGATGATATTGGTTAGAGTTTTCTGTGCTTGTCAGCTGAGTAGGTGAGAGAGCCCTCTAGCCGTCTGTGTGTCTGCTGCTTTCTGTTGAGTCTGTCCAGTTCCCAAGTGTGGTAGCTCAGTGGTATCAGTGTGTATTTTGATTCTGAACTATATACATGCTGTTTTCACTGTATCTTACTGAGATAAGATATTCATACTTTTATTGTGAAATGCTTCTTTCTGGCTCTAAAAATATTTTTTATATAAAGGTCATTTTTTTTTTCTGTTACAATCACAACCACAGTTGTCTTCTGTCCCTTTTCTTTCATCCTGTTGTGGTTTTCTCAAACATGTCCTTTACTTTTCTGAAATCTGCTTATTTATTTCGACTTTCTGATTTATGTTTATTACACTTCACTTGATGTAACTTTTTAATGAGATAGGGTTTATTGGGGCCAGTTTTAGATCTGTCACCCCTGTGTCTCAAATCTTTTTCACCTTTACTATTTTAGTCTTTGCTAAACTAAAACATTTTTTGTACTTTATCTCTTTTTTCCTTTTTAAAAAATACTACTTTATTTACAATCCAGACATTGCTCCCCTTCCTTGTCCCCCCTCCTACAGTTGTTCATCCTATTCCTCCTCCCCCAACCCCTCGTCTCTGAGAGGATGCTCCCTCCCATCAAACCTCACTGCTCCCAGGGGCCTCAAGGATTAGTCAGGGGCCTCGAACCAGCCCATGTATGCTGCCTGGTTGGTTGCTAAGTGTATGGGAGCTCCCAGAGATTCAGGTTAATTGAGACTGCTGCTCTTCCTATGGAGTTGCCTTCTTCTTCAGCTTCTTCAATCCTTCCCCTAATTCAATCATTGGGGTCTCTGACTTCAGTCCAATGCTTGGTTGTAAAGTATCTGTGTCTGTCTCAGTCAACTGCTGGTTGGGCTTCTCAGAGGACAGCCATGCTAGGCTCCTGTCTGTAAGCACATCATAATATCAATAATAGTGTCAGGCCCTGGTGCACCCCCCCCCCCAAGAGATAAATCTCAAGTTTGGCTGGTCACTGGACCTCCACTTTTCCTTCATGCTCTTCCTCATTTTTGTCTCTGCAGTTTTAGACAGGAACAATTCTGGGTCCTTTACCAAGATAGTAGCATGTACTTGTGAAGGCTCTGTGTAAGCACCAACTTGACTTCTCCATATTCAATGAGTAGTATAGCTTTATAGGGCCTTGCAGTTTGTGGAGAGCAACCTATAGTCTTGGCAACAGCATGGGTTATCTAGCAATTCCCATGGGAACTCCTTAGCCAACAATTAGTTGTAACCCAGTCCCAGTACTGGATATTTTTATTTAGTGACAAGAGATGGCTTGTCATTTGTGACTTTCTGTTTCTCATTATTTGGCAATTTCATTTAGATCACCTTCATAAATGTATATATTTTATGAAGTTTCTACTGTATTAGGTTTTCATACTAGCCCCCACAAATGGCCATCAATTTTAGCTGTCTCTCCCTGTATTCCTTTCCGCATCCCCTCCTGTTTCAGTCCCTCTCCCTAACCCATCTATAGCTATGATTTCCCTTTCCTTGGGTGATCTCTCTGCCTGCACAGCCTTAGTCTATACCTAAACTGTGTTTCTATGAATTGTAGCTTAGTTATCAATGACTTAACAGCTAATAGCCACATATAAACAAATACATATTGTATTTATCTTTCTGGGTCTTTGACATCTCATTTAGGATGATTTTTTTCTACTTCCATCCATTTGCCTTCAAGTTTTATGCATGCTCGCTTTTCTCCCTCCCCCCACCTCTCTCCCTCCCTCCCTCCTTTCCTTCTTTCATCCCATCTGTTTTCTTTCTTTTCTATGTGGCTGAATACTCTGTTGTGTAAATGTACCACATTTTCTTTATCCGTTTATGAAGAAATGTAGACAGACACATAGTTGTTTAGTGATTTCTGGCTGTTATGAACAGAGAGCAGCAATGAGCATAGTTAAGCAGGTGTCTGTGGTAGGATGAAGTATCCTTTGGGTCTTAAGGTATCTTTATTACCGTCTTCCTTAGGGACCAGCACACTGATTTCATAGTAGCTATAAGTTTGCATTTCCAACAGCAATGGATGAGTATTGCCCCTTTCCCAAATATTCACAAGGGTGAGCTGTTACTTGTTTTATTGATTTAAGCCATTTTGGCAGGTTTAGGATCAAATCTCACAATGGTTTTGATTTATATTTTCCTAGTAAGAATGTTGAACATTTGTTTCTCAGTCATTTGAGTTTCCTCATTTGAGGAGTCTCTGTTTAGATCTGTATACCATTTGTAAATTGGGTTATTTGTTTTCTTGAAGATCTCCCATGCTCGTGTATTGGCAGGATCAATATAGTAAAAATGGCTATCTTGCCAAAAGCAATCTACAGATTCAATGCAATCCCCATCAAAATTCCAACTCAATTCTTCAACGAATTGCAAAGGGCAATCTGCAAATTCATCTGGAATAACAAAAAAACTAGGATAGCAAAAACTCTTCTCAAGGATAAAAGAACCTCTGGTAGAATCACCATGCCTGACCTAAAGTTGTACTACAGAGCAGTTGTGATAAAAACTTCATAGTACTGGTATAGCGACAGACAAGTAGACCAATGGAATAGAATTGAAGACCCAGAAATGAACCCACACACCTATGGTCACTTCATCTTTGACAAGGAAGCTAAAACCATCCAGTGGAAAAAAGACAGCATTTTCAACAAATGTTGCTGGCCCAACTGGCAGTTAACATGTAGAAGAATGTGAATTGATCCATTCCTATCTCCTTGTACTAAGGTCAAATCTAAGTGGATTAAGGAACTCCACATAAAACCACAGACAGTGAAACTTATAGAGGGGAAAGTGGGGAAAAGCCTCGAAGAATTGGGCACAAGGAAAAAATTCCTGAATAGAACAGCAATGGTTTGTGCTGTAAGATTGAGAATAGACAAATGGGACCTCATAAAATTGCAAAACTTCTGTTGGGCAAAAGACACTGTCAATAAGACAAAAAGGCCACCAACAGATTGGGAAAGGATCTTTACCTATCCTAAATCAGAGGGGACTAATATCCAATATATATAAAGAACTCAAAAGGGTGGACTCCAGAAAATCAAATAACCCCATTAAAAATGGGGCTCAGAGCTAAACAATGAATTCTCACCTGAAGAATACCGAATGGCTGAGAAGCACCTGAAAAAATGTTCAGCATCCTTAATCATCAGGGAAATGCAAATTAAAACAACCCTGAGATTCCACCTCACACCAGTCAGAATGGCTAAGATCAAAAATTCAGGTGACAACAGATGCTGGCGAGGATGTGGAGAAAGAGGAAC
This sequence comes from Mus caroli, assembly GCF_978045245.1. NCBI lineage: Eukaryota > Metazoa > Chordata > Mammalia > Rodentia > Muridae > Mus > Mus caroli. Next base: position 53,883,394 of record NW_028227266.1, on the reverse strand, counting down.
ACTCTTCCATTGTTGGTGGGATTGCAAGCTTGTACAACCACTCTGGAAATCAGGCTGGTGGTTCCTTAGAAAATTGGACATAGTACTACCAGAAGATCCTGCAATACCTCTCCTGGGTATATATCCAGAAGATGTTCCAACCGGTAAGAAGGACACATGCTCCACTATGTTCATAGCAGCCTTATTTATAATAGCCAGAAGCTGGAAAGAACCCAGATGTCCCTCAACAGAGGAATGGATACAGAAAATGTGGTACATTTACACAATGGAGTACTACTTAGCTATTAAAAAGAATGAATTTATGAAATTCCTAGGCAAATGGATGGACCTGGAGGGCATCATGCTGAGTGAGGTAACCCAATCACAAAAGAACTCACATGATATGTACTCACTGAAGTGGATTCTCCCCCACCAGAGCTCGTTTCTCTAGCTGCATATGTAGCAGAAGATGGCCTAGTGGGCCATCAGTGGAAAGAGAGGCCCATTGGTCTTGCAAACTTTGTATGCCTCAGTACAGGTGAATGCCAGGGCCAAGAAGTGGAAGTGGGTGGGTAGGGGAGTGGGGGGAAGGTTATGGGCAACTTTTGGGATAGCACTGGAAGTGTAAATGAAGAAAATACCTAATTAAAAAAATTTACGTCATATATTTTGGATATTAGCCCTCCATCTGATGTATGGTTAGTAAAAATCTTTCTGTAAGCTGCTGCTTTGACTTTTCGGCTTCTTGCTGCCTATTCCTTTGGGTATGATTCATTCTCTCCTCCTCCTCCCCCTCCTCCTACTCCCCCTCCTCCCCCCCTCCTCCTCCCCCCCCCCTCCTCCTCCCTCTCCTCCTCCTCCCCCCCTTCCTCTTCCTCCTCCTCTTCCTCCTCTGCTTCTTCTTCCTCCTCTTCCTCCTCCTCTTCCTCTTCCTTCCCTCTCCCTCTATTTTCTTGAGCTTTCAAGTGTACTGGTAACTTACTAGTATGACATCTCCAATTTTCTAAGTAGGCAGTTAGTGCTGTAGGCTATTAGCAACCCCTTCACTGTGTCCCATAAGTTTTGGTATGTTGTATGTACTTTCATTTAATTCTGGAAAGTCTTTAATTTCTTTCTTAGTTTCTGCTTTAACCTATTTTTCATTCAGAGTGAGTGGTTTAGTTTCCATGAGTTTGTAAACTTTCTGTTGTTGATACCCAGCTTTAATCTGTGGTGTTCAGATAGGATATTTGGGTGTAATGTGTAAATTCCTGTTAGGTCCATTTGGTTTATTATGTCCATTAGCTCCAGCATTGCTCTGTTTTGTTTTTCTCTGGATTGACTGTTTATTGGTAAGAGTGGGGTTAAAGCCTCTCCTTGTCAGTGTGTGGGGATCATCAGGATGTGATTTAATCTGTTTAATGGTGCATTTAAGAACTTGCATGCCTTTGTGATTGGGGCATAAATACTAAGAATTGTAATGTCCTCTTGGTGGAGTTTTCTATTGATGAGTATTTAAGTGTCCTTCTCATCTCTTGATTGGTTTTGGTTTCAGGTATATTTTGTTAGATATTAAAATGGCTACAATAGCTTGTTTCTTAGTCCATTTCCTTGGAGTAATGGTCATCACTGTTTCCTTGTTTGTTCTCTTAGCTTGTCAATTTCCTATTATTTCCTTGTAATGTTAATAAAACTTCATTAGAGGAAAAATATAAATTACGTTTTCAACATTTTGTACTTAATGATAGTTCTATGCCAGTTTTGGTTGAGAGATTTATTTTCATAGCTCATTATCTATGTTGCTTAACCTCCAAAAACAAAGAATATGAAACAAATCTTTAATCCTTTTTGAATATTTATGAGGCAATATGTGTGTGACATATTTTCAGAATATTTTAAAATATTTGCCTATTAGAATGTATAAGCCTTATATTGAAATTGTATTTTTTTGTTTGAGATGAGGTATGTTGCTCCAAACAGGTAAACTTACAGATTTGACTTGTTCTGACAGAGACAGGGAAGAAAGGTTGGCAGCGCTCACAGCAGCTCAGCAAGAAGCTATGGAAGAGCTGCAGAAAAAAATTCAGCTCAAGGTCGGAATAGCATGTTATTTTAATTTGAAATTTTAGAGCTTACAATAGATGGAGCACATTATAAAATTCTGTAGAATAAAACTTGAATTAATTTGTAGTTATAATTTTAAACAAATATTTATGATTGAGTTATAATTGACTTAAATTCAGCTATTTGAAAACTAAGTTTATTATGGTAAAATTTATTTTGATATTGTAGAATCATGGAGCAACAATAAAGAAATTCAATATTTCCTCTTATTAACTAATAAATAAATTGAAGGCATTACTTGTAGTATATTGTTACTTTACTTATCTAGTTCATTATCTAATTATTCATTTGATAGTAATGCTTTTGAATTGCATAGTTCTAATTGGGAAGATTATGAAAAATTAATTTCTAGAAAAATGTTATCAATAGTATCACATGTAAGTGGTCTCTTCTGAGTACTTTGTACTGCATCACAATGATTTGCATGTTGACTGCTTAGAGATATTTAATATTATATAATAGAGATAGTAACTTTTTAATTTGAAAGACCATATTTTTTATTTGTAGGGTTATAGGAATCTATCATTCACTTAAATTCAATGCAGCAAATATTTATAAGATAAGTCTTCCCATTTTCAGGAAGTGCCTAATCTATTGTGAGATTCAGATATGAATTAGTTAACTTTTGCATAATAGAGGTAGGGTTATGTGGAATTTAGGATAGAGGAGGATGCTTGGCATATCAAAGATCAGAAAAAATAATTACTCAGCTTAATCTTAAAATATTAGTTGAATGTAGAAAATACAGTTGAGTAAGATGTGTTATGGTTATACAAAATAGCGTGAAGCCCGAAAAGATTTTTCTGGGTTAGTAGCTTAAGGTGAAAAAGTAGTAATCAGGCTGGGGTAGGTGTCAGTCTTTGTCACTTTTCTTTTCTGTATGTGACTAAACATGAGTGTTTCTATGGGTCAGCACTTCTCTTAGTGTTTGATAGGTAACCAAATGAGTAGTGGGTAACAGTATACCAAATTCAACCTCTAAGTAACCAGTATTGTCGAGTCACTGAGCACAGTGGCACAGTAGAAGATGTATGAAGATCAGTGTTAGAAATCTGATCATCTTTACCTTACTGTTTCCCAAATCTGTCTGTGAAGCTAATCTCATAAAGCATATACTAACATCCACTAGGGCACATCTAAAGAAGCAATATTGTCCATGTGTGATATGTTAAAAATTACGCTTTGTTCTTCAGTGTGAAAGTTAGTAGCAAAGCAAAACTCTTGGATTATTTTAGAAGTTTTAATGGAAAGTCTTTTTCCAAGTTCTTAGTGTAATCTGAATACTTTTTAAGTTTCCCACACTATGATCCTATCTCCAGCATGATGAAAGCATTCGAAGGCACATGGAACAGATTGAGCAAAGGAAAGAAAAAGCTGCTGAATTAAGCAGTGGGCGGCATGCAAGCACCGATTACGCCCCTAAACTGACCCCTTATGAAAGAAAGAAGCAGTGTTCTCTCTGCAATGTCCTGGTAGGTGGTTGTCATTATTAACAGTCTGGTGATATAATTTATTGCTAAAATTTATTAGAAGGTTTCCAGCCTTTTAAATCTTGTGCTAAGGCATCTACTAAGTGCTATTGACTTCTGTAGAGGATTTTAAATGAAAAGTAAGTACTAAAATAATAATAGTTAGGAATGGCAGTGCAAAGTGCCAATGTTTGCAGTTGTTACTAAAATGTTTGTTAACTGTTTAATGATAGACTGAGCCAATATGTTAATGTATTGAGACCAAAAGCCAAAACTCAAGGTTTCAATGTTTTTCAAATCTTTAAGCTTAGTCTGAGAATTACATTCAACCAAAAGCCAAAACTCAAGGTTTCAATGTTTTTCAAATCTTTAAGCTTAGTCTGAGAATTACATTCTATTGAAAATATTTTGATCTATCTATCCATCCATCCATCCTTCCAACCATCCATCTATCCTAGAGTGATCTGAATTTGTATATAATGTACTGGATTGAATGTTTAGTTCTTAGCATTGGATGCAATGGTATGTTGATTGCTATGGCTTTGATTTTGTGCTTTTAGATCGCTTCTGAAGTATATCTCTTTAGCCACATTAAAGGGAAAAAACATCAGCAGGCTGTGAGAGAGAATAGCAGTATCCAGGGCCGTGAACTTTCAGATGAGGAAGTGGTAAGCTTTACATTTGTCCTTTTACAGTTGTTAATTGATTACCTAGGATGAGCTCTTTTATTATATGTTCCTTATTTATGTGTATTTGTGTAACTATGTAGAACCATGCTTAGCACTTGATATCTGTATTAATATAATAAGCAGGTATTTTATTATTTTAGTATACATGTAACTATAAGACAAGATTTTTGCTATCACTTACATAATTTTTATACAAAAAAATTACACTATTTTGTGCTGGTAAGATAACTAGTTCATACAGTAAAGACACATGCAGCCAAAGCTGCCATCCTCAGTTTGATCCCTGATACCCACATGGTGGAAGGAGGAAATTGGCTCTCTCAAATTGTCCTCTAACCCCCACCCTCATGCCATGGCAGATACACAACTGAGTGTGCACACATAAATGAATAAAACATATTTCAAAAAATTTAAGGACTTATAACCAGGTACTCCAGATATAGTTCTGCAGTTAATAGCACCAGAGTTTATAGAGAACCAGAATTATTTTCGAGTACCCAGTATGTGGCTCACAACTGCCTTTACCTCCAGCTCTAGGAGATCCAATGCCCTCATTTGACCACTGTGGGAACCAACATGTACATGTAGACAAACATAGGCACATGCACACCTACATATAGAAATAAATCTTGAAAAGAGAGGAGTTACAATATTCTATTATTAATTGGAGACAAAATTTATCAGTGATTTTCAAATGTTTTAGAAAACATAAATCAATGTCTATCTCATGTAAGTGATTAATATTGGATTAGTAAACCATTTACAAAGTTTTAGGAATGCATTATTTATTTACCTATATTCATTGTTTATTAAAACTTTATAAATATATTTATAATTTTATTAAAATGTTTATAATACAAATATGTTTATAATTTTATATTAAGCTGTTCTTGAACTATATGATACTTATGAATTTATTCTCTCTGTCATACAAAATGTCTAAAACTACTAAGGCATGTGAAAATCATGCTTGTTAAACATCTGTTTAGATGCCCAGGACAGATTATTGTGATTTCTTTCAGTATACTACCTGTTTGTAGATGTTATTGTATGGTAAACTTATATTTAACATTTATTTTAATTGTTTTGTGAGTATTGTGGGGTGGAAATCAGGAAACAACTTTGTTGGGGTTATTGCTTTTGGGCAGAGTTTCTGTTGTTAAGTTTGCCACTGCCCTGTATACATAAGCTTCTGCAGATTCTCTACCTCCTATTTGCCATAGAAGCAACTCATTGTCAGCTGACTCTTTTATTTTTGCTCTGAGGATTGAAATTAGGTTTGTCATCAGGGTTACATAGCAAGCACTTTTACTCACCAAGTTATCTTACTGGCTATGTGTGTGTGCGTGTATGTGTGTGTGTTTCTTTACAATTCCTTTGGCATATCTGAAGGTACAGAATTCTAAACACTTCGATAAATGTCTTTTTCCTTTGAGCAGTCACCGTTTTATTTTGAAAGTCTTAGTTGTTAGATATGTTTAAGATACTCTTTTGTATCCAATCACTAGCAGCATTTAAGAAACCCTAGGAAATATTTATAACAGTTGGAAAAGTCACAAAAAATTAAATGTGCTCTAGATACATTCTTCTGCACAATAACTCAGACACTACTTGTGGCACCGCTTTGGAGAAAAAAAACAACATTGAAAAAAAAAGATTCTAATACTGGGGCTGTTCAAGGAATGGAACAGCCATCAGGGAATCCTTATACTTTTCTATTTGGGTTGTGCATAATGCTGGTATTGGGATCCCAGCTGAGATCCTACTCTTATCTCCACAGCCAGGGAGCACCTTGTTTCGACATTTATCCATTCAGACTCTGTACTATCTGGTTGAAGAGGTGTCACTGTGGATGGTCTTTATTTTTGTCTACTGGTTGGTGACTCTTATTTTACATTCTCAACATCAGTAAGATGAACAGATTGCCCAACATCTTGTTCAAATCACTCTTAATTACATTAGTCTGAATCTCCCCATTGGCGGCTAGTTCCTAGTAGCTCAGCATGGACTCCTCACACTTAGCTAGACTTTTCATTTGCAGCAGACACTGTGATGACATAATCACTGTGTGACTGCATGGCCATCTCAGTTTGCAAATTAGAGGAAGACTTACGATCTACCTACCTGTTCCCTGCAGAATAGAACCGTCTGCGTTTGACAGAAATTGGTGTATTAGCCATGGGTGATGGAGATACCGATCTCTGAATGATGTTTTTCTTAGTAGCACTCTTGGGAGAGTCTCACTGGCTTCTCAGGTTTGGGTTCAGTCACTGTGACCTTCAACTGCTTGAGCTTTTCATCCTTGACACAGAGTTAATTTTCCAGCTGGCTAGTTGCTACCTAATGCTCACAATCCTTCTGCCTTCATCTGTTGGGAGCGACCCTGTTTGAATGTTAACTGCCTTGTCAGCCATAAGTGCTTACTTACAGAGTTTTGGCTTTAGTGGAAAAGTACTAGCTTAGTTGAGATTTCTGTAGGAAAAAGTTGAGGCCTCTATGGGAAAGTATTACCCCCAGTTAAGAACAAATAGCTATAGGTCTTGTGGACAGGTACCTAGCAACCCACTCTGTTCTGTTTCTCCTGCTGAACTTTTTACATAGCCAATCCTGCTTTTGGGAACAGGTGTGTTCTCCCAGAAACAAAGCGATTCTGAGTTATCCCCCTCCCCATACCCTGCTTCTGTGGGCATAAAACCTGCCTGGGAACAATAAAAATTTGACAGCTTGATCAATCAGACTAGCTGTCTGTCCTTGTGTTTCTCCCCTCTCATTCTCTCCGCAGGTGCTTCCTCAGACCCTGTTCAACTGTTTCACAGGCCAGGACATTCATCTGTCACCATGCCTTACAACCTCACTTTCATGTGTGCTTGTAGGAATGCTTTCATGGAAGCTTCTTATTCTGGCTTTCAAGCTCCTGCTAAACAGCATGTTTATTGTCTTCATAGACTATAGTTGTTTCTATAAAATCTCAGTCTTGTACTTCAAAGTTTTGTTTTTCTTCTCCAGTCATTCTATTTCTGATTTAAGTTCAGAGACCAACTTTGTCAAATGCTTTTATAATGCCTTGAAAGTAATGCATTGTTTGCTAAGTTCCTCAGGTATCAGTTGTCATAGGCAACTCCAAAATTCTCCAAAATTTCTATCACTTTTGGAAGGGTCTCTGGTTGATATCCAAAAATTTGCACAGGGGCAATGACGAGAAATTCTGTAGAATCATTTCAGTCACCAGTGGCTCATCTCCAACCACCCTCCCTTATGAGGTTTGTGCTTTTCTTCTGGTATCAACCCACATACCATCTTTTCTACTGGTCTTACTACTTCACCTCTTTGGTTACTTCAGCAAATCTCATGAATTGGAAGCTTTGTTCATAGTATTCAGTCTTTGTACTCATACACAATCAGCTCTCCCATCCTTTCCCCATTGAACAGATGGGTAACTTTGCATCTTCATGTGGAGCCATCTTGTTAGTCCCATACAGTTGGTTCTTTTTCAGGACTTCATTATGTTCTTAGCATCACCACTGACTGATTAATGTTTCCAGCTTCATGTAATCTCTTATCATCTCTTCAATCTGGTTAGTTCTTTCACAACCAGAAAGATACACTAGAAACCACTGGCTGATGGTCATTTGTTCTTTTTCCTGTAACTTGTCTCTCTTGCCATCTGGAGTAGCTTAGACTAGTTTATGCTGAATGAGAAAGGGTAGACTCAATGCATTGGCACCAAGTCTCATTTTCTGACCTCTGAGAGAGCCTTCAAATGGCTCTATTTCTGTTCACACTACAGTGTGTGTGTGTGTACACATATTACTATATATTGCATTGTATGTATATAATACTGTTGCGGCCCGCCCGCGGTCCACAACACGAACGGTTCACTGAGAATGGCAGTTCCCTGCAAAGAGAGGAATCTAGACGGGGCGGAAGAAACAATGGAGTCAAGACAAGACTCTGATCAAGACTCAATTTAATATTTCCAGACACTCAGTTTATAAAGGAAGGGGGAGGGAACCCAATTTCCCGCCAAGTAACTCAGGGTCCAGTAGCAGGACGAACACGTGTGTGACTCCAGGCAGCAGAGGCAGGTTCCAGCAGTGGGCGTGGCAGGACGAATGCGCCGGTAGCTCCACCCTTGAGCAGGCAGGTTCCAGGCTGGGGGGAAGGGAGGCCACATTTCCCCCCATTAGATAACAAAACAAAAATAAAATAAAAAAAAAAAGGGGGTGGCCTGTGGCAGAAAAATTATCTATGTTCAATAGTTCTGCCTGAGTTCCTAGGGCTAAAGAAAAAAAACTGTATCTGGCTGAGACTGTCTTAAAAGCACTGACTGAATAGCAGCACTGGGCTGTAGGCTCTGACTTTATAATGCTAATTAGTGCTGAATAGGTAGCTACCTGTTTGCCTTTTAAGTAGGGCGTTGGAACCCTGGCTGAGTTTAACTAAACAATTTTAGAATAACACTGAACTGATAATCCTCTGCAATTTTGGGGAACAGGGAGAAGGGGTTAAGACCAGCTCTTTAGTACAAGGCCAATTGGCTTTTTTATTATTTGGGTGGGAGGCAGTGAAGGGCTTGCCCTTACGACAGCAAGGTCTCCAATCTCTCTCCCCCCTATTAATTAAGTTTAAATAGGCAATGCTTAACAGAGGTAATCAAATGATTTTCTCATCCGTAGATGAGTGGGCCTTTAACCTTGACTTGGGTGGACATTGGCCTGATTCCTCCCGTGAGCATTGTAACAACTCACATCTGTGGCTCTTGGTATCTTTTGGGGAGGGGAGGCAGAGCCTTAAGTATTTTTGGTTTTTAGCTGGAGTCGGATACCAACCTCCTTCAAATCAGGTGTGTCGCACAGGGAACTCAGAAACGGTCAAACTGGACCTTCCCTCCGCAGTAATCTCCTGCGCCAAGCGGTACCCATACCGTATTCATATGATTATGAATCAGTATCGCAATTCTGAGTTATTGCGAGGTCTCTATATGAGACTTGTCAACCTCAGATTTAGCAAGGCCTAGACAAGAATTATGTCAGTATTAACACCATTAATTTTGGTTAAAATAGGAGCTGAAAGTCTTTCCTCTTCATCTCTGTTATTCCCAGTAGCCTGAGGAACTAAGGACACCTTGCAGTAACAGCAAGGGTGAAAAGCCAGAGGCCAGCTAAGGGACTAAGCCTATATCTATCAAAATAAGAACTAATCTTTGTAAATATATATGAAATTTCTACTTCCCTAGCTCTCCTGGTAAATCTAAATCTTATCTTAGACTGAAAAGCCACATGCTGGGATGTCCCTGGAAGGGAGATTAGCAGAACCACCTGTTTGCTCGTAGGGGCGGGGCGGAGAACCGGAGAATGTAGATTGACCTGCTTGAGAGAAGGAAGAATTCTAAACAATGAGAGTGTAGCAATGTAAATTTTCTGTTTGGAGAAGTCAAGGTACTTTATTTAGATGCAAATTGTAAAGCTAAAGTTAATCTCTGGCCTCTTGTAGGGGAATTGGCTCAGAGGAAACAGTGTTTTTTGAGAGCTTCCACTCCCAGCTCAAGAGGAATTTTAGTCTTTAGAATGATACTTACGAGGAGAGACAGAATCTGTGTTTACCTGACGAATTAATCTCTCTGGTAGCCACCGTGCTTCATCTTCATCTCGTGAAAAAACACAAACCGAGCCTCTTCCCCAGATTAGAACTGGATCTGGACCCTTCCATTTATTAGTCAGGGCGTCCTTCCATTTTACCAATGCATAAGAATTAGAAGTAACTGGGTGCCAGTGGCGTTCCGCTGCAGACTGACCTTTAATGTCAGTTTGCAAAAAGTTTAGGACAAATAAGGTAAAGGCAAGATGAGCCTTTGGTGACCTTGGGGGAAATGCTCTGAATTAACTTTGCTAGGTAATTTAGAATATAGGAATCTCTAATAATTGAACTGAATATTAGACCAGTCTAAGATTGAGTTAGAATGGCTGGTCACACTGAAGAAGAGTGAAAAATCATTATGACTTTATTAAATGACTAATTTTACTAAGTCTGAATATACAGTCTCTGATGTACTATTGCCATAAAGTTATAAAGGAAGGGGGAGGGAACCCAATTTCCCGCCAAGTAACTCAGGGTCCAGTAGCAGTGACTCCAGGCAGCAGAGGCAGGTTCCAGCAGTGGGCGTGGCAGGACGAATGAGCCGGTAGCTCCACCCTTGAGCAGGCAGGTTCCAGGCTGGGGGGAAGGGAGGCCACATAATACTATATATAGTTATATATATTACTATATATTGTATGTATATACTACTATATATATATATAGTGTATATATATATATGTATATATATATATATATTAGTTCTTCTTGGAACATATAGATTGTGAGAGTATGGACTCTGTGTTCTTATAGTTGTACTGCAGCCATTTGGGATTTATGGGATCAAACCACTTCAATTGAGCATACGTAATTATAGATTCCAATGTAAGAGACAAATATACCATAGATACTGTCTTTGTTAACCTATGCTTTGTATAATTCTTGTATATTTACCATAATCTTCAAACTCTGGATCTACTTGTCTCTTGTTAGAGGGAATCTTTGGAATGGGTAGGGCTTCTGTTCTCAGATGTTCCAAGGTATCGTTTTTGCATTTTATGTGTATACTTTTCCTATCGTTAGATTTAAAATGTAACATTTTGCTTGAAATGACCATGTGCTGTTTAAATTTAAGTCCAAACAATTAAGAAGCATTCCTTCATTCCCTGGAGAACTTGCCATTGTATGAGCTTTTCCACTTCCAGCCTTACCTTATAGAAACAAAAGACTGTTCTTGTCACAAATGAGGCCATCTACCAAGAGATTAACAGCAGCATCAAAGGTGCCTTCTGAATGGTGTGAGTTGCCTAAATGAATACAAGGTCTGCTAGTCTCCATTTCTCCTGAGATTGTAGCCCTTAGCAGTACAGAGCTGTACATTTGTAATATTGAGTACATCTACACAACATTCTTGATCAGGAAAGCATATTTGGTACACCTTACATTATACTCCAGTTGGATCTTTAAGGTTTTTTCTGGACCTATTTTAAAATTATAGATTCTCTATCCATCTTAGATTTTGCTGGCTTCATGGCCACAGGCTCAATGATCTTCAGACTCATGGACTCTGACCCAAGCAATGCTGATAGGGGACTGAGTGACTCAGACAGTCCGAGTGGTGATGTTGCCCATGTTAGTTTTTTTGTGTATGTAATACATTAGTCAAGTACACCAATTTCAAGCACTTAAGTGATGTTTATATATGTACACCTGGTATTACACTATCTAGAACAAGATATAATTTCCTTCAGCCAGAGGATTCTTTTTGCCCGTTCACAGAAGTGTTCCTATACTCTGACTAGTGTATTGATATCATCAATTAGTCCTGCCTATTTTGGAACTTCATATAGATGATGCTGCATGGTATGTTCTGTGCTATGTCTTTCCTTTTTTTCAATTGTTAATATTTTTATTAGATATTTTCTTCATTTACATTTCAAATGCTATCCCCAAAGCTAGAAAAAGTACCCAAGGAACTAAAGGGGTCTGCAACACTATGTCTTTCCTAAACCAGAGCTACTGAGTCTGGCCCCTATTTTTTCTGTGTAACTGTAGTAATTGTTTTATTACATTTTTATTAATACTCATAAGCAAAGGCAAAGGCAGGAAGATCCAGAAGTATAGGCCAGCTGGTGCTGAAACTTTGTGTCAGATAACAAACAAACAAAAACCAAGAAACAAATAAAAACAAAAAAAACTATTTAACTGTATACGTTTTTATAGATAGAACTTGTTTTAAATGAGCATTACTGACCTAAATTATGGGGTACTACTTCTCATTACAAAAAAAGATGCATTCATTTGTTTTTTAAAAAGATTTGTTGTAAATTTCCTTAATGAAACTAAATATATTATTTATTTTGAAGTAAATTGAAATTAGAAGTAAAAAATTTTCTGAGATTGTAGGTCAGCTTGGTGAAAGTACTTGCTGTTACCCACTGATATGGAAAAATATTCTTCATTATGCTATTACATAAACTCATATAAATTTCATATCTTCATTTCAATGAGAAGAGATGAAAGGGAATGAATAGTAGACTGCTAAAACAATGTGGAGCAATGTGTACATTTTTTACTTACACATTGTTATTTATTGTAGCAATCTCTTAGTCATTGTAGATTGAGATTTGATTGATGTATTTGTTTTGTATATTTTGTTAGTTTCAAATAATTTCAATTTCTTACTTAATCCATGTAACTGTTCTTAGTGAAAGTAACTTCCTCCTGAAAAACAATGTTGGTAATATAGCATATAGAAGTTTCATTTTTAATCAGCGAAGGTACCTATAGTAAATACAGTGTTCTACTTACACTTATTACTTGTCGCCTGTGATGTCTTTACATTATATACACCATGCCTATTACCTTTCTTCTTTGTCATAAAAGATTTTATTTATATCACTTCTGACCTAATAAAATTGCACCTTTGACCCAGTGCACCTGACATCTCGGATAACTTACTCTTGATCTTTGACACATTTTATTTTAAGCCTGTTAAACAAAATAGGTAGCTGTTGAGTAAGAAAGCTTATTATTTTGACTTTTTGTCTAAGAAACATTCTAGAATTTTAAAAGGCTTCTCACAAAAGTAGTTATTTTTTAAAGATCAAAAAGTGAGTGCTATTTATGAATATTCTAAAGTGAAAATTTTTACATGTATTGCTAGAGATTTTTAATGCTTGATTTCTTTACTGTTCTCTCTTGCACTATCTAATGAAAGACATAGTATTTTTGGTATAAGATGCATTTTCTTGCCGGGATTGGTAAGGAGAATGAAGTTTTTAAAAGTTGTGGGTGGTTGTCTTTCTCACCATGAAACTGTTTGTGACATTCCTCTGTATTCCAAATGCGAATTAGACAAGTTCTGCTTTTAATGCTGCATTCTCACATATGAAGGAAAATAACAGTTTTATTTGTTTCCTGAAAACTATTCGCAGGGTCTTCATGAAGAATCTTAAATTCACCAACATTCATTGGATATTTGTAATCAAAGACAATTTTTCATATGCTAAATTTATAATTTCATCCCTAGAAATTATGCTAATTAAGTGATGGATGGGGAAAAAGGAAATTTCATATCAGCAAAAACATAAAAAGTCACTACATCTTCTGCTATATAAGCTGAGCTCTTTGGTGAGATTGTGTCTAGCACTGGTGTGGTAGCAGTACAGCGTCCTGATTCATCTGGGAAACAGAAAGCTCCCAAACCACTCCCTCCCTCCCTTACCTCTCCTTTGTAGGAACAAAAGTCTTTATTCTCTTCTTTCCTGACTGTTAAGAAGAGCATTGTGGAACCATCAACAAAAAAGCAAAGCAAATGAACAAACTCTAAGTTAGTTTTTCTCAGACTTTCTAATGTAATGGCCCTTTAACATCTTATGTTGTAGTGACCCCAGCCATAAAATCATACTCCATACTACTTCATAACTATAATTTTGCCACTCTTCTGAATTGTAAATATGATATGCAGGGTAGTCTTAGGTGGAGTCATTTGACCTCCCAAGGGGTCGCAACCTACAGTTTAAAAACTACTGCTGTGTGTCTGTGTCTGTGTGTGTGTGTGTGAAATAATTTTATATTTAATGAAGAAGACTTTTTGTGTAACCACTATCATATAACAGTTTGAAATATTTTGACTCATTTAAGTAGTATTATGAGAACAGTAGGTAGCTACCATGGTACTAACCTTACTAAATTATTATACTAAACTTAATACAATACCTAATTGTAAATGTCCAAACATATGGGTAACCTATGGAATTTCAGGAAAAACAATATAATATTCTCACACATCTTGGTTGGAAAAGAAAGTAATAATGTAATTTTGAAACTGTAATGCCTGTCCTGCCACCTGAGCAGCTCCATGCTACCTGAGGCCATGGTGAAGTCCCAACCCATGGAGCTGCCAAGAGCTGTGCAGCAGCAGGGGTCTGTGTTGGTTTCCATGGCTCATATTACTGCTAAAATCCATGCAGATGTCCAAGAGCTGTATAGAGAGTAGCAGAGCTGACCCTGCCTCTTGACTACAGCACCATTGAATGAGCTAGCCTTGGCAGTACTGGAGAACTCGTCCTGGCAGTATGGGTCCAATAGATCTGGCAGGCCAATCAACTCAGCTACCACCCTGGCCCAGATCCAGGATTTGAATTAGCTCATGCCAACATCTGCAGTCTATTGGAGCACATGAAAGTGTCTGTCCTACAGATCCAAAGCTGCAGGATCTCCATGACACAGGGCAACAACAGGACATCCAAGAGGAGTCCCAGTGAGGATCCAGTATTAATAGTTCCAACAGAAGCCAGAGACCTCAAACCAGACCAATGATTCATTGCAGTGAACATTTGCATGTAAGGATATATGGACAAAATGTCACACTGTGACACACTGTAGCTCCCATAAGATGTCTTTTCTGTTTTGTTTTAGTGGGTTTTTTTAGCTAGGTATTTTCCTCATTTACATTTCCAATGCTATCCCAAAAGTCGCCCATACCCTCCCCCCCCCCACTCCCCTACCCCCCCACTCCCACTTTTTGGCTCTGGCGTTCCCGTGTACTGGGGCATATAAAGTTTGCAAGTCCAATGGGCCTCTCTTTCCAGTGATGGCCAACTAGGCCATCTTTTGATACATATGCAGCTAGAGTCAAGAGCTCCGGGGTACTGGTTAGTTCATAATGTTGTTCCACCTATAGAGTTGCAGATCCCTTTAGCTCCTTGGATACTTTCTCCAGCTCCTCCATTGGGGGCCCTGTGATCCATCCAATAGCTGACTGTGAGCATCCACTTATATGTTTGCTAGGCCCCGGCGTAGTCTCAAAAGAGACAGCTATATCATGTTTTATTATTTTTGTTTTTAAATTTTTGTAGGGAAAGTTGCAAGGGCAGAGGGAAGATATGATGGGTCAAGAAGATGAATGGGATTGGATGAATAGTGTGAAACCCACAAAATAATCAATAAAAAGTTGTAAAAAAGAAAGTATAATGCCATTTTGAATGTATACCTAAGACTTAGACCAGCATGCTTCTTCATATAGTAAGACATAAAATGTTCTTGCAAATGTTAGCATTCCCAATCTGATTAATAAAGATCACAACATGGGAAGCATTGCAGTTCATCCGCAATGCTGTTGACATTGAAGCAACTGATTAACTACACTTTATGTCAGATTCTAGGTTCATCAGTCATTCAATTCTTCACATTTTCCCCATTTTGTGCTTCAATTGGGATAATGAATTGAAGTTGATTTGAGAAATCATTTCAATTAATGTGTGTGTGTGTGTGTTTGTACACATGTGTCAAGATCAGTGGACAAGTTGTGGGAGTTAGTTCTTTCCTTTCAGCACACAGGTTTTGGGGACTGTACTCATATTTTAGGCTTGGAAAAGCACATGTACCCCCATCTCTTTAGCCTTTACTTTTATTATTAATAGTAGTAATTAGTCATTTTTTGTGTTTATTTTTTTATTTTTATAAAAGTTTAGTTTGAGGAGCTGGAGATGGATCAGCTATTAAGAGCACTTGTTCCTCTTGCAGAGAACCTGGGTTTGATTCCTAGGATTCACATGTTGTCTCACAGCCAACTGTAAGTCTAGTCATAGGGACTCTGATGCCCTCTTCTCATCTCTGGAGGCATAAGGCACACACGTGGTACACATACATACAAGAAGTGAAACAGTCATTGTGTATGTGTGTGTGTGTGTGCGCGCGCGCACGCGTGTGAAATTTAGTTTTGGAGATATTAATAAAGATTCAGGTTTAGAAATCAAAAGATCCCTAAGCTTACAGAGACTTTTATATGTCTTCTCTTTTAAACAGTTGGTTTATTTTAAGGTAATATTTGTGTGTTTGCCTATATTTGTCTGCTTGTGTGTGCACATTTGTTGAGTATCCTCATGTGTGCTTGCAAAAGACAGAAGACAGCCTTCCATGTCTTTCTTCAGGCATTTTCCCCCTCTGTGGGGGCAATGACAGAATTTTTCACTGGCCAGGAACACAGGCAGACTGAGTGGCCAATGAGTCCCTCTTCAGCACAGTAGGCAGCATTGCACTACTGTTTATGTGTGTTGAGGGAAAGGCCATGGATCCTTGCACTTGCTTTACAAGTGACAGCATTCCTTGTGCCCATAAAGTTAAATTTAAGTAGGTAACAAATGCAGTTGAGAAAGCAAACTAATTTTGGTAAAACTTTTCTTTTGTGACTCCTAGACACACCCCATAATGCATTTAAGCTAATAAATATATGGAAAGCTAATTCTGCAATAGTCCTGTAAGCCATCAGAGTAAATGAATTTTAGTTATGCTTTCAGCAGAGAAAGGCATATCTGCAGTGTCAGAAAGTCAGATGCCGTTAGCACATTTTAATTTTCTGATATTCCTGCTTCAAATTCTTGGGGATATTTTTATCTCAAAGTGAATCTTTGATCAAAGTAAGTCCGTCTGTCTATCTATCTACCTACCTGCCTACCTACCTACCTACCTACCTATTCATCCATCCATCTACCCATCCATCCATCCATCCATCCATCCAACCATTCAGCCATCCATCCAATATTTAATTTTATTTATTTTTTTGAAACAGAGTACCACTACATTGCCCAGACTGGTCTTAAATTCATATCTTTCTCAGGCTTCTGAATGATATGACATCAGTATTTGGCTCCTAGTTTTAATTTTTTTAAATAAAAAATATGTATTTTTGTGTGTTGAGTATTTTGCATACATGTATGTATGTGCATTACATACATGTACTACATATATGCCTGGTACCCAGAGAGATCAGAAGAAGTCTCCTAATACCCTGAAAATGGAATTATGGATAATTTTTAGCAACCATGTGGGTACTGAGAATAAAACCCAGGTCCTCTAAGACAGGACTTGTAACCACTGGGTCATTTCTCCATATCCTGTATTTAATAATGTTTATTCATGGTTTTATTATTTCCTTTGTACTCCTTTCTTGGAGTTTATTTTTATTTTCTTTTTCTCTTTGTTTATAATGAATTTACTTAAGTTTGTTTGTACTGCTTCATCTTTACAGTACTAGTGTTTAACATACATAATATTATTTCTGATTTGAAAGTGTCTGATTCTAATGTTTTCATATATTAAGTGTTTTATCTAGATTTTAAATGTTGTTTTGGTGTGAGAATTTTCTTTTTCTAATTTATCAGCTATCTTACTCATTTTAGTATTTTAATGTGGTGATTATACTTATTATGTTTTTTTTATTATTTTTTTCTTTTTTTTAACACTTCAGATTTTATTCCCCTCCTGGTCCTCCATCCAACTGCTCCATATCCCATACTTCCTCCCAACCTCCCTATCTCCACCAGGATGTCCACTCCACCACCACCACCACCACCACCACCACCAGACCTCTAAACTCCCTGGGGCCTCCAAACTCTTGAGGGTTAGGTGCATCTTCTCTGACTGAACCCAGACCCAGCAGTATTCTGCAGTATATGTATTGAGAGCCTCCTATCAGCTGGTGTATGCTGCCTGGTTGGTAATCCAGTGTCTGAGAGATCTTGAGGGTCCAGGTTAATTGAGACTGCTGGTCCTTCTACAGGGTTGCTCTTCTCCTCAGCTTCTTCCAACTTTTCCCTAATTCAACCACAGGGGTCAGCAGCTTCTGTCCATTAGTTGGGTGCAAATATCTGCATCTGACTCTTTCAGCTGCTTGTTGAGTCTTTTGGAGGGCAGTCATGATAGGTACCTTTTTGTGAGTGTTCCATAGCTTCAGTAATAGTGTCAGGCCTTGTAACCTCCCCCTTGAGCTGGATCCTACTTTGGGCCTGTCGCTGGACCTTTTTTTCTTCATGTTCCTTTCCATTCCCAGCCCTGCAGTACTTTCAGACAGGAACAATTATGGGTCAGAGTTTTGACTATGAGATAGCAAACCTATTTATTCCTCATTTAATGTTCTGTCTTTCTGCTGGAGGTGGGCTCTAGAAGTTCTCTTGCCCCACTGTAGGGCATTTCATCTAGAGTCCTTTGAGTTCTGACAGTCTCTCACCTCCCAAGTCTATGGTACTTTCTGGAGTGCCCCCCAACCTCCTACCTCCCAAGGTTGCCTGCTACTATTCTTTCTGCTGGCCTTCAGGGCTTCAGTCTTTTCCCCCCTCCCAATACCAGATCACCTTCCCCTCTCCCCAACCCCTTTTCCCCTTTCCCCTTTCCTTCCCATGTTCCTCCCTCCCTCCCCCCTTGTGTTTGCTTTCTTCTCCCTCCTAAGTGGAACTTAGGCTGCCTCATTTGAGCTCTTAAGCTTGTTAACCTTTTTTGTGGACCATATCTTGGGTACTCTGTATTTTTATTTTTTGGCTAATATCCACTTATTAGTGAGTACATACCGTGCATGTCCTTTTGGTTCTGAGTTATTTTTATCACACTGGTAAAACTTTCAAATGTTGGTGGCATGTTATTTTCTCAAGCCCTGCCAAAATTTATTTCACTATTTCTATATCTAAATCTGTAGCTGATAGTTTTATAATCTATTTCATCTTTATTACTTAGTTCTGATATCAGAATTATATGCATAGAATAAGATAGGACATAGGTTTTCTTTTAGTGTTATGAAGATGTAGTCAATATAAGGAATGTTTTTGTTGGAAAATAAAACTAGGGGACAGTCTACTAACTCCACCCAGAAGCTTATGTGGCCTCTACATTTGAGCTATAATCTTAGGCCCTTTGCTTTTAATATTTTAAAGAACTTGCCTGTAAAATTTATTTTTGACTTCTCTTTCTGGAAAGGTTCATTTTCAAACATGTTTAGTGAACAAAACTATGAAAACATTTTCTTTGTCCTTGATTTTCTTGTGCTAGTAACAAGAAATTATTTTATACCTTTAAATTTAATTTCTTGAGACATCTGGCCACCCTCCCTGCCAGAGGACAGGTGTCCACCGGAACCGGGAGCCCTTTGCTCAGGAGCAGCAGGCGCCATCTTGGTTCCGGGACTCCGCCGAACTTAGGAACTTAGTCTGCACAGGTGAGAGTGTGCACCACAGAAGCTGACAGCTTCTGGGACAGGCGGGAGCCACAGAGCCTCTGAGGCAGCGCCCTTTTCGGGCCCCAGACATCTGGCCAACCTCCTGGCCAGAGGACAGCTGTCCGCCCTGCTCGGGAGCCCTTTGCCTCAGGAGTGGCGAGCACCATCTTCGTTCTGGGACTCCACCAAAATTAGGAACTTAGTCTGCACAGGTGAGAGTGTGCACCACAGAAGCTGACAGCTTCTGTGACCTGCCAAAGCAACACAACTTCTGGGAAAGGTCCTGTTTTGGGCCTTCATCTTCGGCCAGGAGGAGGTCCAAACCCCAGATATCTGTGCACCTTCCCTGTAAGAGGAGAACTTGCCAGCAGAGAGCGCTCTGACCACTGAAACTCAGAGGAGAGACCCTGTCTCCCAGGTCTGCTGATAGATAGTAACAGAATCACCAGAAGAACAATCTCTAAACAGAGACAACTATAACAACTAACTCCAGAGATTACCAGATGGCAAAAGGTAAACGTAAGAATCTTACTAACAGAAACCAACACTACTCACCATCATCAGAACCCAGCACTCCCACTTCGTCCAGTCCAGGGCACCCCAAAACACTTGAAAAGCTAGACCCGGATTTAAAAGCATATCTCATGATGATGGTAGAGGACATCAAGGACTTTAATAACTCACTTAAAGAAATACAGGAGAACACTGCTAAAGAGTTACAAGTCCTTAAAGAAAAAGAGGAAAACACAACTAAACAGGTAGAAGTCCTTAAAGAAAAACAGGAAAACACATCCAAACAGGTGATGGAAATGAACAAAACCATACTAGAACTAAAAAGGGAAGTATACACAATAAAGAAAACCCAAAGTGAGGCAACGCTGGAGATAGAAACCCTAGGAAAGAAATCTGGAACCATAGATGCCAGCATCAGCAACAGGATACAAGAGATGGAAGAGAGAATCTCAGGTGCAGAAGATTCTATAGAGAACTTGGGCACAACAATCAAAGAAAATGCAAAATGCAAAAAGATCCTAACTCAAAACATCCAGGAAATCCAGGACACAATGAGAAGACCAAACCTACGGATAATAGGAGTGGATGAGAATGAAGATTTTCAACTCAAAGGACCAGCAATTATCTTCAACAAAATTATAGAAGAAAACTTCCCAAATCTAAAGAAAGAGATGTCCATGAACATTCAAGAAGTCTACAGAACTCCAAATAGACTGGACCAGAAAAGAAATTCCTCCCAACACAAAATAATCAGAACAACAAATGCACTAAATAAAGATAGAATACTAAAAGCAGTAAGGGAAAAAGGTCAAGTAACATATAAAGGCAAGCCTATCGGAATTACACCAGATTTTTCATCAGAGACTATGAAAGCCATAAGAGCCTATACAGATGTTATACAGACACTAAGAGAACACAACTTCCAGCCCAGGCTACTATACCCAGCCAAACTATCAATTACCATAGCTGGAGAAACCAAAGTATTCCACGAAAAAATCAAATTCACACATTATCTATCCACGAATCCAGCCCTTCAAAGGATAACAACAGAAAAAAAACAATACAAGGACTGAAACCACGCCCTAGAAAAAACAAGAAGGTAATCCCTCAACAAACCTAAAACAAGACAGCCACAAAAACAGAATGCCAACTCTAACAACAAAAATAAAAGGAAGCAACAATTACTTTTCCTTAATATCTCTTAATATCAATGGACTCAACTCCCCAGTAAAAAGACATAGACTAACAGACTGGCTACACAAACAAGACCCAACATTTTGCTGCTTACAGGAAACTCATCTCAGAGAAAAAGATAGACACTACCTCAGAATGAAAGGCTGGAAAACAATTTTCCAAGCAAATGGTATGAAGAAACAAGCTGGAGTAGCCATTCTAATATCTGATAAGATTGACTTCCAACCCAAAGTCATCAAAAAAGAGAAGGAGGGGCACTTCATACTCATCAAAGGTAAAATCCTCCAAGAGGAACTCTCAATTCTGAATATCTATGCTCCAAATACAAGGGCAGCCACATTGATTAAAGAAACTTTAGTAAAGTTCAAAGCACACATTGCACCTCACATAATAATAGGGGGAGACTTCAACACACCACTTTCACCAATGGACAGATCATGGAAACAGAAACTAAACAGGGACACAGTGAAACTAACAGAAGTTATGGATCAAATGGATCTGGCAGATATCTACAGAACATTTTACCCTAAAACAAAAGGATACACCTTCTTCTCAGCACCTCATGGTACCTTCTCCAAAATTGACCACGTAATTGGGCACAAAACAGGACTCAACAGATACAAAAACAATGAAATTGTCCCATGCATCCTATCAGATCACCATGGACTAAGGCTGATCATCAATAACAAAATAAATAATAGAAAGCCAACATTCACGTGGAAACTGAATAACACTCTTCTCAATGATACCTTGGTCAAGGAAGGAATAAAGAAAGAAATCAAGGACTTTTTAGAGTTCAATGAAAATGAAGCCACAACATACCCAAACTTATGGGACGCAATGAAAGCATTTCTAAGAGGAAAACTCATAGCTCTGAGTTCCTCCAAAAAGAAACTAGAGAGAGCACACATTAGCAGCTTGACAACCCACCTAAAAGCTCTAGAACAAAAGGAAGCAAATTCACCCAAGAGGAGTAGACGGCAGGAAATAATCAAACTCAGGGGCGAAATCAACCAAGTGGAAACAAGAAGAACTATTCAAAGAATCAACCAAAGGAGTTGCTGGTTCTTTGAGAAAATCAACAAGATAGACAAACCCTTAGCCAGACTCACTATAGGGCACAGGGAAAGCATTCTAATTAACAAAATCAGAAATGAAAAGGGAGACATAACAACAGATCCTGAAGAAATCCAAAACACAATCAAATCCTTCTACAAAAGGCTATTGGTATAGCATTGGAAATGTAAATGAGGAAAATACCTAATAAAAAAAATGAAAAAAAATTTAAAAAATTTAATTTCTTATAGGTGCTGAATACTTTTGTATCGTTTACTTTCCTTTGTGATTTGTAGATATAGCCCACCCTTCATCCTAATATTTTTTATTTTTCTTTATGTGATTTTTAGATAAATCCTTCAAATAGCTTCTTTTCATGTTTTGTTCTCATATTCAATATTTTGTAGTATTGTATTCTACAATGCTTCATTTTATAACAATGTGCACCTTATACAGAATTGGCAGATAATATTTTTCAGTTTAACAAATAGAAGAATGTTTTTTATTTTTTTTCTCTTTAAAGAGCTCATTGAATGCTGTCATATGTTTTATTGTGCTTTCACTCTGTAATTTGATTTCCTGGCCCATGCACACAGTTTTGAGCCCATCATCTTGATGAAGACAGTGAGCACACTGATCAGCTCAGCTCACCCTCATCTGCACATCTTCTGGCTTTCTATCTCTTAGTTTTACCAATTTCTGTAGAGAGATTTGAGGTTTCTGGTTTTAATAGTAGGCCTATCAGTTTCTTTGACAGTTTAATCTATTTTCATCTTAGTAGTATCAATTTTTGGTTATACATTTATATAAAATTGTTATGCCTTCTTGATTGACTTCTTTATTAAGTACAAAATTGACAGTTTATCCTTGATCATATTTTTTTTTTGCTGTGAAAAATCTCCCTTGCCTTCTCTTGATAAAACCATTCCTTAATTTTCTTTTTATATTTGTATCCTATTTTTGCATGTACCTTATTGAAAGGAGAGTGTTTGTTTGATTTCTGCTGCTGGTGTGAAGCTGCTGGCTTCCCCCACAGCCTTGTCATTATGACTAGGTACCACTAAGATGGAGCAGTACCAGCTCTGATCATTATCTTCCCTTTGCCTTTGAGTCCAGAGTGTGATTATTTTTTTGATATGTGCTATCATTGTTACTCTGTTATTGAAATGATTTCTAAGGATGGTGGTAACAATATTCCAAGTTGCTAGATATGAGCATCCTAGGAAAATCCCTTTTGTTTATTTACCATTACAATTAAACTATTTCATGCTGCAGGACTTCAGACCTTCCTCAGTCTCCAAAGCATGATCTGGTAATGAGGTTGTTGAACTCTGAGGCTTATTTGAGTCATCTGTTAAGCCTCAGATTAGATCAGAAGGAACACCATAATCTGCACAGAAAGCCCTTACCTCATTCATCAATTTCACCTACTAGAAAACTGATGGAGAATTTGTAATGTCACTGAGTGGCAAGGGGACAGATGGTAGACTAGAATCCTTATCAGGGGATGGCTTTTTCCCTTTTACTTGGTGTCTGTTTCACTGTATTTCATTAGCTTCATTTTTCTCCTCTGTCACTTCAAACAATATAATACATGGATTGTAATTAATAAAATCTCTAGTGTGGTGTACATCTCAAGTCAGGAACCTTAACAGAGTTGTGCCTTTTGTATAATTAAAATGCCCTCTCTAGTTTAAGCTTGTCTGTGCCATATATATTTAATTTCATTTTTCAAAGGGATGTTGTCACTAAGAGCTCCATTTTGACAGAGGATAGTGCATTTCAAGCTTTCTCAAATTTACTGTTTGACAAATTTATAAACCGTAAATATAATGGAAATCTTAAACATTTTTATTTCTTCAAGTATTTTTATTATTTTCTTGTGTTTAATTAATTATTTAGTTACATTACAAATGTTGCCCCCCATTTCTGGTCTCCCCTCCTTCCAGGTCTTCACCCCATTCACCCTTCCCTTTGCTTCTCCCCACTCACCCACCTACGCACTCCCACGAAATCCCTTAGCATCTCCCTTCCCTGGGGCATCAAGTTTCTACAGGATTAAGCACATCTTCTCCCACTGAGGCCAGACATAGTCCTCTGCTAATACATAGTGGGTCCAGTGGGGATGGAGGATGGACCAGCCCATGTCTGCTTGGTTGATGGCTTAGTCTCTGGGAGCTCTAAAAGGTCCAGGTATGTTGATACTGTTATTCTTCTTATGAGGTTGCAACTCCCTTCAGATCCTTCAGTCCTCCCCCTAACTCTTCCATATGTGTCCCTGACCTCAGTCCAGTGATTGGCTGGAAGTATCTGCATCTGTCTCAGTCAGCAGCCATGCTAGGCTCCTGTCTGTAAGTACACAGTAGCATCAGTAAAAGTTTTCTGTATTTTTTTTCTTATGCTTATTCTGTTTTACAATATTATTCCCCACAGATCATGACTCTTACCTATATAGCTCAGTTTTTGTAAAATATGAAGCATAGAGCCATTAGGAGGAAACTGACTAAATAGAAGGTTCACAAACTTTATGATCAGCGATTTAATTAATATAGTAAATTATGGTAGAGAGACTGTAGTCTCATATACTTGAAAGGGTAACTAAAATATTAAGAAAGATATAAACTCTGACAAGATACCTGTATAGGCATTAATGTTTTATATACATTATTTGTACTCCATGTTATATCAATATTTAAAATTTAGTTGTGACTTAAAAAGTACACTTTATGTATGTATATAGAATTGCCTATCATTTGTTTTTGCATTTATCACATTGACATTTAAAATATTAGGATGGGAATTCAAGATTTATCTTTTGATTTCTTCAGTTTACTAAGTGGTTGAGACCATGAGAAGCCACTGTGCTGAGTTGCAAATTTGATGCAGAGCTCTATAGTTCTGCTGCGCATCACAGACACAAGTAGAAAAGAGTGACCTCTATTAGAGCTCACTTGGAACCAACAGTATGAAAGGCTGTTGGGGATCATTTCTGAAGACTGGACTTTTGTAAGGCTAACATTTGCATTTTAAAACTTCTATTTGATAAGAAGATGATGTAGGGCTGCTTTAGGGTGATATTTGGTGCACATGTCTTTGTATTCTGACTGCATCTCACTTGTGCCCATGCAATAATAATTAGAATTCTGAGTAGCTCCAGAAGAAGGTGAGTATTCTTATTCAGCGATGCTTATTCTTCCTGCAGGAACTGTAGCCTTGTACAAACTGATGTTCTTTGAAGAATTTGATTTTTTGCATTCATTTAATTAATTTTAATCATTATGCATATACTAATATGTATTATAGGAAATTATCAAAGTAGAATAGCAAATTAATGCCTGCTATTAATGTTTTGATCAACTTATATTCATTATTCATATATTAGTATATAAATTTAAACTAAACATATGCTATGTGTTACAGATTTGAACCCTGAAACTTATTTAAGATTATATAATGAAGATTTTAAAATTTTAGATAGTTAGCCGGGCAGTGGAGGCGCATGTCTTTAATTCCAGCACTTGGGAGGCAGAGGCAGGCAGATTTCCAGCCTGGTCTACAGAGTGAGTTCCAGGACATCCAGGGCTACACAGAGAAACTCTGTCTCAAAAAAAAAAAAAAATGTAGTTTGTAAAAAATGTATCAGATGATAGGTAGCATTGCTTTAACATGTATGCCATAATTATATAATTAATGTCTACTTCTCTTTTCTCATGTATTTACTGCAGTGAGTTTCCTTATAGTGGAGTCATTTGTACCTCCATCTTCTTTTTCTTTTTTCCATAGCCAGATATGCTTCTTTTGTTCTAGAGCTTTTAGGTGTGCTGTCAAGATACTAGTGTATGCTCTCTCCAGCTTCTTTTTGGAGGCACTCAGAGCTACGAGTTTTCCTCTTAGCACTGCTTTAATTGTGTCCCAAAATTTTGAGTATGTTGTGCCTTCATTTTTATTAAATTCTAAAAAGTCTAATATCTTTATTACTTCCTTGACCAGGTTATTATTGAGTAGGGCATTGTTCAGCTTCCATGTGTAAGTGGGCTTTCTATTGTTTTTGTTGTTATTGAAGACAAACTTTAGTATGTGGTTATCTGATTGGATGCATGGAATTATTTCAGTCTTTTTGTATCTGTTGACCTGTTTTGTGACCGATTATATGGTCAGTTTTGGAGAAGGTACCATGAGGTTCTGAGAAGAAGTTATATTCTTTTGTTTTAGGATGAAATGTTCTATAGATATGTGTTATATCCATTTGGTCCATGACTTCAGTTAGTTTCACTGTGTCTCTATTTAATTTCTGTTTCCATGATTGATCTGTCAATTGATGAGAGTGGGGTGTTGAAGTCTCCCACTATTGTTGTGTGAGGTGCAATGTGTGATTTGACCTTTAGTAGAGTTTCTTTTATGAATGTGGTGCCCTTGCATTTGGAGCATAGATGTTCAGAATTGAGAGTTCATCTTGGTAGATTTTTCCTATGATGAGTGTAAAGTGTCCTTCCTTATTTTTTGGATAACTTTTGGTTGAAAATTGATTTTATTCAACATTAGAATGGCCACTTCAGCTTGTTTCTTGGGACTATTTTCTTAGAAAATTGTTTTCCAGCCCTTTACTGTGAGGTAGTGTCTGTCTTTGTCACTGAGGTGCATTTCCTGTATGCAGCAAAATGCTGGGTCCTATTTACCTATCCATTCTCTTAGTCTATGTCATTCTATTGATCCCATTGATGTTAAGAGATATTAAGGAATAGCAATTGTTGCTTCATGCTATTTTTGTTGTTAGAGGTGGATTTATGTTTGTGTGGCTATCTTCTTTTGGCTTTGTTGAAAGAAGCTTTCTTGCTTTTTCTAGGGTATACTTTCCTTCCTTGTGTTGGAGTTTTCCATCTATTATCCTTTGAAGTGCTGGATTTGTGGAGAAATAGTGTGTAAATTTGCTTTTGTCATGGAATGCCTTGGTTTCTCCATCTGTGATAATTGAGAGTTTTGCTGTATATAGTAGTCTAGGCTGGCATTTGTGTTCTCTTAGGGTCTGTATGACATCAGCCCAGAATTTTCTAGTTTTCATAGTCTCTGGTGAGAAGTCTGGTGTAATTCTGATAGGTCTGCCTTTATATGTTACTTGACCGTTTTCTCTTACTGCTTTTAATATTCTTTCTTTGTTTTGTGCATTTGGTGATTTGACTGTTATGTGACAGGAGAATTTCTTTTCTTTTTTCTAGTCCAGTCTGTTTGTAGTTCTGTAGACTTCTTGTGTGTTTATGGGCATCTTTTTCTTTAGTTTAGGGAAGTTTTTTTCTATAATTTTGTTGAAGATATTTGCTGGCCCTCTAAGTTGGGAATCTTCACTGTCTTCTATACCTATTTTCCTTAGGTTTGGTCTTCATATTGTGTCCTGGATTTCCTGGGTGTTTGAGGTTAGGAGCTTTTTGTATTTTGTGTTTTCTTTGACTGTTGTGTCAATGTTTTCTATGCTGTCTTCTGTACCTGAGATTCTCTATTCTATCTTTTGTATTTTGTTGGTGATGCTTGCATCTATATTTCTTGATCTCTTTCCTAGGTTTTCTATCTCCAGTGTTGTCTCCCTTTGAGATTTCTTCATTGTTTCTATTTCACTTTTTATATCCTGGAAGGTTTTGTTCAATTCTTTCACCTATTTGGTTGTGTTTTCCTGTAATTCTTTAAGCTGTTTTTATGTTTCCTCTTTAAGGGCTTCTAGCTGTTTACTTGTGTTTTGCTATATTTCTTTAAGGGAGTTATTTATGTCCTTCTTAAAGTCTTCTGTTATCATCAAGAGATGTGATTTTTAAATCAGTCTTGCTTTTCTGTTGTGTTGGGGTATCCAAGACTTGCTCAGGTGGGAGAACTGGGTTCTGATGGTACCAAGTAGCCTTGGTTTCTGTTGCTTATGTTCTTTCCTTTGCCTCTCACCATCTGGTGGTCTTGCTCTCTGTGACTGTGGCTAGTCCCTCCTGTAAGCACCCTGGTAGACAAGTTTTTTCCTCTGAGAAGAATTTGGTTGTGGAGAGCTGTGACCCAGGGTCAGCTCTGGGGTACAGATGGAAACTGGAAAGATCCTGTCCCTGGTTTGGCTCCTGTATCCTATTGACTCTAAGCGGGTCCCACTGGGGCCAGGAATTTGAGCAGAAGTGGTGGTCTTACCTCTGCTCACAGGTGTATCAGTACTCCTGGGAGACCGGCTCTGTCCTGGTGGTATTTGGGAATCTAATATTTTGTTTTATTTTTTCATTAGGTGAGTTTTATAAAGCCTGTTAGTTGTTTTCGCCTGTTTTTATTTGTATCTCATGGGCATTCCTTGTTATTTTGTTTTGTTGTAAATGTTTTTGTGGGTTTTGTTGTTGATTTTCTCATATTTTTATAATGTGATTCAGATTATCTAAAATTCTGCAATTTTGGTCAGCTTTTTTCCTCCCCAGAATGTTGCTAAGTATTGTAATGTCTACTACTTTCTCATAGTAGACTGTGATTTTACTGAACTGATCCTCAGAGTTGAAGTCTTTTACACACTCTCAAGTTCATGAACCCTATCAGCAATCATTTACTATATACTTCCTTCCTTATTTGATTTATAATAGCTGTTTATTACACTGGGTCACCCAATAGTACATCTTAAAAAAAAAAAAAAGTTGATCTAGGGTGTGGAGAAGGAAAGGAAGGAAAGGGCAGGGGATTGTCTTGCTTTTAACAAAAAGCTAAACATATCTACAGAATTAATTGTTGCACTGTTACTTTTTATATCAGAAGGTTTTTTATCTATTTATTTATTTATTTTTATTAGGTATTTTCTTCATTTACATTTCCATTGCTATCCTAAAAGTCCCCCATACCCTCCCCCCCAACTGCCATACCCACCCACTCCCACTTCTTAGCCCTGGCATTCCTCTGTACTGAGGCATATAAAGTTTGCACGACCAATGGGCCTCTCTTTCCGCGGAAGGCCAACTAGGCCATCCTCTGATACATATGCAGCTAGAGACATGAGCTCCGGGGGGGTACTAGTTAGTTCATATTGTTGTTCCACCTATAGGGTTGCAGATCCCACCAGCTCCTTGGGTACTTTCTCTAGCTCCTCCATTGGTGGCCCTGCGGTCCATACAATAGCTGACAGTGCACATCCACTTCTGTGTTTGCTAGGCCCTGGCATAGTCTCACAAGAGACAGCTATATCAGGGTCCTTTCAGCAAAATCTTGCTAATGTATTCAATGGTGTCAGAGTTTGGAGGCTGATTATGGGATGGATACCCGGATATGGCAGTCTCTAGGTGGTCCATCCTTTTGTCTCAGCTCATCCTTTTGTCTCTGTAACTCCTTCCATGGGTGTTTTGTTCCCAATTCTAAGAAGGGGCAAAGTATCCACACTTTGGTCTTCATTCTTCTTCAGTTTCATGTGTTTCTCTAATTGTATCTATCTTGAGTATTCTAAGTTTGTGGGCTAATATCCACTTATCAGTGAGTACATATCATGTGAGGTTTTTTGTGATTGGGTTACGTCACTCAGGATGATGCCCTCCAGGTCCATCCATTTGCCTAGGAATTTCATAAATTCATTCTTTTTAATAGCTGAGTAGTACTCCATTGTGTAAATGTACCACATTTTCTGTATCCATTCCTCTGCTGAGCGACATCTGGGTTCTTTCCAGCTTCTGGCTATTATAAAGAAGGCTGCTATGAACATAGTGGAGCATGTATCCTTCTTACCAGTTGGAACATCTTCTGGATATATGCCCAGGAGAGGTATTGCAGGATCCTCCGGTAGTACTATGTTCAATTTTCTGAGGAACTGCCAGACTGATTTCCAGAGTGGTTGTACAAGCTTACAATCCCACCAACAATGGAGGAGTGTTCCTTTTTCCACATCCTCACTAGCATCTGCTGTCACCTGAATTTTTGATCTTAGCCATTCTGACTGGTGTGAGGTGGAATCTCAGGGTTGTTTTGATTTGCATTTCCCTGATGATTAAGGATGCTGAACATTTTTTCAGGTGCTTCTTGGCCATTCGGTATTCCTCAGGTGAGAATTCTTTGTTTAGCTCTGAGCCCCATTTTTAATGGGGTTATTTGATTTTCTGGAGTCCACCTTCTTAAGTTCTTTATATATATTTGATATTAGTCCTCAATCTGATTTAGGATAGGTAAAGATCCTATCCCATTCTGTTGGTGGCCTATTTGTCTTATTGACGGTGTCTTTTGCCTTACAGAAGCTTTACAATTTTATGAGGTCCCATTTGTTGATTCTCAATCTTACAGCACAAACCATTGCTGTTCTATTGAGGAATTTTTCCCCTGTGCCCATATCCTCGAGAATTTTCCTGTTTTTCTTTAAGGACTTCTATCTGTTTGGTTGTGTTTTTCCTGTTTTTCTTTAAGGACTTGTGTAACTCTTTAGCAGTGTTCTCCTGTATTTCTTTAAGTGAGTTACTAAAGTCCTTCTTGATGTCCTCTACCATCATCATGAGATATGCTTTTAAATCTGGGTCTGGGTTTTCGGGTGTGTTGGGGTGCCCAGGACTGGGCAAGGTGGGAGTGCTGTGTTGTGATGATGGTGAGTGGTCTTGGTTTCTGTTAGTAAGATTCTTACGTTTGCCTTTCACCATCTGGTAATCTCTGGAGTTAGTTGTTATAGTTGTCTCTGGTTGGAGCTTATTCCTCCCATGATTCTGTTAGCCTCCATCAGCAGACCTGGGAGACTAGCTCTCAGGCAAGCTCTCCTCTTGCAGTGAAGGTGCACAGATATCTGGCATTGGGACCTGCCTCCTGGCAGAAGATGAAGGCCTGAAACAGGGCATGTCCCAGAAACTGTTAACTTCTGTAGTCCATACTCTTACCTGAGCAGACTAGTCTCCAAAGGATCCAGAAACCAATATGGCTCCCCCAGGTGCTCCAGCAAAGCCCTCCCGGGCGGGGAGGACACCTATCCTCTGGCAGGGAAGGTGCCCGGATGTCTGGAGCCTGCAATGGGGTACACCTCAGAAGCTGCCCTCTCGGGACCTTGGGAGAGTCCTCCGACTCTGCCCCCAAGGTGACCCAGTGCTGGCGCTGACCAGAAGGGACTTGTGACCCTGGTCAGGCCAGGTTTTCTGCTTCTGTAATGCTGGTCCCGTGGGATTGGAATGGAACAGAAGTTGTGTTCCACTCACTGGTGGTCCTAAGATCTCGTGGAGAATCCTCTCGGGACCTTGGGGGTGTCTGCCTACTCTGGGCCCAAGGTGACCTCATGCTGACACCTACTGGAAGGGCTATATCAGAAGTTTTAAGCTGCCCAAATGATTAACAATGCAAACAAGATTGAATGTAGCTGTGAAGTACAATGCCTGCATTCACTCACTTAGGTTGTAGAAAATTTAGTGGGAAGAATGTATATTTTTAATATTTGATTGAAAGTAGGTCATAAAGCATTATAATAATCCATACACATAAAACTTCTCTAGAATATGTTCTTAAAAAATAGTTGTTTGTGGGTGTTAAGTGTCATAGGACGTTTTCTATTATTATTAACTTTTTTATGATTAACATGTATTTGTTTTTGTATTACGTTACTAGTCAAAATATCATTTTTTATTTTGAGAATTTACAATATTGGTTAGTCATATACATTCTATATATCAATTCATGTGTAAATGTATTATCTTTTTCATTTATTCTTTAATCTTTTTTTACAGTTCAGACTTTATTACCCTCCCAGTACACCCTCTCACTGTTCCATATCTCATATCTCCTCCCCAGCTCCCAGCTCCAAGACAATGTTCCCACTCCCCCAGTCTTCCCCACTCCCTGTGACCTCAAGTCTCTTGAGGATTAGGTGCATATTTTCTGGATGAGTCCAGACAGGGCAAGTTCTCTGTTGTATGTGTTGGGGGCCTCATATCAGCTGGTGTATGCTGCCTAGTTGGTGGCTCAGTATCTGAGAGATCCCGGGGATCCGTGTTAGTCTTGACTGCTGGTCTTCCTGTAGGGTTGCTGTCCTCTTCAGTTTCTTCCAGCTTTTCCCTAATTCAGCCACATGGGTAAGCAGCTTCTGTCCATTGGTTGGGTATAAGTATCTGCATCTGACTCTTACAGCTGTTTATTGGGCTTTGGGAGGGCAGTCATGCTAGGCCCTTGTTTGTAAGCACACCATAGTATCAGTAATAATGTTAGGTCTTGGGGTCTCCTCTTAAGCTGGATCCCAGTTTGGCCTGTCCTTTTCCTCAGGCTCTTCTCCATTTTTTCCCTGCAGTTCTTTCAGACAGGAACAGCTCTGGGTCAGAGTTTTTGTCTGTAGTATGGTAACCCCATCCCTCCACTTGATGCCCTGTCTTTCTACTGCAGGTGGACTCTACAAGTTTCCTCTCTCCACTGTAGGGCATTTCATCTAAGGTCCCTCCCTTTGAGTCCTGAGAGTCTCTCCCCTCCCAGGTCTCTGGTACATTCTAGAGGGTCCCTCTACCTCCTATCTCCTTAGGGTGCCTATTTCCATTCTTTCTGCTAGGCCTCAGGGTTTCAGTCCTGTTCCCCCACGTAATACCTGATCATGTTCCCCTCTTACCCTCCCTCCCTCCTTTCCCACCCAGGTTTTTCCCTCCCTCTCCCCTCCTATGGTTACTTCTCTTCCTTCCCAAGTGGAATTGAGGCATCTTCACTTGGGTCCTTTGGCTTGTTAACCTTCTTGAGTTCTGTGGATTGTATCCTGGGTATTATGGGTTTTTTTTTGTTTTTTGTTTTTTTTTTTTTTTTTTGGCTAACACCGACTTACTAGTGAATACATACCATGCATGTTCTTTTGGATCTGAATTACCTCACTCAGGATATTTTCCAGTTCCATCCATTTGCCAGAAAAACCCATGATGCCTTTGTTCTTAATACAGGAGTGGTAATCTATTGTGTAAATGAACCACATTTTCTGTATCCATTCTTCTGTTGTGGGACATCTGGGTTCTTTCCAGCTTCTGCCTATCACAAATAAGGCTGCTATGAACTTAGTAGAACACATGCTCCTGTAGCATGGTGGGGTATCTTTTGGGTATATGCCCAAAAATGTATAGCTGGGTTTCCAGGTAGATCTATTTCCAATTTTCTGAGGAATCTCCCAATTGATTTCTAGAGTGGTTATACTAGTTTGCAATCCTACCAGCAACGGAGGAGTGTTCCATTCCTTTCTCCAGATCCTAACCAACATGTGCTGTCACCTGATATTTTGATCTTAGCTATTCTGATTAGTGTAAGATGGAATCTCATGGTCATTTTGATTTGCATTTTCCTGATTACTGAGGGCTTTGAACATTTCTTTAAGTGCTTCTCGGCCATTTGAGATTCCTCTGATGTGAATTCTCTGTTTAGTTCTATACCCATTTTTGGATTGGGTTGCTTTGTTTCTTGGTGCTTAGCTTCTTGCATTCTTTACATATTTTTATATTAGCATTCTATCAGATGTGGGGTTAGTGAAGATTTTTTTCCCAATCTGTAGGTTGCTGATTCGTCCTATTGGTTATGTCCTTTGCCTTACAGAAGCTTTCCAGTTTCATGATGTCCCATTTATCAATTCTTGATCTTAGAGCCTGAGCCATTGGAGTTCTGTTTAGAAAACTCCCCGCCCCCTGTGCCAATGAGTTCGAGGCTCTGTTCCACTTTCTCTTCTACTAGATTCAGTGTATCTGGTTATATGTCGAGGTCCTTGATCCACTTAGACTTGAGCTTTGTGCAAGGTGACAAGTATGAATCAATTTTCATTTTTCTACATACAGACAGCCAGTTACACCATCACAATTTATTGAAGATGCTTTCTTTTTTCCATTGTGTATTTTTGGCTTCTTTGTGAAAGATCAACTGTCCATAAGTATGTGGTTTCCTTTCTGTGTCAGGGACAAGGATATTCACTCTCCCCACATCTAGTTATTATAGTGCTCAAGGTTGTAGCTAGAGTAATTAGACAACAAAATGAAATCAAGTGGATACATATTGGCAGCGAAGAAGTCAAGGTATCACTGTTTGCAGATAATATGATAGTATACATAAGTGACCCCAAAATTTTCACCAGAGAACTCGTAAAGTTGATAAACAACTTCACCAAAGTGACTGGATATAAAAGCAACTCAAACAAATCAGTAGACTTCCTATTCTTAAAGGATAAACAGTCTGAGAAAGAAATTAGGGAAAGAACACCCTTTACAGTAGTCAAAAAATATAAAATATCTTGGTGTGACTCTAACCAAACAAGTGAAAGATTTGTGTGACAAGAGCTTCAAGTCTCCCAAGAAAGAAATTGAAGAAGATCTCAGAAATGGGGAAATCTCCCATGCTCATGGATTGGCAGAATTAACATAGTAAAATGGCCATCCTACCAAAGGCAATCTACCGATTCAAGAAAATTGCCATCAAAATCCCAACACAATTCTTCAAAGACATGGAAAAAGCAGTTCTCAAATTCATCTGGAAAAGCAAAAAACCCAGAATAGCAAAAATAATTCTTAACAATAAAAGAACTTCTAGGGGAATCACCATCCCTGAACCCAAGATATACTACAGAGCAATAGTGATAAAAAGTGCATGTGTTTGGTACAGAGGCAGATACATCGATCAATGGAATGTATTGTCTATTTTAAAAGTACGATTGTTTGGTGGCCTTACTCTTATCCCAGTATACTAACAGTATAGCCCAGAGTGGCCTCAAATTCATGATAGCCTACCTACTTCAGCCTTCCAAGTTCTGCTGTTACAGGTGTGGTGTTGCACACCTGGCTAAAAATGGTAAGGTCCTTGGTAGTTAAAGTGTCTAGTTCTTTTTTGTATAGTGTCTTTCATTGGGTATAGGACCCTTAAGGATGTCTATTATATATGAAAATGTCATTTATATGCACTTGAAAGTTGTATAATTGGACCTATCATAAGATGCTATTGGGGCCGGGTGGTGGTGGCGCACGCCTTTAATCCCAGCACTTGGGAGGCAGAGGCAGGTGGATTTCTGAGTTTGAGGCCAGCCTGGTCTACAGAGTAAGTTCCAGGACAGCCAGGGCTACACAGAGAAACCTGTCTCAAAAAACTAAATACATACATACATACATACATACATACATACATACATACATAAGATGCTATTGGGGAATTTCTTTCCTGTAATGTAATAATAGAAATGCTGTACTAGATTGTAGACTGAGCATTATAAGGGAAGGAAATGTGGAGTATTGAAAATAAAAAGACTAGCCTTGTGCAGGTTTTGTGTACTGGTATCTGCCGTCATATGTACATCAGTCCTTTTGTTTCTGGAAAACGCTGTTTCTTCAAGTCACCCATTTCCTCTACCTCTTAGTCTTTCTCCCACCTTTTCCACATAGATCCCTGAGCCTGAGGGGAGGGATTTGATGAAGACATGCCATTTAAGACTGAATGCTCCAAAGTCTCTCACTCTCTACACATCTTCCAGTTGTGGGTCTCTGTTTTAATTCCCATCCACTGTAAAAGGTTTGTTTGATTTGGGTTGAAAGAGGCAGTGATCTGTGTGTATAGACATATGTCATTAGGAGTCATTTATTGCTATGTTCTTCTGGCACAATAACGAGTGCAAGTCAGGCTGTTTTATAGCATTGAGATGGGGAAATGGACATAATGATCCATTTGCAATTGATACCTACTGGCAAAGGGACATTGGTTTTCTCCAATGTACTGTCACTGGGTATATCAGTCACACTCTACCATAGGTCCCATGTCTAGGACAAGTTGCCCAATACAAATGAACTCTGTGTGTGTGTACTGTTAGTTAGTTTAGTTTTAATTTGGCATTTTTTGTTTTATTAGTGTTTTTATTTTTGTAGAGTTTGTTTTCTTTTGATATTTTGAAAGAGAGAGAGAACATAAAGCTGGGTAGGTAGTGGAATGAAAGATATAGGAGGAGTTAGGAGAGAGGAAAACATTACAAAATATTGCATGAAAAAATAATTTTAAAATGCATGAGAAACCCAAATTAGCAAATCATCATCATAAGCAAAATAAGCAAAGAACAGTAACAGCAGCAACAAAAGTGGTGGACAGCTGCAAGCTGTTCCCCCCTTAAGTCAAGATTCTTATAGCAGGATTGTTGAAGGTGAATGGAAATAAAAGAAAACAAAGCTGTCCTCTGGAGAAGCAGGTTTGTTCCTTTAATCAGAACAACTGAAGGATTCCAGTCTCTGAGGAAGTGAAGACTGGGCAAGAGGTACTGTAGCTTCAGGGATTCATAAGATAGAAAAGGGAACTTTGAGGATGGAATATTCCATTCCAGGTCA
Organism: Mus caroli; assembly: GCF_978045245.1. Classification (NCBI taxonomy): domain Eukaryota; kingdom Metazoa; phylum Chordata; class Mammalia; order Rodentia; family Muridae; genus Mus; species Mus caroli. The sequence continues at coordinate 53,847,081 of NW_028227266.1, read as the reverse complement.
GTTCCCTGCAGCCTCAAAGTAGTGGGTGCCAGTGGAGAATGGTTCATTGATCTTACTGAAACTTCCTGGATCCTCACAGTGCTCAAGCATTATTGTCAAGTCAACTTTTCTGTCTGGAGCTTCCTGGCTCACTTGAGTCTTTTAGGTCAGTAACCCTTTAAGGATAAAGCTAAGAATCTCCATTTTTACTACTTCTGCCCAACACTGTTAAAAATTTAACCAGAACAGTTAAACAAGAAAAAGTACAAATCAAGAAATAGGCATGGTGGCATATGCCCTAAGCACAACACCCAGGAAGAGCATGAGTTTATGGCTGTCCTAGGTCCATAGAGAGTTCCAGAAATTGATTGATTTTTTTCAAAAATTACATTCATGTGCTTACATGTATAATTAACACTTAGATCATCCAAAATATAAAGATGGTCTGTTTAACAGGCAAAGTTATCAAGTCACACCTTTTTTGTGTGAAAATGTGAGCCCACTCTTTTTTAAATTCATTTATTTATTGGTTTATGAGACTTCCTTTATCACTCTTTCTTCTTTTCTTCTGGTTGTATAAAAAGAATATGAATACACTTCCACAGTTCGAACTAATTTTGAACATTCTGACATAGTTGGCCAAGAGTACAGGTTCCACAGTCAACATCTGATTTTAGATTTGGTCTTTATTACTTAGTCAGGATTTTGACTGTCTTTGGACATGTTTGAGAGTGTGTTCTTCTAATATTGGAAATGGAGAAAATATAATTATATCCCTTTTTCTTGTGTCCTAATTTTAGTTCTAAGGACTAAATGAGTAATTTTTATGTGAAACACTTTGCTAAATGTCTGTTATGTAATAACCTTTAGAAGGATGCTATTGTTTTTATTTAAAACATTAATATATATCTGGCATATGCCAAGAAAATTGTAGTTAGAAGACTACAGTTAAAGATGTACTGTTATGCAAGTTCTAGAAGAAAATTAACAGAGTAAGGAGATAATAATAAACAGTAGAGGTCATTACCTGCAGTTTTTTATTTTAGTTGAGAATGTGCACATTTCTGGTGAAGGAATACTACTGGCCAAGGAACAGTTTGCTGTTCTGAGACAGTAATGTTTCTAATGAATGTAAGGAAGGAGAATGGCACCCTCTGAGGCAAGGAAATTACATCTTATCTTAGTGTAATGGAAACAAGTATTGTGTGTGGTGTGCAGACACACAGTGAAAGTACATGTGGCGGTCAGAGGTCGACTCCATTGCTCCACACCTTGTTTGTTTTGAGACACTCTCTCAGTAAAACTGGAGTCCACTGTCTTCACTTGGACCAACTGGCCAGGAGCTCTGGGCCCTCCTGGCCCCATCTCCTGTGCTGGAGCCTTAGCTATATGTTGCCGTACTTAGACCTTGCTTCTATATTGGTGCTAAGCTGCTACTTCAGGTCTTCATGTTTGCACAGCAAGCACTGTACCCACTGATTCTTCTCTCTAGTCTCCAAGGGTTTACTTAATTTTACTTACTTGTATGTGTATTTGTAAGCAGCTAAGGTTATATATGCATTTAATGTCATGACATTTTATTTTACAAAAGGGTACAAACTATATATTTTCCTCCTCCTCAAACTCAGGAAGAATATACTTCACCATTTTTCCCTTCCTACCCCTCCTACGCTATCTTCCCACGTTCCCACCTCATACCTCTCTCATATCCATGACTCACTTTTCTTTGATTATTATTGTTACGTGTGTGTGTGTGTGTGTCTGTCTGTCTGTCTGTCTGTCTGTGTCTGTGTGGTCACAAATATATAAATATAATCTATTAAGTTTCTCTTTGTTGTTTATATGTATATAATTTCAGGGCTGACCACTTTACATTGTATAACCAATTGGGGGTGGTCTTCCCTGGTGTAGGCTAAGTCTCCTCCTCTCTGCAGTCTTTAGTTTTTTTGTCTATGGGTAGGAATCTGTAAGATTTTTTTCCCCTGCTGCATTAGCATGTGTGCTCATAATGTCCTTGTTTAAGCACCCATATTGTGAGGTATTGGGTGAAGCTGCTCTGTTATTCTAGGAAACACAAACCCACAAGAAACTTCCTAGTCCTCTGACTTTTATAGTCATCCCCCTTCCTTGATGTTTCTGGCACCTCATGACAAGAGCTGTGTAGTAAATATATACTTTGGGCTTGGCTCCTTACAGTCTTTTGATCTCTGCATTGTATCCAGTTATGGTTTTCTGCCATGGTCTCCATTTGCTAAAGAGACACTTCTTTGATGAGAGGTGAGAGTTATCTGTGGGTGTAAGGATTGTTTTAGAATTTTGTTAGGAATTATGCTGGCCTAGTAAAGTATAAGTAATAGGCTCTCTTTTCAAATCCATAGGTAGTTGGCTAGGTTCCTAGTCCCAGGCATGATTTCCCTCCTGTGTAGTGGGTCTTGTTTCCAATTGGATAGCTTTGGTTATCACTACAATATGAGTACCACTGCTACACTTTTAGGGCTATTTGCCATGCTGGTCAGCTTATGCTTCATAGGTGTCCCAGATGGATAGAACTGTTGATATCATCCCTCCTTTGGCAACTTGTATACTACTCTGTTGTACTGTGGAAACTGAATTTCACAAGTATGCTGGAATAAATGCAAGTATTCATGTATTCATAGCCAGACAGCAACCTCATCTTCCTCAGTTACCATAAGCCACCAACTGGCTCTTGTTGAGTAGACTAGGCTGACTGACCAGGGAATGGCATGGATCTTTTTGTCTCCATTTCCCAAGTAGGGGCTGGGGATGGGAGAACATAAGCACACCCACCCCTTCATGCTATTTTTTATGTGGTTTCCAGAGGATTGAACTCATATCGCAGGCTTTTGTGACAAGTATGTTACTTTTGAGAATGTTTTCATAAGAGTAATCATAAGACTTACTAAGATTTGGTTTATGTTTTTAAAACATAACTTTTTAAAATATAGAACAGATCTAGAAGGACTGGGCAGATGTCTCAGTGACGAAGATCTCCTGAACAATCAGAAGGGCCTGGGTTCAGATCCTGACACATAAAAAGCTGAGTATAAGCCAGGCGTGGTGGCGCATGCCTTTAATCCCAGCACTCGGGAAGCAGAGACAGGCAGATTTCTGAGTTCGAGGCCAGCCTGGTCTACAGAGTGAGTTCCAGGACAGCCGGGGCTACACAGAGAAACTCTGTCTCGAAAAAACAAAAAAACAAACAAACAAACAAACAAACAAAGCTGAGTATGGCCACACATGTTTGTAACCCTAGTGCAAGTTGTAGGTTGAGGGGACATGGTGCAGAATCAGGAGGTTCACTGGGGCTTGCTTGCTTGACAGATTCTCATTGCCATGTTGGCCCACCTGTTCACACAGATGCATATAACACATACACACCCACATACATTGTACAAGCACAACACACAAAGGAATAGTCAGAGGGATCTAGTTAGAAACTGAGGTACTAGTTAAAGAGTTGTTTCAGTTATACAGATGTCACCTACAGACTGTAACTAGGAGATACTAGTGAGGGTTAGTGGGTGAATCTGGTATGGACTTAGGGTTGTGAAGAGAATGGATAGGTTTTGCTAATGAATGAGAAATTATGTTAAAAATGGTACAATTTACGGACATGGGGAGCCTAAGAGGGTTTTTTATTATTAATTTTTTAAAACCTACTTTAATAATGGTTCACAAAATTCTTTGAACTTCTTTCTAGTCCTTGCTTTAGCAAACCCATGAGAGGACATGTGATGTTTGGAGAGAGTATAAGTAGGACCCAACAGACACTGAAGGCATGCATACATAGCTAGCTGTGCAACACTTTGTTGGTTTCACATCCTAGCTGATCTTCCCTTTACTGAGAGAAGCATAGCAGAGAGCCTAAGAGTTTAATGGTCATCTTATTTTAGATTAGGAGGATAATGTAATGTCAAGAAGCAGCTGAAAGAGTCAGAGGCAAATATTTTTACCCAATCAATAGACAGAAGCTGCTGACCCCTGTGGTGGAAATAGAGGAAAAGCTGGCCCTGGAGGAGGGCCAGAAATCTCAACCTGGACTCTGAGATCTCTCAGATAGTTGAACACCAACCAGGCATCATACAGCAGCAGTTATCAGGTCCCCAACACATATACAGCAGAGGACTGCTGGGTCTTGGTTTAGTCAGAGAAAAGACTGGAGGTCCCAGGGAGTTTAAAGCTCTGGTGGGGTGGGGATTGGGGGCATCCTCATGGAGACAGGGGGCAGGGAGGAGGCATGGGATGTGGTATGGGGGTAGACCAGGAGAGGAATAAAATCTGGAGTTTAAAATAAATAAAAAGGAAACAAAAGAAGAAGCCTTATGATGAAAGATTTTGGGGAGGAGGAAATGATCTGTAGGGCAAAGGCTAGAAGAGACACAACAGAGTTGGTCTTGATGTTGGTTTCCTAACAAGGTCAGTTTGCAGATTGGTTAAGGTTGGTAAGATTTTTGCTGTATTCATAAGTTCAAGAGAGAGCAGAATTAAAGAAATAAAGGTGAAGAGGCTATACTTCCTGGTTCCATAGGGTACTAGCTTTAGGGGACAAGAAAAAGGGTTCTTTTGAGATGGTTTAAAGAAAAATTAAAGTGTGAAGAATCAGAGAAATGTAGATATAAGTCTAGGGGAAGGAATAAGATTTAGTGTACTTTTGGAAGTCTTAACCCTGACAGGAGCATGAGTTTAAATATAGTAGAGTGGAGAAAAGGCAAAGTGTGTAGGCACACAGACTGATAGGTAAATTGGTCATGGGAGTGTGTGGGACTTCTATATTATGATCTTCTATATAATTCCTAAGTTAAAGAAACATAGGCTTTAACTGAGAAATGGGAAACAATAACAAGTGTTTGAGATTTGAAGAGGGGTTCTAAAACGAATTTCTAGGAAGACAAGGGTGTGAATAAGCTAATGTATGTGTGCTTGGCTGCCTGGCATTTGTGCTTGAGGTATAGCATCCTAAAAAATGAAAGTAGTTGACATAGATTCTCCTATAGATACACTACTCTTCTGCAGCTATAGACACAGAAATAGATGTGAAGAGCTAGATGTAATGGGATTTTGCCATATAAAATGAATGAAAATAGAGGTAAAGGAAATAAGTACATGAAATAGCATGTTGCAGTGAGAGGACTTCTATCTAGGATGATGGGAAGGCAAACAAGTCAAATTCTACATTTCAACCAAACAAAAACTGTCTTCAGTGCTATACACTTTCACCTCTGGCATGTCTCTTCTGAGATGATTTACCTTTCTCTCCCCTTTCCCCTACTCTAGTCTAGATGCACACATACAAATCCAGCATCTGCTCAGATCACCAAACACTGCACTGCCTAATTACAGTCTTTCCTCTTTACCCTGATGAACACCTGTGTCATCTTCCCCTTAGGTTCCTATTGCACATTAAATGACTAACTGAACCCTTGTATGGTACTATAATTTTTTGTATATATTTTCCTTTCCCTTTGCATTACTATGCCCATATATCCTTAGTGTATCCTTAGCGTATCCTTAGCGTATAGTGCATTTTGTGCTCACCAAAGGTTTGATGAGTCATTGAAAATCTCAGTTAAAACAGATTCTTCAGTGTATTTTAAAGCAATTGTGAAAGCCATTATTGCCTAGGGATTACTTTTAGTTTATTTATACACACACACACACACACACACACACACATAGATATAATCTATTCTGTCTACTATTCTGTGGTAGTCCTGTATTGTTTTAAAATATCATCACTGCCATCATTTCATTGATTATTTTGCAGGAACATCTGTCTTTGAAGAAGTATGTTGTTGACATTGTGATTGAAAGTGCAGCTCCACCAGAGCCTGTAAAAGATGGAGAAGAACGGCAAAAGAATAAGAAAAAAGCTAAAAAGATAAAAGCACGGATGAACATCAGGTAACAGAAATGTCCTTAAATATAAAACAAAAGCTCTTAAGGATTGGACATTTAATTTAATGGAAGAAAAAAAAACATTTAAACTTGTTTGCTTCAAACGCTTTAGAAAAAACACCAATGAACCTAATTTATAGCCACTTTCTTTGATTGAGAAAGAAAACTGAGTATTGATCCAAAACCCTCCCTTTCACCTGCTCAAGGACTCTTCCTATAATTAGATACCGAGGCCATGCCAAACTTGTGCCTCTTTCAGCATACAATGCTACATTTAAATATTTGTAAACTAAGCTTATTTTTCTTTCCAACTATTGATTTTTAAATGAAGTATCAAAGAAAATCAATAGCAATCAACAAATAGAAGTTAGCTGGCTGTGGTGTCAAAGCCCATGACAGGGTTTAATTAATTTCATTGCCTGTCACAACAGGAAAAGTTCAAGAAATATCTTAAAATGGAAAGTGAGTTATCAGACCTGTAGTTTATCATCAGCCTCCAAAGTGACATCTGAGAGCAGACAACTGTGTAGTACATTACCTCACAAGCTTTAAATGTCACTTGATGACTGATGGATCTTGTTTGAGGACAGAAATACAGTTCTTTCTTAGTTGATACCTTTAGCATTGAGAGAAAGCATTACAAACCTTACCTTTGATCATGAGAGTCTCAACAGAAGAAGATGCTTATTAGTCCATAGAATTATTTATAAAATGTGTAACAAGAATAATGCTGACTGATATCGTTGTCTGTGGTTTCCATGTCCAGATTGTGGCCTGTCAAGGAATCCGTTTCATCTTAAAGCTCAGACATAACCACAGAGTGTTTTGTTTCTTTGAAAATGAATAGTTAGAAAACAAATAATGATGTTTCCTGATTTGACTTCATGAAAGAAAGAAGTGCCATATATTTCTTGTGTATAATAAATACTAGGGATGCTTTATTTTTGGTTTTTTTTAAATGGGTCCTTAATGTAATGACCAGAAAAGGCTTTCTTGAATTTAGTATTAGCAATCAGTGTATGTTTCTAGGCACATTTTCCTAATTTAGTTCAGGCTATTACTGGTTTGGTTTGAAGTTTCTGTTGAGAACTTCTGGCTTCTCACTCTTGAATGTTTCTTAGTTTGTTCTCTTCTCTATGCATACTCCCTGCTTAATCCTGATTTTATATGTCCTATACTTGCTGATTACAAATTTTACACCTTTAAGTGAAGTATAATGTGCCTAAAACAAACTGCTCTTTCATCTCCTGCTAACATCTGACTTCACTATGAGGAAAAAAGCATTCTGTTACCATTGCCCAGGTCAGATCCCTTTAAGTCACCGTTGATCTCCTACTTGACATAAACTACATATTCATCCTTATTTTAAATAATGTTGCTTGCTTTAAAATGTCTGCAGGCGCTCAAGCCAGACCAAATCTCAGCATGGGGAGGGGAGATAGACACTGGGGCTAGAGAGCTGACTTAGAGTTAAGAGCACTTAACTCCATTTGCAGGAGACCCAGCCTTCTGTAGCTCCAGTTCTACGGATGTCTCATGCCCTCTTGTGGCATCCTTTAGTACCAGGCATACACACAGTGCACATACATATATTTAGGCCGATGTTCATATATACAATAAAAAGTAAATCATTTTTTTATTTGTAGACCACCTATGTTGCCCTGCAGTTTCTTTGTCCTCTCTTTCTCTTTGCTTCCATTTCCTTTATGGCCGTTTTTCTTCCCTCTTCTCTACTTCATCTCCTTTTTCTTTTGCCCCTATTCTTCTGCCCTCCTCTCCCCTTTTCTCCTTCTACTTTTCTCTTCCTTATGATTTCCTTCCCCATCCATTTCCCAATGTATATATAACACAACAGGATGGGTCTTGTGCATGGCAAGTCAATACAACACTGAGTTGTCCACAGCAGCAGCAGCATGATAATTATGATATTGATAATGATGATGATTATGATATTGATGATGGTGATGATGATGACAACAGTGACACAGATAATGCAGTATTTCACTTTATGACTCTTGCTGGCTCTGAATAGCAGTTTTTCTGCCTCTCCTTTTCCGAGTGCTGGGATAATTAATAAGTGTGCCCTACCATACCCAACAATTTTGTATGTCCTTCCAATCATTTACCTTCTAAATTTGCCCTTGGCAATCACTTACATGCTTTCTGTAATTATGGACTGTTGGGTTTTTTGGTTGTTTTTGTTCTATAAATTCTTATATTCAGAATCATACTCTCTTGCTGCTGATACTTGCTAAGTACTTTTTCAAGATATATTAATATTTTGGGTCAATCAGTTTCCCTTTTATTGTTGAATATATGGATCATATAGGTAATATCAAAACCTTTGTTCATTTTTCCCTTAATAAACATTTGAGTTGAAATTTCATAGGTAGCAAGAGAACTAGCTCTGTAGACCAGGCTGGCCTTGAATTCACAGAGATCCACCTTCCTCTGTTCCATAATGTCTGAGATTAAGGGTATGCACCACCACAGCCCAGCTTGTATATCTTGGTTTTAACTTTTTGTTTTTCCTGTGGTTTTAAAGACAGTTCTATAAAACAATAGTATAAAGCTATATCAGTGAGCATAATACGTGTCATTTGCACAGATGGTTCACCATATCAACAGTATCCTTAGATTCTGCCAAATGCAAACAAAAAATATTTAGAAATAATATTTTTAGAAAGTAATTTAGAAAGAATGTCTGCATGACTTGGTCCATTGCTCATTAGCTGTGACAACATTGCTGAGAACAATATAAAGGGAAGAATTATTTTATATGACAGTTTCAGATGTTTCTATCCATAATTCCCACATATGTGTAAACACATAATACATTGCCATAGCTTACAGCCATACTCATGAGAGGTAAAGGAGCAGACACTATTGTTTTAACATTTGGTGATATGATATATAGAAAACAATGATGAAGAAGCAGTGCAGGGCAGCCTTTCCAAACTGGAATTACACGAAATCTAAGCACATTAAGCTTTCCAGTAGAAGACACATGTTTTCAGAAAGGATTTTAAAAACTGCATCATATCTTCCAGGGAGTCATTTCAGATATAAACTTTTAAATAGATTTAATGTAAAAGGCCTTCTGTATATTTTATACAATCCATTCCACAAAGATAGTAATATTGGTAATGTAATAGACTTCATGGTAAAAATGTCACGACAGATAGAGAATACCTTTGGTTTAATCCTAGAGAGAGGACGGCAGAGTCTGTACTTGTGAGTATGTGTCTTTGGAGATCAGAAATAAGTCTCCTGTGTTGCTCTTTACCTTCTACCTTGTTTGAGACAGGGTCTTTTGTTCACCACTGTGCATCTAGCTAGCTGGTCCACTAGAGTCCTGGACTTGTCCTGTCTGCACCTTGCGACTTGCTGAAGGAACACTGGGGTTACAGATTTATCAGACCTGGCTTCTCCTGGGATATTAGGGGTGAAACGCAGGTTTTTAACCTTTTGTGCCTCACACTTTACCAATCAATCCATAGCTCTAGCCCACATACAGCATTTAAATCAATAGGTTTCACTTTTATTTTCAGAAAAGAAAAAAGGAGAAATGAGTACATTAACTCAACATTAATACGTTGCTTTAGTGACACCTTTCTGCATGATGGCTATCACCTCCTGCTCTAGACTATCTGAAAACAGATAGTGACAAAGAACCAGCATGGATTTATATGAACCTTTGGTGTGTAATCAGTGTAAACAGTCAAACAAAACGTTAAGGGCCAGGTCAGCTTATTTCCATAGTCTTTTATCTTTGAAATTAAATGAAAATTATTTGCCTATACTTTACTTTAGACTATGTATTTCTTGTGGTACATAGAAATTTCTCCATATCAACTACTTTGTCGGAATCATATGGCCTTTTAAATTTACTACAAATTTATTTTTACATTTCTATAATTCTTTAATCAACCAAGCCTATAAACTCAGTAGTATTCTTACTGAGTGAGATCTATATCTTATGAGCAAGTGTACATTTTCCATCTCTCAGGATAGCATTTATATAATTTAAGGGAAAGTTTGTCACATTAACAGTATGATACATTACTGGGAATGGAAAAACTAGAATAACCTTTTGTATCATTATATAAATGGCTGTAAAATAACTAATAAAGATGAAATCTTTTTTTCTTTAGGGCAAAAGAATATGAGAATTTAGTGGAAACCAAAAATTCTGGCTCTGAGTCACCTTATAAAGCAAAGTGAGTATTTTATACCATATTTTAGTTTGTTTCTCCTTGGCTTCTGCCTTTAAAAGAACTTTGTCTGGATTATCGTACCGTTACTTAGCAAATTGGAATTCCCTTTTGGCTTCTTAGTATTGTTAATTAAGAATTTAGGAATGGCCTCAAACAGAAGCTTGAGGACAATCTTATTAGAATTTAAGAAAAAGCACAATTTAGAAAGAGCAGGAATAATGCGGTGTCAGCTCTCTGATTATGGTGGAACAGTATTGAAAGATCACAGATGCTTGCTGATAAAGTAAGGAGATTAAATAACACACAGGTTAGCTATGAAGTCTGAGGAAAAATTTTAAATCTTTTTGAAATGAACAGAAACATAAACAGTCTAATCAGAATCTATGGGTGCAGTGAAAATACCTAGAAGGAAATTAACAGCATTCCATGTACATGCAAGAAAAGGTCTGAAGTGAATTATCTGTACTCCTTCCTTCAGACACTATAAAGAAAGAGTGAGCTTAAACAGAAGAAAATAAACTCTTGAAATTGGAAGAAATCTAATTTTCAATGAAAATTAAAATAGATGCCGAGTGGAGGGAGGGAGAAAAACTGTAAGCTAATACTTTGGAAACATGAAATTGTGATATGTCTCCTGGCGCCATTGTAAAAGTAACTTTTATTCTCCTGATGTGTGTTGTAAATATTTAATCTCTGACTTAGTTTGTCAAATTTTTCTGATTCATCACTTTGTCTGCCCCTCAAGTAGATGTGATTTTTGGGATTAAAGGTGTGTGGCATGTCTGCGTTCCAGCCAGACAACACTGACCTAGAAGGATTTTGGATGTGATGAGAACAGTCATGTTGCTGGATAAAAATTCCTCTCATGTGTTCAGTAGATCCAAGTACCTATGCTGCACCCACTGATGCCTTTTGATGTTCTGATACTTGGAGACTGATAGAGTAAACAGTACACCCTGGAAGCCAGAAATGTATTAGTGAGTAAGGTGGAGGAAGATAATAGACTGTTAGAGTGCCAGTCACTGATGTTACTGTCTCTGTAGAGTAGGGTGACAAGAGCTGTAGAGCTGTTTGGAATGTGGGTGATGGTGGGAAGGTGCTTAGATTTCAGAAATACGAGCATAATTTCAAAACAGAAAATATCAGCAATAGAAACTGAGGGACAGAAAGGCTGTTCCAGTGCTTGCAGCTGACCCAGCTGCAGAAGGTAGAGACTGAGACAAAGGCATCAAACCGAGAGTGTCAAAAATGCACATTATAATTTAGCTAAGAACTAACAATCTTATTTGAAAACAAATTGAACCCAAAAGTTTAGTGAGCAGAATGAGGAAAGAGCGATCTTCAGGACACATAGTGACAGAAGTGGCATGCCATTGGCAGGGCAAAGAGAAGTGTGAGTGGTACCATGAAAACAACACTCACCTCACTAAGTAGATATGCTGTTTAAAAACATAGATGTTCTGATGTCTGTATCACAAAATTACTGAAATTGAAATAATGTAATTTTCCAAACAGAAAAACTGAGGACTGTATAGGTTGGCTGCTGAGTCCTACAGTATCTTTAAAGATGAACTAGCACCATTACTTCTCAGACTATTCCATAAAATAGAGAAGGAACAATTCCAGACTCACTCTGTAAAGACAATATTGCATTTGATAAAGACATGAAAGTAAAAATAAGATTCTGTAGGGCAGACCTGTAGCCAGCTTGTCCTGGATGGGAAAAACAAAACACATTCTCTCTAAAGTCAGCATCCACTGTCACTTCTCTTTTGAAACGGGGAAAAGGGGGGAGGAGAAAAGAAAGAAGAAACCATAGCCATAGAAATAAGGCATGCAAAAGAAGTGAGATGGTTAAAAATAAATATAAGTCACATTTCCCTAATTGCAAATGATACAATCTTATCATTAAAAACTCTACCAGAAGACTCATAGATTTGCTAAACACTTTCAGGAAAGTAACAGAATGCAAAATCAGCACACAGATTGAAAGCTTTTCTGTATACCCACACCTTACCCACACAGTAACCCTTTTAAAAGCCAGTTATTAAAGACTTAAACAGAGAAGACTATAAGGCACTGAAAAAAGAAATTGAATACAGAGACCTCTCATGTTCATGGTTTGACAGACTGTAATTAAAATATCTATGTACTAAATCAGTAAACAGGTTTAACGCAACCTTAATTAAAATACAACTGAAGTAGAACATACATCTTAAATTTCATATGGAAACAATGAAGATCTTGAATAGCTAAATAAATCCTGAACTATAGGCACTGTTGAGTGTATGCCAACACCTGACTTCAAACTGTTAGAGTTACATTAAGAAAATTAGCATGGTACTAGAATAAAAACATGTACACTGATGAATAGTGTAGTTGATCCAAAAGTAAGCCTAAACAGCTATTTATTCTTCATTAAGGAACCTAAATAAGACATAGGCAAGACAGGCTGTTTAGCTCATGGTGCTAGGAAAACTGGTTATCGAAATGTAAAAGACTGGATAAAGATTGCTATCCTTCACACAATACAAAAATCAATTAAAAGTGTGCAGAGGGGAACCAAAAAACAAAACCTACTTTAATACAATGACAGACAACCAGAATAAAACATTGGAGAACATCTCTAGTTATTAGGTATAGATAATGCCTGTCTAAATAGAATTTTACTATTTTAGGTAAAAAGATCAAGAATTGACAAATGAGATTGCTTAAAATTAAAAAAAGAAAAACTTTCCATAGCAAAGGAAACAATGAAGATAGTCAATAATAAAAAAGAAATTCTTTATCAGCATTTATGGGATAGGATTTATTTCTAGAAGACCAAATAATCCAATCAACAAAACAGACATGGAACGGAACAAATGCTTTTCACATAGAAGAGACTAACTGACCGATAAATACATACATACTTTACTGTATTTTTACCCATTACATATAAGCAAATCAAAACTATGCTGACTCTTCTTTTCCTGTTGAAATGGCTCCCACTAAGAAAGTAAAAGCATATGTAGGAAAAAGAAACACTTATTCACTGCCTGTAGGAAGTAGTTTAACCCAGCTAACATGGAAATCATTATGAAAGCTTCTCAAAGAACTAAAGATAGACCTCGGACATGATTCCCTCATACCAGTTCTGGGGATGTGGGTCAGACAATCACAGCCACATTTACTGTGGAGATTGCTCTGTACTCATAGTCATCAGGGCACAGTTTGACACAGCCATGCTTGGGATCAGCTTAGCCTCTCATCAACTGACATCATTTAAAATGGGATATAAGCAAAGTGGAGTTTTACTCAACTGTGGACTAAATAATGGTGCTGTGGGTAAAGTAATGAAACTACAGCTCTTAGTTTCAAGTAAAACACCCATGGAAGGAGTTACAGAGACAAAGTTTGGAGCTGTGAGGAAAGGATGGACCATCTAGAGACTGCCATATCCAGGGATCCATCCCATAATCAGCTTCCAAACGCTGACACCATTGCATACACTAGCAGATTTTGCTGAAAGGACCCTGATATAGCTGTCTTTTGTGAGACTATGCCGGGGCCTAGCAAACACAGAAGTGGATGCTCACAGTCAGCTATTGGATGGATCACAGGGCTCCCAATGGAGAAGCTAGAGAAAGTACCCAAGGAGTTAAAGGGATCTGCAACCCTATAGGGGGAACAACATGATGAACTAACCAGTACCCCGGAGCTCTTGTCTCTAGCTGCATATGTATCGAAAGATGGCCTAGTCGGCCATCACTGGAAAGAGAGGCCCATTGGACTTGCAAACTTTATATGCCCCAATACAGGGGAATTCCAGGGCCAAAAGAATGGGAATGGGTGGGTAGGGAAGGGGGGGGAGTATGGGGGACTTTTGGGATAGCATTGGAAATGTAATTGAGGAAAATACGTAATAAAAAAATATTAAAAATTTTTAAAAAAGGAAAAAAAATTAAAATGTGTTGGCTTAGAAAAAAAAAAAAATAAGCCACTACCACAAAAGTAGGAGTGCTTCTTTTGTGAGATCTAGTTTGTGTGTGTCTGTGGGGGTTGGGGAGAGGGAAAAGTAAAGGGTACAGTATATCTTAGAAATTGAAGAGAGAATGCTAAACAGGTAAGGTGACAGAAAAGGTAACAACACAGGGAGTGAATATGATCAAAGTTTACCATGTTCACACATGGAAATGTCAGAGTAAAACTCCATTGTACAAGTAATATGTGATAATAAATAAAAATAAAATTGATGGACCTGTAGCCAGCCTAAGAAAAAATGCAGTGTAAGATACAGTTTAACTAATGTCAAAAAGAAAACAAGATAACACTGTAAAATCCATATTCCTTGAAAGGCACAATCTGCCAAATTTACACATGAAAATCCAGAGCGGACTGGGCCTCTGTCTGTTAAAGAATTTTGTCAAGAACTTTCCATAACAGAATATACTTAATGGCCAAGATCTGCTCACTAGTCATTTGTACCAGACATTTAAAGAGGAAATGATCCTAATGGTCTGTAATCCATTTGACAAGTTCTGACTACCTAATTCATTTTATGAAGCAAATGTTATTCTGATATTTCAACACTCAAACCAAAAATATTAGAAGCAAAAAACTTGGGAACTAGGAGAGGAGGCAACATTTGGGATGTAACTAAATAAAATAATTAACAAATAATTAAATTGAAAATGAAAAATAAAAACGATCTTGGGTGCAAAAATTTTCAGAAATACTAAATATTGAAGTAAACACCAGTGTTTTATTTTTCAAGAGTATGTTGTACTGTTCTGTTTCATTAAAAAAAAAAAAAAAGTGGGAGGATGGGGGAAGGATTGTGAGAGAGGGGACTGGGAGTGGGACAGTAAGCATATTGTAAAGGGCATAAGTAAAAAAATAAAATAAAAATCGACAAAAGGTTTAATTTTTAGTCCATTTTATGGATTTTCATATATGTGTTGTTTTATTCTCAATATCCTTTTTTCATTTTTTGATAATAGAATAAGTTTTATGCAGGTTTTATACCTGTTTACAAGTGGCAGCTATCAAAATAAGATTCTTTAGTATTCTTTAATGTAGTTCAATTAGAAATTTCTGAGGATTCCACTTTTTTTTTTATTATTTTCTTTTTTTTAAGATATTTTCTTCATTTACATTTCAAATGCTATCTCCTTTCCTAGTTTCTTCTCTGAAATCCCCTATACTATCCCCCTACCCCTGCTCCCCAACCCAACCACTCCTGCATCCTGGCCTTGGCATTCCCCTACACTGGGGCCTAGAATCTTCTCAAGACCAAGGGCCTCTCCTCCCACTGATGGCCAACTAGGCCATCCTCTGCTGCATATGCAGCTAGAGACATGGGCTCTGGGGATACTGGTTAGTTCATATTGTTGTTTCTCCTATAGGGCTGCTGACCACTTCAGCTCCTTGGGTACTTTCTCTAGCTCCTTCATTGGGGACCCTGTGTTCCATCCAATAGATGACTGTGAGCATCCACTTCTGTGTTTGCCAGGCACTGGCATATCCTCACAGGAGACAGCTATATCAGGGTCCTGTCAGCAAAATCTTCTTGACATATGCAATAGCGTCTGTGTTTGGTGGTTGTTTATGGGATGGATCCCGAGATGGGGCAGTCTCTGGATGGTCATTCCTTCCATCTCAGCTAAGAACCTTGTCTCTGTAACTACTTCTATGGGTATTTTGTTCCCCATTCTAGGAAGGAACGAAGTATCCACATTTGGTTACTTCTTCCTTCTTGAGTTTCATGTGTTTTGCAAATTGTAACTTGGGTATTCTAAGTTTCTGGGCTAATATCCACTTATCAGTGAGTGTATATCATGTGTGTTCTTTTGTGATTGGGTTACCTCACTCAGGATGATAGCCTCCAAGTCCATCCATTTGCCTAAGGATTTGATAAATTCATTGTTTTTAATAGCTGAGTAGTACTCAATTACATAAATGTACCCCATTTTCTATATCTATTCCTCTGTTGCGGGACATCTGGGTTCTTTCCAGCTTCGGGCTATTATAAATAAGGCTGCTATGAACATACTGGAACATGTGTTCTTATTACCAGTTGGAACATCTTCTGGGTATATGCCCAGGAGAAGTATTGCTGGATCTTCCAGTAAAACTATGTCCAATTTTCTGAGGAACCGCCAGACTGATTTCCAGAGTGGTTGTACCAGCTTGAAATCCCACCAGCAATGGAGGAGTGTTCCTCTTTCTCCACATCCTCACCAGCATCTGCTGTCACCTGAATATTTGATCTTAGTCATTCTGACTGGTGTGAGGTGGAATCTCAGGGTTGTTTTGATTTGCATTTCCCTGATGATTAAGGATGTTGAACATTTTTTCAGGTGCTTCTCAGCCATTCAATATTCCTCAGTTGAGAATTCTTTGTACAAAAGCTACAAATAATATAAAATACCTTTGTGTGACTCTAACTAAGGAAGTGAAAGATCTGTATGATAAGAACTTCAAGTCACTGAAGAAAGAAATCAAAGAAGATCTCAGAAAATGGAAATATCTCCCATGCTCATGGATTGGCAGGATCAATATAGTAAAAATGACTATCTTGCCAAAAGCAATCTACAGATTCAATGCAATCCCCATCAAAATTCCAACTGAATTCTTCACTGAGTTAGAAAGGGCAATTTGCAAATTCATCTGGAATAACAAAAAACCTAGTGTTTTAGTCAGGGTTTCTATTCCTGCACAAACATCATGACCAAGAAGCAAGTTGGGGAGGAAAGGGTTTATTCGGCTTACACTTCCATACTGCTGTTCATCACCAAAGGAAGTCAGGACTGGAACTCAAGCAGGTCAGAAAGCAGGAGCTGATGCAGACGCCATGGAGGGATGTTCTTTACTGGCTTGCCTCCCCTGGCTTGCTCAGCCTGCTCTCTTATAGAACCCAAGACTACCAGTCCAGAAATGGCACCACCCACAAGGGGCCTTCCCCCTTGATCACTAATTGAGAAAATGCCTTACAGTTGTATCTCATGGAGGCATTTCCTCAACTGAAGCTCCCTTCTCTGTGATAACTCCAGCTTTGTCAATTTACACAAAATTAGCCAGTACACCTAGGATAGCAAAAACTCTTCTCAATGATAAAAGAATCTCTGGTGGGAATCACCTGCCTGACCTAAAGATGTACTACAGAGCAATTGTGATAAAAACTGCATGGTACTGGCATAGTGACAGACAGGTAGACCAATGGAATAGAATTGAAGACCCAGAAATGAATCCACACACCTATAGTCACTTGATCTTTGACAAGGGAGCTAAAACCATCCAGTGGAAAAAAAGATAGCATTTTCAACAAATGGTGCTGTCTCAACTTCTGGTTAGCATATAGAAGAATGAATTGCTCCATTCTTATCTCTTTGTACAAAGCTTATGTCTAAGTGGATCAAGGAACTGCACATAAAACTAGAGACACTGAAACTTTTAGAGACGAAAGTGGGGAAAAGCCTTGAAGATATAGGCACAAGGGAAAAATTCTTGAACAGAACAGCAATGGCTTATACTGTAGGATCAAGAAACGACAAATGGGACCTCATAAAATTGCAATGCTTCTGTAAGGCAAAGGACAATGTCAAGAAGACAAAAAGGCCACCAACAGATTGGGAAAAGATCTTTACCAATCCTAAATCCATTAGGGGACTAATATCTACTACATAGAAAGAACTCAAGAAGTTAGACTCCAGAAAAGCAAATAACCCATTAAAAAATGAGGTATAAACATAAAGAATTCTCACCTGAGGAATACCAAATGGCTGAGAAGAACCTGAAAAAATGTTCAACATCCTTAATCATCAGGGAAATGCAAATCAAATCAAGTCTGAGATTCCACCTCACACCAGTCAGAATGGCTGAGGTCAAATATTCAGGTGACAGCAGATGCTGGCAAGGATGTGGAGAAAGAGGAACACTCCTCCATTGCTGGTGGGATTTCAAGCTGGTACAACCACTCTGGAAATCAGTCTGGCGGTTCCTCAGAAAATTGGACATAGTTTTACTGGAAGATCCAGCAATACTTCTCCTGGGCATATACCCAGAAGATGTTCCAACTGGTAATAAGAACACATGTTCCAGTATGTTCATAGCAGCCTTATTTATAATAGCCCGAAGCTGGAAAGAACCCAGATGTCCCTCAACAGAGGAATGGATACAGAAAATGTGGTACATTTACACAATGGAATACTACTCAGCTATTAAAAACAATGAATTTATGGAATTCCTAGGCAAATGGATGGACTTGGAGGCTATCATCCTGAGTGAGGTAACCCAATCACAAAAGAACACACATGTTATGCACTCACTGATAAGTGGATATTAGCCCAGAAACTTAGAATACCCAAGATACAGCTTGCAAAACACATGAACCTTAAGAAGGAAGGGCAAAGTGTGGACAATTCGCCCCTTCTTAGAATTGGGAACAAAACGCCCATGGAAGGAGTTACAGAGACAAAGTTTGGAGCTGAGACAAAAGGATGGACCATCTAGAGACTGCCCCACTCGGGGGTCCATCCAATAATCAGCCACCAAATGCAGATACTATTGCATAGGCTAGCAAGATTTTGCTGAGAGGACCCTGATACAGCTTTCTCTTGTGAGGCTAAGCCAGTGCCTGGCAAACACAGAAGTGGATGCTCACAGTCAGCTATTGAATGGAACAGAGGGCCCCCAATGAAGGAGCTAAAGAAAGTACCCAAGGAGCTGAAGGGGTCTGCAACCCTATAGGTGGAACAACAATATGAATTAATCAGTACCCCCAGAGCTCGTGTCTCTAGCTGCATGTGTATCAGAAGATGGCCTAGTCGACCATCATTGGGAAGAGAGGCCCCTTGGTCTTGCAAATTTTATATGCCCAAGTACAGGGGAACGCCAGGGCCAAGAAGTGGGAGTGGGTGGGTAGGGGAGCAGGGCAGGGGGGAGGGTATGGGGGACTTTCAGGATAGCATTTGAAATGTAAATGAAGTAAATACCTAATAAAAATTTGGAGGAAAAAATGGTCCTTGTTCTTCCCTAAGTATTTCTGGTTTCCAATGGTATGTAAGCGCTCTTGGTAAGAACACTACTAGCTTCTGTTATTCTGGCTGGATATCCAGTGCAGACTTTATTCAACCAAATGCCAAAGTAGTTACTTATCTATCACTTGCTGACAGTGAACTTCTACAAGGTGGGGGCCATAACTAGTATTAGATGGGAGACTATTTCATACTAGACTAGACGGAAAATTATGTTAGTATCATTTTGTATTTTGTATCCCTCTCTCTTTTGTTAGGCCTAGACCTCTTGATGTATAGTAATGACAGTTGATATAGACAATGATTTATTCATTATCTAGAAAGTGAATGGTAGTAGGTACAATCTCTTATCTTAAAAGGACCTGGGGAAGGAGAAGGGGAAGAGACACACTGACAAACAGACAGAGGCAAACATACAGAGATACAGAGAGATGTCCAGCTTTTAAGATGAAGAAATCATAGTGTAGAAAAGTTAAATAATATCTCTAGGATTAATAAATCTGTAGTGCTGACTCCAGATTTGAAGCATAGGCACTTTGGGTTTTAGAGTTTGTGTTCATCATTAATTTGGTGAGTTACAAGCATATAGCAGATATTAACTGGGAAAAGAATAAAGAGGGAGGTTCTATTAAGGGAGTCCCAGGGCAGTGCAGGATATCCCTATAGTTGAGGCTTTCAAATAAAGGGACAAATAGCAACAGATCAATCAAGTCTGGTGCTCACAACATCCAGCAGAAAACTGAAGAAGTTGAGTAGTGGTCTAGAGTTCCTGGTTAAAGTTCTGTTCATGGATGAGCTTCCTGTGGCTGAACATCTAATTTAATGTTCCCACTGTAGCTATTTTTATATTAGGGGATAAATAATAGTCACCTCTGTTGGAAATTTCTTACTGTTAGGTATTCTCAAGGACCGAGTGTTTTTAATAACCTGAGCTTCTCATTATCTTTCTCTCTCTTGATACAGACAAAAGGGCCATTCTAACCCAAACCAGGGTTTAGGAAAACTTATCATAAATATGTTTGGTTCTGAAGTTGTTGGAGGAGGAGAGCAGGAACTACTGTACTTTTAGAAACAACTTCTCTAGTAACTCAAACAGCATATAATAGATGAGCAATATAATATAAATTACATCTGCTTCTACACTGCATATTTCAATAGCTTCTAATCAAAAATTACCACTAAATTATCAAAATTCAATACAGTTTAGTATTCATTGCTTAATATACTCCAGTAAACACATGGAGCTATCAATTACAATGTAGATTATTCAAATAAAGAACATATGTGTCATTGTAGAAAGCTCTACTTAGGAAAAACACACATTAAACACATAGTTAAGTATTTAATTTGCTCATGGTGAGTACATTAAAGAAATATCCAAAGTATAGAAAGTGACTTCAGTGCTAAAAATAGAGATAAGTGGGAATTTCCTGAGTAATTTGAGAGTGGAGAAAGAATTTCAGGAAAAAATTAACATTTTCTTTTTTTTATTGGGTATTTATTTCATTTACATTTCCAATGCTATCCCAAAAGTCTCCCACATGCTCCCCAACCAACTCCCCCACCCACCCACTCCCACTTCTTGGCCCTGGCATTCCTCTGTACTGAGGCATATAAAGTTTGCACGACCAATGGGCCTCTCTTTCCACTGATGGCCAACTAGGCCATTTTCTGATTCATATGCAGCTAGAGACACGAGCTCTGGGGGTACTGGTTAGTTCATATTGTTGTTCCACCTATAGGGTTGCAGACCCCTTTAGCTCCTTGGGTACTTTCTCTAGCTCCTCCATTGGGAGCCCTGTGATCCATCCAATAGCTGACTGTGAGCATCCACTTCTGTGTTTGCTAGGTCCTGGCATAGTCTCACAAGAGACAGCTCTACCTGGGTCCTTTCAGCAAACTCTTGCTAGTGTATGCAATAGTGTCAGCGTTTGGAAGCTGATTATGGGATGGATCCCCGGATATGGCAGTCTCAGTGAAACTAACAGAAGTTATGAAACAAATGGATCTAACAGATATCTACAGAACATTTTATCCTAAAACAAAAGGATATACCTTCTTCTCAGCACCTCATGGTACCTTCTCCAAAATTGACCTCATAATTGGTCACAAAACAAGCCTCAACATATACAAAAATATTGAAATTGTCCCATGCATCCTATCAGATCACCATGGACTAAGGCTGATTTTCAATAACAAAATAAATAATACAAATGAGCATTTTCAAAGACTAATGCAGCAAGAAAAAGAATTGAGGTCCAGAAGGACTTCATGCATTGCAGTTTGTATAGAGGGTTTAGCTCTACTGGTGAAGAGGGGACCTTCCTGAAATGTAATAAGAGAGATGGATGACTGGATATAATGGCAAGATTATTTTTCTTGTAGTAACCTCTTTTCTATGTAAGAAATATAAACTTATAAAAGTGAAAGAAAGAAAAGAGGCTTACATTCTAAATAGAATGGAATGGTGTGAAGCAAAAATGTGGAGGATAGGAAACTAGCAGAGGAGAAATTCACTGAGATCATAAATCCACAGTATGGTTGAGTTTGTCAGAGTCATGAGTAGAAAACACTGGCAAGTGTTTTTATTGAGTCAACTAAAAAAAAAAAAATTTGATTCAAGGCATTGAGAAGATTGGCTATTCTATTATGGGAACTAAATTGACATTATTAGCATTGCTGGGGCATGCCTAATGTAAGTAACGAATGAAACAAAGGAGGATGTCTAAGAAATCTTTAAGAATTTGATTAAAATTATATGTTATGGAATCTACCATATTTGAAAAGTTTGAAGACAGACAAGAGAGGATAAATAGACTTGGAACATGTCTGGAAGATTGTCTCAAGACTCATCTGCTGCTCAAGCAAACAAGCAGTAACAAAGAATCTCAGGGTTGTTTTGATTTGCATTTCCCTGATGACTAAAGATGTTGAACATTTTTTTAACTGCTTCTTAGCCATTTGGTATTCCTCAGTGGAAAATTCTTTGTTTAGCTCTGTAGCCCATTTTTTAGTAGGGTTATTTGTTATTCTGGAGTCCAACTTCTTAACTCTTAATGTATTGGATATTAGTCCCCTATTGGGTTTAGGATTGGTAAAGACCTTTTCCCAATCTATTGGTTGCTGTTTTCTCTTATTGACAGTGTCCTTTGCCTTACAGAACCTTTGCAATTTCATGAAGTTCCATTTGTCAATTCTGGATCTTACAGCACAAGCCATTGCTGTTCTGTTCAGGAATTTTTCCCCTGTGCCCATATCTTCAAGGCTTTTCCCCACTTTCTCCTCTAAAAGTTTGTGTCTCTGGTTTTATGTGCAGTTCCTTGATCCACTTAGACTTGAGCTTTGTACAAGGAGATAAGAATGGACCAATTCACAGTCTTCTACATGCTAACACCAGTTAAGCAAGCAACATTTGTTGAAATTGCTGTCTTCTTCCCACTGGATGGTTTTAGCTCCTTTGTAAAAGATCAAGTGACCATAGATATGAGGGCTTTTTCTGGATCTTCAATTCTATTTCATTGATCTATGTGTCTGTGGCTGTACCAGTACCATGCAGCTTTTATCACAATTGCTCTGTAGTACAACTTGAGGTCCAGCATGGTGATTCTATCAGAGGTTCTTTTATTGTTGAGAATAGTTTTTGCTATCCTAGATTTTTGTTATTCCAAATGAATTTGCAAATTTCCCTTTATAGCTCTGTGAAGAATTGAGTTAGAGTTTTGATGGGGATTGCATTGAATCTATAGATTGCTTTTGGCAAGATAGCCATTTTTACTATAATCCTGCCAATCCATGAGCATTGGAGATCTTTCCATCTTCTGAGATCTTCTTTGATTTCTTTGTTCAGAGACTTGAAGTTATCATACAGATCTTTCACTTCCATAGTTAAGAGACACACTTAGGTATTTTATATTCTTTGTGACTATTATGAAGGGTGTTGTTTCCCTAATTTCTTTCTCAGCCTATTTATACTTTGTGTAGAGAAAGGCCATTGATTTGTTTGAGTTAATTTTATATCCAGCTACTGCACTGAAGCTGTTTATCAGGTTTAGGAGTTCTCTGGTGGAATATTTAGGGTCACTTATATATACTATCATATCATCTGCAAATAGTGATATTTTGACTTCTTCCTTTCTAATTTGTGTCCCCTTGATCTCCTTTTGTTGTCTAATTGCTCTGGCTAGGACTACAAATACTATATTGAATAGGTAGGGAGAAAGTGGGCAGCCTTGTCTAGTTCCTGATTTTAGTGGGATTGCTTCAAGTTTCTCTCCATTTAGTTTGATGTTGGCTACTGGTTTTCTGTATATTGCTTTTATTATGTTTAGGTATGGGCCTTGAATTCCTGATCTTTCCAAGACTTTTATCATGAAGGGGTTTTGTCAAATGCTTTCTCAGCATCAAATGTGATGATCATGTGGTTTTTGTCTTTGAGTTCGTTTATATAGTGGATTACATTGATGGATTTCCATATATTGAATCATCCCTGCATCCCTGGGATGAAGCCTTCTTGATCATGATGGATGATCTTGGTTTGCAAGAATTTTGTTGAGTATTATTGCATAGATATTCGTAAGGGAAATTGGTCTGAAGTTCTCTTTCTTTGTTGAGTCTTTAGTCAGAATAGCTAAGATCAAAAATTCAGGTGACAGCAGATGCTGGTGAGGATGTGGAGGAAGAGGAACACTCCTCCATTGCTTTTGGACTGCAATCTGGTACAACAACTCTGGAAATCAGTGTGGCGGTTCCTCAGAAAATTGGACATAGTTTTACCAGAAGATCCAGCAATACCTCTCCTGGGCATATACCCAGAAGATGTTCCAACTGGTAATAAGAACACATGCTGTGTTCATTGCAGCCATATTTATAATAGCCAGAAGTTGGTAAGAACCCAGATGTCCCTCAACAGAGGAATGGATACAGAAAATGTGGTACATTTACACAAAGGAGTACTACTCAGCTATTAAAAACAATGAATTCATGAAATTCTTAGGTAAATGGATGGAACTAGAAAATTTCATCCTGAGTGAGGTAATGCAGTCACAAAAGAACACACATGTTATGCACTCACTGATAAGTGGATATTAGCCCAGAAGCACAGAATACCCAAAATACAATTTTCAAAACACATGAAACTCAAGAATAAGGAAGACCAAAGTGTGGACACTTTGATCCTTCTTAGAAGGGGGAACAAAATGCCCATGGAAGGAGTTACAGAGACAAAGTTTGGAACAGAGACTGAAGGAATGACCATCCAAAGCTGTCCCACCTGGGGATCCATCCCATAAAGAACCATCAAACCCAGACACTATTGCAGATGCCAATAAGAGCTTGCTTACTGGAAACTGATATAGCTGTCTCCTGAGAGGCTCTGCCAGTGACTGACTAATTGAGAAATGGATACTCAAATTCATCTATTGGATCAAACACAGGGTCCCCAATGAAGCAGCTAGAGAAAGGACCCAAGGAGCTGAAGGGGTTTGCAGCCCCCTAGGAGTAACAACAATATGAACAACCAGTAACCCTAGAGCTCTCTTGGACTAAACCACCAATCAGAGAAAACACATGGAAAGAGACTCATGGCTCTAACTACATATGTAGCTGAGGATGGCCTAGTCAGTCATCAGTGGGAGGAGAGTTTCTTAGTCCTGTGAAGGTTCTATGCCCCAGTATAGGGGAATGCCAGGGCCAGGAAGCAGGAGTGGGTGGGTTGTGGAGCAGGGAGAGCGGGGAGGATAGGGGATTTTCGAGAGGAAATAGGGGATAGCATTTGAAATGTAAATAAAGAAAATAATCTAATTTGAAAAAAAAAAGCAGTAACAAAGAATAGTACTAAGTAAAGGAAAGTAAAGGGAGAGCAATCATGACATGTTTACCTGCACCCCCTCTCTGAGGAGTCTAAAAATCTAGATCCAGCCCAAAGGAATACTCTGTTGTTGTAAGAATTAACACAAAATGGTCCTAGGTAGTGGACCATTTGAAGATTGATACTGTGGGAATTTGCAGTGCTTTTATGCCTGAGCCTAACGGGGGGATTTGGATCAGAACATGGTTCTTTGGTTCTTTACTATGTTCCGGATCATCATCCTCTTACTTTCTCCCACTCCCAACTCCTTTTTAATTTGAGGATCACACAAAAAGAATGGTTATGTCACTACAGCCAAGGCTAGTGTTCTCTGTTGGTTGTTGTGTTAGATGCTGTCTTAGTCAGGGTTTCTATTCCTGCACAAAACATCATGACCAAGAAGCAAGTTGGGGAAGAAGTCAGGACTGCAACTCAAGCAGGTCAGGAAGCAGGAGCTGATGCAGAGACCATGGAGGGATGTTCCTTACTGGCTTGCTTCCACTGGCTTGCTCAGCTTGCTTGCTTGCTTGCTTGCTTGCTTGCTTGCTTGCTTGCTTGCTTGCTTGCTTGCTTTCATCTTTTTAATTAGATATTTTCTTCATTTACATTTCAAATGCTATTCCAAAAGTCCCCTATACCCTCCCCCAGCCCTGTTCCCTTACCCACTCACTCACACCTCTTGGCCCTGGCATTCCCCTGTACTGGGACATATAAAGTTTGCTAGACCAAGGGGCCTCTCTTCCCAATGATGGCCGACTAGGCCACCTTCTGCTACATATGCAGCTACAGTCTGGGGGGTACTGATTAGTTCATATTGTTGTTCCACCTATAGAGTTTGCAGACCCCTTCAGCTCTTGGGTACTTTCTCTAGCTTTCTTATAGAGCCCAAGACTACCAGCCCAAGGATGGTACCACCCATAATGGGTCCTCCCCCTCTCCCAGAATACTTACAGCTGGATCTCATGGAGGAATTTCCTCAACTGAAGCTCCTTTGTCTGTGATAACTCTAGTTTGTGTCAAGTTGACATAAAAAAGCCACCAGTACAGATGTGGTCTTAAAAATGAAAATCTATAGTCTGGAAGTTGTCTCTATGCCTCCCCTGGCTGCTCTCTGGAGAAATTTCAGGTAGATATTGAGAGTAGCATGTTTAGAAATAGTTTTCACATGTTTAGAAAGATGAACTCTATTATATATATATATATATATATATATATATATACACACATACATACACAATTAATGCAGTTTTTCATTTTGTATTCAAGGCTTCAGAGATTAACCAAAGATCTTGTAAAACAACTTCAAGTGCAAGACAGTGGCTCTTGGATAAATAATAAGGCTTCAGCTTTGGATCGAACCCTTGGTGAGATTGCGAGAATATTGGAGAAAGAGGTATGTAACAAATCTTTCTTGCCTGACCCTTGATCTTTGGGATGATTTCTCACTATGACAAGCAATATAGCAGATTTGTGCTTTTCTTCTGTGTTGTTAAAAGCCAGCCAACAATTGATAAATAATTACAAATTTTTGGTTTTCTATTATTCTGTTGTTTTGTTTTTAGTGAAGTCCTAATTAGACCATGGTTTTCTATGATAATTTTCCCCCTATAAATAAGTTGTTTACTCTGGACTGATAACTATACAGACATGTAATTTGATGGTACAAAATATAAAGCATTGAACTATATAGCTTATAAATTAAAACAAAATATTTATGAAATACTAATTTCCTACCCATTTTGGACAGAAAATTTGATAATTTTCCTTAATAATTAACGAGTTACTGTCTCAGCAACGCTTTAAAATCCATACTGATTCTAATGGAATTTATTATACACAGAAGAAAATGTTAAATGTAAGGTTCCATGTAATAATATCAATAACATGTCACTTTATTTTACCCTAGTCCTTTTATTGTTTATTTACTTCATTATCTGGCTAATTTCATGCTTTCTCATGTCTTTCAATTTTCTTTGAAAATAATTCTTAAAAATTGTCTAGAGAATTTCATATGTACTTACATTATTTCCTGGTAACCAAATGACAATATCACAAGTTAATTATTTGTTAGCATTTAGGTGAAATCTTATTTATCATTTAAAGTAGTGGCCATCTATAATTATTAGCAGTATTTTTATTTTTGTTTTCTGGAAACAAAATTTCTTGTTTTGAAATGGTTTTATTGCTTTGTCACACAAATTTTTCTTTCTTAAAAAATATAGTAACCATTGTATGTTTTACCTCTTTAAAATATATCATAGATTTATGTTACTGGTCAGATCTCTGTTCTAATTTTATTAGTCTTAATAAATGTACTTGGAATATTTTAATTCATCTTCTGTATTACAAAGTACTTGATTGTGTTAATACTATATTTTACCCATTTATCAGACATCAGAATCACTAGAGGGCTTGTTGAAACACATATTGGATTTCTGACTTAGTAGTTTTAGTGTGGGTCCCAAGAATTTTAATGTCTTAATATTTTCCCATGAGATGGTGGTGATATAAGTCCAAAAACCTTATTTTGAGAGTCAGTGCTGGTAAGCTGGGGGTTATGCCTTTGTGTGGAATTGCTGGGCTCTCAGCTATCTGAATGACAAGCCTTTATGCTGAGTTACACTTTGGCATGGATAGTACAGTCCTCCAGCACGTTCACTACTGCTTTCTGGCAGAAACACATACTGAGTTCCTCTCTACAATACCCCTTCCAGAGTGCTGAAGAGCTCAGAGATTGGTAGTTGTCAGCATGCGCTAGGTAGAGTATTTACAAATTTGATGTGGCAAGAGAAAAGAAACCTTAAATATTATATATACTGATCATTTTTTAAAAATTGAATTAAATGGTATTTGTTTAAAGATACCACCACTGTAGCTAATCTCTGAAAAATTATTTTAGATTGAATTATTCAAAGAAATTTTAAGAAAAAAGTTAACATGATCTATATTTTTAAAGGGTATTTAGCATAGATGCCAAAATGAGATTATTTAATGCACAAAGGGGCAATTTACAAAAAATACCACTGGTTTTATATAATGTAAAGGAGAAAAAGTGTTGTCTGGCTCCTAGTCTAAATGGTCTGTGTCAGGAATCTTGCTGGGAAGCTGTTCTTAGAGTGCAGCCTGCAGGACCACCTAAAAGTATAAAGTGAGCCAGAGAAAGACCCTCTGCTGCGTTTGTAATGAAATTCCTTTCACCTGGCCAAGATACACTGGCTTCACAGAGACCTGTGCTCTGTAGATTTGCACTGACACCGCAGTGTAATTCCACTGGTGATATTTGTAATTCAGCTAGGAATTGTGACTAACCATCTTCTGTTTGGAAAGCTGCCTGGAGTAACAAAAGCTCAGGGAAAGATTTAAAAGCAGTGACAAGAGAGGGACTGGTGGCTCCTAAGTACCCCTCACTGAGAATGGTAAAAAAAAAAAAATGAGTTTTGAGGATCTGTCTTTCCCTGCCCCCACCTCCCCCCTTTGAAACAGGGTCTCCCTGTGTAGCCCTGGCTGTGCTGTTACTAAGCTCTGTAGACCAGGTTGGCCTCTGCTTCCCAAGTTCTGACATAAAGGCACTTGCTACTATTCCCAGCTAAGGACTTCTCTTAATTCAGACCCCAAAATATTAGTGGTTTCTATTACTTCTCTGATACACTTCCTTATATAATTTTTCTGAGATTCTGAAAATTTTAAACTTAATAACTTAAGTTTATTGATAAAATCTCTCTTGTTTGGAAGTGATCCAAAATAAGAACTCCTAGAATTGTTAGGTCTTTTTTTTTTTTTTTTTCAGAAATAAATAGTGTGTAAAGTGCATTGCATGTGTTATTCTTTTTACAATATATAACAATTTCCGTGTATATAGAGATATTTGTCTCAGGTAGATTTGTATCAACTCTCATTTTTTAATGGAGAAAGTGGGATTTTCTTTAAAGATCTGTAATGGTAAAGCAAAAGAAAAAACTTAGAAAGCATAGCTTCTGAGTGTCTATGAGCACTTGCCTGCCTGAGGGAGTTGGAGAAAGAAGTATAAGGGCTGCTGAGGTGTGAAGTCTAATAGAAGGTTTCCTCCATAATGATAAGACCATAACAGCCTGCTCCCTCATATAGTGGAACTTCTGTTTACTGCCAGAGACTCTGAAGGAGGCATCTTGGCACGGTATAAAAATTATAACCCAGAAGTTATTTACAACCCCATTTCACAACACTTGTGTTATTTCAAATACTGAGTTAAGTATGAAGTTGTCTGAGATCATTGAAGTAGCATTCTTCATGGTAAAATAAATTTCATCTTAGGCCTCAAATAATCGATTTTTTGTTTTACTACATTATTTATTTACATGTGTGTGAGTTCAGAGGACAACTCATAGAAGTCAGTTCTCTCTACCACATGGGTCTCAAGGATGGAGCTTAAGTTGTCAGGCTTTTCAGTAAGTGCCTTTACCTGCTAAGCCTCCTCCCTGGCCTACCTCAGATAATTTCTGCTAAATAATTTGAGAAGGACAAACAGACAAGCACATCAAAAAAAAAAAAAAAAAAGAAAGAAAGAAAGAAAGAAAGCAAGCACAGAAACAAGCTGTGGTGAGTCATACATGAAGCTATGACTACAGGCTTTGTAACTCCTAGCAAGGGCTATAGAGTTACACTAGGTGACTATGAAGGAAATTAAATACAATCTTGAAATTACCTACGAGAATTAGATTAGCACTAGTGACCGAGTAGGTCTCCCACTGATGACAGTAACACCAGGCAAAGGCAAAATATAAATGACTTAAACTATTAAAAATGTAATGAGTTGATGAGCTGAGTTCAGTTGGTGACTCAGGAGATGTGAAGGAGAGACTCACTACTACTGTTTACATGTTTGTCCAACTTGTGTGGAAAAAATCTTTGGAGTCTTAGAACATAAATGATCAAGACTGAAGGAAAATCATGTTTTGAATTAAAATCATAAAAGAGTACTCAAACAGAGCTGATGGGTGGAAGTATATCCATCATTGCAGAGCTGAGTATCTACTCAATACTCCATCATCAAATTGACTAGGGATTCCAAATCAATGCCAAAAGACTTAAATGATTTCAAATTGCTAGTAACCCAGGAACCTAACAGAAGCATATACAAATTTACTCTGGATAATGATAACAGTCTCCATTTCAAATTATTTCAACAAAATTTCCAAATAGGGTATTAGATAGTAAAATAATTAGGCATGTAAAGAGAACAGTATTAGAAAGAGAAATCAGTATAAACAGACTTACAACTTTCTATAACTATGCTTACCAATTGCAAGGGTGAATTACTTTTGTTCTTAAAGACAAGTAGCATGCTTAAGAGAAAATGGACTGATTGGGTTATCTCACTCAGGATGATATCCTCCAGATGCATCCATTTGCCTAAGAATTTCATGAATTCATTGTTTTTAATTGCTGAGTAGTACTCCATTGTGTAAATGTACCACATTTTCTGTATCCATTCCTCTGTTGAGGGACTTCTGGGTTCTTTCCAGCTTCTGGTGATTATAAATTAGGCTGCTATGAACATAGTGGAGCATGTGTCCTTATTACAAGTTGGAACATCTTCTGGATATATGCCCAGGAGAAGTATTGTGGGATCCTCCGGTAGTACTATATCCAATTTTCTGAGGAACTGCCAGACTGATTTCCAGAGTGGTTGTACAAGCTTGCAATCCTACCAACAATGGAAAAGTGTCCCATTTTCACCATATCCTCGCCAGCATCTGCTGTCACCTGAATTTTTGATCTGAACCATTCTGACTGGTGTGAGGTGGAATCTCAGGGTTGTTTCGATTGCATTTCCCTGATGATTAAGGATATTGAACACTTTTTCAGGTGCTTCTCAGCCATTCAGTATTCCTCAGTTGAGAATTCTTTGTTTAGCTCTGTACCCCATTTTTAATAGGCTTATTCACTCGCTGATAAGCAGTTATTAGCCCAGAAACTTAGAATATCCAAGATACAATTTACAAAACACATGAAACTCAAGAAGAAGGAAGACCAAAGTGTGGATACTTTGTACCGTCTTAGAATGGGGAACAAAATACCCATGGAAGGAGTTGCAGAGACAAAGTTCAGAGCAAAGAGGGAAGGAAAGACCATCCTGAGACTGCCCCACCCAGGGATCCATCCCATATACAACCACCAAACCCAGACACTATTGCATATGCCAGAAAGACTTTGCTGAGAGGACCCTGATATAGCTCTCTTGTGAGGCTATGCCAGTGCCTGGCAAATACAGAAGTGGATGCTCATAGTCATCTATTGGATGGAACACAGAGCCCCCAATGGAGGAGCTAGATATAGTACCCAAAGAGCTGAAGGTGTCTGCAACCCTATAGGTGGAACAACTAGCCAGTACCCCCAGAGCTATGTCTCTAGCTGCATGTGTAGCAGAAGATGGCCTTGTCAGCCATCAGTAGGAAGAGAGGCCCCTACATTTGACAAAACAGACCTTAATCAAAATGTAGAACTGATAAAGGTCACTACATATTTATAAAGGAGAAAAGCCCTTCAAGATATATTATTTATAAGTGCATCAAATACTGCCATGCCTGGTTTAACAAAACAAATGCCACTGGACATAAAGGGACAAGCAAGCTCAAATATAATATGATAATATGTAACTTCCATGCTCCATTTGACAATAGATAGAGTATGCAGAACTACACCCCCTCCAGACACCACACCAAAAATAAAAAAAATCAGTGAACTTGCCACCAATCATAACAACATGAGTTTGGTCTCTAGGACCCACATGATGGAAAAAGAAAACTCACACAAATTTTCTTTTGTCTTCCCCACATGTGCCATGACACATACACAGCCACCCATATACAGTTGGTGCTGTCTCTTTTTACAAGTTTGCTATTATTAACTAAAGTTGTGAGCATTTGTATCATATTTGATTAACACAGATATGCAAAGATGGCATCGATCATAGAGACTAACTCAAATATCAGTGCCTAAAAAGGCAAATTTATGAGATTGCCATATAATATAATATTGGTTGAATATTATTATCAGGAATGAAACTATAAATTGGGTATGGTTGTACTTCACAATGCTTATAAGTATATATCTATATGCTTTTTAAATTCCAGTAATTTAAAATTCAAGAAATAGCTGTCTCAGTCTCTCTCTCTCTCTCTCTCTCTCTCTCTCTCACACACACACACACACACACACACACACGTATTACAATTTATACATAGGTAGTAATCATAGAAATTTTTTGATGTTTTCTCAGAAGAGTGATTATTCAGACAAGCAAGTTATGGACGACCCATCACTCGAGTGGCTTTGCTTTTTTGTTGTTTATTTTAGATTATTACTGTGGGCAGGCTGATCTAAATCCCGAAACTCAAGTGATCCTCTTGACTCAGTCTCCAAAGTGCTACAACTGTGACACCACGACATCATGTGAAGCTTACACTCTTGACTGCTTCTATACTTTTCACACTCAATACTGTGTTCATATTACAACTATTCTTTGCATTCTTAAATCTTTTCTATATGTCAGCCTAAAGTTATCATTACAAATCCAAAGCTAAAATAAATTGTTCTGAACAAAAGAATCCTGTTGCAGAAATGCTCATTATTTCATATGTATATCTATTTTTTTTAATCCAGAAAGACATTTCCCTTATTTTTACTGTTTTGTTGAATTTGATACAAGTGAGCATGATTTGTATCTGCTTTGACTTCTCTCATTACTCTGTGATGATGAACATTACTTTTATGATTGGATAGTAATAGCGTCCCAGGAACTTTCTGTGGTTTATCAGTAACATGAGACATTTGTATGCTGTTACTGTAAGTAAACAGTTTAAGCAGACAGACTGGATGTGGAGTTTATCCAATTGCCCTTACTGCGTTTTTAGATTGCTGCCAAATTTAAATCGAGATTCAGCTGTTAATCCCTTAAGCCTTAATAAGCAAGCTACATGGCTAGCAGGATTCAGTTTGAACTAGGATGAGGAAATGCAAATCACAATGTACTTTGTAATGTCTTTAGCCAACCCTGTCATGCATGGGGTTTTCAAGTTTTATCATGGAAATTTATATTAACATACAAAGAGCAAACATCAAAACTCCTCTCCATCTTTTTTCCAACTATTTGCAGGTCTTTACCACTTGCAGATACTTAGCACACACCTAGGCTGAGAGATGGTAAATCACTCAACTTTGAGAATTTCCACCACTAATTGAATTCAGAACACTATGTTCAGGCTTCTAGGCATTGCCGATCTGCCACAACCCATGGTGTAGTTTGGTTTTGTGTTTCTTATTTTCAGTTGGAATTTTTCAGTGTAGAGCTGGAAAGTCTGGAAAGTATTCAATACCAGAAATTCATTTTATGTTCTCACTGTTCTCAGCTTACACAGCTACTTTCTTAGAGCATCAGATAATTAGCTAAAATAGCTTCTATGGCTCCATATTTTGTCAAAATTGATATATTTATAGCCCAAAGAAAAAGAAATGTTTTGTTAGATGTTACTCAGATACCTGGGATTAGAAGACTCAAGACATACTGACAAGTGGTGTTCTCCACATAGACAAAGATTTAACATATATAAATTATATATTTTTTAAAAAGGATGTCTTTTGTTTGTTGTAGTCATTGTTGTCATTTGTCCCCACCCTGCTCCCCATAAAACAGATGTGCATATAATGATATAAAATCATCTTAACAGTGACTATTGGAGAAATAGAATCTTGCCAGTATCCTGGAGCCTTTTGTCTTCCCTCCAATTTTTTTGGGGGAGGGGCTAATCATAATCTCTTCTCCTTATTTTAAGATAAACTAGTAGTTTGGATTTTCAGTCACTTTTGCCTTTCTAGTTTTATCATGAAAATGTCATTTCTGAAGTATGCCAGTTGTGTATCACTTTCTCCTGCAATGAAAACTGCATCATCTTGGATGAAAAAGACATGGGGTGTGGATAGGGAGATGAAACACCAGAATATTCTAGGACAGGATGGTATAAGGGTAGATGGAAACTCCATCATGCAGGGAAACTTTTAACATAGGGAGTTAAATACACAGCTTCAGAAAATCTCTATACTCACTCCCCAAGACTAATCACTAAAGAATCCCCCTTAGACAAGCCCTGAAGCCAGAAGAAGCAGAGACCAGCTGAGGCACCTGGAAAGGATCCCCTCCAACCTGCTGAGCTGCTTGTACGCTGTGGCCTGTGCTCCAGGTTCCCAGCTTTGTGGGCTGTCACTCATACCCAAGTGAGCTTTGCTGGTGCAGCTGTCTATGAGTCATTTCTGTCCCTAATAAGTAACCACTCACCCATACCCAAATACAGCTCATTGGTTCACTAAGCTTCATTTGGGTTACTGGTTGAGGAAAATGTAGGCTATTATTCTCTGAGGGTTTTCTAAAGGTGTTTTTAAGTTGTGAAGTAAAAGAATAGAGGAAGGAGATAATGAGCAAGTTGGAATTCTGAGAGATAGCAGACAAACTAGTTGATGTGGAAACAACAAGGTTTTTGTCAGTGTGGACAAAGAAGGGATAGTCAGAAATATCATTTCTGGTTAGATATAAGTTGAAACACAGTAGTGTAACAATGAAAGTAAAATACTTGGAAATGATAGCAAAATCATTAAAAAGCTAAAAAGGGTTTGTTTTTGTTTTGTTTTAGCTTAAATTGGCAATAACATGAAATAGAAGATAGTAAACCCTATGTAAATATTTCCCCTCATTGGGATGCTGTTGTTCTTCTTCTTTCTGGGTTGTTATTTGATAGACCCCCCAGGTGTGGGGGTAGAATGCTATCTCATTAATTCAAACAAGTTATTTCACTGTACCCCAGATTTATCCATGGTAAGACGAGTAGTTTTTCTCTGTGTATGTCTGTCCATCTGTCTGTCTCTGGTTCAAGTTCCAAGGCCACTTCCTACACATTGTCTCCCTACACATTCTCATACTAACTATACTCTAACAACACCTTTTGGTTTTCAACAGCTCAGACTTCTGTTTCTAAAGCTCCCATTATCCGTCTTGTGAGCATTTCTGGTGAGGATACTTGATGCTGGTCAATGGATAGATGCCTGTGGCTGCTATAGCAGCTTAGGTAGCAGAAGTGCCTATTAGAAGCCAAGGTCCTCCTGGGAGACATATGCTAGCACACATAGCTCTTGATGGTTGGAAATTTAGGGAAAGAAGCTTAGTATAGTAGCACAACAGTCCTAGTCCTCATCCAGACCTCCCTTCTCACCCACCACTGCAGTCAGAAGTCCCTGGTTGAGTTATTACAAGTGTACTTTTAAGCATGTATCCTGGTACTCCATGATAAAAACTCCCTGAGGAATTCTGGGTCATCTATACATACCATACCTTTATACTATGTTAAGCAGTTTTCCAAAGCAATTTCACCAGTTTCTCTTCTCATTACTGTGTGAGGACCCTGGTTCTTTCCCTGCCTAAAATATGCATTTAAGATTTAATTTCTGTCAATTTTGTGGCTATTATAATACCTTGTATAATTTTCAGGTGGAATACTCTATTAGAAGGTTCAAATACTTTTACATATTTTTTGACCATTTGTGTTTTTCATTTTATGGGATACCTGTTTGAATTTTTTGGTTTTTTTCTACCATTTTATAAGAATTTTCTCTTGAGTTTAGACACCATTCTTAGCTTTTCAAGTGAACTCACAGTGTCTATTTTCAGTGTGTCAAGTGTATTAATCTCATCTTTTATATTAATAATTTTCCCCTTCTTATAAAATATTCTCCTACCTCCTATATTTTTGAGACTGCAGTTTTGCCTTTACTCTTATTTACTATCTATCTGGAATTAATTTCTCTTTTTACCATGAATTTAGTTTTTTTTTTTCTATCCAAATGATTACTGATAAGAATGATTTTCATTGATTACTCTGGCATTGGAGGCATTTTAAAACTACATTTTAAAAATAAAATATTTATTGAAGTCAAAAAACAGTATATAAATCCAGAATTTTATGACGTGGCTATTCTAATTAATTAGTAATTTGTGTAGCTATTTTATGTTTGATCTTGAGCCTTGTTTTACATGATGGAAAGCAGTGTATGCCATTTTATACTTAACAAATATAAGCTGAGGATTTGGTTTAATGGAAAAAGAGGCCTGTCTTGACAACTGAACCTAGTGTATAGCCTCATTTAGAAAATCTGTATTGAAATTAACATTGTAGGCATAAAGTTCAAGTTTTAAAAAAATGTTTATGAATATGTATGTGGTTTATATGTGAAGTATATACACATGGTGACAGCAGGGTAAGGGGGACACTTCCAAAGACCCCAGGAGTATGTCAAGTGTTCTACTCTATCATTCTCCACTATGTTCCTTGAAGCAGAGTCTCTCACTCAATCTGAAGCTAACCTGAAGACCAGCAAGCAACCATAGGTCCTCCTGTTTCTAGCTCTCCCCTGATTTCTGCAGCACTGGGGTTTAAGGCACATAGGACACTGTCCAGGTTTTTGTGAGACTTCTGAGGATTTGAACTCGTATCCTGATCCTTGAAATGCAAGTACTACGCACTGAGCATCTTCCCAGCCCTAGAGTTGCCTTTTAAACTAAATAAGCCTTACACCCACCCTGTTGGGATGACTTTTTATTTTTTCCTAGGAGCAGAATATTGCTTGTGTACGAGTTGTAGACATAAAAACTCAAAACCATAATTATCACTCATAGGCAGGTTAAACCTAAACACTGTAATAAACTTTCCTGAAACTGGTGCTCAGGGAAGTACAAAACAGTATTATGAATAAAATGAACTCTTCAGCTAGTGATAGTGACACATGACTTTAATCCCAGCAATTGAGGAGGCAGAAACAGGCAGATCTCTAAGTTTGGTTTATAGAGTTTCAGCACAGCAAGAGCTGCATGGAGAAACACTGCCTTAAAAAGGAAGGAAGGAAGGAAGGAAGGAAGGAAGGAAGGAAGGAAGGAAGGAAGGAAGGAAAGAAAGGAAGGAAAGAAGGAAGGAAGAAAGAAGGAAGAAAATCAAACACTTCCCGAAAGTTCTAGTTTTGAATTTATTCTATATTTATTTGTAGGGAGGACACACATACTATGACTCACACATGGAGGCCAGAAGTCAACATGAAGAACTCATTTCTCTCCTACAGAGTGTGTGTGTGTGTGTGTGTGTGTGTGTGTGTGTGTGTGTGTGTGTGTGTGTGTGTTTGTAGTGGGTGTTCAGGGATGAAACTCAGGATGACAGGCTTGGCAGCAGGTATTGTCACCCACCAAGCTGCCTTACTTACCAGCCCTGAGGTGCCTTTAGTCAAGTATCTCAAGGGAAGAACTTAAACAACCTTTATATTCTTCAGAAAATTATATACATATCTGTGAAAAAGATAAATTTAAACATTTATCTTGCAAAAAGTTAACTTATGTCCCATGCATCCTATCAGACCACCATGGACTAAGTCTGATCTTCAATAACAACATAAATAATGGAAAGCCAACATTCATGTAGAAACTGAACAACACTCTTCTCAATGATACCTTGGTCAAGGAAGGAATAAAGAAAGATATTAAAGACTTTTTAGAGTTTAATGAAAA
Organism: Mus caroli; assembly: GCF_978045245.1. Taxonomy (NCBI): domain Eukaryota; kingdom Metazoa; phylum Chordata; class Mammalia; order Rodentia; family Muridae; genus Mus; species Mus caroli. The sequence goes on along the minus strand of NW_028227266.1, from coordinate 53,809,533 downwards.
TGAAGCCACAACATACCCAAACTTATGGGACACAATGAAAGCATTTCTAAGAGGGAAACTCATAGCTCTGAGTGCCTCCAAAAAGAAACTAGAGAGAGCACACACTAGCAGCTTGACAAGACACCTAAAAGCTCTAGAACAAAAGGAAGCAAATTCACCCAAGAGGAGTAGACGGCAGGAAATAATCAAACTCAGGGGTGAAATCAACCAAGTGGAAACAAGAAGAACTATTCAAAGAATTAACCAAACGAGGAGTTGGTTCTTCAAGAAAATCAACAAGATAGATAAACCCTTAGCTAGACTCACTAGAGGGCACAGGGACAACATCCTAATTAACAAAATCAGAAATGAAAAGGGAGACATAACAACAGATCTTGAAGAAATCCAAAACACCATCAGGTCCTTCTACAAAAGGCTATACTCAACAAAAGTGGAAAACCTGGACAAAATGGACAAATTTCTAGACAGATACCAGGTACCAAAGTCAAATCAGAATCAAGTTAATAATCTAAACAGTCCCATATCCCCTAAAGAAATAGAAGCAGTCATTAATGGTCTCCCAACCAAAAAAAAAAAAAAAGCCCAGGACCAGATGGGTTTAGTGCAGAGTTCTATCAGACCTTCAAAGAAGATCTAATCCCAGTTCTGCACAAACTATTCCACAAAATAGAAGTAGAAAGTACTCTAACCAACTCATTCTATGAAGCCACAATTACTCTGATACCTAAACCACAGAAAGATCCAACAAAGATAGAGAACTTCAGACCAGTTTCCCTTATGAATATAGATGCAAAAATCCTCAATAAAATTCTCGCTAACTGAATCCAAGAACACATTAAAGCAATCATCCATCCTGACCAAGTAGGCTTCCATCCCAGGGATGCAGGGATGGTTTAATATACGGAAATCCATCAACGTAATCCATTATATAAACAAACTCAAAGACAAAAACCACATGATCATCTCGTTAGATGCGGAAAAAGCATTCGACAAGATCCAACACCCATTCATGATAAAAGTCTTGGAAAGATCAGGAATTCAAGGCCCATACCTAAACATAATAAAAGCAATCTACAGCAAACCAGTAGCCAACATCAAAGTAAATGGTGAGAAGCTTGAAGCAATCCCACTAAAATCAGGGACTAGACAAGGCTGCCCACTTTCTCCCTACCTATTCAACATAGTACTTGAAGTCCTAACCAGAGCAATTCGACAACAAAAGGAGATCAAGGGGATACAAATTGGAAAAGATGAAGTCAAAATATCACTTTTTGCAGATGATATGATAGTATATATAAGTGACCCTAAAAATTCCACCAGAGAACTCCTAAACCTGATAAACAGCTTCAGTGAAGTAGCTGGTTATAAAATTAAATCAAACAAGTCAATGGCCTTTCTCTACACAAATAATAAAGAGGCTGAGAAAGAAATTAGGGAAACAACACCCTTCTCAATAGTCACAAATAATATAAAATATCTTGGCGTGACTCTAAGGAAGTAAAAGATCTGTATGATAAAAACTTCAAGTCTCTGAAGAAAGAAATTAAAGAAGATCTCAGAAGATGGAAAGATCTCCCATGCTCATGGATTGGCAGGATCAACATTGTAAAAATGGCTATCTTGCCAAAAGCAATCTACAGGTTCAATGCAATCCCCATCAAAATTCCAACTCAATTCTACAAAGAATTAGAAAGAGCAATCTCTAAATTCATCAGGAATAACAAAATCCTAGGATAGCAAAAACTCTTCTCAAGGATAAAAGTACCTCTGGTGGAATCATCATGCCTTACCTAAAGCTTAACTACAGAGCAATTGTGATAAAAACTGCATGGTACTGGTATAGTGACAGACAAGCAGACCAATGGAATAGAATTGAAGACCCAGAAATGGACCCACACACCTATGGTCACTTGATCTTCGACAAGGGAGCTAAAAACATCCAGTGGAAGAAAGACTGCATTTTCAACAAATGGTGCTGGCACAACTGGTTGTTATCATGTAGAAGAATGCGAATTGATCCATTCCTATCTCCTTGTACTAAGGTCAAATCTAAGTGGATCGAGGAACTTCACATAAAACCAGAGACACTGAAACTTATAGAGGAGAAAGTGGGGGAAAGCCTTGAAGATATGGGCACAGGGGAAAAATTCCTGAATAGAACAGCAATGGCTTGTGCTGTAAGATTGAGAATTGACAAATGGGACCTCATGAAACTGCAAAGCTTCTGCAAGGCAAAAGACACCGTCAATAAGAGAAAAAGGCCACCAACAGATTGGGAAAGGATCTTTACCTATCTTAAATCAGGTAGGGGACTAATATCCAATATATAAAGAACTCAAGAGGGTGGACTCCAGAAAATCAAATAACCCCATTAAAAATGGGGTTCAGAGCTAAACAAAGAATTCTCACCTGAGGAATACCGAATGGCTGAGAAACACCTGAAAAAATGTTCAACATCCTTAATCATCAGAGAAATGCAAATCAAAACAACCCAGAGATTCCATCTCACACCAGTCAGAATGGCTAAGATCAAAAATTCAGCTGACAGCAGATGCTGGCAAGGATGTGGAGAAAGAGGAACACTCCTCCATTGTTGGTGGAATTGCAAGCTTGTACAACCACTCTGGAAATCAGTCTGGCGGTTCCTCAGAAAATTGGACATAGTACTACTGGAGGATTCCGCAATACCTCTCCTGGGCATATATCCAGAAGATATCCCAAGCGGTAAGATGGACACATGCTCCACTATGTTCATAGCAGCCTTTTTTATAATAGCCAGAAGCTGGAAAGAACCCAGATGCCCCTCAACAGGGGAATGGATATAAAAAATGTTGTACATTTACACAATGGAGTGCTACTCAGCTATTAAAAAGAATGAATTTATGAAATTCCTAGGCAAATGATTGGACCTGGAGGGCATCATCCTGAGTGAGGTAGCACAAGCACAAAAGAACTCAAATGATATGTACTCACTAACAAGTGGATATTAGCCCAGAAACTTAGTATACCGGAGATATAAGAGACAATTTGTAAAACACATGAAACTGAAGAACAAAGACCAAAGTGTGGACACTTTGCCCCTTAGAATTGGAAACAATCACCCATGGAAGGAGTTACAGAGACAAAGTTTGGAGCTGAGACAAAAGGATGGACCATCTAGAGACTGCCATATCCAGGGATCCATCCCATAATTAGCCTCCAAACGATGACACCATTGCATACACTAGCAAGCGTTTGCTGAAAGGACCCAGATATAGCTGTCTCTTGTGAGACTAGGCCCCGGCCTAGCAAACACAGAAGTGGATGCTCACAGTCAGCTATTGGATGGATCACGGGGCCCCCAATGGAGGAGTTAGAGTAAGTATCCAAGGAGCTAAAAAGATCTGCAACCCTGTAGGTGCAACAACATTATGAACTAACCAGTACCCCTGAGCTCTTGACTCTAGCTGCATATGTATCAAAAGATGGCCTAGTGAGCCATCACTGGAAAGAGAGGCCCATTGGACACGCGAACTTTATATGCCCCAGTACAGGGGAATGCCAGGGCAAAAAAATGGGAATGGGTGGGTAGGGAAGTAGGGGGGAGGGTATGGGGGACTTTTGGAATAGCATTGGAAATGTAATTGAGGAAAATATGTAATAAAAAAAATTTTTTTAAGTTAACTTACAAAATACTTTTGTAAAATAATTTGTAGAGCCGGGCGTGGTGGCACATGCCCTTCCCGGCACTGGAGAGGCCAAGACAGGCAGATTTCTGAGTTCCACGTCAGCCTGGTCTACCAATTGAGTTCTAGAACAGCCAGGGCTATACAGAGAAACCCTGTCTCGAAAAACAAAAAAACAAATATAATAATAATAATAATTTGTAGAAAAATTTCAGTAAGGCAGTGTTATTGTAATGTCAATGGAACAAGTATCATAAAAATAACCTTTGGCAAGTGAGACCATGAATTATTTACTCTTTACATTTCTGGAAATGGTATTGCTATTGAGAATTACAAATTACATACCTTCTTTTCTCAGTAATTATAATTAAAAACAAACAAATAAATATTAGCACATGGGACCCTTTGACCTTAACAGATGTAATGTTGAGTGATTTCAGCCTCTGGTAACATGTGCTTGTTGATGTGTTTTCCCATCTCTGCCTTACAGTACTCCATCATGCTACCTCTCCTTCATTATTCTGTTTGTGGCTCACCTTAGTGATTGATTGCTTCATGTACTAAGTAAACACTTGCTGTTTTTAACCACATTTATTTAAGTCTGGGTTCTCGGAAATAGTGACAGTAAGAACAAAAAATGCCAAATGTGTGGAACTTGATGTCAGCTTTCTTCAATTCAACTGACTTCTTTTAAATTAGCAGATTTCTAAGCAGATATTAACTAAAATTAACTAAAGCAAGTAGAAATTACTTTCTTTGTTTCTTAATCATAGAGAATTTTCTGGTTAAAATAAACCTTGGTAGGCTTTAGTTTCCTTCTCTGAAAAGTAATCATAGAATTACATACCAATCTCGTGGAGTTGTGACAGTTTACTACTATAGTCAAGTAATAGTCATATGAATTAAAGGATCATAAAACATTTAAAATATGAACTCTCATCTTTATAGATTGGAGGCAAAGTCTTTTATTGTAGAAATAGGGCACAAATTAAAATTTAAGTCATTCCTGTTTGTAATGATAGCAACGAACATTTATTTTCAAGAATAATAAATATAAATTTTTAGGGAAAAGTAACATAGCATAAGCAAAACTAAATGCCATTAATGCGAAGACACTTTCTGCATACTTACCTGTCAAATGGACTAGTGAAAATATATAAGAATTAAGGAAATCCTTTAGGAAATGAGTAAAACTACAAACAAGACATTCAGAAGCTCAGCATCATTAACAACTGAGGTCCATAAATGTAAGCATGATAACCATATCATTGCTGTTTCTGCAGCATAGAAGTGTGACAACATGGGATACTAAGTGTTGGAAAGGCTTAGAAAAGAAACTCTCCTATGCTCTTGCTGTGTAAATTAGTAGACAACTGATCATTGACCTCCTGTGCTCAAATGATCCTTCTGTCTCTGACTCTTTAAGTGGTTTTCCTACCAGAAAAAATGTAAAGCTTAGATAATCCTGCAGAAGCTAGTGTGCTGACTGGAAACCTATAGCTTGCCTGTTTCCCTGAGAGGGTACAAATCTCTACAGGCTCACGTTTTAATGAAATAAGATTATTCCCTTACTATGTCCAAGATAACGTAAGTTATTTGAAAATGAAAGTAGAGTTCTCCCTTTGTCCTTACTCAGCTAAGCTCTTCACTTGAAGGAAGAGGTTTGGAGGCATTTCATCCAGAATTCACAGAAAGTCAGGTAGACTCTCCTGAGGGCAGTTACTGCCCCTCTCTGGGCTGTAGATTGCTTTGTTTTAATCTATATACTATGAGAAGTTAAGTTGAATTAGAAGATTGGATACTAAAAGTGTTTGATGTTGTGCTTTAAATTGTTAGTATCTTAGCAAAAAAAATCCATATGACTAAAACAGTTTTGAAGCTTTTTTTTGATGTTCAGATTTTTCTTTACATGGTTTTTCTCCTGATTCAGTCTTGAAAAAAATCCTAGTGTTCCCTTCATTTAGGAATGATACCTTGATTTTGTAGCTTAGAAAAAGTGATCAAAAATATCTCAAACCTATTTATTTTAGTTTTTAAAATGTTACCATCAAGTATTAAAAATGCACAAGCATGGGAAAATGGAGATTAACTTTATATCATACTTGGATCTAGGTGACTGTAACAGGAAAGGGGTGGTAGAAAGATGAATTCAGAGATGTTAATAGGCAAGCCCCCTTTGGATTAGGTTTTTTTTTTTTCATTTTTCTAAGCATTATTCTACTACCAGTGAAGTCTCATTATTTCTAAGTGTCCTAATCAATAAGGTCATGAAAGATTGATTTCAGGAGCTGTCACTGTGTTTATGAGACGACACATAGAGTCATTTATAGAAGGAGCTGTAATTCTGTTAACTAGCAAGTCAGAAAATCAGCAAGCCCTGCTTGCATGTCTTTGAGTGGTGAGGAGAATAGCCATGTTGCCTTCTGTTGACAGAGGAGGATACTAATGCTGCTAATTGAATTTTCCTAAAGAGAACAAAGACATACCATGATGTGGGAAGAGGACAGAGGAGCAACTCCATACAAGTCTAATATGTTTAAGTTGGCTGCATTGATTTTCCTCTACTAATGGACTAGGATAGAAAATGAATTGTCCTTAAGAGTTACAACATCTCCTTTATAAAAACTCAAGATTTAGAATATTCTGAAAATAAATTATTTCAAATACTAAATAACTCTGTGCATTTAAATTTTAAAAATTGAACATGATAGTTTCCCTCTATTAATATAATGTGTTATAGGAAATAGGTGACATACAAAATTTTCATCTTTATAAATGTGAGTGAAAGGAATGCATGCTAGTCAGTCATGCGAGGAGACTGTCAGGGTTTGGCTCCTCTCTGCTTGAAGGACATTTAGGTTCACAGACCTTATTAAGGAAGAATTATCTGTACTACTATGTTTAATATATTCAGTATTTTAAAAATATACAATGCAGAAGTATATAAATGAAATGAATAAAATTCTTCTCCCTTTTGTTTCCTAGCCTTCTCTTCCTGTATCAGAAATGTTAACTCTTTTGAGTGTATTCTTCTACATATGTTTGTTTATATGTATTACATATATAAATATATGCACATTTTTATTCACTATAATATAGTGCTTTTACAAACTAGCATATGAAAATGTTATTCTACATCAATAGGTAAAGATCTATTTAACTAATTTTTAATTGACTAGATTTTTTTTAATTTCAAAAGGATGCAGCACATAACTTTAACAAACCATTCAAAAGAGAAACCTTACTGTTGGAATGTTTTTAAAGTCTAACTTATTTTTAACTTTCTCTGAGTCTTTAAGGTTTTTTTTTTTTCAGTTTTATTTTAAACTTTTATTTCAATTGTTTCAACGTTTTTGTTTTGCTTTGTTTTGTTTCTTTTGTCTATAAACATCCCACCATACACTGGGACTTACTTTCCAGAATAGAGGGTTGGATGCAAAATTGAAAGTTTGAGTTTTTTTAATTTGTTTTTTTAACATAGGGCCTAATAGATATCATTATGACTTTTTATACGTAATATGCTGTTGTATTTTCTTTCTCTCTCCCTGATCCCTAGTCTTCATTTCCCCCTTTGCCTTGCCATAGGTACTCCATTCTTCTATTTTCTTCCTCCCGTTTCTCTTAAGATCCTTTTCACAGTCCCCTTTTTGTTTTCAGGGCCTACAACACACACACGCACACATGTACATAAATATATAGATATTATCATGTAGACACCTATATGAATTTAAATCAACTGTCTGAATATGAGAAAATGTATGTTTGTATTATTGAATCTAACAAATATTCTCCAGTTACATTAATTTCCCTTGAATATTTATGATTCTTTTCCTTATTGCTAAATTAAATTCAGTTGTGTGTATGTTTATCAAATTGTTTGAGGCTGTCTAGGCTGGTTCAGTTTTCTAGTTGTTAGAAATACTGCAGTAATAACTGTAGGTGTATAAGTATCTCTGTGGTGTATTGATATAGAACCCTTGAGGTATATAATCGGGAGAGTTATTACTAGGTCATGTAATAGTTCTGTCTTTAATTATATGAAGAGCCTGCACACTGGCTCTCATCATGGCTTAAGAGGGTGACATTGTCATAGGCAGTATATGAGGATTCCTTTTTTTACATCCTCACCAGCATTTATCATCATTTTTTTAAGATTAATTTTATTACTATTTATTGAATTGTGTGCTGTGCCAGTATGTGCATGTGAGTGCAGGGACTGGCAGATTTGTGGAGCCAATGTTACAGTTGTGAGTCTCCTGGTGTGTTTGTTGGGAACCAAACTTGGGTTCTCTGCCAGAGATATGTTCTTTTCTCTAGTCACCATTAGTTGGTTTTTGTTTTGAAAACTATTCTAACCAGGGTAAAATAGAATCTCAAAGCAGTTTAAATTGGCATTTGCCCTGAGGGCTAAGGATGGTGAGCCCCTTATCAAGTACTTTTTAGCTATTTCTGTATTTTTCTTTTGGAAATTCTTTTATTAATTGTATTTTTTGATGTTTAAGTTTTATTATCCTATATATTGTATATAGTAATGTTCTGTCTGATGTATGTATTATGTCGTACTTCATTCTACAGTTACTTTCCTTTTGATTTGTAGGAGCTTCTTAATTTCTTTTTTTTTTTTTACTTTATTTACATTTCAAATGTTATCCCCTTTCCCTGGTTTCCCTCCCTCCCAGAAACACCCTATCACATTCCTCCTCCCCCTATTTCTATGAGGGTTTTCCTCCATCCACCCACCCACTCCCACCTCCCCAGCCTTGATTCCCCTACACTGGGGCATCTATTGAGCCTTCACAGGACCAAGGACCTCTCCTCCCATTGATGCATGACAAGACCATCCTCTGCTACATATGCAGCTGGAGCCATGTGTACTCCTTTCTTGATGGCTTAGTCCCTGAGAGTTCTGGGGAGTCTGGTTGGTTGGTATTGTTGTTCTTCCTATGGGGTTGCAAACCCCTTCAGAGCTTCTTAACTTCATGAACCCATTTGTCAGTTCTTGGGATTCTGCATTAGAGATTCCTTTTCAGAAGTTCTTGCCTCTGCTTGATAAAAAGAACATTGTTACCTAAGCTTCTTCCAGACGTTTCTGACCCTTGAGTTATTTTTGTGCAGGGTGAGGGATGTGGATCACTGCCTTTTTCTGTATGTGGATATTCAGTTTCCCCACTTGTCCATTTGTTAAAGAGATGGTTTTCCTTTACTATGTGCTTTGACTCCTGTTTTGAAAATCGGGTCTCGAGTTGTGTGAGTTGTTTTCTGCATCTTCTTTTTTGTTACACTGTTTTTCAAGTTTATTTTAATGCCAGTACCATGCACTTCTTACTGCTTTGACTCAATAGTATAATTTCAGATCAGAAATTATAATAAAATTTTGAAATAAGTACAAAAATCCAAATTCTTCTTTAGGAATGTTTGTAAGTAGTAACCTTCGTAGCCAATATAATTACTATCAGCAGTTGCTTGGGTGAGTTTGAAAGCCAAACAAGGACATCATGATAAATGGTAGCCAAATTCCTAGAACATTTTAACTTAAAACAATTGAGTATATATTTATTCACCTTCTTCTGATGGAAAAGCAAGAGATTTCTTTGTGTCGAACATATTAGCACAGGGGAAAATTTCCTGAACAGAAAACCAACGGCTCATACTCTAAGATCAACAATTGACAAATAGGACCTCATAAAATTCAAAAGCTTCTGTAAGGCAGAGGACACTGTCAATAGGAAAAAATGGCAACACACAGACTGGGGAAAGATCTTTACCAACCCTACATATGGTAGAGGGCTAATATTCAAAATATACAAAGAACTCAAGAAGTTAGACTCCAGAAAACCAAATAACACTATTAAAAGTGGGGTACAGAGCTAAACAAAGAATTCTCAACTGAGGAATCTCTAATGGCAGAGAAGCACCTAAAGAAATATACAACATCCTTAGTCATCAGGAAAATGCAAATCAAAACAACCCCGAGATTCCACCACACACCAGTCAGAATGGCTCAGATCAAAGACTCAGGTGGCAGCAGATGCTGGTGTGAGGACTTGGAGAAAGAGAAACATTCCTCCATTGCTGGTAGGATTGCAAGCTTGTACAACCACTCTGAAAGTCAGTTTGGCGGTTCCTCAGAAAATTGAACTTAGTATTACCTGATGACCCAGCTATACCTCTCCTGGGCATATACTCAGAAGATGCTCCAACTTGTAATAAGGACACATGCTCCACTATGTTCATAGCAGCCTTATTTATAATAACCAGAAGCTGGAAAGAACCCAGATGTCCCTCAACAGAGGAATGGATACAGAAAGTGTGGTACATGTACACAATGGAGTACTACTCAGCTATTAAAAACAATGACTTCATGAAATTCTTAGGCAAATGGATCGAACTAGAAAATAATCATCCTGAATGAGGTAGCCCAGTGACAAAAGAACACACATGGTATATACTCACTGATAAATGGATATTAGCAAAAAACAAAACAAAACCCCCACAATGCTCGAAATACCCACCTTACAACTCAAAGACCATATGAAAGCCAAGAAGAAAGAAAATCACACCAAAGTGTGGATGCTTCAGTCCTACTCAGAAGGGGGAAGAAAATAAACATGGGAGGTAGAGGAAGGGAGGAATCTGAGAGGAGGAGAGGAAAAAGGGAGCTAGAATCAGGTGTGGGAGGACACAGGGCAGGGGGAGAGAAGTACAGAGGGTCAGAAAATTGAACAGTGGTGTATAGAATTGGGGGATGGGGAACTGGGGGAGCAGGTAGCCATTAGAAAGTCCCAGATGCCAGGGAAGCAAGAGGTTTCCAGGACCCAACAGGGATGACATTAGCAGAAATGCCCAACAACAGGGAGAGGGAACCTGTAGATACCATATGCACTGGATAGGCTTGGCTCCCAGTTGAAGGATGGGGCCACCCACCCATCTCAAAATATTCCAGAATTGCTCCTATCAAAAGGAAATGCAGTGACAAAGAGTGGAGCAGAGACTGAAGGAAAGGTCATCCAGAGACTGCCCCACCTAGGGAGCCATCCCATCTGCAAACAGAAAACGCAGACACTATTGCTGATGCCAACAAGTGCTTGCTGATAGGAGCCTGATAGAGCTTACCCTCTGCGTCTTGCTGTCCCCTGACCAATACAGATTCGGATGCGCACAGCCAACCTTCAGACAAAGCACAGGGACCCCAATGGAAGAGTTAAGGGAAGGACTGAAGGAGCTGAAGGGTTTGCAATCCCACAGGAAGAACAACAATATCAACGAACCAGACCCCTGCACACACAAAGTTCCCAAGGACTAAACCACCAACCAAAGTCAAATATAGAAATAGGTTCAGTGATGCCCCACTTGAGGTGACATTTTACACATTACAGTCCCAAAAGACAAAAAAAGTTGTTCTTATTTTTTGTTTTTGTTTTTGTTTGTTTGTTCTACCTTATGCTCTTAACTTTTTTCTAAAAGAAAAAGTTCTTGTTGGGTGCTGGTGTAGTACCCCAGAAGCAGTAATTGTGGGAGAAGAGTGGCCTGCCACATAGCAGCACCCCTGCTTTTGTAAGAGCCTCCCATTTTTCTGTTGAGATCCCTGGGTTGGGAGAAAGTTATAAGGCATCGGAGTGCTGTTCAGGTGACCAGAAACTCAGAGGACTGTAGCCCCTCTCCACCAGAAATCTTAATAAAGCCAAGAAAATGTGTACCGCAGAAAAGGCTGCAGCCATGACAGCAGTGTGCCTAGAATGTCTATAATGCTTCGTATTTTAGACCCAAATTTTTAGGTTTTTCCACTTTCATGAAATACACATTTTAAAATATGTCCTTTTGATTCCTCTAAATTTCCCTGGTATCAGTTGTAATGTCTCTTCTTTCAACTCTTAATTTTATTAATTTGAATCTTCTACCCCCATCTCTTTGGTTAATTTGGCCAAGGTTGGTCAATCTGGATTTTCTTAAAGGACCAACTCTGTTCCATGGATTCCTTATCTTTGTTTTGTTGGTTTGTCTTGTTTTTATCTTTTACTGATTTCATCTCTGAGTTTATTTCTTCCCATGTACTCATTTTGAGTATTATTTCTTCCTGGTTTTGTTTTGTTTTGTTTTTTTAGAACTTTAGGCTGTATCATTAAATCATTATTATTTGTTATTTGTTTGTTTGTGGAATGTTTTTCATTCTCCATCAATTGTAATTGATAATTTTGCTGTCTATAGTAGTATGGCCTGGCACCTGTGATTTCACAGAACTTGCAGAACATCCATTAAGACCCTCTGTGTTTTAGTGTCTCTATTGAAAAGTCAGGGATTATTCTAATGGCCCTACCTTTATATGTGACTTGATTTTTTTACTTTATAGATTTTAATATTCTTTCTTTGTTCTGTATATTAGTTTTTTGATTACTGTGTGTTGTGGGAAGTTTCTGGTCCTTTTAGAATTCTGGAATTTAGAATTCTGTATACAAACTCTTACACTTTGACAGGCATCTCTTTCTTTAGATTATGAACATTTAATTGTCTAGTTTTTTGATTGTTAAAAATATTTTCTGGGTCATTGACCTGGGTTTTTCTCCTTTTTCTATACCTTTTATTCACAGGTTTGATCTTTTTTTAGTATCACATATTTTGTATATGTTTTGTACCTGTATTTTTGTAGATTAATGTTCTAACTTATCTGTAAGACTTTAAATTCTCTCTTCCATGTCTTCTAATCTGTTTGTGATGCTTACCTCTGAGCTTTGTTTTGACATCCCAAGATTTTCATTTCTAATTTTATTTTAGTTTGGATTTTCTTTAATGATTCTATTTCTTAGTTAAGTTGTACTTTTATATCTTAAATTGTTTTTTATTTTTTTCAACTGTGTTGTTGAGACTTCATTGAGTAATGTAGCTATATCTCCTTTAAGATTGTTAAATATGTTTATAATTTCTATTTTCAAATCCTTGTCTGTTGCTTCAGCTAAATTGCTTTTCTCAGGACCTATTGCAGTAAAGTTGCTGGTTTCTGAAGGAGCCCTATTGTGTTGTCTGTTCATGTTTGTGTTTTGTGCTGGGAACTAGGCTCCTGGACTTACAGTGTTTGATGTGTTTCTTAGCATACATATCTAGTCTCATCTTCATTGTTTGAGTGGGTGTTCTATTTTTTGGTAGTTATTGCCTCTGGAATCTACCCAAGTATGGTAGCTTTGGGGCCCCTGGTTGTTTAGCACGTGTAACACAAAGAAATGGAGATGGGGTAGAAGGAAAGGCTGTAAGAGGACAGAGGAATGAGATGAGTTAGGGCGACCCTGAATTTGCACCAAAAGGCAGACTGCAGGGAATGGAGGTGATATTGGAGGAGTTATTCCTGCAGACAGCCTATAGCAAAACTGGGAATAAGTCTAAAGAACTTTGAAATGGAAGAATTGTACAAATTACCTACCTGAGTCTCAACCCAGTGTGGCCACTGAAGATCCCTAGTGGAATATGTTTCTATGGGTCAGTAAAAGGTATCAACAACAAAAGAAAAACAGAAAAAGCTATATAGTACTCACCATAGTGCTTACTGCTAGTTAATTACAACAGTACTCCATCCTTCAGAATGACTTTGGAACTGGGTAGTTCTATCCTTTTTATTGTTAAGTTTTAAACTTTTTGTGTTGTGAGATTCTACCATTTATACTGAGCTGGCCTTGAATCCATAGCAACCCTCTTCCCTCAACATTCTAAGACCTGAGATTATAGTCATACACTACTATGCCTGGCTATGTGTGAAAATTTTAGACTAAAAATTGAAAAAGAAGCTTTAGATCACACAGACTAAATAAAAGTCTCCACCAGTAATGCTGGTGTATAACTAGGAAAACCATCCCCACATATTAACTGGTTTGTGTTCCTCCACTGTTGTTGAGTCCTTGAGAGTCCTTTAGTCTCTGTGTCATGACATGTCACAGAGACTCTATAAGCAATTTCTAGCAGATTGAGTGAATGGGTGGATGACATTATTTAGTTAATAAGATAATAGATTTTATATTTCTAGAAGTTTTTTTTAAGATATGTTATTCTTTGAAGTAAGAATGAGAAATAGACCCAAATTTACAATTTCTTTTTTTTTTTTTTTTACTTTTTATTAGGTATTTTCCTCATTTACATTTCCAGTGCTATCCCAAAAGTCCCTCATACCCTCCCACTCACTCCCCTACCCACCCACTCCCACTTTTTGGCCCTAGCGTTCCCCTGTACTGGGGCATATAAAGTTTGTGTGTCCAATGGGCCTCTCTTTCCAGTGATGGCCGACTAGGCCATCTTTTAATACATATGCAGCTGGAGTCAAGAGCTCCGGGGTACTGGTTTGCACCTACAGGGTTGCAGATCTCTTTAGCTCCTTGGATACTTTCTCTAGCTCCTCTATTGGGGGCCCTGTGATCCATCCAATAGTTGACTGTGAGCATCCACTTCTGTGTTTGCTAGGCCCCGGCATAGTCTCACAAGAGACAGCTATATCAGGGTCCTTTCAGCAAACGCTTGCTAGTGTATGCAATGGTGTCATCGTTTGGAGGCTAATTATGGGATGGATCCCTGGATATGGCAGTCTCTAGATGGTCCATCCTTTTGTCTCAGCTCCAAACTTTGTCTCTGTAACTCCTTCCATGGGTGATTGTTTCCAATTCTAAGAAGGGGCATATAGTATATATTACTATGCTTTTTGTTGTTGTTCTATGCATTGGGAATTTAAGCTAAAGCCATCTAAGGTAAAATTTCTGCATTTAGTGACGGAACTGATTTGGAAGAAAGTGGAAAAATATAGTCCAATTGAATAAATTGGCAAAATAAAGTACTTTGCTTATCTGAGAGTATTCTGGTATAATCAAGACCTTAGGTGCAAAAAACAGTCAGTCTAGGTATCTTGGTGAGTACAAAGGGCAAGAAAGAATTGGAAAAAGAGAAGGAAAGTTGAGAACAGATGTAGATGAAAAACCATCATGTAGATTTGAGCAAGACATCAGACCCAGTCAGCCATCACAACCACACACTTATAACTGGCCACCTGGCCTGAAGCAGGACACCTGTTTAAAGCTCAATGACAGCCTGGGCAGCACAGTAAGTTTCAGCTTAAAAAAAAGTTAGAATTAGTGACAGAGAGTGCTATCACATTCCTGTTTTGTAGCATTAAACATGTTCATGAATCTTTGACAATTTTTAATGTGTGTTCATGTGTGCACATGGATATATATGTACATGTGTACCTGAAAGCCATAAGTTAATATTAGAACTCTTCCTCAGATAATGTCACTCATTGACCCTGGATCTTTTTGGTTCAGCAAGATTGGCTGGCCAGTAGCTCCTGGACCCATCTCCCTACACCAACCAGCACTGGAACTAAAGATGCTGACCACTCCGCTCCACTTATATGTGGCTCCGGTGCTGAAGATCCACAGCCAGGTCCTCAGGGTTATAGTGACTGCCCCATCTGGGGCAGATAAAGGAAACTAGAACATTTGATATGTTATTGATACTCTAAAAGAAACAGTCTGAACTAGTTTGGACTCACTAATTAAACCATTCGTTCTTTTGTCTTTGATTTTATAATGTCCTGTTTCAAAATAAGTATTTGGTATGAGCATTTAACTTTAAATAAACTTGTTCTTTTGTTGTGAAATTATACCCATCCCTCTTTTGACCATTATTTTACATGTTTAGAAACCAAAATATAAATATATTTATCTTTCACATAAAATGTTCTTATTAATCTCTAAATATAAAGATGCAGAGGTGATAAGCATTTTATAATAGTAGAAAAACAGTCAGCAATATTTTAATCTCAGAATTTTAACATGTTATTATTTATAATTTGCTTTAACCTTATAATATGTACTTAAAAAATAGTGGACTTTGAATTATAGGACAGTATCAGAATTTTAAGATAACTTAAGGCCTCCAACAATTGTTCATTTCATTACATGACTTTTCATGAACATTGTGAAAGGATTAGTAGTAACTATTATATTCTATAAAGCTGAAGTAGAAGAAAGGATAATTAAATATTATGGAAAATAAGACACAAATTCTACTCTATGCTTTTTGACTTAAAATTATTAAAAATGCAGAAAGTAAAGTGAATAAATATTTAAAAGTCTTCAATTTAAAATTGTCATTTAAAGAAATATTTTCTGTTTTTATACTGGTTTCTAATCTTTTATTTTTCAATTGGCTTATTCTCTCTTGAACCAAGTTAAGGCGATGTCTTTAGTACGTATTTTTGAAGACTAATGACAACACTTATGACCTCCCAAAGCTGCTCCCTTGGTGAGCACTAATGGTTTATCTAGTGTCAAACAAGATCTTTGCTTTCTTGATTTTAGATAAATTTGCAGTGTGCTGCTTCACTCGTCATGATGTCGGCTGTTTACATTTCTGCAAAATGTTTGTCGTAACTTTCAAATACTGGGGAACTGTAGACAGACAGTGTTTATCATGTTGCAGAGACTGTCAGGAACAGTTGGCCTCAACATAACTGAGTCAAACCCAGTGTTTACATTTTAATCTACAAACTGTCAAGCCTGCTCACTACAGTGACCAATTACAGCATGATAAGATGAATAGCACGCAGTTTTTATATAGATTGCTCTGAATTAGTCTTTCAAAGCCATATTTTATAGTGGTGTTTCCTGAAAGATGGGAAGAAGCCCAGCAGAAGTGTAGTGTTGCTGTCTTCAGAGTACAGTGTGGGCTTCACATGTACAGTCCTTTGTGTTCACAGACTTTCCTATCATCTCCAAGTTCATCAGAAAAAGCTGCTGCCAGGTAGATAGAAAGAAGAACTGGAGAAAGGAGGATTCTCACTGTGTGAACACAGGCAGCATGTTGAGTATTCGAGCTTTTTAAAGCTACTGGTCAGTTTCGGTTGCTCAGTTACTGAGTAAGAGTAAGGGAGCTGTGTGAATACATTTAATATTTTTATATATCTGTAAATTGTACATGTATAAAAATGACCAATTTTACTGGTATGTTTCCTCCCTGAATATTTACATCATTTCCTTTTTCAAAATACCCAGTCCTCTGAGCTAACCCCTACTTGTCCTTCAAAATAACCTCAATAATCTCTACCAAAAAGCAGCTTTCCCAGCTCCTCCATTTGATTTAACTTGCCCAGCTCTATCATAGCTGATTTATGAATCATTTACTACATATTAGTAATTGCTGATTATCGTGTTTATTTTTCCTACTAAAGTTTAAGTTCTTACAGACTACTTTTTTTAAACTTATATCACTGGTTAAAATCAAAAACAGTGTTCTGCATATAATAGGGTCAAATATTGAATTGCTTAATTTAGAACCTTATTCTCCTGTTAGATACTGCAATTTTAATAGGCCTTCTCTTGATCTTTCCTTTTCTGTTCACTAAGGACCCCCATCACATATTATGCCTGCAGCTTCCATCATTTCTTCATTTCTTGGTTGAGGTGTTGGTTTTATAGGCCCACCTCTCCCCTATGTACCACTGCCTGCTATTTTCAGTTTTGTATTCAAGATGTCTTTCCTTCAGGAAGCTTGTGATTGATTCCATCTTTAATGTCATAGGGTTGAAGAGTGAGCACTATAGGCCCTAGAGTACTTACTGGGAAAAAAAATGAATGACTGATGAAGAAAGTGATAAATGAAAAGTCATCAGGAACCTGAAACTCTGAAGGGACAAAC
Organism: Mus caroli; assembly: GCF_978045245.1. Taxonomy (NCBI): domain Eukaryota; kingdom Metazoa; phylum Chordata; class Mammalia; order Rodentia; family Muridae; genus Mus; species Mus caroli. The sequence goes on along the minus strand of NW_028227266.1, from coordinate 53,792,203 downwards.
TGTATGTTGAAGGAAAGAAGGAAGTGAGTGATGGGAAAAGTTATCAGCAGATTAATCAGCAGCCTCCCCTAGGAAACTGATGATACAGCCTTCTGTGTGGTGAGAAAGCGGTGCTGGCAGACCTAAGCATGTCAGCTGGCAGATTTGGAAACCCCTTCAGCCAGTGTTTTCTGTGAAGTAGTTAATTTGTGACCTCTTCAGCTTGCTGATCTTGGACTCTCACAGATAGGTGAGGGTGGCAGAACTCTCCCTCTTTCTCTGTCTTTCGGTCTGTCTTTGCTTCCAGGCTGCCATTAGGTGAGCAGCTTTGCTCAGCCATGTGTTCCCCATGGTTGTCTGTCTCTCCACAAGCCCAGAGTGCTCTGGCAGACAACTGGAACTGTGGTCCAACATAAGCTGTTCTCCACTGAGTTGTTTATATCACATATGTTGTTACAGCTATGAAAATGAACTCTCAATTCTGCTAAAAACTGTTAATTGAATTATTTTCAGTTTATGTGTATAAAGTAATGTGGAATGTATATCAATTTCATGTTTATACTTGTTTCCTATCTCTAAGATAATTCATAATGCATATATAATTCTGAATTATTCAAAATCTAAAAGAAACCTGAGTTCTGTAATTTTTCTGTCATTTAGGCATTTTAGACATGGGATGCTCAATCTGTCCATAATTAACATATTCTAATGATGATTTCCAGAGGCAACAAACATGAGAACATGCATTCAAGTTCTTGTGGTACAAACTCAGAAGCCAAGTATAGGTTCTAAAGATTCATAAAATTCTTTGTTTGGAAAAACCATGGAAAGAATAAGATAATCTTAAGTGACATGCTGAATAGATCTTCACCTTTGACATTGATCCTGGCACCTGGTGCTTTGTTTTCTTTTTCTTTGACCACTGCTTTTTTAAAAACATGGAGTGTCTGAAAATTAAGTAAAATGCCTAAGAGCCAAGAATTATTTATACTTCAGGGAAGTCAGACCATCACCTAGTCATTGAAACAGAGCGCTCGCGCGCACGTGTGTGTGTGTGTGTGTGTGTGTGTGTGTGTGTGTGTGTGTGTGTATACACATATACAGTAGGCAATAAAGTCTTATAAAGTCTTATAGTGACATGTGCTGCACTTTTTACTTTAGGAGGTTTTCTTATCTCCACAAAAAGCATAATAATCTTTATTATATAATAAATCACGGCCTGATTAGCAATCTAAAAACCACATTCAAGATAGATCCTTAGTAAAGAGTTCATTTTTCCCCAACAACTGTGAATGCTTGTGTGTCATTCCTTCCACAAAGCACTTTAATCTGACTTTCAGCAAGTGAAAACTACCATATTATAAGCTGTCCAATTAATAATGTCTTTGTTTCTGCCCTAGCTACTCTCTATCATGCATAGTTCATAAACCAGGTCACATGCCTTCCCCACTCAGTACCCTTCAGTGGGTCTTCACCTTATTTAGGTAAAAGCTGAAATACAACAATGACCTAGGTAATGTATCTCTTACCTCATTGCTTAGCACTTCCTTCTTGCTTGCTGCACTGCAGCTGTTGGGATTTGTACCCTTCTGTTAGCACTCTTTGCCATTGGGTTCTTTACATCGACCCTTCCTGCTACTAGACAGCTCTTCATTCAGTAGCTGTGTGACTTCTTTCTTGATCTACAGGTCTTCACTCAAATATGATCTTAGGAGGGTTTCTCTCACTCAGTTTAAAGTAACTTTTTTTTACAGCCTTCTATAGCAAGTAGAATAAAACTTGTAAAAAAAATAGAAATTTCAATAAAATTAAATGCAAGGTTCTATGAGAGTTATTGTCTAGTCATTGACATCAGAGAAGATGTTTAACTTATAGTAAGGCTAAGGTTTCTCAAATGTACAAATTAATAGAAAGATTTTAAACAATGTTTCGAAACACTTTGCAGAAGCCAAAGAGATGAGGAGTATCTTAGTGATTTATAATATCTGGAACATAGATGGCATTGGGACATGGCAAATATAATACTACAAAAATCATCAGAGACTTAATTATGAGGAATCAGACAAAGACAAGACTTATAACACTGTAGCAGATTGGGCTCACTAATCATTTTTCAGTAAATGTTTGTCCCAGTTAGCCAATCTCTTTCTGTGATAAATACCATGACCAAAAAGCAACTTGAGGGTATAAGAGTTTATTTGGCTTACACTTCCTGATCACAGTCTATAGTACAAGCTGAACAATTCCAATACCAGTTGAGAACCCAAGGTTAATGGAGGAAATCTTACCAGATGAGGTACAAACAAGTAAAGCCTCCTGATTAGGTTATGCAGTATCAAGTGGTCAGTCCTAGAAACATATATGCAGGTAACACTGAACAACAGTGCAGTTGTATTTACATGTTTGTTTGTTTATGTTTATTTTTAAAGAGGATAACATTAATTTGGGGGTTGTCAAGGGAGGGACAAGAAGGAGGCAGAAATGATGTAATTATATTGTAATTAAAAAATTTTAAAGAATAAAATAAATCCAGCGAAATGGCCTAGTTGCTAACTATGATTCCCATCATAGTTGACAACCTGAGTTCAGTCCCTAGGGCCCACGTGGTAGAAGGGAAGAACCGACCACACAAATTTGTCTTCTAACAACCAAATGCCTCTGTCAGTATTTCTTTTGTTCTAATGATTTGGGTTTGCTATCCTTAAGACATAAAAAAATGATTTAGAACTTTTTAATGACCCAAGAAAATAATCCCAAATCAACTACTTCACAGGTAATTTTTGGTTTATAAGTAAAACAAGAAAAGCATGTTTAGTATGATCTGTTTAAAAACAAGAAAGGTGACCATTGCCTGAAGACAAAATGGCCAAAGACATGACCCAACACAGCGGATGGAGATAGATGCTGAGATGTGATTGGCAAATCTGTTGATGTCTGAGAGGTCCAGTCATTGCCTGGGTGACAGTACAGGAACTGAGAAGTACCCTGCAATTCCCAGTGCAGTTTTAACACATGATCTGCCTGATCTAAAGCTGCACAGGACAGTGGAACAGAGCTCTAGTAAGACAGTCATTCCCAGCCAGGAAGTAATAGTGTGTCCAGGGGTATCTCAGAGCCTTTAGACTCTCAGAGACTTAGAAACTCAAGTGGAGGAATCCCATCCAGCACACATGGGAGTGGGGGGAAGTCTAATGGGAATTTACCAAAACAAACATTTTATGGTAAAAGCTATGCAAAAGCCAAGGAAGGACTGACACCTACTGGGGACGGAGCAGAAACTCAATCTAAAAAGCAGCTTGTTTGAACTCCACTGCATACTACAAATGTGGTTTTACACCACTGAACAGAAGATGCAAACCATCTTACCCATCAGCACAGTTTACTACCTGAAATATCACAGAGAACAAAGACATTCAAAATCTACCTCAGTGAGGTAAAGTTAGTGAGTAATGTATATTTTTATCTATTCCACTTTTATTTAACTTTGTCTTTTAAGCAGAAAAAAAAACCAATCTTCCTCATGGCATGCTTTAGTTCTTAGATGGATCGTTGTACTTGCTTGCACATCCATTCTGTTTTGTGCAGTGTACTTACTAGCCCTGTTTGGTAGACCCCATATACCTTCCCTGGCATCCCTACCTCACTCCCTCTCTTCTCCATCCAACTTCTCTTTGTATTTCTTAACTGTAACTTCCATAGCTCTAATAATCTTTGAACTCTGTGATTCCTAACAATACCAAAACTTACCCCTTCATCTGCTTTTTCCTCCTTGATATTTTTCTGTTATCTATTACTGATCCTTATTTTGCCAATTTGCCTTTACATTTCTTCTTTTTGTCTTGCTATATACCATACTTTGTTCCTTTACCCACCCCCCCCCAGCTCAAACTTTTCAAAGTTAAATAAAGAACTGTTTTAAGTGAGTTGTTAATGATAGCTGCAAAATGTCCTTGTACTCTTGTAAGGGATTGTGCCACACACCCATACTCTGAAAGAACATAGACTATGTATTTTGTTCTGAACTGCACCCCAAGTCCACTGGAAAGGGAGACAATACCTCTAACCTACTACAACTTGGTCCCCCACTTAAACATTGAAATATTTGAAATGAAGCTGGTTTTAAAAATAAAATCAATTAACAAAATTAAGTCAGATATGTAAATTATAATGCAAAACTACAGGAACAAAATAAAATCATGGAAGTGTGATCCTTCTGAAGAATAGCAATTTCTTAATAACAGATTGAAATGGAAGTGAAGTAAATGAAATCCCAGACAAAGAATACAAACAATGAGTGTAAAATGTTCAACAAATTTAGAGAATTTATAAACTCCTAAATGGTTTCAAAGAGAACCTTTTTAACTAGCAGAGGGAATAAAGGAATTCCACATGGTAGAATATTTCAGAAAAGGAATAGAAACATTTATTTATAAAATGGGGCATAAAAATTAACTTTGCTAACTTTTTATATTCAGCTGTACATAACTTGGCTATTTAGGCCATGCTTTGAAATAAACAGCAAGTTTTTCCATGATGTCTTTCAGTTGTATAGAAATAATTTCAGTTGGGGATCTCTTTTAAGAAAAAGTAGATCTTAAAACAGCCAGTATTTCACCAATGTTCATATCAATGGTGCTTTATTTAATAAAACTACTTGCAAGATATTGATTTGTTCATTTGGTGACTTGTCACTTTGCTTTACAATGGTATAAACACTACACCAACACCTTCTCTATATTCTTGAACTGTTTCAATGATAAAATTATCTTTGACTTCAAACTAAATTTGACTGACTGTAAAATGAAAAGAATAAAATAAAAAAAGATAAAATACTGAAAATAAATGAGACTAGAATTGCAGGGATGAAAACTTCATTGAGTGAAATACACAGCACAGAGGAGTCTCTTGAGTAGACAGATCAAGTGGAAGCCAGAATTCCAGGAATAGAAGATGAGTTAGATCGTTCATAAATCAACAAAATTAAATAGTAAATAATTGTACATTTGTATTCCTCACAGTATTATTTATAGTAGCTAAGAATTAGCCTAGGTGTCTATCACAGGAGAATGAATATATAAAATGTGATAATAGGCACAATGAAAATTTATTTCAGGCAGAGAGAAGAATGAAATAGTGATACTTTGAAAAATATTGATTCAACTAGAAATTATTAGTTAGAAAATTAATTCAGAGTCAGAAACAGACATATCATGTTCTCTATCACATGGATCCTAAACTTTCTATAGACATGTAAAACTGTATATATGACATGAAAGGAGAAGTAAAAGAATCTAGAGGAATGAATAGCTCTAAAAGGAGGGTGGTATGGGTGATACAGAAGAAATGTAGAGTGTTTAGGACGGGACAAAGTTCAAGTTTCTTATATACTTGTATGAAAATGTCTTTATGGGGGCTGGAGAGATGGCTCAGCGGGTAAGAGCACTGACTGCTCTTCCAAAGGTCCTGAGTTCAAATCCCAGCAACCACATGGTGGCTTACAACCACCCCTAATGAGATCTGACACCCTCTTCTGGTGTGTCTGAAGATGGCTACAGTGCACTTATGTATAATAATAATAAAATAAATCTTAAAAAGAAAAGAAAAGAAAATGTCTTTATGAAATGTACCATGTATGCTGAAAATATGCTAATTAAAAAATAGTGCCTAATGGAAAGTATACAAGCAGTGTAATGATATGAGCAAATTACACATTTTGTGCATTCTTTTCTTTGAAATTCTCCAAAATGGAAATACTATACATACATTGTATGTTTTATTTTACCATGCTTTCTTTCTATCATGGAAAGGTGGACAATTATCACTCACCATTCTCCTAGGTGGTGTGAACCTGGGAAGTAGGGCATAAAAATGAAGCAGACTAAAGTCTCATCCAAAGGTGCTCTTTGTTCAGAGCAGCAGACACTTCATACTCTGAGGGTTAAAAATAATTGCCTGAGTAAAGTGTATAATGACAAGGACAAGCCACATACTGCAAAACAAAATAAAACAAAACATGTTTTCCTTAGAGATACATAAACAAATAACAAAATCCAGCTGCTATGAAAAATATGAAGTAAGCTCACTTCTATCCACTACACCTAGGATACATAAAGCATATTCCAAGAATATCTCATGTTATCGAGGAACAGAGATTACAAAACTCTTGTTTTGTTTACTTGGTGTTCTCTCACCAAAGTCTCAGATATTACCTCACACAGCTTCATTCATGGACCATGTTCCAACAATCACTAAAAATAAAATTATTAACACCTAGATAAGTGAAAACAAGAAAGTATGCAGAATGAGAAAAATAAAATTATAGATACTTTGAAAACTAAATTTTTTTATTTATTAGGTATTTTCTTCATTTACATTTCCAATGCTATCCCAAAAGTCCCCCATACCCTCTCCCCCACTCCCCTACCCACCCACTCCCACTTCTTGGCCCTGGCGTTCCCCTGTACTGAGGCATATAAAGTTTGCAAGACCAAGGGGCCTCTCTTCCCAATGATGGCCAACTAGGCCATCTTCTGATACTTATGCAGCTAGAGACACGAGCTCTGGGGTACTGGTTAGTTCATATTGTTGTTCCTCCTATAGGGTTGCAGACCCCTTTAGCTCCTTGGTGAAAACTAAAATTTATAAATAAAAATCATGCTATTGAAACTCAAGTGACTAAAATGTAGGCTGAAAGTGGGGAATTGAAAAATATAGGATATAGTGTCAATGAAAATATCCAAAACTTAAAAAAAGTTATGGAAGTGTTGGGAGTAGAAGGCTCAGTTTCTAGAGACATTATTGAGTTTCACAGGAGAGAATGCAGGAAAAAGTTGAGCCAGCCATACTTGACTTGTAACACCTGACTATATTCTAGAACTGAAGAAAAAAAAGCATTATGTGAACATTACCAAACTACTAAAGAAGAAATTATTTAAGTTATGCTAATGATCCACGGCAAAGTTCTTGTGAGCAATACAAATGATCAAAAAGAGCAGAAGGTTCCAAATGCATAACTATCACCTAGAGCTTTATGTTAGACGAAAGCAGAAATACCTTTTGGACATTGAAAAATAAAAAGCAATTCAAACATATTCACTAAGAAGAAAATTAATTCACAAGGATACATAGACATGTAAAAAGGTAATTTTTAAAATTGTGATCTTATATATGCACTCAATCGTCTATTGATTTATTTTAAAACTACTTTTTCTTTGTAAGATAACAGAGAAGAATGATGAAGTATTTCATCTACAGTAAAATAGGATATGTATTTTGGAGTGAAAATGGGCCTTTATGACAAAAGTAGAAAATAAGTTAGCTGAGCTATTTACTCTGTCTTTCAAAATCACTAGTGAGGTGACATTGTGATACAAGAGAGATTTTTTTTTTATGGCTGTTTCACAGCTTATTCATCCATAATGACGAAGCGGTCCATGGCTCTGCCTGTACTGGTGGGAGCTGGCCCTTCAGCTAGGTATATCTTGGCAATTAAGAAAGGGTTAGAACTAGAAACTGAAAGCATTTTCTTTTTTTTTCAATTTTTTATTAGATATTTTCTTCATTTACATTTCCAATGCTATCCCAAAAGTCCCCTATAACCTCCCCCTGCCCTGCTCCCCTACCCACTCCCACTTCTTGGCCTTGGCGTTCCTCTGTACTGAGGCATATAAAGTTTGCAAGACCAAGGGGCCTTTCTCCCCAATGATGGCCAACTAGGCTATCTTATGCTACATATGCAGCTAGAGACACAAGCTCCGGGGGTACTGGTTAGTTCATATTGTTGTTCCTCCTATAGGGTTGCAGACCCCTTCAGCTCCTTGGGTACTTTCTCTAGCTCCTCCATTGGGGGCCCTGTGTTCCAGCCAATAGATGACTATGATCATCCACTTCTGTATTTGCCAGGTACTGGCATAGCCTCACAGGAGACAGCTATATCAGAGTCCTTTCACAAAATCTTGCTGGCATGTGCAATAGTGTCTGAATTTGGTGGCTGATTATGGGATGGATCCCCGAGTGGGGTAGTCTCTGGATGGTCCATCTTTTCGTTTTAGCTCCAAACTTTGTCTCTGTAACTCCTTCCATGGGTATTTTATTCCCTATTCTAAGGAGGAATGAAGTATCCACACGTTGGGGACCATCCCCAGTGACCTGCTGAGACATAGTCCCACATGTTTTACAAACTCCCAGAACCTGGTCCCTGAGGTTTTAGTCTTTTTATATAACAACAGAGCATTTTGTAGTATGTTACTATCTCTTCTCTTGAAAAATTGTTAAAATTTTATCAGTTTGTTGATAGGTACAATTTAAATAATTGATGTACTGGGATAAGGAAAGTTGTGTAAATGAATTGTTATTGTTCAGAAGGAGTTTCAAACCATACTTTGAGAGTCATAGTCTAGTAGTAACCATCCCTTCAGTCTTTTAAAGGTTAATAATGTATGGTGTGTTTGAGTAAACCACAGTAGCAGAGATTAAGTGACTTCACCTAGGTCACATGAACAAAGGAAAGGAGTTTTGATGGGTGGAACTCCACACAGGCATGAACATCTGTTTCTCTGCCCCTAGCACTAACATGAAAACATGGCAGTTACTGTATATTCCAGGTGTAGAGCGAATATGTATTTTCTCTATTATGAAGGCTCTCTGTTTACTCACATTCACGTTGTGCAGAAGCCTTTTCTCTTCATACATTCCCATTTTTCAAGTCCTGCTATTATTTCTCAAGACATTAAAGTCTTAAAAAACAAAAACAGAGACAACAAACAGTCTTTAATCATACATGCCTTGCTTTTCCCTAACAGATTCAGAGTTTGACTTTAGTTTATATGAAGGGTTTTTATCTGTTTAGGAGTGGGTAGCATTTTCAGCATCATTTATTGAGGAAGGTGTTATTTCTCCAAAAGATGTTTTTGAATCCATTTAAAAATCTGGTGACTATGTGGGCTTGTTTCTGCATCCACTATTTAGTCCATTGATTGACAAGACTCTGTTGTGCCAGGGTTATTATATTTTTGTCACTGTGGCTCTGTGGTATAACTTATAATAAGGCATCATAAGAGCTCTACTATTGTTCCTTTTACTCTGGACTGCTTATATACCTCCTAGGTCTTTTGTACTTCCATATGAATTTTAGGATTGAATTGTACCTTCTATTTTTGCAAAGAATGTCATTGAAATTTTGATCGAATTTTCATTATAAAAGTCTTTTATATCCTAGTGTAAGTATGTTCCTAGATATTTTTAAATTATTGTGAATGAAAGTTTTTTATTTCTTTCATTACTCAGGTTGAAGGGCCTGAGTGAGGGCACCTCAATCCCACTTGGGAAGGAGAAGAAAGTAATCACAAGTAGGGTCCTGGAGGGAGAGACCAGGGAGGAAAAGTGGACAGAGTCAGGGAAGAGGGGAACCTGATCTGGTATTGGGTTAGGGAAAAGGACTGAAGCCCTGAGGTTCTGCAGAAAGGATGGAAACAGGCAACCTCAGGACGTTGGGGGACCCTCCAGAATGCACCAGAAACCTGGGAGGTGAGAGACTCTTAGGAATCAAAGGAAGGGACCTTAGATGAAATGCCAGACAGTAGGGAGAGGGAACTTATAGAACCCACCTCCAACAAAGTTTATTTTATAAATAAAACAAACTGGTGGTACAGAATCATAATATCATCCTTCAAACAATATAAAATTCAGGGAAAACTGGCATTAAAAGAATCTCATAGTTTCCAGGTTGGTTTGTAAACACTAAGTGAGTTCTATCTGTCACATGATTCCAAGGATAATCACAGGAGACAGAGAACCCTTCCATTAGTTTCAACGCACACTAGGCAGAGAGAGAATAGATAGGGCAGCCCCAGCACTAGCAAGCCCCCTTCACCTGTACTGACATACTTGAGTCATCAAAACAGTTCAGGGTGGGTTAAAGCGGAACAATTTCCGCATGACCCTGTGCTTTTTTTTTTTTTCTTAGCTGTCATCCAGAAATATTTAAGCTTTGAAAGTTACCAGATGCCCCAGAAATGACCATGTCCTTCTCAGAGTGTCCATTTTTGTTAAATACATTTCTGTCTGCCTTTCTCTGCTCTATTGGATAACAAAATAGTCATCATATTGCAGATGATTTCACCTTGTCCATAGGTTTTAACATCTTGCTTGCTTGCCTGCTTGCCTGGTTTTTTGTTCTTTTGGGTTTGTTGTTGTTGTTGTTGTTTTTAAAATAAGGCAATAGAAGAATGATGGAGATTTCAAAAGCCAAACTGTTAGATTGAAATGTTCTATACAAGCCCAGGTATCTCAAATACATTATTAAAATGAATTCATGAGGACATGAATGAAGTTAGACTTACTTCTGTAAGTCAAACATTGATTTCTACGACAGCAAGATGAAATGCAGCCATGGGATGCTGTTAGGAAGAAGTAGAGATGTTCCTGGGTACTTGGGAAGACTGAACATAATGTAGATGTTAGAGAAGAAGGCAAGGCCCTTCCAGGACATAATGCTGAAGCAGAGACTAATACAGTGAAGTCGGTGGAGTCTTAAGTAAAGTAGAAGTGCTTATTAGAGACCTACACTTCAGTACAGTTTTAAGATGTCAGAAAGATCTCGTATATCTTTAAGGATCATTTACAATCCACGATCATTTTCTAGTTAGAATGACACAAACTTATAATCAAGGAATTTGGGGGGAAGGTTGATCAGGAGTTCTAGGTTTATGTCAGCTGCATAGAGATTTCAAGACAACCCTTTCTGGATGGATGGACAGATGGATGGATGGGCAGATGGATGGATGGATAGATGGATGGATGGATGGATGGATGGATGGATGGATGGAGTGGGTGGTTAGGTGGATAGATAAGGGAAGATTGGTTGTATAAGAAATTAAAACTTTTAACTTTTTGAAAAAGATGTTAAAAACATTTATGAAGATTAATTTACTTAATCCTCTTAGTGATCACTTCACATGGAAATTAACTTTATTATATGAGAACACTGAAAAATAAAGAGAAGTAACCAGTTTGATGTTTTATGAGACAAATAAAGCTAGTGAACAAGACCCAGTTCTTACCCACAAGGTGATCAAAATCCAGAGGACATAATTAGTCTGTGCTCCTGCTAATGTGAAAAGACTTACTTTGCAATCTGCAGTGTCACAAAGTTGCCCCAACTAAATGTTCTTTGTGCCTCATTCTCCTGTCTTCTCCCATGCAGTACATGATTTCTGCTAGCATTCTCAGATCCCCACCTCTCCATCCTTGCGAGAACGACATTGTGTGCTCCCAGTATCAGCAGAGACACTGTTGCTTGTTAGCATCTTTACATTTGTGTAAATTTACATTAGCTTATTTGTAGCTTTATTCATTTGTGTTGTGGATATATGAACTCACATCTGAATTAAAATAAAATTATTTCCAACTCAGATTTAGAAGACCTTTAAAGTATAACTTGTCCATCAAATTTATCTTTCAAATGAGCTTACTGTGGGAAAGAGATTTATATTTGCATATCACAAAGAATGATCTATCATGGTCCTTTCTTCTCTAGACTTAATGACACCTATGGAGTTTATTTGCCTTAAATAAGCAGATGTTTAAACATCTTATTCCCCTTAGTAAAGCTTTATTCTCAATCAACACAAATAGCAGCAAACCTCAGCTCTAATGTAAGAATTCAGTGGGGTAGTATTAACTCTTATGCAAACATTTGCTTGTGTTCTCTTAGCAAAATCAAGAAGAAAGAACACATTTTAGAACAACCCATCTCACTGTTCTTCACATAGGAGCATACTATTGTTTGGAACATTAATGGGCAACAGGCTCAGCATTTATCCACTTTGCCTCCATGAGCAAAGCATAGGCTCTGCTGGGTACCTGGAAGTCCTCCAAAACCTCAATCTACCACTTAACTTGCATTTTTGTATCAAATAGTTTCCTAAGTAGCATTTTGGGGTGATTTTTCCTTCTCAGTTTCTCCCATATACCATTTCTAGTGCAAAAGAAGAAGCCTAAACCAGAAAGCAGGTTTCAGATAATCCCTGTAAGAAAACATTTTTGTCATTGCTTATCACTATTTCCTTTCCTTTCCTCTAGACTAAATTAAGCAGACCCTGTGCTTGCTAGCAGGATCATTTCTAATCTGGCTGTGCTTCATTTCCTTCTGTCCCATCACAGAGCTTTTAACACAGCTGCTTCCCCTGCCCAAAGAAAAGTTAAAAAAAAAAAAAAACTCATGCATAAATAACATCAGACAGTATCTTGCTGAATGAAGTATTAGAACCCACAAAAATGTGCTCAGATTCCCTGACCTCCAGGCAAGAGAGAAAACAGAGTTTGTTTTGCAGAACTGTTGCAGGACAGTTGAAGATGGAATTGTATAGAGCCCATCTTGACCCATCTGGGGTCTCTTCAGATTCAGGTACCACGTTCCTTCTCACCCACCAAAGGCTTCTTTCTGGTTATGTGTGCATTTTGTCCCCATTTCCTGACAGTGTCAAGAACTACACCATCAGTTGAAAAAAATTATTCATATTTCAGTTCCTTCAAATCTAGTTCTTTCATCTCCTTTTACTTACTTGTGATGATCTAACACACAACTAACATTCTTTTATTCTCTGGGTCTGAATTGTTTCAAGATTTTTTTTTAATGCAAGGATATTCTAATATAAGAGAGTTCAGGAACCCTCCTCAAAAATTACCTAATCATCAAAAGATTATGTAGATACAATGTGGTACTCCAGATTCTGTCCTGGGAAAGAAAAAAAATCTGTCACTAGAAAAGCTAGGAACGGGCTGGTGAGATGGCTCAGTGGGTAAGAGCACCCGACTGCTCTTCCAGAGGTCCAGAGTTCAAATCCCAGCAACCACATGGTGGCTCACAACCATCCGTAACGAGATCTGGTGCCCTCTTCTGGAGTGTCTGAGGACAGCTACAGTGTACTTAAATATAATAAATAAATAAATAAATCTTAAAAAAAAAAAAAAAGAAAAGCTAGGAACATTCAAAGGCCCTAGTGAATAGTTGAGTATAGAACTCAAGTGTTTTCTGAGTTTTGATGAAGGTATCAAAGCAGCTTACATGAAGTGAAGCTAGATGAAGACTGTGGAAACTCCCTCTTATCCTTGTAGCTTTTCTGTAAATGTGAAATATTACAAGATGTTTTTAAGGTTTTAATGGTACTAAAGCCAAGGGTTTATAGATTTGGAATACTTAGTAACAAATGTTCAGAAAGTCAAACATACACTTGATTTCCCTATAATGTTCTTGCTATAAATCCATCATACACTCAGAAGTCACATAAACCTAGATATGCCTGCCTTTTGTGTGTAAATTGTGAGCAGTTAATTGATTTCTCTGAAACTAGTTTTCTTGGGTGTGTAACTGGGATATTATTCATCACTGCCTTCAGAGACAATCCTGAGGAGCTACCACAAGGCCTGCCACATGTGAACAATCAACATCGTCTTCGTAGCAGCCATCCAGAGTGCTACTTTGAGAAAAGTAAAATTTGGATACCTGTTCTTGCTCTATCTTTGTTTTCACTCCTCAAAATTATTCTCTTTCATTGGTGCTATCCAGGATTGTCTAGGTCTTGACTTTTACTAAAAATAAGATGGGAAAAAAAAGCAAAGTAAATAGATGTAAATTAAGGTTGTATAAGCCCTACAGTTAGCCTTCTATCTCTGGCTTCTCTTCCCTATTATATCCTCAGGTAGGCCGAAGAACAAGATCTGCCTTACCTGAGACTCCCTGCCACTGGAGTGCCAGAAATTAAACTATGCTTTAATTAGTTTGATTCAGTTAATATTTATTGATCACCTACTTTTTGCTAGACCCAATTTAAACATAATCCCAGCTGTTAGAATTAAATAAATAAGAAGTATGCTCTAATTTATAATTTAATTAAATAAATAGAAAGATGAGTAGAGATTAAAGTGTTGGAGAGAAGTTGGGGTGCTATAGGAATATTCTTATCCATGACTTCAAAGGGCAGTTCCTTCCTGGGACTCGGTGGCCCAGAAGAATTTAAACATGTTACAGCTCTTATCAATATTTCTTGCCAAACACAAATTCTTCCTTGGCCATATGGTCCAAAATTAGTTTTGCCTCCTATCAAACCATTCAGAACCTTTGAGATAAACAAAGTAAGAGAGAAATTGTTACAAGACATCTCTTAACATCCTATAAATCAAGTTGTTAAAGGTGGGAGTGTAAAAGACGTTGTAGAAAGATCCTCCTCTATAGATGCTTGGTTTGAGTTCATTGTGGTTTTTGTTTGATTGTGGTGTGTGTGTGTATTTCAGATAACCTAAGGCTGGCTTCAAATTAAACTCATCGACCAGGCTGGACTTAAGCTCCTGAAACTCTTGTCTCCACCTCCCATTGCTAAGATTAGAACATGTGCCACCATGCCTAGAAACTTTTAAGTTATTGATTGATAACTTAGAAAATTGTCCATATTTATACCAGTTGAGTCCTAAGGAACTCACCAAAGAACTCATTTCCTCTTTGTTCAGGCCACTCTGTGTATATCTCGTCATTCTTCATTTATCTTGTTGTATTGCATTTATTTCTTTTTTTTTCTTTTTTTCTTTTTGTTTTGTTTTGTTTTGTTTCTAGACAGGGTTTCTCTGTGTAGCCCTGGCTGTCCTTGAACTCACTCTGTAGACCAGGCTGGCCTCGAACTCAGAAATCCTCCTGCCTCTGCCTCCAAGTTCTAGGATTAAAAGTGTGTGCCACCACGACCAGCTTGCATTTATTTCTTAAATTTGTCCCCCACTAGACTATGAGTGTTAGGCCCAGCCTCATGCCTGTTCACTTTGGAGAACCTGAGAATAAAATAAATGACTTCATTGTGGATTGTTGCAGTGAACCCCATACTAGTTTTTAGTCATCTTTCACACAGCTTCCAAAAGAAGAGAAAGCATGATCAAGCCTTGTTACCCTGCTGTTATCCTCCATCACTGCCCCTCACCTTCCTCCCTTCACTCTGAACCCAAATGGGCTAGAGATGACCCCATCTAGCACCCAACATGAAGCTTTCTAAAGGCTCCACATTCTAATTAGCATCACAATGTCAGGGTTCCCTGGTCTTGGCAAAGCTTCTCTAGCCTTTTTCTGTCTCACCATGTTACCTAAGCTTTCAAACTCTACTTCAGAGTTTCAATCTTGTTGGCACCACATTCCCACAAGTTTAGAATTTCAGTCTTGTGATGTCCTTGCGCCTAGAACCTTAGTCCTTTTGGTGTTTGTGCCTACAGCTAGAAATCTGAGCATAGGCACTTACTCAGATTATAAGAATGTGGAAAAGCCAGCTAAACTGGTTGAAAGTTTTTAAGGGGAAAAAAAATGGGGAGAGACTATCATCAGCTCATACTGCTTGCTTTTTTCAGCTAGCATTAACATGTGTAAACGGAAAGTGGTAGTAAAGTAGGTCCTAGAAGTGTACCAAGCTTTTCCTCCAGAGAAGAAC
Organism: Mus caroli; assembly: GCF_978045245.1. Taxonomy (NCBI): domain Eukaryota; kingdom Metazoa; phylum Chordata; class Mammalia; order Rodentia; family Muridae; genus Mus; species Mus caroli. The sequence continues at coordinate 53,776,763 of NW_028227266.1, read as the reverse complement.
AATCAGAAAAAGTTTCTTTTTCAGGATCCCCATGTCTATAAATTGGGCTGAGTTCCAAGTGTACTCACTTCTCGGAACTATTTCTAAATGGGTCTTAAGGTACCACAGATGCTCAGAACAAATGCCTAGCCTATCCTGCTAATGAACATGCAAACAGTTTACCCATCTGCTGCCTCTCTCTCTAAAAAGCTAGGAAAGCCTTCTTCCATGATCACAAAGAATGTAATCACTGTGTGCAGAGAAGTCAAGTACAAAGGCCAGCAGCCTTTGCAGGTCACCAGAGATGAACAGCTGCCTCTCCTTTGATTGGGAGAGCTAATAACAGTTACTCTACTTAATAATTGGATGGATTCCCAGGCCATGTAATTCAGATTGAGACTGTCATTTTTTCTGGCCTTTAACTAAGCCAGGTTATTAGAATGAAGCTACTAATCCTATTAGTCAGTTGTCAACCCATAGTGGGAGAGAACAGGGGAAGGCAGAGCTATTAAGATGTTATATCAGAGACGGAACAGAGAACTGTGCATTTCATCCTCAGAGGTATTTTTTCTTAATCAAATCATAATTACAAAGCTCTCTTTGAAGAGCTATTTATGAAAGTATTTTCCAACTTTCCATTCTAAATGCAGAGTCTTTGCAAAGGAGTTAAAGGGAGAAGATACACTAAGTTACCTTCTAGAATAAAATGTTTTCGACTGAGAAGTAATGTTTACTTGCTAAGTCTGTTTTATACATCCTGTGCTTGACTCTGGTTGGGAACACAGAGACTAGAGTATTTAAGCTTATTATTTATACACAGACACAAATATCTTTATTTTACTTAAATACAAAATTATGGCCACAAAAATAGAATTAAATATATGGAGGATTCTGACTTTACTTGAAGGGATCAGAAAGTCTCACTGGAAGAAGAAACACTTCATCTGGGTCTCAGAGGTCTGAAAGATGGCATGTGAGCATTACAGGCTGAGCAGGCAGCAATTCTGACGGAGAAGGGAATTGAGGCAGTTCTGTGCATGCAGAGAACAGGAACAGATATTAAACAGTATTTGGGAGAGTGTCTCATTTCTAGGGCAGTAAGGTGCCAAAATGTGAAGAGAACAACAAGTACCCAGTAATAGGCACAGAAAATTAATGTGACAAAATGTGGGAAGAGATAGAAGGAAGGCTATCTACTGCTCTTACATCTATCTGGATTATTGTGTGACTATTATGTTTTCATTTATACACTTAATGCCACATGCATTGAAAGTTTACCCTTTTTAATTCCATTAATTCCAATACTTGAATTAATTCATCATTGAGCTACTTTGATTCCCCTTTTGAGTACCCATGAGGTAAAGAAATAATCTCAAGCCAGGTTTGGTGGCTCATGCCTTTAATTCTAGGCAGAGGCAGGTAGATTGAAAGCCAGTGTAGTCTACATTGCAGATTCCAGGCCAGCTAAATCTGCATGTATTATCAGACCTTGTCTCAAGAAACCAAAACAACAACAACAACCATAAAATAATCTCAAATATTGTAGGCTTATTAAGTCTGCTGTTAATGTTCAGCGAGAGGACAGAGCTGTTCATCTTGGCTTTATTAAGGAGCTAAATCCATTGTGTGTGTGACCATCCTTACACTGACAGACCTCTGTAATGATTTTATCCATCATATTTGATAAGATGTTTTTGTTTTCTAAGACAAAGCAATATTTGAGCCATTTTTCCAACAAGTACTTACCACTGCCCGTTTTCACTAGAGCTAGGGATGAGCTGCTTGTACGGAGCTTACAAACTGCAGGATAGAGGAGAGCAGAGGAAATGCATAGGAGTTGATGATGGACATGCAGGAGGGATTAAAAGTATGCCTAACAACGTATCCATCTGCTGGTCCAGAGATTTCTCACTGCATAGCTAATTCAGAAGTGAGCATCAACTTGGCTCTTGGAGAAATTGTTTTGTTTTTAATTACACTTGATCTTTTTTTTGCTTTATTTTCTTAAAATTTCTATTTCCAGTTATATTAATTAATTAAAAGAATGACTTTGATTGGCCTTTATATTTTCAGAAATTGCTGATTTTTGTCCTGCTAAATGTCCATTAGAGTCAGTAGTTTAAGATCTTCAAGAGGTCACAGCCATGTTGGCATATCATAAAAGGCTTTGAGGTTTTGGTTTTTTTCATAGTTGTATACATTAAACTGGTCTGCTTTTACTCAGTTCTTCCCCTCCATCTGCAGTGCTGACCCAGGCTCCTCCCTCAAGCAAAAGAATATGAAAAGCTAAACCTAACGTGGGAACAATAGGTATGGGCAAAATGGGCAGCAGCCAAGAGCTATAACAGAAATAAGATTATCAGAACCTGGAGGCTAAAAGTCTGAGAGTGGAGGAAAAGAAAAGAGTTTAAAGAGCAATGTGTAAAAATTGGGTCCTTGCCCTCACTGCATTACTGCGCTTTATAGAAGAATTTTGCTTATTTTAAGAATTGTTACATATTTTAAAAGCATTAAATCTATAATTTGAGTATAATACAAAAGACATTTTAAAAGAGTCTTTGTATGTAGTCCCGTGTATCCTACACTGTAGACCAGGCTAGCCTGGAAGTGATGGGATTAAAGATATGTGCCACCATGCTCAGCTATGCTTACTTCTTTGATTTCATATGTCTCATAGTGCCATGGGCTTGTAACTAGTAACTAGCATAGATAAATATTTATACCAAATTAAATCCAAATAATAACCACACGTGGCTTTATTTGTATGAAATTTTATAATACACATCTAATTTTATGATACTGTTAATTATCGAGGAGGGTTTGACTACAAAAAAGAAATGAGGGAACTTAATTGGGTTATAGAAATCATAGGGACCTGATAAGCATTTTTCAAATTTAATTGAAATTTAAATCTATCTAAGATCAAATTATCAAGCCATAAATTGCCAACAAACATAGGATATTTGTTAAAACATAGGAAAAAAACAAAGACAAACCTCACAAAAATGTCAGCACATACTGCTGAGATGTCTGAACTTAGAGACAGTGATAGAACCAAGCTTAGGTAAGAATCTGAACTAACTGAAATGAACAGTGCACTGCATCTGTACACAGATTTATTAAAGATTCTTAGAACACTATCCATACTTGACAAAACTGATCCTATTACAATTGTGACCCAAAAGCATATTCCCAACCCATCTGTGTGTCAAATATTTAAAGCAGTATTGTCCAGATGGAACCTCATGAAAATAAAAAGCTCTACACAGTACAGCAAAAGAAAAGTTGAATGAAAGAAGAGCCTAGAGATGGAAGAAATTCTTCACAGATACCCATCTTCCAAAGGATTGCTATCTAGAATATATAAAGAAGTAAAAGAACTAAGCCTGGAAACAATTCAGTTTCATGCTCCACTATGTTCATAGCAGCCTTATTTATAATAGCCAGAAGCTGGAAAGAACCCAGATGCCCCTTAACAGAGGAATGAATAAAAAAAAAAAATGTGATACATTTACACAATAGAGTACTACTCAGCTATTAAAAAGAATGAATTTATGAAATTTCTAAGCAAATGGTTGGACCTGGAGGGCATTATCCTGAGTGAGGTAACCCAATCACAAAAGAACTCAAATGATATGTACTCACTGATAAGTGGATATTAGCCCAGAAACTTAGGATACCCAAGATATAAGATACAATTTGTGAAACACATGAAACTCAAGAAGAATGAAGACCAAAGTGTGGACACTTTGCCCCTTCTTAGAATTGGGAACAAAACACCCATGGAAGGAGTTACAGAGACACAGTTTGGAGCTGAAACAAAAGGATGGACCATCTAGAGACTGCCATATCCAGGGATCCATCCCATAATCAGCATCTAAACGCTGACACCATTGCATACACTAGCAAGATTTTGCTAAAAGGACCCTGATATAGCTGTCTCTTGTGAGACTATGCTGGGGTCTAGCAAACACAGAAGTGGATGCTCACAGTCAGCTATTGGATGGATCACAGGGCCCCCAATGGAGGAGCTAGAGAAAATACCCAAGGAGCTAAAGGGATCTGCAACCCTATAAGTGGAACAACAATATGTACTAACCAGTACCCCCCGGAGCTCGTGTCTCTAGCTGCATATGTATCAGAAGATGGCCTAGTCGGCCATCAGTGGAAAGAGAGGCCCATTGGACATGCAAACTTTATATGCCCCAGTACAGGGGAACGCCAGGGCCAAAAAGCAGGAGTGGGTGGGAGGGTATGGGGAACTCTTGGGATAGCATTGGAAATGTAAATGAGGAAAATACCTAATAAAAAAAATTTTAGCTAAGTAACTCAATAGAATTTTCAAAACAAATACAAATAATCAATAATTATTGTATGTATTATATATGTTCAGAACCATATCAAATTGGAAATTAAAACCATTTTGAGATTCCATTTCCATTCCAGTCCAAAGGGCTGTAATTCGGAAAACCAATGAAAAATGCTGGCAAGGATGCAGGGAAAGAGTAAGCTGGATTTACTGTTGGTAGGGATGTAAATCAGTGCAGCTACTATGGAAATAAGTAGGGGGAGTTATCAAAAAGCTAGAATTAAGACTGCCATATGACCCATCTATACCATCCATACCATCCCTGGGCATCTGCCCAAAGGAATATAAATGCTACATACCACAGACTTGCATATACATGTTCATTACTGTTCTATTCTTAGTAGCAGGGAAACAGAATAAAGCTTTTGAGAGAGAGGGAGGAGAGAGAAAAAAAAGAGAGTAGAATGGAGGACAGGAACCTGAGGCTTTAAATGTGATGGATGAAGAGGGTGACAACATAAAAGTAGACAGGGGAAAAGATTAATAGATAAAATACAACATACACTCAAACATAAAAAAATAAACAATTTTTAAATAAATAAAACAATTTACTAAATACATAGGTTTTATAATTTTTATTTTATTGCAAGCAGTACTTTTCATTCATAATATATTATTACTTTTCAACATTTTTATTGGTTGTTTTATTTATTTACATTTTAAATGTTGTCTCCCTTCCCAGTTTTCCCTCTGCAAACCTTCCATCCCATTCCATTTCTTCCCCTTTGCCTCTAGAAGAGTGCTCTCCCACCTATCTACCACTTCTGCCTCACCACTCTAGTATCCACCTATGCTGGGGCATCTAGCCTCCACAAGACCCAGGGCCTTCCCTCCCATAGATGCCAGATAAGGCCATCCTCTGCTACATATGTAGCTAGAGCCATGGAGAAGTGTCCTCTTTGGTTGGTGGTTTAGTCCCTGGGAGCTCTGGGTGATCCACTCAGTTGATATTGTTCTTCCTATGGAGTTACAATTCCCTTCAGCTCCTTCAGTCCTTCCTATAACTCTCCCATTGGGGTTCCTGGGTTCAGTCCAATGGTTGGCTGTGAGTATCTGCATCTGTATTGGTCAGGTGCTGGCAGACACTCTTGGGACAGCTATAACAGGCTCCTGTCAGCAAGCACTTCTTGGTATCAGCGGTATAGTGTCTGCAAATGAAATGAATCCCTAGGTTGTGTAATCTCTGGATGGCCTTTCCTTCAGTCTCTGATCCATGTTTTTGTCCCTGTCTTTCCTCTAGATAGGAACAATTCTGGATTAAAAATCTTGAGATGGGTGGGTGATCCCATCCCTCAACTGGGCTCAGTGCCTATCTACTAGAGGTGGCCTCTACAGGTTTTATCTTCCCTTTGTTGGGTATTTCGACTGATGCCATCCCTGTTGGGTCCTGAGAACATCTTGCTTCCCTGGCATCTGGGACTTTCTAGTGGCTACCCCCAGTTCCCCATCCCCCACTGCTACATATTTCTGTTCAATTTCCTAACCCTCTGTACTTTTCCTCCTGTCTCTTCCCACACCTGATCCTGTCCCACTTTTTTTCCTTCTCTCTCCTCTCTCCCTCTCAGGTCCCTCCCTCCTGCTACCTCCCGTGATTATTTTGTTCCACCTTCTAAGTAGGATTGAAGCATCCACACTTTGGTCTTCCTTCTTCTTAAGCTCCATGTTGTTTGTGAGTTGTATTGTGGCTATCCTGAGCTTTTGGGCTAATGTCCTCAATCAGTGAGTGCATACCATGTGTGTTCTTTTGTATCTGGGTTATCTCACTCAGGATGATATTTTCTAGTTCCCATCCATTAGCCTGCAAATTTCATGAAGTCATTGTTTTTAATAGCTGAATAGTATTCCATTGTGTAAATGTACCACATAGTCTGTATCCATTCTTCCATTAAGGAGCATCTGGGTTCTTTCCAGCCTCTGGCTATTATAAATAAGGCTGCTATGAACATAGCAGAGCATGTGTCCTTGTATATATATGTGAGAGGATCTTTTGGGTATATACCTGGTAGTGGTATAGCTGGGTCTTCAGGTAGAACTATTTCCAATATTCTGAAGAACTGCCAAATTGATTTCCAGAGTAGTTGTACCAGCTTGCAATCCCACTAGCAATGGAGGAGTGTTCCTCTTCCTCCACATCCTCACCAGCATCTGCTGTCACCTGAGTTTTTGATCTTAGCCATTCTGACAGGTGTTAGGTGGAATCTCAGGGTTGTTTTGATTTGCATTTCCCTGATGACTAAGGCTGTTGAACATTTCTTTAGATACTTCTCCACTATTCAAGATTCCTCAGTTGAGAATTCTTGGTTTAGCTCTATATCCCATTTTTTATTTTGACCATGAGCCTAGCCTTAATGGTTAAGCCATCTTTCCAGCACATACCCCAGTTTTTAATAGGGTTATTTGGTCCTCTGGAGTCTTAACTTCTTGAGTTCTTTATATATTTTGCATATTAGCCCTCTACCAGATGTAGGGTTGGTATAGATCTTTTCCCAATCTGTAGGTTGCCATTTTGTCCTATTGACAGTGTCCTTTGCCTTACAGAGCTTTTCAATTTTTTTTTAATTTTTAATATTTTTATTACATATTTTCCTCAATTACATTTCCAATGTTATCCCAAAAGTCCCCCATAGCGCCCCCCACTTCCCTACCCACCCATTCCCATTCTTTTGGCCCTGGCATTCCCCTATATTGGGGCATATAAAGTTTGCAAGTCCAATGGGCCTCTCTTTCCATTGATGGCCGACTAGGCCATCTTTCGATACATATGCAGCTAGAGACAAGAGCTCCGGGGTTCTGGTTAGTACATCATGTTGTTCCAACAATAGGGTTGCAGATCCCTTTAGCTCCTTGGGTACTTTCTCTAGCTTCTCCATTGGGAGCCCTGTGATACATCCAATAGCTGACTGTGAACATCCATTCCTGTGTTTGCTAGGCCCCGGCATCGTCTCACAAGAGACAGCTATATTTGGGCCCTTTCAGCAAAATCTTGCTAGTGTATGCAATGGTGTCAGCGTTTAGAAGCTGATTATGGGATGGATCCCTGGATACGGCAGTCTCTAAATGGTCCATCCTTTCATCACAGCTACGAACTTTGTCTCTATAGCTCCTTCCCTGGGTGTTTTGTTCCCAATTCTAAGAAGGTGCACAGTGTCCACACTTTGGTCTTCATTCTTCTTGAGTTTCATGCGTTTAGCAAATTGTATCTTATATCTTGGGTATCCTAAATTTTGGGCTAATATCCACTTATCAGTGAATACATATTGTGTGAGTTCTTTTGTGATTGTGTTACTTCACTCAAGATGATGCCCTCCAGGTCCATCCATTTGGCTAGGAATTTCATAAATTCATTCTTTTTAATAGCTGAGTAGTACTCCATTGTGTAAATGTACCATAATTTCTGTATCCATTCCTCTGTTGAGGGACATCTGGGTTCTTTCCAGCTTCTGGCTATTATAAATAGGGCTGCTATGAACATAGTGGAGCATGTGTCCTTTTTACCGGTTGGGACATCTTCTGGATATATGCCCAGGAGAGGTATTGCTGGATCCTCCGGTAGTACTATGTCCAATTTTCTGAGGAACCGCCAGACTGATTTCCAGAGTGGTTGTACAAGCTTGCAATCCCACCAACAATGGAGGAGTGTTCCTCTTTCTCCACATCCTCGCCAGCATCTGCTGTCACCTGAATTTTTGATCTTAGCCATTCTGACTGGTGTGAGGTGGAATCTCAGGGTTGTTTTGATTTGCATTTCCCTGATGATTAAGGATGTTGAACATTTTTTCAGGTGTTTCTCTGCCATTCGGTATTCCTCAGGTGAGAATTCTTTGTTCAGTTCTGAGCCCCATTTTTTAATGGGGTTATTTGACTTTCTGGAGTCCACCTTCTTGAGTTCTTTATATATATTGGATATTAGTCCCTTATCTGATTTAGGATAGGTGAAGATCCTTTCCCAATCTGTTGGTGGTTTTTTTGTCTTCTTGATGGTGTCTTTAGCCTTGCAGAAGCTTTGTAGTTTCATGAGGTCCCACTTGTCAATTCTCGATCTTACAGCACAAGCCATTACTGTTCTATTCAGGAATTTTTCCCCTGTGCCCATATCTTCAAGGCTTTTCCCCACTTTCTCCTCTATAAGTTTCAGTGTCTCTGGTTTTATGTGAAGTTCCTTGATCCACTTAGACTTGACCTTAGTACAAGGAGATAGGAATGGATCGATTCGCATTCTTCTACATGTTAACAACCAGTTGTGCCAGCACCATTTGTTGAAAATGCTGTCTTTCTTCCACTGGATGTTTTTAGCTCCCTTGTCGAAGATCAAGTGACCGTAGGTGTGTGGGATCATTTCTGGGTCTTCAATTCTATTCCATTGGTCTATTTGTCTGTCACTATACCAGTACCATGCAGTTTTTATCACAATTGCTCTGTAGTAGAGCTTTAGGTCCGGCATGGTGATTCCACCAGAGGTTCTTTTATCCTTGAGAAGAGTTTTTGCTATCCTAGGTTTTTTGTTATTCCAGATGAATTTGCAGATTGCACTTTCTAATTCGTTGAAGAATTGATTTGGAATTTTGATGGGGATTGCATTGAATCTGTAGATTGCTTTTGGCAAGATAGCCATTTTTACAATGTTGATCCTGCCAATCCATGAGCATGGGAGATCTTTCCATCTTCTGAGATCTTCTATAATTTCTTTCTTCAGAGACTTGAAGTTTTTATTATACAGATCTTTCACTTCCTTAGTTAGAGTCATGCCAAGATATTTTATATTATTTGTGACTATTGAGAAGGGTGTTGTTTCCCTAATTTCTTTCTCAGCCTGTTTATTCTTTGTGTAGAGAAAGGCCATTGATTTGTTTGAGTTAATTTTATATCCAGCTACTTCACCGAAGCTGTTTATCAGGCTTAGGAGTTCTCTGGTGGAATTTTTAGGGTCACTTATATATACTATCATATCATCTGCAAAAAGTGATATTTTGACTTCATCTTTTCCAATTTGTTTCCCTTTGATCTCCTTTTGTTGTCGAATTGCTCTGGCTAGGACTTCAAGTACAATGTTCAATAGGTATGGAGAAAGTGGACAGCCTTGTCTAGTTCCTGATTTTAGAGGGATTGCTTCAAGCTTCTCACCATTTACTTTGATGTTGGCTACTGGTTTGCTGTAGATTGCTTTTATCATGTTTAGGTATGGGCCTTGAATTCCTGATCTTTCCAAGACTTTTATCATGAATGGGTGTTGGATCTTGTCAAAAGCTTTTTCCGCATCTAACGAAATGACCATGTGGTTTTTGTCTTTGAGTTTGTTTATATACTGGATTACGTTGATGGATTTCCGTATATTGAACCATCCCTGCATCCCTGGGATGAAACCTACTTGGTCAGGATGGATGATTGTTTTGATGTGTTCTTGGATTCGGTTAGCAAGAACTTTATTGAGGATTTTTGCATCAATATTCATAAGGGATATTGGTCTGAAGTTTTCTATCTTTGTTGGGTCTTTTTGTGGTTTAGGTATCAGAGTAATTGTGGCTTCATAGAATGAGTTGGGTAGAGTACCTTCTGTTTCTATTTTGTGGAATAGTTCGTGAAGAACTGGGATTAGATCTTCTTTGAAGGTCTGATAGAACTCTGCACTAAACCCATCTGGTCCTGGGCTTTTTTTAGTTGGGAGACTATTAATGACTGCTTCTATTTCTTTGGGGGATATAGGGCTGTTTAGATCATTAACCTGATCTTGATTCAACTTTGGTACCTGGTATCTGTCTAGGAACTTCTCCATTTCATCCAGGTTCTCCAGTTGTGTTGAGTATAGCCTTTGGTAGAAGGATCTGATGGTGTTTTGGATGTCTTCAGGTATTGTTATGTCTCCTTTTTCATTTCTGATTTTGTTAATTAGGATGCTTTCCCTGTGCCCTCTAGTGAGTCTGGCTAAGGGTTTACCTATCTTGTTGATTTTCTCAAAGAACCAGCTCCTTGATTGGTTGATTCTTTGAATAGTTTTTCTTGTTTCCACTTGGTTGATTTCGCCCCTGAGTTTGATTATTTCCTGCCGTCTACTCCTCTTGGGTGAATTTGCTTCCTTTTGTTCTAGTGCTTTTAGGTATGTTGTCAAGCTGCTAATGTGTGCTCTCTCTAGTTTTTTTTTGGAGGCACTCAGAGCTATGAGTTTTCCTCTTAGAAATGCTTTCATTGCGTCCCATAAGTTTGGGTATGTTGTGGCTTCATTTTCATTGAACTCTAAAAAGTCCTTAATTTCTTTCTTTATTCCTTCCTTGACCAAGGTATCATTGAGAAGGGTGTTGTTCAGTTTCCACGTGAAGGTTGGCTTTCTATTATTTATTTTGTTATTGAAGATCAGCCTTAGTCCATGGTGATCTGATAGGATGCATGGGACAATTTCAATATTTTTGTATCTGTTGAGGCCTGTTTTGTGGCCAATTATGTGGTCAATTTTGGAGAAGGTACCATGAGGTGCTGAGAAGAAGGTATATCCTTTTGTTTTAGGATAGAATGTTCTGTAGATATCTGCCAGATCCATTTGATTCATAATTTCTCTTAGTTTCTCTGTGTCCCTGTTTAGTTTCTGTTTCCATGATCTGTCCATTGGTGAAAGTGGTGTGTTGAAGTCTCCCACTATTATTGTATGAGGTGCAATGTGTGCTTTGAGATTTACTAAAGTTTCTTTAATGAATGTGGCTGCCTTTGTATTTGGAGCATAGATATTCAGGATTGATAGTTCCTCTTGGAGGATTTTACCTTTGATGAGTATGAAGTGTCCCTCCCTGTCTTTTTTAATGACTTTGGGTTGGAAGTCAATCTTATCAGATATTAGAATGGCTACTCCAGCTTGTTTCTTCATACCATTTGCTTGGAAAATTGTTTTCCAGCCTTTCATTCTGAGGTAGTGTCTATCTTTTTCTCTGAGACGAGTTTCCTGTAAGCAGCAAAATGTTGGGTCTTGTTTGTGTAGCCAGTTTGTTAGTCTATGTCTTTTTATCGGGGAGTTGAGTCCATTGATATTAAGAGATATTAAGGAAAAGTAATTGTTGTTTCCTGTTATTTTTGTTGTTAAAGTTGGCATTTTGTTCTTGTGGCTGTCTTCTTTTAGGTTTGTTGAGGGATTACCTTCTTGTAGTTTCTAGGGCGTGGTTCCTGTCCTTGTATTGGTTTTTTTCTGTTATTATCCTTTGAAGGGCTGGATTCGTGGAGAGATAATGTGTGAATTTGGTTTTGTCGTGGAACACTTTGGTTTCTCCATCTATGTTAATTGAGAGTTTGGCTGGGTATAGTAGCCTGGGCTGTAATTTGTGTTCTTTTAGTGTCTGTATAACATCCGTCCAGGATCTTCTGGCTTTCATAGTCTCTGGTGAAAAATCTGGTGTAATTCTGATAGGCTTGCCTTTATATGTTACTTGGCCTTTTTCTCTTACTGCTTTTAGTATTCTATCTTTATTTAGAGCATTTGTTGTTCTGATTATTATGTGTCGGGAGGTATTTCTTTTCTGGTCCAGTCTATTTGGAGTTCTGTAGGCTTCTTGTATGTTCATGGGCATCTCTTTCTTTAGATTTGGGAAGTTTTCTTCTATAATTTTGTTGAAGATGTTTGCTGGTCCTTTGAGTTGAAAATCTTCATTCTCATCCACTCCTATTATCCGTAGGTTTGGTCTTCTCATTGTGTCCTGTATTTCTTGGATGTTTTGAGTTAGGATCTTTTTGCATTTTACATTTTCCTTGATTGTTGTGCCGATGTTCTCTATGGAATCTTCTGCACCTGAGATTCTCTCTTCCATCTCTTGTATTCTGTTGCTGATGCTGGTATCTATGGTTCCAGATTTCTTTCCTAGGGTTTCTATCTCCAGTGTTGCCTCATTTTGGGTTTTCTTTATTGTGTCTACTTCCCTTTTTAGGTCTAGTATGGTTTTGTTCATTTCCATCATCTGTTTGGATGTGTTTTCCTGTTTTTCATTAAGGACTTCTACCTGTTTGATTATGTTATCCCGTTTTTCTTTAAGGATTTATAACTCTTTAGCAGTGTTCTCCTGCAATTCTTTAAGGGATTTTTGTGCTTCCTCTTTACTGTCTTCGAGCTTTTCAATTTTATGAGGTCCCATTTGTCAGTTGTTTATCTTAGAGCCTGAGCCATTGGTGTTCTGTTCAGGAAATTTTCCCCTGTGCTAATGTGTTCAAGGCTCTTTCCCATTTTCCCTTCTATAAGATTCAACATTTCTGGTTTTATATGGAGGTTCTTAATCCTCTTGAACTTGAACTTTGTACAAGAAGATAAGAGTGGATCAATTTGCATTCTTCTATATGCTGACCACCACTCAAACCACCACCATTTTTTGAATATGCTGTCTTTTTTCCACTGGATGGTTTTGGCTTCTTTGTCAAAGATCAGGCGACCATAGATGTGTGGGCTTACTTCTGGATCTTCAGTTCTATTCCCTTGATCTACATGCCTGTCTCTATACCAATACCATGCAGCTTTTATCACTATTGCTCTATAGTAGAACTTGAGGTCAGGGATGGTTATTCCTCCACAAGTTCTTTTATTGTTGAGAATAGTTTTTGCTATCCTGGGTTTTTTGTTATTCCAGATGGATTTGAGAATTGCTCTTTCTATCTCTGTAAAGAGTTGAGTTGGAATTTTGATGGGGATTGCATTGAATATGTTCATTGCTTTTGGTAAGATGCCATTTTTACTGTGTTAATCCTGCTGATCCATGAGCATGGAAGATCTTTCCATCTTCTGAGGATTTTGTCAGTTTCTTTCTTCAGAAACTTGAAGTTATTGTCATACAGATCTTTCACTTGTTTGGTTAGAGTTATACCAAGATATTTTATATTGTTTGTGACTATTGTGAAGGGTGTCATTTCCCTAATTTCTTTCTCAGCCCATTTATCCTTTAAGAAGAGGAAGGCTTCTGATTTGTTTGAGTTGCTTTTATATCCAGCCACTTTGCTGAAGTTATTTATCAGCTATAGGAGTTCTTTGGTGAAATTTTTTGGGTATCTTATGTATAGTATCATATCATCCACAAATAGTGCTATCTTGACTTCTTCCTTTCCAATTTGTATCCCTTTAACCTCCTTTTGTTGTCTAATTACTTTGGCTAGAACTTCGAATCCTATATTGAATAAATAGGGAGAGTGTGGGCAACCTTGTTACTGATTTTATTGGATTTGCTTCAATTTTCTCTCCATTTAGTTTGATGTTGGCTGTTTTAAAATTATTAATTTTAGAAGTCTGAGTTATCTAGTTTTCATAATGAACTTATTGTGGTGCAAATAAAAGTAGCAAATGAGTCATTAAAATATACAGCTGCTTATACTTACAGAATCTACATGTTTACTGGGTCTATTGACTGACAGATTATTAGCACTCAGAAGATTAGAACATTCAGGTACATCTGTCTTAGGGAGTTAATAATTACATGCTTTCCCTTCCCTAGCTAACAAGTACACACATATCATAGTACTTCAAAGGAGGCTCAAGCTTATGAAGTGTAGAATACTACTAAATGAAATACAGTGGTTATAGTAGCAGAGGGATTGTATTTATCTCCAGAGCTGCTGTAACAAAAAAAATCACAGACTGGTGGTTAAACAATAAATTGTTTCCTCACAGCTCTAGAGGCTACAAAATTCAAGATCAGCTATCACAGGCTTGATTCTTTTTGTGTCCTCTCCCTGGTTATAGAGGGGCTCTGACTGTGTTCTCAAGTGGCTTGCTTGCTTGTTTGGCTTTTTGTTTGTTTGTTTGTTTGTAGGCATATCCCTTGTGATGGTGGTTGGGGGGGACCAGTCACATCATGTCAACCTAATGGCTTTGTTTTCATTTAATTATGTTCAAATAGCTTAAATACTAGTACTGTCTTGAGGTTTGGACTTCAGCATATGGATAGCGGCAAGGTTAGGGCTAGAAGAGGTTGCTATCCTCTATCTTTCATACATGGTACTTAAAAACTAAAATAGTATAGTAGAAAATTTATCTTTCCTTTTCCATGACAGAAGAATACAAAGAATTTAGAGAAGTTTCTTCACACACACACACAAAAAAAATTTATGTATAATTCAGAAATTACATAGGAATAATCATAGATTGAGTTCTGAAACACTTACTTAATATCTTCTCTAAAATAACTAAAGAGAAGAGAAAATGCATACAACAAAAGTATTAGTTTGTCTTGTAATGCTGAAGAATATTCAGTGGAGAAAATCTTTGTGGAAGTCAACTGTCTTTGTAAGGTAGGAGTTAGGATTACAGAACAACACATCTCTTTTTACTTGGTAAATGTGCTTTGTCACCGAGCTGCTGCTAATGTCCTGCTGCCCCCCTTCCTTCCATCTGCCTTTCTTTAGAAGTCAGCCCTGGTCTTCTCAAAATATGATTGGTCACCTATTCTCATAAAAGCTTTGCCTTCCCTTCAGGGAACTAACTATAGTGAGTCGTTTATAGTATCATGATTTATATTTGTCCCATTCATCAAACTTTAGACTTCATAACTCAGAGTGGCCATGTCTTATGTTCACCGCTGTTTGCCTTTATTTCCCTGCAGTGAGAGATCATTCAGCAAATAGCTCGGCTACACAACTAAATATTTCATTTGCTTAGAATTTTATGCCTGGAATATTGTGCTAACTTCTGTTTGTGTTTCTGTCTAGAATGTGGCAGATCAGATTTCGTTTCAAATTGCTGGTGGATTAACAGCCCTTGAAAACATCCTTCAAGTAGTGACTCCAGCCACAAACATGAACACGGTTTCACGAATTCCTCCTAAGTAAGTATAGTTTCTTAGTCTGTTTTTCACGTTTCATTTGTAAGTAATTTCTGCCCTGCAGTTTCCATATGGGGGAACCACTGGAAAATTATATGTGTACTTAGGCTTGAATAGCAAGAGCTTACACCTCACATTAAGGAGAAAAACAGGGGTACTTGACTTCATTTACAGAATTCAAATTGAGCCTAGAAAGCCTTATAAGGAAATTACTGTGTGATTGACTCCATTCCCAAACCAAGAAGAGCTGATGAAGCCGTCGAATAGGAGTGAAAGAAAGCTAACCTTGTATGTTGTGTGTGAAAGGGGTGAGCCCATATCTGGTCTTGAGCCTGGAAATCTACAGAAATCCTCACACTCAGGAAAAACATTCTATGGCCAAGACTGCCAAAGTGTGGAGTCCCAGGCAAATTGTCAGGAACTGGACTGCACTTTAGTCACTAATGGTAAATAGTCCTTTGTCATAAAGATCCTGAGAGTCTAAACCAATGTCCCTAGATGTTGGCCACAGTTGACCACAGTGCCAGGATGAGAACTTGTTTCCTCACCAATAGATTTGAGTTTTCAGCTTTACACTGCCACAGATAGAAGTTGGTGTTGGGAGTTATGGACCTCTAGTAGTGTCTCTGATTCCCCTGTCTGAGCACAAACTCAAGATCATAACTCTACTCTCTGAACTTCTCAGAGCTAGAGTGTTAGAGCTGAGTGTGCTATGTTGCTTATTCACAGAAGGATAAGAGAATTCTTAAACTACAGTAGCTTTGACTGTATAGCAGGCTGCTGGAAATATGTCAATGGGTAAAATTTAAAACTACTTCCTCATTTTCTTCCCAGCTATTCTTCTGCACAAACTCCTAATGTGGCCCTGAACAGACCTTTGTGTCTTCTTACCCCATTTGCTCTCAGACTGCCCAGATCTCCCTTTTCATCCCTGATGAATCTTTACTACTCAGCAGCATGAACCAGTTTCAATCTTATCTTAACCTTCTTCACTATTCCCTGCTTCCTGTGATGTAGTATGGCTCTTACCTAGAGAGCTGGTGGTTTAAGCTATCCTGTATTATTTAATTTCCTCATGATAAGCAAAAGACTTAAGCCATTGTCTAGAAACAATCACCATTTTGAACTCTGAAACTCCATGACTATCTGACTATAAGCCTAATGCATCCCTGGCCAGCAACTCTGGGTTCTGTAAACATAGATGAACTGATCCTTGCTCTTACCACCTTGTTCATCTCCACTATTTCACATAGCCATTCCATAGCCTTGGTTTCCCCAGAGTTATTGCCAG
This sequence comes from Mus caroli, assembly GCF_978045245.1. Lineage (NCBI taxonomy): Eukaryota > Metazoa > Chordata > Mammalia > Rodentia > Muridae > Mus > Mus caroli. The sequence continues at coordinate 53,760,355 of NW_028227266.1, read as the reverse complement.
GTAGCTTCCTAAAAATAGTATTTTCTTCCATATTTCCTTATTTTTAAAGAATTGATTTTTATCTCTCTGTGTGTGTGTGTGTTTAGGTACACACAAAAGCAAAGAATTGAATCCTCTAGACCTGGTAAAACAGTTGATTATGAAAAATACATTATGGGCACTAAGAATTTAACCTATCTTCTCTGTAAGAGCAGGAAGTTCTCAATCTCAAAGCCAATAATCACCATCCTCCAGTGCCCCCTATAGATTTCTTAAGGTATAATTAAAAATTATGGAACTAAGGATTTCATAAGTTGTTTTTTCTTAGAAGCAGAATAATAATATATTGTGTAAATATACTATATTTCCAGCACCCATTCATTAGTTGATGGATATCTAAGCTGATTCAGTTTCCGTTTCCCCAGTCTTGTAAATAGAGCAGCAATGAACATGAAGAAGAAGTATCTCTGTGAGCTAAGACATAGTGTCCTTGAGTGTACATGCAAGAGTGGTGTAGCTTGATCATGTGGTCTTTCAGTTTTGTGAGTAGCTTCCACACTGATTTCCAGTGCGGTCATAATGGTTCCCATTACCACCTGCAGCATTTAGTATTCCCCCTTTTCTACATGATTGTCAATTGTTCATTTGGTCATAGCCATTCTGGCTGAAATAAGATGGAAATCTCAGAGTAGTTTTAATTTACATTTTCCTGATGACTAAAGATGTTGAGCATTTTTTAGATATGCCCACTGGTGCAGTAATGGCACAGATGTTCCAGGAGTGATCACCCTCTGGATGATTGGGTCCAAGGCCCAGTCCATGAGATAGAACCCATACCTGGCACTGTTAAAGGGCCCAAGAACTTATTCTAGATAGGCCATAGTTCCTAACAGAGTCCTAAAACTTTTTCTGCTAAATGGACATAGTATTAAAATATTTCCTAATGATTTAAAGCTGTGATGGTTTGAATGGGAATGGCTCCCACAGGGTGATTTATTTCAGTACTTGGTCTCCAGTTAGTGAAGCTATTTAGAAATGATTAGGTGTGTGGCCTTGGTGGAAGACAAGAAATGTTCATGAGATATGAATGGAAGACATGTGTCACTGGCGGTAGACTATAAGGTTTAAAAGCCCACACAATTCCCATTTTTTTCTGCCTAGTATGGATCTTGTGTAAGTTCTTAGCTAGTGTTTCAGCACAGTGCCTGCCCTACCTGCCTGCCTGCTGCCTGTTCCCAGTCATGGTGGCCATGTACTCTAACCCTCAGGAACTATGAACCTCTAATTAAATGACTTCTTTTATAAGTTCCCTTGGTCAAGGTGTTTTATCCCAGCAATAGAAAAGTAACTAAAATAGAAGTTGGTATGAAAAGTGGAGTGTTGATATGATAGGTCTAACCATACTATTCTTTGAAGGAATAGAAATGTTTTGGCTTAGGAATGCAGTTAAACATTATATGCAGAACTTAAAAGACTGTTCTAGTAGGAATTTGGAAGATGGTAGAGATCAATGTCAACCATGGAGGCCCATCTCAAGATGTTTCAGAGGGGAACAATATTAACAACTAGGCAAAAGACCATTCTTTTGATATTTTGCCAAAGATTGTGGATGCTTTTTAACCTTGTCCTAAGAATAATCTGGCTGAGGCTTAATTGGGACGAATTGGGCAGAGATTTTAAGATAACCTACTTTTGACTCTATGATATAGTTATTACTGGACACTCTTATATAGGCCTATAATAATAAAGAAAAAGTGACTTGAGAACAACCAATCTATAAGCCAACTAGCAATGGAGGATTTGTAATCCAGCACAAAATGTTAAACTGAGCCCGTCTCTCTCAGGAACTTATACTTGAGAAATTGTAAGGCTTCAAATTCTTTTCTTTGAGTGTTTGAGTTTGAAAGATCACAAATTGGTAACTCCTGTGGTAGTTATTATAGGACTCTGAATGCTTCAATGTAGAGAAACAGAGGGTCTGTTTAGGGGACACACATAGGCACACAGTGAGAAGCCAGAGCCTGTTCATGAGACATGAATGTACTTAGAATGAAAGCATGTCCACCCACAGGGTTGGAGCCTCCCTATCCTCTTGAGGTTGGTTGTTCATTTTCTTCTGGATTCATGATAGAGTTTTCAATAGCCTTACTTTTTTCTTTTTTAACTTTTTAAAAATGTTATTGGTTGTTTTATTTATTTATATTTCAAATGTTATCCCCCTTCCCAGTTTCCCCTCCAAAGCTTCCTACCCTCTACCCCCATCCCCTCCCCCTACCTCTATGAGGGTACTCCCCCACCTGCCCACCCACTCCCACCTCAGTGCCTAGCATTCCCTGCTCTGAGTCATTGATCCTCTACAGGGCCAAGGGGCTCCCCTCTGATTGCTTCTTCTTGAATTTCACATCGTGCACTCCAGTACCAATCATCTCCCCCTCCCCTCATATTTGCCTTCCACCCTTGCAGCCTATCCCCCAATAGAGAAAAAAATTCTTTATAGAAACTATAGTTTGTTATACTGTGTCCCACAGGATGGTCTTTTATCCACACTTGTTTGCTTGCAAATGTTCATTGCAATGACTTGTTGGTGACTCTAGTTTCTACTACTCTCTCAATAACTGGAACCTCACTAGGACTCCTCTCAGATATCCTGCTGTTTCCCTGTGCCATGGAGATCCTGTAATTTTACATCAGTAGGACAGGCCCCTTCATACAGTCCAGCAGCTCATCAATAGGGGAGATGTTGGGGTGGGCCAACTCAAAGTCCTGGATCTGGGCCTGAGAGTTATCTAAGCTCGTCAGCCTGCCAGCTCTCATACTCTCATGCCCTTGGTGCTCACCAAAAAACCCTGAAGCCTGGGCCAGCTCTACCCTGTTGCCCAGGTGTAGCCAGTGAGGGACATGGCCAGTTTTCCCACTCCCGTGACCCCAGGGCCAGCTCTCCAGCCAGTCTTAGATGAGGGGAAGAGGTTATCTCTTCCTCATGCCCTCTGGGCAAGCTCACCCACATCCTCCACATCCAGGGCAAATTCTACTGTGCTGCCCAGGTAGCAGGTGACAGGCAGGGCCAGGTTTCCTACTCTCTTGACCTCAGGGCTAGCTCTTCTGCAATGGGTGAGGGCAGAGAGGGTATCTCTCTTAACTACTCTGCCACAAGACAAGTTATTGGGCCAGCTCTCCCACACTCACACCCCCATGACCAACTCAACTGCACCTGTGCCATCAAGATCAGCTCTATTTTGCTGCCCAGTTGAGGTACAGGGCCTGATCTCTTTTTTTCATAACCCTTTCAATTCTCTGGAACCCAATTCTCCCTCTTGAGACAAAGGAAAGAAGGGGATCTCTTCCTTGTCCACACCACCACACAGCAGACAAGAGGCAGGGCTGGCTCTCCCACACTCATGTACTTGGGGTCAGCTCACCTGCAGTCTCCACATGCAGAGCCAGCTTTACTCTGCTACATAGGTGAGATGCAGGGCCTGCTCTTCCAAGTGCTCCAGCAAGTGAGTGGCAGAGACAGCTCTCCTGCTCTGATGACCTGAGGACCAGCACTCCTGCCTTCTGTAGGTGACAAGGGGCAGAGGCCTGGGGAACACCTCTCCTTCGCCTATGTCACACATAATAAACAAGTGTCAAGCCCAGCTCTCCCATGCTTAAGCCCTCAGGGCTGCTTACCTGCACTCACTACTAAGTGGCATCAGCTCTACTGTACTGCCCAGGCCAGGTGCAGAGCCAGCTTTCCCAAATGATGCAGATAGTGAGGGGTTGCTCTCATGAACCAGGTCTCTGTCCTGCCATAGGTGTTAAGGGACAAGTCGGGAGGAGGGTGTCTCTCTCTCTCTCATCCATACTACCCCAGTGAGGGGCCAGCTTTCCCATACTTGCATCCTCAGCTGGCTCACCAGCAACTCCAGCAATGTTCTGCTCCCCTGAGTACTGCAGATGCCTCAGTAGCCTCAGGGTCAGCTCTCCCAGGATGCCCAAGTGAGGGATGAAGCTAATTCTGCACAGCCCTCAGACATCAACATGACTCTGAGAGGCAGCCCAGACCAGAATGTCCTCCTGGCATTTTGTGGCAACAGATTCCTGCTGCTGCAAACTGTTCCTCACTACCCCCAGTTGTGCCCACATCCTTCTGTTTCCTTTTCTCTTCCATTCCACCACCACTTACTTGTTCCTTTTCTTGGTGCCTGGGGTCCCTGATTGTCTGGGATGGTCTCAGGAGTACTATGACCTGCTTGTGTATTAGCACTAAGCAGGGTTCATCTCTGGCATGGTCTGCCCCAAGGTCTTTGTGGAACCAGAGTAGTGGTCACCTCAGGCTAGCTCTCTGTCTAGGCCCTATGGTGCCAGTCTGACTATTGTCTGGGGCCCAAAAGGACCCATTAGAGGGTCTTCTGTCTCAGTCTCACTCCAGACTTCAGCCCATGATCCCAGGCTGATTTCTTCTAGTCTCTGGCTTGTTCCCCATCCTGCGAGCAGGACTGTGGTCATTTCAGGATAGGTCTGTTACTCTTCTCATTTTCAGTACCTTGAGTTTCTTTGCCTCCCATCCAAATATAAATCTAAGTCATAAATATTCTTTTAACTCTAGATTGCATTGAAAATCCTAGGTTGTGGCAAAGAGCCTTCCTTGCAAAGCTATCATTGTTTCTTCAAAGTCTCTCATGTAAAAGAAGACTGGATAAATGTTCATTGTTGAAAGCAGTAATAATGAAAGTTTTTCCAGGGGATATTTTTTTTTTTTTAGTTTTGTAATTATATTTAGGTACAGAAAATTTAGTGTACATTTAACCCAATTTAGTGGCGAGTTCTTTAGCCTTTGCTTTTTCCAGCTTGGCAATGCGAGCCACAGACTTAGGACCCAGGACATTGCCTCCCCAGTGGCGACGGATCTCATCATATCTGTCATTATAATTGGTCCTAATAGCTTCCACCAGCTTAGCCAGAGCACCCTTGTCTTCCGAGTTAACCTGTGTGAAGGCAACAGTGGTGCAGGTCTTCCTGTGGACCAGGTGCCCCAGCCTGGCCTTTCCCTTGATGATGCAGTAGGGCACCCCCATCTTTCGACACAGGGCAGGTAGGAAAACCACCAGCTCAATGGGGTCTACGTCATGGGCAATCACCACCAGCTGAGCCTTCTTGTTCTCCACCAAGGTGGTGACTGTATTGACTCCTGCTCGGAGGACAGGTGGTCTCTTAGTTGGGACGTCGCCTTTGTCAGCAGCTTTCTTCTCGGCACGGGCCAGTAGCCTTTGCTTCTTCTCTTGCTTTGTCTCTGGCCTGTACTTGTGGGCAAGCTTAAGCAGCTGAGGAGCTGTCTGCCTGTCCAGCGCCTGGGTGAACTGGTTAATGGCAGGAGGGACTTTGAGCCGCTTGTAGAGGATGGCTCTTTGCCGTTGCAGCCTGATGTAGCAGGGCCATTTGATGAAGCACGTTAAATCTCTTTTGGGCTGGATGTCCTGTCCAATGCCGAAGTTCTTGGGCCTCTTCTCGAACAGAGGGTTGACCACCTTCTTGGCCTCCTGCTTCTTGACGACGGCGGGGGCCGGGGCCACCTTCTTCCCCTTGGCCTTCTTCCCTTTGGGCATCTTGCTCGGCTGCTGGAGAGAGAAAAAACTCCAGGGGATATTTAAACATTCAGTGAGAACTAATGAACATTCTTCCAATAAGCTGGTACTAGTTGAGCTTCCAGTTTTCTACTTATCAATCCCAACTTGGAAACCAATATAAACATGACCTACATTGAGCTTACTGTCCCAACATTGAAAAGTGGTGTGCCTTCCGAATCAAAGGTAAGAAATATACATTAGTACAGTTCTTAGAGCATGAGTCCAGTAAGAATAGATGTGGCACTTACAGCCTTCTTTATTCTTTAAGAGTTCCTCACTCTTGATTTAGAATTTGAGCTTAGTTTAGATCTCAAGAGCATTGTTTTATTTTATATATAGTTTATTTATAAACAATTGAAACATATATACCCCCAGATTTTCCTGTCTAAACTTGATCCCAATGGACCAAATTGTATCCCGCCATCTTACTAAAAAGCCAGTATTCTCATGAGAAACATAATCATTTAATTACTTATCTGACACTAGAAGCTAACTGCCTAATTTGAAGGTAAAGTTAAGATGTTTAAGGTCAAAAGATCACAGAGAAGTGCTTCTCTTCCTCTCTTCATGTTCTCACTTCAAATCCTAGCAGTGTAATTCAGCTAAAAACTTTTGCAGCCATAGCATGAAGCTCATTTTGTGCACTAATGTATTTATTATTATAATTAGCTGTATTTTAACAACTAGAAAATAGGTACAATATTTTATAAGACAGTGTTTAATGAAAGGAGTAAAATTTTGTAGCATTTAACAAAAGAAATAAATAACTCCTTTGTTTATTTCAGGACAGGCTTTTTTTTTTTTTTTTTTTTTTTAGTTACAATTCTGTTCATCTCAAGGAAGCCATATTATCCATATCCCTAAAACTCAGCATGCTCAAGCAGTAGACACAGGCTTTCAGGGTACAACCCTATCTTCTAATCCTCTCTCATCCTTGAAAAGTAAAACACATTTTATTCAGTGAGGGGCAATTGCTCAGCTGTGCGCCAAACTGCTACTAGAAAGTACCCGTGCATAACTATAACAGTTACACTGCACGGGATTGGGTGCATGTGTTGTCATAAGAGCTGCAGGGTTGCAACTTTGGTGTGACCCTATCTGCGTGAAGGCACTTGGTTTCCATGTAGGGCTGTCAGGCAATGCATTTATTTCGTAACTGCAGACTCTGGTATATTTATACTAAAGTATCAGTTTATGAAGAGAAATAAACTAAGGTTAAAAAAGAACATGGTTTCCTCCCCATCATCACATCGGCTGAACTAAACTGTCACATTTCTCATTTCTGTACTATTATTCTGTATTATTGCCTGCCTAGTGTCACCAAAGAATAACTTTATCAACATGTATTTGTTGAATTTCCTTTATTCTGAGATCTATATGATTTCTATCATCAAAAAAAAAAAACCTTTTTACCACCTTAGAAAATGTGAAACTAATAAATATGTTCTGTATCACATCATATAACAAAAGAAAAAAAAAACTGTTGCAGTTCAAAGTGTTAGTATCTGAGGTCTTTGGTTGCATATCTCATAAAGCTAGTATGTATCGCTGGCAGTTGTATCTGTACTGCTACATTGTATATGTGTACTGTTGTGTAATGTAAACATTTACTACTTTAGCAAAATGAAAACAGATTATTGGTAAAATTTTGTAAACTGGGATGAGCTATGTGAGTTGCAGAGCTTTTGTTGTTACTGTTTATATTTTGTGGCAAGACCATTGTTTGATTTGTTTTGCCTTATGCTCTTTATACTTGGGTGTGGGAGATGGTCTGTGGCCATCATTTTTTTTTTCACCTAGCAAGTTCATCAGTAAACCAAAATCACTAGTAACTGTTTGTGTGAAGAAGACATAATGTTCAGGGGAAACATAACAGTTATATTCAGAAAAAGAAATGCAGGCTGGAGAGATGACTCAGCTGTTAAGAACACTGACTGCTCTTCCTAAGGTCCTGAGTTCAAATCCCAGCAACCATATGGTGGCTCACAACCATCCGTAATGAGATCTGACTCCCTCTTCTGGAGTGTCTGAAGACAGCTACAGTGTACTTACATATAATAATAATAATAATAATAATAATAATAATAATAATAATAATAATAAATCTGAAAGAAAGAAAGAGAGAGAGAAAGAGAGAGAGAAAGAAATGCAAGATTTCTGTATATTGACTAGCTTTTTTAGGATAGATTTTTCAAGAGAATAGGATAAATTTTAGAATAGAATATTCTTCTCATAAATCCAGATGTAGCTTTTCAGAGGGTTGGAACCCATGTCACACCCCACTTTCTCCACTACATCATAGACCCTCAGTAATGTTAACAAAATACTATTCACCAGTCTGGAAGAATTCACAATATAACTTACTGTCAAATAATTTTATATTTATCTATAGGAATATTATATTTATGTACATTATAAGTTGATATTTAAAGTATTAGAAAAATTAAAAATATTTCCTTTTTATTTAATTCTTAATTATTTATAAATATATTTGATCTTATTGTAAAAAGTAACTTGTTGTAGTAGACAAAATAAAATATTTTGAAGCTAGTTAGCCATAGTGATCAGTACATTCATTTCTTCATTTGATGTACTAAGATATTTTGTTTATGTCTCAAAGGATTTTTGGGGAGAGGTGATTACAGATGACAGCTGTTGAACCACTAATAAGATTAAAGTAAAGAAATTAGTTGTGTCAACTTTAATCTGCTGTTTATCACTGCAAACCACCTGGGGTCTTCTCCAGAACCAGGCTGTTTAATTGTAAAGTTTAAATTACATAATGGGGTCCTATTTAAGAGCATCTTTAAAGACTTTATAATAATAGCTGCCTAATATCAAATTAATATTAGCAGTAAATATAATGCTTTATCTCTACAATTTAAAAATAACATACTAATTTAGTATTCAACTTATATTTTAATGCATTATGGTAATCTTTCAACATAAGACTTTCTTTTTATTTATTTTTTATTAGATATTTTCTTTATATACATTTCAAATGCTATCCCGAAAGTTCTCTATAACCTCCCTCCGCCCTGCTCCCCTACCCACCCACTCCCGCTTCTTGGCCCTGGCATACCCCTGTAGTGGGGCATATAAACTTTGAAATACCAAGGGGCCTCTCATTCCAGTGATGGCTGATTAGGCCATCTTCTGCTACATGTGCAGCTAGAGATAAGAGCTCTGGGGGTACTGGTTAGTTCATTTTGTTGTTCCATCTATAGGGTTGCAGACCCCTTCAGCTCCTTGGGTGCTTTCTCTAGCTTCTCCATTGGGGGCCCTGTGTTCCATCTTATAAATGACTGTGAACATCCACTTCTGTATTTGCCAGGCACTGGCATAGCCTAATACGAACACCTATAACAGGGTCCGTTCAGCAAAATCTTTCTGGCATATGCAATAGTGTCTGGGTTTGGTGGCTGATTATGGGATGGATCCCCAGGTGGGGTAGTCTCTGGATAGTCCATCCTTTCGTCTTAGCTCTGTAACTCCTTTCATGGATATTTTGCTCCCTATTCTAAGGAGGAATGAAGTATCGACCCATTGGTCTTCTCTCTTCTTGATTTTCTTGTATTTTGCAAATTGTATCTTGGGTGTTCTATGTTTCTGGGCTAATAACCACTTATCAGTGAGTGCATATCAAGTGACTGCTTTTATTATTGGGTTACCTCACTAAGGATGATATCCTCCAGATACATCCATTTGTCCAAGAATTTCATAAATCCATTGTTTTTAATAGCTGAGAAGTACTCCATTGTGTAAATGTACCACATTTTCTGTATCCATTCTTCTGTTGAGGGACATCTGGGTTCTTTCCAGCTTGTGGCTATTATAAATAAGGGTGCTATGAACATAGTGGAGCTTGTGTTCTTGTTACCAGTTGGAACTTCTTCTGAGTATATGCCCAGGAGAGGTATTGCTGGATCTTCCGGTAGTGTTGTGTCCAATTTTCTGAGGAACCTCCAGACTGACTTCCAGAGTGGTTGTAAAAGCTTGCAATCCCACCAGCAGTGGAGGAGTGTTCCTCTTTCTCCACATCCTCGACAGCATCTGCTATCACCTAAATTTTTGATATTAGCCATTCTGACTGGTGTGAGGTGAAATCTAAGGGTTGTTTTAATTTGCATTTCCCTGATGATTAAGGATGTTGAACATTTTTTCAGGTGCTTCTCAGCCATTCAGTATTCCTCAGGTGAGAATTCTTTGTTTAGCTCTGAACCCCATTTTTAATTTGAATTTCTGGAGTCCAGCTTCTTGAGTTCTTTGTATATCTTGGATATTAGTCCCCTATCAGATTTAGGATCAGTAAAAAAAAAAAAATCCTTTCCCAATCTGTTGGTGGCCTTTTTGTTTTATTGACAGTGTCTTTTGTCTTTTGCCTTACAGAAGCTTTGCAATTTTATGAGGTCCCATTTGTCGATTCTTTTTTTTTTTAAAGAAGTTCTTTTTTTTTTAAAGATTTATTTATTTTTATTATATATAAGTACACTGTAGCTGTCTTCAGATACTCCAGAAGAGGGAGTCAGATCTCATTACGGATGGTTGTGAGCCACCATGTGGTTGCTGGGATTTGAACTTCGGACCTTCGGAAGAGCAGTCGGGTGTTCTTACCCACTGAGCCATCTCACCAGCCCTCCATTTGTCGATTCTTGATCTTACAACACAAGCTATTGCTGTTCTGTTGAGGAATTTTTCCCTTGTGCCCATATCTTCAAGGCTTTTCCCTATGTTCTCCTCGATTAATTTCAGTGTCTCTGGTCTTATGTGTAGGTCTTTGATCCACGTAGACTTGAGCTTTGTACAAGGAGATAAGAATGGATCAATTTGCATTCTTCTACATGCTGTCTTTTTTCCACTGGATGGTTTTAGCTCCCTTGTCAAAGATCAAGTGACTATAGGTGTGTGGATTCATTTCTGGGTCTTCAATTCTATTCCATTGATCTACCTGTCTGTCACTGTACCAGTACCATGCAGTTTTAATCACAATTGCTCTGTAGTACAGCTTGAGGTCAGGGATGGTGATTCCCCCAGAGGTTCTTTTATTGTTGAGAATAGTCTTTGCTATCCTAGGTTTTTTATTTTTCCAGATAAATTTGCAAATTGCCCTTTCTATCTCAGTGAAGAATTGGGTTGGAATTTTGATGGGGATTGCATTGAATCTGTAGATTGCTTTTGGCAAGATAGGCATTTTTACCATATTGATCCTGCCAATCCATGAGCATGGGAGATCATTCCATCTTCTGAGACCTTCTCCAATTTCTTTCTTCGGAGACTTGAAGTTCTTATCATACAGATCTTTCACTTCCTTAGTTAGAGTCACACCAAGGTATTTTATATTCTTTGTGACTATTGTGAAGGGTGTTGTTTCCCTAATATCTTTCTCAGTCCGCATTTTTTTTCTCAGACAGCATTTTCAACAAATGGTGCTGGCACAACTGGTGATTATCATGTAGAAGAATGACAATTGATCCGTTCTTATCTCCTTGTACAAAACGCAAGTCTAACTGGATCAAGGAACTCCACATAAACCAGAGACACTAAAACTTGTAGAGGAAGAAAGTATGGAAAAGTTTCAAAGATATGGGCAGAGGGGAAAAATTCCTGAACAGAACACCAGTGGCTTGTACTGTAAGACCGAGAATCAACCAATGGGACCTCATAAAATTGCAAAGCTTCTGTAAGGCAAAAGACACTGTCAATAAGACAAAAAGGCCACCAACAGATTGGCAAAGAATTTTTACCAATCCTAAATCTGATAGGGAACTAATATCCAATATATACAAAGAACTAAAGAAGCTGGACTCCAGAAATTCAAATAACCCCATTAAAAATGGGGTTCAGAGCTAAACAAAGAATTCTCAACTGAAGAATACCAAATGGCTGAGAAGCACCTGAAAAAATGTTCAACATCCTTAATCATCAGGGAAATACAAATTAAAACAACCCTTAGATTCCACCTCACACCAGTCAGAATGACTAACATCAAAATTCAGGTGACAGCAGATGCTGTAGAGGATGTGGAGAAAGAGGAACACTCCTCCATTGTTGGTGGGATTTCAAGCTTGTACAACCACTCTGGACATAGTACTTCTAGAGGATCCAGCAATACCTCTCTTGGGCAGATATTCTAGAAGATGTTCCAACTTGTAATAACACATGCTCCACTATGTTCATAGCAGCCTTATTTATAATAGCCACAAGCTGGAAAGAACACAGATGTCCCTCAACAGAGGAATGGATACAGAAAATGTGGTACATTTACACAATGGAGTACTACTCAGCTACTAAAAACAATGAATTTATGAAATTCTTAGTCAAATGGATGGATCTGGAGGATATCATCCTGAGTGAGGTAACCCAATCAAAAGAACTCACATGATATGCACTCACTGATAAGTGGATATTAGCTCAGAAACTTAGAATACCCAAGATACAATTTGCAAAACACATGAAACTGAAGAAGGAAGACCAAAGTGTGGACACTTCATCCCTCCTTAGAATCGGGGAAAAAATACCCATGTGAGATGTTAAAGAGACAAAGTTTGGAGCTGAGACAGAAGGAAGGACCATGCAGAGACTGCCCCACCTGGGGATCCATACCATAATCAGCCACCAAACCCAGACACTCTTGCATATACCAGCAAGATTTTGCTGGCATGACCCTGATATAGCTGTCTCTTGTGAGGCTATGCCAGTGTCTGGCAAATATAGAAGTGGATGCTCTCAGTCATATAGAAGTGGATGTTCTCAGTCATCTATTGGATGGAACACAGGGCCCCCAACGGAGGAGCTAGAGAAAGCACCCAAGGAGCTAAAGGTGTCTGCAACCCTATAGGTGGAACAGCAATATGAACTAACCAGTACCCACTGAGCTCTTGTCTCTAGCTACACATGTAGCAGAAGATGGCCTAATTGGCCATCATTGGGAGGAGAGGTCCTTGGTCTTACATAGATTATATGCCCCAGTACAGGATAGTACCAGGGCCAAGAAGTGGGTTTTGGGTGGTTTGGGGGAGCATGGTTGGGGGAGGGTATAGGGGACTTTTGGGATAGCATTTGAATTATAAATAAAGAAAATATCTAATAAAAAATTGTTTAAATAAAAAAATTCCCATGGAAGAGTTACAAAGACAAAGTTTTGAGCTGAGACTGAAGGAAGGACCATCCAAGACTGCCCCACTTGGGGATCCATCCCATAAACAACCACCAAACCCAGACACTATTGCATATGCCAACAAGATTTTGCTGTGAGTACCCTGATATAGCTGTCTCTTGTGAGGCTATGCCAGTGCCTTGCAAATACAGAAGAAGATGCTCACAGTCATCTTGGATGGAACACAAGGTCCCCAATGACGGAGCTAGAGAAAGTATCCAAGGAGCAGAAGGGGTCTGCAGCCCTATAGGAGTAACAACAATATGTACTAACCAGTACCCCCAGAGCTCATGTGTCTAGCTGCATATGTAGTAGAGGATGGCCTAGTTGGTCATCAGTGGGAGGAGAGGCCCTTGGTCTTGAGAAGATTCTAGGCCCCAGTGTAGGGGAATGTCAGGGCCAGGAAGGGAGAGTGCGTGGGTTGGGGAGCAAGGGAAGGAGGGAGGGTATAGGGGATTTTTGGAGAAAAAAGTAGGAAAGGGATAGCATTTGAAATGTAAATGATAAAAATATCTATTAAAAAAACTACCAAAAAAGAATAATTTGAAATCAAATATTGTGGTAGCTCCAGTATTATTTATTCTTTCTACTTAGTATTGCTTTGGCTATCCTTGATCCTTGTGTTTCTACACTAATTTTAGGATATTTTGTAGTTCTGTGAAGAATGTCATTTGAGATTTTATGAAATTTCATTGACTCTGTAGATTCCATTTGGTGATATACCTAGTTTTCATGGTATTAATTCTAGTACAAGCTCTTTACGGGGTCTTTCTGTCATCTGAATATCTATTACAATTTATTTTTTCCCAGTGTGTTGAAGCTTTGATTGTAAAGGTCTTTGACCTCCTTGCTTAGATGTATTCCTAGGTATTTCATGGTTTTTGAAGTTGCTGTGTAAGAGTGCTTATATCTAAAAACTCTCTGGTGAAACCTGTAAGGCCTCTTACTTACAGTCTCATGGTATCTACAAATCAGGGTAGTTTGACTACTTCCTTTTGTACTTGTATCACTTCTACATTATTTCTCTTGCCTTATTACTCCACCTAAGAGTTGGTTACTATTTTGAATGAAAATTGAGAGTGGGCACTCTGGTCTGATTCAGTTTTTCTCCATTTAGTATGATTGCTAGAAATTTGTTGTGTGCCTTTATTATGTTAAAACATGGTCTGTGTGATCCTAATATTTTTCAGGATTTTTATCATGAAGGCACATTGAACTTTGTCAGGTGCCTTGCCTACATTTGTTGGAGTGATTGTTTGATTTGTGTCCTTAAATTTGTTTAGATAGTGTATTACTTTATTGATTTCCATATGTTAAGCCAAGCTTTCATCCCGGAATGAAACCAACCTGTCTTGTTGTATGATGTTCTTTATGTGCTCTATTTTCAGGGGGGGTTTGAGAATTTTTTATTTTAATTAAAGCATAATTTTACATCATTTCCCCCTTTTATTTTGCCCCTCTAATACAACCTGCTGAGTTTGTTCAGTGTTGCTTGTTTGCATAGGATTTCAGGGCTTACCACTTGATATTGGATAACCAATTAAGGGGCTCATCCCTGGGAGAGACTAATTCTCCCTCTTAGCATTCATTAGTTACCTGCCAGCCATTCTTTGTTTGGGGATGAGACCCCATGAGATTTTTGTCTTCTATTTAGTATGTTTGTTTGTATTGTCTTTGTTCAGGTCTTACTTAGGCAGCCGTATTGTTGAGATATCATTAGTGACCCTTCCTTGTCACTTCTAAGAGATACAATCTCACTTCAGAGTCTCTGATCTTCTAGCTCTTGCAATCATTCTTCCTATCCTCTGTGATGTTTTCTGAGCCATAGATGTAAGAGTTGTGTTATAGCTCTGTCAACTGGGGCTGGGCACCCCAAGATAAGTTGATCTTTGTATATGGGTCAGTTATACTTTTCTGTAATTCTCTCCATATTTGCAAATAGAAGCTTTTTTGAAGAGGCAACTGCACATATACAGATCTATAGATACGTTTTGAAAGGAGTTAGATATTAAACTAGTCTCGTAAAGCGACAGTAACTTTTTTTCTGAGATCCACAAGCATATTAGCCATTGGTGGTTGGTATACAGTACCAAGTATGGTTTCCTTTTTGTTGAGCAGGCCTCAATTCCAATTAGACAACTTCCGGTTACTGCCAAGATACGAGTTCCACTGTTGCACACTTGGGCCTTTCTTGCCATGCTAGTAATTGTTGTAGTTCATAGACATCACATCCTCTTGACAGTTTGCATAGCACCTTCTGGTACCATAAGACAGGAAGCTTTCGGGTCAGATCGAGATGGAATATCTTGAGTTCTGTGTCCAAAGTTTGTGGTGACTTCAACAATAGAGACTTACTATCTTCCACCTCTGGGACACAAATATGGGCAACAGCCAAACCCTATATTCTTTGGGGTATCTGTTGGATAACCCTGACCAAACAACTCGAAAGGAAGTTTCTTGTGCCTGGAACTGAGTTTTGATAGTCTGTGCCTTGTGTGAGAAATATTATCAACCCAAATGGCATAACTTCTTTTAAGAGCTACACATTTAGAAATAAATATAGATGCACATATATGAGAATGTTGACATATATATTCATCCGGGGCATTACTCTGTAGATTGTTTTCTTGTAGTCTTGACCCAGTTTTAACATCAGGGTAGCTTAGGCCTCATATAATGAATTTGGTAGTGTTCCTTCCCTTTAATTTTGTAAAACAGTTTAAGGTGTGAGAGCTTCCTTGTGTGTTTAATAGATTATGTAGTGGATCCATCTGGCCCTGAGCTTTTCTTTGCATAGAGACTGAATTGCTGCTTCACTCTTTTTGCTTGTTAATAATCTAAGTTGTTTATATCTTGAATTTAATTTTAGTAGGTGATGTGAGTATATAAATTTCTCTAATACTTCTATTTTTCAGCTTTTTAAAATGTAAGCTTTCAAAGTTTGATTTTCTGGACTTCACTGGAGTCTGGAGTCTGTTTTAACAACTCTCTTTTCAGTTATTTGATTTAAGTTGGGTTTAACTATTCCTCTTCCTTCTCCTCCTCCTCCTCCTCTCCCTCCTCTTCCTCCTTCTCCTTTTCTTCCTCCTCTTCCTCTTCTTCCTCTTTCTCCTCCTGCCCCTCCTCTGTCCTCATCTCTTCCTTATCCTCCCCATCTTGCTCCTCTCTGTCTCTCTCTGTCTCTCTCTCTGTCTCTCTCTCTGTCTCTCTGTCTCTCTCTCTCTCTCTGTGTCTCTCTCTCTCTCGTCTGTGTGTGTGTGTGTGTCTTACTAATTTTTAAGATTAAGTCTTACTTCATTGATACTGTATATTCTCTTTAATTCATTAATTCCTCTAGTTTTTGTTTTTTATTTTCCTAGAGCCTTGGGTTCATCATTACATTAGTAATTTCAGATCTTGCTAATGTTTTTAATGTGAGTATTTACAGTTGTGAAGTTTCTGCCTAGGACTGCCTTGATTGTCTCTTATCCCAGGGGTTCTAAGAGAAGATAATGCTCTTTTTTTTTTATTGTTGGATTTTTGTTTAAGGCAGGGTTTCACTACATAGCCTTCTGGAATTTTCTCTATATACCAAGCTGGCCCTGAATTCACAGAGATCCACCTGCATCTACTTGTGCTAACATTAAAGTTATTTGTCACTATGCTTACCAGGTTCTAGGAATTTTTAAACTTCCTTTTTTATTTCTTCAGTGATTCCCTCTTGATCCATAAGTGTTCTGTCTCCATATCTTTGTATGGTTTCTTTCAGCTTTTTCCTAATTCAACCAGAGGGATCAGCAGCTTATGTCCATTGGTTTGGTGTAAATATCTACATCTGACTCTTTCAGATGCTTGTTGGGCCTTTTGGAGGGCAGTCATGCTAGGCACTTGTTTGTAAGCACATCATAGCACCAGTAACATTGTCAAAGCTTGAGGCCTACCCCTGAGCTGGATCCTAATAAGGAGGCCTGTCACTAGACCTTATCCTCAGGCTCCTCTCCATTTTTGCCCCTGCATTATCCCTTCAATTTCTTTTAGACAGGAACAATTCTGGGTCAGAGTTTTGGCTGTGGGATAGCAACCCCATACCTCCACTTGATGCCTTGTCTTTCTGCTGGAGGTGGGCTCTACAAGTTCTCTCTCCCCACTCTAAAATATTTCATTTAAGGTCTCTCCCTTTGAGTCCTGAGAGTCTCTCACTCCCAGGTCCCTGGTACATTCTAGAGCACCCCCCCCGACATCTCTCGAGGATGCCTGTTTCGATTCTTTCTGCTAGCCCTCAGGGCTTCAGTTTTGTTCCCCACCCCAATACCTGATAATGTTCCCCTCTTCCCCTCCCTGTCCCCTTTCCCACCCAGGTCCCTTTCTCCCTCTGCCCTTTCTTGTGAGGAGGAGGGCAACCCTATAGAAGACCAACAGTCTAAACTAACCTGAACCCCTGGGATCTCTCAGACACTGAGCCACCACCAGGGAGCATACACCAGCTGATATGAGGCCCTCCCAACACATACAGCAGAGAACTTCTGGGTCTGGACTCAGTCAGAGAAGATGTACTTAACCCTTGAAAGACTTGGGGCCCCAGGGAGTGTGGAGGTTTGATACAGTGGGTATGGGGATGGGGACATCCTCTAGAAGATGGGAGAGGAGGTATGGGATGTGAAACAGTCAGAGGGTGAACCAGGAAGGGAATAAGGTCTGGACTGTTAAAAAAAGATTGAAGAATAAATTTTAAAAAAATCTTTGTGTGGCTTCTGAGTTTTCTCTTGCTACTGATTTCTAGTTCTACTCCATGGTACCTTTGGTAGGTTAAAAATTAGTTTTGTTCTGTTATTTGTTCTGTGTGTTTGTTAAAGGTTGCTTTATGACCTCTCGTGTGATCAGGTGTAGAGAGAAGATTCTACCTGCTTTTAAGAAAAAAATATGTATTCTCTGTCTGTTAAGCAGTATATTCTATAGATACCTGCTATATTCATTTGATCTACAGTATAATTTAGCTCTGATACTTCATTGCTGATTTTCAGTTTGTTAGACGTTTTTGATATGAAAGTGGAGTGTTGAAGTACCCTACTGCTATAGTGTCAGGACCTACACTTACGTACTTCAGTGGCTCTTCCTGTACTAAGTATGTACTTGAGTTGTATGCTATAATCATCTACATGTAAAAGAAGTGTAGGAGCCGCACCTCTCACTAAAAGGCATGGTTTCATGATGCTTTTTTTCTGTCCTCTGTTTTGAAGAGGAAACATGTTCAGTAAAAATAAAATTTCTGGCAAAAGAAATTTGTTCATAAGTATATTTGGGGCAAGAAAATCTGTATCTTAGAATCTTGCCACCACCAGAGTGAAATCTTGACCGAATATGCCATGAGAAGATACTTAGAAAACGTGGGGCTTTCTGTTTGATGTCAAAGAGTCCTTCAAGTCATCCACGTTTAAAATTACAGAGAGGGCTGCTGGACAGACCACCCAAGCTGGGTTCTGAGCAGTGTGCACTCTAAACCAGGTGCTCGTCAAATAAAGATTGTCTTTCAAGTAAGTCCACTGCATACCCAAGTTTTTTCTCACCCTGAGAGTTTTGGTTCTCTCTCCCTTTCTTCCTCATTAGAACATAGTTTCTTAAACAAGTTATGTGAACATAAGGCTGTTTAGATGCCCATTCCTCTTTATCAAAGAAAAGATTTTCTTCGTGAGCACAGAGGATATTAAAAGAAGTTACACTCTTTTATATATGTGTATTTCTTTGTGCTTCTTAATTGTTAACCAAAAATCTATAACAAGCTGTATGAATTTGATTAAATAAAACACAAAAAAATAATGAAATCAGGGTTATAAAAAACATAAATAGCAAATGCATCTTAGGTATAGATCTAAAGCACTGCAATTCATCGCAGCACTGTAGCAGGATTTTTAATAGTTTTTATATATTAAATAACCCTACCATTAACTTATGTAACATAATAAACACTACAATATTAACACAAAGACAATTATCAATTAGACAAAGAAACCAGGGAATGTATTCTCCATGTGTGTCATTGGGAATAAATTTATGGCAGTATAGTCACTCACATCAGTAGTGTTAAAATAGCTTGAAGCTCCTATTTTATACATCACACCAAAATAAATTTGCAGTGAACTGATAGAATTAATTATGAAAACCATAAAATTATCACTTAGTGATAACTTTAAAAACATACATTTGAGTAATTGCCTAATTTTATAATTTGAAAGTACTTTTAAATCATAAAAAGAAAGCAAAAAAACAAACAAGGAAATCAGCATAGATTTTTCATCAACTGATAAATGGGCAAAGAGAATGTAGAACATATTATACACTATGCATTTTATTAGACCATCAACAAAAATTAAATATTAATATTGCCCAAAACTTGATGGATCTGAATGTTGTTATATTAAGTAAAGTCCAGACTCAGAAAGACAAATATTGCATATTTCTTTTATTTGTGGATGCTGGCTTTATATATGAATAAGTGAATGTGTATAAATCCTGAAACTAGAAAGGGGCCCATGAGGAAGATCAGTCTCTTGGGGTGTGTAATAGAGCATGTATTACATGAAAGTGAAAAAGGACATTGCCAGCAGGGATACAAGAGTACAAGCATGCAGGCAGGGGACAGGCTCGTAGAACAACTATGTGGGAAGACTCCATAAAAAACATGTTATGTTGTGTGTTATATGATTATTTTAAAAATAAAAACAAAAACAGAGTAACATTTAGTTTACTATCAAATTAATGAAGATGTAGCCAGTATTAGCTATAACATGGAGTGTGGGAAAGGTGCCTTTCTCACAGTAAAAATTGGTATAAGTTTTTTTTTCTGGAAGCCAGTGTGAATTTGGCAGTATGCTTGAAAACCTTAAAAACATTCCATTTCTTTTACCCATTTTATCACAATCAGCAAATTTGAAAGAAGCAAGCAGGCGTTTGCTCCCAGACTTCATGTGTCTGTGCAGGAAGGTGATCGAGGCCTAAAGCCAGACCCTTACCCTGGAGCTCATTAGTAAAGCAGGGATATCCAGACTCTACTCTAAGAGTTGGAAGCTACTGTTTGTAAAGTCCACAGTCACAGTCAAGGTGAGGCCTATCATGCCTGGTCACATTCTGGATTTGTTTTGCTTGTTTAGGCCAGTTCAGTAGTGTTTGACGTGGGTATCAGACATAGAAGCATTCTCCAGATTCTTTTATGGGTATAGAGTCGACCTGTCGGTTTTTCTGTGTAAGTCATCTGGAGCTTTTCCCAGCAGTTTACAGCAAAGACATTGTTTATGCTACTGAAAGTTAGACACTATAGAGATTGGTTAAACTAAATTTTTATATCCATAGGATAAGACATGGTTCAGTATTTTTTAAATTATGCATTTTTCAGTTTGTTCTTTTTTGGAAAGGAAGGCACAAAGGACATGACTCAGAAAAGTCTTGGGAGATTTCTGAAACTGACTCCCAAAACAGTGATAACAGAAACCCCTGGGCACTGGTCCATCTGATGTCACTGTAGGATGATCTCTACTGATGTCGCCCATACTGATATTCTGTGACTGTTCTTAACTACTCAAAAACTACCAGGCAAAACTTTAGCTGGCACTTAGTGCAGTAATTTCCCCTGCATTCTAAGAGAATGTGTCTGTGGAAACCTTCAGATTCTCTGAGAAGGGAGAACCTTCCATTTTCCACCTCAGCCAGGACAGTTCTTGCTTTCTGTTCTGTGCTTTGTGCTTCTCAGTAAGATTCTGATTCTCTTTTTAAAAATTCAAACTTAGTGTTATAGAAGACACTAAGTGTTAACGGGAAATACTTAACAACAGTAGGGAAAGAATGGCATTACAAATACTATATTTTTTCATAACAGTTTTTTGCTGTTTCTTTGTATGTCACCTTCTCAAATATAATTTTTTATAATCATAAACACCTGTTTTTATTGAGTATTTTATTTCTTTACATTTCAAATGTTATCCCTTTCCCAATTCCCTGCGAAGCCCCCTACCCCATTCCCTCTCCTCCTGCTTCTATGAAGGTATACCCTGACCCAACCACCCACATAAATACCTGTTTTAACCTTATGGAAAAACAAATGCAGTCTTACTCTTGTAATCAAATAACAGTAATAGCATTAATAATCATGAGTCCTACTAATTATTAAGTAGTGCCCTAAGTACTTTATTATGTCATTTAATTCTCAAACAATCATAGAAAGCTTAAATATTACCTTGTTTTTAAACATGTGAAATAGATTATAAGTGCTACATTAGAAATTTGCTAATATCTTAAATGATAAACTGGGACTCTGCCCTAGAAGCATCTGGTTCCTGTAGCTCTACTTTTGAGTAGTAGCTCAACTGTAATCAACTTCCAGAGACCCATCAATTCTGTGCTCAGATCCAACTGAATCAAACATAATTAAAACAGGGGCTCTCCTCATCACTGGTTTTAAGACACAGATTTCTATTTCTGGGTATGCAGTGGAGTTTGGCAATTTGCATTTCATAAAGTTCCCAGGTAATATTGATACTGTTGATTGACAGGTCACAATTAAACAAATGTCTCAACAACTCTTCTCAACCTGTTTGTTGCAACCCTTTTGGGGGCCAAAGAACCCTGTCACAGGGGTCGCCCAACTCCACCCAGCAGATTAAATATTTACACAACGATTCATAACAGTAAAAAATTACAGATATAGAGTAGCAACAAAAGTAATTTTATGGTTGTGGGGGGAATCACCACCACGTGAGAAATTATATTGAAAGGGTTGCAGTATTAGGGAGTGTTAAGGTGCAAGAACCACACTCAAATAGTATACAAAGGCAAAGAGCATTTATTCTACAGAAATTACCAGCATGCAGGGGTCAACCATTCATCAAAATGGTTATGACCAGAGATGCTCACAGGCCCCCTTTAATGCAGGGCTGGGGGAATTTTCCAGAAGAGTTAGGTAACCTCTAATATGGTTGGTAGTGGGCAAAGCAGTAACATTAGTACAATTTTGATTGACTGCTATGTTAGTTTCCTTATATTTGGTGAGACCTTGAAGAATTCCATAGACCAGCTCAGCTCTGGCCCTGTTATCTCCTCTGCCCAGGTCTCCAGAGGACTATCAGCTCTGGAGGTATCCTCCCTAGTCAGGGCTGTCTTTGACTAAAAACCCGTGTCAGTGGCTCCCTCTGAGCTGCTTCCCAGGAATTGAAAATTTTTATTACCAAGGTTTTCGGAGCTCTCGTGAGATTGAGAACCACTCTCCTAAAAGGTTTGCGTGCAGGACTAAGCAGGAAATTCAGTCAGACAAGCCAGAATAGATGAACATTGATTACACAGGCATTACATTAGGCCCAAGCTTCAAAACACTCAGGAGAGTCCCATTGAACTTACTGCTCTAAAAGTTTCTGTGAACAATTAATATCATGGTTTTGGGTGTCTGTCTGTCTGTCTCCTAAAGTAAACCTTTGGTTTTTTTTTTTAGACGATTTTGGCTCATAGCCAGTTTGGACCTTCTAGGAAAGAACTCTTCATCTGCCTAGGTCCAGATCCATATTCATACCCCCTTCAAGCAGAGTAGGTCTCTTTTATCAGAAATTTGTAGGTCTTACCTCATGGAAAATATCTCTAGTTTCTCCATCCTGTTTTATCAGCTGCCTTGTCCTATACCAGCTGATCTGGCAAGAGGCAATTTAGCAGTCTTTTTTTTCTGGGTTATTATTTAAAAGGCCAAGGTTCCTGGTTGATGTCTGGTCTTAAATGAAGACATTATCAGAAAATCTGGAAAGTTGTTTGCATTGTCTATCCTGTAACTAATTGACATTCGTAGTAAGAACTGTTAGGTAATAATGAGCATAGCGTTCATTAGCTGTGGCAATAACTGTTTATGTCTAGGTGATGGACCTGTACCTAATTGGTTTGGCTTGGATTTGTAGACTAGCTTCCATCTCATGCCTATTCCTTCTGTATCATTGATGTTATGTATTTTAAACTGTTGGGAGAAGAGTTGCTTGGGTTTTACAAATGGTGTTTTCCTTTCTGTCAGGTCTCTCTGCAATGCAATCAATGTTTACAACCTCGCCTGCAATAACTGTTCAGAAAACTGCACTGATGTTCTGTTTAGTAACAAGATTACCTTCTTAATGGACCTCCTGATACACCAATTGACGGTATGTAATATTAGTGCCTTAAATAAGAAGCTGTTAAGATTTGAGAAATTGTTCTGTGGTCAGAACTAAGAATCTAGCCTATTTACTGTCAAGGTTAAAATCGAGGGTTGGGGGGAGGCAAGGGATATGAAGATGGTTACAAACACACAATAGGAACTGAAAGTGAAATCTCTCAGTTATTTGAATATTTTGTGTCAGAGCCTTCTAGGTTCTAATATTTAATGAGCAATAGGTATGTAACACTTGTGAAGAACACAGATTTACACATTTAACTTGGCTCTGGAATTAGGTGGACCTAATGTCAAACCTGCACAGCTACAGGAGTGGGTGTCAGAGAAAACTAAAAGAACCTCAGTGCCTCTCACCAGCATGTGTCAAAGGACCTGGTTTAAAAGGGTGCTTTTGTGGCCATTTACACTTAAAATTTAGGAAATGCCTTTGTCAAAAAGGGAAAACTTACATATGATGTGAACAAGCAGCCAGCTGTCACCTTAAATTTTACCTCTGTTCCCAGATGTTAAATGAGGTAAGCTCATTGTAATAGCTAAAGGTTTAGGTCTGTCAACTGCAGTCTTTGAAACCCTGGGACCAGAAGTTTCCTGATGTGGTTTCTAAGCCCCTCAGGTATTGGCATTGCAGGTTTACAACACAGGAGATTTCCCAGAGCCAACTTGTTTCTACTTCCTGTGTCCTAATTGCTTTCCTTAAATGCCATGCCTTGGCTCCCTTCTTTCTTTCCTCTGCATTCTGCAGCTGTAATTTACACATAAGAGCATCTTCTACATGAAATCCTGAAGCTATTTTCCCAATTAGTCTCAATTAATCTGGACCCCCAAGATCTCTCAAACACTGGACCACCAAATAGACAGCATACACCAGCTGATATGAGGCCCCCAACACACATACAGTAGAGGACTTTCAGGTCTGTGTTGAATTGGGGGAATCACAGACTTTAACTTATCATATAGAAATGGTGAGATGACATTCTTTTCAGAGAGCTGTGCAACTGTGGAAGAAGACAGTAATTCTACCTGGCCCATCACAAAGAACACATGAGCTGGCTCTAAGCATCTTGTAATAGCTATCATCTGTTCAATACCAGCCAAGATCTTATGTACCTTATTTCCTTTGAATATTCTCTTACTTGTGATCATTCAGAAAGTCTTTTAGTTTTACAGTAATCGTTTTTATCACATCATGTGTTTATTCTACTCTGTACACTTTCCTCAGTTTCCATCCAGGAACATCAGTTTTTCCAAACACATTTTAGCTCTCCTTTTTTATACTGACTATTTCTGTTAATTTTAGGCCTGTGATATTATACCTGTCAGTTGTCCAGTTCTATTACTGGTTTTGCAGCACTGAAGAGAAGGTGTGTTTCCTAGTTTGGGATGGATGCTGGTGGTGACCTCATGTTTCTGGCAATAACTTGAAAATTTTAGAGCATTTCTCATTCTTGGTAAATGATTTTCATGTATGTATGACTAAAATATGGATCACTAACTAAAACTCCTTAAATATGGGATAAAGAGTTGTCACCAACAGATCATTCAGGAGTGAAAGAAAATGGATAAAAGAAGCTAATTGTGACTTGGTAGAATTTATAAGACACTTAATTATCAGGCACTTCAGTTTTCCTGGTTCTTGATAAATCCAAATGCCTTAGAAGACATTTTCTACCTTCTGACTGCTTGGAATTTCCTCTAGTATTCATACATTTCATTTGGCTTACCTCTTTAGTACTGTTCACATGACACAGTTACAGAATTTTTAGCCCAAATCCTTATCCTAGAAGCCTGCAGTTGAGAAGAGAGGAAATGACAAGATAGCAGAGACTCTATAAGATGAGTGCTCAGCACAAAATGGGGCTTGTTAGATGTCTGACAGATAGAGAGAGGAACTATTTATTGTGCCTTGGAGCATTTTGAGATGGTGGCTTTGACTATGCCTGGAATATAAATGAAGTTTCTATAGTTTGGGGTTTATAATTTTAAAAAATATATGTCAGCATTTTTTTTTAATTTTTAATATTTTTATTACATATTTTCCTCAATTACATTTCCAATGCCATCCCAAAAGTCCCCCATAGCACCCCCCACTTCCCTACCCACCCATTCCCATTCTTTTGGCCCTGGCATTCCCCTATATTGGGGCATATAAAGTTTGCAAGTCCAATGGGCCTCTCTTTCCAGTGATGGCCGACTAAGCCATCTTTCGATAATATGTCAGCATTTTTAACACTGTAAAAGTACATACTTCTTGCAGTGTTAAGACAAAGTAGTATTTTTTGGATATGTATTTGGAGTTCTGCAAAAACCAGTTCATTAGGAAATTTTTGCCTGAGAATGGACTCTAACACTGGTATACTATCTTCAGTGAAGCATGAAAGGTTTAAAACACATTAACGTGAATTGTTTTCTTTATTAAGTAATTAAGCATCTTCTCTTAAGTCTAGTTCATTCCAGAGCATAGAATGGTATATTTCTCCTTAAGGAATCCAGACAAACACACTGGAAGGCAATAAAAAGACCAGTGAAAAAAAATCAAACTGGGAGAATAGGAACTCTGAGACCTCATTCCCCAACAAAGACACTAACTCAATATACTGGCCGGTATATCCTTATAGGAACTCCAGAGGCCAGTTAAGAAGTTACAGTACACCATACAACCTAACCAAAAAGTCATACTAAAATGAAGCAAGTAAAAAAAATCTCTTTCAGCCAGTGGGCATTGCGGACACAGCAATTTACTCCCAGCACTTGGGAGGCAGAGGCAGGCGGATTTCTGAGTTTGAGGCCAGCCTGCTCTGCAGAGTGAGTTCCAGGACAGCCAGGGCTACACAGAGAAACCCTGTCTTTTAAAAAAAAAAAAATCTCTTTCACTTTACCCATGATTACCCTTTGTCAGGCCACCACAGCTCTATGCCAGGGGTTGGTGCACAGCTTTTTTAGGACAGAGTTAGAGAAGTGGAGCCAGGACTGCTAGAAGGCTGATTTCTGTCTTAACATAACCACGCTCTTGGAAAGAACCAGAATGGCCTGATGGGTAGGGACTGCTGAATCCAAGCAACAAGAGAGACAAAGAGCTATAGCACAGAGAACCCATGGCACCCGAGAGGTTGTTATCAGGATTAGACACTCAACTCTCAGCTTTTCTGCAAGAGTTAGAAAGAGGAATGAAGCCATTAGTTCAAAAGGGGGGAAACTGGAAAAGCTGAAGAACTATGCCATCTCAAAGGAAGCAAGCCTACTTTGGATGTTGTTGAGAACAAGAGAGAGCAAGGAGGAGACCTCGTACTTTACAACCAGAGAATGTTCAGAGACTATATCATCCTGACTTAAAAAGATATTTTTTCATCTCAAAAGGCTAGTCACATGACTCAGAAGTTTATATCCTCCAAAGAAGATTTTTTGAGGCCCCAAAGTCTCTGTGCTCGTTTATTCTTGAGAGTCTTCATTTGGAAGCTAGTCTGGGAGAAGAAACATTCTTATCAAGTGCACAAAGTTCATCCAAAGTTACAAAAATGCACACAGAAACAGATACATGGCTTAACTAAAGAGCCAACTAAATCTATTGACAAGTCCTAAGGAAACAGAAGTACAGAGATTGACAAGAAAAGCCGCTGTTATAAAGTTGCTTTATAAGCGCAAGAAGATATTGCATGAGAAAATGAAAATATCAACTAAGATAAAACTTACTTAAAAGAACCAAGCAGATTTATAAGTGAATATGATGGTTTGTATATGTTTGGCCCCGGAAGTGGCACTATTAGGTGTGACCCTGTTGGGGTAGGTGTGTCACTGTGGGTGTGGGCTATAATAGACCCTTATCCTAGCTGCTAGGAAGCCAGTATTCTCCTAGCAGACTTCAGATGAAGGTGTAGAACTCTCAGCTCCTCCTGCACCGTTTCTGCCTAGATGCTGCCATGCCCCAACTTTGATAACGGACTGAACCCCTGAACCTATAACCCAGCCCCAATTAAATGTTGTCCTTTATAAGACTTGACATAGTCATGGTGTCTGTTCACAGCAGTAAAACCCTAAGACAGTGACAGATATAATAAATGCACTGAGATTTTTTACTGTGGTGATTCCACAATAGATTCAAGCTTCATCAAGCAAAGGAAGGGCTACAAAGTTTCAGGTAGTCTGAAATGATCTAGTAAGAAGAACTAAAAGAAAAGGAGCAACTAAAAAGAGTGGTAACATCTTAAATGACGTAATGGAGTACCGGCAAACGTCCAGTATGTGCATTATGAAAGTTCCAGACAGAGAAGAGGAAATGAGGTGGAGATTTGCTTAAAGAAATCATTAGCATGCTAGTAAATGGCTCATTTGGTAAAGCACTTGCTGTGTAAGCATCAGGACACGAATTCAGAGCCCTAAGAGCCATGTAAAAGGCAGGTGCAGTAGTGCACGTGTAAACTCAGCACTGAGGCAGGAGGCAGGAGTATTGGGCTTGTTAGGCAGTTGGTCTAGCTAATTAACAAGCCACAGCTTCAATATGAGACTCTGTTTTAAAAATGAGGTAAAGAGACTGAATAAGTGGAGCCCTCATATCTCATCTAAGAAACTGGTTTTATCAGAAGACAGAAGCTATTTCAGAGATCCATAATTGATCAAAGTACAGACAGTAAGTGACAGTCAAGTGCCCAGACCCACACAAGGCGTTTGTAATATAACCTCTACACCTAAGTCTCATGTAGCATCAGGCAGCGGGAGCAGAAAGATTGAAAGAGCCAGTGAGCTGGCGTGACTGCTGACAGTATCTTTTACACAGGACGGGGTTATTGCATCTATGAGGAATCAACAAAGTTAAAGCTTATTTTAAAAAATGAACCATAGTTAGAAGAATGTTGGCTTTTTTTTTTAGCTATTTTATTGGGTTCTTATATCTACCAGCCTTCCAACCCCCCAACAGGAGATAGGAGAGAAAGCAGGTTAGAGGGGAAAGGGAATATAGATCTCTATGGGCTACTTCCTGCTGGTAGGGGGCATAGACCTCTTTAGACTATTTTCTGCTGATTAGAAGCATAGGGTTCCTAGAGGCTAATCCAGTCTTCATAGTTAGAATATCCAACAACCCAAGATTAGCAAACTAGCAATCCAGCAAACACAACAGCAGGAGCCAGTAGGAACCAGCAGCAGAGGGAGCAGCCACTGCCATAGGGCTCTCCCATTTATATCCTCTCCAGAGTCCCCAGAATTAAACTATGTGCCATTGGCACTCACAAGCATTTGCACAAGCAGGCATACACACACATGCCTTTGTTAGTGCACAAGGAAAATCATAATCACCTGCTGTGAACAGCTTTTTATCCCACATCTAGGATTAAAAGAAAAGCATACATAATATAACCAGGTTTTTAAAGAAACCAAAATTCTCACTGCAAAGAATATAGTAAATGCAGTGAAATTTTTACTGTAGCAATTCCACAACAGATTTCACAGCTCCCTCAAGCAAAGAAAGAGCCACAGATTTAAACCAGGGGCTTAACTAGACATTCCTTAAAAGAAGGTATATTAAAATAGACAACAGATATATGAAAAGATTGTTTAAATCACCTATCCTCAAGGAATTTCACATCAAAAACATAATGGTGTATTACTTCACACTGTTAAGATAGCCACAATTGCTTTTTTAATCAGAAAATAGTTACCGATTAGAATGTGGCTAAACTGGAAGCCTGCTACACTACTGGGAATACAGGGTGATACAGTACGGATATCCCTAATAAAATAAAATAAATGGAACTGCCATATGATCATAGGTTTTAAGCATTTATTCAAAAGAATTAAAATTAGAATCTTGAATAAATACCTGTATTGTCAAGTTCATTGAATATTCACAAGGCCAACAGCTAGGAATACCCCACATGCCCCTTGATAGATAAGTAGGTTTTTTAAAGTGATACATACAAAGAAAAGAACATTACTAAGCTTTAAAAAGCTATAGCATGAATGAATCTTGATATTATGGCTAGTTCCAAGTGAAATTAATACCTGGGGCCAAACCCTTGATAAGCAGAGGAGGATATATTTAGGCTTACACTTTAAGGGAATGCAGTTTATCATTGTAGGAAAGAAGGCATGAGGGCAGGAAGCAAAGCATGGACAAGAAGTGTCAAGGCTCACCCGAAATGTTCTATAACATTCCTAAACAGTTCTACAGGCTGGTGACCACATGTTCAGACACAACTGCCTATGGAGAATATTTCACATTCAAATCACAACACAATCAGTTAAAATAGAAATACTGCATAATTCCAGAATTAAGTATCAAAAATAATCAAAATCTTAACAAAAAACAATGAGGTATGTATATAGAGATAAAACATCAGTCATGAATGAGGAAAAATTCTACATATGGTTCACGACCATGAACATATAAGTCAACAATATTATAATAGATACTTAAAGATTTGTAAGAGGATTAATTTATGTTATACATTTATGCCATTAAATGAAACACTGATGGTGCTACTCAGTGCTGTAAACAGTTGATTGACAGGCATATTTGATGTTGGACAGGAATTGAGAAGCTCAATAGTCTAATGAGCAGGTTGATATAGAGAAGTGGGTCACAGAGCTACAGATATGCAGAGTCATGACCTGGACTTTGATCTCTTACGTGCTTCTCCGATTAACTGAGTTGTGTTCTTCCTTTATTGAGTACACAAATGAAACAGAAAAATTTTGTAACTTTGATTTCATGTTTAATATTGTCACTTTGAGTAGGATACAGTAAAGAATCATTTAATTAAAAGATTTATAACTTCTTGATGGCTTGTTCTGTTTTTAAATGCACTGAATATTTTATTAGCAGTCTTGTCTCTGATTAATAGTGATCTTTTCTTTTGAAATGTTCAGAAAATATGGTGATAAATTATATGTATGTATTTGCAGGAGCTGAAGAGGTTGTTAATTGAAAAATGATGTACAAAGCTTAAATAATTGATATAATACTGTTGAACCAAAGAAGTTGTTGGGCTTTTCAGGTGACAGGAAAGCCCTGGATTCAAACAGAGGAAACATAAGTGCAGTCTTAGATCAGAAGATTGTTTTTCACTTAACCATGTGCAGACCCATCCAGGTGCCTGTTTGATTTTCATTATAGCAGCAAGACCTGGAACTCTCTGGTTGCCACATTGTTTTCTTTATCCTGAGCAACCAGAACAAGGGCTCCATAGTTAATTACATGGGTGCAGAAACTTCCCCAATGAAGGGAACTGTACTCTTCTTCCTGATGCCAGTTGCATCTTGTTTCCGTCTCTCTTCACCATGTGGCACTTGCTTAGATTGACTCATATACCTTACCTTTTCCTTCATCAAAACATAAGCTCAGTTTATGTTCACCAAGCAATGTGTCTTATTGGAAGGAAATTGCGGAACTAGAGGAAAAGACCATCACAGCTTCTGGTCTGGTTCAGTTCATTTGTTGTAGAAAGATGGCAATGATGTCAAAAGGTAGATAGGAGATATGTGAGGTAAAATGTTCACCAGAGTTCCATAACTCATCACTAGTGTAACTGGGATGCAAATTCACCTTTAACAGGCTGAAGGGACATATATCATCCTGGATTTAGATATCTGCAATGATAATGCTTAAGACATCAATGCAAGGGCTAGTAAGATGGTATCACAGGTGAAGGCTCTTTGTGCCAAGCCTGACAACCTGAATTCAATCCCTGGGACTATGTGGTGAAAGAAGAGAACTGACTTTTTCAAGTTGTCCCCTGACCTCCACACATATGCTGTGGTATGTGTGACTCCTCTCCCCATATACATGCATACACATACAAATGATTGTAATAAGTTTTTTAAATAAATGTAAAATGAAATTTGTGGATTTATACATTATATTTATGTGTACTTAATACTTTTATATTAATATAAAAGCTTTATGTTTTATTAATATATTAATAGATATATAAAAAGAAGGACCCAGGTATTATCTACATAGGATATATTTGAAATATAAAGAAATAGAGCTTATATAATTATAAGCTAGCTATGGTGGCACACACCTTTAATTTAAGCATTTAGGAGGTAGAGGCAGGTGGATCTCTGAAGCCAACCAAGCCTAGGCCAATCTGATCAAAGCAGTCCTATTGAGGTCTCTCTTGTCTGGTGATTCAGGGTTGTGTCATAACCAGCACACAGAAAAATAGGCAATCTAAATACCCAGATGCAAAATAGGCAATGTCAGGGTATCATGTGGTAGGATGTTGCTGGTCTGGCTGTAGGGAGACTACTACAACTCAAAGTAAGAGGCCATCAGCAGTGTCCAGTTAGTTCAGTTACCCTCTAGCTAGCATAGCTGGGATTAGCAGACTTGGAAGCTACTATCCAGAAGGAAAATGTAAGAAACAAAACCTGAAGTAAAACAAAGGGTTAACAGTTATACAAAGACCCATGTGTATACATGTTCAAGAAGTACAGAGGTGAGAGAGAAGTGCAGGAGATTAAAACGGTGACAACAGGGCTGGGAAAGTAAGATGGAATGGAGAAGAGGGTGGTACAGTGAGTCTGCTGTGGAGTGTGTGTGGAAATGAGAACCCTGTAATAACGTAGTCGCAGCCTACTCTCCTGAAGCAGACAGCCCAGAATCATAGTGTTCATGTGGAGGCACAGCAGGGTAGAAAGCAATAGACCTTGTTTTTTCTAATAAATGAAAGATAAATAGTAAGAGCAGACATTAAAATGTTCATGCACACAGCTAAGTTCCTGTTTCTCTGCCCTTCCTGTTCCTCTTGGGATTTTATGAGTTTAATTCTTTATGCTTGGTCTCTCCTCTAGCTCAGCTCATTCTCACCTGTGGAAGCACTGTTTGGAGAGAAAATCAGCAACTTTGGGTCTCATTAACACCTCCAACTGCTGCAATTGAAAATCTTACCATAGTTATGTGCTAGCATTCCTGTTCCTTGAAAGACAACTTGCTTTCTCTTAAACCTTGGCAATAGAGTTTAACAGATTCCTGTATTTAAAACAAAAAATGAAACATGCTTTAAGTTTAGAAGATTTTTATTTCTTTTTTTTCTTTTCTTCATTAATTGGTTGCTTTATTTACATTTCAAATGTTGTTCCCTAACTTTCATTTCAAATGTTCTCCCCTCCGCAAAACATTCCATCCTATCCTCCCTGCCCTTTGCCTCTATGAGGGTGCTCCCCCACCCACCCACTCACTTTTGCCTCACCCCTCTAGCATCCCCCTATTCTGGGGCATCAAGACTCCACAGGAGCCAAGGCCTCCCCTCCCACTGATGCCAGATAAGGCAGTCCTCTGCTACATATGTAGCTGGAGCTATGGATCCATCCATGTATACTCTTTGGTCGGTGGTTTAGTCCCTGGGAGCTCTGAGGGGTCCTTTTAGTTGATATCTTCCTATGGAGTTGCAATCTCTTAAGCTCCTTCATCCTTCCCCTAATTCTCCCATTGGGGTCCCTGGGCTCAGTCCAGTGGTTGGCTGTGTCTGCATTTGTCTTAGTCAGATGCTGGTAGAGCCTCTGAGAGAACAGTCAGAGGAAGATTCTTATAAATGTGTACTTACATAGCTATATCCTAGCAATCCCATTCCTAGCTATTTATCCAAGAAAAACTAAAGCATTTCTCTACAAACACTTGTATAAGAATGATCCTAACAGTCTTATCCATAAATAAGTAAATATGCTAAACAACATACATATCTATCACAGATAAATTTATAAGTAGATTAGGATAGATCTGTGGACTTACCAATAAAAAAGGATTGAGATAATGATATACACAAACACATGGATGAATTATTCTAAATTCCTGAAAACATTGGGTTTAGAAAGCCAGATTCAAAAACCTACCTACAGGAGAACTATTATAGTCTGTATCTACAACAGTTTCATTATCCTGTAAATTCTCCTTTTGAAGCCAGTGTCACCTTTTTCTCCCTGGTCTTTGGTAACACTATCTGCTCTATGTCTTCCTGATACACATTTTTTTTTCCAAAAGTGAAGGATTGAGAACCATATTGACTCTCCAGGATTCATCACTGGGAGCCAAATTAGATACTAGTGAAGGTGACATCATAACCTTGGGAGCAAACTGGGTATCTGACCTGTGAAGACAACTTATAGGGAAGTGACATGCTGTTTCTGTACACTAATGAAAATTCTTATCTTAACCAGTAATGACAAGGTACCTTCACTATTACCCTGAATGTCAATGAAGGCCAATGAAATACCTGGGCTTCCTCCTTCATCTGACATTAATGAGATGGCATTTCTTTTTTATTATTTTTTTTATTACATATTTTCCTCAATTACATTTCCAATGCTACCCCAAAAGTCCCCCATACCCTCCCCCCCACTGTCCTACCCACCCATGGCATTTCTTAACCCACTCCCAGCATAGTGTCAGGAAGATACTTTCTAAAATACAAGGTTTAAAGAGTACCCCAAACCTTATAAAACCCCAAATTTTCAAGGTACAATGAAAAAGCTAGTTGATAGATGCTACATTTTTCACACAAAGATTTTAAGGCAACTAGCATAAAAATACTTAATCATGTAACTATTAATGTGTGTAAGCAAATGAAAATGGTTTTAGCAAAGAAATACAAAACTTAAGAATAAAAGAAATACTACAACTGAAACTCACAGTGAACAAAATTTTAAAGTCATTGCATAGGCTTCACAATAAAATATAGAGAATGAAAACATGAATTTGAAAGTAGAACAACCTAATACTATTTAATTTGAAGAGCAAAAAAATATATATATATACCTTAAAAATGAACCAAGTCTCAAGAACTGATAGGGTTGTAACAACAGAGCTAACATTTATGTCATCAAACACAAGAGAAAAAAAGATTGAAGACTGAAAAGTACTTCAAGATATAATAAGAGACCAAAATTATTAAAAGATATAAATGTAGAGGCTCCATAAACTGAGCAAAACATACTCAGAATGAACAAATAATTAAGTGATGAATATAAGTTCTCACACATCAGTAATTACATTAAATATTAGTGGTTTAAATTTTTTTTTGTTCCAAAATGAGAGCAACCAAAATATCCTTTAATGAGAAATTGTTAAGCTTTGGTATATCCATTGCTCATAGTAATACCAGTTCCTAGATATTTTTTTGTTGTTTTGTTGGTGTTTTGTTTTGTTTTGTTTTGTTTTGTTTTGTTTTTCAAGACAGGGTTTCTCTGCAAAGCCCTAGCAGTCCTGGAACTGACTCTGTAGACCAGGCTGGTCTCGAACTCAGAAATCTGCCTGCCTCTGCCTCCCAAGTGCTGGGATTAAAGGCGTGCACCACCACTGCCCGGCCAGTTCCTAGATTTTATATTGTATTATATAAACTAACCATTGGGAGTAAACAACATGAAAGATAAGAAGCTAAGAAGGAAGGATGGAAAGAAGGAAGGAGGAAGGAGTAGATAGGATTGGAGGACCATGTGTGTTGTTTTGGGTGTCTTCCTAGTTTATAATTACTTAAAAATAAAGAATAAAAGGTTAGGGATGTAATCTCCAGAGTAAAGAGCTTACATAACATTTATGAGGCCCACAACAATGCAAGATGAAATAAAGAATAAAGAGATAAATTCTTGCAGGCTACACAAGCTTGAATTCATCTATCTTCTTGTTTCTTACCACACTGTTCTTTCAGTTTCTTGCCTTGCTGTTCTTCATTGTTTTAGGAGTTGTCTTGAGGCTTTCTTAGATATGCTAGCCCATAGAGGTCAGCATTCCGTGTAGCATGCATAAATGTATTCCTTATTGTACTTCATTTCTCTTCTAACACTTTTGTCATACCAAGTAAACTGTTTTGTGGATTATGCTATGACATCAGCTTTTTGCCATTTACTAGGCTATTGTAGGTATATCTTTAGATATCAGCTAGAAATTAAGTTATTTGAAAATGCTTGATTCTTAAATGGACATGAGAGAAGATGCTTCCTGAGAAGTTCACCATACCCTTTGAAAAGTAATAGAATTAAGATTCTGAATTCAAGACCCTTGCCTGGGGCCTTGTGACCCAGGCTGGGAGAGAGCCTGAGGTGATAACCAGTCTCGCTTGATGGAGCTAGATGAGGAGCAATCCCAAGGTGACCAGCAGTCCAGCATCAAGCAGGACCAGGCAGGCAGACCACACCTGAGATGACCCCTGCTTGATGCTACATTGCATGGGCATGGCATAGCACTCCTGAGGCCACTCCTGAGATTAACCCAGACACCAAGAGATCCTGAGTACCACTAGGTAAGTGGTGGAGAAATAGAGGAGAACGGTAAGAGAAAGATGTGGGCACAATAGAAGAAGCAGAACTGGAGACTTGAAGATAGTAAGAAACAGCCTGATATGACATCATGGGAGAGCCGGTCCTGAGGACTCATGAGCAGAAGAGCTGACCCTACCCCTCACCAGCTGTAGTACTTGGGAGAGAGGCCCCACAACACACACACACACACACACACACACACACACACACACACACACATTACCTAGAAAGCACAGCAGAGCTGGCCCTATTTGTAGGAATTGTGAACGATCTGACCCTAAGAGAGAGCTGGCCCTGTCATTCATCTCCTGTGCAGTGGCATGGACTAGGGAGAGATGCCCTCCCCTCTTCCTCAACCCTCATCATCTGCAGCTGGCAGGAGAGCTGTCCGTGCCCCTCACCAGGTGTGTCACCTTGCCTAGAGCTGACCCTGGCAGGCAGGGTGCAGGCAAGGCAGCCCCATAAGCATGGAAGAGCTGGCCCTGACACCTGTATTCTTAGCAGTGACATGGGTGAGAGATGCCCTCAGCTCTTACTCCTTGCCACCTACAGCAGGCAAGGGAGTGGGCCCTGCATCTCTCCTGGGCAGCACAATAGAACTGGCCTTGGTTGTGGGGATTGCAGTTTTGCCAGCCACAAAGATGTGAGCATAGGAGAGCTGGCCCTCCTCTTGTCTGCTGTTCAGTGACATGAGCAAGAGATAGAAGCTCTTCCCCTTTGTCCTTGCCACATGCAGCAGGTAGGAGTGCTGGCCCTAGGGCTGTGAGAACAAGAGAGTGGGCCCTGCCCCTAATCACCTACTGCAGCACTCAGGAAAGCAAGTCCTGCACCTGGCCAGGGCAGCACATCAGACCTGACCCTGCTGGCAGGGACACAAGTGAGCCAGCCCCTATGGCAGGAGCATGGGAGAGTTTAACCAGCCCCTCACCTGCTGCAGCACTCCAGAGAGCAGGCCCTGTACCTCACCAGAACAGCAGAGCTGATCCTGACAGTGTGGAGATAAGTGAGCTGGCTTTGTGGGCATGAGAACTGGAGAGATGGCTCTGCCCCTTGCTAGCTATGGCATTGAAGAACCTATCCAGGGAAGGTCTGGAGATCTTACCTTGGTGAAATAGAGAGCTAGAGGGCTGACCAGCTCAGATTACTCTCAGGCCCAGATCTGGGGCTTTGAGTTGGCCCACTCCAACATCTGCTTCATAGTTGAATTCTTAGAGTGCATGAAGGGGCCAGTCCTCCAGATCCAACACTTACAGGAACTCCATGATACAGAGCAAAAACATGATATATCTGAGAAGAATCTTGGTAAGGATGCAGTATTGAAGTATAACAGAAGCCAGAGGCTTTGAAACAGACCAATGACTCGTTGTAATGAACATTTGCAAGTAAAGATGTGTGGACAGCTGGGCAGTGCTGGCACACGCCTTTAATCCCAGCACTTAGGAGGCAGAAGCAGGTAGATTTCTGAGTTTGAGGCCAGCCTGGTCTATAGAGTGAGTTCCAGGACAGCCAAAGCTATACAGAGAAACCCTGTCTAAAAAAAAAAAAAAAACAAAACATTTACCCTTTGTCCACACATCTTGGCTGTCCTGGAACTCACTCTGTGCTGGGAGTAAAGGCGTGAGCCACCACTGCCAGGCCAAAGGGTAAAATGTAGCACACACTGTGACACATACAACTTCCACAATGAGACTTTGTTTTCTTTGGGAGGGTTACAGAAGTGGAGGGCAGGTACAAGGGGACAGGGAGATGAGTGGGATTGGAGTGCATGATGTGAAGTTCACTAAGAACCAGTAAAACGGGTTTAAAAAAACAGATTCTGAATTTAAAACTACCTAGGTTCAGATTTCAACTCTGTGTTAGCTTCCTTCTTAAGGCTTAACAAATTACTTTCTTCTAAAACATTTAAAATGACAACCAGTGATAGTACTAGTTGGATTGTTGACCCAAAAGACTATTATTAAGCACCAATAGTCTATAAGAAAGTCTGTTCTATATTCTAGGTAATAAGTGCTAAATGAAATGCACTTTTCTAATCTTCATAGAGTATATTTTTTAGGTAAGAAAGAGTGCCATGAAATTAAACATATGTGATACATGATCAGAAAAGAAACATAAGGTCCAATGAGAGCATGAACAGAGTCTGCACCAGTCAGGAGGACTACAAAGACCTCTCTGAAGAAGTGCTGTATTCATGGGACAAAAATGCAGAGGTGAAAGCTGGTCTGGGAACAGCTCCTGAGAAAGAAAAATGGTCTGGAGAAGTTCAGTGTATCAAAGAGTTTTGAGGCTCAATACTTATGTACAAGAACTAGATAGGAAGTCACTTGCTGCAGGTGGGGTATATGGGAAATTGAGCATGTTGGACTTTGTAGACTAAATTATGGATTTTTGAACTTTAATCCTTGATAAAGTAAGATGCAGGTGAAAATGTTGTGACAGATAAATATCACTTGTTTATACAGAAGTGAATTAGAAGATTCCTGAGAAAGGGAGAAATGGTCACTTTGTGAAGACAGGTGGCATCTGCAAAAGAAGGTGTCAAAAAATAACTACCTTCCAACAATGATTTTCTAACAAAAAATTAATACTGCCAACTCAAATTCTTAGTATTAGTAATTGATGATTTTAAGAAGACATGTATTAAAAATTGTTCCTACTTACTATGATATGAAGTTGATAATTAACCACTCATAATTTTAGACAACGATGTTAGTTTTGACTTAGTGAACAAATAATATTCTTAAAGATTTTAAGATGTGTACTTGATAAGGACTTTTAATTGGATGTGTAGGATGAGAGGAGAGAGCTCAGGTTTCTAGATTTGTGCCTAGAAAGCTAGTAATGCTATTTTTTGAAGAGCTGCAATTAACAGCTGCAAAGAGAGAGAATTAGTCTTCCTCAAAGATGAACCTCCAGTTGGTTATCCATTAACAAGTGGTCAGCCCTAAAGAACATACATATGAGCAATACTACACAGACTCAGCAGGTTGTATGTATATGTTTATTCATTTATGTTGATAATAATAGGGAATGATAGGTAAGGAAAATAGGGCATGAATTTGAGAGATGGGAGTTACAGAATTAGTGGGAGGAGAGGGGTGCAGAAACTAATTATATTTCAATTAAAAATAAAATAAGTTAGTTAAATAAACTAAAACTTAAACAATGGAAGAGAAGGTAGTCGTTGCCAGGAGAGCCTTCAGTGACTGAGCAGAGGGATATTATTTGCTGAAATTCTAAATAATTGATTTAGGAATTTCTCATTTATATGCTAGGAAGCCAGGTGTTTCACAGTCACATATTCTCACTATGCATAGTGGCACACATATACTCTTTCACACTGCCTACCATATCTTATTAGGTAGCCCCAGTGGCTCCTGGTTTACAAATACCACAGGTTACATATCTAAAAAATGATAAATACTGCTTTAGCCAAATATACTTCAGTGTGGTTTTGGTAGCTGTATTGAGTCAGAACCTTTGGGCTTAATCCTTGTGTTCATAGGAATCCACAATGGGAGGCATAGAAAGAAGGCATAACAAAGGTATATACAACTGAGATGGGTGTGATGGTCTGTATATGCTCAGCCCAGGGAGTGGCACTATTAGAAGGTGTGGCCTTGTTGTAGTAGGTGTGTCACTATGGGTGTGGGCTTTTAAGCCCTTCATCCTAGCTGCCTAGAAGCCAGTCTTCCTCTAGCAGCCTTCTGATGAAGATGTAGAACTCTTAGCTCTGCCTGCACCATGTCTGCATGAATGCTGCCATGCTCCCTTGATGATAATGGACTGAACCTTTGAACCTGTAAGCCAGCCCCAATTAAATGTTATCTATAAGTTGCCTTGGTCATAGTGTCTGTTCACAGCAGTAAGACCCTAACTAAGACAATAGGTAAACAATCTTAGCAGAGAAAAACCAAATATAGTCACAGGAGAATGGTGTTTAAGGTGAAACAGCTAACCCTTAATACAGGAAGAAGAGTGTAGGAATAATTAGTTTTTCTGTTGTACCAGTGAAAAAAGA
Source organism: Mus caroli (assembly GCF_978045245.1). NCBI lineage: Eukaryota > Metazoa > Chordata > Mammalia > Rodentia > Muridae > Mus > Mus caroli. The sequence continues at coordinate 53,721,197 of NW_028227266.1, read as the reverse complement.
CTCAAAGCTAATGGATCTCTATATGGAGATTTTAAGAAGTCTGAACTCAGTGTGTCCAAAGTATATCATGACTTCTGTGGGTTGGGGGCTGGACAAAAACTAATGTTCTGTGATATAGTTGAACAGTATTGAAAACAAGATGGTATCCCTCTATAGGGATCTGGAGAATGAAGGGATTGAAAACTGCCATGTAAGAAATACATGGTGAAACTGAGACAGTGTAAGGAAACCTGTTTCGAGTTCTAAATAATTCTCAAAGGGAAACCCTGTTCTGATTATCACAAATGAGGGAAGAAACTAATGCCAGATCAGCAGGGCTTTCTCTAGAATTGTCTGAAATGGAGTTGACTGCCTCCAGTGAGTAGCTGGTGAGCACTCTGTGGCTGGGATAGTAAACTGATACAAAGAAATCTTTATTTGGAAGGATAAGCTATAGGAACCAAAAGACTATCTGAGTCTCACTTTCTCAGTTCTTCTTAGAGTGGGGTTTGAGAATTCATACCAGCAATTATTGTGGTCCTGATTAGTTTCTTTTATCTTTTTACTTTTAAAAATTAATTTATTTTCTCATACATTACAGCCCAATCACAGTTTCCTCTCGCCCTTCTCCCTCCTCACTCCCCCCTTTCCCATCCACTGCTTTCCCTTCAGAAAAGGGAAGGCCTCTCGGGGATATCAGCAAAACATAGCTTATCAAGTTGCAATAAGACTAGGTACCTCCCTGCATATTAAGGCTAGACAAGGCAATTTAATAGAAGGAAAAGAATCCCTAAAGCAGACAAAAGTCTCCAAAACAGCCCCTGATCTCTCTGTTAGGTGTCCTACAGAAACATCAAGTTATACTGTGGGGCATGGGGCTGTGCACAGACAGGCTGGCCTCCAATCGAGCTGAGGTCTGAATCCCGAAGGGTGATAATTCACCTTCATGACACTGGTAGGCGTTCTCTCATGCTCCTGGAACTCTGGCTCCTGCCTAAGTTACCACCCCCCACAGCCCCCACAAGAGAAGCATGGCTAGAAGTCATGTAGGCAATGTCCCAAGCTTCTGACCTTCAGGCTAAACTCCTCAGTTACCTAGCAACAGTAAAGACCATAAAAGGGGCTGTTAGGCCCCCACCTCACTCTCTTACTTATCTCTCTTACTTCTCACTCTCTTACCTCTTACCCCTCACTCTCACCCCCTATCTCCTCTCTCTTTGTCTTCTTCTCTCCTCTCTCCGCTCCTCTCCCCCTCTTTTTTAAAAGATTTATTTGTTTGTTTGTTTTATTTGTTTGTTTATTGATTGATTGATTGATTGATTGATTATATATAAGTACACTGTAGTTGTCTTCAGACACACCAGAAGAGGGCATCAGATCTCGTTATGAATGGTTGTGAGCTACCATGTGGTTGCTGGGATTTGAACTCGGGACCTTTGGAAGAGCAGTCAGTTCTCTTAACCACTGAGCCATCTCACCAGCCCCCCCACCTCTCTCTCTCTCTCTAGCCTTTCCTCTCTCTCTCTCTCTCTCTCTCTCTCTCTCTCTCTCTCTCTCTCTCTCTCCCTTCTCTCTCTCTCCCTTCTCTCTCTCTCCCTTCTCTCTTTTTACCTGCCTTTCTATAATAAAGCTCTAAAACCATAGAGAGTCTCTGCTCTAGTCAAGATCTGCTGTGCTCACTCTCGTCAGGGTTAGGAACCTCTCTTCCCTCATCCCTCTCTCCCATAACCCCAGTGGCTTTAGCAAAGTAGCTCCGGGACTCCCAGGTAGGGCTGCCCCTTGCCACCGCCCCCAAAGAGTGGGTCAGAGGCTTAGATGCCCACCCGGGCATGAGAGGAAGGTAGATAGCAACCCTCCCATGCCTGACTGACCAGAGAATAGGTGGAACTCTGGCGGGGTGTGGGTCTCCCCTTCCCCCTCTTCCCCAGGGCATGCAGGCTCGCTGGTGGTCTGTTCAGTCTCAGTAAACCCCTGGGTCCAGGTGAGGTGATTCTGTAGGTTTTCTTGTGATGTACTTGACCCTTCTACCTCCTACATTCCTTCCTCTGTCTCTGCATGATTCATTGAGTTCTTCCTAATGTTTGGTTGTGGGTCTCTGCATCTGTTTCTGACAGTGGCTGGAAGGAGCTTCTCTGTGATGATTATACCAGGCTCTCCTGACTATAAATATAGCAGAATAACATTAGAAAGCATTTCATTTTATTTTGCCAGCATGTTTGGTTCAATTCTAGGTTTCTGAAGCATCTGGTCTCTGGTTTCTGGTTGTCTAGGCAGTGTCAGGGGTGGGTTCACTCTCCTGGCTTGGGTCTCAACCTGGACCAGTCATTGGTTGGCCATGCTCACCATTTCTGTGCCAACTTTACCCCAGCACACCTTGCTGATAGGAAAAAAATGTAGGTTAAAGATTTTGTGATTGGGTTTGGTGTCCCAATATCTCTACTGGAAGTCTTGCCTGGATATAGGAGATGGCCAGTTCAGGCTCTGTATTCCCCATTACTAGGAGTCTTAGCTCAGGTCACCATAATAGAGTCCTGGGACTTTCCATTGGACTAGATTTCTACCTTGCTCCAAATTGCCCCTCACTACAATTCCAGTTGACTCTCTAGTACTCTCTTCCTTTATCCTCCCTCAACATGATTCTTCCTGTTTCTGTCCCCACGTGCTCCGAGTCCACCCACAATATCTATTCTATTTCCCCTTCCCTGGGAGACTTGTGCATTTCCCCTTGAGCCTCCTCTGAGTCTGTGGATAGTAGCATGATTATCCTTTACTTTACAATTAATATCCAATAAGTATACTGTTGTAAGAGAGAATATACCATGTTTGGTTTGGGGGGTCAGGATAATTGTTTGCTAGTCCTATCTAGTTGCCTGCAAATTTCATGATGTTATTTTTTAACAGCTGGATAATACCCATTGTGTAAATGTACCACTTTTTCATCCACACTTTGGTTGAGGGGCATCTAGGTTGTTTGCAGTTTCTGGCTCTTATGAATAAAGCAGCTTTGAACATAATTGAACAAGTATCTTTTGTGATAGAATGGAACATCTTTTATATATATGACCAGGTGTGTATAGGTGGGTCTTGAGGTAGATCATTTCTCAATTTTTTTGAGAAGCCACCAAATTGATTTCCAATTTGGCTGTACAATATTGCACTCACACCAGCAATGGAGGAGTGTTCCCATTCCTCCACATCCTCTCCAGCATGAGTATCACTTGTATTATTGATCTTAGACATTCACAGGCATATGTGGAATCTCAGCCTCATTTTGATTTGTATTTCACTGATCACTAAAGATGTTGAACTTCCTTTAAGTTTCCTCTGTTGAGAATGCTGTTTAGATAGATGCCTCATTTCTTATTAATTAATTTATTCAATTTACATCCCAATATCATCCTCTCTCCTCCTAATACTCGTTCACACAGATCTCTCCCATTTTCCCCCTTCTCCTCTGAAAAGGGGGACTCCCCTGGGTATCACTCCCCCACCCTGCCCCGATTAATCAAGTCACTGCAGGACTAGGCACATCCTCTTCCACTGAGGCCAGACAAGGTGGCCTAGTTAGATATCAGATCCATAGGCAGACAACAGATTTAAAGAGACACTGCTCAATCTGTGGGGGACTGGTATGAAACCCAAGCTTAGCTTCTGGTATATATGTGCAGGGGACCTAAGTCTGTGCCTCATTTTTAATTTGATTATTTGGTTTTTTGATGTCTAATTTCTTGACTTCTTTTTGTATTTTGTAAATAGCCTTCTGTCAGATGTAAAGTTGGTGAAATTTTTTTTTCCATTCTGTAGGCTACTGTTTTGTCTTATTAGTGGTGCCTTTTGCCTTACAGAAGCTTTTCAGTTTCATGAGGTCACATTTATTAATTGTTGATTCTAGTGCCTGCACTATTGGTGTTTTGTTCAGGACGTTGTCTCCTGTGCTGATGCATTCAGGGCTATTCCCTCCCTTTCTCTTCTGTCAGGTTCAGTGTATCTGGTTTTATGTTAAGGTTGTTGATACACTTGGACTTGATTTTTGTGCAGGGTGACAATAAATACAAATCTAAGTTAGAACAGTGCCATTTGTTCTGAAGATGCTTTCTTTCTTGCACTGTATAATTCTGGCTTTATAAGAAACCAGGTGTCCTTAAGTGTGTGGATTTACATCTAGGTCTTCAGATTCTGTTGATCCACCTATCTGTTTTTATGCCAATATCATGCAGTTTTTATTACTGTTGTCCTGTAGTAGAGATTGAAATCAGAGATGGTACTACCTCTGGAAGTTCTTTATTGTACAGGATTGTTTCAGCTATCCTGGATTTTATGTTTTTCCATATCAAGTTGATTATTGTTCTTTCAAGGTCTGTAAAGAGTTGTGTCAAAATTTTGACAAGAATTGCACTGAATCTGTAGATTGATTTTGGTAAGTAAGATGGCCATTTTTACTATGTTAATTAATCCTACTGATCCATGAATGTGAAACATCTTTCCAACTTCTGATACCTTCTTCATTTTCTTTCTTCAAAGACTTGAGGTTCTGTCATACAAATTTTTCATTTGCTTAAAGTTAGCCCAAGATATTTTATATTATTTGTGGCTATTATGAAGGGTGTTGCTTCCCTGGTTTTTTTTCTCAGCCCATTAGTCATTTGTGTATCACAGGGCTACTGATCTTTTTGAGTTATTCTTGTATCCAACCACTTTACTGAAGGTGTTTATCAGCTGTAGTTCTCTGGTAGAATTTTTGGAGCCACTTATATATACTGTCATATCATCTGCAAATAACAATACTTTGACTTCTTTCTTTCCAGTTGTATCCCCTTGATCATCTTCAATTGTCTTATTGCTTCAGCTAGAACTTCAAGTACTATATTAATAGATATGGAGAGAGTGGACAGCCTTATCTTGTACCTGATTTTAGTGGAAGTGCTTTGAGTTTCTTTTCATTTAAGTTGATTTTAGCTATTGGCCTGCTATAAGTTGCTTTTATTACGTTTAGGAATGTCCCTTGTATCCCTGATCTCTCTAATACTTTTTTTTTTAATATTTTTATTACATATTTTCCTCAATTACATTTCCAATACTATCCCAAAAGTCCCCCATAGCGCCCCCCACTTCCCTACCCACCCATTCCCATTCTTTTGGCCCTGGCATTCCCCTATATTGGGGCATATAAAGTTTGCAAGTCCAATGGGCCTCTCTTTCCATTGATGGCCGACTAGGCCATCTTTCGATACATATGCAGCTAGAGACAAGAGCTCCAGGGTTCTGGTTAGTACATCATGTTGTTCCAACAATAGGGTTGCAGATCCCTTTAGCTCCTTGGGTACTTTCTCTAGCTTCTCCATTGGGAGCCCTGTGATACATCCAATAGCTGACTGTGAACATCCACTTCTGTGTTTGCTAGGCCCCGGCATCGTCTCACAAGAGACAGCTATATTTGGGCCCTTTCAGCAAAATCTTGCTAGTGTATGCAATGGTGTCAGCGTTTAGAAGCTGATTATGGGACGGATCCCTGGATACAGTAGTCTCTAAATGGTCCATCCTTTCATCACAGCTACGAACTTTGTCTCTGTAACTCCTTCCCTGGGTGTTTTGTTCCCAATTCTAAGAAGGTGCACAGTGTCCACACTTTGGTCTTCATTCTTCTTGAGTTTCATGCGTTTATCAAATTGTATCTTATATCTTGGGTATCCTAAGTTTTGGGCTAATATCCACTTATCAATGAATACATATTGTGTGAGTTCTTTTGTGATTGTGTTACTTCACTCAAGATGATGCCCTCCAGGTCCATCCATTTGGCTAGGAATTTCATAAATTCATTCTTTTTAATAGCTGAGTAGTACTCCATTGTGTAAATGTACCATAATTTCTGTATCCATTCCTCTGTTGAGGGACATCTGGGTTCTTTCCAGCTTCTGGCTATTATAAATAGGGCTGCTATGAACATAGTGGAGCATGTGTCCTTTTTACCGGTTGGGACATCTTCTGGATATATGCCCAGGAGAGGTATTGCTGGATCCTCCGGTAGTACTATGTCCAATTTTCTGAGGAACCGCCAGACTGATTTCCAGAGTGGTTGTACAAGCTTGCAATCCCACCAACAATGGAGGAGTGTTCCTCTTTCTCCACATCCTCGCCAGCATCTGCTGTCACCTGAATTTTTGATCTTAGCCATTCTGACTGGTGTGAGGTGGAATCTCAGGGTTGTTTTGATTTGCATTTCCCTGATGATTAAGGATGTTGAACATTTTTTCAGGTGCTTCTCTGCCATTCGGTATTCCTCAGGTGAGAATTCTTTGTTCAGTTCTGAGCCCCATTTTTTAATGGGGTTATTTGACTTTCTGGAGTCCACCTTCTTGAGTTCTTTATATATATTGGATATTAGTCCCTTATCTAATACTTTTATTATGAAGGGGTGTTGGATTTTATCCAAGCCTCTTTCAATATCTAATGAGATAATTATGTGGATTTTTTTTTTAGTTTGTTTATATGGTGAATTACATCGACAGATTTCCATATGTTGAACCATTCCTGCATTCCTGGGATGAAGCCCACTCAATCATGATGTAATGTATTTTTGATGTGTTCTTGAATTCAGTTTGCAAGTATTTTTTATTATTTTTGCATTAATGTTCATATAGGAAATAGGTGGTTTAAGTATCAGGGTGACTGGCCTTGTAAAATGAATTTGGCAGTGTTCTATCTGTTTCTATTTTGTGAAATAATTTGAGGAGTATTGGCATCAGCTCTTTGAAATTCTGGTAGAATTTTATGATAAAACCATATGGCCCTGGGCTTTTTTTTTCCAATATCTTGCTCTTCAGCTTCCTTTACCTTTTTATTTGGATGCCAAAGAGCCAGGCATTGGCTTGTCCATTGAAAGACTGGCAAAGCCTTTGAAGTTATTCTCTTCTTCTGTCATGACTCTTAGCTCTCTCGGTTTTGTAAACATTTCAGATGGGCATTGGAGGTCCTATTAGCTGGGAGGACAATTTAAATTCTTCAGCAGAACTGTCTCCCTTCTTTGGAGCAAAAGGCTTTCTGGGGAAAGTATGAGCCTGAAGTGATACTCCTTCAGGCACTGTACATTGGCCTGTAGTGGTTCAGTGAATTTGTTTCGCCTCCTTGGGTCCACAGAGATGCTGATGGTGCCAGCCAATTTTTGTGGTTACCAGCCACCCTGAGTTCTTCCAGGCTGAAGGCCCTGCCAGCTCTGACCTTGGTATGGTATCTCACTGTAGGGCACCTCTCTATGGGCCTGATGGGACCAGATGCAAGACAAGGGGCAATTCAGTTTGCCTGCCAGCCCTTACATTTACAGATCTTGCATGCTGGCTGGTTGAACCAAGTGTGCACTCGCTGATGCCAGTTCTTGTGGAAGAGAGGCTTCCATATCATGCCATTCTGGCTGAGCGACATGGTTGCCTCCTGTACAAGAGAACAGCTGAGCAGAAAGGAGACTTGGGAAATTTTTAATGACTGCTTCTATTTCCTTAGGAGTTATAGGTCTATTTAAGTTGTTTGTCTGATCTTGATTTAACTTTGGTAAATGGTAATCTATCGTGAAAATTATTAATTTCTTTTTAGATTTTCCAATTGTTTTGGAGTATAGGTTTTTAAAGTATGACCTAATGATTCCCTGAATTCCCTTAATGTCTATTGTTATGTTCCTCTTTTGTTTCTGATTTTGGATATTCTCTCTTTGTCTTTTAGTTAGTTTGGATAAGGGTTTTCCTATCTTGTTGATTTTCTCAAAGAACCAACTTTTTTTCGTTGATTTTTTTTTTAATATTATTCTCTTTGTTTCTATTTTATTGATTTCACCCCTGAGATTGATTATATTCTGCCTTCTAATCCTCTTGGGTGTGTTTGCTTCTTTTTGCTCTAGAGCTTCCAGGTTGCTATTAAGTCCCTAGTATGATATTTCTCTAACTTCTTTCTGAGGGCACTTAGTGCTGTGAACTTTTCTCTCAGCACTGTTTTCATTGTGCCCCATGCGTTTGGATATATGTTATGTATTCATTTTCATTGAATTCTAGGAAGTCTTTAATTTCTTTCTATATTTCTTTCTTGACCCAATGGTCATTAAATAAAGAGTTGTTCAGTTTCTGTGAGTTTGTAGGCTTTCTGTTTTTTCTGTAGTTGTTGAAGTCCAGCTTTAATTCATTGTTGTCTCATAAGATATAGGGTGTTATTTCAGTTTCCTTTTATCAATTGAGACTTGCTTTGTGACTAAGTATACGGTCAGTTTTGGAGAAGGTTCCATGCGGTGCTGAGAATAAGGTATATTCTTTTTTGTTTGGGCACAATGTTCTGTAGATATCTGTTAGGTCTATTCGGTCATAATGTCCCTTAGTTACATAGTTTCTGTCTAGATGACCTGTCCATTGGTGAAAGTCAGGTATTGATATCTCCCACTATTAATTGTGAGGTTCCGTGTATGATTTAAGCGTTAATATTTCTTGCACAAGTGTGTGTTCCCTTGCATATGGGGAATAGATGTTCAGGACTGAGACATGATCTTGATGGATTTTTCCTTTGACGAGTACGATGTGGTTTTCCCCATCTCTTTTTATTAATTTTGGTTGAAGTATATTTTGCTAGATATTAAAATGGCTACAGAAGCTTACTTCTTGAATCCATTTGCTTAGGTTTTTTTTTTCCAATTCTTTACTCTGAGGTAATGACTATCTTTGATGTGTTACCTCACATCAAATGTGTATCTCATATACAACAGAAGGATGGATACTGTTTTGACATCCATTCAATTAACCTATGTCTTTTTGTTGGGGATTAGAGTTCATCAAAAGCCGGGCATGGTGGCGCATGCCTTTAATCCCAGCACTCGGGAGGCAGAGGCAGGCGGATTTCTGAGTTCAAGGCCAGCCTGGTCTACAAAGTGAGCTCCAGGACAGCCAGGACTATACAGAGAAACCCTGTCTCGAAAAACCAAAAAAAAAAAAAAAAAAAAAAGTTCATCAAAATTAAGAGGTTTTAATGATCAGTGATTGTTAATTTCTGTTTTGTTGGTGGTAACTCTGTGTGTGTGTGTGTGTGTGTGTTTCTTTTGGTTTTGTGGTGTGTAATTATTTCCTATGTTTTTGTGGGTATAGTTAACCTCCTGGGGTTGGATTTTTACTTCTCTTAACTTCTATAGGGCTGGATTTGTGGAGAGATATTATTTAAATTTGACTTTGACATGGAATATCTTATTGTCTCCATCTGTGGTGACTGAAAGTGTGACTGGGCATAGTAGTCTGACCTGGAATCTGTGGTCTCTTAGAATGTGCAACTCATCTGTCCAGGCCTTTCCCCAACTTCTCCTTTCCCCACTTCTCCCAAGCTGCTGGGTCTCTAATAGAGCAGACTGGTCTCTGGTAGAGCAGGGAATCTCTATTCAGTTGGGGGCTGGGTTATGGCAGCGAGGAGGGTGGGAGCCTGGGCTTCTCTAAGACTTCTAGGTCGGATTAGTTTCTAGATCCTTGGGAAAGTGTCTCCTTTGCACCTTGGTTTCCCCCAAATAAAATGACAAGTGTTTGGTGATGGGTTTTGTTTTGTTTTGTTTTACTGGGGGGGCGGGGGGTTGGTTTTGGCTTTGGTTTTCCAAGTCAGGGTTTCTCTGTGAAGCCCTGGAACTTCATCTGTAGATCAGGCTGGTCCTACACTCATACTTTCACCTGCCTCTGCCCCACAAGACATGCACTGGAATTAAAGGGATGTACAACTGCCTGGCTTTTGATTTTTCTATTCCTAAACTTATGTGAAATTGCAACCGACTTTAAAATCAAAGAATATGGAGTAGGGCCACAGGCCTCACCCGGCCGGATCAGCGCCAGGGTAGCGGGAGCGCAGGGTTGCCTGACACCCGCCAGCTACCCACGACCCCCGCCGCAGGATTTTGGGACTGCTGGTGAGTGGAACACAGCTTCTGCTCCAATCCAATTGCGCGGGACCTGAGACTGCATTAGTTAGGGAAGCAGAAACCGGCCTGAGTAGGGCCACAGGCCTCACCCGGCCGGATCAGCGCCAGGGTAGCGGGAGCGCAGGGTTGCCTGACACCCGCCAGCTACCCACGACCCCCGCCGCAGGATTTTGGGACTGCTGGTGAGTGGAACACAGCTTCTGCTCCAGTCCAATCACGCGGGACCTGAGACTGCTCTGGTTGGGGAGAGAGAAATCCGGCCTACATAGGGCCACAACCCTCTTCCGGTCAGAAAAGCACCTGGGCAGCTGGGGCGCAGGGTCTGCTGACACTCGCCAGCTACCCACAACACCCGCCACAGGATCTTAAGACTTCTGGTGAGTGGAGCACAGCTTCTGCTCCAATCCAATTGCGCGGGACCTGAGACTGCATTAGTTAGGGAAGCAGAAACCGGCCTGAGTAGGGCCACAGGCCTCACCCGGCCGGATCAGCGCCAGGGTAGCGGGAGCGCAGGGTTGCCTGACACCCGCCAGCTACCCACGACCCCCCGCCGCAGGATTTTGGGACTGCTGGTGAGTGGAACACAGCTTCTGCTCCAGTCCAATCACGCGGGACCTGAGACTGCTCTGGTTGGGGAGAGAGAAATCCGGCCTACATAGGGCCACAACCCTCTTCCGGTCAGAAAAGCACCTGGGCAGCTGGGGCGCAGGGTCAGCTGACACTCGCCAGCTACCCACAACACCCACCACAGGATCTTAAGACTTCTGGAGAGCGGAACACAGCTTCTGCTCCAATCCAATTGCACGCAGGACCAGAGACTGCATTAGTTAGGGAAGCAGAAAAACGGCCTGAGTAGGACCACAGGCCTCTTCCGGCTGGACCAGCACCGGGGTACCGTCAGCTACCCACGACCCCCGCCGCAGGATTTAGAGACTGCTGGTGAGTGGAACACAGCTTCTGCTCCAATCTTTAAATAGTGACAACGATAACAACTAACCCCAGAGATTACCAGATGGCGAAAGGTAAACATAATAATCTTACTAACAGAAACCAAGACCACTCACCATCATCAGAACCCAGCACCCCCACTTCGCCCAGTCCAGGGCACCCCAACACACCAGAAAAGCTAGACACGGATTTAAAAGCATATCTCCTGATGATGATAGAGGACTTCAAGAAGGACTTTAATAACACACTTAAAGAAATGCAGGAGAACACTGATAAAAAGGCAGAAGACAATAAAGAGGAAGCACAAAAATCCCTTAAAGAATTGCAGGAGAACACTGCTAAAGAGTTACAAATCCTTAAAGAAAAACATGATAACATAATCAAACAGGTAGAAGTCCTTACAGAAAAACAGGAAAACACATCCAAACAGATGATGGAAATGAACAAAACCATACTAGACCTAAAAAGGGAAGTAGACACAATAAAGAAAACCCAAAATGAGGCAACACTGGAGATAGAAACCCTAGGAAAGAAATCTGGAACCATAGATACGAGCATCAGCAACAGAATACAAGAGATGGAAGAGAGAATCTCAGGTGCAGAAGATTCCATAGAGAACATCGGCACAACAATCAAGGAAAATGTAAAATGCAAAAAGATCCTAACTCAAAACATCCAAGAAATACAGGACATAATGAGAAGACCAAACCTACGGATAATAGGAGTGGATGAGAATGAAGATTTTCAACTCAAAGGACCAGCAAACATCTTCAACAAAATTATAGAAGAAAACTTCCCAAATCTAAAGAAAGAGATGCCCATGAACATACAAGAAGCCTACAGAACTCCAAATAGACTGGACCAGAAAAGAAATACCTCCGGACACATAATAATCAGAGCAACAAATGTTCTAAATAAAGATAGAATACTAAAAGCAGTAAGAGAAAAAGGCCAAGTAACATATAAAGGCAAGCCTATCAGAATTACACCAGACTTTTCACCAGAGACTATGAAAGCCAGAAGATCCTGGACGGATGTTATACAGACACTAAAAGAACACAAATTCCAGCCCAGGCTACTATACCCAGCCAAACTCTCAATTAACATAGATGGAGAAACCAAAGTATTCCACGACAAAACCAAATTCACACATTATCTCTCCACGAATCCAGCCCTTCAAAGGATAATAACAGAAAAAAACCAATACAAGGACAGGAACCACGCCCTAGAAACAACAAGAAGGTAATCCCTCAACAAACCTAAAAGAAGACAGCCACAAGAACATAATGCCAACTTTAACATCAAAAATAACAGGAAACAACAATTACTTTTCCTTAATATCTCTTAATATCAATGGACTCAACTCCCCGATAAAAAGACATAGACTATCAAACTGGCTACACAAACAAGACCCAACATTTTGCTGCTTACAGGAAACTCATCTCAGAGAAAAGGATAGACACTACCTCAGAATGAAAGGCTGGAAAACAATTTTCCAAGCAAATGGCATGAAGAAACAAGCTGGAGTAGCCATTCTAATATCTGATAAGATTGACTTCCAACCCAAAGTCATTAAAAAAGACAGGGAGGGACACTTCATACTCATCAAAGGTAAAATCCTCCAAGAGGAACTATCAATCCTGAATATCTATGCTCCAAATACAAAGGCAGCCACATTCATTAAAGAAACTTTAGTAAAGCTCAAAGCACACATTGCACCTCATACAATAATAGTGGGAGACTTCAACACACCACTTTCACCAATGGACAGATCATGGAAACAGAAACTAAACAGGGACACAGTGAAACTAACAGAAATTATGAATCAAATGGATCTGGCAGATATCTACAGAACATTCTATCCTAAAACAAAAGGATATACCTTCTTCTCAGCACCTCATGGTACCTTCTCCAAAATTGACCACATAATTGGTCACAAAACAGGCCTCAACAGATATAAAAATATTGAAATTGTCCCATGCATCCTATCAGATCACCATGGACTAAGGCTGATCTTCAATAACAAAATAAATAATAGAAAGCCAACCTTCACGTGGAAACTGAACAACACTCTTCTCAATGATACCTTGGTCAAGGAAGGAATAAAGAAAGAAATTAAGGACTTTTTAGAGTTCAATGAAAATGAAGCCACAACATACCCAAACTTATGGGACGCAATGAAAGCATTTCTAAGAGGAAAACTCATAGCTCTGAGTGCCTCCAAAAGGAAACTAGAGAGAGCACACATTAGCAGCTTGACAACACACCTAAAAGCACTAGAACAAAAGGAAGCAAATTCACCCAAGAGGAGTAGACGGCAGGAAATAATCAAACTCAGGGGTGAAATCAACCAAGTGGAAACAAGAAAAACTATTCAAAGAATCAACCAATCAAGGAGCTGGTTCTTTGAGAAAATCAACAAGATAGATAAACCCTTAGCCAGACTCACTAGAGGGCACAGGGAAAGCATCCTAATTAACAAAATCAGAAATGAAAAAGGAGACATAACAACAGATCCTGAAGACATCCAAAACACCATCAGATCCTTCTACCAAAGGCTATACTCAACAAAACTGGAGAACCTGGATGAAATGGACAAGTTCCTAGACAGATACCAGGTACCAAAGCTGAATCAAGATCAGGTTAATGATCTAAACAGCCCTATATCCCCCAAAGAAATAGAAGCAGTCATTAATAGTCTCCCAACTAAAAAAAGCCCAGGACCAGATGGGTTTAGTGCAGAGTTCTATCAGACCTTCAAAGAAGATCTAATCCCAGTTCTTCACAAACTATTCCACAAAATAGAAACAGAAGGTACTCTACCCAACTCATTCTATGAAGCCACAATTACTCTGATACCTAAACCACAAAAAGACCCAACAAAGATAGAAAACTTCAGACCAATATCCCTTATGAATATTGATGCAAAAATCCTCAATAAAGTTCTTGCTAACCGAATCCAAGAACACATCAAAACAATCATCCATCCTGACCAAGTAGGTTTCATCCCAGGGATGCAGGGATGGTTCAATATACGGAAATCCATCAACGTAATCCAGTATATAAACAAACTCAAAGACAAAAACCACATGGTCATCTCCTTAGATGCGGAAAAAGCATTTGACAAGATCCAACACCCATTCATGATAAAAGTCTTGGAAAGATCAGGAATTCAAGGCCCATACCTAAACATGATAAAAGCAATCTACAGCAAACCAGTAGCCAACATCAAAGTAAATGGTGAGAAGCTTGAAGCAATCCCTCTAAAATCAGGGACTAGACAAGGCTGTCCACTTTCTCCATACCTATTCAACATTGTACTTGAAGTCCTAGCCAGAGCAATTCGACAACAAAAGGAGATCAAAGGGATACAAATTGGAAAAGATGAAGTCAAAATATCACTTTTTGCAGATGATATGATAGTATATATAAGTGACCCTAAAAATTCCACCAGAGAACTCCTAAGCCTGATAAACAGCTTCGGTGAAGTAGCTGGATATAAAATTAACTCAAACAAATCAATGGCCTTTCTCTACACAAAGAATAAACAGGCTGAGAAAGAAATTAGGGAAACAACACCCTTCTCAATAGTCACAAATAATATAAAATATCTTGGCGTGACTCTAACTAAGGAAGTGAAAGATCTGTATAATAAAAACTTCAAGTCTCTGAAGAAAGAAATTATAGAAGATCTCAGAAGATGGAAAGATCTCCCATGCTCATGGATTGGCAGGATCAACATTGTAAAAATGGCTATCTTGCCAAAAGCAATCTACAGATTCAATGCAATCCCCATCAAAATCCCAACTCAATTCTTCAACGAATTAGAAAGTGCAATCTGCAAATTCATCTGGAATAACAAAAAACCTAGGATAGCAAAAACTCTCCTCAAGGATAAAAGAACCTCTGGTGGAATCACCATGCCGGACCTAAAGCTCTACTACAGAGCAATTGTGATAAAAACTGCATGGTACTGGTATAGTGACAGACAAATAGACCAATGGAATAGAATTGAAGACCCAGAAATGAATCCACACACCTATGGTCACTTGATCTTCGACAAGGGAGCTAAAAACATCCAGTGGAAGAAAGACAGCATTTTCAACAAATGGTGCTGGCACAACTGGTTGTTAACATGTAGAAGAATGCGAATCGATCCATTCCTATCTCCTTGTACTAAGGTCAAGTCTAAGTGGATCAAGGAACTTCACATAAAACCAGAGACACTGAAACTTATAGAGGAGAAAGTGGGGAAAAGCCTTGAAGATATGGGCACAGGGGAAAAATTCCTGAATCGAACAGTAATGGCTTGTGCTGTAAGATCGAGAATTGACAAGTGGGACCTCATGAAACTACAAAGCTTCTGCAAGGCTAAAGACACCATCAATAAGACAAAAAAACCACCAACAGATTGGGAAAGGATCTTCACCTATCCTAAATCAGATAAGGGACTAATATCCAATATATATAAAGAACTCAAGAAGGTGGACTCCAGAAAGTCAAATAACCCCATTAAAAAATGGGGCTCAGAACTGAACAAAGAATTCTCACCTGAGGAATACCGAATGGCAGAGAAGCACCTGAAAAAATGTTCAACATCCTTAATCATCAGGGAAATGCAAATCAAAACAACCCTGAGATTCCACCTCACACCAGTCAGAATGGCTAAGATCAAAAATTCAGGTGACAGCAGTTGCTGGCGAGGATGTGGAGAAAGTGGAACACTCCTCCATTGTTGGTGGGATTGCAAGCTTGTACAACCACTCTGGAAATCAGTCTGGCGGTTCCTCAGAAAATTGGACATAGTACTACCGGAGGATCCAGCAATACCTCTCCTGGGCATATATCCAGAAGATGTCCCAACCGGTAAAAAGGACACATGCTCCACTATGTTCATAGCAGCCCTATTTATAATAGCCAGAAGCTGGAAAGAACCCAGATGTCCCTCAACAGAGGAATGGATACAGAAATTATGGTACATTTACACAATGGAGTACTACTCAGCTATTAAAAAGAATGAATTTATGAAATTCCTAGCCAAATGGATGGACCTGGAGGGCATCATCTTGAGTGAAGTAACACAATCACAAAAGATCTCACACAATATGTATTCATTGATAAGTGGATATTAGCCCAAAACTTAGGATACCCAAGATATAAGATACAATTTGATAAACGCATGAAACTCAAGAAGAATGAAGACCAAAGTGTGGACATTGTGCACCTTCTTAGAATTGGGAACAAAACACCCAGGGAAGGAGTTACAGAGACAAAGTTCGTAGCTGTGATGAAAGGATGGACCATTTAGAGACTGCTGTATCCAGGGATCCGTCCCATAATCAGCTTCTAAACGCTGGCACCATTGCATACACTAGTAAGATCTTGCTGAAAGGACCCAAATATAGCTGTCTCTTGTGAGACGATGCCGGGGCCTAGCAAACACAGGAGTGGATGTTCACAGTCAGCTATTGGATGTATCACAGGGCTCCCAATGGAGAAGCTAGAGAAAGTACCCAAGGAGCTAAAGGGATCTGCAACCCTATTGTTGGAACAACATGATGTACTAACCAGAACCCTGGAGCTCTTGTCTCTAGCTGCATATGTATCGAAAGATGGCCTAGTCGGCCATCAATGGAAAGAGAGGCCCATTGGACTTGCAAACTTTATATGCCCCAATATAGGGGAATGCCAGGGCCAAAAGAATGGGAATGGGTGGGTAGGGAAGTGGGGGGCGCTATGGGGGACTTTTGGGATAGTATTGGAAATGTAATTGAGGAAAATATGTAATAAAAATATTAAAAAAAAAAAAATCAAAGAATATTGTGTGGAAGAGTATACTTTGTAATAAGAATATGTGTATGATTCTACCAGAGAACTTTCAGATCTGATAAACACTTTAAGTAAAGAAGCTAGATACAAAATCAGCAAGTTAGCTTTCCTATCTGACAACAATAAACATGCTGAGAACAAAATCAGGAAAACAACCCCATGTACAGTAGCTTTCAAAAGACTTTGGAATAAACCTAACCAAGGAAGTCAAAGACTTATACTTTAATGAACATTTTTTAAATGCTGAGGAACTTGAAGATAAAAGTAAAATTTGAAAAGAATGCTCATATTTTTGAATCAGCAAAATTGTTTTTGTGGAAATGGCTGTATTAATAGAAGCTATCTATAAACCCAGTATAATCCTCCATCAAAATTCTAATGAGTTTCTTCACAGAAATAAAAAAAAAAATCCTAAAATTCATATGAAAGCATAGAAGACACAGAAACAGCTAAGGAATCCTGGGCAAAAAGAACAATGCTAGAGGTATCACTGATGTGATTTCAAGGTGACCAAAAGAAAGGGCACTAACATAAAGACTGCCACAGCAGGCCAGGGACATGGGTCCACAGGGAGAAGCACTTGCCGCCCAGCCTGATGACCTCAGCTGTGCCTGGAACCCATGTGAAAAAACACATATTAGCATTTATAATTGCTGCCCTTTTACCAAGAGATGGGAGGCCAAAAGAGGAGAGAGCCTGCCTCATACAAGATAGTAGGTAAGAACAAGATAGTAGGTAAGAACAAGATAGTAGGTAAGAACCAACTCCTGAAAGTTATCTTCTGTTCTCCACACTTTTGCCAAGGCAGACATACATACTACTACATCCACACACAACAAATGACTTTTTTTAATTTTTAAAAGACAAATAAATCAATGGAATAAAAAAAAAAAAAACAAAGGGTGTGGGGGACTTTTGGGATAGCATTGGAAATGTAATTGAGGAAAAGATGTAATAAAAAATATTTAAAAAAAAAAAAACAAGACACAACCACCTGATTTATGGACAGGTGCCAAAACACACTGGACAGAAGACAGCCTCTTCTACAAATGATGGTAGGAAAATTGGAATACCCACATAGAGAGGAATTAAACTAGAGCTCTTTCTCTTTTGCACAAAAATCAGCTCAGAAGTGATTAAAAACTAAGTCTAAAACCTGAAACTCTGCAGCTACTAGGGAAACACTAAAAGAGAAATAGGGAAGGACTTTCTGCAAGGGATTCCAGTAGCTCAGGATGGCAAAACCCCAAAATTAACAAGTGGGATTACATTAAATTTAAAAGTTTCTGCACAGTACAGGATAGTAGTGACCAAATAAAAACAAACAAAAAAACCCTACAGAAAAAGAGAGAAATTGTTAGCTCTACTTCTGATATATAAAGAATTCCAAAAAGAAAATCCAAAAGAAACAAAGAAAGAAAGCAATCCAGTTAATAAATGGGCTAATGAAATGCATAGCTCTCAGAAATCTTTAATAACCTTAGCCAAAGGGGAAATTCAATTTAAGAGTTCATTCAGAATGGCTATATTTAAGAAAATAAATGGCAGATGCCTTCAAGAGTGAGATGGGCCTTACACCGTGTTAGTAGGATTGTTAAGTCAACAACTGTGGAAATCAGTATGAAGATTCTTCAAAAAGCTAAAAATAGAATGTGCATGTGACTGAGCACCACTCTTGGGTGTATGAACCCAAAGGACTCTTAAGCCATCATAGCTCAGACACATATGCACATCTAATACTATTATAGTGCTATTCACTGTAGCCAATATTATGGAACCAATTAAGTGTCCACTACCAAGTAGGTAAAGAAACTGGTATATTTATAGAGTGGAGGTTATTAATTCTCAAAACAGAATAAAGGACAATGGTTATAATTTAAAGATTGTCATATTAAATAAAATAAGTCAGATATTGGCTGGGTTAGGCAGTTGCCAAGCCTGACATCCTGGGTTAGGACTCACATGGTGGAGGGAGAGGACTGACTCTGACAGGTTGTCCTTTGACTATCACTTGTATGGTATGTGCATGAGCTTATAAACACACCACACCACACCATACACACACACATACATACATACATATATACATGAATATTTATTTTAAATGGCAAATATTGTATCTTTTCTCTCATTTGTGGGTCCATGAAAATAGAGACAAGACTAGAGGGATGAGGTGCATGAATGAGAAAAGAGAATGTGTCAGGGACAGACATGAGCAAGGTATATGATAAATGTGTGTGAAAATCACCATGTTAATATATTCCACTAACAAAGTTAAGTTGAAGAGAATATGTATATAAAACCATTTGTAGTTTGCTGCTATTATAAGAGTGAAATAATGACATAACCGAGTAGTATAAGAATGTATACTAAAGAGAAGGTGGTGACTCGATGCAGGACCCATGGTTCAATCAAAAGGCAGGCAAGGAAAAAAGAGAGAAAGAAAAATACATTAAGGAATACATTTTCACCTGTTTAAAAAGAATGGTTTTAGAGTTTTGTCTGAGAGTTTAGAATTAAAAGGACCAAAAGCTACATGGCTCTTTCCCCAGACAAGGTCTGCTGCTGTACAGTGAGGAGGAGGAGTTAGCTGTAAGCCAAGCAGGTAACCTTTCTCTGCCCACAACAGATCACCCACCCCCAAAGGGGAATGTGTCTCATACCTATGTAATACAGATGTTCAAAAAGCAGGGCCTTGGGTAGGAATGTTTTAAGGCAGGGAAAAATTCAGCATTATTCTTGTCCCAGCTATTCTGTAGTAAGTGAATTCAAATTGAAGTATTGGTCATAAGCAGATGGCAGATCTATGTAATTGTGTACCTCAGCTAATAAAGGTTTCCCAAGAGAACAAGCTGCTTACATGGTACCTCTCCTTCACATGGAAGTAAAGCTGGGCGCTGCTTTGAATAGTTGTCTTCAGCAGTATGTGTACCTTTTCTGTAGAGTTCTGCTTGTTTTCCTTGGTAGCAAAACTTGGTTTGGGGCCTTATAAAGAGTTATCTTGTGCCACTGAAGCTAAGCCTCTCTTTACCTTACTTCTGGCAATTTGATACCTCTTCTACCTGAAATCCTTTTCTCTATTAAAACACTGCCATAAATTGGTCCTCCTCCTTACTTTCTTCCAGCCTTTCCCTAATTCAACTACAGGGCCCCCGACTTCCGTCCACTGGTTGGATGTAAGTGTCTCATCTGTCTCAGTCAGCTGCTTGTTGGGCTTCTGTAAAGAACACATGGCCTCCGAGGGCATTTTCCCCCATGCTGTCTGGATAAGTTGCCTGCAGCCTCGGCCCTGAGGCTTTGGGGATGCACTCCTAGTGGCTGCACTCTCCCTAGCCACAGATAGCCCACGAAAACCAAGCCTTGGAGAGTGGGCTTGAGTACAACTCATACCCACAGTCCGAGCCCTTGATGGAGCAACACCATGGTGCGCGCACGTTCATGAAGTAATGTGTGAACACTCTAGTTGTTATTGGTTGAATTTAGCTTAAAAACTCCGGTCTGGCATGGCAAAATTGCTCTACTCTTGAGGGCCCAATGGAGACATCGTGCCAAGAAACAATCTGCGTGAACCGCACACGGACCCCACTGGGACACCCATACAGACAGCAAGCCTGCACCACTACAGCTCAGCTCCGGAGGATCTGAAAGCAAGGAACATTGAGTTGAGTTGGGAGCTAGGTCACGCCCGCCAGATGGGAAAGGTTAGTGAGGAGTGTGTGTGAACAAGTACGGGCCCATTTATTTGCATTTGCTGTTTATGAATAAATAAAAAGTGTTAGAACCTTTTCCACTGAGTTTCGAGGAATTTGCTTTCTGCCCCATTTTATGGCAGTTCACACAACATTTATAGTTGGCAGGATGTTGTCTCCGTTAGGCCCTCAGGAGCTGAGCAGTTTTGCCATGCCAGACTGGAGTTTTTAAGCTAAATTTTTATATTTTACTGCAGTTCGCGACAGCCTCTCAGAGGACAGCCATTCAGAGCTCCTGTCTGTAAGCACACATCAGTAATAGTGTCAGACCTTGAGATGGATCCCAAGTTGGGCTTTGCCCTCAGTCTCTACTCCATTTTTAATCTCTGCAATTCTTTTAGACAGGAACAATTCTTGGTCAGAATTTTTGACTGGAATGGCAACCTCGTCCCTCCATTTGATACCCTGTCCTACTGGTGGTGGATTATACAATTTCCCTCTCCACTGTTGGGCATTTCATCTAAAGTCCCTCCCTTCAGCCCTAAGCTTCTCTTACTTCCCAAGTCTCTGGTACATTCTAGAGTGTCCACCCACCTCCCACCCCCTGAGGTTGCATATTTCCATTCATTCTGCTGGCCCTCAGGGCTTCTCTCCTGTCTCCCCTCCCCATACCTGATCATGTTTCTATTCCCCCCTCCTCCTCTCCTCTCCCACCTAGATCCCTCCTTCTCTCTGACTCCCATGATTGCTTTCTTCTCCCTCCCAAGTAGGATTGAAGCATCCTCACTTGGCCCATCTGCTTGTTAACCCTCTTGAGTTCTATGGATTGTTGTCATAGGTATTCTGTACTTTTTGGGCTAATATTGACTTACTGCCTCACAGAGATTTTTAAACAAATTATTCAGGACCTGTGGACACCAGAGAGCCATACAGAAATATAAATCATTAAAAATCTTTTCCCAGGCAGGAGAGTTGGCTCTGCCTCTTTTGGGTGCAGTACTTGGGTGAGATAGCCAAGACAGTGCTGGAGAGCTGGCATTGGTCGTGTGGGTGTAGAGAGAGATGACCAGATAGATGACTATGGCTTGAATGTGGGAAAGCTAGCCCCACCCCTCTTCTAAACAAAGCAGTAGAGCTGACCTTAGTGGAGCTGGCCAGCTCAGGTGTGCCACCCAGGACCAAATCTAAGGCTTTGATTTGTACTACTACCCCATCTGCTGGAGCACATAAAGGTGCAAGTCCTACAGATCCAAAGCTGCAGGATCTCCATGACACAGGGCAACCACAGGCTATCCAAGAGAAGTCCTGGTGAGGATCCAGTGTTGATAATATAAGAGAAGCCAGAGGCCATAAACAAGACCAATGACTCATTGCAATGGACATTTGCAAGTGAAGATGTTTAGACAAAAGGGTGTACTATGTGACATACTGCAGCTTCCACAATGAGACTTTGTTTTGTTTATTTAATTTATTTTACTTCTTTTTACTTTGGATAGGGAGGTTGCAAGGGTGAAGGATGGATACAAAGGGACAGAGAAATGAGTGATTAGGACATATGATATAAAATTCACAAAGAATCAATAAACAGTTGAAAAACCATACTTTGCCAAATTCGTGACGCTTGAACTTCTAGAAACCTCTGCCTCCTGGCACCATGTTACATACTTGAGGTTTGAAGAATACAGAGTTCCACACAGTGGAATTGACTAATGGGACTAGGCAGTGGGTCCTGACAAGAACATACCATGAAACAGGTCTTACATGGGAGGGTCATTAAAGAGGGGTACAAGAGGCAGCCTCTGGGGGAGAGAGAGAGAAAAGAAGAGAAAGGGAGAACACCAGGGAAACTGTGACTTTTACTGGGGCTGTGGTGCATGCGCAAAGGGGCATGTGACAGTGTCCCTTGGGCAGCTAGAGATGATATATCTTGTTGCTGGATACCTTGAAAACTGGTTGTAAAAATGTCTGATTGCTAACGTTGACTGTCTCAAGAGAACAGACTTAAAAATATTAATAGTGCACCGGATGGTTTTTAGTGTCAACTTGACACAAGCTGGAATTATCACAGAGAAAGGAGCCTCCCTTGAGGAAGTGCCTCCATGAGATACAGCTGTAAGGCATTTTCTTGATGAGTGATCAAGAATGGGAGGGCCCCTTGTGGGTGGTGCCATCCCTGGGCTGTGGTCCTGGGTTCTATAAGAAAAGAAGCTGGGCAAGCAGCACCCTCCATGGCCTCTGCATCAGCTCCTGCCTCCAAGTTCCTGCCCTATGTGAGTTCCCATCCTGACTTCCTTTGGTGATGAACAGCAGTGTGGAAGTGTACTAAATAAACCCTTTCTTCCCCGAGTTGCTTCTTGATCATGATGTTTTGTGTAGGAATACAAACCCTGACTAAGACAGTTAGAATTTACCAGTAGGAGAGAACTGGGTCTCTTCCTAGTCAAGTATGACATGCCTTTCAAACAGATCTTGTCAAAACAGATTTTTTTTTTATTGGATCCAGACTGATTGACATACCTGGGCATGAATCTTTAGGATAAAAAAAAATTCTGCCCCCTCCAAAAGAAAAAATAATCTCCTTGTGGGAGCTGTAGTGTGTCCCAGTGTATTCGAAGATATACCCTTTTGTCTGCACTTCTTTACTTGCAAATGCAGCTGATGAGGTATAGAATCAGCTCTCCACTCTCATGACCCCAGGATGGTGAGGGGCAGGCATCTTGCCCTCACCCACACCACCTTACAGAAGACGAGTAGCAGGGCCAGCTCTCCCAGGCTCCTATCCTCAGGGCTGGCTCACCTGCACCTCCCACTCCCTCTGAAACAAAGACCAGCTCTACTGTGCCTCCTGCACAAGGTGCAGGCCTATCTCCTGAGCTGTTGAGTGGCGGGCCAGCTCTCCCAGAATTCCCAGGGGGTGGGTAGGGCCAGCTCTGAACAGCCTTCAGACATCAATATGGACCCAGGTGGCAGCTCAGACCAGGGACTTCTGCCTGGCCTTTGGTAGAACATATCACCTGTTGCTGCAGAGCACAAACCCAGACATGCCCTCAGTGAGGGCTACCAAGGCCTTCCGTAGCATCACTGGCTACTCACGTCAGGCTCTTCTTCACTATCTCGAATCTCCAGTTCAACCTCTCTTCATTGTGCTCCCACTGTTCTGCTTCTCTTTTATCTGTCCACCACTTACTTGCTCATCTTAGTGGCTCCAGGGCCCTCTGGGGGTCTGGGGTCCGCTCAGGAATCATATGCCCTACCAGTACTGTGTGGCACCTGGGAGGGGTCATTGAGGGCTTTCTCCTCACCTGAGCCCTGTGACTCCAGACTGGGAATCACTTCTCAGGCTTGCTCTGCCAGCTGAGGCTATGCTGTGCGTGGCTGGGGGTCATGTCCAAGATTACTAGGTTGAAAGAAAGTCTCCAATATAAAATACAGAGAAGTCAGAGCAGGGAGAAGTCATGCAAAATATAAAAGAAAATCTCCTTTAAAATCAGTTTTTCTTTAAAACCTGTAATTTCACAAAATTAAAGATATAATTAATTAAATGAAAATCATCATGAAGGAGCTGGGAAGATTCCAAATCAGTAAAGCACTTGTTCCACAAGCAGGAGGACCAAAAATATCAAAGCATGCATTGCCAAAACCCACATAAAAAGCCAGGTGCAGTGATATACACCTGTAATCCCACCATTGGCAAGATGGAGAGACAGAGACTGGAGTGAGAACCTCTGGCTCAAACAAAAGACAGAAGGTGCTTGAGGAGCAATATAATGTGACTCTAGTTTATTTTTCAATTTTTTTCTTTTTTTACTGGATATTTTCTTTATTTACATTTCAAGTGTTATCCCTTTTCCTGGTTCTCCCTGACCCCAGAAACCCCCTATTTCATTCCCTCTCCCCCTGTTTCTATGAGGGTGTTCTCCCACCCACCTGCCCTGGCATTCCCCTACACTGGGGTATCAAGCCTTCACAGGACCAATGGCCTCATCTCCTATTGATGCTCAACAAGACCATCCTCTCCTACATATGTGACTGGAGCCATGGGTTCCTCCATGTGTACTCTTTGGTTGGTGGTTTATTCCCTGGGAGCTCTGGAGCGGGGATAGGTGGGGGAGGCCTGGTTGGTTGATATTGTTGTTCTTCCTATGGGGTTGCAAACCCCTTCAGCTCCTTCAGTCCTTTCTCTAACTCCTCCATTGTGGACCCCATGCTCAGTCAGTCCAATGATTGGCTGCAAATGTCCACCTCTGTACTTGTCAGGCTCTGGCAGAGGCTCTCATGAGACAGCTATATGAGGCTCCTGTCAGCATGCACTTCTTGGCATCCACAATAGTGTCTGGGTTTGGTGACTATATGGGATGGATCCCCAGGTAGATGGCCTTTCCTTCAGTCTCTGCTCCACACTTTGTTTCCGTATTTCCTCCCGTGAGTGTTTTGTTCCCCCTTCTAAGAAGGACCAAAGCATCCACACTTTGGTCTTCCTTCTTCTTGAGCTTTATGTGGTCTGTGAATTGTATCTTGGGTATTCCGAGCTTTTAGGCTACTATCCACCTATCAGTGAGTGCATACCAAGTGTGTTCTTTTGTGACTGGGTTACCTCACTCAGGATGATATTTTCCAGTTCCATCTATATGCCTAAGAATTTCATGAAGTCATTGTTTTTAATAACTGAGTAGTATCCCATTGTGTAAATGTACCACATTTTCTGTATCCATTCCTCTGTTGAAGGACATCTGGGTTCTTTCCATCTTCTGGCTATTATAAATAAGGCTGCATGAACATAGTGGAGCATGTGTCCTTGTTATACATTGGAGCATCTTTTGGAACATCCTGCTGTCACCTGAGTTTTTGATCACAACATCCTGACTGTTGTGAGGCGAAATCTCAGGGTTGTTTTGATTTGCATTTCCTTGATAACTAAGGATGTTGAACATTTCTTAAGGTGCTTCTCTGCCATTCAAGATTCCTTAGTTGAGAATTCTTTGTTTAGCTCTGTACCCCATTTTTAATAGGATTACTTGGTTCTCTGGAGTCTAACTTCTTGAGTTCTTTGTATGTAATGTCTATTAGCCCTCTATCAGATGTACAGTTGGTAAAGATCTTTTCCCAATCTCTTGGTTGCCATTTTGTCCTATTGACAGGGTCCTTTGCTTTAAAGAAGCTTTGCAATTTTGTGAGGTCGACTCTGTTTTTTAAAAAAGGAGCTTTTTGCCATTTTGTAAAAAGAAATGCAAATGTTGTCCTACTAGAGATATTTAAGAATCCATTCTCACATGAAACAGTGTTGAGTGTATAAACTTAGTCCATACAAAATTTTAATATAGTTCTATGCCAATCCTTGTGATAGCATTTTATGTGCATTACCTCAGTTAGCCACTTCAGGAACCTATAATGTAGACATGTTATTATCCCTGTTTTATAGATAAAAAATTAGAATTTAGAAAAAATAATATTCATATGACTAATAAAGGCAAAGGTGGAATTTGACTGGCCACCTAATCTCAGAGCCAACATCCTTGAATGTCTCATTGCCTCGGTAGAATTTCAGAAATTATTTAAATTATCAGAAAATATTATGATTGTAGAACTTTTACAAATCATCTCTGTCCAATTGTCACTGAAGCATACTCACTGTTTCTTATTTTTAGGTTTATGTTCCAGATGAAAATAATGCTGTTTTAGGAAGAAATACAAATAAACAAGTTTTTGAAGGCTTGACGACTGGACTTCTCAGAGCTGGTGCTGTGGTTTTTAGCTGTCTGATTGCCAACCGACCAGATGGAAACAGCCGTCCAGCTACACCAAAAATATCAACACAGGAAATGAAAAACAAACCCTCACAAGGTGATGCTTTTAACAGTCGAGTGCAAGACCTTATCAGGTAAAAGCACTACACTTCTTTAAAAAAAAATTTAATATTAATATAATTAGAACTTAAGACTCTCCAAATAGCTGTAGTTTTTGCAGCATGGTCCATAACTTTTTGGTAGAATCTAACCCATCATTTGTAGAAAGAAGGAAAAGCAACATAAAGCTCAACTGCCACTCTTGAATGTGGGACCAGAGTCCTATAGCTTCTCAGTAGCAACACTTCGCTTCTCAGAGTATCCGAGCGCCTGTCTCAGTCACAGTTTTAGTTAAGACTTAATATAACAAGAGTTCCATTATGGAGGACTTGTTAGAGCTAAGGCTTTGGAGTCTTTGCAGCCATGTAAGTGTACAGCTTCTCATTTAAACTAGATGAGGAAATTGTTCAGGGAGGTTAAGTGCTTTGGCCAAGGTTATGTAATGAGTTAAAAAGTCGAGTGGAAAGCTGAGACTGGAGCTCACATCTACTTAGACTGTCAACATCTGTACACTTTCCTCCACACAAATGCAGCAGTGTCTGACACCTGTTCAGGCTTGCCTTGCTTCCTTCAAAGGTCTCCTTTGCTCCAGGGAAATTAACTCCTACTTTAACATCTGAACTTTTTTTCCCCCTGTGAATCTTGAATCAGGTAGAATGTTTAATTTCCCAGCAGGGTTTCATCTGGTGTTAGTCAGTTACTGTTGCACCACTCAGCAAGCCTTCTGTGGTTTGCACTGATCTTTGGATTCCAAATCCTTGCAATTTGTTGCTCTATGAAACTTATGGTAGGTTAATAGAGAAAGAAAATGCCCTCCTCTGCACTGGTTTCTTTCACAGCTCATAAATTCCCTATGGCTTCTTGTGCTGCTTCATTGGGACGAGTTGTTTCATTCAGTATCTTTCCTTCACTCCCCCTTTCATCTCCCTGCCCTCTTTTTCGAGCATATTTATTGCTGGAGAGCACCAGGCCCTTCGGGTCCACAACCATTTATCTTAAAGCACTTGACTTTTACCCTCCCTGCCCTTTCTCTCAGTTGCTTGATCCCATTCAATTTCCTCATGTCCTTTTGGTCATTGTAGAACTTAGCCATCCCTGATGATGAATGTCATTGTGTCCCAGCATTCTCCCTTAGGGATGTTGTGAGCCCCTCCTTTGACTGTGGTGACGCAGAAGGTCCAGCCTAATGCTTTAGTACAATTCCAGTCCACCTTCTAGGAGAAAATGCGTGTATTTTCACATAGATTACTAAGTTGCCAAATCCTTCTTTTTCTAATTTTTTTATTTTTTATAGCTGTCACTCTCTTCAGACACATCAGAAGAGGGCATCAGATCCCATTACAGATGGTTGTGAGCCACTGTGTAGTTGCTGAGAATTGAACTCAGGACCTTTGGAAGAGAAGTCAGTGCCCTTAACCACTGAGCCATCTCTCCAGTCCCCTGCCAAATCCTTCTTAAAGGAAGAAGTTACTGTGGCGGAAATAGCAGTACTTTTCTGTCATGACAGATAACAGGTGTAACTTTGAAAAGATGATAAACAAGCACAGTACTTGAGAATAAACCCTTTGAAATATTATTTTCTTAAAGATATGCATTATAATATTGATTTGCTAAGCCTGGAGGTAGGACTTGTTTTGACTCATCTCAGTAATGATTTTATGGAACTCGCTCCCTTTGCCAGTGAGGATGCCTTACAGAGCACACAGAGCATAAGTATTCATTTCCATGTTTGTTTGTTTTTTAACCTTCCCAAATATTACCTGGCAGGAGACCATACTTTAATCTCTGCTACACCATGGGCAGTGTTGTCAGTTGTAGAGGTAAGTGGGAAGGTATTATTGCAGTCTCTGGAGCTGCTGCTGTCTGACTTGGCCCATAACTGGATGTTGAACAGAGCCAGAGCAAACCCTGACACAGGTCTCTTTCTTCTTACCTAGCACAGAACAGGACGGATATATCTTTTTCAGTATTTAATTATTCAGTTTTTAAATGCATCAACACACACAAAAACAATATTGTAGATACTATGCTCTAACAACTGGTAAGTGTTTTTCTCTTTTAATCTCAGATTTTAGATTTTTTTTTCTTATTGTAAATAAAACAAACATCACAGCTAGAATGACCTTTGTCAGTTTTCCCTATTCTTTCTCTTCTAAGACCTACATCATTATCTTAGAGTGAATAGACATCATCCCATGTCTGTTCTATGTGTCTGTGTGAACATGTGTGAATATCCATAAACAATATATTGTACTTTAAATTTGTATGACTTCTAATTTGTATGACTTCTTCTTTTTTTTTTTTTTCTGATTTTTTTCGGGACAGGGTTTCTCTTTATAGCCCTGACTGTCCTGGAACTTACTCTGTAGAACTCAGAAATCTGCCTGCCTCTGCCTCCCTAGTGCTGGGATTAAAGGCATGCGCAACCACCACCTGGCTCTTGTATGACTTCTTAACAATTATATGAACACTCTGATAATATTTGCCAATTACTTGTTGATACAATTAAATTCAACATGCTTTAATGTTGTTAATTTTAGCTGTTCTACAGTTCTGCTCTATAGATAAGCCCATAATATTTATTTACCTGTTCCCTTAGGAAACTGATTCCTCCTTTTCACTGTTCACTAAAAAAATGGAGCCAATACCTTATAGACATGTTCTGCGTTTTGTGTCATTTTCAAGGTCATGTACTTACAACAGGAATTGTGAAGGATAAAATAAATGAATGTTCATCTTTGCCGTATAATACCACACTGTTCTCCCTAATAACTATATAATTTTTCCATTTCTAAAATCAAAAAACAAAAGTTCCTACTTCCCATATCTTAGCTTTTATAATTCTCATAGACATAAAATGGTAAGTGGCTATTATCTTCATTTACATTGTACTTTTTATTAGTGATGGAGAACATTGTTCATTACCATTATCTATATCAATCAGAATTTGGTTGTAGAAAACAGAAACCACTGTAACAAATTTAAAATGAAAGGATTTAATGTAGAAAATTAGGTGCCTACAAAATTATGTTTGTTCTCCAGAAACTCCCAAAACAATAATGTAAAACTGTAGAGCTGTTATATCTGTAGCCATCAAGGACTGCTAGCTCTTTAAAAGTTAAGAATTGCGCCAGAGCAAGTGACTGAAGAGATCGATCACTCAGTGAGTAAGAGTGCTGGTCATGAACTAAGTTCAAATGCCTAGCACCTATGTAAAAACTGAGTATACCTGCTCCATGCCTGTGAGCCCAGTGTGCTCGCTAACCTGACAGTATGCTTCAGGTTCAGTGAGAGACCCTGTCTAAAAAATAGGTGGAAAACTTTAAGAGTTTAAATTACATTGATCTAAGGGAGTATGCACTGGAGACTGAATTTCAATCACATTTCCTATGGATAGTGTACTGGACAGTACACAAGTCTATATTCCTCATTTTCCTTAGTTCTAACAATTAGTAAAAAGGAGTGGGAGGGAGCAGCTTTTAACAATGTGAAGCCATTGTTTAGGATGGTGGGCAGGCCTGTTTGTTAAGAGCTAGGCAAAGCTACTCACTTGTTCATTCTCCCAGTCCCCTTCAACTGTCCTGGAGCTTAGTAACACAGACCTGTAATCCAAACTCTCCAGAGGCAGAAAATAGTGAATTGAAGCTGCTTAGGCTATACTACAAAACATTATCTCAAAGAAAAGGAAAATATCTCCATCTGGGTATATTTACTTCCATTTACCTAGGCAAGGCTTATTTCATGACTTGGAAGAATCTGTGTGCTCCAGGACTGGTACGCCTTTCTGATACAGTGGCCCTTTTTAGTATGCCATACACAGTTTCTTACGTTTCCTGTTGGAAGAATCTGTTATGTTCTGGCTTTGAGAGGTTTTCTTCTTGGAACATAGTAAAGATGCTGTTCTGTTGTCTTCTGACTCCATCATTTCCTATAAGAAATCAGCTTCTTGTATCATTTTCTCCTGTAAATAATGTGTCCTTTTTTGTCACTCCTCTCCAGACTTTGTCTTTGACTTTCTACAATTGACAGCCTGTTTAAATGTAGATCCTTTGTGCTTGTCCTGCCCACAGTTAGTTGAATTCCTTGAATCTATATAAATTGATGTTGTTATGCATAAACAGAAATCTATCCAAAAAGTACCTCTACAAAGAAATTTTTAACTATAGATGACTTTATTTGTAAGTTCTGTAAAACATTTCAGAAGGGAAAAAAATGCTACCAATCACACAAATTCTTTCTCAGAAAAGAGGAAAGAATACTTTGGGTTTTGATACCAATCAAAATACTTATTATTAGAAACACTAATAATAAGTCTGACAAAAATATTCCTCAAAGTCCCACATCAGTATCTCTTTGATGAATGTAGTGTAGAAATCCCTGACAAATGTTAGCATAGTTAAATCCAGCAACATACTAAAGGATGGTCAAGTGTGGTTTATTCTAGAAATAAAACACACTATCTTGATCTTTGTAACCCATATTAATTGATTGCCAAGGATAATAAAATGTCAAAGATTGTACCATTCTGTCAAGCTAAAATATTAGCCTGCTACAGTTTCATGGATGGCAGCAAAAGAGAGAAGAGTCCCTAGGTTAGAGAAAAATGAGTTTAATTTGGTTTTGCCCAACTGTCACAAGAACAACAGAAGATCAAACCAAGTAGATGCTGCGCATGAAGTTAGATTGTGACTCCCAATCCCTCTGTCTCTCCACCATGAATTTCACTTCCCAGTTTCATGCGCTTATTTGTTTAACCCAACAAACCCATTTGATGCTACCGTATGTAGGATATACATGGTGTGGGAACATGGGTACTGTTGTAGTAAAAATTTAATCTGAATTGAGGATTTCTACTACACCTTTGATCATTCAGTTCCCAGATAAAAGATACACAACTTTTTTATTTTTAGTAAGCCTTTAATGCATTAGAGCTGGGCTTATATCTACCCTCTAAGCTATTATGTCTACTTCTCTATAAATATCTCCAAATTATAACTTGCCATGTTCCATCTGGGCTGCTCTTAACTCCCACTGACCAGCTCTCATGGATGTGTTTTCATGATTCACTTACCTCATGGTAACTTTCTTCTCTCCACCTACCACTCCTTCCTCATGGTCTCTCCTCAGACCCCAAGTTCAGAAACCCAAACTCCAACATTTCTCTTCTGCCCAGCTATAGGCTGTAGGCATATTTATTCAACAAGGAGGGATAACTACACAAACATCGATTGTGTTGTGCAGGTTTTCTCATCCCTGGGGATGACAGTATTTAGCATTACAATATACTGCAAAAGACAAATCTCAACAGGGTAGCCCTCCTTGCCCTTACCCTGAAGAAAACTGACTTTACTTCCCTCAGCAGCCACCAGTTGCCAATAGCTCCTCAGCTAAAGGTGGGACTGAAGCAGCCTTTTTCTCCACCAGTTTAGGATTTTGGCTGGTGGGATTTCATGCAAATGTTGTGCATGTTGTCATAGCTATGAGTTCCTATGTGCAACATTTTATCATGTCTAGCAAACACTGTTTTGCTACAGATGATCTTCCCACCCCCATCTTCTGCAGTGATTCCTAGCCTTGCAGTGGGTAGAAGAATGGTATAGATGCCTAATTTAGAACATGGTCTCTTATCTCTACATAGGGCACTAACACTGGGTCTCTATATTAATCACCATCTACTACAAGAAGAAGCTTCTGCAATGAGGACTATGTATATTAATCTATGGGTATAACAATAAGAACTTAGGAGACAATATATTTCTATGTCCATTTAACAGAATACTAGGATTAGGTTCTGCCCTAAGCTATGACCTCACCAGCTGCAGGGGCCTAGTAAATGCTACCAGGCACAAGGTCTGGCTTTTAGAGAGGGCTTGAAATAAGGGAAATGAGTGGTTAGCCTCCTAACACTTGCACACTGTTGCACCAATTGGTATATAATGTCACATCAGTTGTTAGTGTACCCCACAGCGTTTACCTCTGGGTAAGAGTGTTACTTTTCAATAGCTGAGTAGTACTCCATTGTGTAAATGTACCACATTTTTTGTATCCACTCCTCTGTTGAGGGGCATCTGGGCTTTTTCCAGCTTCTGGCTATTATAAATAAGGCTGCTATGAACATAGTGGAGCATGTGTCCTTCTTGCCAGTTGGAACATCTTCTGGATATATGCCCAGGAGAGGTACTGCGGGATCCTCCGGTAGTACTATGTCCAATTTTCTGAGGAACCGCCAGACTGATTTCCAGAGTGGTTGTACAAGCTTGCAATCCCACCAACAATGGAGGAGTGTTCCTCTTTCTCCACATCCTCGCCAGCATCTGCTGTCACCTGAATTTTTGATCTTAGCCATTCTGACTGGTGTGAGGTGGAATCTCAGGGTTGTTTTGATTTGCATTTCCCTGATGATTAAGGATGTTGAACATTTTTTCAGGTGTTTCTCAGCCATTCAGTATTCCTCAGGTGAGAATTCTTTGTTTAGCTCTGAGCTCCATTTTTTAATGGGGTTATTTGATTTTCTGGAGTTCACTTTCTTGAGTTCTTTATATATATTGGATATTAGTCCCCTATCCGATTTGGGATAGGTAAAGATCCTTTCCCAATCTGTTGGTGGCCTTTTTGTCTTATTGACGGTGTCTTTTGCCTTGCAGAACCTTTGCAATTTTATGAGGCCCCATTTGTCAATTCTCAATCTTACAGCACAAGCCATTGCTGTTCTATTCAGGAATTTTTCCCCTGTACCCATATCTTCGAGGCTTTTCCCTACTTTCTCCTCTATAAGTTTCACTGTCTCTGGTTTTATGTGGAGTTCCTTAATCCACTTAGATTTGACCTTAGTACATGGCGATAGGAATGGATCAATTCGCATTCTTCTACATGATAACCGCCAGTTGTGCCAGCACCATTTGTTGAAAATGCTATTTTCCACTGGATGGTTTTTGCTCCCTTGTCAAAGATCAAGTGACCATAGGTGTGTGGGTTCATATTTGGGCCTTCAATTCTATTCCATTAGTCTACTTGTCTGTCGATATACCAGTACCATGCAGTTTTTATCACAATTGCTCTATAGTACAGCTTTAGGTCAGGCATGGTGATTCCACCAGAGGTTCTTTTATCCTTGAGAAGAGTTTTTGCTATCCTAGGTTTTTTGTTATTCCAGATGAATTTGCAGATTGCCCTTTCTAATTCGTTGAAGAATTGATTTGGAATTTTGATGGGGATTGCATTGAATCTGTAGATTGCTTTTGGCAAGATAGCCATTTTTACTATATTGATCCTGCCAATCCATGAGCATGGGAGATCTTTCCATTTTCTGGGATCTTCTTTAATTTCTTTCTTCAGAGACTTGAAGTTCTTATACAGATCTTTCACTTCCTCAGCTATTAGAAAGAATGAATTTATGAAATTCCTAGGCAAATGGATGGACCTGGAGGGCATCATCCTGAGTGAGGTAACCCAATCACAAAAGAACTCACACAATATGTACTCACTGATAAGTGGATATTAGCCCAGAAACTAAGAATACCCAAGATATAAGATACAATTTGCTAAACACATGAAACTCAAGAAGAACTAAGACCAAAGTGTAGACACTTTGCCCCTTCTTAGAATTGGGAACACAACACCCATGGAAGGAGTTACAGAGACACAGTTTGGAGCTGAGATGAAAGGATGGACCATCTAGAGACTGCCATATCCGGGGATCCATCCCATAATCAGCCTCCAAAAGCTGACACCATTGCATACACGAGCAAGATTTTGCTGAAAGGACCCAGATATAGCTGTCTCTTGTGAGACTATGCCGGGGGCCTAGCAAACACAGAAGTGGATTTTCACAGTCAGCTATTGGATGGATCACAGGGCCCCCAATGGAGGAGCTAGAGAAAGTAACCAAGGAGCTAAAGGGATCTGCAACCGTATAGGTGGAACAACAATATGAACTACCCAGTAAACCCCACAGCTTGTGTCTCTAGCTGCATATGTATCAGAAGATGGCCTAGTTGGCCATCAGTGGAAAGAGAGGCCCATTGGTCGTGCAGACTTTATCTGCCTCAGTACAG
Source organism: Mus caroli (assembly GCF_978045245.1). Lineage (NCBI taxonomy): Eukaryota > Metazoa > Chordata > Mammalia > Rodentia > Muridae > Mus > Mus caroli. The sequence goes on along the minus strand of NW_028227266.1, from coordinate 53,686,936 downwards.
GGGAACGCCAGGGCCAAGAAGTGGGAGTGGGTGGGTGGGGGAGCGGGTGGGGGACTTTTGGGATAGCATTGGAAATGTAAATGAAATAAATACCTAATAAAAAATACTGAAAAAAAAAAGAGTGTTACTTTTCCCCCCTAGTGGGATGCATAGAACCTTCCAATACTGTGAAAGCTAGTCACCAGGAATGACTTGATTCCTCCAAGTCCTATGACTATGACTCGTGTGTGGTGTCGTTATAGATTTTTTTTGTCGTTGTTTTTCCCTATAGTCCTGTCTAGTATCAATCATTATGTTTACTTGCCTTATCTCTTTAGTGTTCTTTAATTTGACATTGTTTTCATTCTTAGTCTCTGTCTCTCATGTACCCACAATTTTCAGTGGGGATGTTATTTTATGGAGCATTCCTACTTTGTCCTCATGATTCAATTACGATTATGTATCTTTCTGTGTTTACAAATAAGAGTATTAATGTTATTTATGTTCTTAATGGTGACTTTATCTTAGTGGAGAACCTACAGTTGGCATTAGAAATTTAAAGTTTTAACAAGAGTGTTTGGGTGGCCTGTCTGTGTGAGCAGTCCTGTGTAAAGTCAGTGGACCAGAAAACACAATGAAACACATGGTAGTGGGAGGGGAGTTATTGGGAGAGAAGGATAAAAAATTGTGAGGTTGTCAGGTGAACTGTAATGTAGTGTGTGTGTGTATGTATGTATGTATGTGTGTGTGTGAGTGTGTAAGTTGTCAAAGAATAAATTAATTTTTGAAAGTATATCTGGGAAGCATCATTTTGTCTTCTAAGTCCCTATGTTGTAATGAATTTGGTTCCCTAGTTCTTAAGAAAGTACTACTTGTTAAGACTGTAGAGATCATTATACACTTTCTTCACCTATTGTCCGATTCTCTAGACCAAGAAGAATGATGAGAGAATAGCTGATTGCTTAGTACTAAATCTAGAGACATTGGTACTTAAATTGTTTTATTCAACCCTATATTCTGTCTGTATGTCGAGGGATCCAAGCCTGGATGTGCTAAGATGTATCATAGAAGATGAAGACATTGCCATTGTGCAGATTGAGACATACTGTTCTCTCCCACTAGCTATGTGGTGAACATGGGTCTGATTGACAGACTGCATGGCTGCTTCCTCTCAGTGCAAGGCCCAGTGGATGAGAATCCCAAAATGGCCACATTTCTGCAGCATGCCGCAGGATTCCTACGTGGGATGTGTATGCTATGCTTTGCTGTCACTGGAAGGTAAGACTCACAATTAGAACATCTCTTAAGTTTTGCCTGTCTGAGTTTTACTGCTGTGTGGTAGTCAGTCAGCCTCTTCCCCTATATTTTCTTGTCATTGGTTCTCCACATTGAGATGTGGATTACTTTTTTTTTTTAGTACTACTGTCATAAAGACCTGAATGCACCCAATTACTCTTCTACTGAGATCCAGGGGTGTCAGGGGCCGAACCAGCGAGGAAACACACCAAGCCAAATCAGGCCATTAGCCCAGAGTAGCACAGCCTCACCATGGTATTGTTGCCAGTCACCTCCTTTTGGTTAATTCCTAGATCTTTATTTTCTCTACTTTTCCTTCTTCCAAAGTTCCAATACAAAGGAGTCATCCAACAACAGTAGCTTCCTGAAGGCACTCGTAGCTCATGGATGTGGCTAAAGCAAAGTGTGAGGCACTACCATGGACTTGAGCACCACCCTGTAAGGTATCCTCAGAAATAATTGTCAGGCCAACAGGATGGTCCAGAGATTGAAACCCACACAAGCCTAAGGGCCTGACTCTGTGATCCTCAGAGCTCAGGGTTGAAAGAGAACTCCCAAAATGTGTCTTATGACTTCCCCATATAAATTGTTGCATATATGTGCCCAGAATTCACACACACACAATAAAAGAAGTAAATTAAAAAAGCAACAGTTCTCCAGAAAGGACAGGGACTCTCCTGGGTGTTCTTTTTCTCTGAGTGAGAGTCATTCACAGTAGTGACTTGTTATATTGATAGGGATGTGGTACATCCCTGAAACAAACCAATAACATTCAGTAAAATAATCTGCTTAAAATTAAATTCTAAACAGCACTTGTTTCTATTTTGAATTTTCTTTCATCCCATATTTTGAACTTTTGTCACAAAGGAAAAAAAGTATTTTGGAGCATTTAGAAATCAGCTTCTAAAAGGAGTCTGACCCATCTTATTTCATGGCACACAGAATGCAAGTGCCATGTGCACAGTGGTTTAGGAGAAAGGCATTTCTTCTAAAATCATCACTGGTTTAGTCTGTTACATATAAGATCCCTAAACTCACATCATCTTTCTTACTCTGACCCAGCCCCTCTGTGACATTTATAGGAAAATTTATAGGAAAATTAAAATTGTCTGAAATTTCAGGGAAGCAAAGATAGCCAGCATTCAGTGTTCCAAGTAGTTTCTATCTAGGAATGTAACCAAAGTCTGCCTTTATGATAATAGAATTAGGAGTAGTCAATACCACATTACAGAGAGTTTAGATACAGGAACCGCTCTCTGTCTGAGCATTGGCACCACCTTAGAGCCCTCTATCTTGCCCACTTAGCTAGCTCTTCCCTGGTGGTCTCTTACACAAGAAGCCCCTTCTGGTCCTGATTCTTTATCTGTAGTATACAGTATAACAAACTTGCTAGCATTTTGTGTATATCACCTCTGCTCATTTTGAATTTAAATGACCATCACATAGGTAAGTATTGTGTTTATAAAAAGATAAAGAGAAGGGGGATATGTTCTATCGAGGTGTGGTGAGGAATGGGGGGAGGGGTGCCTCCGTGGGCCCATGCTGAGGCATCCCTTCCCCCTGAGAGACCAGCCACAGGACGGTATAGTATAAAATAAGGTTTATTAAGGACATGGGAGGGGAATTAAGAGGGTAGTAGAGTCAGAGGAAAAGGGGGGGGGGGCCGGGTGGGGGGAGAAGGAGAAGAGAAGTAGAGGAGTGGAGGAGTAGAGGCTGGCCATGAGCACGTGGAGAGAGAGGGAGGAGGGAATGGGGAGAGAGGGGGAAAGGGAAGCAGAAAAAAAAGAGCAAGAGAAAACAAGAGAGCAAGAGGTCAAGGAGGCAAGCAGCCCCACCTGGCTGTTGCCAGGTAACTGTGGGGTGGAGCTTAGAATGCTAACAGTAAGCATGTGGTTGCCATGTGGTTTGTAGTCTTTACCTTTTGCTTATACATCTTCAGTCATTTGAAGTCTGTGGCATTGAAAGAAAGTTAAAGGTTATCCATCATCTCCTTTCCACAGGGAAAACAACTGAACCAAACTGACTTGAATTAGTACTCAAGATTTCTGTCTTGGTGTTTCCATTTCTACACTTGACTTAATATTATTCAGAATGTTAACATGTGTATTTATTTTAATTTTCTCATTTATATATATGGAAAACAGGATTCTCATCCTTCATGTATCATCATGATCATATCCAGTGGCACTCACTGAGAGCATCTGCTGTGTGCCAGGTTTGTTAAGTTCGGTACTAACAACACTGACCTTGGGGAGCCCAGAGTCTAATGTGAAGTCAGACATGCAAACTAATGGCTACATTAAAAGACAGTGTACAAAGAAGAAAGGAAAACACACCAAGAGAAAGTTAAGAAACACTTCAGTAGACTGAAGTCTGGGGTTTTTATTAAGACAGGGTCTCACTTTATTGCCCCTATGGCCTGAAAGTCCTTATGTAGACCAGGCTGACCTTGAATTCATAGGTATTGGCCTGCCTCTGCCTCCTCAGTGCTGAGATTAAAGAAGTGCAGTACCTCACCCTGCAGTAGGCTGAATGTTAAAAGTGTGCTGGACAAGTAGGAAGGAAATGCAGTACAATGTACAGTGAAGCCGGCAGTATTGTACCGTTAGACCACCTATTAGCCCTGTTTCTCCCCCTGAAGGTATTCTTTGCCAAAGAGCAGGGGCCTAACCCTCAAACAGTGCATGAGTGGGTAATACTGTAGCTTTCCTATCCCTCTGTCGGATGGTTCTAAGGTGTGCTCATCACTGCCTCACATACAAAAGAAAAAATATATATTTACACCCATATCCTTGTTTAAAGATTGCTTTGGGGGTAACCCAAGCCAAAAATATATGAATATTTAAAACTATATAGTGTTCTGTGTTCAGTTTGATGTCCTTGTGACCATGGAGAATAAGGGACCATCAATTGAGCTCCTTAAATGTTAGTTGTAAAGGCTCAAAGGAAAACAGAGGCCTACTGCCACTGAATTTTTTGGGGCAGAATAAGATTTCTTTTCCAGAATGAGCATTCCTGAAAAGTGTAGAGATGGTGGCCAAAGGATTAGCAAAGAGCCTTTCTCATGATCCCCATGAAAAAATACTGAGTGCCTCTATATCCACTGAAAATAGAGAAGAGCAAAGGCAGTAAGATGAGGTAGAATAAATCAAATAGCAAGGAGCTTAATATGGGAGCTAAGAAGAATCTAGATGAACCTTCGGGCTTCTGATTTGTCACTTTTGATTAGTAAATGATATAGTCTCCAAATTAGATTAGATTAGTAGTTGGTAGTAATTTATTCTTGATGGTTTCTAAAAATTCTTAATTCCCCCAATATAGTTTCTTTGTTCAACTTGAGTGACTTAGCAAATTTCTAATAGCAGGACCTACTGCAAGAGCAGATTGTTTTGGACATAAATATAGGTTAAAGTGTTTTTGTGATTCAATTTACCTGGGAGAGAGTTTGTGTAATCTGCTACTCTCAAAATGGGGAAAAATGATCCCTACTTGTCATTTTTTTCAGTCTCCCAGCATTCCCTGAGCACTAAGGACCAGGGCAGGGAACACTCTACCAGTTAGTCATTCTCACCACATGCTTACATCACAGGCCTCCTGTGCTGTTCCCATGTCCTTATCGGAAGTCTGTATTTCTAAACTATAAAGTGTAGTGACCCGGTCAAGCATTTTGTTACATGAGTTAGAATTTCTGTGCTAGCTCACAACCTATTCTAAGAAGTAGGACCTGTGGTTTTGCTTTATTGTAAAAATTCACAGAAAGCCTGTTTTGGCTACCATAAACTAGATAGAACCAGAAAGCCAAAAAGTCAAGGAAGGCTTGTTCTTAAATCACTTTTGTTGGTAACCAAAATAAAAGACAAAGAAGAGCCACAGTGGCCTCTAAAAATTTCCTCTTGAACTGAAAGATCCTGAGATAATTAAGCAGGCTAATTGCTAGCAAGGGCTCTGAGTAAACACTGCAGACTGCCTGCAGCCAGGCCTTTGTGATGGAGACTGAGCAGGTTGACTTGTGGACTTCTCTCCTATTGTACCCTTAATCTTCTCATTTTTACCTAGGTATTCTGAAAGACAATTAGAGTGTCAGAATTTGTGCTGTTAATCTATGCTTCAGTATGGGGGAAGAAAGCATTGGCACAAGATTTCTACACCAGGCTTGGTTTTGAACAATGAACTTGTCTTTAAGTAAAAATTAAAAATGTGATAAAAACAGTTGGTTTTAGTTTAAGATTACTACAGATTTTTAAAATGAAAATTGGACACAAACAATAATTCTTACATAAACAAACCTGAACTATTTATGATAGGGTTTTTGAATTGCTTTTGTTTTGGCTTTTGTTACTATTGGTTTTCTAGACCTCGTCTTACAGGAAGTAATTTAAAAAAAAAACAAAAGGATAGTTTCAGGTTTTGGGCAGCATCCTAATCCTTTATCAGCTGAGCTCAGCCTACTATAAGATGTGGGCTCCTCAGCAGCACTAAGAGGATCTGAAAGTAATGAGTGTTTATAAGTCACAGTCAACACAGGCTTTTCATTTACTCTGCAATGACTTACTGTATTCATAACTGTGCTTGCAGTTATGCAGTAGGGCAACAGAGAACCAAGAAGCAGTGGACCAATACTTCTTTGGGGGTTTTTTGTTTGTTTGTTTGTTTGTTTCAAGACAGGGTTTCTCTGTGTAGCCCTGGATGTCCTGGAACTCACTCAATAGACCAGGCTGGCCTCGAACTCAGAAATCCACCTGCCTCTGCCTCCCAAGTGCTGGGATTAAAGGTGTGCGCCACCACTGCCCAGCTGGACCAATACTTATATAAACAAACAAATACATATATGCATATTCTATTTGAAAGAGGGGAAGAAGAGCTTGTAAGAGATGGTTGAAAATAATTGGATAGAGAATACATCTGAATTTTAAAATCATTCTGTAAAAAGGAATGTTTTGGATCCTTCCAGTTTCCATCTGTGCCCCGGAGCTGACCCTGTACCCTGAGCTCTCCATACCCAAATTCATCCTGGAGAGAACTGGTCTCCCAGGAGTACTGACACAGAGGCTTGCAGGAGGGACAAGTCACAGTCAGAGACAGCAAGACCAGCTAACATCAGAGATAACCAGATGGCAAGAGGCAAGGGCAAGAACATAAGCAACAGAAACCAAGGCTACTTGGCTTCATCAGAACCCAGTTTTCCCACCACAGCAAGCCCTAGATATCCCAACTCTGGAAAAGCAAAACTCTGATTTAAAATCATATCTCATAATGATTATGGAGGTTTTTAAGAAGGACATAAATAACTCCCTTAAAGAACAAAAGAACAAAGGTAAACAGGTAGAAGCCCTTAAAGAAGAAACACAAAAATCCCTTAAAGAATTACAGGAAAACACATCCAAACAGGTGAAGGAATTGAACAAAACCATCCAGGATCTAGAAATGGAAGTAGAAACAATAAAAAAAAAAATCACAAAGAGAAACAACCCTGGAGATAGAAAACCTAGGAAAGAGATCAGGAGTCATAGTCACCAACAGAATACAAGAGATGGAAGAGAGAACCTGAGGTGCAGAAGATACCATAGAAAACATTGACACAACAATCAAATAAAATGCAAAATGCAAAAAGCTCCTAACCTAAAATGTCCAGGAAATCGAGGACATAATAAGACCAAACCTAAGGATAATAAGTATAGAAGAGACATAAAGATTCTCAACTTACAGGGCCAGTAAATATAAAATTATAGAACAACAAAATTATAGAAGAAAGCTTCCCTAACCTAAAGAAAAAAATGCCTATAAACATACAAGAAGCCAACAGAGTTCCAAATAGATTGGACTAGAAAAGAATCTCCTCCTGTCACATAACAGTCAAAACACCAAATGCACAAAACAAAGGAAGAATATTAAAGCGGTAAGGGAAAAAGGCCAAGTAACATATAAAGGCAGACCTATCAGAATTACACCAGACTTCTCAACAGAGACTATGAAAACTAGAAGATCCTGGGCAGATGTCATACAGACCCTAAGAAAAAACAAATGCCATCCCAGGCTACTATACCCAGCAAAACTCTCAAGCATCATAGATGGAGCAACGAATATATTCAATGACAAAACCAATTTTACATAATACCTCTCCACAAAGCCCTTCAAAGGATAACAGATGGAAAACTCCAATACAAGGAGGGAAACTACACCCTAGAAAAAGCAAGAAAGTAATCTTTCAACAAACCAGCACAAACATAATTCCACTTCTAACAACGAAAATAGCAGGAAGCAACAATCACTTTTCCTTAATATCTCTTAACATCAATGGGCTCAATTCCCCAATAAAAGACATAGAATAACAGACTAGTTACTCCAAATAACTCTATCAAAAAATGGGGAACAGAGCTAAACAGAAAATTCTCAACTTAGGAAACATGAATGGCCAAGAAACACCTAAAGAAATGTTCATCTCTTTAAGCTTTCACCTTTCTTGCTCTCCTCTCTAGCCCTCCTTCTCTCTCCCCCTCCCCCCAACCCCCACATGGCCATGGCCCTCTCTCTCTCTTTTTCTACCATCTCTCTTTCCTCCTGCCTTTCTACAATAAAGTTGTAAAACCATTAAAAAAAAAAATGTTCAACATCCTTAGTCATCAGGGAAATGCAAATCAAAATGACCCTGAGATTCCACCTCACACCAGTCAGAATGGCTAAGATCAAAAACTCAGGTGACAGCAGATGCTGGTGAGGATGTAGAGAAAGAGGAACACTCCTCCATTGCTGGTGGGATTGCAAGCTGGTACAACCAACTCTGGAAATCAGTCTGACAGTTCCTCAGAAAATTGGACATAATACTACCAGAAGATCCAGCAATACCACTCCTGGGCATATATCCATAAGATGCTCCAACTTGTAATAAGGAGACATGCTCCACTATGTTCATAGCAGCCTTATTTATAATAGCCAGATGTCCCTCAACAGAGGAATTGATACAGAAAATGTGATACATTTGCACAATGGAGTACTACTCAGCTATTAAAAACAATGACTTCGTGAAATTTGCAAGCAAATGGATGGAACTAAAAAATATCATCCTAAGTGAGGTAACTCAATCACAAAAGAACATAAATGGTGTGTACTCACTGATAAGTAGATATTAAGCAAAGAGTGTGGAATATCCACAATACAACTCACAGACCACATGAAGCTATAGAGGAAGAAAGACCAAAGAGTGGTGAATGCTTCAGTCCTACTTAGAAAGGGGAACAATATAATCAAGGGAAGTAGAGAGTGGGAGGGACTTGGGAGGAAGAGAGGAGGGAGGGGAAAAAGAGGGTGCAGAGTCAGGTATGGGAGGAGATGGAGGAAATTGAACAGAGGTGTGTAGCAATGGGGGATGAGGAACTGGGAACAGCAACCAGAAAGTTCCAGATGCCAGAAAAGCCAGAGCCTTTCAGGACCCCACCGGGATGAGATTAACTGAAATACCCCACAAAGGGGAGGGAGAATCTGTCGAGACCATATCCAGAGGTTAGGCATGGCCTCCCAGTTGAGGGATTGGGCCACCCACCCATCTCCAAAATTTTAACCAAGAATTACTCCTGTCTAAAGGAAATACAGGGACAAAGAGTGGAACAGAGACTGAAGGAAAGGCCATCCAGAGACTGTCCCACCTGGGGATCCATCCCACATACAGACACCAAACTCAGACACTATTACAGATGCCAAGAAGTGCTTGCTAACAGAAGCCTGATGTAGCAGTCTCCTGAGAGGCTCTGCCAGATCCTGACCAATACAGATGGGGATGCTCACAGCCAACCATCAGACAGAGCACGGAGACTATAATGGAGGAGTTGGGGAAGGACTGAAAAAGCTGAAGGGGTCTTATCTGGCATCAATGGGAGGGGAGGCCCTTGGTCCTGTGAAGGCTTGCTGCCTCCTCAGTGTAGAGGAATGCTAGGCCAGTGAGGCTGGAGTGGGTGGGTGGGTGGGTAAGGGAGTACCCTCATAGAAGCAGGGTAAGGGGGTCTAGCAGAGGGGATTTGCAGAGGGGGAACTGGGAAAGGGTGTAACATTTGAAATATAAAGAAATAAAATACCAATTAAAAGAAAAATAATAATCAAGAGAGTAAGTACCTTTTTTTTTTAACTTAGGTAAACAAATAAAAATTCAGGGCTGGAGAGAAATTAAGAAGAGTGCATTGCTTCTGCAGAGGCAGAGTTCATTCTCAGCCCACTAGTGCCTGTAGTAACTCCAGCTTCAGAAGGAGCTGACGGTTCAAACCTCACATGCACTGGACTCACCCCATACAGACACATATGCATAAAAATGACTCTTAAAGCTCAAAAAAAGAAAAAGGAATGTTTTGTTATGTGTATCTATGTTTCCCATTTTCATATCCAAACTATACTAACAAAATATGTTGTAGCCAAATGATATTTGGAAGCCAATGTCATAAAAATATCAGAATGATTTACAATTTAGCCCACTAATCATGTGGGTATAAATGAGTGTTTCTCAAGTGTTTAAGAATACTTCCAAACCATTTGTTCAAACAAAGGTAAACTTTTAATTCTGCCTCCCTTCCTATCCATTCATTCATTGAACAAATATTTATGCCACACTTGCTCTGTGCCAGGTCCTATGCTAGACTTAGGAGAAAGCAGAAATGATTCAAGACTCACATTATGTCCTCAAGGACCTGGTAAGTTAGGAGGGAAAAAAAGATACATATACAAATATCCATGATAAGAGACAATGGAAAAGAGTTAGAATGCAATACTTGCAAGTGCTCAGCAGGCTGCCAGGCACATGTAAATGCTTAATAAATGGTAGCTACTATCATCTTCGGTATCAGTAGAGGTCAGAAGAGGGAGAGGTCGCTCGGAGGTTATAAGGATTAGATATTTTCTAGAGGAGCTAAAATGTAGACCAGGACCTAAAAAAAAAATGGAAATGATAATATGTAGACTTGAGGAAAAGATAGACAAAAAATATAATATAAACAAAGACATAAAAGTAGAAAAACAAGAATAACATGAAGTACTTAACTGAACTCTCCCAGATAATGACAAGGTTAAAATGTAAAAATATAAATTATTTTCTGGTATCTTGTGGTGGCAGTAGAATCATTAATAGCCTTTGAGCAGAAACATGGCCTGCTAAAAATCATATTTTAAAGCTATACTGGCTAGTTTTGTGTCAACTTGACACAGCTGGCGTTATCACAGAGAAAGGAGCTTCAGTTGAGGAAATGCCTCTATGAGATCCAACTGTAAGGCATTTTCTCAATTAGTGATCAAGGGGGAAAGGCCCCTGTGGGTGGGACCATCTCTGGGCTGGTAGTCTTGGTTCTATAAGAGAGCAGGCTGAGAAAGCCAGGGGAAGCAAGCCAGTAAGGGACATCCCTCCGTGGCCTCTGCATCAGCTCCTGCTTCCTGACCTGCTTGAGTTCCAGTCCTGACTTCCTTGGTGATGAACAGCAGTATGGAAGTGTAAGCCGAATAATCCCTTTCCTCCCCATCTTGTTTCTTGGTCATGATGTTTGTGCAGAAATAGAAACCCTGACTAAGACAAAAGCATTAACAAATACTGTATGAATGATATATTGGAGAGAAGGAAGAAAGTAGGTGTGCCTCTTAATAACATCTAAAACAAAAAGACAAAAGAGGAAAGAAGTGTGTGTGGTTTTACCAGCCTCTAGGCATTTAGCTCCGGACCTGATCATCTCTCTGCATGTGATCTGCCAACATACTCTGTTGATTGAAGAGAACCTTAAAATCACTCAGTCTTGCAATAAGGTTCTAATCTTTTCAATGACCTTGCCATTTTCTTTTGGTTTTTTTTGAGACAGGGTTTCTCTGTGTAGCCCTCACTGTCCTTTTGTCACTTTGTAGACCAGGCTGGCCTCGGACTCAGAAATCCGCCTGCCTCTGCCTCCCAAGTGCTGGGATTAAAGGCATGTGCCACCACGCCTGGCAGACTTTGCCATTTTCTATTTGACTATATCTAACATCATAGGGCTTATTACTTACTATAGAGCCAGTTGTGCCACTGATGGTTTTCTGCGGCTTACAGAGTGTCCCTCACACCAGTGCTGCCTGTGCTAGTTCTGCTTGTACCTCAATGACATACAAACTGTTCAGACCCTGTCTTTCTTCCCAAATACCTGTGGTCTCACATTTCCTTTTGCTTTTCTTCTCCCTTTCCAGTTGCTTTGGTAGTGTAACAAATGTCACCAAGTTGAGTAGTTTAAGACACTCCTGTCTCTCAGATCTGGCAGGTCAGAAATTCTGTCAAGGTGCAGAGGAGGATGAGTTATCTTTATTATACAGTGTATAGGCCCGTGGGAAACTCAAAAACTAGAGGCCATCCAAATGCTTAGTTGCGTGTCTGTCAGAGGCTTCTCTGGGGTAATGAAATTGTATCTTCCAAGGAGCCAACCATGATCCAAGGGAAGAGTGTTTTAGTTAAAAAGAATGGCAAGGTCCTGCCTGAGTTGCTATGTTCTGGAAACAAAATTGGTGGGTGTTGAATTTGATGAACAAGAAAGTGATAGCAAATAAAATAAATGTCATGGGATGAGGGAAGACCAACATTAAAATTTGAATTTTATTCTAAGCTTGATGGGAAACCCATTGGAGGTTTTTAAACAGAAAAATGACTTTAAAAATATTCTATGAAGAATGGATTCAAAGAAGCAAGAATGGGAACCAGAAAGATGTGTGATAAAGGGCTGTGGACATCATAGAAACCTCATAACACAGCTCCCCGACCCCCCAGTTACTCATCCTTTACTAAGCAAGGCAGCAGAGGCTTTGGCAAAGTCTCTGTGGCCCAACTAGAAATCGGAAAGGTGAGACAAACTAAAGCCTATGCATCCGAGCAGGACCCTTTGCTGTTTTCAGTATGAAGATTTGAAACTAGGGAGTGTCTTAAATGAGAAACACACTTCCAGTCAGATCCCAGTCAGTCACCCTGATCTGCCTTCTTTCCCTGCAGGAATCTCCTTCCCCTTTCACCACTTCATTTCCCCAGGGCTGTGGGTCTCTTGTTCTTTTTTTTTTTTTTTTTTTTTTTTTTTTTAGATATTTTCATTTACAGTTCAAATGTTATCCCCTTTCCTTAAAGTCCCCTATACCTTCCCCCACCCCCACCACCCTGATCCTCAACCCACCCACTCCTGCTTCCTGGCACTGAGGCTATGCCAGTGCCTGGCAAATACAGAAGTAGATGCTCACAGCCATCCATTGGACTGAGCACAGGGCCCAAATGAAGGAGCTAGAGAAAATACCCAAGGAGCTAAAGGGGTCAGCAGCCCTATAGGAGGAACAATAATATGAACTAACCAGTATGCCCCAGAGCTTGTGTCTCTAGTTGCATATGTAGCAGAGGATGGCCTAGTCGGCCATCAATGGGAGGACAGACCCTTGGTCTTGTGAAGATTATATGGGCCTCATGTTCTTTTCTCCACCACTTCATGTGGTGGCTTCCAAAGCCCAGCCACCACATGAAGAAGCTCAGATCCCCCATGTAGGGACTCTTCACCAGAAAGCCTTCAGCTGGCACCTGGCAGCTGGCATTAAACACAGATACCTGTATTCAAAAGATGTCAAGATGCTGGACTGTGGGCCTTGGAGAGGTCTGAGTATGCCCTGGAAGTTGGGGATAGTAAGGAATTATTCCTTCTGCCCTGCAGCCTTCTGAGGGAACACAAATTTTGTGACACTTTCACTTTAGCACAATGATATCTATTATTTCAGTTTCTTACTTCCAAGACTATAAAATACCACATTCATATTGTTTAGAGCCACTAGATTGTGACAATTGTTCTAGCACTAATGGGGAGCTGAGAGACCCACCATTGTTGGACTACAGCCTCCTCCAGTTTAGGGGCCAAGTCTTTCTTGCCTTTTAGTTCTTAGTATTTGTTGTATTGGAGCACGGGCACTTTGACTTTTGAGCAGAGTGCCTAAGAGAACATCATTTGTTTTATGTTCACACAAAGCCTAAGATATGATGATGTCACTAGATTAAGATTGTCTCTCTTGGAATATCCCAAGATTTAAGAGCCAAAAACTGGAATTCTGCTGAGAAATAACTCACTTTTTTTGTTCAGTGTTCTCATCCTTCATAGGGACATGCACAAACTTAACCCACTCCATATCAACACTGTGCAGACTGTTAAGTGTGGTTTTATGACTTGGGGCTGAAATGGAAGTTTCACAAGATGCCTCAGAGATTCTAGAAGTAAAAGCTGAATGAAACAAAATCCTCAAAGCTGTGAGAATAGTCTGGATGGTCACCAGCCCTACAGCATGCCAGAAGCCAAGAAGATGAACATAGACAAACTAGGAACAAATGAGAGAAATGGGGTTATAGAGTTTAGAATTGCACACATGCATGTGCATGTGCACGCACACACACATTCACACTGCCATTTTAGGCTAGCTAGGGCTAACTATGTAATGGATGGCCCTTGATTCATGCCCATACAAACTGCTGCTTTTTTTTGCCTTACTACACGCTCCTATAAAGCAGGTTTGGATTTTAGATGCTATATAGCAGTAATGACAGCCCACTTATACTTACTCCTATTCAAATCTAGTGGTAGTGACTTCAGATAAATATTTCACTAAAATCTCTAGTCCTGTAATCTAAATTAAAAAACATGTTCTAGTAAAAATTGAAAAGCTTTTAAATTCTGAAGTATGGTATACAGAACTTCACATCGGATTTTTAACGTCTTTCATGTATTTTTAAAGTATTTTTTATTAGCTTTGAGAATTGTTCATATTTTGATCATATTCTTTCCTCCTCTCAATTCCTCCTAGAGCCATTCTCATTTTTCTGCCCCCCACAACACAAAACTTGTATCTTTTTTTCCTTAATAACATAATTATTTTTAAGGAAAACTTTATAGTGCATAGCTGATATGCATAAAGCCTTATACTATCAACATTTGTGATTAAAGAGACTAGACTTACAGTTAAGACCCAACAGGAGCCAGGAGCCTGCTGATGGACAAATTATTTGCATTTTAAGCTGAGTCAAAAGTAAACATTGAACCAGTGTGGTGGCTAAGCAGGTAGAGGCACTTGCCTGAGTTTGATCCTCAAAACCCTCGAATGTTGTCATCTGATCTGCACATGTATGTTATACTACACATACACATGTGCATAGATAGATAGATAGATAGATAGATTAATATTAATTGCTTGATTGACTGAAAAAATGTTAAAGTAAATATTTCCCAATGTCCCTTCAGGTCTGCATTAGTCCATGGAAGCCAGGAGCCATACATGCATTTTTATAGTCCGCGAGCTCACTTTAAGGAAATATACTTCTCCTTAAAGCAATATTCTATGTGTTTTTAAACCATTTCCACATCTCAGTCCCTGAATGCTTGGTTGATTTTCCTCAGCTAACACTTTTATTTCCTTAGGAGAATATTCACTAAAGGCTGACGCTGTGTTGTTTCATTAGCTGTCAGATCAGCCTCTCCCCCATGATGGTAAAGGAGAAGCACTATGCTGATGACCTTCCCTTTGAAGTTTTGTTTGCATTTATTTTGTTCTGTCTGTTTAACTGGTTGTTCTTTTTGCATTTATTCTTCAGAAGAAAAAAATAGTGAATTTATGTCATTTTGTAATTGCTAAGAAAGGTTATGACCTTGTTTTTAGCAATGAAGCTGTACTCCTAAGTGTCTGATTTACAGTATGATAATAATCTGTTTAAGGTAGCAGGCACAGTAAGGGGGGATCAAGCACTCAGATTCATAGATAGTAAAACTCTGTCTCTGAAGTCATGCATCCTCGGAATTCTGAAAGTAGACTAGGAATTAGTTGTAGGGAGAACTGCCTTCTGACTCTGTTTGAGCAGGTCGTCAGTTTTATCCAAACCTGGGTCTCTTTTTGGAACCTATATAATAACTTTAGATAAATTAATATCTTTTCATGTCTATAGTTAGGGTTTGACCCCTAATTCTTTTGACTTTGATGGCACTAAGGGCCAACTGATAATAACAATTTTTATAAAAAGTGCTCTAAATGTGGCTATAATCAAAATCCTTTTTAAAATATGTATCTTTATTAAGTAGCATACTACAAAGTATCTCCTTATGATGACACAAAACTGTATTGTGTTTAACAATATTCAGTTGCAAATTCTGTCTAAAGAAAAGGCAGGGAGAAAATACAAAATCACGTCTTGTTCTGTGGGGATGTTTTGGTCCTTGGGCAGAGCATATGTAATAAGGTCTGCATCAGGCCCCTGCCTCTGCTACTTAAGAAGCTCATTTGAACTGCTTTAAGTTGTAGTTCTTGCGGGGCAGTAGTGGCGCACACCTTTACTCCCAGCACTTGGGAGGCAGAGGCAGGCAGATTCCTGAGTTCGAGGCCAGGCTGGTCTACAGAGTGAGTTCCAGGACAGCCAGGGCTACACAGAGAAACCCTGTCTCGGAAAAAAGAAAAAAAAAAAAAAAGTTTAGTTCTTACATTGTGCGTGAGAGTTGTACCTTCCCTACCAACTCTGAGAAGACTTCACATGAGGTAACACATCCCATGAGAAGAACACAAGGAACACGGGGATGCATCATGGTTTGTGGATGTGTTCTGAGCAATACCTGAAACAATATATCTGAGGCCTAAATGCTGGCTAGGGTTATCAGTAAAACTCTACTCAATGCAACTACCAAATTAAAACCAATAAAATGATCTCTTTAGACAAAAAATTCACTAGCCAGCCCTCCTAGTTCTTACTTAATTAGTGATAGCTTCTGAATGTTTTAAGGACAAGATAATGAGATAACCATAGATCGTTCATGCCTCTCTCCCTTCTACATTCCAGCCTGAAGGGATGACAACTGATAAAGGAAAGCCTGTTAATGTTAAGAGCTTGGGACGGGTGTTGTTGCATGGTAGTGGGGTAGCATGGGCACTTCTGCTGAGAGCTGTACAGATGATAGCGTATGAGGGAAAGACATTGAGCAGAGCCTTACAACTTCCCAGAGAAAAAGCCAAGTCTCATGAAAAAAGGCAGAAACTGGCCCACTTGGAACAGCACCAAGAAACATTAGGGTTTGTCTCTGCCATAGCTATAACCCCTGTCTATCACATCTCCAAAACTTCCATCTTCTCAGAGCCAGTAAAGGAAAAGTGAGAAATTTTTCCAAGCAAAAGTGGCCCTCTGCGGCTTGCTAGCTCTGAGTGAGACATGTGCTGAACAACTAGGGAGACCAAATGTACAGTTTAAGCTTAGGCCTAGACACCTTGTGCCAGAGTAAATAAGGAAGGGCCCCATCAAGCACACTAGCAATGAGGTAAGGAGGGGTGTTTCCTCAGAGAGTAATCTCTGTTGTTTCTTCCTGGAAACCAGGGATGCGGTGATAATGAGTATTTGACTGTGGTATCTGCTTTGACTGCATGCTCTTGGTCCTACATGCTTTGTATGCCTTAGTTCAGGAATGAGATTTAGCAGAACCTTGCCGGCTCACTGTTGACTTTAAAAATTGATTTACCACTGGACTGCCTCTTCTATTTCATCAATAAACATACCTCAGTGACTGAATCTGATTGTTTAGGGACATGGCCTCCACAATATATCTGTTAATACTGTTTTAATCTAGAATAGTACCTGCAAAAACAGTTGAAGCATCTCCCCTCAGTGTATGGCTATGCTGTGGGTTTTTAAGGTCTGCTTGCCTTGTAGCTTCTTCCCCTGAGAAGATCCCTTCTGAAGAACCAGGGAGGAGAACTACAGTGTTTGGATCTCCAAACCCACAAAGCTCTTACAGACTCTATGTAGTCTGTCCAGATGTTGGCACTAGAGGTAGTGGAGTATCCTAGGCTGCCAAGTGAGGGCAGTAACCGACCTCAGCACCAACTGCCTGGTGCTCAGTTACCATTCCTGCCCAGGCTGATCTCCCAGGGGAAGGAAAGAAAGCCACAGTGCCCTTAGTGGGGAGGGCTGCATTTGTTCCTGGAGGTCTCTTGTTTCTTATTACACAACTCAGAGGGTTTGCTTTTAGTAGTCTGCTTGTTGTGTTCCAATTAACCGATAAAAATCCTAACATCCTTTAGCTAGATTTTTCTCAAAGAGCTGTGTTTTCTTTCTCAGGTCCTCCAGCATATTTGACAATAATCACCAGGATCCCACAGGGCTGACAGCTGCTCTTCAGGCCACAGACTTGGCTGGAGTTCTGCATATGCTCTACTGTATCCTCTTCCATGGCACCATCTCAGACGCCGGCACAAGTCCCAAGGACAGTTACACCCAGAACACCATCCAAGTAGCCATTCAGAGTTTACGTTTCTTCAACAGCTTTGCAATTCTTGATTTGTCTGCTTTTCAGGTACTAAAACCTTGGTTCAGGTTGGTTTTAAAACAAACAAAAAGTTAGTGCGTGCGTGTGTGTGTGTGTGTGTGTGTGTGTGTGTGTGTGTGTGTGTGTTTCCTTGTATATGCATGTGGAGGCTAGAAGTAGAAGCTGGGTATTCTCCTCTATTGCTCTCCATTACCCCCACCAGCTGGGGTCTTGCTATGTAGTCTTGGCTGGGACTCCTACAAAGACCAGTTGGCCTCACACAGAGTTCTACCTGCCTCTGCTTCTGGAGTACTGGGATTAAAGGTGTGTGTCACAATGCCTGGCTCACTGAACCTGGGGCTCACCATTTATGGCAGACTTGCTTGCAGGCAAGCCCCCTGGATGTGCCTATCTCCCACACTCTCAGCACTGGTGTTAAGGCACTCATTGGCATGCCAGGCTTCTTATACAGGTTCTAGAAAGCTAAGAGTAGGTCTTCATTTCTCCATACCAATACTTTATTCACTGAGATATCTCCCCAGCACCTTTAAAAACTTTTTTTAAGATTTATTTCCATTTGTATGTTTTTCCTTCATGTGTGTCTATACACCACATGTGTGCTTGGTACCAGAAGAGGGTGTCAGATCCCCTCTGAAATTGGAGCTCTACATAGTTGTTAGCCACCATATGGGTACAAGGAAGTAAACTTGGGTCCTCTAGGAGTACAACTAGTATTTCCAACTGCTGAGCCATCTCTCCAGTTTCCAAAAAGTTATGGGGAGTTCCTCTTTGTAATATGAGACCCCAGATTATAATAAGTAGAATTATAAAATGTATATACCATTCTTTAAACTGTTTTGTAGAGTTATGTGGTTTCTGGTCACATTGAATGTTAAATGTGCTTTCTCATTTATTCTCATAACTGTGATGAAAACTGTTATTGTACCCATTTTACAGATGGAGAAGCTGGCAAATAAGTAATTTGCCTAAATTCCTATTTAGCTGAAACAAAACTTGTTACCCATGACTCTATGGTCCTTAAATTTAATCTATGCCACACTGCCACTTATAAATCTTCTACCTTAAATTCTTTAGATAAAGGTATTATCATCTCATCAACATTTAAATATTAATAAAATTAATGGTTTCTTATAGAAATAGAACCAAAATTGCTTAATTATTTTGATTGATATAACTCTAAGGATGATTTAACTGATTTGTGTCCAAAGTAAAGTGCATTTATATATAACTGTATAAACCCCTGTAATTTTAGTTTTTATAGCTAAAGGAAGAAAATGGCTTTTTCCTATAATACCACACTGTCAGCTTAAAAACAGAGTTTTTTCAAGTAGGAAATTTAATTTTCAAAAACACTGAACCTGTTATAGAGCAAGCCCCAAGGAATAGACTTTCCCTGTCCATTTATTAACTGTCGAGTGATTTCATTAAAAAGGGAACAAACTTGGCAGCTGATGAACCCATAATTTAGATGAATTACTTACTAAGAGGAAAAGGGGCTTTAGAGCTGTATTGTGTGAAAATAGTTGATCTCTAGTATCCTCAGATGAAACACTTCTCTTGTGAAACTGATGACACACGTTCAGTTAATTAATGGCTCCCTAGGATTCTGTTCAGAAACAAAGTTAGTGAGTGGTATCATTGGAGCTTGTATTTTTCAACTTTGTAGAGTTACTTTATCCATCACAAGAACAGAAGTCCCTTCTGAAGGATTAATGTGTTTCTATTTCCAGAGCACTTGAAGTAGCCTTTGCCATTCTCTGCAGTCTGCACAGTTGGAGTAGTTTACAGGCACACCTAATGAGAGATATCTGCTCCAGAAAATGTCAGTGAGTCTTACTTCTGGTTGCATATGACATTTATTTGTTTATCTGAGGACCTCAGAATATAGAGTTCAGTAGTCTTCCCATCAAATAAAATGATCTTCTCGTTACCATAGATTATGAAAAAGTATATACCTAAACCAGTTATTTTTATGCATTTAAAATCAAATACTTAAACTTAATAAAATAAGTAATAGCAGTGTGATCAGTTTTATTGTGATCTCAGACTCTGTGAGTTCAGAAATCCTATAGGGCTCTTCATATCTCATGAGGATGGCTTAGCTCTATTGCATGATGGCAAGACTTCAGCCAAGAGACTCACAAAGGTTAAAAAAAAAAAAAAAGGGAGGGTAATTGTACCTTGTAGAAGTAGGAACTGAAATTATCCAGAGGCTCCTTCAGTTATGGTTGATGCCTGGGATACCTCTAAGACTATGTCTGTGTAGGACCATCAGCCAGAGTACCTGTATACAGCCTATCTATATAATTCAGGTTTCTCAAATATTATAATGTCAGAGTCCTGGGGGGGGAGGGGGTCCTAAGAGGAAACTTCTGGAAAGCAAGTGTTCTAAAAGAACCAGACAGCAGCTGCATGGGTTTTTATGATCTAGTTTCAAAAGTCATATACTTGTATATACCTTTGTACTTGGAAACTGAGGCAAGAGGACTACAACAAATTGAGGACAGCCTGTATCACACTTTTAGGCCCTATCTCAAAAATAATGATAAGGGGACTCAGTAGTTAAAATTGCAGGCCGCTCCTGCAGAGGACTCAAGCTTAGTTCGCAGCACCCACATGAAGTTGACAGCCATATGCAAGTTCAGTTCCAGGAGATCACATGGCCTCTTCTGACTTCTGTAGGTACCAGGCATGCATTTGGTACATGTACACATGCATTGCAAGTACTTGTGTGTACACACAAATTACTATATCTTTTTAAAAATAATAATAATAATAATTTTTAAAGCCCAGTATGGTTGGAAAGAAGGAATTGGCGGGGGGGGGGGGGGGTGGAGAGAAAGGAAGAGGAGGAAGCAAGAAGATAAGAGTTCAAGACCTCAGTTACATAATGAGCTAGGGGCTAGAGAAGACTACATGAAACCGTGTCTCAAAAAACAACAAAAACAAAATACACACACACACACACACTAGTTGGATCACTCATAAGCCTCCCAGATTGAAAGAGAAACATAGGTAATTTCAAATATTTAAGGGCATTTATAAATTGCACCACTGTTTAACAAGTTCTATGACATCTGTCACATAGACACCACTGATGATCAAATATGCAATTTCAAATGAATATACAGGTGTTTATACTGTATAGCAGTGAGTGAGTTTGGGAAGAAAATACTATTTTCTTGATCAGAAAAACTCATGTTCTAGTTCACAGAAACAACCTCATGTCAAAGGTAAGATTTCATGAGGGATGGGGAAAGAGATTTCCAGTGGAGTGAAGGAAAATGGACATCTCAGCATGGACCTGACTTGAGAAAACGCAGAGGTGATCATAAAAGGTTAGAAGGAACTAAAGAACAAACTGAGCTGAGGCAGGTGACCTAAGCTACTAAAGAATGAGATAAGGTGACATGAGGAGCATGTTGATTCCCCCCCTCACACCTCCAGGTATCACAGGATTCAAAGTGCCACAGACTCATGCTCATCAGACCCCTGAGCTTAGAGTTGGGCTGACCCCACTAAGCAGTCCCACCACCATAAAATGTATGGCCTTGGACAAGCCATTTGAGCATGAAGATCCAGTACCCTCATCTAAAGCAAATTAGAAACATCTACCTCACAATACAGAAGGTTAAATAAGATTACATAATGGCACTGTGCTGGTTAGTGTATACTAGGCCCCGGATACAAGGACTGACCCCCTCCTGGCCCACCTTTGGCAGCCCACTTGCTGGGCATTTCTGTGAATGCTATCATTGAGTTCCTTTCTGTATGGCTTGTGAAGTTGAAGTGTCTGCTCAGTGTCCTGGGAGATGTTGAATCAGAAAGTGCCAAGTGTAGCATTCATGTTTCTCTCCTCTTCAGAGCCACACATCTGTGTGCTTGTTTTGTGTGAAAATTTGTCATGTGATAACAATAAAAGAGTTATCCATTAGAACATTTTTATCATGTACCAATAAGGCTGTTAAAATATCTCTTTCTCAGCAAAGAATGTGAATTCACTCTGAAATCATATTGGCACAAGTGGCCTGGAGGTCAATGATACTGTATATTGCATTTGTCATGACAGTTTTTAACAATTGAAGGTGGTCTCAAGAAACAAATCAATGTACTGACTTGGCAATTAATTCTGGCTGGAAAGGAAATATAGTTTCCTTGAAAAATTGGTTTGATTTTTATATTCAAACATACATGCCCTTTGACCTGCTCTTATCAGGGAAGGTTAAACAGAGGGCACTAGGTCACAGAATGCTGGACGAGACTAATTAAATAAGGGCTGAACTGAGAAGGTGTCAAGACTTGATTTAAAGGAGCAAAGCCCTCCTGAAGTGTCTGGGGCTTGAAAAATACTTGGGGTGGGGGTTGTCTTGGGGCAATAGAATGTGACAGAAGACACTCTTTTTTTTTTTTTTTTTTTTAGAAGACACTCTTAAAGTTAGCAGTTATAGCACTATAGCAGTGCCCACCTGCAGGGCTCTTTCACGCAATTTAGACAGTCAAGTAAATGAAATTTCCAAGCTACAGTCATCTGACCTGGTTTCAAACCCAACAAGACCTCAAATAAAGAGAAGAGTTTTAAAACTGTGTGTTTCCCACAGGCCGGCAGCAGTGCTTCATTCCAGTGTGGGCTGCAAGTGTATTCTGTGGGCTTCGCCTCTCCCCTTTGCCCTCCTGTCGCTCTGTCTGCTTGACATGTTTATTAAATAGAAGCTTCGGGCTGCACAGGCAGACTCAGATTCTCCTCCCAAGTCGCCCACCACTGACAGCCCATAGCCTGTCTGGAGAAAAGATCCCAGAAGCCTCATAGCTAAAGGGCTCCCTAGTTTGGGGAAAGATTTTTTGTTTTGGTTTGGTTTTTTACATTCTTTTGGTAGCTTTTGTTTTAGAGCACTATTTGTTTGAATAATAATTAATTCTTATTTAGATTTCTTTTTCAGTTTGAACATAAGTAAATAATTAGAAGTGGGTATTTCTCTCTACGTAAAGGTGGGGGACACAGCCCAGTGATGGAGTATCTTTTCGTGATGTACAAGGCCCTGGGTACAGTCCTCAAAGACTACAAAACACTACAGTGTCTTTGCTGTGTACAAGAAAGTAGTTTATCCTTCAGAATAAAAGCTAATAGAAATTAGCTTACACAGTACATTCACAGATGAAATTTAAAATTTATGCTTCTATATCTTTTCTATATAAGAATTCTTGTCTAATGAGAAAACATAAGTTATTAGGCATGGAATGAATAAATGCTTTGGTGGAGTGTGTGTTGAATACATGTGTTGTGGGCATTGTTCTGCTCTAGCTTCTGTCCTTCAGGTTAAATATTACATTGATTTTGATCATTTATTAGATTATGAACCCCTGAACTAATTGCTGCCCAGAGTATAATAGTCAGGTTCATGATATTTTTTTAGATTTTTTTTCTCTCATATTGCTTCATTTGGGCTTTTTTTTTTTCTTAATGGTCCTTTGTTTGTATATTTTGGTTTCCATTTAGGAGGTTATATGTGTTTCTTGTTTGTTTTTGTTTTTAAAAGAAGGAAATCCTGGGGACATGGATAGGAAGATTCTAGGAGAGTTTGGAAAGGGTAAACAGATATAATATATTAAAAATTCAATAAAATTAATATAGAAACTTAAAAAATAAATTAAGCTCCAGGCTTATGCAAATTTGACATGCTGTTTGAAAGTTATGAACCTCTATAACTTGTACCTTTAGTCCCTTTTCTTCATTTTTTTAAGAACAGGAACTCTGTTATTTAATGCATGCTAAGTATAGGAAGGGAGGGAGGGAGGGAGAAAGGGAGGGAGGGAGGGAGGGAGGAAGGAAGGAAGGAAGGAAGGAAGGAAGGAAGGAAGGAAGGAAGAAGGAAGGAAGGAAGGAAGGGAAAGGAAGGAAAGGAAGGAGGGAGGGAGGATAATGCCCCTCTAGCCACATAACAGAGTGTGCAAAGCCTGCACTTGCTGTATAATGTACAGCCCCAGCTTTCCCTAGGCTGGAGATTTTAACTGTTCCTTGTCTGTCAGTCTGTTGTAGGGGCAGAGGGCTTGTCCCTTGCATTCCGGCACATGGCTAGCTCCTTGCTAGGCCACTGCAGTCAAGTCTCCTGTGAAAGCCTCCTCCATGAGGTCATCGTCTGTGTGGGCTACTTCACTGTCAACCACCCAGATAACCAGGTAAGAGCCTCTGGAAGGTACCTCAGATGACTCCCAGCACTGAGGGTGTGAGGTATTGGAGTGAGAAAAGACAGGCTAGCCTGCTGGAACCCATCTGTCCTGTATGAAGGCCTTTAACCAGGCTCCCAGGATATGTTGCTGGCTTTATCTCTAAAAGGATATTTGATCTACACCAGATAGCACAAGGACCTCCTCTTAAAGCTATGAAGGTAAGATATTTTAGTAAAATATTTTTAAAGTACATAGAATCATCTTTTCCCTCCTGTACAGAAAGTTTCAACTCCCACACTATATGGATGCCAATCCTCTTGCTGTGATAAGGAAGCATCCGCACCTCTCGACTCAGATCACTTAGCAAACATAAAGCTGGCCTTGGCCTTGCTCTGTCTGAGTGTCCAGAGGCTTCCAGATCGTTGGGCAGAAGTTAAGAAGGCAAGGTTCTGGCATCTCCTACTTGAGAGACAGGCATAATTCTATTCATGGCTACTTTATTTGGTTTCTGAGTAGGGCTTCTGTGAATGCATTCTCCTGCTTTATGAAAGTGGAATGTTTGTTATGAGTTGGAAGAAGATAATGAGGTACCTTCTTTCTCTTTTTACTTTATTTTTTAAATAAATCATGGCACAACTAACACATCAAACTAATTCTTAACTGCCTCATTTATATAGCTTTATCTAGACAGAAAGTTGATTGTATAGATTATAGCTGAGAAAAATATCTAAACATTCCACTAACTTTTACTCTAAGCTCACTGGTTTTTAGTTTAAGCACATCTAAAATAAATGTGACTATTAGATTTTTCAGCCTAGAGCACCCTAGAGGAAGACAGAAGAGATGAGTGTGCTGTCATAGCCAAGTACAAGGCAAGAAGTTGCACACCGAGAGCTGCCAGTACGTGTCTAATGAGTAGGAAGAGATGAGAGAGAACAAGATAGGCCCAGGAGACTAGAATCACAGACATGTAGGTTCATAGAAGCATTCAGCCCTTGGTAAACATGGGGGCAAAGTGGGCCTTCGGTGCATTCTCTGTAAGGGCAAGGAATGGACAGTACATTTGAAAAAAATTCTTGTGGTTAAAATGTAGAAGATTTAGGTGCTTAGATGAAATTATATATATTTGTATATATATATATATATGTGTGTGTGTATGTGTATATATATATACACACATATGTATATATGTATATATACATACATATAAACATAATATTTTTTTCCTATTCCCAAACCTCGTTGCCAGAGGCATTTGTTTGTTGCCTCCCACTGTGGAAATACTTAGGAAACTACTTGAAAACAGCCAAGTTTTTGTCCTCTCTAAGGACCAAACCCATAAATTGATAAAATTTTTAAAAACTACTGGAGAAACGATTGGTGAGGGGGCTCCCTGTGTGGGTTTCTTTGCTTTGTGTGGACCAATATCCTGAATGACTTTTATCTCACCTTAAAGTTTCTTCTCGTGGTTATGACCACAAAGGATTCCATATTTTTTATGAAAAAGATATGGCAAATATAAAGAATAAAATGGAAGCCCATTGTAATAGTCACTCACAGGTTTCCTTCCAGAGTCTTCTTAATGAACAATTTTATGTAGCTGAAGTCATATCGCACATGTATTCATGTCCTGCTTTCTACACTTTATTTTATACCAGAATATCATTTTAATGGCTTTACTGTATGTGGACATTGATAATTTACCTAACAATTTCCTGGTTTATATGTAAGTGGTTGATGCGATATATCATGACCCTCTGCTGCACTTGTAAAGAGCTGTGCAGTTTGTGAGTGTGTCGTTTAGCAATTCTACACCAAGAAGTTTCATTCTTACAGTACATTTCATGCTGCTATGCTTTGAAGCTTTTTGCATAAATCATCTCTATTATGATAAGTTATGGATTCAGACTTCTGTGGGGTTTATGAGTTTGTCTACGGATGCTAGCTCACACAGTCGTCCTCCATTTTAACATCCCATACTTTAGTTGATCTCAGCAGAGAGAACAAAGACTGGAGCAGGGGAACATATATTTGGAGGAATAAGGAGAAAGCAGCTGAAATGGGTAGAGAAACCATGGGGTAGGAGGGGAGAGAGGAAAAGGTGGTGGCAGTAAGCTTTGGAGGTCACGGTTGAGAGGCAATGTCACTCAAAGGACAAAATTAGAAGAGTGAAAAATGCCAGAGCTAGTGTCTTGATACCTTGCCTCCCACAAAGGCAAGGTGCTAAACCGATCATCTATTGAATCAGAGAACCCAGTCCAACTCTGTGACAGTTGTGGAAATACAACACAACTTTATGAGGAGAAAACAGAACATCTTAAAATACAAAAGAAATTAACAACTGATAGAAAAGATTGTAAGAAGATTCTAAAAAGCAGAGATTTGTAGCAATGTAATTTCTAAGCATCACCTTGTCCTGTGGAGATCTTGTTGCTATTGTGCCCAGGTGCTGTCTCTCACCTCATCAGCACTACAGTGCAGTCATCAGTACAAGGTCAATCCCTGCCTCAGATAGGTAGGTAGGAAACAGTATTCTAAGAGGCAAGTTAAACCTCCTGAAACAAAGGAAAGCACTAGGAGACTGAAGTCAGGTGTAACAGGCCCATCCGATGGTGGCCACTTAAGTCAGGTGTAATGGGCCCATCTGATGGTGGCCACTTGCGTGTATTTTGGACAGCAATTCCTGCCCGCCAAATGCCAGTATGGGGTTTCTGGGCATAATGTGTGTGTCTCACTCGGGGAAACCCATAAAGATTCTAGGAAGTTATAAATAATACCAGACATAATTTAGCAAGTAGAGTGCCTGAGTTTTAGCTCACCTCTGCTTCTACCCTGCATATGTAATCTTAGATGAATCCTCCCTTTAGGTTCATGGATCTGTGACTGTTGAAAAGTAGAATAGTTCTGGAGAGCAGTGACATCTACACATGTGTGTACATGTGTCAGTGCATGTCTGTGTATGTTCTCATGTATGTTTGTGTGTTTTCATGTGTGTGTGTGTGTGTGTGTGTGTGTGTGTATAAAACGCTGCTAAATTGTAGGGCTAAAATGTTTCAGCTGCTAAATTATATGTTATGTATATTTCACATGATTAAAAAAAGAAAAGACTGTGCTGAGATATGCCTTGAGCCTGTGACATTAAAGTCTGAGACTAGGACCATAGAGAGACCAGCATCTGATTTCAGGGGGATTCTACACCTGGATTTGTGGTTTTTAGATCCTCCCTACTCTCCTCCAGATCCTGGCAGCACCAGATGGCGTTATAAGCTGCTGGACACTTTGTGGCAGCTTGTAATTTAAAGCTCACTATCCCTCAGCTTCTCCAGTGTAAACTGAGGAGAACAAGAACCATTGGCAGGCACAGCAGACTTCTAATAGGTGACTTGGGAAACTGGGTGAGCCATGCCATCACCAGCCACAGTTGTTCTGTCTGCTGTGTCCCCTGGCCCAAGTGAGGATCTGTGCCAGGCTCTGTGGGTTAGGCTACATAGAGAAGAGCATAAGGCAGACAGCCACAGTCACTGAGGTGACAACTACTTGTATCCAGTGAAATTGGGGGCTTTTCTGCTGTTAAAAGGGTGGGTATTTTCTTTCTTTTAAAGCGGAACTTCTTAGTTCCCTTTCCCACAAAACCACAAATTTGCTAAGTGAACATTTGCTAAGGAGAGCTAGTAAGAGCAGCTGTAAGCTCTTGCCCCAGTTCCATGTCTGTGGAGCTTTTACCCTAGAAGGTCATCTGCGCAGCCACCTCATAGGCAGGCTCAGTGGTACCCCTTCTCACACACCCCTCTTCTCGGGGAATCAGTTCAGTCTGGTGGGAGAAGTGGTGATTCTTAGTTCAGGTAAGTGTCATGTTAATCTGCAGGGCATGGTTTTCCAGAGAGGACCCTTCATCTCCTCCTGGAGAAACAGTATGTCTCTCTACAAGACAGGGGTCCTGAGACCTTTGCTGCAGCCCACGTCTGTCTCATTAGGTGACTGCTTTGCATAAAGGATTTTGCTTTTTTTACTTGCTGCCACTTAGTCAATTAACTAGAAGGGCTGAGCCCCAGGACACCACAGATCACTTCAGAAGAGTAAGCCAGATAATCAAAACCAATGCCCTGTCTGTGATAGAGCCAATCATCCGTTTCCTATAGGTTTACAGTATCTAATTAAAATGATGTTTTAATCAAAAGCTTCTCTGTATTTACATTTTCATGACTTTCTAAATTCTTTCCCATTTAATTATTATAATGAACATAATTAATATGTGCTGTCAGCTCCTCACTTTATTTACATTGTATTGGATAATTAAATTTGGTCTGATAATTAAATTAACTCAAATGAAAGATTGTATGACTGCCTGAATATTACTGTCATGGGAATAAGCACCTTTCAATATTCATTTTGATTAGTGAGTGCCTTTCTCATTAGGAAAAGTCTGATAAAGTCCAGGTACCTCAGCTTCAATCTTATGATAACTGAAACAAAGATGACTTTGGCCCACCTGTCCCATCCAGCCTCTCTGTATTACCAGGAAGAAAGATCATAGCCTTATACTTTCTCAACTCAGGACCCCTTTTTGTCCAAGAAATTGTTTCATGACCCAGAGTGGGTAAGTATATAAAATAGGTATTGAAATCAAACAGTTACTGATAATAAATCATAAAGAAATTTATTTTGAAACAATCCTTGGACAATATAAGTTTACTATTTACTAAAAACTGAAGCAGCCGGACAGTGGTGGAACACACCTTTACTCCCAGCACTTGTGAGGTAGAGGTAGGCAGATTTCTGAGTTCAAGGCCAGCCTGGTCTACAGAGTGAGTTTCAAAACAGTCAGGACTACATAGAGAAACCCTGTCTAAAAAATCTAAAAGAAAAAAAAAAGAACTATAGCAAATGTGGTTCTAATTAGATGGGTGTACCTATTTATTTTTACATAAATAATTAAATATTGGCTGAATATTTGATACTGCAGATCATAGAACATCTTCAACAGTTTTCAGAGTTGATGATACTTATAAATATCGGTATTAAGACCATCACTTCATATACATATATAGTGAAAAATGGCAAAGGTATGATTAGTGGGAGATATGGCTTTCCGCAGGGAAAAGCACACCAACTAGTTGTTCAGTCCCACAAGGCCAACTCTTAAACATTCAAGTGACATTATTTATCAGGTTGCATTTAGGACTATATGTGTATATGCTAGTACATAATCTATATGTAATAACAATGGGAAAAGTCTTGAATTTGAAGGAGAGGAGAAAGGGGTTTATGGAAGGATCTGGAGGGAGGAAAGGGACAGAAGATATGTAATTAAATGTAATCTCAGAAATAAAATTAATTTTTAAAAAAAGTATGTTTCAGGCCCTTAAAATTATAGGAAATTCTGTCCTAAAATGAAGACAAATTCATTTCATAGGGTTTTTTTTTCTTTTATGAAATTCACCTTAGCAACTCCAACAGCAGTTTTTAAAATCAAACATTAGAACACAATTCAAAGATTCACTAATTTGATACTTACATGACAGTAGGAAAATATTAAAAGTCTTTATTTTCTGTAATTAAACCATTATGTTTCCGAAAGAGCAGAAAACTTTGCTTGTACAGTAAAAACACTTTATTTCATATCAAATATAATAGCCTTGAGTTGGAGCCAAGGTGTTTTGGGTATATTTGTTGATGCTGGGGGTATAAGGTATATGTGTAGCTAAAAGTGCACAGGTTTATATTCAGAATCACAGTGACAGTGGAGGTGCATAGGAAACTGCTGCCCCAGTCACCTTGGAGTCATCACATTTGAATTTTGCATTAATGTTTGATCATCGCATGTTGAAAGCCTTTTCCTGTTGCCATATTTTTCAGTCACCTCAGTCATTTATATGACCTCATAATAAAGTCATGATCTCATAATTCAACAAGCTGGGATATAGATCATGTAATTGTATGCTCTGCACCCGTATAAAAGGCACCTGGAGCTGGGCGTGGTGGTGCACGCCTTTAATCCCAGCACTCGGGAGATAGAGGCAGGTGGATTTCTGAGTTCGAGGCCAGCCTGGTCTACAAAGTGAGTTCCAGGACAGCCACGGCTACACAGAGAAACCCTGTCTCAAAAACCCCCCAAAAAAATAAATAAATAAAAAGGCACCTGGATGCTCCTAGGAATTTCAGGACAGGAAGAGAGGCTTGTGGGGTTCTGTGTGATTGTGTGGTGTGTCTTTTCCAGTCATTTGATGACTTAATTTTTTATTTGTTCTTGTTTTTGTTTCAGTTTGTTTTTTTTTTTTTAATTTGTTTGGTTGATTGGGTAGTTATTATTGTTTTGGCTTTGTTTGGGTTTTTTTTGAGGGGGGAGGAGGGATTGTTACTGTTTTTCAAGGCAGGGTTTCCTGTGTAGCCCTGGCTAACCTGGAACTCAGAGATCTATTTGCCTCTGCCTCTAGAGTGCGTGGATCAAAGGCGTTCGCCACCACCGTGGACTTGTTTGTTTTGAGATAGGATCTCACTGTATAGATCCGGCTGACCTCCAAATCACAGAGATCCTCTCACCTTTACCTCTTGGATGCTGGAATTAAACGTGTGCACCACCATACCTGGCAAATGTTTTAATCTACTGTACTCTTGCCATTTCTTCTACATAAGTAATTTCTCCATTTTACTCCATCTGCTGTTAAGAAAGGCTTGGTTGTCATTTGTTGCAATTGCTTAGCAGAATATTTTGCCACTGAGCTACAGCCTCAGACTTTCCTTTGTGGTGTTTAATTTTAATTTATTTTTTAATTTCTGTGTATGTGTATAAATCAAACAACAGTTGTGGGAGTCAGTTTTTTCCTTCCACCATGTGAGTTCTGGGAACACAGGCTTGGCAGCCAGCACTTTTACTGGCTGGGCCATCTCACTGCCCTTTCTAGAGTTTTGTCTTATTTTGTTTATATTATATTTGTTTGCAATGTCAGGGCTTGAAATCAGAGCTTCATACATGGTAGGCAAGTACTCTTCTGCTGAGCTCTGTATCCCTGGCTTCAGTTGTGTTTTGAGAATGGCAGCTTGCCTAGCAGTTTCCCGAATCACAGCCCAGCTTTTAGAGTGAGTGTTCAGACCTGGCCTAAGTCCTTCTCAAACATCCTTTTCTTACTCTTTGTCTTTCTCAAAGGCAGATGATCCATCCTGGGTCCCACCTACTTGGTACACTCCACTGACCTCATCTAGTCCATGAAGCATCTGCTGCTGCATTGGGCTGAGAGTGAAGAGCGTGTCCATCACTCAGGGCCTTCCTGTCCTCCCAGAGTCAGCACCTCATTCTTGACCTGTCACACGAGCCTTCACCTTTCTACATTTTTCCCTATGATAGCTATAGCTCCTTTTAGAAGGTAGAAGTATGTCATGTCTAAGGAAAAGCCCAAGAATTTCAGTAATATAACTATTTTAGAGCCAGGTTATCAGTATTACAGTACCAAAGAAAAACATGGGATTTGAAAGACAGAAGTATATCATTAAGAATAATATTTGCCTAAATATGTACATCAGTGATGTGCCTACAATTGAAATGAAGAAGGCTGCCTGCCACTAACTCTCGCTATGTATAACAAATTCACTCCCTCCACAGGATCCAAGCAAAAGACCTTTCACTCCCCTCATCACTTGTGACTTTTCCTACGCAAATTTAGTGCAGTGACATATGATTGATAGGTAGGTAGGTAGATAGATAGATAGATAGATAGATAGATAGATAGATAGATAGATAGATAGATAGATAGACAATCTTAGTTAAGACTGCACTGCTAGCCAGGCGTGGTGGCACACGCCTTTAATCCTAGCACTTGGGAGACAGAAATAGGCGGATTTCTGAGTTCAAAGCCAGCCTGGTTTACAAAGTGAGTTCCAAGACAGCCAGGGCTATACAGAGAAACCTTGTCTCGGAAAAAAAAAAAAAAAAAAAAAGACTGCACTGCTGTGAACAGACCCATGACCATGGGAACTCTTCTAAGGACAATATTTAATTGGGGCTAGCTTACAGGTTCAGAAGTTCAGTCCATTTTTATCAAGGCAGGAACATGGCAGTGTCCAGGAAGACATGGTGCAGGAAGAGCTGCAAATTCTATGTCTTCATCTGAAGGCTGCTAGGAGAAGACTGACTTTCAGACAGCTAGGATGAGGACATTAAAGCCCACGATCACAGTGACACACCAACTTTAACAAGGCCACAACCTCCTAATAATGCCACCCCCTGGGCTTGCCCATATATATACACACTGAACCTGTAAGCCAGTTGCACTATATAAATTTTTATGGAGTAAATCAAATTTTTCTGAGTCTATGCCTTTGGTCACGGAGGAACTTTTTGAGTAAAAATACCCAGAAATAGACTATAAAGGTCTAGTCTTTAATCAAGGTCTCCTGAAATAAGGAAATTTGATATTATGATTGTTAGTCCCAGAAGGAGCCATAATGGCTGCACTAGTGTCTTTCTATATCTGTGGCCCTGACCAAGTCACTGCCCATCTCTGGACTTCAGTTTCCTGTCTATAAAAAGAATTAAGTCTCACTGGGCAGTGGTGGCACACGTCTTTACTCTCCGCACTTGGGAGGCAGAGGCAGGCAGATTTCTGAGTTCAAGGCCAGCCTGGTCTACAGAGTTAGTTCCAGGACAGCCATGGCTACACAGAGAAACCATGTCTCAAAAAAAGAAAAAGAAAGAAAGAAAAAGAATTAAGTCTCATAGCATGGATATAATGTAGGTAAGACTGTACCAGACTGTAACAGACACAGCTTCTGGTCCTTGACTCTCATCTGAAATCTCATAGACAGTTTATAATCTCCACATTCCTGTCAACATCCTCAGCTCCTAACTAACAGAGTTGACCAGTGGAGCTCTGCTTATGGCATTCTAGGGCTTCTGTAGCCTACATCTCCAAATTTCCTCCAAAGACCAGATT
Organism: Mus caroli; assembly: GCF_978045245.1. Lineage (NCBI taxonomy): Eukaryota > Metazoa > Chordata > Mammalia > Rodentia > Muridae > Mus > Mus caroli. The sequence continues at coordinate 53,654,277 of NW_028227266.1, read as the reverse complement.
TCCTCCAAATTTGGCTCAGGAATCACTGGGCAGGTAGACACAGCAACAATCCTACTCCTTGATCCTGATTTCTGTTGTTGGCAAGACTTTTATCAGTATGACAAAGTGCCCTAGATCTAGTCCCCCACACCTACCCCCTGGAATTTGAGTCCACCATAGACACTGTCCAAGGCTTGGGGAGTGGTCATTACTGCTTGACTCTGTAGCAGACCTGATCATTGCCCAGGTGATGCTAATTTTGCAGGTCTGAGGCATAGTGGACAATTAGGATAAAACAGACAGACATACTTAGTTTTTGGCAGCCAAGAAGCAAAAATTGTACCTCTGCAAGTGGACTTTTCTGTTCACATTTTATTCCATCATCCAGGACCAGCCTCTGAGATGCTACTTCTCAAACTCAGGGCATGTCCTCTCAACCCTGAGTTAATCATCTGTGTGAATGCCCTTACACACACACACACACACACACACACACACACACATGTTTAACTAAAATCCTCAGTAGCTCTCAATCTAATGAGGTTGTCAGGGAAAACCATCATAGCATTATAGTCTACTGTTAGCTTTGCCACCTCATAGCACCTGATGTGTTGGAATCCTCATTAGGTTCCTGCTTTAAGAGATTATTTTATAGTTTGCTCTTGGGCTGGGAAGATGGCTCAGCAGTTTAGGGCACTGACTGCTCTTCCAAAAATCCTGAGTTCAATTCCCAGCAACCACATGGTGGCTCACAACCATCTGTAATGGGATCCAATGCCCTCATCATGTGTCTGAAGACAGTTACGGTGTACTCATATAAATAAAATAAATCTTAAAAAAAAAATAGTTTGCTCTTGAAGCTTGATGAAAAGAACATAGTCTTTGGCCATGAATATATTGATTGGATATATTACCAGCTGTTCAATTCTGCAGCTCTGTGATCCTAGGCAAGCCACTTACCTCCCCATTGTGTATGTTCTTTTTTGTTAATAACATGCCATGTGTTTGTTATGCACAATGAATTAAATCAGTTGCTTAGCAATTAGCACATTCCCTAGCCCAGAGCAAATGCTAACCTGTGATATCACTGGAACTACTGTTGTCTCCCTCCAGATTCCCTGCTCCTAATGAGAAAAGCCCCCATATCCATTCAAGTCAGCTTTGACACTTAATACCATCTTAAGTAGGTTATCTGCGCTGTCAGACTATGTTCTCCCATCTGCTGAGAAGATGGAGACATCTATGTGACTCCTGCCTCCAAGGTTCCTCTGTGAACCCAAAGCACAAGGCTGTCTTCTCACAGCCAGGTCTCTAGACTGTTATTTCACACACTGCTCTGACCCAGCCACCACGGAGTCTCAGGACAGTCTGTCTGCCTCTGGCCAACTGGCTGCCTTCCCAAGAGGTGTGGCTGGCTCAGCTGAACCTGCCTGACAACTAATCAGTCTATGCTTGTCTGGGAAGCAGTGAAGGTGGGCACAGAAGCAGAAGGAAGAAGACCGCACACCCAAATACATCTCTGTATTTAGCCAACTAAAGAAGCACTAAAATTGCTGCGAGATGCACTGAGATTGTGTTAGGAAGAGAAACTAGAAAATGGTTCACATGAATCAATGTGAACATTTAATGGGCCTTAATTGGAACCTTATCCTACTATTCTTAGAGCAGAGAGATGAAAGCAGAAGAAATCTGAGAGACCATTTATTTTACTTGAGAAAGCAGTAAACTGAAACTACAAAAAGATTTGACTACTATTATATTTTTATGATTAAATAAAATTGTCATAGACTAGTGCTGGTGAGCCCATAAATGCCCCGTGGAATGCAGCCATAGTCTCTAGCAGCTGTTGGATTATGGTCAGAAAACCTACCAGCCTGTGCTCTGCATTTGTTACCCCTACCATTCTCACACCGCACAGCAGCTGATAGGAAGGAAGGCTCACCCAGTTCTGCTGGCAAGAGCCACTGCAGTATTGGTTTTTTAAGGCATTACTAAATTCTTTGCTTCCATTTCTCTCTCTCTTCCCCATTCCCCTACATTCTGCCATTGTAATGAGCAGAATCTCTCAATCTCTTTCTGTCTCTCTCCCTCTGTCTGTTTGTATGTATATATCCATGTCATATGTATGTGTGTTCTTTATTTTTTCTTAGAGAAGCCGGATTTTAAATATCAGATCCTAGGCTCTGAGGTTGAATTGGCATACTTCATGTAATAACTTCTGTTATTTCTTTTTAAGAAAAAAATATATTTTAAACCCACCTCCTTTATCATATTTACATGTACTATCTGTAGGTGTGGGCAGCATAGGCGTGTCCGCATGTACATGTTCATAACACAGGACAGGATGATGTCTGGGAACTTGGAGGCCTTCAAAGATCATCGAGCTGACTTCCCTTGTGGCCAGAGAAGAGAGGCCTTCCCTCTTGCCTTTGAGCTGGTTCACAGCCTGTCCAGAGCGGATATAAGTGGCCTTCCCTTGTTCTACTCCATCCTAGCAGCAAATGGGATACAAAGACACAGGCACATAGAAAATTCAAACTAGTCCCTCAGATTGATCATGAGATGTTGAGTCTGCATCATTTCCAAGGCCAGTACTCTATAAGCAGCCCTCCTCAGATACTAATTAAACGGAAGCAGAGTTTATGTATAGTCTCTGACAAATCCTAGAACTGGTAGCTTAGTGTTGGCCACGTGTGTGACTAATCCAGCACAAGGTTCTACTGTAGGATGCATTTGCAAGGGATTTAGAATGTGCTTCTTTTGAACTATAGCTCTTTTCTTCACAGAAGATTTGAGAAATATTAAAAAAAAAAAAGGAGGCCCCATCATGCAACAGAACACTAGAGGATGATTTATTCTTGGGGTTATGCCAATATTATGAATTTTGTGGCCCTTTAGACATTTGCCTTCTCGTTTATCAGCTCTTACTAAATGCCCACCCTGTTTTCAAAACATGTGCTAAGAGATTCAGAAATACCTACATTCCACACTCTTTCTGAGGCGTCCACAGACCAGGCAATGTTGTAGACACACAGGATAGTAGGAGATAAAATAGACCAAGTCTTTGCCCTTATACTGCTGACATTCTGAAGAGTGAAATTCAAACACATGATAGGAATATGCATAGGAAAGAGCATAAGCAAAGGTACTGAGGTACAAAATAGCCTAACAGGTACAGGGAACTGCGCGCTGTTTATGGCTGAGACTTAGCATTTGAACAGGCACAAGAGATAAGCCTGAGATGAGGCAGAACTGAGGTCATGAAGGACCTATGTGGTGACCAAGGACTGGGAAGATTGAAAAGTCTGATACTATTAGCGTGTGGCTGATGTCCTGAGACATGGCTCACACTCCAGTATTTGGAGAATGGGTAGATGGGTAGGTAGTTGTCAGACCTCCACACTCGATGCCCAAGCATCCAGGAGCTGGCACCAATAATGGTGATTCCTTATTTTCCAGAAGAGGAGTGAGAGGTTCTGCCCAGTGGCCCTCTCCTATTTCCCCTCAGCAGATAGAGGATTTCTCTCAGGAAGCTAATTAAGGCCCTTCTCAGTTTCCCCTGGAACATAGAGAGACAGCTACTTGCCTCTCCCTACCTGAGAAGACCCCTGTCTAGACTCACCTGGATTCCAGTATGTAGGAGAGGCCAGGTCCCCAACTACTGTCAGTTTTGTTTCTCTTGACCCTGGCTTCCTCTCTATTTTCCCCTCTCTTCCTCCTTCCTGGATTCTCTACTGCTGCTACACAGCAATGAATCCCGGACCACCAAGAAGGCTGCTGCTCAAAGGCTACCTCCTGTATAGTCTGTAAGATTTCTGCAGTTAACTCCTTCCTAGAAATATCTATGGAAGAGGCAAGTTTGGAAAGAGAAAATTGTTGCAGGACTAGACTAGGAAATACTCAGGTTTCTTTTCTTTCATTGTGATTTGATGATTAAATATGTGGACAGAATCTTATTTTTCTCCTGGATGTTAAAGCCACCACTCCTACCCTACGCCACAAGGCATCAAATTAAAGAAGCAAGGGGTGTGTGTTTGGGACATGCCATTTAAAAAAATGGAGAAGTTGCTGGCCTCGAGGACGTTCTCGTTTTATTGCTCCTGTCATGCGCAGGGATGACAAACTGGCAAGAGCAGCAACTGATGAACCTGCCACCATCGCTGCTACCTCTTTGCTCCAGCATTGTGCACACCCAGGTTTGCAGAGAGGAATGCACCAACTACACTGTTTCTGTTCTACTAGAAAAATACTCTTTGTTCCAATGATTTACAGGCTTTCTGAGCTGTCTGTTTTAGTGAATTTAGATGTCTAGACACCTATTTTTGCTCCTGTGTTGAGGACATTTTGTCTCTGACAAGAAAAAGAAAAAAACAAATTGGGGATTCTTAGGCACAAGGAATTTGCCCTAGTAAATTTTAACTATTTGCATCCATTCTGCTATGCTCCATTTACCCCATCACACTAATGGACAGAACTGGTCTGGTTTGACAGAACAACTTTCAATACATTGTGAATAAAACTGCCCCCTTACACACACACACTCAAATCCCTATACCACTGTGCCAAGATGCTAAAAGTCTCCATCATCTGCCCTTACAGATTCAAAGACACAGCATTAGCTGAGGGCCTTGAAAACCCTAGGGTGAGCAGAGCTTGTGCTCTGATGTGGTAGATACAAGCTCCTGAATAACTTATAAATCAAAACTAACTTATAGCTTGCTTTTAGAAGCCAAAACTCTATTTTCCCAAATAGTGGGGGGAAACCTAACATTTGCTGGGCGTGGTGGTGCACGCCTTTAATCCCAGCACTCGGGAGGCAAAGGCAGGCGGATTTCTGAGTTCGAGGCCAGCCTGGTCTACAAAGTGAGTTCCAGGACAGCCAGGGCTATACAGAGAAACCCTGTCGAGAGAGAGAGAGAGAGAGAGAGAGAGAGAGAGAGAGAGAGAGAGAGAGAGAGAGAGAAATAGAATGTGATGGGTTTCTGTCCTGTTTCTGGTTACTTCCTTGTTTTGTGTCTGTGGGTGAATTCCCTGGAGCTATAGATGTTACTCTAGCATCTGTAGATTGTAGCCAGTATGTGTACAAGAAGTTGAGAAGTAGCCACACAACACTTCTGCAGTCTGCTGTTTACTGTTGTCATTTTGATATGGTCAGGGAATGTACTATACCCCCCCAAAAAGGGATGTTTTCAGGTGATCACATTACCCTTCAAAAACTACTTACAGTCACTTTTAAAGAAATATTTTAATTTCCTGCCTTCTTGTGTCATATAGATTTAGTATATATTTTTGCTGCCTTAAGGAATTAGTTCCTTCTGCAATGTCAGGTATGTGAGGATCATCATGTATGTAGAAGTAAATTTTAAAGGTATGTGGTAGTAAATGAAGATAATTGCTTATAATTAGTAAGATATTTTACCATACTATACCCATGTTTTCAAGACCAAACTGGAAAAAAGAGATGTTTTCTCTTACATCAAATGGTTCCTGACAACTTTCTGAATTTTTATTTTTTGAAATCATTTTAATCCTTACTTCTTTTATTTGTGTCCCTGTTGCTTCTTCCTGTTGTCAGTTTTACCTACTTTTCTGCAACACTCTTTCCAAACTTACTGATGCTGAGCTCCTAGAGACCAAACCCCTACTCTCTGAAGTTGGCCTCTGAAGTATGAATTGCTACCCTCCGCTGCAGTGTGCAGAAATTCCTGGGGTAGTAACTGACCTGAATCATGAAGGAAGATGGTCTGCTCTGTAGAAATAGAGTTCTCTAACTCAGTCAGTGCCTTAGGCCAGTGCTGAGCAGTACAGATACTCAGTAAATGCCTGATGATGCTCTTAGCTCTGCACAGAGGCCTGCTTGCATTGTTCCTTCCTTCCCTGCTCTGGCTGCAGCCCAGGTATCACAGTTGGAGAAAGGAAGAGGAGATCAGGCTGCTTTCCGTGTTTATATGACTCTTCACTCTCTTTAGATCTTAGAGTGACTGGAACAGATGTCACATAGGTGAAATATATATGTGTGTCACATAGGTGAAGTCTGCAGACTAAATTCTTCCCTGCCTTCCTACTTTGACTTTCTGTCTCTTTCCTCTCCTTCCTCGTCTTCCTCTTCCTCCTCCTATTCAGATTTTTAACAAAGCTATACCAGAGGCAGACCAAGTATTAATATTTTAGATATATTTTCTATTACAGCATTTTTATCATATTTTTTTATTTTTTATTAAATGTTTTCTTCATTTACATTTCAAATGTTATTCCCTTTCCTATTTTCCTCTCCAAAAATCCCCTATACTTTCCCCCCTCCCCCTGCTCCCCAACCCACCCACTCCCACTTCCTGGCCCTGGCATTCCCCTATACTGGGGCCTAGAATCTTCACAAGACCAAGGGCCTCTCCTCCCACTGATGGCCAACTAGGCCATCCTCTGCTGCATATGCAGCTAGAGACATGGGCTCTGGGGGTACTGGTTAGTTCAGATTGTTGTTTCTCCTATAGGGCTACAGACCCCTTCAGTTCCTTGGGTACTTTCTCTAGGTCCTCCATTGGAGACCCTGTACTCAGTCCAATGGATGGCTATGAGCATCCACTTCTGTATTTGCCAAGCACTGGCATAGCCTCACAGGAGACAGCTATATCAGGGGCCTGTCAGCAAAATCTTGTTGGTGTATGCAATAGTGTCTGGGTTTGGTGGTTGTTTATGGGATGGATCCCCAGGTGGGGCAGTCTCTGGATGGTTCTTCCTTCAGTCTCAGCTCCAAACGTTGTCTCTGTAACTCCTTCCATGGGTATTTTGTTCCCTCTTCTAAGAAGGAATGAAGTATCCACAATTTGGTCTTCTTTCTTCTTGAGTTTCATGAGTTTAAATTAAGACCAAAGATTAGGCTTGAAAAGTGAGCCTAATTGTCTAGAAAGAGAACAGTTGCTGTTCTAAGTCACAAGTTTTGTACTCAAAAGTTGGAAGGTCCCCAAACAGACCACACACTGGCAGAAGATATGTGAATTCTCATTTATATAGATAATTTACCAATTAAGAATTCCAGATAAAGTGTGTCAGCCTAAAAACCATGGAAACTACGGTAGGAGGGCTGTGGGTAGCGTGCTCGCCTGGCCCCAGGCCAATGACACCTCCACAAACTGTTTTTACCAGAGTAATATCTAAAAGGAAACAACACTGGGGGAAAGGTACACTAAAGATGTATGGGTTGGAAAAAGTATGTTCCCATCAAGTTCACAAGAATATCTCTAAAAGTGAATAAAAACCTGAAAGTTGTTAAACATCTACTAAAAGGCAAGCCCCTTTTGTTGTCACAGAGACTTCCAACAGAGGGTGAGCCTTGCTGATTGCTGGGGAAATCAGGATAGAAAACCTAAGGAGCAAGATTCTCTGAGGCAGCTACATATTTAAAATGCAAATCACAGCATGGGAGAGATGCTCAGCAATTGATAACACTAGCTGTTCTTTCAGAGGACCCAGGTTCAATGCCTATCACTCCAGGCCCAGGGGATTGGACACCTCCTTTTGGCCTCTGCCAGCACCAGCCACACATGAACATATGTGGAGGCAAAATACTCATAAACATAAAATAACAATATGTGCATTGTCATGCCATTCAATATGTGTGTGTGTGTATATATATATATATATATATATATATATATATATATATATATATATATATATATATATATATAGCCAGTCATAGGAGTGAGCCCAGAACTGGTAACAAGAGCTTCTCTACCCAGGAATGGGCAGCCTTGTGAGTAAGGTAGCCCTGAATGGGCCAGAGAGGCTAGAACAAGTCAATATTTGGAGTTTAGAGAGTTTTCCAGACCCAGCTCCAGCCCAGACTGGCTGGGGATTTAGACTATTATCTCTTGAACTTCCTGAAGCTTGAATTCTCTTTATAACAGCAGTGGTCCCTATCTGCCACCTTGGAGCTGACCTCAGATTCTATAGATAGAGGGGCTAGGCTCCAGAGTACTGACCTCAGCCTAGCTGGAGGTCGCTAAGGTTCTGGTAGTACAGTGCCCCAGACAACCTTGACCTCCTGCCTCCCTCATAAGACACAAGTGTTACCTGTCCATATCTCTCCATGTAGGCAAACCAGAATTCCCTAGTTGGTGCTTAGGACCTTGAAAATCTCAGTTCTGGTGTCTGTCCTTCTAGACAATGTGGTTCAGAGTATCACAATATCCAATCGCTTTGCTGTTTGCTGCTGGGGTAGGGAGTGAGGAATATGGGAAGTTTTGATACTTCTCAGCTCAAGCTTGAACTTCTGATCCTCTGACCATAATTTCCCAAGTGCTGGAGTCACAGGTGTGCACCACTGCACGTGGCTGAACTGACTTTTGTCAGCTATACTACTTGGGATGTCTTCCAGTACTTAAGGATTTCCTTAAGTATGTCAAGGGAAGCTCATTCTAGATATGAATTGTAAGCCTATAACAGTTTCCATAATAACCAGTCCAACACAGTGGCCTCAAACTCATGTAGGCAGGGAGGGAGGGAGGGAGGGAGGGAGGGTGGGAGGGAGGGAGGGAGGGAGGGTGGAGGGAGGGAGGGTAGAGAGAGGGAGGAAGGGAGGAAGGGAAGAAGGGAGGGAGGGGAGAGGGGAGAGAGAGAATGAGAGAGAGAGAGCGCTAGCTAAGCCTCTGTTGCTCTGTACTACTTACCTATGTTTCTTGGACCATGCTTATGCAAGGATTTTCTTTTCAAAACTGTCAGAATGCATTTCCTATTTCACCACCACAAGATCCTGGCTGGCACCCCAAACACTGTTTGCATAGCTCTGTTTTGCACAGGCAAGGCCAGGGAGCAACCTCAGTAATGGCTTCTCAGATGACATTAAGCCTGCTGATGATTGAAGCCTGCCTCTACCAGATCTTCTACTTTAAGGAAATGGGGGAGAGATGCTGGAAGGCAGTTGTTAAGCTGGATGTGAGCTCTCTTCCTGGTCCAACAGAGAGTGCAGAGTAGACAACTGGTAAGATAACCAATACTCATAACTAACGCTATCATTGTTCTGTGGGCGTGGACACATTAGGTCGGCCTTGAAATTTAAACCTTGAATTTAAACCTTGAAAGCTTCTATCCACCTCTTTTATGAAAAAGACTGAATTTAAATTAGCTGAGTGGTTAAGCCAGACCTAGAACCCACAGCTATCTAGTACCAGCACTCTTGAGTACCTGTAACATAGCTATTTACCTCTGTAGCACCTGCAGAGTGATGCTTGCCTTTCTAATGGAACATCATTCTGAGGACATTGGATGAGTGGGTTTACACAAGAATAGAAGTATCACTCTATTCATATGCACTAAGCCAAGGAAAGCACACACCGAGGCATCCAGAAAGAAGATCCCCAAGAAAGCCTGACCGACCTCAGACTTCTAAAGCCTTCTGAATGGTAGGAAACAATTATGTGTCACATATGTCCCTCCAGGCTATAGTGTTTTGCTTTGGTCAGCTAAGACAAACTAATACTAAATCTGTGAGTTTTGTCCCTCCACAAAAAAAAATTCCTTCACCTACAATTTCCAAGTGCCTGCATCTGATCCAGTCTTCCACATACAATCCACCCTGTCAATGTAGCTTCAAGAGAATATGGGCAAGGAACACTCTCTCTCCGCCCCTAGTACAGCATCCTCACCGGATTCTTTGTGTGTATAAATACCTCAGCCCTGCCCCACATAGTGCATCTTCTCTGTGTGTAAGGAGAAGGACTCCCAATTCTCTTTTGTTACTGTGGCAGTAGTACATCACTTGGCATGGGACACATACCACAAATGATGGCTCAAGTTAGCACTCTCTGGTTGGTGCCAGAAGCCTAGTGGGTGGCCAGAATCCAAAGCAAATTAAAGAACTACCAAGTTCACTTGTGTAACCTGGACACCACCCCCCACCCTCTTTCCTGGAGTTCTTTTTCTCTGGCATTCAGATCCTCCTGGTCCTGCCTACACATTTCCAGAATTCTGTTTCCTTTTTCTAAAGCTACAACTTGTAGAATTATTACTAGTAACAAAAGAGTAGTTAGTCATCATGGGACTCTTGTCTGCCACCTGTGATTCCCTCATCAAGGACACTAAAGAAAACCCTATGGTCAGCAGGGCAACAGAACAGAATTATGCCCCTGGCCTCTCTGTAGGAGACCAGAGGAGCTATGCTGCCATGGCCCTCCCATGAGCAAGGTCGAAGGATGGCTGCAAAGCCTTTCTAACCTAGTCAAATAGTTTTCCTATTATTTTTCTGAAATTTAAAATGTAGAAATCTTTCAGTGAGAAAGAATATGTTTAAAAATGCAGTATTCTTTGCCTTTTTTCTTTCTTTATTGAGGCGTTTTGTAATACTGCTGTTGTTTTACTTTGTGAACCTGAACTATTTGATTTGTATGTGAGAGACTTCAAAGAAAATACTTTTAAAAACATTATATACTCTCAGACCCAGAGCAATTGAACAGTTTGCCAAAGGCTACTCAGCTGATCAGTGAGTACAGGCAGACCCTCAGATCTCCTGTTCTTAGAATTCCACCATTTTTTTTGAGACAACATTTCTCTATGTAATTCTGGAATTCACTATGTAGATCAGGCTGTCCTTCAACTCACAGAGACCTGCCTGCCCCTGTCTCCTGAATGCTGGGATTAAAGGCATGCACCATCACACCTGGCAAACACCTATTTCATAATTGTACCTATGGCCAAGGTCACTTTGCATCTCTCTTAATCTGCTACATTTATGTATTTATTTGTGCATGTGGACTTCTGTGTGCACATGTGAGCACACCACAGTACTTGTGAACCAACAGAAGTTGATTCTTTCTTTTCACCATGTCTCCTTCCCATCTGGGTTCCAGGGATCAAACTCAGATTATCAGAGTTGATGACAAACACCTTTATCCACTAGTCACCTGACCAGACCCAGCATCTGAAAATAGACAACCTCTTAGAAAGCCGTTGTCGTCGTTACTGAGGTACCTGCTCCTGACTTGAATCTCTAGCTGACGACTTTAGCCACCTTAGAGCCACACAGCAAGAGCACTCCCATCTCACTGCTGCAGTGCTCTGGAAGGAGACTCTGGGAATCCAGTTAACCAGTATATTCTGAAAGGTGGGACAGGTATCCTGACCACTTGGGTGGCAAGATAACAGTCCAGTGGTTACAGCTCCATCAAGAAGGGAGGCAGAAACTCTGTATTGTAAGTGTGAGCTGATTAACTATGCACATCCAAGAAGACCCTTGTGTTCCATGATGATTCTACTAACTTCCTACTGCTTTTGAAAATTTTGGAAAGCAGTCCAGGATGATATTTGATCACCTAAGCCCTGAGAATTGAGTGGGGAAATGAAATAAAACCAAGGCCTGCCTTCAGCCTGGCATCTTTCACAAGCCCAACAGGCAACTCTCCTAGTGCTTGAAACCCTGAGCATCAAAGTCTGGATATTTGTATTGCCCGGACTTTCTTCCCTAACCCTAAGAGAAGCACTTACCCAATCTAGTTGACTGTTGATGTTCACCACGTTACACTCTCTGCCACAAGCCCACCTGAATTAGCCCACCAGGTCTCAGTGTACTTTCTGGACCTCCAGACCCTGCTTTCCCACAGCATCTAAAGTGTCCCACTGACTACAGCCAAGTGTGAGTAGGAAAGTGTCTCACTAGCTCTTTCAGATTCCTTACAAACACAAGGTCAGGTCCTGAATAAGCAGTCTGTGGCTACAGCTCTTTAATGCAAGCTAAACTGTCCTTTGTCCATTTGCATCTTCTCCAATCCAAAGACCTAAAAGTGGTGGCCTCCAGCAGGGTTGCCTTACTACACTGCTGGTGAGATTTATAAACTCACTCTATAAGCAGGTAATAGATAATCAGTGCTGTTCCTTGAGGGGATAGCAAGTCGCCAGGGGACACTGCTTCAGGAGGCTGAATGCTCTGAGTAGAACCAGTGTTCTCACTCTGTGCTAATTACCAGAACCAGGGAGCTGGCATCTTTGAGTTGATATTGTGTCTGTGCCAGCCAAACTGGCCCCTTTTAATACCTTCTGAATTAGTGAATTGTCGTCCAGTAATGGCATTTTAACAATGAAGTTTCAAAAGAAAAAAAAAATTGGTTCTTAATTTTTGCCCAAAGAAGGTGGGGAGGATTTCAATAATGGCATTGTTATAAATTCTAAAGTGGTAACCATTTGGCTGTGTTACAAAATATGTAGATAATAATTAAAATAAAAATTTAAGTGGAAGTTTTATCAATAAGGTAGATGGTAGAGCACATTTTTCTCAGTTGGTGTCAGAAATGGCACTGCACAGCCATGTGCAGAATTGTCACAATGCAAGTCTTTAAAATTCCTTTTGGATTTAAAGGCATTAACAGGTCCCTATCAACATTCTCCAGAAGTTTTTGATGTCATTTTAGCTATTGAACAAAAATATGTGAACTATTACTTTGTTGATTTTGTTCTTAAAGCACACTGCATTATCATCTGAGAATGTGTTCTTAAAATATTGTTAAAAGTACTTTGAAAACTTGTAAATCCCAGTAATTTATGTTTCTCCTGCCTCTGCTGTTTCACTCTGTCCTTCTGGTTTCAATTTGAATGCCGTCCTGTCTGGGTGTGTACCTGTAACGTTGTGTTCTCCCCACCCCACCCCCCAGAACAATTTACAGTCCTGACCTTCAGCTTTTGCAGTGTCCCTAATGTTCTCTGGTTTCCTCCCATACTACGAAGTAGGCTTTGGGTCACCCTGCTGTTTCATATGAGAATTGTCTAATCAAAGTTACTTGAAACAGATCTGATTTTGGCATTTCTTAGTTTATCATTTCAGCCTAGGGAGTGAATTAGGAGAGCTTCCCTGCCAGCCCACTAATTGCATTGCCCTATTAAAGTGTACACAGTTGTAAACCCAGACTGCTGCAAGACAACAGTCTCATTTGTCTAAACAGTCTCCTTTTAGACTCAATGGCACTGATGGGAACCAAGATAAGAAGTAGGGATTGGAGGAAGGGTCTTTCAGAGCCTGTACTAGCTGAAACTGTTCCATTTCCTACAGTCAGCCTCCTTTCCTTTCTAGGACTTGTCTACATAAGGAACCCATCTAGCCGTATGCAGTGTATGCAGTGAGCTAAGTTAGGCAGAGACTGCAGTGGGCAGGGCCACTGCAGACACTATCTTACTTTGTTAGGAATAGGAGACTGCTTTAAGGACATGAACATGCTCCATTAAAATTGCGTGTCCTAAATCTGTTCCCTAGGCGACGGTTCTCTCCGTTGTGCCCTTTATTGTGGATTATGATTGTTAAATGACCACAAGACCTTTGGAGCCTTTTTTTGTTTTTTGTTTTTGTTTTTGTTTTTTACATTGAGAAATGAGGTTTCTAAAAGCTTGGCTCTTTTCGGATATCACTTACATTCAGCTCTGGTAAGGAATCAAGCGCCTTTCTCTTTCTTTACCTCCTTCAGCATGGTCCCTGCTTCAGACCAACGACAACTGACTAAGGGGCAGGCCAGGGCTTTGGCAGTTGACTGTCTCCTGCTCTGTTGTAGGTGATTGTTCAGTCCGGCCGCCACCCAACGGTGCTGCAGAAGCTCTGCCAGCTGCCTTTCCAGTATTTCAGTGACCCGAGGCTCATCAAAGTGCTGTTTCCTTCACTTATCACCGCGTGTCACAACAACCATCAGAACAAGCTCATTCTGGAGCAAGAGATGAGCTGTATTTTACTGGCCACATTCATCCAGGTACCGTCAACCTGCTTCTCCTGTTTTATGGGAAACTTGTGAGACTGAGAAGTCAATTCAAAGCAGCTCTATTCTCGCCCTCCACCTGTGTCTGTGCTGCAAACGTAATTTCTAAAGCCTGAGGTCACATTACTAGAAGCAGGGTGGAATGCCGAATGCTTTTGCCTGGAGGATTTCAAGCAAAGAGCTTGTTTGCTATTGATAAAATGGAAACTTGTACCTAGTTAAAACTGTTTAACAGGACACCAGGCTCCCTTAAGTCTTCAACTGGCACATGTGTCTGCTTTTTAGTCTTGCTAATTTATAATTGCTGAAGAAAGATAACATTTTGAGTTTATTTGAACATTATAAAAATAAATATGATGTGCTTGGTTCGGCAGCACATACACTAACATTGGAACGATACAGAGAAGATTAGCATAGCCCCTACGCAAGGATGGCGCATTCCATATTTTTGTAATAAAACTTGAACATTCACAGATTGAAAATAATAAATAAATATGTGTACAAAGGTGGAGGATAAAACCTGTTTCTTTTTTCTTTTTCACTAAAAGTTTGAAGTACAACCTTGTATTTGATCCAACGAAATTCTGTAGGGTTGAAGTTAGAATCAGTGCCGTGGGAAGCGCTGACACTGGGTGTACATTAGCTCACTGAGCTGGCAGAGCGAAATCAAGACGACAGTTCCAAACTAGGGTTTTTCATATCTTTATGGATTATTTTATGAAATGTCTTTTTTTTTCCCAAATGTTCCACTCTTAAAATTGCTCCCTGCTGCACATACTTCCTGTTCTTCCTAACAGTGAAACAGGAAGCAGGGTTTTTTGTGTTGTCCCTGTGCTGGCTAGTGCTCAGATATCTCTGTCAGAGTGTGAGCATATGCAGCTGCCTGGGAGCCACAGAGCACAGTGGAGGACTTCCGGGGCCGCCTTTATCACAGCCTATACTCCTTGTCTCTCTCTAGCAATGATCAGTTAATAAGCACAGTCAATGAGATTTAGAAATATTTTCTTTTCAATTTAGTTGTTACATTTGAGTCTGGGTCCTGTTTTCTGAAAATGCATTCAAGTTATGTATTCGGATCTGCAAGCATGATTTCAGACTGGATCATGATTAAATTAAAATCGTAATAAACTCTTTACACTGTAAAGCCATCACTTCAGCACAGGGCTCTTCATCTGGTCTTAAAGAGACCCGCTCTGTCATTAAGTAAGAACGCATGTTAGGCATTTTCAGACCCTGATCTTTTCTGTTCAAATCACTTACTCTTTGTTGGGCTCTGCTGTAGACCCTCGAGTTGTATCAACGAATAAGATAGATAACACTCACCTTCAAGACCATTCATGAAGCAACAAAAAGACCAAGTAGCATAACAAGCCGAAGGTGAATGCTGTGGAGAAAGCAAGACCTGGGAGGGAGGGAGGCCTTTTAGAGCTTAACTAGAAAGGCCTCAGCTGAGACAAGCTTCCATGTGTGCCACATTAGTTTCTTTAAAAATACTTTAAAAATATAAGCACTCTGGAGGTTGATGCAGGAGGATGACAGTCTGAAGTCACCCTAAACTGTGTAGTGAGACTTTTTCAAAAATCACAAATATGAATGAGGTCCAAATTTATTTGTGTGTGTGTGTGTGTGTGTGTGTGTGTGTGTGTGTGTGTGTGTGTGTATGTGTGTGTACATACATACCATTTGGGGGTAATGTCACAACTCTTCCAGATAAACCATATCTAATATAGTTTTGCTAAGTGGTACAGAAATAACTTCATTTTTAATTTGGGATAGCATTATTAGACTGGTGAATTTGAATCTTTTTCTCTATAAATAATTGTGCTCAAGAAAGTTAGTTTAAATTTTAACTTAAAAATGTGTCATGGTTCCATATATAGATTATTAGTAATCACTAGATAGAATGTTAAATTGAGATTATGGCCTGTCGTTGGTTTCTGAAGATTTATACCTTGTATACTACATTTTTTTTTCAATTTCTATTTACAAGTAAAGTGAACAGACTGTAAGGGTTAGATGCACAACACTGTTTTTGTTTTTTGTTTTTGTTTAGCTTTTTGAATCAGGGTTTCTCTGTGTAACAGTCCTGGCTGTTCTGGATTATAAGGACTCTTACATTGATAGTTTGTAAAAACCCTTGCCAGGAGTAATGGCCCACGCCTATAATGCAAGCACTCAAGAGTCTGAATGAGGCAGGAGGATCACTCATTTGAGTCCAGTCTGGGTTAGAGTTATAAAATCATAAACTCCTACACCACCACCACCCCCAAAAGAACTTTTAAAAAATCTCTTCTTAGCTTAAAATAGTGCATTTTGCCTAGGTTTCAGGTTTGGGTATACAGTTGTGGTTGTAGACAGTACCCTGGCCAGCCCTCGGCAGTGCTCATGCAGGAAACTTAGTTTCAGCTTTCAAGAGTCTGGGCACAGTCTCATTGTCCGCTGCTGTTCTATCCGTGGGGCTGTGACGTATTGTTTGGAGGGACCTTGTGCAATTCTGATCAGAACGTTACTCTCACTCACTTCTCTCTTCTCACACAGGACTTTGCACAGACTCCAGGTCCTGTGGATAACCAGTCTTCAAATCTCAAAGGTGGGGCCACTGAGACTGAATCTCATGTTTGTGTCAGCCAGCTGAATGGCCTTGCATTCCTTTTTCCACAACAATTATGTGAGGTTCAGACACCAAATACTTGAGAAGTAAAGAAATCAACTCTATCATTTGACTCGACAGAGAAGGCACATAGAAATAAAGAAAACCAGAAACCATCTTTGTGTCCTTGCCTAGTACAAGTTCTTTTAATTGCTGATAATTACTAAAAACAGGGAAGTCACATAATATTACCATTGGCCCACACAAATCACCAAAAGTGCTTCAGTCCCTAACATGGATTCTCTGTCCATGTTGAAAAGAAAAAGTGCCATGACAATAGCTAGAACCCTAAATTCAAGCCCTTGACCTATTTTAATTGGAAATAAGCTCTACATTGAGAGACATTAACATCCCATTTGCAGAGTGCGGGAAGTAAAGAGTCTCGAGCGTTTGTTCTTCTCGGTCCTGCTGAGGTGTCCTCCTGGTCAGAGGTGGAGATGTAGAATTCTAAGCTTCATTTTTAGGATCTTAAATGTCTTAAAATAGCCTGCTACCCAGGCTATAATTGAGAAGTACAGTTTGGTCTCTGGCTGTTGTGGCAGAATCTCTGATTATTGAGTCCCACTCTAGGTTTTCCCCAAGTCCTTATTAGTTTGATAGTGATAAGTGCTCTTCAGAACTGGACATAGTGGCAAATATCTGTAATCCCAGCACAGGGAGGTAGAGACAGAACCCTTTCAAAGTCACCCTTAGCCATATAGTGAATTTGAGGTGAACCTGGGCTACATGAAGTGAAATATATAATAGTCATTGTTCTTAGGCCCACTCCTAACCTATAGGGTTCTTTATGGCACCCATCAGGAAGCTTTAATTGGAGACAACTTGGCTGTCATACCAAAAAAAAAAAAATCTACAGTAGGCAGGTGTTGCAAAGTACACAGAAGAAAATACAACAAAACTGTTACAGTGTCTTGAAAAAATGGGAGGCTTTATTGACTCAGGTACTCGGAAAGTAAACAGAACTCACGTCGGCGCCACTGTGTGCAGCAGCCCCCATGTGCAAGCTCAGGTCTGCCCTCACTCAGGGGCAGCCTCTGTTTCTTTTTAGGACATGTAAGGGAAATCAGTCCAGTTTGTTACTATTACAAAACAAGTGTTTGACTTTTAAGCATATGAAAATACTTTTACAAATATTCTAATGTATTTATGTTTAATTAAGCAACAATATTTTTTGCCAGTATAAGTATGTAGAAGTTTTTCTTTTTCTTCTGCCCTAAAAAAAGATGAGTCACCATTTAAGTGTGTGGAAAGCCAAGTCCCAAAGGCTGAAGCTGCCTCCCTTTGCTTGGTTGAGCAAAGCCAGAGGAAGTCCCAGTCTTCTTTCTCAGGGATAGAGGATGGCGGTAGGAGAGGGCCAGCACTTTCTTTGCCTTCCTTACATATCTACAACAGGCTTCACATAAAACAGCAATTGAACGGTTGCTCTCTGCTCTGCTCTCAGCACTATTAGTGACAGTTCATAGCATGCTTCCTTAATTAAAGAAAAATGATGTGAGAGCTGGAGAGATGGTCAGCAGTCCCCCTCACCTGCTGCTTTTGCTGAAGACCAGAGTTCAGTTCTCAGCACCCACATCAGGCAGCTCACAGCCACCTGTAACTCCAGTTCTGAGGTCCAATGCCTCTGGCTGTGTGTGTATGTACATATATATGTATGTGCATATACATATCTCAGTATACTATAGGCAGAGGCAGGTGGCTATCTGCAAGTTACAGGCCAGCCAGGGCTACACAATGAAACCTGACTCAGACAAATTAATAATCTTTGATTTTTTTGTAAGATGACTTCTTACCAAGTACCCAGCTTACCGCTTCTACATGGGCTCCCTTTTTGCTTAGATTAAGTCCTCAATAAAATGTGTCTGTCATTTGTAGGCTGTTGTCCAGGTAATCTCTTAGATTTGAAAGCAGCTGTGGGCTCCCAGGTTCTCAGAACTAAGGAGCTTGAGCTTTCATAGCCACTGTCCCATGACCAAGTGTTTTGGGAGATCAGCAAAGCTGCTGAAGATTACCTCTGTTCTGCTAAACTACTGAATGCATGCCAGATTTGAACAGTTTCAAAGTTAGGCCTAAGTCCATGTTTTAAATTGAGTAGATTATTTTAGGAAAAAGAAGTCACCATTTAGGCCCAGATGGTGATTCAGTGGAAGAGCTGGACCTTGTGTGCAGACCTCAGCACCAAAAATAATAATAATAAAGAAGTCATCATTCACACATTCAGATGTGCCTATGCAAGACTATACACAGCTGTCACCATGTTATGTTATATTCACTGTACCTAGAGTCCCCAAATAAATACTTCTTAATGTTTTATATATAGGTTAATGTTAGGAACACAGACTGAATTGTGGCTAAAATACATGTTTATAACACTTACACTACAGTGCTTTACTGGAAATGTATGGTCTCATTTGCACTCTGATATAAAAAATATGTTTAATTTCTAAGCTTTCAGGAGTTACGTTTTAGTCTCTTTTCTGTCTTCCTCAGGAAAATTCCAGAACCTCGGGAACTACCTGGAACTGGCTAACAGATTTCCTCAGCAGGCCTGGGAAGAAGCCCGGCAATTTTTCTTGAAAAAAGAAAAAAAATAAATGTTTTTTAGCTAATTCTGTATTTGAGTCCCTTTGTTAGTGTTTTCCATTGTTCCTTGAGGAGCCTCTGATCTGTTTATACTCTCCTACTGTAGATACCCTCTGTGCATTGCTTATAAAGACTGTTCAGACTGCCCTTCCTAGCTTTGCAAATTGAGTTTGTTTCCTTTGTGCATAATATTTTGGAGTTGTTTATTACTTCCATGCTATGTAACTTGTAATTGTAATATGGTAAAGTTAGACAAATATCATTCTTGTAATGAAGTAACACAGTTTTCAGTGTTGACTTTTCACATTAAGCAGTACAAATTTGAGAAAATGTTAAGAATTTATAAGCACTGCTCTAAGTTTTTCTTCGGAGTTGAGACCTGTGTAGCTAACACTTTGAGTAAGCCTTTGTACTGTTTGAAATTACAGCACTAACCACTGGTCGGGAACTTCACTGGCAGATAGCACTGTGAACTATTAGTGTTGCTGAGCTAAATTTAGCCTCTAAAATAAATTTTTTGAAAATGAGGGAGCATCAAGTATTTTCTTAAATAATTTACTTGAAACAACACAGAGTAAAAGAAACAATGAGGGTGGCCATGTCTCTGAATACAGCCAGTCATGTGCACCGCTCCTGCTGGGCTGGGCCACAGGGGGCCGTCTTAACCCACCCAGTGTGGAGCCTGAGTAGTATTTAGCAATTACAAGAAAGATCTAGCTGTGGAAAACTGACCCAGAAACCTAAAGATTGTCACAGGAAGCTGAACAACACAGCAAACTTACCTAGCATTCTAGCCATTTCTTTTTTTGAACCTCATGGCGCTACAGAATTTTGTGTGTTCAATGTTTTTTACTGTTTTACAAATCGAAAGAAAATAAAAAGGTCTGATGTAAGCCATGCTAAGCACTGCGGGTGCTCCTGCTTGGATCCTATACACCCCATCTCTGGGGAGGGAAGGAGGGAGGGACAGCGAAAGTTGCAGGTCCCAGAGGGAACAGGTAGAGGGGCGTCCTTGCGGGCTGGGGTGGGGGTATCAAGTATATATAATGCTTCCTGCGAGACGATTCACGGTGGAATATACCTCTTATCTGCTCGGAAATTTGCCAAAAAATCATAAATAATAGAGACAACCGTGATTAACCTCCCAGAATTAGCAATTAAACATGTAACCAAAGGGTCCGGCTGCCCTTGTGTGGGACAGTGCCACAGTCAGCAGTGCCTGCAGTTTCCACCTGGGGCAGTGGAGCACCACAAACCCAGAATTCGAACACACGCGAAAAAGCTGCTTGGACCCCAGGAGCAGCAACATTTGCAACCAAATTTTGTGCCTAAGGTAACAAAATTACCCCTAAACTCTTCAGAGCCAGTTACTCCAAAAGCCCAAGGGCACATCAGAACTGCAGCTTCCTCAGGAGTCCTCGGGCTTGGCTGCTCCCCAGTGCCCCTACCCTCTGCCAGACTCAGGCAGTCGCCCCATCCTGACCTTGAATCCAGAACTCCACATCCACGCAGCCTAGGTCAAGACCTGGCTCAAACCTTAATCTCTGTTCTTCAACCCCTTGCAGCTGTGGAAAACACCTGCATCTTTCCTTGGCTCCTGGTCCAGCTCTGGTGGATGTCAGAGATGACATTGTCCTCTAGGTCCCCAATCATCCCCTTCTCTGAACCACACTTCTGATACACATCCAACTTGCCAACAGACAAACTTCTGCCCACCCGAGTCCAGTTGTTGAGCCACTCTCCCTCTAGGTGCCGACCTTCTGGACCAAAGGCTAGATGCACCAAGCATTGCTGCCTGCCTGGGGATTGCTGCAGAAGGCACAAAGGCCACTGCCCCCACATCTGGATCTGAGTGGAGTACTTCCTTGTGCCCTTTCTTGCACCCATCACTACTCTCAACCTAGCTCTATCTGTATTTTTCATGCAGTCTTCATCAACAAGGTGCTAGCCTGTAATTGGTCACACAATCCTCATTATAGCACTGAATCTCAGCATTTTAAAGAAAGTTTACTTTTACATCAATCAGAACCACAGTTAAAAGCCTCTAATCTGCCCATGCATCAGCTTAATAAACTCCGAATTTCCTGCTTTTATCGCAGCTCCATTGGGAACTTATTTCTCTGCAAAACAATACTCGTCCATTGTTTTCTCCCTCCAGTGGGCTTCTATTTAGCTAATATTCTCTCTCTCTCTCTCTCTCTCTCTCTCTCTCTCTCTCTCTCTCTCTCTCTCTCTCTCTCTCTCTCTCTCTCTCTCTCTCTCTCTCTCTCTCGCCGGGCAGTGTCCACCCCTAGGCAAAAGTGGCAGAGTCTGGCACTTGGGAAGGGCAGTCTTAGAACAATGGCTCATTTAAACCCGGTCTTCCCAACTCTGACAAGACTGAGCTTTAACCTACGCCATATTAAAAACTGAAAGGCTGATTTCTGTTCCACACTCATCTAATATTAAAATGCAATAGGAATACTGCCACAAGGACTCTGAATTTCCCAGAATTATGAAGCCTTGCAATATGTACTAAATTGTGTGGCCAAAATTTTGTCTGTTTCTGGAATCCTTTTCCTGCCTTAATTCAACAGAGCTAAGCAAAGAATTAGTTACATCTTCTGACGTGAATCATGCTAAATAATTCCACTTTCCCACCCATAGCCCCTTTCCTTTAACTAAGATTTTCCTACAGATCTAGATGTCGCCTGTTCAACATTAGTGTAAAGTACAAAAGTTGTAATTGTCACAGGTAATTTAATTTACTAGGAAATCCCTACTTCATTACAAAATATGTTTAAAGATGTCCTGGGAGCCAGTAAAATTGATATTTATTAATGTAACTAACTGTAGATCTGATACCTTGCCAAAGACGTTACAAGCCTTTCCTCCTGGGAACTTGAGAGCACCACACACTCCTCTGGGTGGGTAGTGGGAGGAAAAGCACTCCTTTACCTGGGTAATTCCCCCAAAGGAATAAAAGGCGCATTGATGTGTCCAGTGGAAATGAGTTGTTGGTTGGCTTAAGCTATAAATGATGAGGGGAGAGATCATAGTAACTAGGCAGGTAGATATTTGTAAAACACTGCACACTGTCCAAAGCAAAAATTTAGTGCTAATAATGAAATTCTTTAAGGGCCCGTTCCTTTTTAATAAAAAATAAAAAACAATATTCTGAAAGGCAAGTTTCCAAAAGTAAGATTTATTATAGTTTTATTTCCTATCCAATAGCCAACCAGATGCAAAACAGAGAAATCTGTATTTCTGCTTGGAAGGAAATGGTCTAAGTTAAGGGAATGACGCCTCAAAGAACCAGCCTTAAGAGGTAAACCTGGCCCTAATTAATTCTGTGTATGTATATAATATAGATATACAGAATATATATGTGTACATTTGCAGACCATTTCCTAGATCCCCACGAAAGAGAATGTTCTCTTTTTTTAAAGTGCTAACATCACCTTGACTTTAAGGAAGTAAACTATAAATATGGTTCAATTTTCCCACCTGTTATCATTTTCTTCTATTGCCAGGAACTGTTCCTTCGTTAACTGGTGCTGTGGGGTGGGTGGGTGGGTGTGTGTGAAACTGCTGGACAGCCCAAGCAACTGCTTCTAACAGAGGGTTTGGGCACATACCTCTAAGCTAGAATGGTAACTGTCCCCTACTGCAGTAGGGCACTACACGCTCTCAAAAAAACAAAACCGGATCAGTTGGCCATTTAACTGTGGAGAGGAGACAATAGGAATGTCAGATTGTTACATAGGATGGTGGTTTGGCTGGTAGCTGGCAGCTTTCTGAATCAACCAAGGGAGGGCAGAATGCTGGCTTTGGGGAAAACTATCCCAGACTGCCAAAGGGTTAAATATTTGTAGAGGGTAAAACCTGAGCCTGCCAGGATCCTCCCCCCAACCCCCTGCTTGCCCGGGGGCCTGCTGCAGATTCAGTATCTCTTGGTTATTTCCTGCGATCACTAAAGCCAGTTTTCAAGAAAACAAGTCGCAGGGGTTTGAAATGTCACACCAAGTGACCTGGGCACGACATATCCAGGGGCCATCCCCCGCCCCCTTCATTTCGGGCCTGGAAAGAAAATAAACCAAGGACACGCCAGACTGGTTCTGGGTGGACTTATTTTCTCCTGCAGCCGCGATCCTAGCGGGGGCTTGTTGTGGCTCCTTCAGTGTATCGCTTGCAGGTGATGCCAAACGTAGATAAGGAGCCGCCCCGGCCTTCTCCTCTGTCTAGACGGAGGAATTAATAAATGCAGCGAGATTGATCACGTCGCGCATCCACTCTAGGGACAACACGAAGGACGCGCCGCAGAGCCCGGGGGGCGCAGAGTGGGCTTCGCTCCCTAAACCAGTCACCCCACGATCGGATCAGTCTCCAAGTGTCCTCCCCTCCGGCTAGGAGTGCTGCCACTTCCGGAAACGCCTCGCAGTTCACTCTGCACTGGAACCGCCCTGCCCCACCCCGTCGGCACCCAATAAGTGTCGGGCCCGCCCCGTAGACGCCCAATCCCCGTCGGGCACGCCCTCGGCGCCCAATCAGGGTCTGGCCCGCCCGTCGGGCGCCGATTGAACCGCAGCACGAGGGCGGGTGGAGCCGGCGAAGCTGATACGAGGCCCACTCGCGAAGTGGCATTCGTCTGGCTCCCGTGGCGCCAACAGCACACAGGCGCGGCATGGCATCGGGTTGTGTTTTATTAAGATCAAAATATTCGTCCCACTATTCGCCTCACAATAAATAACAATAACTTACGTTTGTTCGGCAAAGGCTCTCACTGTCCTCCGTCGACTGATAATTTAAAACACTTTTTAAAAGACAGTCTGGTTTCTACTCTGTCCCGCAGTCATGCGCTTTGGGGGTTATGTCTGTTTCTTAGAATTGTCCCGTCCTCGCTGCCAGGTCCAGAACAAAGCCTCCGGTCAGCGCAGGCGAGTTCGGAGCAGGCGTCCTCACCGGTAGGGCCCTGTAGGACCCCATCAGATGGGTTCCCGGGCGAGCAAGGCGCAGAGAGACAGTGACAGTTCCCCACGCAGCGAGGGAGAGGCGAGGGCGGAGCTAACCCAGAATGTCCCAAATTCTAGTTATGAGGGAAAAAAAAAAGTCCTTGGAGCCGGAGTCTCCAGTCTCAGCGGTGCAGGCTGCGTCCCAGCGCTGCTGGCCGTCCCGTCGCGGTCGCGTGCCTCTGCCCGCCCGCTTTAAATAACAACAATAATTACAAGGGCCGGAGATTTTTCAGAGCTGGAATGGCCTGAGCATGGGTGAGTCTCATGCAGGGAGCATGCGAGGTCCGCGGGCTGGCAGGGAGGGTTCCTCGCTCACGTCTCCACCGGACTAGGTACCATACTGTTGGGGGTGTCCGGGAGCTGCGAGGACAGAGAAGTCACGTCGCTACCGGAGGAGTTGCCTAGGGAGCCTGACTCGGAGAAGGAAACCTGGAAGGGCAGAGACATCAGGGGAAAACAAGTGAACACAGGCTCAGGCTTCTGCTCCTGGATTACCTGCTCAAAGACCCGGAGTGTTCCCTCCAGACAAGCCATCAGCTGAGTAAACCCTGCCAGGTCCCCACCCGCACAGAAGGATTGGGATCCGGTGAAAGACACATTAAAACCGGGTTAGTGTCAGCTGCGAGGTTGCAGGCCCAGCAGGCTTTCTCATTGCCAAATCTGTCCCCAAGACCCCTAGTCCTATGTGAACGGACGAAGTCCCCTCCACCCCACGTCCACCTTGCAGTTTGCACAGGGCCTCACCAGCTGTTGAAAGGCGGGTTGGTCCAGGTCGCTCTGGAGTGCGAACTCACTGAGTGCTTTCCAGGGCGGCTGGTACGTCTGCACCTCGACTGCGCTGCCCTGCACCGCGTTCTCATGGCGGATGGGGCTGCCTGCCACCAGAGGCGTCCCAGTCAGTCCCTGGAGGCTCTGAGGGGCAAGCAGACAGATGATAGCACAAGGCATTAGAGTTAGGTCAGCTTTTGCACCACTTTTGAGCATAGAACCCCAGGCTCTGGAGAGCAAGTTGGGAAATAAAGTGTTTTGAGGAGGAGACGCACTCCACTGCACACAACACAACGAATCCCCCATTCCGCAACGGAGATAACCCAGGACCCACAAACCTGCTACCCGGTTCCCTCCTAGAAGTCAAATACCAGGCCAGAGAAACGGAAGTCCTTTATGCCCTTCCTTAGCCAAGTATGCGAAACAAAACAAAACAACCAAACAAACAAAAACTCAGATCGAGCCCTATCTCTACCCCCTTCCCCCAAAGTACAACCCCGCAGTTCCAACTACGCCACAGGGTCGTCTCTAAGCTGAGGGCCCCTCAACTCTGGGCTATCACTGGCACAAGGTACCAACAACAACCACCGCAACTTGAACGTCAAGATCAGCCTTTCTCCTAAGATGCCGGTGCCAAAGTACATAGGGAGTCCAGCTCCGCCTAGTTCCCCAGAAAGAGGCCTTAGAAAGCCGCCGCGGCTACCACCCGCCTTCCCGCCCGTCACCAGCACCTCACCGCCTTGTCGCTATGTTGCTGCTGCTGTAGCTGCTTCATGAGAATGGACTTCTTCTTGTCCTTGCAACGCTTGTTCTGAAACCACACTCGGATGACCCGCGGGCTCAAGCCGGTCATCTCTACTAGCTGCTCTTTCATGAGCGCGTCGGGCCGCGGATTGGCGGCGTAGCACGTCCGCAGGGTATGCAGTTGCTTCTCGTTGAGTACAGTCCGCACCCGGGTTGTCTTCTCCGCCTGCTTGTGCACGTGCGTGCGCAGTGAGGGCTGTCGTCCGGACCCAGCGTCTGCAGGGGCCGAGAGACAGGAGGTCGGATGGGCAGCCAGCCATTCTCCCCAAGATTTCGTTTCCCTGACATTCGGTTCCTTTGGCTATTATTGTTCATCTCCCTCTCCATCCACTCGCCTTACCCAGAGGGAGAATACTTTTTGTTCTGTCCCTATCTCCCTAGCCCGATTGCCTTGCCCTGATGGAGTTCGGCTCCAGGCCGCTGCCGTACTAGTACACCCTAGGAAAACCCAACTTCGAACAGCCGAACAAGCAAAGCCCTCTGGAAGAAGGTGGAATTTTAGAGGAAGAGGTGGAAATCGAAGTGCGACTCCAGCAAGGGAGGGGGAAAGGAAAAGGACAAGGACTCAGGTCACAGCACAACTCCTAGACTGGGAGACTCTCTTTCTGCTCCTAAGGGATCGCCTAGGCTAGTCTGGCCCTTAGGAACACTCTCGAACTAGGAAGATTCAGACTTTGGGCAGCTGAGGCCTTCTGGGCACAGAATGGCTCCTTCCTGGCTGCCTGCCTTGGGGCTTCGGTCTGAGATTCTCTGGGTTCTGGGTTCCCTCAGCCCAGTGTCTGCTGCTTTTCACACCCACCTCGAACAGCCTCAAGCCTACATTTCAAAACAAAGGGAAGTCCCTGGGCGAACTCAGCTTGGGTTCATTCAACACCAACTCCATTCTGTTTTACTTTCAACCCGGTCTACACACCCTGGATTTTAGCTGCATTGTTTACATTAAAGTCCCCTCTAGGCATTACTAGATCTGGGTAAACATTTACAAATAGCCCACCAAGACCAATCCCCTCCTTCTACAGTGTGGAAATGGAGTTACAGAGAGGAAGAAATCCCTGGTGCCACACAGCACGAGAGGGCCTGGTCTACTTCGATCTGAGTAGCAGATCCCTTGGCTTCCTGGAACTGGGGGCTCCTGTCGCACCCTCTCCACCTGCTTCTTGTCAACACTTATTTCCCAGTCTGAGCACCTCCTGGCCAGAGCACCTATCATCCTAGGAGGGTTTTAGCCAATAAACTCCCTGAACCTTTCTTTATGCTAGCTGGACATCAAAACAAGAACACAGGCCCCTCTTCTGCACGGCTGGCCTTCTTCCGTTGGCTCCGGGTGGGACGGATACCTTTTCTCCCTGACGGTAACCTGTTCATCAAAGGAATTCTAAAACACAACCCAGACAGACAACACCTAGGATTCCGGGTCCTCCACTCTCCGGATCCTACATGGTCCGGGCTACGGAGAACACAACTCCCGAGGCTCGCACGCTCACATACATACAATTTTCTCCCCCGCACTCGCAGACACATAGCAGGGTTCCCAGAGCACGCGGCCTTTCACACCGGCTTCCCGTCGGAAGCTCAGCGGTCGGCTACACAGTCGTACATCCCACTGACGCGGCGCAGCGCTGCGGGGCCGGGAGAGCCGCTTACCTGGCAGATGCAGGCCGCGGGCGCCGGGGAGCGGACCGGGGCTGCGAGGGCTGCCGGCCGCAGCGCGCTCCAGCAGGAGGCCGTGGTCGGCTCGGCAGAGCAGCTCATGCTCCCGCAGCGAGAACTCGTCTCCAGGGAGCAGCTGGCGGCTGCACACCGAGCAGCGGAAGCACTCGATGTGGTACACGCTGTCCCGCGCCCGCATCACCAGGTCACTGCTGCTGAAGCCCACCTGGCACTGGGCACACTTGATGCCGAACAGCCTGCGGGCCCGGGCGCGGCGGGCGTCAGCGCAGGGACCCGAGCCCAGGACGCGCAGCCGTGTCCCCCCCAGCCCAAGGGGGCCGAACCCCGGGTCTCGCCGGCTCACCTGACGTAGTCCCGCTTGCAGTAGGTTTTCCCGTCTCTCACGAAGCACGTGCACGTCTCGTCCAGGTACTGGCTGCACTCCGCGCACTTGAGGCAGGCGGCGTGCCACTCGAGGTCGGGCGACACGCGAAGGATAAACTGGTCGTGGATCTGACTCCCGCAGCCCACGCACATGGCCGTCCCGGGCTTCTCTAGCAGGGAAGGGCGCAGGGCCCGCGTCAGGCCCGGTACAGGACCCGGCCGGCCTTAGCCGCTGCAGCAGTCCCAACCCAACCCGCCCTCCCTTGCTTGCTCTCCCGCTCTTAGAAGTGAGACCACTTTCGAATGATCCAGAAAGTAGGAAACGAAAACAACACAATCTCCTGACATTTCCGTTATCACCGTCTTTGAACGCGAGCGTAGTATCGGTTCAGCTAGAGACAGAGCTAACGGGAGGCAGGCGACAGCACGGTGACACTGGGGAGCTACGGACGCCTCCGCGTCCACACTGTCAGCCAAGCCCGGATTTCCGCCCGCTCCCGCTCACAGCGACTCCCTATTTCAACGCAGACACCGCAGCATTCAGCCCTGTCCCCTCTTAGCTTCTTCAACAGTTCTTAGTTTAAACACCTCAGATCAAGCTACTGAAACCTCTCTATCTTCGTAAGACAGAAAAGAAACCCATTTCTCTAAATCAAACCTAATTGTCCTAGCAGAAAAGAGAAAGAATTTCACAGCCTGAGGTCATTCCAGCTAACTTGGGAAATAATGTCTAATTGCAAAATAAAATAGTAGGATTCCAACGAATAAACAGTGTTATGGGCGAAATGCACTGCTTGTTTGTTTGCTTTTTATTCTCCCAAGTATTTTGTCAAATAAAAGCCACTTGTAGAATCCGCTAAACATTCTTCTGCATTGGAAATGTTGCATATCAAGCACACATACACACCCACACACAGAGAAAGACTTACTCTTGGAATGATCCCCCATAGCACCCAGAAAAGGATAATGAAAAATAATATCCACCATGCAGAGAGAGATGTGAGCAAAGCTTGCGGCCGGGGGGGCAGAAGGACCAGGGTCGAGCGCCCAGCCTCTGCTCTTTGCTAACTAACTCCTGCCCCGCGGAGTTGAAGGAACGATTCCGCACCGGCCCGCACGCAGCATGACGTCAGCACGCACTCGCCCGGGGCCCGAGCTGGAGGCGGGACCTGTAGCGTCACCCAGCTCTCCCACCGCCCTGGGGCTTGCTCGGGAGATGATGGGGACCCGGAGGGTGGGCTGGGGTAGACACGGAGGCGCAGGGAGATTGGCTGGGAGGAAGTGGGAAAGCTCTGATTGGCTCGGAGTGAACAATGGAGCGCAGCCCCCTCCCCCGAAACCTTCCTAGATCCTCTCTGCAGCCCCGGGTCCCGCAATCCCTTGGAAGCCGCATCTCCACCCCGCGGGCTCTGCGGCAGCGCCGCGCTTTCTTCGGACTTGTAGGGCGGTTGCTCTAGTTGCTTCCTAGCAAGGCAATAGTCTTCTGGGGATAGATGGGAGTCTTCTCTCCCTTAAAAGTGTTTTTCTTTTATAATTTTTAAATTAAAAATTCCTCCTGGGGACGACAGACCTGAGGGAGAAAAGAGGATCCGCTGTTTCGGGACCATCACTGGTCCAGCCGGCCACCTTTCTCCCTGGTGGGCCTGAGCCTTTGTTCGGCAGGGTCCAAGTTAGGGAGAACGGGTAGGAAATGAGCACCTGGGTTTGGATAAACTCTATGCGGACTTTCCCACCCGCGCCGCCTGTAGAAAACTCGATGTTGCAGGTGGGTAAGCCAAAAGGAATCCAGAGACTTAGAGCCACAGTCCTCCCACCCACCCTGGCCTAGGCACTTTTCCTCCCTCCTACTTTTTGCTCTTTTGGTTAAGTTGATGCTGACCCCCACCCTCTCCTTTCTCCTCTCAGCTGCATAGAACCTAAAAACACTGCTGTGATGTGTCACTCATACAGAGTAAAAGATTTTTACGAACTCTCTGATTTTGGATTACACAAACCAATTACAACACAACTAATCAGAAACAAATGTGGGACACGGGGTAATTTACCGTCTTCCCGGTGACTTTTAATCCTTGAAAAATCTGCGATTTCTAAGATTCGGGAATTTTTTTTAAAACAAAAATCGTTGTGAATTTTGTTTCAAAGGGTTGAAAGACAAATTGATGAGGTACAGTGTTTATCCAACGGTGGTCAGTTGGTCCCTCACTCCCATTCTGAAAGGACACCAAAAACTTGATACCTCTCTGGGGCACGGATGGGCTTCTGGGATAAAAAGTATCTCGACCAAAAGATAAGTCCGGACTTGGATCCCGCGGGCCTCGCTGCCTGAGATCTATCTAATTCAGGCGCGGCGGTCCAACTGCTAAGAGCCGAAGCTGCTGGGCTGGGAAATGGTTGCAGTCAAGAGCATCCGCACAGGCTCTGCAGAAAGTCGGGGGTTAGAAAGGCTGCTCGGAGATGCCTCCGCGCTGGAAACAGTCTGGCACCTCACTCCACAGCCCGATTCCTGTAGCTTTTGACCCCGCCTCCACCTTTAGAGCGCTAGTGCTCTCTGGACCCAGAGTTTTGCCACAGCCTACAACCCGCTTGACAACAGGCCGACCCTTCCCCATCTTTCCTACTAGCGCCCCAGCCGCTCTGGCTCTGGGGCTGGTTAAGTTTGCATGACTGTATCTCTGCTGGTAAACCACAAACCATGAGGGAAGTAAGGGGTCCTGCATCAGCGCTGGTCTCTGACTTTGGGTGTTTCATTTCTTCTTCCTCCCTCACTTTTCCTCATCTGTAAAATGGGTTGTACTTAGAACAGCTCTTTGCTTTTTTAAAAAAAAATTAAATTAATCGCAAGGAAAGCCTTAGAATCATACCTCATCGTGCTCAGTGTCTGGTATCTACAGTAACCATGGTGGTTCTCTCTGTTGGGACCCTATACTCCCAAGTGTGCCTTTTCTGGAAAGGTATCTGTGTGGGGCCTTGCTGGAAGTGAGGACTAAGCACATCTCTTGCCTGTTGGGCAATGATTTATTTATTTGTGAATGTGCTGGCTTTGCCTGCCCTAGGCGTGGACTTGGATTTATTGTTGAAGCCAGTGAGTGGGCTCTGCACTGTGCCTGCTCCAGGTACTGGGGGAATACTTGTCACCTCACCCTCCACCCCAAGGCTATCTTGGGCTAGGCCTGGCTCCCATTACCTCTAGATCCTGCAAACCTCCTAGGTAATGGCTGTCTATCTCCGCAGAAGTCCTAGGCTCAACCTTTAACCCTCTCCTGCCTAGAGAAAGCCCCTCCTAACCAGAAACCGAGTTCTTGAGAATATGCTAAGGATGGGGGAGGGGCACTCACCTCCATTTCTCTGCCTCTGTAAAACCATTTTCCAGGTCCCTGAGCATGAGTCTCCGGGGTCCCAGTCACCCCAGTAGTCCAGTGCTGGCATGAGAGGGGCATAAGTGATACACGTGGTATCTCTAATTTGGTCCAGCCTTGCTTCTCCTCCTAAAAAGTCCCCTTTGAGAGGAAGCAGGGTTCTCTGCTCTCCACACTCTTGGCAGTGGCCCCTCCTTTCTTGCCCTTGCTGGGAGCAGTGGCCAGGGCTTGAGAGCCCTAGCTTCAGCTGTGACATGGAAAGACTTAAGGACTGCAGGAAATGCTTCCTGAGCTCTTCCCTCTGGAAAGCCCTTGAGAAAGTCAGGTGGGTGGGTCATTACTCTGTAATGACAACAGCCCCCATCCTGAGGACAAGCCTTGCCTGAGGGAAAGAGCAGCAATCTTGGCCTGTGGCCAGGGTTTGGGAGTCACCTTGCAATGGAAAAAAATTGGCTTTTATTTGTTTTTCTGCAGTTTTGTTTGTTTGTTTTGTTGTTGTTGTTGTTGTTGTGAGTCTTTTGGTTTGGTTTGGTTTGGTTTGGTTGGTTGTTTTGTTTGGTTGTTGTAGGTTTTTGTTTTGTTTTGGGTTTTTTTGGTTTTTTTTTTGTTGTTGTTTTTTTTTTTTTTGCTTGTTTCTCTGTTTGTTTTTGCTTTGTCAATCTTTCCATCCTTTCTGCCTTCCCTGACTCTTTCCTCCTAAAACCAGGAAGCAGGACACACTTTTGGGGACTTGCTCCTGGACCCTTGTATGACAGAGAGCTCATCATGCTCCCCCTGACTGACAGGGCAGAAGTAGCACATGCTTGCACACATCCCAGCCCAGGGACCCAGATGCGTGTGCCAGCCTGCGCATGCACGTCCATGCAGCCGCCTAGACAGCTTCCTCTCTATATCACCCCTTCCTGTCCAAAGACTCACAGATGTAAAAAGGAATGCTGGGCCGTGGTAGCACCGTCACCATGGTTGATATGTGAGGTTCTCTCAGGGCTGTGAGCTTTAACATAGTTCACAGAATTCCCTGCATCACGGCTGAGGGACAGACAGTGGTGTGGTGCCAGATCATGCAACTGACTTTCTGTTTCCAGTGTCTGCTTGTAGATTCATCAGTGTATATTACCTGCCAGTAAGCTACTGAGGTAGCGCTGTGACTGTGATCTCCGCCCAACAGAGCAGGAGCTGCTGGTTAGTGGAAGGAGGAGCCTTGAGATCCTCTGGGCATCTTTTCATCACTACAACAAAATAGTTGACCAAAAAAAAAAAAAAAAAAAAAGTTAAAGAAGGAAGGTTTATTGTGAAAGTGTCCAAGTTTTCAGCCATGGTTGGCCCATCACTCTGAGGCTTCCATGAGGTCAAGCATAATGGCAGAAGGCAGGATAGGACAAGTTGCTAACTTCATGGCAAGACGGAAATGGGGAGAAACCCAGGGCAAGATGTGCCTTTCAAAGACACCTGGCCTACGTCATTCACCCAGGCCTACCTCCTAATAGCCCACCAACTACAAACTTACCTATGGATTTATCCTATTGAGCAGGCCTGAGAGCCTCTGGATTCAACACCTTGCAACAATGCCACCAGCTCTGACAGAACCCAGAATACATTAACTATGTAGGGGAGAAATTTTAAATCTACACCACAATAATATCAGAAAGGAAACTAAGGTTCATTATGCAACTTGAAGATCACAGCTGGAGCTGAAAGCTGGGTTAGCAGACCACCTGCTGGAATGCCTGCCTGTGGGTGTCCTTCTGCCCTTATCCAGGTCTGAGACCACTGAGAGCCTCTCAGGTGTCCACAGCAGACCTTTCCTCTTGCTGCTGCTGCAACCCCTCCAAATCCACTTTCACAGACCTTTCTTTTTCTCCAAAATATTGGAGATGTCAGAATTCATGACTTTACAACTTTACAGCTTTTAGAAGTGGAGGGCACAGTGCCTTGGTGAAGCAAAGGCTTGGGGGAAAGAAGAAACTTGCCAAGTCAGGATGAGGCATCAGGCCCCCTGACACTGACAGCCAAGTTTTCTTCTGCTCTGCCTGCATCTCCTACCCCTGTAAGCAGAGAGGTGCCTACTGGATGGCCCTTCTCTCCTCCCTAACATTTCCCTAGCACTTGCTGTGGAATGAATGGGCCCTGGGCTAAGAAGTCCTGAGAAGCACCTGGACACCCCCTAAACAAGATCTGCCACATTATTTGCAGAGCCCACTAAAATGAAATTGCAAAGCTTCCTGCTCAAACATTACTAAGACTATCAAGACCCTGATGACAAAGCATTAAACCTTTGTAACTGCACGGGCTGTGGTTCCACAAAGCCAGACCTACCCTGCAGCATTGGGGCAGGGTGTAGTATCATCTTTAAGCAGCTCAAAATCAATAAACTTCATAAGCCAATACAATTAATAAGAGACAAGACTGAGACTCAAGCCCACTTCAGGCCATGAGATGAGTCATGAACTTGTGGTCTGTCCAGATGGAAATGTTTTTGTGTTGTTTGTTAGTTTGTTTATAGTGGACAGATATGGGATAAAATCCTTCCATTTTTAAACAAGCAAGCAAGCTCAGAGTCTTTGGGGGGAGTCTCTATGAGAGGTTTAGGGTGAGAGATGGATCACAGAATTAACCACAGCATCAGTATAGAGGATAGGGACAAATGGGTACTTTTGTTGAGAGAGAGAGAGAGAGAGAGAGAGAGAGAGAGAGAGAGAGAGAGAGATTGACAGAGGAGAGAACTACTGTTCCTTCTAAATCACAGCCTCAAAGGCATTTGAAGAAATACAAAAAGAACTAGAAGCCAGGCTTCCTGCTAGATTCTGGGAAAGGAGCCCACCGAAAGGGACTATGACTACTGCTGTAGAGGAAAGCTGCAGTTCCCCGTCTTTCCAGAAGGGGGAAACAGGCAGGCTCAGTGTGGCTTGGGAGTGGTTCCCAGCAGTTTACACCAGGCACCAGACAGGCTTGGAGCTAGGTACTAGTCTCCTGAGTTATTTAGTTTTGTTTTCTGAGACAAGGTCTCATGTACCCTCACAAGGCTTCTGATATCTTCCCAAGCAGGCATGCATCACCAGACCCAGCTTGGATGTCCTCTTAGCAGCATAGCTATACTCAAATTAGAGGACTCAGAAACATATGCATTAATTTAAACATTTAAAAATGTATTTACACAGAAACAAAACAAATAATTCTATTCCCTTTTATTTATGTGTCTGTGTGAGTGTATATCACGTGAATGTAGGAGCCCACCCTAACCAGAGGAGGATGACAGATGCTCTGAAGCTAGAACTCTGGGCAGTTGTGAGCTGCCACATGTAGATGTTAGGAACGAAACCTGGGTCCTCTACAAGAGCAGCAAGCAGTCTTAACAGTTGAGCTATCTCTCCACCTCAACAAGATACTGTACTAAGGCCTGACATTTTCCAGGATGCGTTGAATTTACATTTGACAAACTTGAGGGCCTATTAGGGTGCTTGCATTTGTTTGTGACAGATGGAAAACTAGCTCAAACACAAGGCTTTCCCTTCATCAAGCTATTGCCCTTTTAATGGCTTTTAGGAATATCAGTGATTCTTTCCAACACACACTTACAAGAAGCAGAGGTTCCCATCCTATTTTGCCTCCTCGTCACTTTGCATCGCAGCAGGAAGTACAATGGCGCCCAGTACTGGGCTCCAGCCAAGGCCCATGGAGTAGAGTTCTCAGACGAACCTCAGGGGATCCTGCTATTACAAAACATCCCCTGGAGGTTTGAGTTCCCAAATTAGGTAAGACAGGAGATAACAGAATCTGGGTTGTCACCTCTCCTCTGAGGTGACTGCCCAAAGTCTAATCACAGACAGATTGTGATTAGTGATTAGTGAGACTGGGGTGGGCATTAGCCCACTGCAGGAGGGACTCCAGTCAGGCGCTCGCTCACTCATCTGTTGGAAATTCATAATTGGTTTGGAGGCAGCAGATTCCACTCCATATCACTGGGCTGAGTTCTGTTTTGATCAACTTGAATTATGGACAATGTGTGTTATTTATAGCTGCCTTAGACAGAGTTAAGAACAAAATCATAATGCTCCCTGGTTGCAGCTCTCTCTTCCACTCTCTCTCCTCACTGCTTGCAGAGAGAAGAGATTTATCACCACTAGCCTCATCACATACCTAGAGCATGGTAAGCCCAGTGCCAGGAGGCTGGCTAATGCTTGAGGGATGGCCCTGCCTCTCGTAGGATTTCACCTGAGGGAGGGACATGAAGCCAGATAGTAGGATGGCCACAGGGTAAGGCCTGCTGGATTTGCCAGAGCTGGGATGGAGTTTGCTTACAGGAGAGAAAGCTGCAAGGCCAGGTGAGTGAGGAGGGAGGAAGGCCCACCTGGAGGCATGGCTCCCTCTCAGCAGCCCCTGCACAGAAGACAGCTGGGACTACATACATCACATACATCTAGGCTTCATTGGGACGGGGTCGGGGGAAGGGTGTAGAAAAAAATCCCAGCTATAACTAGCACAAAGAGGAAATGACTTGGCTCAAACAGGAGCAAAGCTGAGGTAGACCCGAGAGTTGGGTGATCTGGGTCTCAACCTCGCAGCAATAGGTTTTTGTGTTTCTCTGCTCTGTTGTCCAAGATCTTGCATTACACTATGAACTCTTTTTATTTATAATTTCAAAATGAATGCCAAAATAGTAGAACCAGATGCCTCCTTGTCTGCTACCAGTGGGGAAAGATGCCTTGTTTTCAGAACCTGGAAAACCTCTTTTCTGTTTCACCAGCCCAAACTGGAATAGATTGCTCATTTCCAAAGCAATCACTAGCAAGGAGTAGTGGATTCCCTTATTGGCTTAGACTCGACATAGGTAGGAACTTAATAAAGGTTTACAAATGAGCTCTCTAGGAAAACAAAACTGTTTGCATATAATTAGTCTATATTTTACAAATAAAACTTGTTATTTCTTTAGTGATGTAGAGGCAGTGCTACAGTGTATAACTTTTGTCTGTAGTGTTAGGGACTGAAGCCCAAAGTCCCATCCATACTAAGCAAGCTCCCATCACTGAGCTCTGGCCTTAGCACAAAACATTGCTTCTTGTCAAACTCTGGCAACTCATGATTGCATAAGTAAGTAAAAATAAGTATCTCTCCTGTAATCTAGCAATAAACAAGAATAAACATACTTTAGAGCTATTATATTCTAAAAGAAAATACTAAAAGCCTCGTCGTTAATTCAACAAGAAATGTGTTAGGTGAAAATGAAGAAAGCTGTCTTAGCCTGGGTCATAGGAAAGAAAGCAAATACGTAAGAGTCACAAAGCATGTTCTGATATGAGTTATGAGAGATCGTTTCTCCCCTAATTAATCAATAGACATATAAATCTATAAAAACAAACCGGTATAGCACAAATCTAATTAAACTGCTAGTGGAGTTTGATAAAATAATTCTGAAGACAAATGAAGACAAAAGGTTCCAGAAAGAAGCAAGTTTATGAGTTTATCAAAGAGAAACGTGGTTTTTATTTTTACTAGACACTCAAATCTGTGGTGACATCCTAACAGTGGAAATGGGAGAAAAAAATAGACAGTGAATAGCCAGGAAAAAACAAATTACCAGTGTGGGGTGGAGGGACTCTCAAAGCACCTCACCCCGTGAAGAACAACAGTCAGTCAACAATCCTAAGATCCCAAGTGCCATCTCTGCAGCCAGCCTTGTACCAGAGCAGCACTAAGTGGGTGCAGCAGCTTGTGTTGTGTATGCAGGTGGTGTGTGTGTGTGTGTGTGTGTGTGTGTGTGTGTGCGTGTGCGTGCACATAAGGAATGATATAACTAAAGAAGAGATCACAAGTGGAGAGGGAGGGAGAGCATAGGAGTTAGAGCGGAGCAAGCACAAGCTGGGAATGATGTCAATACTGGACCCCTGTATAAAATCCTCAGAATCCTTTTTAAAGGGGGAAATTGGACTTTCCACTTACAGTTATTAAATGGAAAGGAAATGGTTACACAATAGGTGACCTCTCGTGCTGGAGACGATACCAGGCCCTCCTGGAATCCTGAACTCTGCCACTGAACCCCACCCCACAGCCTGGTAGACAGTGTTGATCCATTGCACACCATTTACTCAAATCTTTTTCACGTGAACTCAAGATTCAAAGGAATGATACAAGCATGCGGCGCTACATAAGCTATGTGCACCTCTCCTGCAGCTTCTGGCGAGCCTGGCCCACCAAGTGACATTATCAAGAAGAATCGGGCTAGGAAGACACATAGAGTCATTGTTTATGACAGACAAGGGGTGAGGGTTCTGACAGAAGTCTCAGTGACACACAAAGAAGTCAACTCTTGGTAAGAACATAGTGGACATCAGCAAAAATAGGTCGGAAAGAAGAGAACCTTTGGTCAACATGAAGACCTGCAGCTTTGTCTAATAAATCACTACAAATGCAGTGGCTTAAAGCAGCTTCTTACAGCTTCCGTGAGTCAGAAAGCTGGGCCTGGGTGAGATGGGTTCTCTGTTCTGAGTACCACAAAGCAGATGCTTGGGAAGTGACTGTCAACATTACCAGATTAAGGTCTATCTAAGGAAGCATTGTCTTTCAGGTTCCTTCAAATTGATGACAGAATTTGTGGACACTGGTGACACGCACCTTTAATCCCAGCACTCAAAAGGCAGAGGCAAGTGAATCTCTGAGTTCAAGGCCAGCCTAATCTACAGAACGAGTTCCAGGACAGTCAGGGCTACAAAGAGAAAACCTGTCTGGGGCAGGGGGTGGGGGCGTGGGGGAGGGTGGGATGGGGCAAACAACAACAACAAAAAAACAGATTGGTGACAAAACTCACGTCCTTGTAGTTTGGGGTGGGGGTCACAATTATTTGAGTATATTGTGAGTATATTTGAGTATATTGAATGTAAGTGTCCTAGATAACTTCATTTGTCACATGGAAACTGCCTAGAGTCATTTTGAGGGAGCTTCAAGCGAAGGATTGTCCAATCTGATTGGCCTATGGGCTTGTCTGTGAAAGACTTTTAAAGACTGATGTGGGAGGTCCCAGCCCGCAGTGGGAGGTGCCCTGGGGCAGGAAGGCTTGGCCTATAAGAAAGCTAACTTATCAAGAAACAGAGAACCAGCCAGAAGGCAACATCTCTCAATGGTTTCTGCCCTGATTTCCACAAATGATGGATTGTGACCCAGCAGTAGATGATGGATGGCATAACCCTTTCCTCCCTGAATTGCTTTTGGTCATGGTTTATCACAGACCATACTAGAACACAACTGGGACTCCTGGGAGTCTCTTTAGGGTATGTGTGTCACATTAGAAGCCAAAAAAGCAAGGGGCTTTAGCTTTATGACTTGCCTGGGTTTGTTTGTTTGTTTGGGGAGAGGTGGTTTTTGTCTCTCACACTAACAACCTGAAAATTCTGGGTGGCAAGGAGTGGGAAACCTGGCTCCCTGAAAGCTTGCAGAGGGCATGCCGGGCAGTGAGCATTCTGAAAGCATTCAGCCAAACTTATTAAGAAGTCTAAGTCTTTGACCTAGCGATCTTGCTAGAAATTATATTAAGGAAATACAGGTAATTAAATATTTAATCATGTGCTTCTGCATTGAAATGTTATTTATAATACCAGAGACTGGAAAGTAAAGATGAACAAAAGCAAGAGAAGGGCTAAATAGACTGTGGTTAGTGTGCACAGTGGAGGCCCTGTCTCAGGGCTTTGGAATCAGGCTTCAGACACCGAGACACATCTCCAGCCCTGAGTCTTTT
This sequence comes from Mus caroli, assembly GCF_978045245.1. NCBI lineage: Eukaryota > Metazoa > Chordata > Mammalia > Rodentia > Muridae > Mus > Mus caroli. Next base: position 53,615,665 of record NW_028227266.1, on the reverse strand, counting down.
CAAAGATAACGAGAGTGCGCCTTTAAAGGGAGGCTGCAGAGATGGGACGGCACTGACCTGTGCAGTGTTCCCCAGACTCCACAGTTCAAGAGCAGAGAAAACAAGCCAATCACAGAACCAATAGCCTTGTCTCATTCTGTGATGTCAAGTGACATTAAGACAGCCAGGTTTGTTAACACATACTTTTAATCCTAGCCCTCAGAAGGAAGGGGCAGAGGAATCTCTGTGAGTTCAAGGCCAGCTTCGTCTACATAGTAAACTCCAGGCTTCCAAGAGTTATACAGTAAGACCCTGTCTCAAAACAAACAACAACAACAACAACAACTACTGCTACTGCTACTACTAGCTGGATGTGGCAGTGCATGTATTTAATAAAGCATTCTGGAGGCTGAGGCACAGAAGCAATCATCAGGCCGGTGTGAGCTACATAGTGACACTCTGTCTAAAAACCAAAGCTAACAAACAGGGCTGAGAACAGACTGGCCTTGAACTCAGAGATCTCCCTACCTCTCCTTTCCAAATGCTGAGATTAAAGGGATATGCCACCAGTGCCCACTTCATATTTTAAGAAAATGTTATTTCCCAATAGAAGTCCTAGATGACTTGTCTTCACTGTTCCTGGGTATGAACTTATAACGGTTGTGCTGTAAATGTGTTAATTGGAGATGTGCACCCCAAAGCCATCAGTTCTCTGCCTTTGGCCAATTGTGGCTTTCTGTATTGTCCAGAAAGGAAGTGTCTTTGGTGAAGATTGAGAACTATGCTTATCTGTAGATATAGGGATAAGTATGTAGAGTGTAGTTAGAAGTTGCTGTGGTTTACTAAGTTGCCAGTAGCAGACTCTCCTCCAAGTTGGTTGTCTAGGCTTCCATTACCAGGCATGAGTTTCCTCCCACTGAGCAGGCCTCAAGTCCAATTAGGTGGCTGTTGGCTACCCCAAGACATAAGCATGCACCACTGCTGCACCTCAAGGGCTGCCCTGCCTTGCTTACCATCCTCATGGTTAGGCATCACAGCTGGGTGGCCTGCTTTCCTCCCTTGTCAGTTTGCGTGCTACTTCAGGTACTTTGAAAGCTAGTCCTTAGGAAGGAGACTTCCACGTATGATCCAAATGATTCCTCGAAGTCCTGTGTCCAAAATTTGTAGAGTCTTCAGGAGCAGGGTCTTACCACACACACATACACACAATTTTTTGGTGTACCACTAAATTCAAACAAAACCTAAAAGACATGTTTTGAAAGATAAGCCAGGGTACACTTTGTACTATCTACCCAGCATGCCTTTTCTCAAAATTTCTATGTCTGTCTTCAACTTCACTGGAAATTTTCGGCTTCTAAAGTAAAGATTGCCATCATCTGACTTGTAGTTACAACACAGGGGGGAAGGAGTAGATTTACTGCTTTGCCTAGCACTGGCATCATAGTAATACCTTAATTACGAAGGACATCTTTTAAGGGAGTCTCTTATTCTCTTTCTCATGGGGAGAAAAAAATTTCTATTTCTGGAACATTTAGCTACAGGCTATTCCTCTGTAGCCCTCTGAGTACGAGTACTGCATTTATATTCCTAAGCCTGGATGAGGGTTGTGATAGCTTTAATTGTCAAATTGAGACACTCTACCACAGTGGTTCTCAGCCTTCCTAATGCTGCTATCCCTTAATACAGCCTCATGTAGTGTTGACTCCCAACCATAAAGTTATTTTTGTTGCTACTTCATAGCTGTCCTTTTGCTACTGTTGTGAATCATAAGGTAAGTATCTTATCTACAAATGACCTGAGGACACCCTTATGAAAGAGCCCTTTGATCCCAAAGTGGTTAAGAAATACTATTCTAGCATCACCTGGAAAGAGCGTCTCAATGAGGGACTGTCTACATCAGACTGACCTGTGGCCATGTCTGTAGGGGGCTGTCTTGCTTACATTAATTGAGGTGATAAGACCTACCCACTATGGGTGGCATCATTCCCTATGCATGCAGTTTTGAGCTGTGTAAAAGTAAAGAAAGGAAGCTGAACACAAGCATTCATTCACTCCTTCATCTAGGAGTGAATTTGAAAGCTAGTCCTTAGGAAGGAGACTTCCACGTATGATCCAAATGATTCCTCCAAGTCCTGTGTCCAAAATTTGTGGAGTCTTCAGGAGCAGGGTCTTACCACACACACATACACACAATTTTTTGGTGTACCACTAAATTCAAACAAAACCTAAAAGACATGTTATATAGATGTAATATGACTGGCTACTTCAAATCCTTGCCACTTCAACTTCCCAGTAATGATGGCCTATAACCTAGAGTTGGGATCTAAAAATAAATACTTTTTCCTCTAGGTTGCTTTTATCAGGGTATTTTATCGCCACAACAGTAAAAGAAAATAAGACTAAGGTCCACACACACACTGAATGCTCAGTAAGTAGCTGTTAGTGGGTATCCTTCTGAGTATTTTACACACTGGTGGCAGCCATTGCGAAGATGGGACCCAGGGATCCCAGCCTCCTGCTAAGTTTAGTGAGTATTTTCAGTATCTAGGTAGTCACTTCCTAGATTATTCCAGTCTTGACTAAAGTCATTAGTAGAATTTAGCAATTCTGATGACATATAATGCTGAGTTTAGGTTAGAAAAGATAAGAAGGGGTAGAAGCAGGGAATAGTATGTGATAAGGAACTTAAGCCTGCAGCCAATAGCAGCACAGTGAGTCTGAAGCAGTTCTCCAGTCCCATTTGAGCTTCAGAGACAGCATCCCTAGCCACTATACAACTTCAAACGAGATCCTGAGCCACAGCTACCAGCCAAGCCTATCCAAGACAACCAAGCTGTAAACACTAGGTAAGATAATCGGTGTTGTTTGATGCTAAGTCAGGGTGTGGAGCTGTTCGTTAAACAGCCATAGGTAGCACTGTAGGTTAGACATAAAGTAACCGTCCAAAGGCTCCCATCTTAAAAGCTCAGCCCCAGTCAGGGGAGCTTCTGAGATGCTATTTGATCATCAGGGCACTAGCTTCATCAGTGGGTTCATTTGCTAATGTGCTCATACTGAATGGACAATTAGGAGGTGAAGCCGGTAGTCAGCGGGAATGGCCTTTCAAAGGGTCTATCTGGCACTACCCACTGTGTGTCTTCCCTCTTCTGCATTCTAGCCACCATAAGGGAAGCATCTCTGCTCCATGATTTTCTCTTCACCACACCACAACCCAGATGCAATGAGGCCAGCAGGCTATGCACTATGACCTCTAAGGCAGTGGGCTCAAGGTTCTCCACTTTGTGTTCACCCCCCCCAAAGGTGTTTTGTCATAGTAACACAACGTGGCACCACACACCTTCACCCACACCCCGTGCAGGAGGTATGAGCCTCCCTGTTTTATGATTACCTATTCTAGCAGAATGCCAAGGAGGCCGAAGAGCTTGTGTGAATAGCTCAGCTAAGCCCAGAGATCACTGAATACAAGCCCAGCTCAGGCATCTATTAGCTCTCAGAGAACTGTCCCTACATTTCTCTCGTTAAGATGACCTAAGCTTTAAGACTGCCTCTCTGTTACCATTTGGGGTTTCAACATCTGGTAATAATAAGACTCACAATTATTAAAAAATATACCAAGAGAAACTGTTTGCATAACCTATAAATGCTCGGTTTCACAGTCATGGTTTTTTAAATGGAGAGATGACAACCCATGGGAAGGGAAAGTAGAGCCAAGATGAAGGTCTGAAAATGCAACAGTCAAAAGCACCTGTGAGTATTTTCAGTTCAAATAAAGAAGTCCTGTTGGCAGATGTTGTTTTAAAAAGTCCATTCTCACGCCCTGAATTTAGAAAGGCAGGCTGTTCTGCAAAATAGTTGCTTGTTGAGAACACACATGAAGATGGACATAGGAGGAATACACAACTATCACCCACACTGAATTGAAGGAAGGATCACCTGTAAACAGGGCCATGGAGTCTACCTTCATGAGCCTCCAAACACTCAGTACAAACAGCAGATCAGCTGTGAAAACAGAGCTTCTAGACACATCTCTGAGCCTCCCTCTTATCCAGAGGTTCTGGAGCAGCCATGAGGAGTGGATTGTAACCAACTGGAATCTTAGAGGTAGAGAGAGACCTGTAATATTTGGATGTTTTGCCTGGATGATTTCATGTGCATGCAGTGCTTGTGAAGACCAGAAGAGGGTGCTAGATCCCTTGGAGTTACAGGTGGTTGAAAGCCCCCCAGGTGGTGCTGGGAAATGAACCTGAGTCATCCGGAAGAGTGGCCAGTGATCTTAACCTCTAAGCCATCTCTCGCCCCTGCCCCTGCCCCTGCCCCTGCCCCTGCCCCTGCCCCTGCCCCTGCCCCTGCCCCTGCCCCTGCCCCTGCCCCTGCCCCTGCCCCTGCCCCTGCCCCTGCCCCTGCCCCTGCCCCTGCCCCTGCCCCTGCCCCTGCCCCTGCCCCTGCCCCTGCCCCTGCCCCTGCCCCTGCCCCTGCCCCTGCCCCTGCCCCTGCCCCTGCCCCTGCCCCTGCCCCTGCCCCTGCCCCTGCCCCTGCCCCTGCCCCTGCCCCTGCCCCTGCCCCTGCCCCTGCCCCTGCCCCTGCCCCTGCCCCTGCCCCTGCCCCTGCCCCTGCCCCTGCCCCTGCCCCTGCCCCTGCCCCTGCCCCTGCCCCTGCCCCTGCCCCTGCCCCTGCCCCTGCCCCTGCCCCTGCCCCTGCCCCTGCCCCTGCCCCTGCCCCTGCCCCTGCCTTTCTTATACAGCCCAGGGCCACCTGCCTAGAGATGGCACAGCCCACAGTGGGCTGAGCCACCTTGTATCAATTAGCTATTGAGAAAACACTCCACTGACATGCCATAAGCTAATCTGATAGAGGCAACTCTTTCAACTGAGAATCCCTCTTCCAGATGACTCCAGGTTTGTGTCAAATTGACAGCTGAAGCTAACTAGAATATTAGCATAATGTTTTCAGATTCATCTTTGCTGTACCAGGGACCCGTGCTTCACCATCTATTACTAATAGGACACTGTACAGCTGCATCTCGTACCAGTTGAGGGACATTGGGTTATTTTACCTTGTTCGCTATTATGAACAAGGCTGCCTCTTCATATTTTCTTAAGATTTTCTCCTTCACGTTTCTTTTTTTTAGTCCCCTCCCCTCTTTCTCTCACATATACACATTTGAAAATAGGTTTTATAGATGAGAGAAAACACTGTATTGGGCTGAGGTTGGCTTATTTTTCTTGACATTATGATTTCCACTTCCATCCACTTTCCTTCAAATATCATGCTTTCATTTTTCTTTACAGCTGAATGAAATATAATTGTGTATATGTGTGATGTTTTCTTTATCCATTTGCTGATAGACATCTGGACTGGTTCCATTTCTTGGCCACTGTGAATAGTGAAACAGTAAACACGAGTGTGCAAGCACCTCTGTGCTGTGCTGACTTAAAGTCCCTGAGTTCATGCCCAAGAGTGGTATAGCTGGTCCTATTATAGTTGTATTTTTACTTTTGAAGCAGTCTCTTCATTGACTTCCATAGTGGCTGTGGCTGTACCAGTATGTGTCCCCTCACCTTTTTTTTTTTTATTAGATTTTACATTTCAAAAGCTATCCAGAAAGTCCCCTTTACCCTCCCCCCTGCCCTGCTACCCAACCCATCCACTCCCGCTTCCTAGTCCTGGCATTCCCCTGTACTGAGGCATATGATTTTCGCAAGACCAAGGGCCTCTCCTCCCATTGATGGCCAACTAGGCCATCCTCTGCTACATATGCAACTGGGGACACAGCTCTTAACAGAGTGAATAACGGCTCCTCTTTCCCCATATCCTCGAAAGCATTTATTGTCACGTGTTTTCTTGATAATAACCATTCTGACTGAGGTAAGATGGAATCCCAAAGTGTTTGTACTTCTTTTGAGAACAGTCTATCCCATTCATTAGCCCATTTACTATAGCCTATTTATTATCTAATTTTGTTCTTTATTCTAGATATTAATTCCTGGTCTGATGTGCAGTTGTCAGACTTTTTCTCACTCTGTTTTTGCTTGCTTGGCTGTTGCTGGTTTTTGTTATTGTAGCACTGGGGATTGAACCACGGTTGAGGGTCTGTTAGCTAAGAGCTATTCTATGGAGCTAAACCCATGCTCCAATTCTTTCCCGTTCTGTGAGCTATCTCTTCACTTGGCAATTGTTCCCTTTTCTGTGCAGAGGCTTTTTGATTAGAGACTCACCAATTCTTACGATTGTATCCTGGGCTGTTGGAGCCCTTTTCAGAACATTCTAGTCAAAGTCTGTATCTTCAGGTGTTTCATCTATATTTTCTTCTGCAAGTTCCAACACTTCAGAACTTACATTAAAGCCTCTGTAATGATATTTGTTCAGAGAGAGAGAGATAAACATCTCATTTCGTTCTTCTGCATATGGACATGCATTTTCCCCATACTCCTTGTCGAAAGGCTGTTTTTCAATGTATGTTTTTGACAACTTTATCAAAAAATCAGGCAGTTATAGCTGTATAGATTTAGTTTTGGCTATTTAGGGTCTTTAATGCTCCCATTTGAATTGTGTGACTGTTATATCTGATTCTGTATAGAATGTCATTGGAATTTTGATGAAGAATGTATTCAATCTACTTGATATTTCCAGTAACAGCTATTTCAGATAAACTTGGTTTTTTGCATCTTCTACTGCCTTCTTTATTTCTCTAGTCTCTGAAGATTTTCATTGTAGAAGTCCTAGGTTTTTGTTTGTTGGTTTTTTTGTTTTTGTTTTTGTTTTTGATTTTTCAAGACAGGGTTTCTCTATGTAGCCCTGGCTGTCCTGGAACTCACTCTGTAGACAAGGCTGGCCTCGAACTTAGAAATCTGCCTGCCTCTGCCTCCCAAGTGCTGGGATTAAAGACGTGCACCACCATGCCCGGCTTAAATTTTTAAGGCTAGTGTGAATTGGATTTTTTCTCTAAAAATGTTATTAGTGCTATATAGAAAACTACTTTTATAAGTTGATTTTATGCCTTACCACTTTACAAAAGGCATTTATCAAATTTGAGAGTTATTTGTCTTATTGGTGTTTCTAAACCTTTGAGCACTTGAGTAGGAGCAAAGAGTAGTCCTTCCTGTCTTGTTCCTTATTTTAAATGAAATGCTCTCCATTTTCCCCATGAGTAAGGTTGGCTATGTGCTTGTCATACACATCCTTTATTATGTTGACTACATTCTTCTCTATTCTACTCATAGTCTCTTCTAGGTCTTTATCATGAACGGATGCTAACCTTTGTCAAAGAACTTTTTATATCAGTTGAGGTGGTCATGTGATTTATTTTCTTTTTTATTAGATATTTTCTTTATTTACATTTCAAATGTTATCCCATTTCCTAACTTCCTCTCCAAAAATCCCCTATCCCCTCCCCCCTTTCTGATCTCCAACCCACCCAGTCCCACTTCCTGGTCCTGGCATTCCCCTATACTGGGGCATAGGGGCCTCTCCTCCCATTGAAGGCCAACTAGGCCATCCTCTGCAACATATGAAGCTAGAGACAAGAGTCCCACCATGTGTTTTCTTTGATTGGTGGTTTAGTCCCAGGGAGCTCTGGGGGTACTGGTTAGTTCACATTGTTGTTCCTCCTATAGGGAGGAACCCCTTCAGCTCCTTGGGGACTTTTTCTAGCTCCTTCATTGGAGACCCTGTGTTCTGACTGTGAGCATCCACTTCTGTATTTTCCAGGAACTGGCATAGCCTCACATGAGACAGCTATATCAGGGTCCTGTCACCAAAACCTTGTTGGCATGTGTAACAGTGTCTGGCTTTGGTGGTTGTTTATGGGATGGATCTCCAGGTGGGGCAGTCTCTGGATGGTCCTTCCTTCAGTCTCTGCTCTGAACTTTGTCTCTGTAACTCCTTCCATGGGTATTTTGTTCCCCCTTCTAAGAAGAATGGAGGTATCCACACTTTGGTCTTCTTGAGTTTCATTGTTTTGCAAATTGTATCTTGGGTATTCTGAGTTTCTGGGTTAATATCCACTTATCAGTGAGTGCATGCCATGTGTGTTCTTTTGTGACTGGGTTACCTCACTCAGGATGATATCCTCCAGATCCATCCATTTGCCTAAGAATTTCAAAAATTCATTGTTTGTCATTGCTGAGTAGTATGCCATTGTGTAAATGTACCACATTTTCTGTATCCATTCCTCTGTTGAGGGACATCTTGGTTCTTTCCAGCTTCTGGCTATTATAAATAAGGCTGCTATGAACATAGTGGAGCATGTGTCCTTATTACTAGTCGGAGCATCTTCTGGGTATATGCCCAGGAGTGGTATTGCTGGATCTTCTGGTAGTACTATGTCCAATTTCCTGAGGAACCGCCAAACTGATTTCTAGAGTGGTTGTACCAGCTTGCAATCCCACCAACAATGGAGGAGTGTTCCTCTTTCTCCACATCCTAGCCAGCATCTGCTGTTACCTGAGATTTTGGTCTTAGCCATTCTGACTGGTGTGAGCTAGAATCTCAGGGTTGTTTTGATTTGCATTTCCCTGATGATTAAGGATGCTGAACATTTTTTTTTTTAGGTGCTTCTCAGCCATTCGGTATTTCTCAGTTGAGAATTCTTTGTTTAGCTCTGTACCCGATTTTTTAATAGGGTTATTTGGTTCTCTGGAGTCCAACTTCTTGAGTTCTTTATATATATTGGATATTAGCCCCCTATCGGATTTAGGATTGGTAAAGATCTTTTCCCAATCTGTTGGTGGCTATTTTGTCTTATTGACAGTGTCCTTTGCCTTACAGAAGCTTTGCAATTTTATGAGGTTCCATTTGTTGATTCTTGGTCTTACAGCACAAGCCATTGCTGTTCTGTTCAGGAATCTTTCCCCTGTGCCCAGATCTTCGAGGCTCTTCTACACTTTCTCCTCTATCAGTTTCAGTGTCTATGGTTTTATGTAGAGTTTTTTGATCCACTTATACTTGAGTTTTGTACAAGGAGATAAGAATGGATCAATTTGCATTCTTCTACATGCTAACCCCCAGTTGAGCCAGCACCATTTGTTGAAGATGTTGTCCTTTCCACTGAATGGTTTTAGCTCCTTTGTCAAAGATCAAGTGACCATAAGTGTGCGGGTTCATTTCTGGGTCTTCAATTCTATTCCATTGGTCTACCTGTCTGTCACTTTTACCAGTACCATGCAGTTTTTATCACAATTGCTCTGTAGTGCTGCTTAAGGTCAGACATGGTGATTCCACCAGAGGTTCTTTTATTGTTGAGAATAGTTTTTGCTATCCTAGGATTTTTGTTATTTCAGATGAATTTGCAAATTGCCCTTTCTAACTCGGTGAAGAGGTGAGTTGGAATTTCGATGGGGATTGCATTGAATCTGTAGATTGCTTTCGGCAAGATAGCCATTTTTACTATATTAATCCTGCCAATCCATGAGCATGGGAGATCTTTCCATTTTCTGAGATCTTTGATTTCTTTCTTCAGAGACTTGAAGTTCTTATCATACATATCTTTCATTTCCTTAGTTAGAGTCACTCCAAGGTATTTTATATTATCTGTGACTATTGTGAGGGTGTTGTTTCACTAATTTCTTTCTCAATCTGTTTATCCTTTGTGTAGAGAAAGGCCATTGATTTGTTTGAGTTAATTTTATATCCATCTACTTCACTGAAGTTGTTTATCAGGTTTAGGAGTTCTCTGGTGGAATTTTTTGGGTCACTTATATATACTATCATTTGATTTATTTTCTTAAACACAATCTTAAAACTGTATTTGTAGAGACAACCAGAGTTTTCCATCTGCCATGCAGCCTGCCCACTGCAGACACCACTACAATGAACAAGTATGTGGTGGAGCAATGGGAGAGAAAGCATTATGAAGAGAGGCAGAACCGGGGATTCAGGGATGCTGATAAACAGCCTGCACTGCCACCTGAGGCCATAATGATGTCTTGGCCTGTGCTGTTTGTTGCCAAGGGTCACGTCTGGGTCTGTGGTCCTGCAGCAGCAAGGATCTGTGTCGATGCCTGTGGACCATGTTACAGCCAAGAGGCAAGAGGCATTCCTGGTTTGGGCTGTCATCTGAGACCATGTTGGTGTCAGAGCCTTAGAAGGTGTCCAGCATAGAGCTGGATCAGCCCCCCACCAGGGCCCTGCTGGAGACCTAGCCCTGGTGGGATGGGTGTGGGAGAGCTGGCCTAATCATATGAATGCAAGAGAGTTGGTCCCACTATTTGCCAACTGTCACAGGCAGGAGAGCTGGACCTGCCCTTTGCCTGGGCAAAGCAGGAGACCTGGCCCTAACAGCATGGGCACAGGGGAGCTGGCAGGCTGACCACCTCTGCTACCACCCAGGCCCAGAACTTTGATCTGACCCAATATCTACTACACTTATGAATGGCTAGAGTGTGTGAAGGGGTCGGTTCTACAGAACCAAAGCTGCAGGATTTCTATGACACAGAGCAACAACAGGGCAACAGAGAGAAATCTCATTGAGGATCCAGTATTGATGGCATAGCAGAAGCCAGAGGCCTCAAACCAGACCTCACTAAAATGAACATTTGTAAGTAAAGCTGTTTGGACAAAAGGCTGCCATACCTCAGCTTCCATGGCAAGATATTTTTACTTATCTATTTTCTTTTTAATTTTTTGTTTTCTTTCAGAGGGGGGAATTTTCAAGGGCAGAGGGCAGATATGAAGGAATTGGGATGAAAGATATGAAAATCACAAAGAATTAATAAAAAGTTAATAAATAAATAAATAAATAAATAAATAAATAAATAAATACCCTCCCTCAGGTTATGTCACAAAAGTGTATTTTTATTATCTTTAATTATGTGTATGTGTATATGGGGTATGTGCACATCACTTCAGGTACTTACAGAAGTCAGAGGTATCAGATTCCCCTTGAAGCTAGAGTTACAGGCAATTGTGAGCTGCCTGACATAGGTGCTTGGAAACAAACTCAGGTCCTCTGAAAGAGCAATGCCTACTCTTAACCATTGAGCCAACTCTCCACCTTAAGGCCATTTTCCAGTTTTTCTGATGGTTGATCTATGAAAACTTTTGTAGTAAGTGCTTGTTCTGCTAATGAACACATATAGCACATCTCTTAGCATGGATATACAATGTCTTGCTACCTAGTTTAACAACAGAATAACCCATGTCTTATTGGATTATTGCTCCATCTAACATTCAGATGAATCCTACACCAGACCTTAATATGCACTTTAGCCTTTTCTCAGAGCAAACTTTTTAGAGAAACAATACAGGAAGTATCTGAAAAAGCAGGCAAAGCAAGACGTGGCTTCAGATGTATTTCTCTTTGGCACACTGGCACTGAGGACCTCACCACAGCTGGTAGCTGGAACACAGATAGCTTTAGAACAAGGTGGTAGTGCACCTGCTAGAAGTTATACCAGTGTTGAACTAAAGTTGTGTGCTTCTGGTATGTAACATACTGGACATTTTGAGAAATATGGGAGAGGAGATAATAACTACAAAGAAAATAGCTTGAGGGGTGGTTAGGCTGCTCTAAGAAAATATTACAGGAAATTAAGAATAGTCAGTCAAGATCAACATTTAAAATGAAAATCTCTTTAACAGTATACAATGAAACAAACATCAGGATTTGACCTTTAAGGTTTGTTTCACATTCATCTCACCAGTATTATTCTTGAAGAAATCAGACTGAACGTGGAGGATAATGATAGCAGAATTATAGAAGGATTCGTCTAGCAGAAGAAGTGTCTTCTGGTATCTTTACTAGAGTAGATGAACGTAGTGTCAAAAACAATTTAACAATCATTGATTTGGAAGTGAGGTCTACCCATATGAGAAAAGTAGATTCAAAACTATCCATCCAAATATAATAAGCAATGCTATATATGTACAGTCTTGCTCCAGGACTATGCTAGCTTTTAGCATCTTTCATAACATCCTGAAGAGAGTGAGACCATCTGGACACACAGCAGAATATTGAACTACCATATCCATGATGTCATTCTAATTCAGCCAGATGGACAAAAAGTGGATAGCATATCAGAGACATTCATCTAACACATACACTTCAGAGTGTGTGCATGTGCGTGTGTGTGTGTGTGTGTGTGTGTGTGTGTGTATCCTTTTAAAGACTTAGGGGCTTGCTGCATCGTAAGATATTTAGGAATCCAGAGACAGTAGCATGCTAGGCTGTCCCATCCAAATGAAATGACAGAAGAGTACATCTTGTACTTCCCATTATGAAGAAGAAATCCTATGCCTGATAACCCTATGCCTTCTTTGGCTCTGAATACAGTCTATTCTATACCTAAAAATACTGCCTCAGCTCACATACCAGGTGACACAAAACACTTCTGTGAGTGGAGCTCAGTGCAAAGGATCTAGTTTGCAGTACAGACATCCCCGTTTTTTGGCCATGTGTATTTCCATCCTGATTATAAAAAGATATAGTAGAAACCTTATGACAAATTCCTCTGGAGTGTCTCAACACACGCTCCTATGGCATATGCCAAACCATGACATCTGAAGTGGAAATTTATATGGCTTAAAAACATAAAACAAAACCATCATCAAATAATGACAGCAAGACTTCTGATTTGATACTGGACTTGATCATAGGGTATCAAGTGACCAAATGTTGGAGTTAGCCATCATGAAACAGACTCCATACAGACCATCAAATCGTAGTATCAGGTAGGTAGAAGCAATCTATTCCAGAGTAGGAACTGGTATATTTAGGAATGAGTGCAAGTAGAACCAGAGGGCACAGTAACTTGTAAAGTTGGTAGGCTAGTTTCCATTACCACTGTTATGCCTGACCCAGGTAATACTTGGTTATAGGAAGACCTCTTTACAATCTGCTAACAAGAGGAGAAACCATTCATATAGCTTATGAGGAGTCTGTTCAATATATAAATCCAGGCTGAAAATGGAGGGCAGATGCACTACAGCCTTACTTAGGGACAGTTTTGAAAGACAATGGTGAAGGAAGACAGACGGTTTAAGAGCTAGAACTTCAGAAAGGTATGTTGGTCATCCATTTTATGTGGATAGTGAAGCAGAGGCTAGAGGTCTGGAAAGTCAGGGACAAGAAGGCTTAGGATAGAGGCATGAAGATGAGTATATGGAAGAATTCAGCTTGGAAGAGGAACCAAGTAATCAAGACAACAATGCCTGGGCTAGCTCACTCAGCCAGCCTTTGCCTGGGCTAGCTCACTCACCAGCTTACAGCAGACCTCGTAGGCAGGACTTTATAAGGACTGAGGTACATCTTTCAAAGTGTCACAAATCAAATAAGTTTCTATGGTATTGTGACCTGGGGCTCTACAAGGCCAGATGTCTTTGTCTCTGAAGAAGAAATCTTCTACCAGATGACTCAGCAAGAGTCCTATTGAGCTTAGATCTCTGAGTTCAGAAAAAGAACTGGCCTACAGAGCAAATTGCAGGACAATCATGACTACATAGAGAAACCCTGTCTGGGGGAGGGGGTAAGAAGAGTACTGTCAGGTCCAAAAGAAACCCAGTCTGCTACTCTCCTGGCACTCTTTTGGTTCTGTTTGGCCCCCTCTCTCTTGGTCCTCTCTCATATTTGTTCTCTCTATTTCTCTCTCTCTCATCTTTGTGCTCTCTCTTCTCTCTTCTGTTCTGTTCTGTCCTGTTCTCTTCTTTTCTCTTCTCTTCCTCTCACGCCCCCCCGCCCCCCTCCCATGGCCTGGTTCAGTCTACTGGTCATGTTTAGTCTACTTTCTCTCCCTGCTCAGGACTCTCCTTCAATCTACCTAATCTAGTCAATAAAAACCTTCTCAGTCGTACATCTGAGCAGTCATCTTACTTGATACACCTGGTGCTAAATGCCATATAGGAATGATAAGCTGGAGGAAGAGAAGCCCATGAGCTGAAGAAGTTTAGGGGCGAGAGTCGGATGAGAAGAGCTGAGAGGGGCCACAGTTACCGAGTGAGTCTGCAGGCCAGCAGACACTTCGGCATGCTAACCAGTACCACAGTTAGGCATTTGTCCTGACTTTCTTGTGGACCTGATTACTCCTTCTGAGCTACAGCTATCATCTAGGAGCTTTGGGCACTTGTGTGCAGGAAGGAAAGCTACCATCTTGACCAATAGTGCTCTAAGAGGCACTGGATGCAGCTCAGTAACCCTGGCTTGAGAAAGGCCTGGTGGCCAGGGACTCGTGTCCTCAGTACTCAAGGCACCGGCTGAGCTCAAGTTCAGTGGGGATCCTTGCATAGAGAAGAGACAAAGAGCAGCCAGAGCTGCAGACTGTCCCACCAGGAGTCCTGGAGGAGCTGTGCCTAAATGAGTCAGACTTCAAGGACTAGCTGAAGGCGATTCTCCCCATTCTTTTGTTCTTTGTACAATTATTTCTACAAATAGCAAGCAGCCATATATAAGCTAGCTAATAGAAACCGTCTTCTGCTTCCAAAATGTCTATAACTCAGTGGGAAAGAAGAGCATCCAAACACCTAGAGGGAACACTGTCATAACATCACTCCTTCAGACGCACATTTGTCTGGTACTTGACATACATGTAAATGTAGAAACATATCTAAGTGTACCCTCCCTCCAGAAGTTCTTCAAGGACACTCTTCTGTCTTCCAAATGAGTATGGTGATTTGTTACAGATCTGGGCCATTTTCTGTGTCTTACTTTGTATCGGCTCTGCTCTGCCCATAATCATCATGCCCTGTGGGCACTGTGTCTCTACAGGGCATGGCTGCTGCTGCTTCAGTGGAGCCTAGGATGTGCCCGAGACATCTCATGGCAGGAAGGAGGATTCTCTCCTCTTTGGTGTTTTGCCTTATCATGGAGGCAGGAAGGAGGTAGTTCATAGCTCATTTTAAAAAAAATTTTTAATAAAAATACTCCTTTTGATTTTTACTTACTCTTCTTTCTTTTTTCAATAGGACTTAGAATTTTTACTTACTCTTCTTTCTTTTTTCAATAGGACTTAGATTTGAGTCTAGTGGGGGTAGTTCTATTGGAAGAAGAAAGTGATGGTAAACAGAATACTAGTTGTCCCTCCCACGAACAGCTTAGGTGGGCACAGTCCCAGTCCTCCACAAGCGTGGTCTTGTATAAGATGGGTTCTCACTCGGTTCACAAAACTAAGAAAGTAAAGAAGATAAATATTCATTGTAGGGGACTAGAGAAGATCATTGTGAAGAAATACTATTGTGGGCTAGCTCTCAAAGGTGCGATTCACTCCTGAGAGGGCTTGAGTTTTGGGACATCCTGAGCAGCCCAGAAGGCAGGTAGATTGGTCGGTCCAAAGGGCAAGAGAGATTTTTAACAGCCACAGCCACTGATGCCAGAGGGTAGAAGTGAGTCTGACTAAGGGCAGGGAAGAGTAGGGAGAAGATCTGGGTGGACCTCAAACCTGGCCCTAGGCTGCTGGTGTGGCTCATCTCCATCCCATTCTGCCTCCTGTTTAGTTTGTACGATCTCCGTTTCCTTCTAGAATCCAGCTCAAATATCGCCAACTCAATAGACCCTTCCCAGGAAGTAGCAAAAATTAAATTATTTATATTATTTATTAATAACTTTTTGTTTTGTTTTGAGTCCCGTAAGGTCCCCAGAACTGATACCTAATTAATGCACGTTTACAATTCTCCTCACCTGCGACTATTTGGTTGGCACATTACACGTGCAGAGCTGATACTGGGTGTAAATGAGCGAGGAAAAGAAGGACTGGAGTGAGGGGGTTCCCGTCGCGGGTGGAAAGAAAGCTGCGTACAGCAGGACAGTTAGGTCCAGACAACGTTACCAACGAAAGCCCGAGACGGTCAGGGAACAGAGCCAAGCAACTGGCGGGCGTGGCGCGCATGCCAGCATCTCGGCGCACACCCTTACCTTTGCCCTACTCCCAAGTCCCGCCTCTAACTTTCCGCTTTCCTCATTGGCTGCGTGGCTGTCCAATGGGCTCCCGGGAAGCGCGAGCCCCCGCAGTCTAGGGCTAAGCTGTCAGCTCTCGAGCTCGCGTCTCGCGAGCGTTCGGGTCTCTGGCAGAGGAGGCGGCGGCGGCGGCGGTGGCGGTGGCGGTGGTTCCCGCGCGCTCCGGGTCTCTGAGGCTGAGGGTACTGCCGGGCTGACTAGAACAGAGACAATGTTTCGAGCAGCGGCGCCTGGGCAGCTCCGGCGGGCGGTGAGTCCGGACAGGGAGGGCCGAGTAGGTGACGTCCGAGCCGCAGCCTGCTGACCCTGTCAGGCGAAGGTCACGGGCTCCCTCGACTCCCACCGTCCGCGTAGGCAGTCGGTGCAGTGCCCCGGACGCCGGTCAAAGTTCTGGAGCCTCCGCCCTTGACCTCTTCCGGGTCACGCTGCCCCAGCCCGGGTTCCCACGGCCCTGACTCTCGCGGGGCACTCTGGGGCTACTAGGTTCTCGCGCCTGCAGGGGAGCTGCGTCCCCCAAAGGGGCCAGATGCCGCCGCGGAACCTCTTGGGGAAGAGTTCGAAACCTGGGCACCCTGTGGCTGCCCTGGACGCCCACTGCCAAGGGCAGGGGCGGGGTGCTCTGCGGCTGGGCTGGTGGGACCAGGCTGAGTGGAGGAGGGGCTGGGACGTACCAGCCTGGGATCCAGTCCTGAGAAGTCGCAGACTGATGTTGCCTCAGTAGCCTGGAAACTTGGTAGTGGGGACTCTTTCCGTGGTGACAAAGTTTACCATTTGTCTGTTTTTCCAGGACTTGAAAAAACAAACAAACTTTTTTTTTTTTCTTGTCGGGTGCTGTAAGGGAACAGCAGTTGAAGGCTGACCAGTTCCAAGGCAATACTTTAAGGAGCTTGTAGATCTTTCTAATTTACATTAAGGTTGCTAGAGAAGCAATATCAGCAGCCTTGGCCTGCAAGTTATCCAGACGTTTTGTAACTTTTATACGTACTTTTTATTTTAGTGCCTTTTACCCCAATCACCACTGAGATTTTTTTCTGTCTGGGACACAACTTATGGGCTTCTTGGAAGTTTGAAGACTTCCCGACCCCCCCCCCCCCCCCCCGCTTTGAATGTTACCACTCCTTGTTAAAAAAAATTAAAACACATCGTTCAGGGTCCTAGCCCATCTTTCTCCCACGAGATTTTTTTAACCTCCTTTCTATAAGAGAATCAATAAGCAAGTGAAAGCCATGGCTTTGGGGGGGGGGGGCGGTTTCCAAGCAGTACCTGACTTGAAGACCTATACAGAACTTGCGAAGCAATTTTGTGCATAGGTTTTATGCTCGGCCTAATTGTGGTAAGGAGAATTTAGAATTTGGTGATTTTGTAGAACTAGTGGGGGGAAAGTCCACGTAGCCAGTATTTGTACATAGGCAGCATTGCCAAGCCTTTGCTGTGATTTGCCAAGAATTGTGACCTTGGCCTATTTTTAAAATTAGAAGTCAAGGGTAGTAGAGTACTGTCTCTGAAGTCATTATTTTTTTTTTTAAGATTTGAACTGCAAGCACGAAACAAATGGTGTGAATATACTCAAATAGAACCCCCCACACATATTCTATCTTCTTAAATTTTAAAATAATTACAAGTTTACAGAAAAGTGGCCAAAAAAAAAAAAACCACCAAAAAAACCCCAACCTCACCATTTCCCAGAATCCTTCCTCGAATTTCACAGTGCGTTAACAGTTGACACATGTTTCATCTCTCAGTGTACACCCATTATTTTTCTAAACTATTAGAGAGTGTGTCCTACACATTCCCTTTAATTCTAAATGGTCCCTAGGTATTTTATGAGGATGAGGCTAAGGAATTTGCTCTGTAGTAAAGCCCATGCTTTCTGTTATATTCATAGTACAACAAGCCGGGCGTGGTGGCGCACGCCTTTAGTCCCAGCACTCGGGAGGCAGAGGCAGGCGGATTTCTGAGTTCGAGGCCAGCCTGGTCTACAAAGTGAGTTCCAGGACAGCCAGGGCTATACAGAGAAACCCTGTCTCGAAAAACAAAAAAAAAAAACAAAACAAAACATAGTACAACAAAAACAGGTAAATCACTGATTTATAGCACGAACACATACCCAAGGTAGCCCAGTTCCTCTGGTTTTCATGCTGATTTAGTCTTTATTAGAAAAGTTCCTCAGCCTTTCAATTTGACATTGGCATTTTTATGGGGCACAAGCCTTGTGTAGGCCTTGTAAGTTTTGTAGACTGTCACCCAATTTATGTCTGCCTGACATTTCCCTCATGACTGCATCCTGTACATCCTATATTGTCAGGAATCTCAGAAGTGATTTGGGCTCTCAGTGCATTGTATGAGGTGGCACACAACACTAGTTTGTCCCACTAGTAAAGATCTTAACTTAGGTTACTTAGGTAATAAATTGTTTGCCAGGTTTCCCCAATGTTAAGTAAATACCCTCTGTGTAATTTGTAACTAACTCCAAAGATAGAATGAGACTCTGTAAAGCTGTTTCTCACAGACTTTCACATACTAGTTTTAATACTTGATTGAGAAATAACAGACAATACTATAAAGCCAAAATGGTTTATCTCAAATCTCTGCTCTTTTTTTTTTTTTTGCATGTTTATGTTTGTGATGTATTTGTGTTTGCAGTGTGTAGGTGCAGGTGTGTGTATGAATGTGTGAAGCATGCAGGAGTTTAGTATTCTAGCTGTTGAAGTTGCCCTTAAGTCAGGGATTTCAGGCAGCCAATAGATCTGCTTTAAAAAAAAAATGGGTTCTGGAGATTCAAACTTTTTTCCTCACACTCGTTTGGGCAAGTGCTTTATCCACTGAGTGCTCTCTCCAGCTTCTACTCTTAAATTAAAAACAAACAAACAACCCCAAAACCTCTGTAGCTATGATTTCTTTAAAAAACAAACAAACAAACCCAAAGACATGTTTTTACTAATGACATTTTTACTACCCAAGCCATTTCAGTTTCAGCTGATCTGTGTCACTGAGCAATGTCCTTCTGGAGGAAATCTTCAAAGTCATCTGAACGAAGGTGCTTTTGTTTATTTTGTCTTTTGGAGATAAGGTCTTGTCTAGACTTGGCTGGCCTAAGACTTATAGTAATTCTCCTGTCTCTGTGTATCAAATATTGGTAGTATAGTTACTCTGTTAGGACACCCATCAGTGAAGGCAAGTCTACCAAGTTAGACAGCTAAGAGCGTGCACTCAAAGAAAATAGTCTAGGATTTGCAGTCGGTATTCTTGCTGAGTTATTGTATGAGTTATTATTAATTTGTTTTTAACATTTTTGTCGGTTAGTAAGAGCCTAAAAATTTTTTTATGTAGTAAGTGAAGCAATACTTTGAGGTCATTTGAGTGCTCTTGTTTCTGTGTTCATCGGCAGACAGGAAGGAGCATCTGTCATGACTGAGAGCTGTGAACCATTAAGGACAGGACATTTTTCAGAACCCATTGTTGAACATTGATGAATGATATTGAACTCTATGAGTCACATGCAAATTTAAATTTCATTTTGAAAGAAGGGAGCCAATTTTTGTGTGATTCTGAAACAAAATTTATTGCATAAAGTGATTTCATTAAAATTAATGCTGTCTGCCAATGTGTCTACTAAGAGTCTTGTCTGTTTTTAAAATGAAGTAAATTGACTGTTTTTAATATTATAATCAATGTCATATGACATTTCTAGTCATGGTTGAAAGCTTCTATGTTTTATTACTAAAGAGGTTAAAGCTGTTTAAGTACAGAAATGTAATCTACATTTTATTATGACAAAATGTATGTTAAGTAGGGATAGAAGACTTTAAGTATGTATTTAATCCCTTTACATAGTATTTGGCAATGTTTTTTAGTTAAGAAGGAAAACCAAAACAAAGTCTCACTCCCTTCCCCCACCCCTCTGTACCTGTTCCCTGTGTCCTCATTGCATTTACTTTCTTACAGGTGTTGGGAAAAAATAGGTTAGTGCAGCTTTTACCACTCTACACTATGAGGGGGTTTGCCAGGGCACTAGAACTCAGAGTTGCAGTGATGAGAATGCTAAGAAACTCACTGTAAACAAAATAGTGTCAGTAGTGTTGAGTTTGAGTAGGAGAAGGGCCGGGATGTGTGCACTGGACTAGCTCATCGAGAGTGTTTGTGACCAAAGAGATTGGCTTAGTGCCGTGGAAGAGATGGAAGCCAGCTTGCTGTGAGTAAAGGAGAAAAAGGCAAGCTAGTAGGGGAATCTCTGGATGATAAGTTTGGCTCTCAGAGGGTATAGGGAGGGTGATGATCTCTTTAAACCCTACACTCAATCATACTACTCAGTAACAGCAGTCAGCTTTATACAGGCAAATGGCTGGAATGCGAAAGAAAAGAAAGAAAAAATACATTTTACTGTTTGGAACTACATGTAGTCAGCATCTAGATAGATTCTCAAGAAGCATGGTGGGTTATCTATGTCAGTGACTTAGCAAGTTATATACTGCCTTGTGATGACCAATTGGATTGTCATCTTGATTGGATTAGGGAGCCCAGTGTAGTAACACTAGTCTGTAATCCCAGCACTCAGGAGTCAGGGGCACACAGATCTTTTGAGCTGGAGGTCAGCCTTGTCTATATATTGAATTCTAGGCCATTGGGGCTAGATATTGAGACCCTATCTTTAAAAAACAAAGCAACACTCATGTAGCCATTAATAAGTCACATCTTTGGGTTTGTCTGTGAATGTGTTCACAGAGTTGTTTAACTGAGGAGGGGCACCTGCCCTGAAAATGGTGGTGGCATCCTTTGGGCTGATGTTCTAAGTGGAATAAACAAGGAAGAAGGAGAAGGCCACCTGAGCACCAGCATTCATTTCTCTCTTCAGCTCCAGGAAGGAAGCCCAGCATCCTGCTCCATTCCTGTGAATTCTGCCGTCTTTCCTGCCATTATGAGCTCTAACTTCTTAAGCTGGAGCCAGAACAAATCCTGTTTTCATTAAGTGGCTTTTTGTAAAGTCACAGCAGTGACTAATTTAGAGACAGTCTAGGAACTGTTGCTTTTTAAGTTTCAAATATTTTGGGAAACCTTTTCATTTAGTCTCTCAGCCTTCACTGAGTGTCACTTATATGCTAGGCACAAAAGTAGATACTGAACTCATAGTGAAAGCAATCCCTGCCTGTTTGGTAGCTTGGAGAAGATACATGCTAAGCACATTAAGAGGATCAGTGTAGGAAGAATGAATAGGTATTTGGGGAGTGTAAACTCTTTTGGGGGCTGGAGAGAGTCTAAAAGGGTCTTGCAAAGTCTTAGGGAACTGAAGTTTACTAAGTGTCTTACTACACAGAAACGAAAATGATGGCTTTCTCTAACTTTTCATATTTTTATGCTTGTGGTACTGGGGATGCTAGACAAGTATTCTACCATTGATCTTTATACACAGCTTCTTTTTACTTTTTAGTTTGATTCAGATTGGTAACTTTGTAGCCAAGGCTGGCCTTGAACTTGTGTTCTTCCTATTTTAGACTTATTAGGAGCTGAGATTCCAGGTCTGTACCACCCAGCTAAGTTTTTTCTTAGATTAAAACTATAGGTCATTGAGATGGCTTAGTGGGCAGAGGTGCTTGCCATCAAGCCTGCCAGTTGTAATTTGACAGGTCCCTAGAATCTACATGGTGAAGAGAACTAACCCCCTTAGGTTATACTCTGACCTCCACATGCTCAGTATGGTATGCGTGTATATGTATGTACACATAAGATACTTTTTTTTTTAAATGTGATGAAGAGATGCCTCAGTGGTTAAGAGTGCTGGAGTCCCAGCACCCACATGGTGGCTTACAACCATCCATAACTCCAGTTTTGGGGATCTGATAGATTCCTTTGAGCTCTATAGGTTTCAGGGAGGTGTGTATAGATAGACACATGCAAGCTAAACATTCATACAATATATATATATCTAAAATTAAAATGTTCATTTTTTTACTTTTGACTGTTTGAAATCAATCACATTACCATTGTTTTGATTCTGTTCATGTCCTGTGTGTTAGCATGTTTTTATTTTTAAAATGGTGTTTCTAAGGCTGAAGTAGGAACAAAATATCTGTCACATTAATTATTTAAAACTGTCTATATAAGGGGGAGGAGAAAGATGGTTGTGGCCACCAGCACCTGCTACAGAGCTCCTTGGAATATGAGAGGCCCATGGGGGTTCCTAGGAGCAAAAAAGGAGTCTGTAAGACCAGCAGTATCACCAGAACAACTAAATAAAAAAGATGGAGGAGGCTTATGAGTAGATGCTTTTAAAGTGTGGACACACAAAAACACAAGGAAAGATGGCTGGACAGAACCAGAAGAATGATGAGTCTATACCCTGTGTTGTTCTGTCTCAGCTGGCAGACTGTAAACACAAAAACAGGTCGTTGCTGAATGGGGCTGGCTCTAGGCCTACAGGCTGGCTTCCCTCATGGAGCCACTGTAGCTGTGGCCTGTGCTATTTGACCTGCTGAGAGATAAAAGGCACAGGGCAGCAGTGCTGCCCACAGGCTATAGACAAAAAGGTTGAGCCTGGCAAAGCCTAGGATGGCAGACCTTGAGGGCACGGAGGTATGCAGCAGCCAGGACCTCACACAGAACCTGCCCCAGAAAGCCCTCTTGGCTTCAAAATCACCCTGACTTTAGGCAACATCAGGATATCTGAGAGGAGTCACAGCAATGGACCAATATTTATGGTGCTTCAGAAACCAAAAACCATGAACCAGACCAACAACTCCTTGCAATGAATATTTGTATGCAAAGCTGTCTGGGGTAAAAAAAGGGTATGTGGCACACTGTAGTCTGTAGAGTCACTACAACAAATAAATATTTGATGGAGAGGTAGGAAAGATAGAGGAATGGAGTGCTAGAGTGAGAGTGCTAGAGTGGCAGAACTAGAGTCATGATAACAGCCATGTGAGAAGGTTGCAGTGGCTGGGTGGGAGATGACTAGGGTTGACAGGGTGGTGTGTAGCAACCTAGAGCTGGCATTCCAACTCAGCCCTGGAACTTGCTGCCCAGCTACATGATTGGCTTGGCTCTGAGCAGTTAACAGGATGTCCAAGATGAAGGATGGTTTATTTTCTGGATTGGACTTCCTTAAAAGTCCACAGAGGCCACTTTGGTATCCATTTTCTGCTGCCCTAAGCTGTTTTAAAGCTGGAAGTTCATGTGGATGTTTTTTTGAGACTTTTTATTTTTCTGTGTAATAATCTCAGCCGACCTGGAACTCATTCTGTAGGCTAGGCTGACCTCAAACTAATAGAGTCCCTCTGCCTTCTGAGTGCTGGGATTAAAGGTGTGTACCGTGATGCCAGGGAAGGGCCATATTGATGCCTATGCTGCCAGCTGAAGCCACATTGATGTCCTTGGCCTGTGCTGCCTAGAAGGGCTGTGATTGGTGTCCAGGGCCATGCAGTGGTGTAGGACCGAGCTGACGTCCGTGCTTTACACTGCCTCAGGAGACCATGCTAAGGTCAGTAGCATCTGCTGATGCTAAGGACAGTGTGGATGTCTGTGGTCTGCACTGTAGCCAAAACCATGTGTAAGTCTATGATCCAGCCTCCTGCTGACTGAAGGGGCAAGGGAGGGCAATACTTTTGCCGTGGTATTGATGACTGCAGAATCACAGTTGAGAAAGAGGGACATAGAAGGCTTCTGTAACAACCGAAGCAAACAATCAAAGATGTGCAGCTCTCTTTTCACTCCTGTTGTAGAAGTGAACAGCTTTGTCGAGTGGAGTTTGTGCTGTTTGATCTAACTTCCTTTTTCTCCATTTCTCATGCAATCCTATGAGATCAGATAGAATATTTCTCCTTTCCTCGAATCTCTGCTGCCATTTCTCATCTTGTCACGTCGACCCCTAAGCTGACTTGCTTTCCTCTACTGATTTTACTTCATGATCCGCACCTTTCACTGTTTGCTTCTCTTCATTTGAAAAACTATCTTACAATTGGTAATACAGGAACAAATCTTACTTCCCACGGAATCTTTGAGCATGGGGATAGTTCTTGTTCATTATTTTTTTCTTTCTTGTTTTTTTTGAAAATATCCTGGGTGACCATGAACTATGTTTTGGTGGTGGTTTGATATTCTGGCTAGTTAGAGCTAGATATGAGTTCGGCTCACCCCCCTTTTAATTTTAAAGCATATTCAAACAGTTGAAACACCAGCAAAATTGCTGCTTGGTGTCTTTAAAACTGTTTAAAATTACATCTTTCAGTTGAAGGTGCATGCACATGCCATAGTGCACACATGGAGGTCAGAAGACAACTTGTGGAATCAGTGCTCTCTTTCCACCATGAGTCTGGGGTGGAACTTAGGACTTGAGGCATAGGGCAGGTGCCTTCACCATCTCCAACCTTTTTTTTTTTTTTAATATTTTTTATTGGCTATTTTCTTTATTTACATTTCAGATGTTATCCCCTTTCCTGGTCACACACACCTCTAGAAACCCCCTATCCTATCTTCCCTCCCCTGCTTCTATGACGGTGTTCCCCGAACCACCCACCCAGTCCCGGCCTCCCCGATTTCACATTCCCCAACACTGGGGCATTGAGCCTTCACAGGATCAAGGGCTTCTTCTCCCACTGATGCCCTACAAGGCCATCCTCTACTACATATGCAGCTGGAGCCATGGGTCCCTCCATGTGTTGGTGGTAGTCCCTGGGAGCTGCGGGGTGGGGGGTGTCTAGTTAGTTGATATTGTTCTTCCTTTGGGGTTGTAAACCCCTTCAGCTCCTTCAGTCCTTTCTATAACTCCTCCATTGGGGACCTTGCACTTAGTCCAATGGTTGGCTGCAAGCATTTGCCTCTGTATCTGTCAGGCTCTGCAGAGGCTCTCATGAGACAGCTATATCAGGCTCCTGTCAGCATGCACTTCTTGGCATCCACAATAGTGTCTGCGTTTGGTGACTATATGGTATGGATCCCCAAGTAAGGCAGTCTCTGGATGGCCTTTCCTTCAGTCTCTGTCCCAAACTTTGTCTCCATATTTGCTCCCATGAGTATTTTTCCTCCTTCTAAGAAGGACCAAAGCATCTACACTTTGGTCTTCCTTCTTCTTGAGCTTCATGTGGTCTGTGAATTGTATCTTGGGTATTCCCAGCTTTGGGGCTAATATCCTCTTATCAGTGAGTGCATACCATGTGTGTTCTTTTGTAATTTGGTTACGTCACTCAGGATGATATTTTCCAGTTCCATCCATTTGCCTAAGACTTTCATGAATTCATTGTTTTTAATAGCTGAGTAGTACTCCATTGTGCAAATGTATCACATTTTCTGTATCCATTCCTCTGTTGAAGGACATTTGGGTTCTTTCCAGCTTCTGGCTATTATAAATAAGGCTGCATGAACATAGTGGAGCATGTGTCCTTATTACATGTTGGAACATCCTATGCCCAGGAGTGGTATAGCTGGGTTCCTAGGTAGTACTAAGGATGTTGAACATTTCTTTAGGTGCTTCTCAGCCATTCAGTATTTCTCGGTTGAAAATTCTTTGTTTAGCTCTGTACCCCATTTTTTATTAGGATTATTTGATTCTCTGGAGTTCAACTTCTTGAGTTCTTTGTATATATTGCATATTAGCCCTCTATGAGATGTAGTATAGGTAAAGATCTTTTCCCAATCTGTTGGTTGCTGTTTTTTTCCTATTGACAGTGTCTTTTGCCTTACAGAAGCAATTTTATGAGGTCTCATTGATTCTTGATCTAAGAGCATAAGCCATTGGTGTTCTGTTCAGGAAAATTTCCCCTGTGCCCATGTGTTCGAGGCTCTTCCCCACTTTCTCTTCTATTAGTTTCAGTGTATCTGGTTTTATGTGGAGGTCCTTGATCCACTTGGACTTGAACCTTGTACAAGGATATAAGAATGGATCGAAGCCGGGCGGTGGTGGCACAAGCCTTTAATCCCGGTACTCAGGAGGCAGAGGCAGGCAGATTTCTGAGTTCGAGACCAGCCTGGTCTACAAAGTGAGTTTCAGGACAGCCTGGGCTACATAGAGAAATCCTGTCTCGAAAGACACCCCCCTCCCCCCCCCCCCCAAAAAAAAAGAAGAATGGATCAATTTGCATTCTACGTGCTGACCTCCAGTTTAGCCATCACCATTTGATGGTTTTCGCGCCTTAGTCAAAGATCAAGTGACTATAGGTGTGTGGGTTTATTTCTGGGTCTTCAATTCTATTCCATTGATCTACTTTTGTACCAGTACCATGCAGGTTTGTTTGTTTGTTTGTTTGTTTGTTTGTTTTATCACAATTGCTTTGTAGTACAGCTTGAGGTCAGGGATGGTATTTCCACCAGAGGTTCTTTTATTGTTGAGAATAGTTTTTGATACCCTGAGTTTTTTGTTATTCCAAATGAATTTGCAAATTGCTCTTTCTAACTCTATGAAGAATTGAGTTGGAATTTTGATGGAGATTGCTTCTTAAATTGCTTTTGGCAAGATGGCCATTTTTACTATATTAATCTTGCCAGTCTACAAGCATGGGAGATCTTTCCATTTTCTGAGGTCTTTGATCTCTTTCTTCAGATACTTGAAGTTCTGGTCATACAGATCACTTGCTTGGTTAGAGTCACACCAAGGTATTTTATATTATTTGTGACTATTGTGAAGGTGTCTTTCCCCCAATTTCTTTCTCAGCCGTTTATCTTTTGAGTAAGGAAGACTACTGATTTGTTTACGTTAATTTTATATCCAGCCACTTTACTGAAGTTGTTTATCAGCTGTAGAGTCCTCTGGTGGAATTTTTGGGGTCACTTAAGTATACTATCATATCATCTGCAAATAGTGATATTTTGACTTCTTCCTTTCCAATTTGTATCCCTTCGACCTCCTTTTGTTTTCTAATTGCTCTGACTAGGATTTCGAGTACTATACTGAATAGGGAGAGAGTGGGCAGCCTTGTGTAGTCCCTGATTTTGGGAGGATTGCTTCAAGTTTCTCTCCATTTAGTTTGATGTTGGCTACTGGTTTGCTGTATATTGCTTTTACTATGTTTAGGTATGGGCCTTGAATTCCTGATCTTTCCAAGACTTTAACCATGAAGGAGTGTTGAATTTTGTCAAATGCTTTCTCAGAATCTAATGACATTATTATGTGTGTTTTTTCTCCCCCCTTTGAGTTTGTTTATATAGTGGATTACTTTGATGGATTTATGTATATTGAACCATCGCTGCATCCCTGGGATGAAGTCTACTTGATCATGATAGATGATTGTTTTGATGTGTTCTGGATTTGGTTTGTGAGAATTTTATTGAGTATTTTTGCATCGATAGTCATAAGGGAAATTGAAGTTGCTCTTTCTTTGTTGGGTCTTTGTGTGGTTTAGACTAATTTTGGCTTTATAGAACAAATTGGATAGTGTTCCTCATGTTTCTATTTTGTGGAATAGTTTGAAGAGTATTGGTATTAGGTCTTCTTGGAAGTGATAGAATTCTGTACTAAAACCTGGGATTTTTTTTTTTTTTTTTTGATTAGGAGACTTTTTTTTTTTTAGGTATTTTCTTCATTTACATTTCCAATGCTACCCCAAAAGTCCCCCAAACCCTCCCCCCTCCCACTTCTTGGCCCTGCCGTTCCCCTGTACTGAGGCATATAAAGTTTGCAAGACCAAGGGGCCTCTCTTCCCAGTGATGGCCAACTAGGTCATCTTCTGATACACATGCAGCTAGAGACATGAGCTGGGGAGGGGGGTACTGGTTAGTTCATATTGTTGTTCCACCTATAGGGTTGAAGACCCTTTTAGCTCCTTGGGTACTTTCTCTAGCTCCTCCATTGGGGCCCTGTGATCTATCCAATAGCTGACTGTGAGCATCCACTTCTGTGTTTGTTAGGCCCCGGCATAGCCTTGCAAGAGACAGCTATATCAGGGTCCTTTCAGCAAAATCTTGCTAGTGTGTGCAATGGTGTCAGCATTTGGAGGCTGATTATGGGATGGATCCCTGGGTATGGCAGTCTCTAGATGGTCCATCCTTTTGTCTCAACTCCAACCTTTGTCTCTGTAACTCCTTCCATGGGTGTTTTGTTCCCAATTCTAAGAAGGGGCAAAGTGTTCATATTTTGGTCTTTGTTCTTCTTGAGTTTCATGTGTTTTGCAGATTGTATCTTGTATCTTTGGTATTCTAAGTTTCTGGGCTAATACCACTTATTAGTGAGTGCATATCATGTGAGTTCTTTTGTGATTGGGTTACCTCACTTAGGATGATGCCCTCCAAGTCCATCCATTTGCCTAGGAATTTCATAAATTCATTCTTTTGAATAGCTGAGTAGTACTCCATTGTGTAAATGTACCACATTTTCTGTATCCATTCCTCTATTGAGGGACATCTGGGTTCTTTCCAGCTTCTGGCTATTATAAATAAGGCTGCTATGAACATAGTGGAGCATGTGTCCTTCTTGCCAGTTGGAACATCTTCTGGATATATGCCCAGGAGAGGTATTGCTGGATCCTCCGGTAGTACTATGTCCAATTTTCTGAGGGACCGCCAGACTGATTTCCAGAGTGGTTGTACAAGCTTGCAATCCCACCAACAACGGAGGAGTGTTCCTCTTTCTCTACATCCTAGCCAGCATCTGCTGTCACCTGAGTTTTTGATCTTAGCCATTCTGACTGGTGTGAGGTGGAATCTCAGGGTTGTTTTGATTTGCATTTCCCTGATGATTAAGGATGTTGAACATTTTTTCAGGTGTTTCTCAGCCATTCGGTATTCCTCGGGTGAGAATTCTTTGTTTAGCTCTGAGCCCCATTTTTAATGGGGTTATTTGATTTTCTGGGATCCAGCTTCTTGAGCTCTTTGTATATATTGGATATTGATCCCCTGTCTGATTTAGGATAGGTAAAGATCCTTTCCCAATCTGTTGGTGGCCTTTTTGTCTTATTGATGGTGTCTTTTGCCTTACAGAAGCTTTGCAATTTTATGAGGTCCCATTTGTCTATTCTCGATCTTACAGCACAAGCCATTGCTGTTCTATTCAGGAATTTTTCCCCTGTGCCCATATCTTCGAGGCTTTTCCCCACTTTGGATCAAGTAACTCCACATAAACCAGAAACAGTGAAACTTATAGTGAAAGACCCACAACGTGAGGACTCCCCCAAGTTCTGACTCAGGAGAGGCGACACCCCAAATCACACAAGAAACGGTCTTGCTGCAACTGCAAGAGGATTTTTATTCAAGAGCACTCTTGGGCCCACGGTCATACACCACGCAGGGGTAGAGGACCGTGGGCGCTGAGTAGCTGAGTAAGGGGGTATTTAAAGGAAGAAACCACAACTCAAGGAGGTGGGGAGGGCGTTGTTGGAAAATACCAAAAATACCAGTTAAGAGTCACAAGGAAGTACAAAGTCACAAGTGTCAGGTTATCTCTCAAGACAGTTTCTAAGAGCCCCTAACTATCTAAGAGCCCCTAACAATAAATAGCACATTTGCATTGCAGGTTCAGGGTGGGTCAGGGTGACTTTCTTTGAATGAACACTCTTTGAACCCAGGAAGCAGGTGGGTGGAGGAAGGAATGTCGCTATCTGTTTTATGACCAGCACCTGGAGCACTAAGCCACAAAGACCACACTCCCAAGCCTGGGCCTAAAAGCCTCGAATTTTGTTTTTACTTTGCTATACTTCTTCAATAGAGGTTAGGAGACTTTTAATGAATGCTGTTATTTCTTTAGGGGTTATGGAACTCTTTTGATGGTTTATTTGATCCCGATTTAACTTTGAAACCTGGTATCTGTCTAGAAAATTGTCCATTTCATCCAAATTTCCAAGTTTTGTTGAGTATAGGTTTTTGTAGTAGAGTCTGTTGCAATAAATTTCCACCCGAATATTCCCTGGCAATGAAAAAAACCAACACAATTAATATGAATACATGCTGTGCTTCTAGATTGGGCAGATCTACCACTACACTACCACCTTCCTCATCTATGAGACCCCATAGAACTTGCAGTTTCTCCAGGCCATGTGCTTCTGCTCTGCTTTTCTTCTTCCCCCTCCTCTTTGTCCTCTACCTCTTCCATTTTCTCCTTCTTCTCTCTCCCACCTTCTTCTCCACCTTCCCTTTTATCTGCCTAATCATCAGCTCTCCTTTATTTTACAAATTAAGGTGGGAAGCAGGTTTACAGGAAATCACCTGAGTGCTTACTTGTTCCTTGTTCACAACCACTCTCAGGAGAACAGAATTAATATCAAATATAATTAGCCCCAAAACTATCCACAACACATTTCATCCAGATTTCCAAGTTTTGTTGAGTATAGGTTTTTGTAGTCGGACCTGTGTGGGTTTTTTTTGTTGTTGTTGTTGTTGTTGTTGTTTGTTTTTTTTTTAATTTCCTCAGTTTCTGTTGTTATCTCTCCCTTTTCATTTCTGATTTTGGTAATTTGAATACTGTCTTTGTGCTCTCTGATTAGTCTGACTAAGGGTTTATCTAGCTTGTTGGTTTTCTCAAAGAATCAGCTCCTGGTTTTGTTGATTCTTTGTGTAGTTCTTTTTGTTTCTACTTGGTTGATTTCAGCACTGAGTTTGATTATTTCCTGCAGTCTATTCATCTTGGGTGTATTTGCTTCTTTTTGTTCTAGAGCTTTCAGGTGTGCTGTTAAGCTAGTAGTGTAAGCTCTCTCTTGTTTCTCTTTGGAGGCACTTAGAACTGTGAGTTTTCCTCTTAGCACTGCTTTAATTGTGTCCCATAAGTTTTGGTATGATGTGCCTTCATTTTTATTAAATTCTAAAGTCTTTAATTTCTTCCTTTATTTCTTTCTTGACCAAGTTATCATTGAATAGAGCATTGTTCAGCTTCTATGTGTATGTGTGTTTTCCATTGTTTTTGTTGGAATTTAAGACCAGCCTTAGTGTGTGGTGATCTGATAGGTTGCATGGGATTATTTCAATTTTCTTGTATCTGTTGAGGTCAGTTTTGTGACGAATTATATGGTAAATTTTAGAGAAGGTACCATGAGGTGGTAAGAAGAAGGTATATTCATTTGTTTTAGGTTGAAATGTTCTATAGATATCTGTTAAATCCATTTGGTTTATAACTTCTGTTAGTTTCACTGTGTCTCTGTTTAGTTTCTGTTTCCAGGATCTGTCCATTGATGAGAGTAGGATGTTGAAGTCTCCCACTATTATTGTGTAAGGTGCAATGTGTGCTTTGAGCTTTAGTAAAGTTTCTTTTATGAATGTGACTGCCCTTGCATTTGGAGCATAGATGTTCAGAATTGAGAATTCTTCTTTGTAGATTTTTCCTTTGATGTGTATGAAGTGTCCTTCCTCATCTGTTATGATAACTTTAGGTTGAAAGTCGATTTTATTCGATATTAGAATGGCTAGTCCAGCTTGTTTCTTGGAACCATTTGCTTGGAAAATTGTTTTCTAGGCTTTTACTGTGAGGTAGTGTCTGTCTTTGTCATTGAGGTGCATTTCCTGTATGCAGCAAAATGCTGGGTCCTGTATGACATCTGCCCAAGATCTTCTGGCTTTCATAGTCTCTGGTGAGAAGTCTGGTGTAATTCTGATAGGTCTGCCTTTATATGTTACTTGACCTTTTTCCCTTACTGCTTTTAATATTCTTCCTTTTTTTGTGCATTTGGTGTTTTGATTATTATTTGACAGGAGGAATTTCTTTTCTGGTCCAATCTATTTGGTGTTCTGTAGGCTTCTTGTATGTTCATGGACATCTCTTTCCATAGGTTAGGGTGTTTTTTTTGTTTTTTTTTTTTTTTTTTTTTTTTTTTTTGACAGGGTTTCTCTGTGTAGCCCTGGCTGTCCTGGAACTTTCTCTGTAGACCAGGCTGGCCTCGAACTCAAAAAATCTATCTGCCTCTGCCTCCCAAGTGCTGGGATTAAAGGTGTGCACCACCACTGTCCGGCTCTTCTATAATTTTGATGAAGATATTTACTGGCCCTTTAACTTGGGAATTTTCACTCTCTTCTATACCTATTATCCTTAGGTTTGGTCTTCTCATTGTGTCCTGGATTTCCTGGATGTTTTGGGTTATGAACTTTTTGCATTTTGCATTTCTTTGACTTTTGTGTCAATGTTTTCTATGGTATCTTCTGCAGCTGAGGTTCTCTCTTTATCTCTTGCATTCTGTTGGTGATGCTTGCCTCTATGACTCCTGATCTCTTTTCCTAGGTTTTCTAATTCTAGAGTTGTCTCCCTTTGTGATTTCTTTATTGTTTCTACTTCCATTTTTAGACATTGGATGGTTTTGTTCAATTCCTTCACCTGTTTGGTTGTACTTTCCTGTAATTCTTTAAGGGATTTTTATGTTTTCTCTTTAAGAGCTTCTACCTGTTTACCTTTGTTCTCCTGTATTTCTTTAAGGGAGTTACTTATGTCCTTCTAAAAGTTCTCTATCATCATCATGAGAAGTGATTTTTAGATCCAAATCTTGCTTTTCTGGTGTGATGGTGTATCCCAGGGACTTGCTATGATGGGAGAACTGGGTTCTGTTGATGTCAAGTAATCTTGGTTCCTGTAGCTTATGTTCTTAAGCTTGCCTCACACCATCTGGTTATTGCTAGTGCTACCTGCCCTGGCTGTCTTTGACTGGAGCCTATCCCTCCTGATCCCGGTTGTATCAGAACTCAGAGTCCAGCTGTCTCTGTGATCCTGTGATTCTGAGATTCTGGGCGTGTCAGAGTTCCTGGGAGTGAAGCTGATTCTGGAATCCTGAAACCCTGGTGTGACCAAGCTCCTGAGATCCTGTGATCTTGAGTGTGTTAGAGCACCTGGGAGTCAAGTTTCCTCTCTGTGTTGTGGGACTGGTTGCAGAGCTAGCACCCAAGGTCTGCACAGGGCACCGGCTCAGACTGGAATGACCATCTCCAACCTTTTGTGTCATCTCTTAAAAATAGGATTCTGATTTTAGCTACTTTGGTATTGATTGATTTTCCCTCAGATTAATGGAAATCAACTTTAGTAACTGATTCAAACCCATTATTTCTGAATATACTAATGTCTCAATATTCTTAGTAGAAGTCTGGTGTGTAACTGAAGGTAGACAGTGATAGAATTTGTCCAATTCCTAGCTTGGCAGTTAATAGATTGTGTTTAAGGATTTAAAATTGAGGTCTTAGCTGGGCGTGGTGGCGCACGCCTTTAATCCCAGCACTCAGGAGGCAAAGGCAGGCGGATTTCTGAGTTCGAGGCCAGCCTGGTCTACAGAGTGAGTTCCAGGACAGCCAGGGCTATACAGAGAAACCCTGTCTCAAAAACCAAAAGCAAAAACAAACAAACAAATTTGCATTTTAAGCCAGGCAGTGGTGTTCCATGCCTTTGATTGCAGCACTCAGGAGACTGAGGGAGGTTGATTACTGAATTTGAGGCCTGCCTGGTCTACAGAGTGTTTCAGGTTAGCCAGGGCTATACAAAGAAACCCTTTCTAGAAAAACACTAAAAAGTAAAGGAAGGAGAGAAGGACGTCAGACAGAAAGAAAAAAAACTGTCTTAGCGTATCTATTACTACAGTGAAATACCATGACCAAAAAGCAAGTTGGGAAGGAAAGGGTTTATTTGGCTTACACTTCCACATTGGTTTTCATCATCGAAGGAAGTCAGGACAGAGACTCAAGCAGGTCAGCAACCTGAAGGCAGGATGTGATAGAGGGGTGCTGTTTACTGACTTGCTCAGCCTGCTTTCTTGTAGAACCCAGGACCACCAGCCCAGGGATGGAACCACTCAAAATGGGCTGGACCCTCCCCCATTAATCACTAAATAAGAAAATGCCTTATAGCCAGATCTTATAGGAGCCTTTTCTCAATTCAGGTCCCTTCTTTCAGATAACTCTAATTTGTGTCAAGTTGACATAAGACATCTTGATTTTTGTTAGGTAAGGGTCTGATATAATAAAGGTAGATAGCTTAATTATGCTACCAAGGGAATATTTTATTAATACACTTAGAAAAACTGAGCATTGCACATCAGAATGTTTTCTTTAAAGCCCACATGCATAACAGTTATCCTGAAAGACTACATTAATGTTCTTCTCCTTTTCTTTTAGGCCTTATTGCTCCGTTTTCAGAGTACCTTGGTAATAGCTGAGCATGCAAATGATTCCCTAGCACCCATTACTCTAAATACCATCACTGCAGCTGGACGTCTTGGAGGTGAAGTGTCCTGCTTAGTAGCTGGAACCAAGTGTGACAAGGTAAGAGCTTTTTAAGGTCAGCCATAGCAAATATAATCTCCATCAAGAGGCAGTGAAAGATGGCAACAGTTATTATGCTGACTCTAACTGGGCTCTAGTCCTCATTAAATGGCCAGTGTCACAGATATTATTGTGTATGAAAAAAGAGCCAAAAGGTTTTCTCATGAAGCATTTTGTCTTTCAAAATGAGGTGGAATGCCTGATTTAGTTCTGCTGGCACTATCCTGTGCCATCAGGTACCAAGTAGAATGGTATCTGAGTCCTCTTAGAGGTTAATAGCAGATTTTTTTCTGTACTGATGAGTACACTTGCTAATTTCTTCTAATTCCAGAAAGTAGTCAATCTGGGTAAAGTATCAGAGATGCTAATATTTAATTGGTAGAAGAACTCAAACCTTTTCATTCTTCTCAAATTATGGCTGGTGGTAAATGTTGGTTTTGTTGTGGTTGTTAAATAACAACTTTGAAAAGTAACTCTTGGGAAACTTTATTCTGCTGTGCAGACAAGAGCCTATTAAGACTACAGAGTTTAGCTGGGCGTGGTGGTGCACGCCTTTAATCCCAGCACTTGGGAGGCAGAGGCAGGCAGATTTCTGAGTTCGAGGCCAGCCTGGTCTACAAAGTGAATTCCAGGACAGCCAGGGCTACACACAGAAACCCTGTCTCGAAAAACCAAAAAAAGGCTACAGAGTTTTCGATGCCAATTCCCCTCCACTATATCAGAGTTGCTGAGTGTGTGACAGGGGGTTTGGCCTTCATGAAGAGTAAGTGTAGAGAGAGAATGTTTCTTTTTAGCAGGCTACATATTTTATTAAATTGTTGATGTAGCACACATGGTAATGCAGGTTAGAATGTTAGTGTCACTTCTAATTCCTTTCGTGAAATTGGTGTTTTTAGGACTGTTCAGCTGGTTTTGGGTTATGTAGGTTTCTTTATCCCACTCCTCTTGATGGTTATTGAACCTTTTTCTTAGGTTTTTTTTTTTGTTGTTGTTGTTGTTTTTTTTGAGACAGGGTTCTCTGTGTAGCCCTGGCTGACTGTCCTGGAACTTGCTCTGTAGACCATACTTTCTTTAAACTCAGAGATCCGCCTGCCTCTGCCTCTCAAGTGCTGGGATTAAAGGTGTGCACCAACACCACCCAGCTGATTATTGAATCTTATACAGTTACTGTTTACCACGATGTCTGATAATAGTTAAGCCAATTTTTTTTTTTTTGGTCTGCTCAGTTTTAAAATATAAACAGATATTAGATCTATTTGTTTTGGTGAGATTATAACTACTTTAAAATTTCTTTAAAGTACTTGATATTTAATCATTTGCAGTCTTGTGTATTTCTTGTTCTTATTTTTAAGAAAGGTGTCTGCTAATAATGTAGACAGATT
This sequence comes from Mus caroli, assembly GCF_978045245.1. Taxonomy (NCBI): domain Eukaryota; kingdom Metazoa; phylum Chordata; class Mammalia; order Rodentia; family Muridae; genus Mus; species Mus caroli. The sequence continues at coordinate 53,580,289 of NW_028227266.1, read as the reverse complement.
TTAGTTATGTATTGTTTTCTTCAGCTGTTAATCATAAACTGAAAGTGATTATTCTATGTAGTACTGAAATTTTGACAGTTAAAAAAAGTTCTAATGGGAAATTCTGTTCTCTTTATATCCAGGCTGATGTGTAGCAACTTTGGAATTAAGTGGGTTTCTTAATTGGAAATTTTCTTGAAACCAGAGATGCTAAATACTGGTGTATCTCTGTGTAAGACAGTGTGATGTGCTGCTCAGCACTCAGCCCAGCAGAGTCTTCCTGTGTCCTCCTTTCAGTGAATACTGTGGAGCCTTTTAGTCCATGGAAGAGGTTAGGAGGCCCAGCTTCTTGTGCCCAGTCATCGGTGAATTAGCAAATGGAAGACAGTAATGGCTGATGGGACTGATAAGCAGAAACCACTCATATTAAAGTTACTTTAAAGGAAGAATGCTAATTGCCTTTTGTACAGAAAATCAGAGTAGTCAAAGGTTTCTCAGAATCCCTACTTAATTCTAAACAGGAAAAAAAATGAGAAGTTAAACAAGAAAATACCTTCCTTTGTTGAAGGTAAGTATGTGTGTGTAGGCAGAAACCCTGTGTTGACAATGGGCTGTAATTGAAGATTTCTCTCTATTTCTTGGAATTATTAATCTTACTCTCAAAAGAAATTATTGCTAAATTAAGTGCAGTCAACTTTAGAGAAGTTCTGCCTTCACTTTTAACAGATCCTGAGTCTAATGTGTTTTATTGTCTTGGATATACATATACATACCCATATGTGCATATATATATATATATATGTGTGTGTGTGTGTGTGTGTGTGTGTGTATAGAGAGAGAGACAGACAGACAGATATACAGAGACAGACAGACAGAGAGAGACAGAGACAGAGAGAAATCTCATTTTAGTCCTCCCTTCCTCTTCTTCCTTCTTTTTTCCCTTTGTATTTCTGAGAGTGGATGTCACTCTATCCCACACTGGCTTAAAATCTGATTCTGCTACCTCAGTATCCCAAGTACTGGGTACCACATCCAGTTTTTACTTTTCTCCTCCTAAAATAATGCATTTAAATTGGCATCAATGAAAAAGCATAGTTTTCAGCTAAATTTGAATAAAAGGCTGTTGATTTCGGTTTATCAATTAGTATTAAAAAAGATTTTATTGGGGCTGGAGAAATGGCTCAGTGGTTAAGAGCACTGACTGCTCTTCCAGAGGTCCTGAGTTCAATTCCCAGCAACCACATGGTAGCTCACAACAATTTGTAATGGGATCTGATACCCTCTTCTGGTGTGTCTGAAGACAGTGACAGTGTACTCACATATGTAAAATAAATAACTTAAAAGATTTTATTTATTTTTATGTCATGTATATGAGTTTTGCCACCATACTCATATAGGAATCAAGCATGCAATGCCCTGGAGACCAGAAGAGGCTATCAGAACCCTTGGAACTCAAGTTACAGATAGTTCTGAGCTGCCATGTAGATGCTAGGACCTGAACCTAGGTCACCTTTGAGAGCAGCAAGTGCTCTTAACTGCTGAGTTGTTTCTTCAGCCCAGTTCTTTTGTTTGTTTGTTTGTTTTTGCTTGTTTGTTTGTTTTTCAAGACAGGGTTTCTCTGTATAGCCCTGGCTGTCCTGGAACTCACTTTGTAGACCAGGCTGGCCTTGAACTCCTTTTGTTTTTTAAGGTAGAATTTTTATAGTGTAACTGATTATGTCAGTTCATAGTAAAATCAGTTAGCTTGTCATTTTCTTTAAGAATTTTTTTTAGAAAGGGCTGGGGAGATAGCTCATTGTTTAAACATGCAGACTGCTCTTGCTGAGGGCCCAGGTTTGATGCCCAGCACCCATGTTGACAGAATACTAGGCCAGCTAAGGCTGGTAACAAGACCCTTCTGGGGAGAAAGTACCAAAATAAGACCAAAACAAACAACAAAAAACAACATAGCAATGTTTTTATTTTTTTTTAATTATCTTTATTGACTCTACTAAATAGTTTTATGTCAACTTAACACATCATCAGAGAGGAGGGAGCCTCAATAGAGAAAATGACTCCATAAGATCAGCTGTAAGCAAGTCTGTAGGGCATTTTCTTAATTTGATTGATTGATTAGGGGTTGGGGGGAAGGAGAGAGAGAGAACTAGGCCTTGTGTGGGCTTTTGAAACCTCAACCCCATATCTCCTACCCCTCCCTCCCCCCCTCCCCCCCCCCCCCCCCATCTACACACCTTTTCAACAAGAACATAACTCTTAGTCCTTTCACAGAGTTCAGCTGATCAGCTCGGGACTAAGCATACACGTATATGAGCCTATGAGTGGCATTCTTTTTTCTTTTTTGTTTTTTTCTGTTTTTGGCTTTTTGAAACAGGGTTTCTCTGTATAGCCCTGACTATCCTGGAACTCACTTTGTAGATCAGGCTGGCCTCAAACTCAGAAATCCACCTGCCTCTGCCTCCCGAGTACTGGGAATAAAGGTATGCACCACCACACCTGGCTATGGGTAGCATTCCTCTACGCCATCTCAAAACAAACAAAAAGTAGTTTTTCATACTTGGCTGTTAAGATTTTATGCTTGGTTAAAACTTAACAGTGTTGGTTCATTGTTTCTTTTGGTGGATACTTAGAAGCCCTTCTCTTTATCACAGGTGGTACAGGATCTATGTAAAGTAGCTGGTGTAGCAAAGGTTCTGGTGGCTCAGCATGATGCATACAAAGGCCTCCTTCCAGGTGAGGTGTTCTAGTGGGAAAATGTAGTGTCTCTTCTGCTCAATATATGATTATGAAGACAGCATGAAATGTGTTTCATCAACTGTGTTTAATTCTCAGAGGAACTCACACCATTGATTTTGGAAACTCAGAAGCAGTTCAGTTACACACACATCTGTGCTGGAGCATCTGCTTTTGGAAAGGTGAGAAGTGAATGAATTTCACTGGGCTGGAAATGTAATGGTCTTTGTTTAAATAGCCAGTCCTGACGCTTGCACTAAGGGGCATACTGCTAACATTTATTCTTTTAAGATTTCATCAGATTTTTAAATTTTGTCACAGAGATAACTATTATTTTATAATTTTATTATAATTTATTAACCTGTCACTTTTAGGTTTTGGAATTGACCCAGATAAAACTATTATTATTAAATGGAATTTTTGTGTATGTGTGTTTTCTCTTTCTTTCTCCCTCTTCCTCTCCTTCACCCCCCATCCCCCCTCCCCGTAGCCCTAGCTATGCAGGTACTCACTCTGTAGATCAGACTGGTGTCAAATATCTGACTCTGCCTCCCAAATGCAGGGATTACAGACAGGCAGCTTAGTTATTCATTTTAAGAGATGATTTACTTGGATGGCTGGTGGATATAGTAGAAAATCTAAGTCTGTCTTCTCTAGGGATTTGGGAAGGACTGTGTTATGGCTTGGGATAGCCTTAAAGATAGCTGTAGTTTGATCATAAGCTCTCTTTATTGTTGTGCCAGGAAATGTTCGTGAACCCCAGAAAGACTACCAAGGAGCATTCTGAATCCCATGTAATGGCACTAGGGTCTCTTTATTCAAGCTAGAGCTTGGACCACTGTCTCTTGACACAGGAGAATGGAGGGGACCCAGAGCCCAGTTGCAGGCATGAATTTATGGAGGCAAAAAGGGTTTATCTAGCCTGTTACACATCTGACTGAGACACAGGGCCTAGAGTCTGTGAGACACAGGGCAAGTCACTGTGAAAAAAAAAATCCTGAGAAAAGGAGGTATGTTATCTTGGCTCATGGTTTCAATCATTTCACCTTGTCACTTTGGCCCTGTGGTAGATTAGGAGGTCAAGGCTCATGATAGAAGTACATGAGAAGATATAATTGCTAATCTTGTAGTATCCAGAAAGCAGAGAGAAGGGAGGGAAAGAAAAGGGTGAAGAAAAAAATGAGCATTTCAATATTTCCTTTGAGAAGTTAGTATAATACCAACTATCTTGCCATAGGTCCTATCTCCTAAAAGTTCCATCATCTCCCAAATGCAGTAAATGCTAGAACCAGGCCTTCAACACAGGGGTTGTGGGGGTGGGGGTGGGGTGGCATTCAAGTACTCTTAAAAATATACAACCTCCTTCACCATAAAAGAAATGCACATCAAAACTTTAGATTTCACTTCATCCTCATCAGGGTAGCCATCATCATGAAAATAAAGGAGAGAGAATTCTGGTGAGGATTTAGGGGAAGAAGAAGCCTTTATTTACTACCAGTGGAAGTGTAAACTAGTATAGCCATTATGAAAGTCATATTTCTCAAAGAATTACAAGTAGAACTATCATATTAGACAGCTGTACCATTCCTGTGCTTATACCCAAAGGACCCTATATCCTACCTCAGAGATACTTACACACTTTACTGTGGAATTATACACCATAGCAAGGAACTAGAACCAGCTTAGACATCCATCCACAGATAAATGGATGCAGGACATGAGTGAATGCAGGGCTGTAAGAAATAAATATGAAAATTTCAGAAAAATAGATGAATCTGGAAGCTCAAATACAGAGATGACCCAGATTCAGAAAGACAAATACAACATACTATTTCTCTGGTTCTTAGCTTTGAATGTTTATATGTGTGTATATATGGATATAGGTCATGAAAGTAGGAAGGGGACCTCAGAGGGAAGAAGGTGTTTAGGAACTTGGGCAGGATGGTAGAGCACAGTGAAGGTGGAAATGAGTCCCCTGTGGTGGAGGGGTAGTGGAAATGGGAGTGGGGAAAGGGTGGGAGAGGAGGATCTTCAGAGCAAGGGAACTGACATTGGTGCTTTTTAGTAGTCAAGGCCAGAGTTCTTTATTCATGTTTGAAAGAGGATTACTATCTAATGAAGGTGTGACAAAATGTAAATTAGAACCTTTTCCTTTAGAAACTCTGCAGTCAGGAGGCTGATCCTGTCAGTACTTGTAGCATCATTTGTAGGAAGTCACTGAGTAGAAATAGGACAAAAACAGAAGAGAACTAGAAAACACAACCCCTACCGTCAGTGTGCTTAGACTCCTAGTTAGCGGGTCATACAGCATGGATATTAAGTTCATGCTAGTCAAGGCTAGTACATTGTAATTATATGTACATGTGGGAGAATACAGAATGAGGTAGAATGGCAGGTAGTTTAGAAGAATCTTTACAGAAGAGAGAGAACTAGTTTGTGGTGTTATCTTGAAATGCCTTTCAGAAGCAGAGTCATGAAACCAGTGAGGTGCCACTGAATGAGCTACGAAAAAGTCTATCTTTGTGGGATAAAAATCAATGCTTCTCAGAGCTAGAGAGATGGCTCAGTGGTTAGGAGCACTAACTGTTCTGCCAGCGGTCCTGAGTTCAATTCCCAGCAACCACATGGTGGCTCACAATCATCTGTAATGGAATCTGAAGCCTCTTCTGGTGTTTCTGAAGACAGCTACAGTTTACTCACATACATAAAATAAATAATTCTTTTTAAAAAAGCAATGCTTCTCTTTTTAAAATTACATATATTATGTAAAAGAACCTCAGTCCAGAACTTGGAAATTCAGTCTTCACTGAGTGACTCTCTTCTGCTTTAGAATCCTAGAGTTATAGTAGGATTTTAACTAGACATATGCAAATTCTCTTTCCTCTCGGTACAAGATGTGGTAACTAACACCCAAGGCAATTTTGACCTGCTTAAGGATTTGGCTACTGAGAACAAAGTTATACATGTATAACATATAACTGCTATGTGCCTGTATCAGCCAGAGCATGTGTGTTTGTTTTGATATTCAATTTATGTGTGACACACAGGCTGCTGTGCTTGATCTGTTTTTACAACATGAACTTGACAAAGGTTGCACCATGTATTGAAATTTTTTCTTTTCTATTTTCTAGTAAATATATATAGTAAAAGCTTTTCCAGTGTTTTACTTTTCTATTTTTTTTCTCTTTCTCTTGTTTAAATTCAGGGATCCATAACTGTCACATATTGTACTTGATATTTATTAGGGCAGTAGATCTCATAATTTATCAAATTGAATCAGCTTCTTATTACTATAAATCTTCTATAACTCCTAATATACAGAAATGGTAGGTACTAAATTTCAAAGACTATCTCAAAAGCTAGATATCCCTTGTCCAGAGATATATGTGAAGTGTAAAATATTTGAATTTGAATTAAAATTTATGCAGAAGCTACACCCCTTTAAAGGGGTTTAGGAGATACCGCTGTCGATCATTGTATCAGTCAACTTGCATTTGTGTAACTCACTGCTTTTTTTTTTTTTTTTTTTTTTTTTTAAGAACCTTCTGCCCAGAGTAGCTGCCAAACTTAATGTTGCCCCAGTTTCTGACATCATTGAGATCAAGTCACCTGACACATTTGTGAGAACTATCTATGCAGGTAAGTTCTAAGGAAGATAATTAATCAACATGTTAATTTTTACAGTATACATAAATCTTAGAAATAGGATTAGGAAACAAACCTACGATTAAATGGACCATCTTAAAGGTTTCTGAAAAATGCTTTAATTGAGAATAGCTACTGTCCGATTTATTATGTGCACAGTGCTTTTATACTGGCCTTACAGTTTATGGAGTAAGATCTTTCCCTCCAGTGATTAATAAAGATTAAGTTTGCCATCCAATATATATGTGTTTTAAATGTTTAATTGTGATGTAATTATATCACTCCTCCCTCCAACCTCTACTATCATTTCCTTTTCTGTCAGTTGATGGCCCATTTTTCTTTATTACTGTTACATACACATATGCATGACTGTATAAATACAACTACTCTGTCTGTTTAGTTTGCTTGTGTGTATAAGATTTCAGAGCTGGCTACTTCTGTTTGGATAGCCAGTTGTATTGGATAACCAATTAAAGGGCTCATACCTGAGAGAGACTAGTTCTCCTCTCTCAGCAGTCATTGCTGTCCTGTGCTTCTTTGTCTAGTGATGGGACTTGTGAGGCTTCACCCTTTCCATATCAGCATGTCTGTTGCTATTATCATTGGTCAGGTCTTGTTTAAGTAGCTATATTTTGTAAGTAGTACCTTGAAAGGCAAACTCTTTTTAAAATAGTTTTCTCAGTCTTTGCTTTCAATGTGCAGTTGAAGTTCAATGTGCATTAAACAATTCATTTCAGCATCTCTTTACTTGATTATTTCTAAGCACATTGATCTCCAGTGGGACTGGAGAAGGCAACAATTTTGGTTACTGGTTAAAGTTGTTGTATGTCTCGTCAGACCTGTAATCTTCAGTGGTATTCAAGTATTTGGTCATAGTGTCAGTCACTCAAAATGCGAAATGTCTAATCCTTTTAATCCTTTTAAACCTTTGGTTCCTCTGAACTTGTATTTTATGTCCTGTCATGCTTTCGCATTATCTTCCTCTGTTATGTACAGCAGTTGCATTTGTATTAAGGTATAGCAGTTCATATTTTTAGGTTACTGATAGAGCTGATTTGGGAGAAAGAAGCTTCCTTCCCACTCCCACTGAGAGGTGCCTTCTCACTACAGCCACCTGCCTCTGTGTGTTGATGCCAGGCAGTAACTCTGGCTGTACAGGTGGCCCCTGGTGACGGTCTTCTCTCTGGTGTTCCTCCTCTCCTAGACTTAGCAGGGGTAGGAAACAACTTGCCCATCGTTATTTTTGCCTCATTTTTGTAAAATGAATTCTGAGCCTGACAGGAATACTTTTGGCATTCCTCCCTCATAATAAATTTTGTGTTTCAGGAAATGCGTTGTGTACAGTAAAGTGTGACGAGAAAGTAAAGGTGTTTTCTGTTCGAGGAACATCTTTTGAGGCTGCAGCAGCAAGTGGAGGTAGTGCTAGTTCAGAAAAGGGTAAGCATTCTCATATGAGCCTTTTCGATAGGTTGGCATTTTTTGTTTGTTTGGCTTAGATTAGAATACGGGTTGGTGGGGCTGGTGAGATGGCTCAGTGGGTAAGAGCACCCATCTGCTCTTCTGAAGGTCCAGAGTTCAAATCCCAGCAACCACATGGTGGCTCACAACCACCCATAATGAGATCTGACGCCCTCTTCTGGTGTGTCTGAAGACAGCTACAGTGTACTTACATATAATAAATAAATAAATAAATAAATAAATAAATAAATAAATCTTTAAAAAAAAGAATACGGGTTGGTGTCTACTTTAACTTGTAACGCAAAGTAAAAATTCAACTGATTCATATTCCAAAGTTATGTAAATAGTTATAATTTATGTCTGTTTCACATCATCTTTGTACAAGGATAATCACTTTGGTAGATTAAAAAGTAGGAGAGGAGATCAATTACGATGAAACTTACATTTATGTTGGGGCTGTTTAACTCATTACTCTTTCCTAGGGTGGTATTTGAGTGATTCAACATAATAGGAGAATGTAATAATGGTAGAAATAGGACTTCCACTTTAACATGTCTGGCATCTTATTTGAACACTAGAGAGAATGGGTTATTCTGGTTTTTACAGATGAACTTATGAGTAGTATCAACTTCTCAAGAGTCGTACCCTCTTAACACTTTTTAATTAAAGAAAATGAATTTGGGACTGTGAAAATGTAGGAACTTAAGTTTTCTAGTATTGGATGTTTTTGTGTTGGTCTTAAAAATAATTACTACTATATATTTGAAGTCAACATCATTTTTAATTTGTCAATGTATGCAGCACCAAGTTCTTCATCAGTGGGAATATCAGAGTGGCTTGACCAGAAATTGACAAAAAGTGACCGACCAGAACTAACTGGTGCCAAAGTGGTGGTATCTGGTGGTAAGTGCAGTAGTCATTTAAAAGATGACATAAGCTATGTAGTGCACAGACCTCATTAAAGGAACAGACTTTTATTTAGGTTTTGGTGGTTCTGGGGATAGAACTCAGGGTACTGGTAAGCAAGCTCTATACTACTGTAGAGCTGAATCTGTAATCTAGAATATAGGCGTTTTTGTTTTACTTTTTCTTTACAAATGACAGAAGTTGGTAAGTTGCAAGTATTAGTCATATTTTACCAGGAATATGAAATTAGATCATAAATAGAATATGGGTTTCTTGTCTCACATCTGACACTGGGGAGCAGGGCACAAATTTCATCTGCACATCTCTGCCACATGGTATCTCGGTTTTACAAACGTCCATGTTTTTCTGTGGCATTTGATTGGCTTCTGAATTATAGAAAAAGTGGTTAGAATCTCAGAGTTGTATATAAATCCCCTACTCCATTTTACTTTTAATGATTTTGAATGTTATACTGGTCTGTGTGGATGACACTTGGAAAGCCCTTCACAGTTAATATCAGAACCTGAATGTGGTGTAAGACTTAACATTTTTTTTGTATATTATGCTCCTTTGTAGTTTTGTCAGCTGACTGACTCAGAGGATAAGGATTGATGTGATTTTAAAATCTTTCCAAATTAAACAATAAAAAAATAGTTAATGTTCCTAACATCCATCTATTGTTCAAGTGGTATTCAGAGGAAAGGAATTAATATTTTGCAAAGATGTTTGTCTTGTATATCAGCTTGCATTTTCAGGAAATATTAGTCCATATATGTTTTTTGATGGGCCTGTTGCATTCTGATTTCCTGAAGAAATGAAAATAACAGGTAGAGTGTATTTGCTCTCAAGGATTTTGAAATCTAGCCAGAAGTTTTGTTTAGTTATGCAGGGAATATTTACCAAGTGCTAATAAGAGCTGCATGTTAATACCACAGATATGGCAATGAGCTAGAGAGCTATGGATCAGGCATCTTGGACTTCAAGTGTTTCCATTATAGTGGAGAAACTGCAGATACCATAGTGTTCTTTATGTAGTTAAATAACTACAATGATGAATGCTTTATAGCAGTCATAAAAGGTTTTGAAGAAGGGTTTGTGTGCTTAATGTGGCAGTTTATAATATGGGCATTAGATTGGGCATATAAAATGGCAACCATTTTACAGAGATCAACTTGTATGTACATGATTTTATTTATTTATGTGTTTGTTTGTTTACAATGAGGTCGGGGTTTGAAGAGTGGAGAGAACTTTAAACTGCTGTATGACCTGGCAGATCAGCTGCATGCTGCAGGTAAGGTCATTCTCCTCTGTAGCACAGTGTTCTCTTTCTGCTGGAAGTGTTTTTCCTTATGCTTATATGTACGTCCTCCAACACTTCAGGTCATTATGCTTTCTTCTTTTCCTTCATTGACTTAGCTTTATTGTTTGACTGTTTGTCATTTATACAAAATAGCATTTGGCTATGGCCTTTCTATTTCTATTAGTGTACATAGAATACTTTGGTCATATTTCCCCTATTACTTATTTCTTTTCTGTCTTCCTCTTTTTTCTCTTTCTCTTTTTATGTAATTCTCTTTCTACTTCCATGTCTTTACTTTTTAAATCTAGATTCCACATGAGAGAAAACATAAGATACTTACTTTTTTGTATCTGACTTACTTTGTTTAACATGATTTCCAGTTTTGACCATTATTTACTTTATTCTTTCTGCAGTGGTTTTCTTAGACCAAAACTGAAACATCTATAAAGGGAGGAGAGTGTCCTAGTAATTTTTGAAGAATGTGTGTGGCAGTTTTACAATTGCCAACTCTTAAGAATCTTACCTAGTTTTGATTTGTAAAATACTGAAGTGCCAACTTCAGAGCCTACTGCAGACTACTGCCCGCTGTTCTCCACCTCCACACATGCTCTGACTCCTGATGAACTTACATATGCACACTGTTTTTCTTTCTTGTGAGAAAGAACTAAAACATTGACAAAGATTTAAAAACCCCATGGAAACAGAAATGACTGCATCTTATAAGCATAGTAAACTGGAAGGATGAGGAAAGAATGTCTGGGCCTGAAGCTGTGCCACAGATATGCTTAAAGCTAAAAAGCAAAGATAAAAAGAGTTAGAAATCAACACTGAAATACCCAGGACCTCAAGGACACTTAAAAAGTACAAGTGACAGCCGGGCGTGGTGGCGTACGCCTTTAATCCCAGCACTCGGGAGGCAGAGGCAGGCGGATTTCTGAGTTCGAGGCCAGCCTGGTCTACAAAGTGAGTTCCAGGACAGCCAGGACTACACAGAGAAACCCTGTCTCGAAAAAACAAAAAAAAAAAAAAAAAAAAAAAAAAAAAAAAAAGTACAAGTGACACGGTAAAAACCGACTACAACTGAAGAGTACTGGGTATGATGGAGGTGGGAGAAAAGAACAGGAGGGGTTGGTACAGCAAAGCTTGAGAAGTTGTAGGATCACGCCATACCCGAGCAAAGATCCAGGAAGCACAGAAAACACCAATGTATATGTGTAAGTTCCAAGCTATAACAAGTCAAAGATGAAGATAAAAGATGAAAGAAACCAAAGTGGAGGAACAAAAGTCTTACCCTATAAAAGTAGCAAAGATAAGTCCATTGGTCTTTTCAGAAATCATGTAAGATGAGAATGGGGTGTAAGACTTCATGTGTTGAGAGGAAAAACCCCAGTGACCCAGAATTCTGTACCCATGGAATGTAGAGAACTAACAGGGAAACTCAGTTGAATTCAGTAATTAGCTGGATTAAATTAACATCTATTGATGTCTTTGTTACACAACAGCAAATTTTCAAGGTGACAGAGCATTCACCAAGGAAGACTGTATTTGGGACCATATAACCCCTTCATGAATGTAAAGGAGGAGGACTTATGCTCTGTTTTTAGCTTGAGCTAGATGTCTGTAACTGAAACGTAACTGAAAAATCCCAAGATGTATGGAGAGATTAAACAGCACATTTCTGTGTAACATGAGTAAAGAAACACATTTCAAAAGAAATATTTTAAGCTGAGTGAAAAAAAGATGTATGGTACAGTAAAGTCAGTGGTATGGGGGAGGGGAATTTATCCTAAGTGCTAGGCAGTGAACTAAGGGCTTCTCACAAGTTAGGCAAGAACTCCACTATTGAGCTATATCTACATGCTCCCCACCCCCTTTTATTTATTTGTTCATTTTTAAATTCCAAATCTTTGAGACAGTCTCGATACCTTGCCCATTCTGGCCTTATGATCCTTTTGCTTCAGCCTCCCATATAGCTAGGAGTCCAGACCTGTACCACCAGGATGATCTCTTATAGGGAAATGTATAGTACTAAATGTGTATTAGAAAAGAAAGGCAATCTAAGTTTAATCATCTTAGGAAACTACAACAGGTAGAATAAATTATTGCAACAGAACACAGAAGGAATGCTTGAATCCCTTTCCTTCACTCTCCAGAAGGGGTGCTTCTGCCCTACGAATAGATCTCCTGTGGAGAAGAAACCAGTTACATTTTTATTTATTAATTTAATATGAGATACTTGTTAAACCTCAATCTTGCATTGAATATGATTTTATCTGATCATAAGAGGTAATGGTATTATACAGCATTTTTTATACCTGGAGCAGTGGTGTATGCCTTCAAATATGCAGAAAGCCCAGACAGGAGGATCTCTGTGAGTTCAAGGCCAATGTGGTCTACATAGTGAGCTCTGGGATAGCCAGGACTACATAGAGAGACCCTGTCTCAAAAACAAACAAAAACAAAGAAATTTGTGAGTATAGCATACAATGAAAATTATTTTCTTGAGAAATGTACTTGTATTTAGTGTTTAGAATCCTTGATCAGTTACAAATCGTTAATCAGGATTTTCTTTTTCAAAAGTGAGTTCTGTATACAATACTTTTTGACTGTAAAATATTAGAATGTTATTTTGTAGTTTTTGGTGACTGTCTCACTAGCTGAATAATAGAGCTTGAAAATATGACACTTCCTCCCTTTCAGTTGGTGCTTCCCGAGCTGCTGTTGATGCTGGCTTTGTTCCCAATGACATGCAAGTTGGTCAGACAGGAAAAATAGTAGCTCCAGTAAGTATTGCAATAAAATACACCCTGCAGAATTCTGTGGGGATCAGCACTGTATGTATTTGTTGGACAATAATTTCTGTGATTTATGTCTTAGTCAGTGATCCTATACAGCTAACCATTATGATGGTGAATGTGTCCTCACAAGATCTGGAGGTTTTTGATCTTAATAAAATGCTTAGCAATTTTTAAATTAGGAACTTTTTGCAAAAAGATTTAAAGCATTATGAGGTCACAGTGCTGTGTTACTATTGCCATTGCCTTTGTTGGTATTCTGTGTGTGTGATGTGGTAGAGAGAGAACTTAGTGCTAGTCCACTGACCTACATTCCTATCTACTATTGCTATTATAAATTTACATTGATAATATTTATTGTTCATAAAGTCTAAAAGCAGTTCCAACAACTAACCTATTCTAATTGAGCCTATGTTCATGGACCTTTGTCATTAGAAACTACTAGTGACACTTACAGTCTTGTGTGCTCCTGAGTACCTAGTTTAGTTCTACATTTTTATGTTTGCATGAATTTCAGGGAATTTTGATCTTTACAGATAAGTACTGCTAGAATATTCCTTTTTGCCAAGAGGATGGGACGGAATCTCAGTCTGTCTGAGAGCTTAGCAGTCATCTTGCTTTAGCCTCCCAAGTGCTAGGATTTCAGGCTTAAGCCACCACACCTAGCCAGATAAGATATTCTAAAACCCTTTGCAGAACTTAAAAGGGAAATATAAGAAATGTTGACTTGAAAGTTGAGTCTTTTAAAACATCTTCTGACCATTCATATTTCATAAGTAATGTATTGAATCATTTTTTCAGTTTAAATTTATATTGCATGAGACATGAGGAAAATATTTTTATGTAACTCAAAACAACGTGTTCTTTTGTTATTTCAAAACAAGATATTAAGCCAGGCGCACGCCTTTAATCCCAGCACTGGGGAGGCAGAGGCAGGCAGATTTCTGAGTCCGAGGCGAGCCTGGTCTACAGAGAAAGTTCCAGGGCAGCCAGGGCTACACAAAGAAACCCTGTCTCGAACCCCCTCCCCACCCCCACCCCCCAAAAAAGAAACAAAAAACAAGATATTATTATATCACATCCATTAAGATTTCCTAGTGCCCTAGTTTATTAGATGATGACTTCAAAAATCATCTTTTAAAACCTTTTTATACAAAATATTTTGATTGTGATTTCCTGTCCCCCAACTCCTTTAAGACTTTTCTTTGAAGCTTGTTTTGAAATATCTGTCCTTCTAAAGTTGAATTGCTTATCTTTTTATTGTCTTTTTCTGGAGCGCCTTTATATAGTTTGTATACAAATTATTTTTGAGGTATGTACTGTGATTCTTTTTCCCCATGCTAGGACTCTCCTGTTCTTTTTCTTTTGATGAGAAGAAATGTTTCATTTTAACAAAGTTCAATGAAGCAATCTTTCTTCTTTTGGTTAATATATTTTGTGTTGCTTAGCTTACTTGAAGCAGAGACCGTCTCAGTACTGAATATAGCACTAAAACTATTCATAAATTAAGTCAAAGCACTGTGTGACTGACTTGCTTGTCATACCACATTAGTCTGGCTATGAAAGTAGATTTATTGAGCAGATGAGCTGGAGCCATCCATGACATTTAATTAGGTGTGGCACACATATATTTTTTGTGGAAATCTTGCATGTACAGTTTTATGTGAGTAGACACATTTAGGCTTGAATTCATAAAAGATCAACAGCTTCCTAATCAAAACTACTTTTATAGGAAATTCAGTGTGTACTCTGAAGTAGCAAGCAGACTTGCTGTGACAGAAAGGGGGCATTCATAGTTCTTAAATAGGAGCAGAGTTCAGGGAGTGGCTGGTGGCATCCGTTCTTGTATTGTAAGTAAGTTTCATGCAGTCAGCTTTATTCAGCACTCCTCTTAGAATATAGAACTATCGAATTTTGCTCATGAGGAGATTAAACATTAAATGCTTTGAAGACTTTAACATTGCTCCTATAACCCCATCAGAGAATTATAGTGTATTAACTCTCTATTTGGGCACTATGCTAGTTACTTGTCCTGTTGCTGAGGCAAAATACCAGACAAAAGAAACTGAAGGAAGGAAGGTTTACCTTGGCTCACGGTTTCAGGGTCAGTCCATCATGGTGAGGAAGACTGGACAAGAACTCAGTAAGGTCACACAGTCAGGAAACAGATGAATGCTGGTGCTCAGCTCATTCTCCTCTCTTCATTCTGTCAGGAATCCCAGCCCATGGGATAGAATCATCCACTTTCGGAGTGGGTTTCCCTGTCCTGCTAAGCAAAATACCCTCAAAAGCACTCACAAAGGCATGCTTCTGTTAAGCTGACAATGAAGATTGACTATTATAGGCATGGATGTATAAATTGTATATATTTTTACACACACACACACACACAGTGGTCTAAAATATTTCTGGGAAACAATCAATTTGCAGGTATAGAGCAAAACTTTTGTGTTTGTGTGACCATTTGAGAGATATGATTTGATATTATGCCCTCGTAGTTTCAAACACATGCATTTTCCTACACAACCACACTGCAACTTGTTAAGTCAGAACACTAACATTGACACATAAAACCATCAGACTCATTTGTATTTTGCCTGTCATTTCATTAGTGCCTGTCTTAGTCAGGGTTTCTATTCCTGCACAAACATCATGACCAAGAAACAAGTTGGGGAGGAAAGGGTTTATTCAGCTTACACTTCCATGCTGCTGTTCATCACCAAGGAAGTCAGGACTGGAACTCAAGCAGGTCAGAAAGCAGGAGCTGATGCAGAGGCCATGGAGGGATGTTCTTTATTGGCTTGCCTCTCCTGGCTTGCTCAGCCTGCTCTCTTATAGAACCCAAGACTACTAGCCCAGAGATGGTCCCACCCACAAGGGGCCTTTCCCCCTTGATCACTAATTAAGAAAATAACTTACAGTTGGATCTCATGGAGGCATTTCCTCAACTGAAGCTCCTTCCTCTGTGATAACTCCAGCTGTGTCAAGTTGACACAAAACTAGCCAGTACAGTGCCCTATATAGCAAATGATAGTAGTTTAGAATCACTTAGTGCATATATCTGTCCTGAGTCCTTCAGTCCTAAACTCTCAATCCTACTTTCACATGATTATATGGTATTATAGGGTAACTTGTATTACTGGCTATTTAGGTATTTTCCTTTAAAAGTGTTTATTGAAATCTTTTGTTTTTATTAAATTGCCTTTTATTATTGATTTATGGAAGTTTTAAAATACATTCTACTGGTAAGTTTTTGGTTTACTTTCTTCACATCTATGGTGTGCCTATTTATTTTTTTGAGATGATACCTAATTGAGGAACTTCCTTGTTATTTCTAATTTGCTGCAAGCTCTCATCATGAGTGGAATTTATTTGTAGAGTCTGTGGTTCTCCCATGTGGTTCTCTCTTCTCTGGAACTTTCTCCACATTTCCAGCTAGTGTAGTAGCCACATATCTTCTGTATATTTTCTTCAACCAGTCAGACTGCATTTTTTTTTTATTTAAAGGGCTTGATTTCTGATTGGCCTTTATCCCTTTGGAGAGGAGAAATATGCTGGACTCATATCTGTGTGTTTCCCTCCCCTACAGAATTTTGGCTGCTCAAATTCTACCAGTCAGTGTTGATCTCCAACATAATGAAACAGCTGCTATCTGTATTTGAATCAGGTTTATAGTTGTTTTAGTAGGAAGATTTAAGTTTGATACAAGCTATTCCCATAGGGCCGTAAGGAAACCTGAGGTCCAGAATTGAATGTATTACTTCATGTGCTTGCTGACTAGTGTGGAGTTGGGTTATTATCACCCTAAATGATATCTTAATTAATGCTGCTTAATATTGCATTAGGTTTTTGGCAGCCATATTCTACAATTGGCAAGAATTGCACTTCTGAACATCCAAAATTTCTCACCACCTCTACCCATTTGAACTGTGTGCTATTTAAATACATTATCACTAATACTAATGCAGCATTCTTTGTTTTTAGATAAATACAGCACATTCATTTATTCTTATTAAATGGGTCCATTTTGCCACTTTTGAACATTTCACGGCTTTATTTCTTTTTCCATTCTGTTATTAGAATATACAGTGCTCTGACTTGTTGGCAGTTTTGTAACAACTTTGGAAAGTATCACCACTATTTTTTTTTCTGGTTGTAAGGAGCAAGAAGTGCCCTGCTTCAAATTCAGACCATATAAAGTCAGTTTTCTTATTTGTATAAAATAATTGTTTTATTTTCTTTATTAATTTGAGAAAATATATAATACCCAAATATGCCCTGAATTTAGTTATATGCTTTGCTTTGGTTTTGTTGTTGTTGTTGTTGTTGTTGTTGTTGTTGTTGTTGTTTGGTTTTTGTTTTGTTTTGTCATTCAGAACAATTTACAAAGTATAGTTGTATCTTATTTCCAAATTCTGTTTGTGCTTTTACTTTCATTTTTTTTATATTTTAAAGATTTTTCTTTTTATGTATTTTATGTATGTGAGTACTTTGCATGTATGTTTGCACACCAGAAGAGGACATCGCATCCTAGCACACACAATTGTGAGCTGCCATGTGAGTGCTAGGAGTTGATCTTTGTAAACAAGAACCTCTGGAAGAGCAGTCAGTGCTCTTAACCAATGAGCCATCTCTTCAGTGCCCCATTTTCTGTATTTTAATATTCCAACTTTATCATTTATATCCATATTCATTACTAATTCTGACTCCCTTACCCTCCCCAGTACAGAATCTACCTTTGAGTCAAGTAGTACATGCATTGTCATGCCTCTTTAGCCTTTGCTTTTGTGGTTGTGGTGAACAGTAGTACTTGGTCCATATTTGGCTTCAGTCTTAGGTTTTGTTTTTTTTTTTTTTTTTTTTAGTATTCATGACCCTATTCCCTACTACCTATCTATAATAGGCAAACTTTTCCAATCTCTTTGTGGTAGGTGACACTTAAGATAGTTTTGAGAAAGTTTAGGTGGCAAATGAAGAAAGATTGGAAAGCTATGTGGCCCTCTCTAGATGTGGGCTACAAATTTGGCATTAGGTTTTCTAGAAGCCAGTTCATATTAGGAAACAAGATCAGTGCCCTGATTTACAGTGTCCCAAAGGTAAAACAAACTAATTGTACAGGAGAAGTATCATTTGGCTTGGTATCAAGATCAGGGATATATCCCTTGAGTCCATATAAAGAAGACACTATTGATTGGCATCCACAACAATATCTTTACTATAAATAGGACAATACTTTTATAGAGTTGTTTTTATGATGCCCCTCAGTGTGAGCCAATTGTATGGTAAGTACATTTTTCAAGAGAGGCAGAAACTATTTGGTTCTGTGTCTGCTATTCAGGCTTATGTTATAGTAAAAGTACAGTCTGGCAATTGTTAAACCCTCTTCAAATGAATTTTATTAGAAAGACTAGATCTGCAGTCAGGTGGTAAGTATATAGAGGTGCTAGCTCTCTTTCTGCAAGATGATTAGAGCCTAGAGCACAGGGTAAACACTACCTATCTAGGACCAAAAAGGCAAATGAATATGTTCTCTATGAAAACAAAACCATACAAAACAAAGCTCCAGCTTTCCCTGTGTCAGAGAAAAACACTGTCCTTTCCTTGTTTGGTGCTGACACTGTCCCTGCTTTCTAGAGCTCATCATTCCTGCCTCCGTAGGAACTTCTCATGGGCTCAGTGTCTTTCCTCCATTCACACCTTTTCTGTAACTTTTTTTTTTCTTTTGCCTTTTGACAAATGTATTAGATCATAAAGGAATTATGTTAATAATTTTTCCATGGAAATAATATCTAAAGATGTGATTCTGAAATTTGAAACTGGGGAATTTAGAGGATGTCTTAGTTTATTTTGTGTTGTGATAAAACACTGACCAAAACCAAATTGAAGAGGAAAGGGTTTATTTCTTATAACTACTCCAAGGTCACAGTCTTTCTCTGAAAAAAGTTAGGAACTCGTGCAGAAACCTTCTGTCAAGAACTGAATCAGAGACTGTGAGAAAACACTGCTTACTGGCTCACTCTGTTTGCTTTCTCATGCAATCCACAACCACCTGCCCAGGCAAGCACTGACCGTAGAGGGCTTTCCTCCTTCCGTAGCAATCATCATTTAAGGAAATGTGCTACAATATGCCCACAGGAAATATGATAGAAACCATTCCTCAGCAGAACATCCCTCTTCCCCTGTGACTCTAGTTTGTTTTATATTGACGAAAAACTAACAAGAGGACCTCACAGATTTCCTTTAACTTCTGAAGTTCAATGATGCCTGCTGTGTTTGCTTCTGAATTGCTACTTAGATGTTCACATATGCTTTATAGATTTTATACTTGTGATAGTTTATCATGTATAACGATGTGTTAAGGAAAAGCACTAGTACACAATTTTGTTTTGTTTTTAAGATCAGTAACAACACACTATATGGGTTCTTTATGCCTGGATAATTTATTTTGGAGGATTATCTATGTCATTTCAGGCAGCTGGTTTTTTGTTTGTTCATTGACTTGCAGTATCCTATTGCATGAGTATATCACGCTTGACCCATTTTATAATAGATATTTTATAGGTGGCCTGTATGTTAGGGATAGGGAGCTGTACTGACTCTTCAGTGGTGTCAGGGTAATTAGAAACAAGGTGGTAGAAGGTCTCTCAGATCCAAAGAGGAGATGATTGTCTTCTTAGCTCCTGAAGCACTAGAATTAGTGGCTTTTAACCATTGTCTAAAGCCTTGAATCAAAAAGTAATATGCAAAACATCTCAAAATGTATTTGTCCATGTTCTCTTTACTTACAGTTCTACAGTATGGATATAATGTATGATCCTGTCTGAAGAGTAGCTAAGGGATAGCTGCTGAGTGGATTGTATAGTCTCACTTAGAGTTATAAGCACCTTAAATGCATACTTATGCAAACACTTGATTTGGGTTGTTTATTTGGATAATAATAGTGATACCTACATTATAAAATGTGTAAATTGCAGGTTTGGGATAGTGGCATGTACCTTTAACCCTAGTACTCCGAAAATGCAGGCAGGATTATCATGTTGTACATAGTTCCAGGCCAGGCTGGACGATGAGACTCTTATCTTTAAAACAAAAAAGAGGAGAATTGAGAAGAGAGGAAGAAGGAAGAAAGGAGGGAGAAAGAAGTATGGAAGGACAGAAGGTTGGTTAAGAATCTAGATGCCAGTCAGGCTGCCTGAGCTCTGCTCTTATCTTACCATTTGCTTTCTATTGACCTTAATCTCTTGTGGTACAGTTTCCTGAGATGTGTAATGGTGATAATGATCCCTATTTCACAGATTTGTAAAAAATAAGTGAGCTAATATATGTAAAACAGGTTAAATGAGAGATTCCATGTGTATATGTCATATAAAACTGCCTGGGATGTTACAAATGCTGTGCCCGAGATAATTTTACAGTAACTAATACAAATTCTTTTTTGTATATATGTATAATCTGTGAGGGTGTGTGAGTGTGTGTGTGTTCCCACATGTGCTAATACTTAGGGTGTGCATCCTACATGTGTTTGCAGAGACCAGAAGATGTCTGCTTTTCTTTACTGGTCTTCACCTTATATTTGAGACAGGTCCTTTCAACTGAATCTGGAGTTTCCCCTTTTCAACTAGGTTGGTTAGCCAACAAGCATGAGACCTGCCTGTTTCCAGTAACTGGTGCTAGGATTACAGGGTGCATGGTACTTTGTGTTTGAATTCAGATCCTCTTGCTTTTACAGAAAGTGTTCTGACCAACTGGTTCACCTCCCCAGCCTCTACAGATTCTTAGAAGATTCTGTTGTTTGAAATCATGAACAATCATTAAATTATTTCTCTGATCTTTGTCAGGCTCATTGGATTTTATTACGATTTATTACTTGTTGGAGTTCAGAGTTTTAAGTTTAAGTCTTGATGTATTTGGGTGTAGTTACTCTTCTGGATTGCACTCAGTGATCTGTTTGATTAATATGGCCTGACCTTCCTAACCATCCAAGCACACAGGCATGTTGTAATCGTTAGAGATCCTACTATTTGTTGCCAGAGGCCGTGTCCTTACACTTAGTACAGCATCTTCATATGTGTGGATGACTTTGCCTATATTTTGATATTTTACTGACAAATCAACTTCCTGTTTATAATTCTGAGATTAAGTGAATAAGATCAAAGTTACCAAATGAGTAAGCAGTTTAGGAGAATTTACCAAGACAGTACATTTTATTTCTGACCTTTGTTTTGAAATTTTGATAGCATTGAAAAGTCAGTGTGGAAACAAACTTTCTCGAGTTATTTGTATACAACTGGGAATGAGTTTATGGGATGGGCTGCCCTCTAACTTGCTAAAAAGCTAAGATTGACAACTGCTTTCATACTGCATTATCTAGCTTGGCTTTTAGCTCTAAGAGAACTGTGTTCACAAATTGATGTGCTTTTCCTTTGGGGTTGGTATAGAAGCATTAAATTGTACTAAAATATTCATATGTGAGTGCATTTGGCTGAAAGCAATTGATGTTCTGTCCCCAAGAGGACAAAGAGAAATGCTGTGTGGACCCGCAGTCCAGAAAACACCCTAAGCATGCTTCTTAAAAGGTAATTACAAGGCCTAGATGATCAAAGCCCTTACAAGGAAGCTTAAGTGACAAAGAGAAGGTGCAGCATTTGTAGGTTGTGGTTTGCATGTATACGTTGTTCAGTTGTGCAGTTGCCAAAAATTAGTAGTTCTATTTATATCTTTGGTTTATTTTCTCAGCTAAAATTTATCAGGGCTGACTTCTTTACAGTTATTCCAGAATGCTTGGATTAGTGGGATTTTTTTTTCCCATTACTACTTTATTATAAAAAAGTCAAACTATTTAAATTTCAAAGACTGTTATATATATTCATTTCCCCCTTTCTGTCCCATTTATCTGCTTAAAAGCTACTGAATGATAGATTGACATGTCTTGTACATAGTCAACCTAATTTAACAGCTGACATGAAAATCAATTAGAGTAGATAGCAAATCTACTTAAGCCATCTTGAAATGATAACCTGAAAGGGATAAAACTTGTAAATTTCCATTCTGAAAACCAACACAGTATAGTTTGTGGTCTTTCATATAAAAATGAATTTATTTTTTGTGTATCACTTCAAGTTAATATTTATGCATTTGAATGTCAAAGAATAAAACGCTGTACCAGACAGAAATACAGCAAATGGATTTAGTACATTCAGTATTCAGATTTGCTTTGAGGCCAAAGAAATACACACACACACACACACACAATTTAAAGACAAGTATGGTGCCATACCCCTGTAGTGCCATACTCTCACTTAGGAGACAGAGGCAGATTCAAGATTCAGATACTCAAGGCAAATTCAGGATGCATAGAGCTAGGTTAGCCGTGTCACAGAGCAAGAGCAAGACCCTGTTTCAGGAAACCAAACTGAAAAAGAAAAAAAAAATGTTAACAACTTGGAAATAGTTCTCCCCACCACAGAGAACAGGAGTATATGTTCCATTCCTTTGTGTGTGTTGTTGAGGCAGGGTCTCCATGTCTTGTTTTGGAGGCTTGAAGCTTGAGATGTAGACCAGGCTGACCTTCAGGGTCTGCTGTTGGCCTTGAACTGTAGCAGTTATCCAGCTTCTACCCCTTCAGTGCTGTGATTACAGGTGTGTTTCACCAGCCCAGCCCACTTCCTAAGGTGATATCATTGTAGAGCTACATTGGAGAAACCGTGTCACAAAAATGAATGAATGAATTGATGAATGGTAGCAGGAAGTCTTTATTAAGTAATGGCCTGGTTTTAGAAATCTGGGGAGAGAACAGCTTGGTAAATGCTTGGAGGTCAGAGTCTGGGTTCCTTTCTGTAGCTCCACTTATTTTTATTGATTAAAGTATATGACATAGATAATCGCAGTGGTCTTTTACAGCTCCCAAATTTTATAGATAAGTAAAATATTACATATTTTGATTTGGATCCATTAAGAACTTGGCTGATAACAATTTGGTGGTCAAAATAAACTTTCTGTGTGACTTTCTAAGTTGAAAAGCTTCGTAATAGACTTGATTATGTATCTTAGTATTCTAAGTATCTTAAGCCGTATACTCAAGCATTTCAATATGAGTTAACCACATAAGTAGATTTGGCAAAGTATACAAGGTCATATTTGACTTTCTGTTATTTTAGGTATACTAAAATTATATTTATCCAAATGGAAAAAATTATGAATTAGTATAGAATCAAATTAGGTAAAGAAAAATCATTTCATTGGAAAGTAATTAAATCATATTTTGAAGACAGTTTTTAAGGGAAAATTTGTTTCAGGTCCTATATATACTGTGTAACTGAATCTACAGCTAAAATAATAATAAAAAAGGTCTAGGGCAAATTTTCTTTTCTTGTTTATATTTAATTTTTCAACCTGTATACCAACATATGTAATATTTTTAATACCCACATTAAAAGTAAAAACAAAATAAGTAAAACCCATAAAGCTGTGACCTAGCATGATGGTGTCACCCTAGCAATTTGGAAGGTGGTAGCAGGGGCATCGTGAATTCATGACCAGCTTTCAGCATTTTGTAAATCAGCTGGTTGTGAAGAGAATGCCTATTTCCAAGGCCTCTTGGAATAAAAAGTCGGCTGTTTGGAAGAGAAGTGGGGAATTTATATGAATTTAAGGGTTTGTAGAACCTGTGACCCTTATAAACACTAGGTCCATCTACTAAGTCATGAAGTGGCTTTGCTTCTAGACATTTTCCTGTAATGATTATTTGGGACCAGATACTGACTTTATTGATTGTTAACAAAAAAGTATCAGCTAGTTTTCAATGTAGGCCTCACAAATTAAATAAGCATCATTAATACTAAAGATAGCAGTAACTTCAGAGTCTTGCCACCTCTGTGGGCCAGTCTCATCTGACCTCATCATGTTCCAGGGATTTTTCTCTCTGGTTGGTGTATTGTTTGCTGTAGTTTCTGCTGACTGATGGCTCCACTTGAAGCATATTATGGTACTGTAACCTCATTTAGTCATACATATAGGAGAAAAAGTGTTGACTTTAGAATCAAGGACTTAGGTTAAGAAACCTATCGTTTGAGAGTAGAGAAGGGTTGGTGGTGGTGGATGAATGGGGAGAGGGTAGCCAAAGGGTATGAAGTTTCCTCTGAATATCTAATTCCAGAATGATAATGGTGACTGTAATTAATATTAGGTTAGATATTTGAACTGTGTTGAGAGTACATTATTAAAAAATCTTTTTCAGTGCTAGGAATCAAGCCTAGAGCTTTGCACATGTAGGCTTGAGTTATTCCTCTGGCCCCAAGAGAGTAAATCATAAGTATTCCATTTCTGAAGAAAAAAAAGGGAAAACATGATGCTATGAGGCAATAAGTGTGCTAGCCAGCTGGTTATGGTAAGCAGTATACAGTAGTATGTATACCAAGGTGTTTCCACATAAATAACTTATTTTTCAAAAATACCTTAACAAAGCTAGGAATAAAAAGCCTGCCTTTTACTAGGTGGCTATAACTTCAGATAGCTCTGTAACCTGCCTAAGTCTGCTTTCTCTCTCTCTCTCTCGCTCTTTTTAAAAGATTTATTTGTTATATGTAAGTACACTGTAGCTGTCTTCAGACACTCCAGAAGAGGGCGTCGGATCTCGTTATGGATGGTTGTGAGCCACCATGTGGTTGCTGGGATTTGAACTTAGGATCTTCGGAAGAGCAGTTGGTGCTCTTACTTACTGAGCCATCTCACCAGCCACCCTGCTTTCTCTTATACAATGGGAATAGTTTCTTTCTTGTAGAGTTATTGTAAGTCAGTAAAATAAAATAATAATCAACAGCATGAGTGCTGGTGTGTCACCAACAACACACTTGTGTGATTGGCGTACAGTCTTGAATCCTGGTCACCCTTGAAGCAGTCTCAGTACATGGTGTTAACCTGATGGGAAAATCATAGATGGGACAGAATTTTAGCTCTAAAGTGGACTGAGTCTAACTTCCATTCATGTAACATGTAGTTGAGCCACAACCCTGCTTGACAGTTTGGTTGGAGGACCAAAGAGCTGCTTGAGAAAAGAGCTACAGAGAGTTGTCTCTGCATTTTTGGAGCCTCTTCCAAAAAGAAGTCTTAAACACAACTTGGCAGACAGAAGAAATAGTTTGGCTTTTTTAAATGAACAGCAGAAGGATGAAATATAGCAACGTTGATGTGTAGGAGGCTTGCAATAATTAGAAAATATGGTTTAGTTAACCTATTCCTCAAAGATACATTTGTTATATGCTGAGATAAATTCATTTCTAGCCTCACCTGGCATGTAGCCTGTTTTCTGTTTCTCTGCAACAGTTGCTGCTTAGCCTCTGCCTGTTGAGTAAAGAGCTGAGAAATAAATGCCCTGCTCCAAAGCTCCTGTCTCAGGCAGCATGGGGATTTTGTTTTTGAGTGCATTGACTGTCTGCACTTATTTCATGAGAACTACTTGTATAGTGTGGGGGTGGGGGTGGGGGGGTGTTTTTGTTTTTGTTTTTTTTGCTTTGGCGAAATGTAGTTTTTCATGTTCCTTCCTCCAACTCTCTAGAGAGGGAGATTGTTGGTAAAAAAAGAAATTTAAAACTTGATTAAATTTTTAGAGTAAAAACAATACTGTGTTAGTTTTCTGTTCTGAATGCTTTAGATATAACCAGTCTTGCTCATATCCATATTTCAGATAAACAAAAAAGTAAATGTTTAAATATCTTCATTCTCCATTGTTTAAAGTAAGGCAGATCTGAAGTTGCTTCGTGCAGAACCCTGTCCCAGTTCCAGAAAACAAAACAAAACAAAACAAAAAAGGAATTCATGAGTTCATGTTATAAACTAATTTAATTTCAGTGTCATTCATATGCGAGCATACACACACACACACACACACACACACACCCCACATATTGTGTTAAGGATTTGCATCAGAGTTCATTCCAGCTTCCTTGCAACACCATTTTGGAATTTAGACAAAAATTCTAACTCAACTGGCTAATATGTTTGTAGCCATTCCTTTAGCTAAATCCCACATGCTGTGATATACTCTGCCCTTTTTTGTGTGTTTTATTTCAGGTATTTTTTAAAATTTTCATGTCAGTTTTTTGATACTTTAGGTCCTTATTTTGAGGGCACAAGTTTTTAAGGATAGAGTATACTTCCTGTAGTAAGCCAGTAGAATTTTTATCCATCTTTGGTTTTCCCACAGTGGTCCATGTCACTAGAATTCCAGTGTATATTTGCTGATTGGTTGATTGGGACTCTTGTTGGCTCTCTCTCTGCTGCTCTGCTACATGACTGGCCTTACTTTTTGGAACCAAATAACAGCCATCAATTCTGTCTCTAGACCACACCCCATCTCCTAACAGAGCTTGTGAAAAGCTCCTCCTTAGTTTGTTCTGTTATTATTTTGGATTTTGTAAGGAATGTGGTTAGTCTAAATTGAGATTCTATTATTAAAATTAGTCTCAGCTGTTTCTTTTAACCATAACACAACTGACTAAAAATTTTAAAACATGTGGCTTACAAGGTATCTATATTGAGTATCTCTGTTTTAGGCTTAATAGTGTTAGGCTACAGTCAGTGTTGTAAGTAGAAGACAGCTTTCCCTTTAGCCTCTGCTCTCAGCTTCTCTGGAGAAGCAGGGCTCAGATTACATCCCTGAGAGTTCCAGCTTGAGATCTGAATCAGTGATATTAATGCTTCCTACAGAAGCCAAACCTGACTGATCATTGAACTCATCAGGCCTTAGATTTCTGTGGAAGTACTAAGTGAGGCCTCCTTCACTTGGCCTTACATG
This sequence comes from Mus caroli, assembly GCF_978045245.1. Classification (NCBI taxonomy): domain Eukaryota; kingdom Metazoa; phylum Chordata; class Mammalia; order Rodentia; family Muridae; genus Mus; species Mus caroli. The sequence goes on along the minus strand of NW_028227266.1, from coordinate 53,553,684 downwards.
TATTGAAGTTAGAATTATAAAAGTTGTGGGTTGCTTTGAAGGACTAAGAAAGTAGGGTCAGATAGACTGCAAAAGGGTAAAACACTGTCGAGTCCCCTCCACCCCATCTGTTTCCTGCTCCTAAAGGCCTTTATACTTCTCAGTGGCCAATCAAGAACTGAGAGTTGATACAAGAGACCAGAACTGTCATACTTTTTTTGCCCCTTCCCTTTATTATGAGTTTGCTTAAGCTAGACTGTATGCTTCTTGAGGACAAGGGCAAAGAACTTGTAAGCTTTATATTATTTGTAAGGTTCAACAACAACATCAATAGGAAAACCAGCCAACCAAGCTGGGGAGATTGCTGAGTTGTAATGTGCTTGCTATGCAATCATGAGGACTTGATTTCAAGCCCCAGTGTTCATGTAAAGACCCCATGGGATACTTCCTTTAAGTTGTTGGTCAGAGGAATGCACCACCCTACACACAAACAGTTCAAGCTATTATCACTGTTCTTGCTTACCCACCAGAACTTGATGGTATAACCCTGATGTGGAAAATGTGACATACTTGGGTCGCAGAACATGGAGAAATCAAGGTAGTACTAATCTGGAAGCGTCCTCCCTACTGGCTAGCTTTTATAATGTCAGAGGGTGCTCTACAGGTTGACAGGAGAAAAATCATCAGCAGTCTTATCTAGAGAGCTATCCTATTGATTGGCCTGGCAAGATATGCATAGTGGTACAGTAGCGTCATGAATATCATGGACTGAGGGGAGGGGGTAATCAACCACTTTAAGACCCACTCCATAGGACATAGCTCGTGCCCTGATACTGTAATCTGGGTCAAGAACCCATGGGAGGTCATAGGCCCTGGAGGAAAATCTCCTACTATTACTACTGAATGGATGTCGTATCTACTTGTTTCTAAATACACCTTTATACTCATAGATTAGTACCTCTCTCAACCCTCATCAGAAAAACTTTTTGCAATGCATAATGGTTAAGACAGAGACACATAACAGCGCCAAATGCAGAGAATAAATGACGGTGGATATCTGTGCCATACCTCCTCCCCTCAGGGCTCAGGGAACATTTAAAGGGGGTCAGAAGGATTTCAAGAGGCAGAGATCGGGGAAGACTGCTGCCAGTGTCTTCTGGATATGATAGGGTTGTTCTTGTGAATTCACAGTGGCTGTGGTTTCTTGCACAAGATCTGGACAAAACCAAGCCACTCAGGATTTTGGCATGGATAAGAGGGGTTCCCACATGTACCCGAGGAGCTATTGGTAGTTGGTGACTTTTCTTCAAAGATGGTCTGAGAGGCTACCCAGGCTCCAGTAAGTAGATGGTCCTGTAAGGCAGCACTAATTCGACTTATTGTGGTTTTTAGAAAAGGAGAGCATGTGGGAGAGTGGGGAGAATGTGATCAAAATACATTCTGTGATTATATAAGATACCCAAGGAATAAATTTAAAATATATGTGTAATACAAAATAAGCCATATGAAGTGTTTCATACCTGTAGTGCCAGTGCTGAGAAGGCAGAGATAGGTGACACTGAGGCTTACTGTCCAAGTTGAAATTTAGTTCAAGGTTCAGTGAAAGAACTTGGCTCAAAAAATAAAGGGGAAGAGGATTGAAGACGACTCACAGTATGGACCTCTGTCCTGAGGCTATACACATATAAAGTAGAAAGGACAAAAAACCCAGCTAACCATCACCATTGAACTTTTTCCTGATCTGGTACATGTACATGTTTTATTATTTGTATCACAGAGATTTTGGGCAGCCTCCCTTCATTCAACCCCTTTGAAAAATAAAAAGTATCCTTTCCTCAAGTTCCTGTGCTGCCATCTGTTGGAAAGTTATTGTAATAAAAGTGGACATTAATAGTGACTGGCATAAATGGTGCCTTTCTCCAGAGTTGCTCAATGTACAACCTGTTTAACTGTACAAAGTAGTCCTAAGGCCATCTTAGAGTACTCTACCCAGATCCACCAGTGAAATTAGGAATTTAAAGTTTGAACAGATTTCAGACTGTGAGAGACTGTGTGCCTTGGAAAACTAGATACTTGGCTAAAGACTGAACCCTCAACTCTCAATAATCTTAAGAAGTAAGGACTGTTACAATCCCAGTTTTAAGACAAGCAAGTGACAGGGGCACAGAGAAGTTAAGTGACTGATTTGGATCTGAACAGTCTCAGGAGCTGGGGTTAGTAGCCCCAGCATGCTTTTCTGTGCTTGTCTGTAAGCAGCATCTGAGACTTGATGTTTAGCCTTCCATCAAGAATCTCAGACCTTGGGTTCTTTGGATGGAGCTGTAGGTGTAGGGTTTTTGTTTTGTTTTTTAGTTTAGCATGTGGGTAGTATTAGAGCTTGCTTTGGGAGAAGGCTTATTGGTGCCATCTCTCTCCCATATCACTTGGTCCTTCTCCTATCCCATAGCTTTACAACTTCTCAACATAGTAACCAGCCCATACTGCTAACAACCATGTGATTGAGTGTTTTTCTGTTGCTGCTCTTTTTCCAACTGTCCGTCCTCCCCTCCCTCCCTCACTCCTTCCTTCCCCTTTTCCTCCTCTCTTCTTAGGTTTACTGAAGCCCCTGGGATTAGCTTCAAGGTGCCCCTTCCTCCTCCCAGGGTGTTTCTGTCTCTAACCCCACCTCTTTTTGAACCTTAATTGCTGTTCTCCCTCCAACATCTTCTCTCATTTTCTCTCCCAGTTATTTTACTGATTTAGAAGGAAAGTGCCTCAGGGCAGGGATTGCCTTGTGTTGTGAAGCAGTTGGTATCTGAAGTGCTCCATAAATTAGCATCTGTAGAGTTTTGTACATACTAATTAGTATTATTGAAACACAGAAAAATGCTTTCTGGAGCCTGAGGAAGCATCCTTGGATATTAGTCTAATTGCCTGAACATGTTTTTCAAGAGGAAGAAGAAAGCATCTCTTCCTGCCTGAGAGCCACAGGACTCAGTACAGCAGCCTGAAGCCCCAGCTCCTCCTGAGCTCTTATTTCAGTGTTTTTGTTTTTATTCAGAGGACCAGGTTTCAAGACAACAAAATGAAGTCCCATTCATTGGTCATGTGAATCCATTAGGTTGTTGATCATAGAGGAGTCATTTCGTAACCTGAAGTACCTGCCTTGAGTTGGCTTTAGCCAAAATTCTGTTGTCTCCTTAGTATATGTATGGTAAAAGGCAGTGGGATTCATTTATGGAGGCAGAAGTTGAAAGTAGACTTATGGTATGCTTGTATTTACTGCCAGAATGAACTAACATTTTTATTAGCATTTCATGATATAAATGGAGCTTTTAAGACATGTTGAATTTTAATTTGTATGTCAAAAAGAGTCATTTATAGGACTATTGATCCAATGCTTGCTTTGAGAGTCTACATAGAAGTGTGATCAGGAAGAGTGACTAGTGAGACACTTTCTGTCTGAATAATTTGCTTTAACATCATTACGTCAGCTGGGTGTGGTAACACATGCTGCAATCCAGCTGTGCAAGTACTGGTATATTCAGGACAGAACATGTGTTAGCTGTTCACCTTCATTTTCTATAGTAGACTTGTCATCTCCAAATCAAAATCTTTAAGGCAAATTGCTTTTGCTGTCTGCAGGCTTAAGGAAAGGAGGTATGCCTCCTGTGTCACTTTGACAGTACTTTTTTTTTTTTTTTTTTACAACTGATAGTAATGGTCTCTTCAAAAGAATAACTTGAGGAAAGACTAGTATAGCTGTCTCAGGAAACAAGCTCAGCTCCTTTTAACCTGACTAACTCACTAGAGACATGACTGCTTCCAAATTACATGGAGGCACCATGCTGCTTTGGAAGCTCTTGGGCACTTTAGGCTGTTAAAAAGAAGGCTCATGCCAGGCGTGGTGGCACACGCCTTTAATCCCAGCACTGGGGAGGCAGAGGCAGGCGGATTTCTGAGTTCGAGGCCAGCCTGGTCCACAAAGTGAGTGCCAGGACAGCCAGGGCTATACAGAGAAACCCTGTCTCGAAAAACCAAAAAAAAAAAGGCTCATGGTTATGCTAACAACATGCTAGAGGGGCTGCAGCAGAGCTGAAGATCTCTCTGCATATGGTGTTCAGTTCTGATTACTCTTCAGAGTATCCTGGGGTTCCTGGAGAGAAAATGACCTATGCATGTCCATCTATGCCTAGGCATTATGAAGTAAAACACTGATGTACTGAGTTCCTCCTGTGTCCCAGCTGAATGGTCTTTGATATAGTGAGCAGCTGTTGGATTTGATCATAAGCAATAGAAAAACAAGGGAGATCACCTGACTCTGCCAGTGGCTTTGAAGTGTTTGCCTTGTAATAAAGTGAGTATGTTACTCACCCCAAAGTGGTGACATTCTGGTTACGTGGTCAGTACCACTCCCACCCAAGCCAGGGCATGCCAGGTTATAGGTGGGAAAAGGTTGTCAGTTGAAGTTTTAATTATACTTAGTAGACAAAATAGAGCAGCTAAGCTCTAGTAATTAAGTGCTTGTTAAATCACTCTTCCAAGATGATAGTTTAATTTTCAAAGATTGGTACTTTAAAAAAAATTTAGATAAGGGGATAGAACAGGAGTTGGCTATGATTTTCTTGTAATTATTGGGAGCAGAGGGTCAGGAAGATGTGCAAATGCCATCATTACTCAGAAACTCTCATGTGGGGGCCTTTGTGTTGTGTTCTGGAAAGCCCCACCCAGTGCTTTTAAGAAGTTTGTTGTGAGCCTATACATGCCCATCCATCCACCCATCTGTCTGAACACAGGCATACTTAGAACCTCTTGACACTAATTTGTATTTCTGGCCTTTATAGATAGGAAGTTTAATAAGTATTTCCTAATTACTATTCTCACAAATATCCTTTTATGAGAAGGCAAACAAGCAAAAAAAAACTATTTTAATACATTTGAATGTGTGTTTATATGTTACTATACAATGTGTTCATGCTGAAATTTGGGTAGCTACACCATATGTGAGTTGCGTAGTAATACCCAAGTAAGTGCCATAGGTGCTAGCATGAAACTGGGATGGTTGCTGTGAGATGCTGAGCAGTGTTTGAGGCACTGTAAGTGCTCTCAGTATATGGATACATTGCGTTTTTATACCACCACCATTATAGGAACTCACTAGAAAAAGAGAACCACAGAACAAAAAATTGGAGAAAAAAGAAGCATGATTTAAGTGGTGCCTGCTGGGTAATTCATTTCTCATATCTTTTGCATAAGACTTAAATTGCTAATAATATATACTTTATAAACTATTATATGGCTGGGGATGTAGCACATTGATGGTAGAATGCTAACCTAGCATGCACAAAGCTATATTGAACAAAGATTCAGTTGCAGCATTTCATAAACCAGGTGTGATGCATGCCTATAATACCAGCACTTGGGAAGCAGAGACAAGAGGATCGGAATTTCAAGGTCGTCTTCAGCTAGATAGTGAGTTTGAGACAGCCTGGGATAACTAAGACTCTGCCTCAGCAGTGTTATACAATATAAATGTATATTAATAATACGGTCTCTTGTTTCAGGAGCTTTATATTGCTGTTGGAATATCTGGAGCCATTCAACATTTAGCTGGGATGAAGGACAGCAAGGTAATTCTGTGCTATAATTAGGGTGCTAAGAGGAAAAGCTTTCACATTTCTATATACATGTAATCAATGTGTGTACTTGAACACTTCACATTAACATAGAAATTGAGAGACTGAAGTTGCTATCTCCTGCCTTAAGTGTACTGTTAGGGTGAAGGGCAGCTCATCACAAGGCACAGCTGAACCTAAGCTTCGATTACTATGTGTTGGGCCCTGGCTGCCTGTGCCTCAGTTTCTTTGTTTGCCAAATGCGGGTGTTAGGTGATGATCATTAGTGCCCATTTCAGTTCTGACACACTGTGGTAGAAGATGTGAGACTTAAGCAACTTAATAAGGTTCTGATCCCTGATTCTCTTGTCTGCTTTACTTGGTGCCCTATCAGAACCACCCTCTTCTGGGTTATTAGCCATGTGTGACTGACACATTTTGTGTTAGGGCAGCGATTCTCAACCTGTGGGTGGAGACCCCTTTGGGGACTGCATATGAGATATTTACATTATGAACATATAACAGTAGAAAAATTACAGTGATGAAGTGACAGCGAAAATAATCTTGTGATTGGGGTCACCACAACATGAGGAACTGTATTAAAGAGTTGCAGTGTTAGGGAGGTTGAGAACCACTGGGTTAGAATATCAGGCCATCTTTATACCTTTGTAATTGTTGATGGTGCACTGTGTAGTCAAACACTTGATTTTTAACTCACTACTTGGACTATATTTGGTAATCATCTGTAATAACTCTGAAATATATTTCAGACTATGGCATATTAACTCATGCATAACAATGTACAGTTTGAATTATGAACTTACCTCTCATGAAGACAGAGATGGATCTGAAACCCTGCATTTATCCATTCAGATGGAAGCTGGATATAAAAGATGATAAAACTTTTAACAGGCTTAAGTTATAACTTGAAGAAATACATGAACTGTCTCTTTGTAGCTTCTAAATGAATTGGTTCAGATCCAGTCAGATTTCACAGTTGGATGGCAGGTTTCTTTACTGAGCTCTGCAAACAGCAGTGCCACTGGGGGAAATGTGGCTTACACACTGACATGCACGCACATGCACACACCAAACCTCTTCAATACCAGAAGCCTTAAAATATGTTTTTAGCTAGAATAATTCTCACGTGTCTAGAATACTGGACACATATAAAGGACTACATGTGCCAAGAAGACCCTGGTAAATAGTCGCCTCACCTGGCAACAGGACTAGTTGCTGAGGGAAATCAAACAGATAGTGTATGTCTAAGCAAGCTAGGAACAGCTGAACTGTGGAGACCAGAGCTGAGGAATAATTTGTGACAATAATGGTGACATCTCTTCACTCAGTCAACAGATACACAATTAAATGATTAAAGGAATAAAAGTTCATCTAGCAGATGTGACAGCACATACTTTCAGTCTCACCACCAGGCTAAGGCAGGGAAATCAAGTCAGGTTAGCCAGGTCTATAGCCTTTGACTCAAAAAAAAAAAAAAAGTAGAAAAAGAAAATAATTCAACTATTATTATGTCTTTCTTATGTGGGAGCCAATGATTTCTGTTGGTAATTTTGATTAAATTCTAAAATAGAATATTAGAATGGCTTAAATCTGATGATTGCATTGTCTATAAGCTAAAGTTTTAATTAGCATTATAGTATAACATGAGATTTGATTATTGTAGCAAATTAGTCAATATACTGAACTATATACATAGTGATAGTTCAGTAGGGACGTTGAATACAATGTGTCCATTTAAAATAGGAGATTTACAATAGCTTGAATTTACAAGAGGCTATTGAGAGCAAATAAGGTTTTATCATAGCAATTTTATAGTTGATAATCTAAGAATACTTTTTCAGTAATCCAGAAAAATATACGCGTCCACTCTTTTTAATATCATTGTTGGTTCCATATCAGGAGCCCATTGTTATGTGCTCTTTCTTTTAAAATAACTTTTATGTAGTAGGATGAAAAGCTTTCAGGTTATTAAACTGTCAGAAGTTTGACTAGGTGACCTCCAAGAGAATCGTTAACATTCATCAGTTAAATAAATCTTCTAGCTGTGAATCAAGGTACACATTCCCAGAAGAGAAGCACCTCAATGAAAACTGGAGCCTGTGAGGCAGTGCATTTGTCCTTACAAGTTTGGATTTAAGACTCATATGTGAAACCCGTGTATTGTCTCTGGGCTAGACATCATCAAGGCTACACTGAGCTCCAATCTCAGTTATTCTGACATGCTCTACTGTCCGTTTTAGGAGCCCTATTAGGGGAAGTAGACATGTTCTGAGGCCTTTATTTTGGGTCAGACTACATCAAAATAATACCAGTGTGTTTCTCAAGATACAGTGATAGGTAGTTAGAGATTTCATTTTGCCTCTAGAGAACTGAATTATAATCTACTATTCATTAAAATAATACTACATATGAGTCACAACTCTAACTTTACTTATTGCAGTAGTGTTCAAACCAACTATGGGAAATACCAAACCATTTCCTCTATTCTGTAAGTAACCAACACAACCTTTCATAGTTAAGAATGCACCTGTAGGAGGTAAGGCTAATCTTCAGTAGTTTTCACAAGAAACCCAGTCACTTGTTTGTTTTATTGCATGTATTTGCCACATACATGAGGACTTTAATTTTTTTAAGTTCTCCTTCAATATCAGGTTGACAATATAAATAGCTTATATTCTCAGAACAGACCCAGGATGATTTTAGAATAATAAATGGAATATAATATATAGCAAACAAAAGTTGACAAACACTATGATTTGGGGTATAGATTTGTTATTATTTTATCTAAAAATCAACCTTTTTTCCCTTTTCTTAAGTCAAGAAAGAATTTCAAGAAGATAATAATTTTAAACTCTTTACTCTGAGATAGCCTAAGTGGTAGATATTTTACTATAATACAACCCAAAAACTTCTAATACATATGATACACACACACACACACACACACAATGTTGGCATAGAACTTCCAAGTTAGTCTTGATGGCTATTTAAATAATATTAGTATATTGTAACAGGGAGGTTAAAACAGAACCACCAAACGCTATGGTATGTTTTCTTGATGAAAGTCCAACTCTGTATTTTCATTTCACAGACAATTGTGGCTATTAACAAAGATCCAGAAGCTCCAATCTTCCAGGTGGCAGACTATGGAATAGTTGCAGATTTATTTAAGGTAAGCTAGTCTTAAGAGGGATTGACATTATCAACATTGTCATCCAGTGGATTTTCTCAAGGATGAAAGGAAAGACAAAAATATGTGCTGTGTGTCTGTGTACATGCTGTTAATATATTTTATAATTATATCCTAATTAAGATGTAATCTCCCTAACAGCTTTGTGATATTACTTACTATACAACATAGCTTCTTTCAGAGAAATCTAGATTGTAAAATATCCACAGGGCTTTTAGCATTTCACATACTAAATCAGCATCGTATAAAGTCACACCATACGTAGAACCTAGGACCACATTTGGCAGATACATTAAAGAAATGACCATCAAGCTCTTCATTCAGGGATTGTTGAGGCCTTTTCAGGGGAGGAGTTGGCACCCAAGTCTAGTATAACTGTCTCAGCAAGAATATTTTGTTTACTGATTTTGAAAGTTAAAGTCTTTCTCATGTGATGGTTTTAAGGAAAACATGTTTTCACCCTATTTTAAACACATCATTTGTAAATGTTCTTACCTACTATGTATGTGTTTGCCACGAGAAAAACTACTTTAGTCATAGAAACTTATTTAGCAAATGAGAGTTGATGATCACCTAAAATGTAGTTGGCCACATTTAAAGGTACATAGCTCATTCTTGGCCCAGCCTGCTCTTATTGCCCTGACCTGTCTGCAGAGTCACTCATACGGAAGTTGACACTGAAAGTAGTATTCAGCTCTAGGAGAAATAGATTTGTTGGAAGAGGAATCCCTGACATGGAACTTCCTTGAGGGAATGCAAGGCACATTGGAAAGACTGCAGCCTGAAAATAGAGACGGCACAGTTCCCAGCAAGAGGACTAACTGGGGCCAGTGAAGAATGGATGTAGACCCTTCAACTTCTCAGTAACTCTCCTGTTGGCGTATACTGCATGGAAAAATAAGGAGTCTGCTTTCTCATTCAACATAGGCCATCCTTCCATCAGCACCTAGGCCTTGTCTTGGGAAGAATAGAACCTTATTTCAGTGATGCTGAGGTTCTGTGTGTGTAGGTCAGCTGCTCCTTTCTGACCTGGGTGTGTAAGTTTAGCCATGGAGATGTCTTGATGAGAGAAGAAGCTGGTGAGAAAAGAAGGAAGAGGGATGTATACGTGCGTGCATGTGTGTTTATGGATTAAAGTCTGAATCTTACAAATGCTAGGCAACTGTTCTACGACTGAGCTATACTCCCAGTCCTGCAAAAGAAAATGTCGTCTCTTTGCAGCTTATCCCTCTATAAGTTTTGAATTAGGACACAAAGTGGAGTTACTATGTTGTACCAAGGGCTTTAGTTCAGATTCTGTCCTGTCTTGAGACTAGATTATCTCAGCCAAATCAATCTTGCTGAATGCTCCCTTCATCATGAGTATTGTAATTATTATGCTGCCCACCTTAAAGAAGGGAGTAAAAATTGCAATTATACTATATCTCCTGCAATCTGCAATAAATATTAGCCTGTTTGTATTTTCTTCTGTTCAGATATATAGTAACTGTTCAAAAGTAATTGGTAAATATTATAAAAGGTATTAGAATGACCTGACCTTTTTAATATAATAGTTTTAATAATATAAAAAGTTTCCATACTGAAAAGTTTACCCTTTTTAAAATGTAGCATTCAGAGCTGAGAGATGGCTCAGCACATACTGCTTATGTGAAGGGTCTGAGTTTGGTGCCCAACATTAATATCAGGTAGCTTACAACCCTTGGAACTCCAGCTCTCTTTCTGGCCTGTGTGAGCCCCTGCATTCACACACACAGACCTCCACAGACATGCAATTTAGATAGTTTTTAGTATCTTTAAAATGTATACAGAGAAACCCTGTCTCGAAAAACCAAAAAAAAAAAAGTATAATTAGAGCCAGCAAGATGCCTTAACAGGTAAAGGCACTTGCCGCCATACCCGACAAGCTGATCTCTAGGGCTCAGATGGTAGAACACGTGTTATTTTTGCCCCACAAAGTTGTCATCACTGCATACATAATCATGTATGCGCATGCGTCCACATACTTATAATCGAATAAATGTAGATAAAATACAGAATACACTGGTAGTCTATTCATGCTGCTGTAATACTAACCTAATGTTAATATAGTTGCATCCCACTGCAGAGAAGCTCTGCACCCACAAACTCTGTGCGGTACACTCCCCAGATCTACCTCTAGTCCACAGATTTGCCCATCCTGGCCTTGTTGTACAACTGAAATTATTAATATTGTGATCTTTCTGGCTGTTTTCCCTGAGCTTATGGTTCAGGCTTCAGCTGTGCCATGGCACATTTCAGTATTCATTTCTTTCTCCTGACAAACAGTGTCTCTCTGAAATAAGCTGCATGTTTGTCTGTTTAGTTGTTTGCACTTTTTTGTTATTGTGAATAGTGACACTATGAGCACCAACGTATAGATTTCTATACAGACAGGAGTATTTATTACTTTGGAGTTCTTTTCTCAGTTAGGGTTAATGTAAAAGTCTGTCTGTCTGCTCTCACGGCAGCTGTGCCAGCTCACATTCCCACTGGAAGGAGGGGGCTCCGAGTCTTCTGTAATGCACTAGGATGTCACTGCTTGTCTTTCTGATTATACAGGTCTTTGTGGATGTCAAGAGGCATCTTATGGTTTTGATTTGTATTTTTCTGATAGCTGATGATTTGACTATCTTTTTGTTTTCTTATCAGCCATTTACATATTTTCTCTGTAGAAATGACTCTTGTGTTTTTAATTTTTTTGCCTTTTTGTTCTTGAATTATAAGCAATATTGGTACTAGAACTGTAAGGTGATCAGGAGTGATTTCCAGTGTGGTCTAATTTTTTTAAAAATATGTTTTAGTAATTTCAGCTACAATTTTTTCATGAACTTTATTAATGAAGAAAATGTATAGGCTGCATATAGTAATCACTTATTTTAAAATAACCATTTTTAAAATTTCTTTATTGGCGATTTTCTTTACTCACATTTCAAATGTTATCCCCTTTCCCATGCACTTGTTGGCATCCACAATAGTGTCTGGGTTTGGTGACTGTATGTGGGATGGATCCCCAGGTGGGGCAGTCTTTGGATGGCCGGCTCCACATTTCCTTCTTCATATTTTTTCCAGTGAGTATTTTGTTCCCCCTTCTAAGAAGAACCAAAGCATCCACACTTTGGTCTTCCTTCTTCTTGAGCTTCATTGGTCTATGAATTGAGGTATTCCCAGCTTTTGGGCTAATATCCACTTATCAGTGATTGTATACCATGTGTGTTCTTTTGTGATTGGGTTACCTCACTCAGGGTGGTATTTTCTAGTTCCATCCATTTGCCTAAGAATTTCATGAATTCATTGTTTTTAATAGCTGAGTAGTACTCCATTGTGTAAATGTACCACATTATCTGTATCCAGTCCTCTGTTGAGGGACAGCTGAGTTCTTTCCAGTGTGGTGTCATTCTGAGGCACCTTTTCACTTTCATGAGAGTATAAACATTTTAAATTTTGATTAAGTCACTAGTTCTTTTTTTTTTTTTTTTGCTTGTTTGTTTTGTTTTTTTAAATCTTTGTTGCCTATGCTTTAAGTGGTATACCTAAGAAAACTTTCTCCTAATATATTGGGCTTCAATTATATGTTCATATCCCTGCTCTTATTTTCTTTACATGTACATAGAGCAGAATTGCCTGGTCTTAGTAATTCCTTCTTAGCTTTTTAAAGACCTTCTACGCTGCTTTCACAGAGAATGACTGTTTCACATTCTTACTAGCAATGGCTAAGGCTTTTCCCACAACCTCACCAACACTTACTGTTTTCTGTTCTTTTAATTGGAGCCATCTTAGGGATGAAGTAGTGCCTCAGTTGTAGTTTTAATTTGTATTTCATCAGTAACTACTTAAGGAGATGTAAGCACATCATACTTACTGAACATTTCTATTCAAGTCCCTTTTTTTCTTCCTTTCTTTCTTTCTCTCCTTTTTTCGGTGCTAGAGGTGGAAACCAGGGCTTCATGCATTTTAGGCAAGTGCTCCACTTGGATACTGAGCCATATCCAAAGTCTTTGGTTAGGTTGTTTGTCTTTTTGTTGGCTTGTAGGAGTTCTTTGCATCTCAATACAAAGCCCTTATCAAATATGTGATTTCCAAATATTTCTTCCCACTGAATAAAGTTTTGTTGTTTTGGCTTGGTTCAGTTTGGTTTGGTTTGATTGGTTGGTTTTTGAGGCAGTGTCTTATTTTGTTGTCCTGGCTGACCTGCAACTCACTATGTAGATCAGGCTGGGCACAGAGATCTGCCTGCCTCTGCCTCTCCAAGTGCTGCAATAAAAGACAGTATCACTATGTCCAACTTTATTTTAACTTTTTGATAATATCAAATATACAAGTGTTCTTAATTTTGGTGAAATCTAGTCTGTTTAATATCTCCTTTCATTACTTGGTATTTTGTTATTCTATCTGAGAGTCGATGGCCAACCTAAAGTAATGAAGATTTACTCTTAGGTTTTGTTCTAACAGCTTCATGGTTATAGTCATTTGTTTTGAGTACATTTTTGTATATGGTGTGTGATAGGGACCCACCTTCATTTTTTTCCATGTGGATATCTGTTTGTTCTGTTCTGTGTATTGAAGAGACCATAGTGTCCCCGTGGGTGGACTTGATATGCCCTGTCTTCCCACTACAACCACTGTACTCCCTGCTCCGTCTTGAACCTGCAGTATTTACTTCTGTTGGCTCCTTTCTCTCCCTTCTTCCCTGCCCCCTCCTCAACCAAACTTTGTTTCTCTTCTAGGATGATGTCCTGAATTTTCCTTTGCTACATCAGTCTCTTCTTTCTTAAGAATTCCTGAATTTGTAGCAAGTAACGAGGTTGTCTTATTCTCCTACATTCTGGTATAAGATGACCACATTTAGAGTATTATCTCTACTAATAGAATTACTCAACAAACTCAATATGCAGTTGGTTGACTTTTTAGAATATCCATGGAGCTGAACAGCCATCACTTAATCCAGTACATTTCAGCACACTGAAGATAAATCACTTACCCAGAAACTTCTCCACTCTCCCAAGTCTAAGGGGACCATGTTCATCAGATGTTTATGGCAGTAAACTGCCTTTTTAAATTCAAGTCTTCTTTGATGTGCCTTTCCTAAGAAGAGCTAGTTACCTCTGCAATATCTAAAGGAAAATACAGATAATCCAGGTCTTTCAGCCTTTACCCTTAGCATTTTCCCCTAAAGGATTATATAGAACCCTTGTAAAGTCTGTTGTTGGTTTAAATTGTTTTAACACTAATAAATGATGGCAAGAGAAAATCCCCATGACTCTGTTGGGAAGTTTGGAGAGGGGCTATTCTGGAGGGTAGTTTTGTTTTGTTATAAGTGTTTGACCTCCTGGGGAAAGATGTTGTGCTATGGCATATTTTTCATGAAACACGCTGGTCCCACATGAGGCTCTGGGAGCATGTTAACCCTGTGACTGGCATGAGCTCATGGTCCTTCCACTGAGGAAAGCCAGGGGAAGTGGTGCCAGCACTTAGTGCTGCCCTGAGCGAATGCCTGCTGGCTCCATGGTAAACACAGGCCTTTTAATAGGCTGGAGACAAAGTGACATTCGGAAGAAACAACATGTAGACAATTTCCTTAATAAATTTTGTAGGAACACATTATTTCCACCTGGTGGAAATGTAGCTCTCTTAAATAATTGAGAGGCTGCATTCATCAGTGTAACGGTCAACGAAGATCTCTGTGAGCTAAGGCAGCCCACAGCCCTTTGCAGGACTGGGTAATTGATATTTTACACAAGTGGCCCAGCTAGTGCTCAGAATGTGTGTGTCATCTCACAGTCCCACTCTCTGCTCTTGGCTGTCCAAGCAGTGAGAGAACATCAGATTCTAGCTGCAGCTACTGTCCTGACCTGGATTCTAATGAAAAGCAATGACACTGCATATTCAGTTCATTTGAATGTGCCACCTGATAGTAACACATGTTGAGAAAGCCAACGAAATGTTGTGAAGTGTGCAGTGCAAGAATGAGGGAGAGGTGCTGGAGGCGGTGGCAGTTGTGAATAGTGACACTGCAGACTTGAAGGGAAGTGAGATGCACAGGGGAGGAAGAAAGGAAGGATGCTGGGGATACAGAGATAAGAAAGAAGGAAGGATGCTGGGGATACAGAGGAAAGAAAGAAGGATGCTGGGGATACAGAGGTAAGAAGGTCTCACTGCTCTGAGCCCTGGAGAGAAAAACAGTTCCTGCTAAGTATTTCCAGTGATGTCTGGGCAGAAGTTTGCTCTAGCCCCTGACAGCCCATGTTCCTCATGCTCTCCTCACAGAGGGTTTGCCATCTGTGTAGAGGAGAGAGCAAGTGAGCAGGGAATGTGTGTGCCTGGATGGCACTTGTTGCTGAGCAGAGACCTGCCACGATTTTACCCTATGGCCTCCCCAGAGCTAATTGTCCTATCTCAGGGAGGCCCTATCAAGAAGCTTAACTACTGTTTTGGTTTTTTGTTTGTTTTGCAGGTGGTTCCTGAAATGACAGAAATACTGAAGAAAAAATAAGTCAATCACATCATAAGGAAACTGTCGAAAGTATTCAGCTGAAATCATAGAAATTCATAATCTGAAGAAAGAAATTATGCTAACAGCAGCTAAAATGCCTTTTGATGAATCAATTATTATATTCCTTTTTAATTTTTTGTGGTTCCAAACAATTATTTTTTGACATTTTCTAATTCTGAAATAAAAAACATAATAAAGTTTTGTCATCCTTTAAGATTACTATCAGAAACATGCCTAACTTCTTAATAAAAGAACAAATTGAAGAAAGAGAATAAAATCCAGTTCTAGGCAGGTGTGGTGGCAGTCACCTTTAATTCTAGTACCCTGGAGGCAAATGGATCTTTGCAAACTCTAAACTAACCTAGTTTACATAGCAAGTTCCTGGACAAACAGAATCTCATAGTTAGGTCTGTCTCGGGTCTCATCACCATCATTACCATCGTCGTCACCATCACCACTATCACCGTCACTTATCTCTTTACGGGTCTTATGGGTGTTGTTTATTTTAGGCAAGATTGTAAGCATGGAAATCTTCATAGCCTGGTCACCCTAATATAATTGTTGAATGCCATATCCCAAAAGGTAGGGGCTGGCTTGTCAAAGTCAGAGCTGCAGAAGCTTGACCTCAAAGTGTGAATGTTCCAGAAACAGTCTATTCTTCAGAAAAACAGCCAGGGTGAGGAAGAAAACCTGACTTGAGCTTGACCATGCTGGAAGTATTTGGCTGGTTTAAGTTAAATTTCAGTTGTCCGTTTTAGGGGTTTGTCAGTTTATAGAACTCTGTGCCTGCAGAGTATGGGGAATAGAGAGGGAGGGACAACTATGAGACAGTATTACTTCTTATGCAGACAGTTTGGTACTACTATGGATATTTAAAATTCACCTCAGAAAATGCTCTGTCCTTCCCTTTACTCTCCTGGTAGTTCGCTCTGTGTGGAAAAAAGCAACTGGGGTCCTGCATTCTCCACACACATGGTCCTCTCTTGCACATACAAGTCAGGATGAGTGCAGGTCTGAGAGAGGCAGGTGAGGCCACAGCCAGGCCTGCAGGAGGCCATGGGCAGGGAGTCATCTGCAAAGTAGAATCAGAAGTACCGCCAACTGGAAACATATCTTCAGAAGCTGAGGTGGTGCCCTGGATTGAGTATGCAGCACCACAAGGAAAGAGAGAGGGAGTGAGCAGTGAGGCAAAGGGTACTGGGACCTTTAGGCCCCATGCGGACAGCCTGGCCTTTTTGACTAATTTGCCTAATTGAGCCTATTTTGACTTGGAGTCACTTGCTACAAAGCACTTTCAGGAGCTGTGGCATTTCAGCCTTTTTGTGAGGTAAGAGGACAGTAGTTCTTCACAAGTCATGGGATCCTAGAATGCCAGAGCTGTAGGGTCTCGCTGTGCCTCTGGTTGCCCCAGTTGTAGTGAGGCACGGAGGAGACTTGAATTACCTGTGCATACATGGCTTCAGTCACCTCATGAAAGTGATTACTGTATCTTTCTGTCTTTGAAGTGCTTTTTAAGGGCTTCTCCATTTACCTTCTATCCCTGCTGCAGGGGTCTGAGCAATGACAGATGGGATGGCTTGTAGGGGCACCCCCATTGAGATAAGCTTATCAGAGAACATCCCAGGTAACACCTTTCCTCTGAGTTGAACTGACTATCCTTTCTCCCACTTGATTCCATCTGACAGAGCTGCCCTCTCCTAGCTCCAAGAACCAGCATTTACTAGATGCTGCTGGTTGTCATCACCATAGAATTTAGCTTAGCCAAGTCTCTTAGCAGGCTGGTAAGTGCTGAGAAATGTCCATTTTGATCTCCAGATGTCATTGAGTATACAAACTTAGGTGGTCCAGCCAACTCTATACATAGTGTTCAGTGTGTGTGTGTGTGTGTGTGTGTGTGTGTACCCATATGACCTGCAGCACAGTCAACTTGTTTACACATATCCCATAGATGTGTGGTTGATACATTGTGGCATGGTACTACCACACAGTAGGAAATTGGCAGCAACATGGCAGTCTTACAGGACCGCTGTCACTTAGGTAGGTGTTCTGCTATATCATACTTGCTGTGCATATAGCCAGGCACTGACTAAGTAAGCACTTGCTACTTCTCCAGCCTCCATAGTGATCCATAAATTATAATCTGCTTTGGTTGGTTTACAGCAATAATTACAACCTCTGGGAGGTTGTGTGACTTCTCCAAATCCAAACAGCTAAACCAGAGCCCAGATTGGAACCTGGGCAGTCCGGCTTCAGAATGGTTATGTCACTAGAAATCTGGTTCTCCCTCAACTCAAGGAACAGGGAGACCAGGCCTACACAATCATCAGCCTCGGACAAAGAACACTAAGTGATTCCTGCCACCAGTAAGGCATTGTGGTAGAAAGGAGAGGCAGTGTTCTGGTATGGTTGCCTCCGGAAGGATTCATGGAACTGAAAGTCCCTTTGAGTGCCAACATGGAGCGTACTTCCAAAAGTCTGTCGTGTAGGCTAGGAAGGTGGTTCAGTGCTGCATAGTCATAGAGATCTGAGTCTGTAACTAGTATCTTATAAAAGGTCTCAGCACCACTGGGGAGCTAGGCATGGGTACATCTATGGGGCCTGCTAGCTAGCTAGTTTACAAGATCAATAAGAGACTCTGCCTCAAAATATAAAGTGGAAAAGGACTGAGAGGAAGACAACCAAGGACAGTTGCTTGCCTCCATAGCACACACATCTGTTCGCACATACAAATATGTACATATAAAAATCGAGCTGTGGAGATGAAAGTGAAACTTAATCCAAGAAGTCTGGTTCAAGGTATCCCTCTCATTTCCACTTTTTTGGAAACTGAACTATCAATTCCTATGGCTCTTTGCTCCGGCTCTATGGCCTCTGGCAACCGTGGAGGAGGGTGAGGGCACTGTGCCTACTACCCATGTGTGCTTCCATCCCAGGTTGGGTTAGCTGCCCATGGTTCCTGGAAATCTGGCAGCCTTTTTCCCTTGTAGGACAGCCCCATCCTTCACACAGCCCAAGGCCCAGTGGTGACAGTGCTCCCAGCATACGTGCATGTGTTCAGCAATGCCTCAGGGAACATTTTGCAGTGTTTGATGACTCAGCAGTTGTGATGTGTGGGAGCCGCAACCTAGAGTAGCTTTAGCTTTGCCTGTCAGAGAGGACATTGCTCTAATCTTTGAGTCATGGGCTGTTGAAGGCATAGTTGGTCCCTGCCCTCATGAATTTTACTCAAATAGAAGAGAGGAGATGCAAAAGCAGAGAGCAAATACTTGGCAGTGTCATTAGATATTCCCCTGTGGGCCAGACCTGGCCATTCTTCCTGGGCTGGAGGCTTCCCATTAGCATATAGGGTGGAAGAGGAAACTGAACTCAGAGTTCCTGTGGATACTTGAGGCAGTGAGAGGCAGAGATGTGGAGTTTGGGAAGTGTGGGCTAAGGGAAGCCAGTTTGTAGGGGTCATTGATGAGTTTAGGCCTTTTCCCTCCTAATTCACTGTTTCTCAAACTTGGCTGTCATGCTGGTTCCATGAAAGTATACCACAGAGGGACAGTCAGTCGATGGAGATGTGCCTGTGTTACGTCATTACATATCCTCTGCTAAAGCTTTCCTGTCCATGCCCTTTGTTTTTAGACAATGCCAGCAGATGCCCAAGAGAATGAACAAGGAGCTAAACCTGCCCATCCATAGCTTTTGTTTTGTCTTAGGGGCATATAAGGTTATTTTGTTGAATACTTTTTAAGAATCCTCTCTGCTAGTTGGTGGCTATTATTTGAATGTTTTATAATTAATTGTCGGCATATTGGGCAGAGATGGTGGTTTAGCCAATAAAATGCTTCCTACGTAAGCATGGGAGCCAAAGTATGTATGTAAAATCCTGCCTGGCAGGTGTGGGGGTCACCTATGAGAGAGAGGCTGGATCTTAGCACTGGCTAACTAGTAGCTAAACTAGCTAGAATTGAGTTTACTGAGAGACCTTGCCTCAATAAGTAAAATGCCATTAGAGAAGACTCCCAGATTTCAACTTCGGCTGTTCACATGCAAGTACACTCTCCACTCATACACATAGGCATACACACACACACACACACAATCAAAATGAAAAAAATGTCTGCCTATTGAGTGTTCTACAAAGAGTTGCATGACCTGAGGCCCTGCCACCTGAGCAGGTCTTGGTAATGGAGAGCCACTGAGTTTTTGTGGAAGGCCCATGACCTGTCTAGAGGACTAGCCAGACCTGGTGGTGTATTCCCGATAACAGAGGGAGGACAAGATGGAAGCCATTTGGACGTGGTTACAGGAGTCCTCTGGCTTCATGCCCTGAATGGGTTTAGCTGAAAATGTTCTGGTTACAAAATGGGTCCCTGGAGATGCTGTAAATGGGTCCAGTGCTGTGGGTGAGGCTGGGGGAGAGAAAGCTTTTCCTTCCAGGATAGGGAAGAGGGGAGCCCGGTTGCCGCCAGAGCCTGGGCGTGTCTGCGCAGCCTGGAGGTCTGGAAACCCCAGCCGTAAATGCACCTTATGTTCTCATTCTGAAAGGAATGCTCAGTATGGCTGTGTTTCATGCTGCCTCTGACTAGGGGGTTTGTTTGGGTGGACATAAAAGTGAGCTGGAGAAAGCTGGAAACCCAGAGAACCTGACTGTGCCAGATGGATATAGTTAGCTGGAGGCTCTTGACTGATAATCCTGTAAAAGGAGTATATAAGGGGATATACTGTCAGGATTTTGTGTAACCCTAGTTTGGGGGAACTCTGGAGACTGAGTGAAGAAGACTTGCTGATAACCTTGGCTTTTAAAATGCTGGGTGCACACCACCCTGCAAGTGGGTAGGAGAGTGATTCAGGAAATCAGATGCCCAGGAATTTGCCCCAGGTCACATAGCAAGTAGGAGAACTGGAACGTAAAGCAGAAATTTTGGCATATGGCTTACTAAGACTTGATCACATACTGGATGATACTAAGTAGTCATCTCACTGCTGCTGCCCTCTGTGCGGAGCACAGGGCAGAGATAACAGCCAGAGGTGTGAGTATTGACATACCGGACCACACTGGACTCTGGCTTGGAGGTACATAGTCTTTCCACTGTCCCAGCTTCCTTCACAGCACAGCTCCTCCAGGACTCTTGTCCTCTCCATATGCTGCTTCCTCACCTGCCCCCCTCCCCAGCTTCTCTAGGACTCTTCTCCCTGTGCTTCAGAACTCCAAGTTTGTCATCAGTAGCAAGAGGCTCTGAGGTGGCCTCTGAAGGAGGCTGGTACTTGCTTTCCATGTCGTCCAGTCTAGTAGGACAGGGGCCCTGGAGGTTTGGTCTGCTGGGCATCCCCTCCATTACCTCCCACAACTAGTCACATGACCCAGGTAGTCAGGGCAGATGCTGATTCCCTCTGGTTCTCTAGAAGTTTCTGCTGTTATCCCTGTTTTGGGCCACCTGAGGACATCTAGGCTGGGCACCCAGACCCTAGTTGAAAGGTGCCTATTTATTTTTTCCTCTTCTCTTAATTTTTTGAATAATAACTATTGTTATTATTATAAAATATAAAATTTTATCGTTATTATTAATTATTTGAGACACTGCTTTACTCTATAGCCCAGGCTGGCCTAAAACTCAATATATAGCTCACACTCATGGCTATCCTCTGCCTCATCTAGAGCACCAGGATGACAGCATGACCCACCATGCCTGGTTTCCTTCTCCATTTAGACTTCATGTTCATCATCTGCAAGATAGTGGCTTGACCCTGGTGCTCACTATGTTTTAACCTTTGAATGTGTATACAGAGCTCACACTGCGTGTGTAAAGACCATATATTTTTTGAGAGTTTTGTATGCCCAAGATGCTGAGCTGAGACTCTTAGATGCATAGTCTCATTAAAGTCTCAAGAATCGGGGTTGGGGATTTAGCTCAGTGGTAGAGCACTTGCCTAGCAAGCACAAGGACCTGGGTTCAGTCCTCAGCTCTGAAGAAAAAAAAAAAGTCTCACGAATCCCCATACTACAGATGAGAAGACAAAAGCTGACAGAGTTGACAAGTTCTTGGGGATTGAAGATTAGTAGTAACTTTAGACAATCAAGGGCCTTACCCTGAGACCCAGCAGGGTGGTCTGGAGTAAAGGAAAGATGTGGCAGCTAGCTGGGCTCAGAGGGCGTGGCTGAAAGAGAAAGGGGTACATTCGGAGCAGAAGACCAAGCATGAACAAACACAGGCATTCCCAATGCTGATGCTCGTTCCTGCCGCCTCTTCTGGGTTGCTGTTTCTCTGTGCTTTGCTCAGGACCCGGGGCATTTTATGTCACAGCATGGCACCAGTCTGCTTTCTCCTATGGCACTGTCCCAACCAGGATCCACAGTCCATGCCTTTTCTTTTAGCAGTGTAGGTGGAGGTGGGTCCTCCCAGTTATAAGGCCTAATTGATGTTAGGGAGGCTCCTGGAGTGTGAGGTGAAAGGCGTGTTGTAAATCTTGGGCACGGGGCTCTGCCACAGTCATCACGTTGTTTAATGTCCTGGCTGACCTCCTGGGTAGTCAATTTCATTTGGTTGCTCAGGGCGAGTAGGCAGCCTGCTCTCCTAAGCTGAGACTCTGTATGAAATTATGTCAGCGCTGTGTCCTTGGTAGCTGGTAATAAATTAGTAGCAAGTGTTCCATCAAGTGTTCCATCATTTTCTTCGGATAATTAAATTAACTATGCATCAGGACCCCAAACCAAACTTTTGAGCAATAACGCCACGGGAAGAAAAAAAATTGCAATATTGTGATTTCCTCAATGTGTGAGGGGTAGATTTAGAGCCAATCAATAGTGGAAAGGGGGAAGGCAGGTGCCTCCTGCCTGAAACTGGGTGACTCTGAGACATTGTTTACAAGGGAACAGATAGGATGTGGCAGCAGCAAGAGCTCAGGAGCTGGCTGTTGGAGCGAGGGCAGGGTACCCATCGGTCCACCACCCTGCTCCCCACTCTGAACTATCAGTGGCAGCAAATGAAATAAAAGAGTATCCCCTGGGCATCCGCCCCAGAAGTGCTGAGCGTGCGCTGGCTGGCAGAAATGCACCCCGGGCATCTATTATTGATAAGGGAGCCTTCAGCTTGTGTTTCCCTTGAAACATTCTCAGAGGGCTTTCCCTTCCATTATGTCATTAGCTATCCCAGCAACCCTCAGGGGTGGGGCACGTAGAAGTCATTATTTTTGAGCTAGGGAGGGAGGAGCTCAAGGGTTTTCTTGAAGTCACAAAGCAAGACAGGAACAGGGCTGGTCTAGGAATCCAGACCCCTGGGTCTTGCACACTGTAAAGGACAGCAGCACCTAGAATGGGGGTGCACAGGGATGAGCAGACTTGACTGTAGCCCTGAGATATTGGTTCAGACACCCAGAGTTGTGAGAACCTTTGTTCAGCAGCTATAAGAATCATAGCTAAGCCGGGCAGTGGTGGCGCATGTCTTTAATCCTAGCACTTGCAAGGCAGAGGCAGGTGGATTTCTGAGTTCGAGACCAGCCTGGTCTACAGAGTGAGTTCCAGGACAGCCAGGGCTACACAGAGAAACCCTGTCTTGAAAAACAAACAAACAAACAAACAAACAATCATAACTTGGGTTTGAACCTCTCATCAGCTCCCAGGGAAAGTGACCCCAGCTCTACGGTCTCTCTTTAGTGATAAGAGCCTTGCTCTCTTGACTAGCCCAGGATAGTCCTGGAGTCAGAGGGGACTCACTAAGCTATGGTGGGAATGAATACCCTATACCAGCCTCTGGCCACACATGGTTCTGTGAACTCCGGGGCTCCTCCCCGCATCCCTATCTGTATGACTTGACCTGAAAAGTTAGGCTCTGGGTTTGAATCCTTGCTGGGAGCTCAGGAGGTTGACGAATCATGCCACTCAGAGAAGACCTTCCAATTCCCTGCCCTGGGTGGCTTCTGGCCAGGGCTGCAGGGTTTCTGCAGGCTGGGCACTCACTGCTGACTCTGAGCCTTGCTGTCCTTACCATTGGGTTCAGCATGTCAGGATGGTCACAAAGCTCTCAGGGCTCCAAAGGCAAGGCTGAGCAAGGAGGCCCACCCTTTCGGGCACAGCAGGCAGCAGAGCACTGCAGGGGGGGTCTCTCCCACAGGACACCACCAACAGTCCCATCCAGTGTTTGAATCCTGCCACTACATTTTACTAGTGAGCCGGGAATTTTTTGTTTTTTTTGGGGGGGGGGGCGTGGGGGGTGGTTATCTCATTCTATGGTGCCTGTGTTTCCTCTGCTGCAGAGCTGGGGAAGTAAGCCTGGTTTGCAGAGCTGTGGCAAGGGTCCAAGACTGTCAAAAGCACCTGTCCCCTTAGGAAATTCTCATAGCCATTTCGGTTATCACCTTCCTTCTCCTACAGTGGATAGCAACTGCCACCTAAGCTGCCCCACTCCTGTGGGAGTCTCCCTTGGGACCCCAGAGTGGGCTTTTCTGAAGGACTAATGGACAGGAAGCCTCTTCTCTGGGCTGGAGACCTTCTAAGGAGTGCTGGCCCACCTTCACAGGCCCCCAGCACTCTGGGGAGCCATGAAAGCCAGACCTTTTACCACAGGCCTGTAGTATCTGCCTTGGGGTCATTCTGTAATGGGGGGAGGTTGTAACTGAGGCCTGGCCCTGGCCCTCTCCCCAGAGAGGGCTCCAGAGAAGGAACAGTAATGTTGTCTGGTGTCCTGTGTACACTCGTGATACCAAGGACAGCTATCTACACATTCCAGGGTCTCGGCCACCCTCACGGAGAGGCAACTTGGCTCCTCTGCTCTCTGCTAATCTTGCCTCTGTACATGCAGGGGTCCAGTTTTCACCCCCTCAGCCCCCATGCTCTTCATCTTGCCTGCCTCTGCTCTGGTCCCTTGCTGGCCAGTCATTCCCCCGAAGCCGCTAGGCTACCCTGCGAGCTGCTCTGTGGCATATTTCTGAAGCATGAGCATCATCACCTCAAACCAGCAGTGACCCGCCCCACTGATCTTTTCTGTATATTCCCACACAGCTCTACCCTCACCCCATCCCCCATACACTTTCTAACACAAGACTTCTCCCTGCGCTCACAGACCTCTGCCTCCCTTATATGTTGCACTTCTGCCGCGTGGCTGTCTCACCATCTCCACCTGGCTGGCATTCCGTTTGTTCTAATGCTCTGACAGCAGGCTCTCAGTTGGGAGAGACAATCCATAACCCCCTGCTCATGATTTCTGGAAGTGGTTCAATTTTGCAGTTGTGTCAAAAGTACTCCATTAAAAAGTGATATTCTTACTCTTTTAAAATGCCTCATAATGGTTTCCTCCACTGTCGTGTGGT
Organism: Mus caroli; assembly: GCF_978045245.1. Lineage (NCBI taxonomy): Eukaryota > Metazoa > Chordata > Mammalia > Rodentia > Muridae > Mus > Mus caroli. The sequence goes on along the minus strand of NW_028227266.1, from coordinate 53,529,101 downwards.
TCACTGCAGAGGTGGGTGCTGGCTGGCAGTGGGTGTTGGCTGGCAGCAGATCTGCAGTGCTCACCTGGCTCAGGCCCTGGTGGATAATCTGCTTAAATCAGCTGTATTAACTCAGGACCAGGGACAACAGAGTTCAGCAGAATGGCGGCTGAGAGTTCAGAGGAAGGGGGCTGGTTTCAGTCCTGTGGGGGTGGGTTACTGGTAACTGACCTGATAGACTCCTGTCTTGCAAATGACAGAGCCTGTAGTGTCATCTCGCCCATCATGATGCAGAAAACCTTAACGGCAGCTCCATACCTCATCTCCAAGCACTCTGGACTTGGGGGACACCAGTGCTGAGCTCTGTGCCAGATGTACCTCCCACTAGTGATGACCCATGGACACCTGGCCCTCAGCCTGCTCCATAGGATTGTTGACATATAGAAAGGCCTCAGAAATCGAGGCTTCACTGTGCTGACTGGTGAGCCAACCAACATCCAAGACTGTCTTTCCCTGTGGCAGGCCTGGCCACACCCAACACTTGCCAGCTGGATGTCCTTTAACACCTTCATCATACTCTTGTTCAGTTAGATAGAGGGATGTAGGTAGAGGAGGCAGCGGCTTTTTCCAGAAGTCACTGGGAGGAAAATGAGGGAAAGCCTGGAGACAGAGGACAGACATCTAAACAGGACCAACAGAGGAGAGGGAGGGATCCAGGCCCTGTTCAGCAGACTTCCAGCCACATTCCTCTCCTATCCCGAAGGGGCAAAGCTCTTACTTCCCTTACTCTTGGCCTGCTCATCTGTCTACTCTCAGTAGCACTTACAGGACTGGCTTAATGAACTGTAGCCTAGGAGCCTCTGCCTTGGCAGCGGTTTCCCAGGTACCACTAACAGCTAGAGGCCGAGAAGGACCGGCATGCTTGGATGGGAGGCTGGAGGTGAGGGCTGGGTCTTAATGCTGTTTTTCCTGCTGCTATGCCATCCTTTGCTCTTTGTGGCCAGCGTTTGCTTCTGTCCCATCATGCCCTGGGCACTCCTGCTTCCTTTAGTCACCTTTTCACTTTCTAGATGCTATGACATAAACAGACTGAGGAGAAATAGCATTCAGTGGTCTCTAGATCATGGGTAAGTTATTCATCCTGGGTGCTCACCATGCTTGCTTATAGATTATAAACCTGAGAGAAGGGGTCAACTGAAACATTTACTCCAGAGGCGTTTCTGAATAAAGGATCATATAAGATTAAGGCACAGGAAACTGAAGAGTTACACCAATAAGAGCAGATATTTGGAAAAGGCTCCCCTCCTTTCATGGTTGCTAATGAGAAAGAGGAGAGAACATGAGGTACCCATGCCCACCTTAGTATCTACAGAGGATCCTCTGGTAAGGAGATGACAGATCCCCTTCACTGTGCCCCAACCATTGGGATTTCTCTGACCCACAGGCCTTCAAAAAGAATACCTGATTTATCTGAACCCAACCCTGTCATAAAACTAGAGGATAAAAAGTGGCCTTTACTGGGACCTATCAATCACTATGTAATTACTTAATGAGTGCACCAACAGGGTGGAAAGTCGCCACAGCTCTGAGCACGGGCTGAGAGCAGCAAAGATCAGTTTCTTGTTGGGTGAAGCTTGATAGGCCGTCGTAGGTCCCTGTGTTTCTTAAGTGCTTCACAGTTTCTGCCAAGTGTTGTCAATAAAGGAAGCATTCCCAGAACAGCACCCCAGAGCAACAGAGGGGATTATTAGATATCGGATCCACACGCTGCGAATCTGCTAGGGAAATTGCCAATAGCCAATTTCTGTTGAAAAATGAGCAGAGTAGCATTGGCCTAAATACAGGCCCAGCACCTGTCTGGAATCTTGCTGGACAGTCTGAGAGAACCAATGACCCTGTTTCATTTGGATAGCATTAGACTTGGTGCCAAGTCACACGTGTAAAGCTTGCATCATGAGTTGTTTCTCTAGAAGGCCTCCAGCCTGCTCGTACAGGGACCACATAGGGATGCAGTGAGCAGCAGAGGCAAGCTTGTGAGGAATGCAACCCTGCCTTCAGCTGGGGCTGACAACGGGCTAGTAGGCCTGGCTCTGGAGTCTCTCCAAATGCCTAACACTTGGAGACTTAGTAGGTGGGTGGACTGCAAAATGGGGCAGATAACACTTGGCTCCTGGACTCCCCCTAATATACCTGTGGCCATTTGTGCAATGGGCCAATGGGGTTGGACCTACCTGTTTCCATTCTGCATCTGGCTCTGCCTTCCTGTTCTGTTACCTTGGGTGAGTTAAAAGTTAAGACCTTGGGTTTGGGGATCATGCAAGGCCGGAGCTGAGAAACACTTATCATATTGCATAGTGCCCAGTGGGTTCAGGAAGCAGAGCTTCTGCTCCCTCTTGGAGCGTGTGTGGTTTGTATAGAAAGTGGCCCTTGTGTGGCCCTAGGCTGGGGTCAACATGGCTATAAGGAAGATTAAAGGACATGGTATGGAAATCCCACTACTTGATCCAGCCTCCTCTGGGGAGACTAAATCATAGTAACTTCTTCCTGATGACAGACTGGACGAGCCCAGCGGGTGGACTGGAGGATGTGGGGAGGGGATGAACAACCTCGACCAAATATTTCTTCATCTCCTCTTCCATTGCAGATGGGACAAACTGGTCCCAAGATCCCTCCAAAGTCACTCACTACTAGCTACTTTTTCAAGCACTGGACAGAATTAGATCTCAGACAAACAAACAAACAAACTGCCAATTTTCCTTTGTCAGGAGGTACAGCCCCAATATCCTCTGGGATTTTTCTCTTGCAGGATATGGTGGAGAACTCAGACCCACCCATCTATATTCACAAAGTTTCTCAGTAGCAGATTAAGAAAAACAGAAAGAGCTTTCTGGGCTGTCATTTGTGGGCACATATGAGCTGATTGTGGATACAGGCTTTCAAGCTGTTGGTCACACCATGTCCAGCCTGGATGGTCTCAGGTTAGGCACTGCTAAAGGAAAGTCTGAGGACTTGATTCTTCTCAGTTGTGGCTGCTTGCTACCACTTGCTGATAAGCTTATAAAGCTTAATTCTCAAGTGAAAGCCTGCCAGTTTCTGTTCCCAATGCAGCACAGGAGATGAGACTCATCACCAATCTATCCAGGTTATAAGGAGGGCAAGCAGTCGTCACGGAACTCCGCAGCAAGTCTTCCATTCAGTGTAGGCCAGACTTCAGTTCCTTCAGAGGAACAAATGCCCTTTGTGTATAAACTGTCGGGTGCTATTGTTTGAGCTAAGAAGTTGGGGCTCGAGATAGGATTCAGCCTTCTACTTCAGACCTGTGCTGGCTAGGTATATGTCAACTCAGCACACACCAGGGCTATTTGAAAGGAGGGAACCTCAACTAAGAAAATGTCTCCATAAGATCCAGGTATAAGGGAACAACAATATGAACTAACCAGTACCCCCCGGAGTTCATGTCTCTAACTGCATATGTATCAGAACATGGCCTAGTCGGCCATCAGTGAAAAGAGAGGCCCATTGGTCTTGAAAACTTTATATGCCTCAGTACAGGGGAATGCCAGGGCCAAGAAGTGGGAGGGGGGAGGAGAGTGGTGGGAGGGCACGGGGGACTTTTGGGGTAGCATTGGAAATGTAAATGAAGAAAATACCTAATAAAAAAAGGAAAAAAAAAAGATCCAGGTATAGGGCATTTTCTTAATGAACTATTGTTGGGGAAGGGCCCAGCCCATGGTGGATAGGGCCACCCCTGGGCTTGTGGTCCTGGGTTCTATAAGAAGGTAGGCAGAACAAACCAGTAAGCAGCACCCCTCCATGGCCTCTGCATCCGCTCCTGCCTCCAGGTTCCTGGTCTGTCTGTGTTCCCGTCTAACTTCCTCCAATGAGCATGAGTGATGTGGAAGCCTAAGTCCTCCCCAGGTTGCTTTGGTCATGGTCTTTCATTACAACAATACTTCCCCTAAGACAAGACCCAAGTATATTTGTCTTAAAGTGTCTTCCAGACTGCTTTCTTGAGTCAGGCTGGCTCTTTGACTCTGACACGGAGAAAAAAACCCATGAAACAGCCAAAGAGCAAAGGCCTGTGACTATTATTTTCAGACACAATCTTGGCTCAATTCAAGCCTACCTCCAGCCAAGAGATCTAGGTCCTCTATTGTTTAAACTAAAAAATTCAAACGATGGTTAAATCATTTCTTCATTCTCAAGCCATCTGGGAGGGACCTCAGACTGAGCGTCTAGCCACCCCGACAGCTCTCAGAGCATCTGAAAGCAGATCTGGGTTCATCACCCTTGAGACCACCCTAGGGCTGGTTGCTACTCTGTGGGACGATTTTTTTTTTAGGGGATGGTTGCCTCACTCTGGGCTGTATTGTAATGGCGTCTCACATTCTCCTCTCTGCTCCTTTAGTCCTCTTGTTCCTATAGATGGTCCTGCAGGTGACTAGAGCACTAGCCTGTCAGACATTTTACGGAAACCCCCTCAACTGCACAACCCCACCCACACACAGGAGTCTTATCTCATAAACGTCTCTCCTCTTTTGGATTGACAGCCCCTCTGCTGGAAGCAACTAGAGCAGCCATTGGCCCTCCCCTAACAGCAATCTCTGGAACAAAGGAGCTCTACATGGGTATAGATGAGTAAAGAAAGTGGAAGTAGGCTCCATGAGATAGTGGCTTCAGGTTCCCACAAGGTACTGAGGAGAAATGTTGAGTGGTCATGAGGTCATGTGATCACAGGCTTGGGGAGGGTGGGCTGCTGGTGGTGAGGTACAGAGAGGACAGGCTGTGGGAGTCTAAGAGTGGTATCCAAACAAACCAATCGGGGAGAGGGGGAGGACCCCGGAGCCCTGTAAAATACCCATGCCTGCGTCCATTCAGCAGACTCGAAGGCCTAGGGGATAAAGCTGTTACTTCCCCTTTCTCGAGGCTTCTCTTCTGTCTTCTGGGGCTGTCCAAACCTGGCAATCCTCCAGCACCATCATTACAGATCTCATGAACAAAGGGTGGCCTTTGCCTACACCTAACAATTCCCTCCTTTCCAACCACCTTCCCAGGGTGCCTCTGTGCCCTGAGCCTTGAAGCAGGCAAAGGGGCAGCTGCTAATCACACCATGAGACTGCTGCCCCTCCAGAGATAACTCAAGAGGCCCCAGGAGCTGGAGGACACCTGACCTATCAGAGGCAGGGCAGGCTGCACACCTATACAACAAGCACCTCTAAAGAGTGAAGGGGAGACTTGAAAGAAGTGGGAGCTATGTCCCTAATGGCTGTGACTGTCATCTGTCATGTAGAGGGACAGGAACCCTTAAAACAGCAAACCATTCCTTCCTGCCCTTACCACCCCCTACCCCCCTCCCCACCGAGAAACCTGATGGTCATACAAACACAACTCTGAAAGATGTTGGGCAGGCAGAACAAGAGCGTCCTGGGGGGGGGGGGATGAGGGAGAGAGGGAAAGCCAGAACTAGGCCAGACCGAGCCTACTGAAGTCCAGCCCACTGGAGGACATGGGCCCCATCAAGGCTGGGATGAGAGCTGGGGTCGAGTATCTAGGAAAATGACCAGAGTCGGGCAGAAAGCCAGGGATGTCATGCTTGTCTGTAACTGGACAGATGGCAAAACAAGAGCTGAACTCAGCTCTGGACCAGGTTGAGTCTGACACCCCCAAGACTAGAGCCCTGGGTCCAAGAGCTGCTCAGGAGTTGCCAGGGAGGGAGGCACAGCTGTGGATTCCATTCTGATGGAGAGATAGGGGAGGGAAAAGCACTCACTGGCCAACGTGGATGGGTTCAAGGCTCTCTGGAAAGGCCTTGGGGCTGCCAGAGAGGAGATAGAGCGGCCCAGATAAGTGTGTATCTGGTGAACTCTGAACCACTGTAGACAATGGCAAACAAATAAAAACCTCTACTAGCCAGATATCTCAGTGCAGCTGGTTTTTATTATTAAAGCCAGGGTCATAAAATGGCTGCCCCTCCCCTCCCGTCCCCCTCCCGTTTCCAGATCCATCCCCTCATGGCCTGTGAAGACTTGGAAATGTCCATGATGGAATGAGAGAATGGCAGGTGAGACAGGCTCGGGTGTGGTCTCCGTGGTTGTGGCGGCTCCCTCGGCATTTCTGGAAAGACGGCTTGGGGTGAGGCTGTGCAGCCCCTGCTCACAGTGCTGTCCCCGAGAATCCGGGGTGGGCATCAGGAACGAAGGCAACGAAAGAGGCTGAGCTGGCCCCCACACTCTACCCTGCTGAAGCTGGGCCACAGGCTGGTTTTTATAAAAATGGTTTTAAAAAACAAAACAATACAACAAACAAAACAAAAACCCCAAACCCCAGCCAGGAGCACCACCCTCTCCTGAGTAGGGCAAAAGGAGGCCCCAGCTCTGGACTCTGACTGAGGTCGGAGGCATGTGGCCTCTGCCTGGCATCACCTCCCTGGAGGCAGACAGCACCCTGTGGGAGATCAGATGGGATCCTGAGCCCCATGTATGGCCGTGGGTGGCCTCTGGGGTCCTGAAGTACCAAGATGGCTGTCTCCCCTCTTTGCACTCAACAAGCCAGTAGGCTCTCTAGGCCTCAGGAACCGTATGCAACTTTGGCTCTTTGGATTCCAAAGATCTGAACTTCTCCTCCAGCCCTGCTGTGGGCTGCAAGTGGATGACAGGGTTGATCTGAAGAACAGGGAGGGCCTCCTGGTTCTTCTGGTTGAACAGACTCACCCTATGCTCCAGCTCAGGGCTGGTCTGGACTGAGCCCAGTGGGGTAGGCTGGGCCAGGGGTGCTGGGTCCAAGGCCTTATGGGATGGGCAGGGGTCCTTTGACAGAGAGGACATCAGGTCCTGGACTGTGGCCTCTGCCACCAGCTGCTGAGGGGGCAGAAGCAGTGGCAGGGGAGAAGATCTGGGCTTAGAGGGCAGCAGCTCTTCTCGGGGGGTGCTACAGTCTGTAGAGGAACCCAGTGTCTGGCTGCTGGCACTCTGGGCCCTGGTGACTGAGCCACAGGTAGAGTGGGAGGTGGTCTCCGAGGTGGCGCTGGCGCAGGTGCTGTTGCCACTGAGCTTCAGAGGCAGGTCGACTGAGAAGAGGTCTGAGGGGACATTGGGCTGGTGGATGTCTATGGCAGCTGTAGTGACCACACATACCGCTGGTTCTGGGGCTCCACTGTCTGCAAGAAATAACATACATACATACATACATACATACATACATACATACATGTGTGTGTGTGTGTGTGTGTGAGAGAGAGAGAGAGAGAGAGAGAGATTTGTTGTTTTGTTTTTTGAGACAGGGTTTCACTTTGTAGCGCTGGTAGGTATCCTGGAAATCACTCTGTAGACGAGGCTGGCCTTGAACTCACAGAGGTCTGCCTGCCTTTGCCTCCTGAGTGTTGAAATTAAAGGTGTTTGCCCCACTGTCTGGCTAAGAAAGGTTATATTGATCACACTTTGCCTCCGTCACTTTGAAGGTCAGCGTGGTGCCGGGCAACAGAAGTGTTGCTGAGTCTCAGAAGCAGCCATGGTGCAGGGCAGTCTTTGAGAACCTAGGTCAGGATCACTGCTTGCACTGAGGGAGATGTTGCCAGTTCCCCTCGGTGAACTGAAGTGCAGACATGTGACATTCTTTTACCAGTCACCCATGAATCGGGACCCACAACACTTCCCGGTAGAAGTGCTTCTCAGTGGAAGCACTTCTCAGCTAGTGCTTTGGCCTCGAGGTCCACCTTGTACTCAGTGAGGACTGCTGGTTTCTGGGTGGTAGAAATGGTCTGGGAGGAGAGCCTCACTTGTGGACCTTTTAAGCCAAGATGAAGAAATATCTTCACAATAGACCAACCTAGTCCATCCCAATCAACCCAGAAAGCTTGCCCCAGGAGAATGGATTGGGGTTCTCTTGAGGAGTGACTGAGTTATTATTATTAATTATTATTATTATTATTAGTGGTAGTGGTTGATGTGTGCATGCTCATGAGTATGGGAGCACCTGCCCACATGTAAGTGGAGCCCAGGGGTTGAGTTGAGACAGGATCTCCCCTAGAGACTGGAATTTACCAGCTGGCTACCCAGAGAACCCCTGAGTTCCACCTTGCCACACTCTTGGAAGTTTTAAATGGGCTGAAGGAGTGTGGTGCGGGTCCTGAGTGGTCTGTTTTCTGAAGACTGACTGCCCTCAGGGCTCTCAGCGCATAGCAGCTCTTTTCTCTGAGAGGCAGTGGGGCTGATGGTAGAGTGAGTACGCTGGCTGTAGAGCTACAGGGCTCTCCCCAAAGTTATGGGGAGAGGACTGAGAAAATGGGTCAGAGCCGGAGAACCAGCAGTTTAGATGAGGACAAGGGAAAGGAGAAAAGAGAGAACTGGTCTTAGAGGGTTAGACAGTGGAGAAGAAAAACAATCAAATACGTGTTAGGTAGCATATATTTTCTATACCTATAGTGGAGAGTGCAAGAATTTCAAGGACTGTAAAATCCAAACTCAAGGTTTGAAACTTTGGCTACTGAAAACCAGTGTGATAACAGGTCTGGTTACACAATCAATCTCCCTCCCCACCCCCACCCCCGACCCCCGGCCTCCGTGGAAAACACACTAGACATCCTCGAGGATTTCAAGGGTATGAAGGGAGCATTAAGCACATCAGGCACCCAAGGCCTGCTGCCCCTTTAGCCAGTGATGCTGAATAAGCTTGCTTTCCACCAGGGCCACCTGAGCGTGGGATGGAAGATCACTTGAGTTCTGGACTACAAACCCTTTCCTCTTGTAGGGCTCCCCACTCAACTCTCATGGTCAGAGATGGATCAGGTTGCTCTGGCCTTGGCAGCTGCAGGGCGTCAGGGTTTCAGCTAACCCATAAGATGAGGATTAAAGCTCCAGGTGTGTTTTAACCCTGAGCTCTGCCATCACAGTCTACAGGCTTATAATGGTGGGCCCTGCTACCTGAAGCCAGGCCAGACTGTACCTATCTTTGGGTTTAGGGTTTGCTGGGGTCACAAGTGTCCTGGGGCTGCATAGTGCATGCAAACAGTCCCAACCTAGACTTACCACTGCTGGGCCCATTGTAGTATTGGCTGATGTAGCTGTTCATGTCATCTTTCACTGTGGCTTCTACAGAGACGAGGACAGAGAGGGAAGCATGTGGTGAGTGTTACCACGTTCTAGCTCAGTTGCCCGCTGAGCACTGTAAAATGGGGATGGGGATGGCTACACTCCTGAGTTATTGTGACGATTAGAGAGAGCTAACAGGCAGGTCAGTTTCTTAGAATGGAGCCAGACACACAGAAGGCTCTCGATGCATACCTACTATGACAGGGTACGGAGTCCTCAGCACACCCTTTGGCTTATCTGCTGGCTGAGGTCTGCAGGTGACAGACTCGATGCTTTTTGAGGCTACCTTCTGAGGTACACCTGAGTTGATGGCTAAAACAAGTCCACCTTCAGATCTAGAGACTGAGTGGGAGACACATGGATCTTAAAAGCTTTCTTGGCCTCTTTTTGATCTTGAAATGCCTGCGGTCAGAGGTGTGTTCCGAACTGATGCTGAGCGGAGGGTGCGGCCCAGGCTGGCTCCTGCCTCCTGCATTAGCTAGTACAGATTCTCTGTGGACATCCACAACCTTCGCTATAATTACAGCCTAGTTCTGCCACTGCACTGGGAAGCAGAAGTGACTGTTCCCAGCAAACCACAGATGGTGCAGGGCCACTGGGTCATGGGGACAGGCAGCAGGGACTGTTTTCTGGTGCTACTACTGGTCTAGATCTTGATCAGGTCTTGTCCCCTTGCCAGACTTCAGTTTTTCCATTTGTTAACTGAGTCCCCACAAGGCTCTTACAGAGTGTGACATAGCTGGGCTACATGGCTAGAAGGCCCTGAAACACCAGAAGGTACCAGAGGCATCTGGATCATCTATCTGCCACTCCCAGAGAGGACTTAGTGCCTCCCACCTACCCAGGTATTAGAGTAAGCAGGAGTTCCCACCCCAGGAGCACAGTTAAGGGCTGGGGAGCACCTACCATTCAGAGGAGCAGGGGCTTCTAACTCATGGGGAAATAAAGGTCTAATGTACAAGGATTTACAGAGCCTCCACCTCTCCTGCACATGGCAACCAGGATGAACCCATTGCAACTATAACCCTCAGCACTGGCCCGACCAGGCTGTGGCTGCTTAACATGCTAATCCTTCTAAACCTGGCATAATCCATCTCCCTAAAGCGGCCTATACCCTGCCAATGTACCTAGCAACTCCATTTGCTAACTCACGCCAACCTCTTGGCCAGCAGATACCCTGCTCTCCTCTGTAGCCCTGACCAGTGCCAAGCTTTCAATACACTGCACTCCTGTGACCCCCTACCCAGGCTCTTCACCATTGTCCCAGATCTGGGGTGAGTGGTGGTAGCCTGGAGTTGCAGCCTGCTGCAGGCATCCCACATCTCAGCCACCAAGGTGCCGGAGCTGGCTGGGCCCGGCTGGGCCCGGCCTCCTGGAGATAATGAGACAGCTGAGCTCCATGTGGCTGAGTAGTGAGGGTGGCTGAGGAAGACTCATACACCGCAGAGCCTGAGAGGCGGTGCCCATTCTCCCGCTCCTTTATGGCACAGCAACACTCCCTGAGAAGATGCTGGCATCCCCAGGGTACCTGCTGCATGCCATGCCTGGGGCTAGTGCACACAACGGAACCCCCAGGCTTTCCCAGGGAAGAGCTTCCGGGGCTCTGAGACCAGACAAGCTGTTGGACTGAGTAGCTTTAAAAGGCACCAAAACTGGCTTTTTGGATGGGGACAGCGAGAGGGCGAGATGTAGCTACTAGCATCTCCCCGGTTTATATGCTGAATCCACTAGGATTCACCACGGGAGGATTTAGATTTATTACGGCATACAAGATTAGGATTCTAGCTGTTGCACCCAGCGATTGAGTTACCATTGTGTCTGAACAACAACAACAACAACAACAACAACAACAACAACAAAGCACCAAAACTGCCAGGAGAACAAAAGCAGCGACGTGAGCCCCAGGGCCTTACAGGACTGCACAGGCCGTGAAGCTATCCCTGCTCAGGAAGGCTAATCTTCAAGGCCGGACAAGGTCCCAGACTCATTCAGGCTACTTCAGATGCCAGTCTGTGAGGCTTTTCCAGGTCGGAGGCTCCTAGGGTCCTCAGCACTTTTATCAGGCCCACACACTTGGGGCCAGCAAAGGTACCTTGGTCCCGTCTCCTCCAAGGATAAACCCTGCAGCCAGCTCAACTTCCTGCTCCCTGTTGCTTGGCAGAGGGAAGGCCAAGGGCAGACTGGCCAGAGGCACCTCTGTGGCTGCTTCTCTGGATGCTGGGACAGCAAGGGGGATGCCAAAGTTGTGATATATGGGAAAATCTGTGGCACTCCCACCAGGAGCTGTATTTCATAAGTTATGGGCAAGTTTCAAGACTAATAAATTTGGGAGCGAAGTATTAATGACTATACAGGGGCACTGTGAACTTGGCAGGCCCCAAAGCCTGGAACTTTCGCAGCCCAGGTTTTAAAAATGATTTGTGCTGAAGCAAGTCTAAACAGAAGGCAGTCGGCATTGTCTGACTGGGACCTGTTGGCAACTTCAGGAAGCTCTTCCCTCTCGGAGGGATGTGGCTGGACTGGAGCTGGAAAGGGCACTCTTGCCCTTCCCAGCAGCCCTCCCCCACTTAAGGAGGGACAGCCACACAGAGGTGATACTGGCCACGTCCCAAGGCTCCTGTGACTCACTGCTATGTCTGCAGGTTAATGCCTGGATTGTCTGTGTCCTACTGGGTATGCAGAGGGCCTCTGAGCCCTGCTACCCTGCAAGTCACAGCTCCTAACAAATGTTGCCCTTTCTTAATCTTCAGAGCGGCCTGGAATGCTCTTCGATCATCTGACTGTAATTTCTCATGTCATGGAAATTCCCACCCTGGACATGGCTCCCGGTCAGAGAGAAATCAGCTGGGGGATGCCCTGAGTTCCTGGACTATTTCAGGCCATGAATCATGGAGGCTTCTCAGAGCCTCTGTATTTTGCCCTCTGCTTCAGAGGCATTCAAATGCAGTTGAGGACTGAATTGTGTGTAGGTGTCTGATATACACCAGGTAAGTATGCATTAGAAGATAGGGAGGTTTCTAGGGATGTCACAGGGTGATGGGATGAGCAGGTGAGGAAGAGGTCTCAGTTAGCATCTGCTGCTGACTGCATAACCATGTCCCTCCTCCATGTGTTATACTGAAAATTCAAGTCCCAGTATCAGGATAGGAGCTTTATCAGGAAACACAATTACAGTGCAATTAGTCAAGATAAGGTCCTGTTAGAGTAGGGTGGACCTGTATTGATACGGGGTTTGGACACAGACATGAAGGGAGGTGCCATGTAAAGATGACAACAGAGATGGGCGCTTCCACAAGCCAAGGATTGCCAACAAGCACTAAGAGCTACAGAAGAAGAATGAATAGGTTCTCCAGCTACCCTACCAAAACCCAGATCTCAGATTCTAGCACCAAGAACTGTGAGGAGGCTATCTCCATGACTCAAGTCCCTCAGCGTGGGGCATTTTGTTATAGGCATCTAACAAATGACCACACTACTCGAAGGGACTTGGGCGTTTTTCAGAGAGAGAGTGCAGGGAACTAGTCCAGGTGTGAAGTTGGGAGGGTGTGATGACTTAGGAGGTCACTGTACACTGGCCGGAGGGAAATCACTCACACTGTTGGTTCCTCAGGCTCCTGTGAGGCAGCAGAGGGAGCTGGAGGTGAGGCCACTACAGTCTCAAACCATGTAGCTAGGAAACGCGGCCTCCTGCCCTACCTGCCCTTTCTAGTTCTCCCCTTGATATAAGGAGGAACACAGGAGACCAAAGTGAAGTCACTCCTGGACCAAGCTGGCTTTGGGAGTCTGGAAGTCCCATGTCTAGGTCCAGCACCATCCTTCTCTGGATGTGGCTATTTTCTTTACAACCCTGTAAGGACCCCTCTTGACAGCAGGTAAAAAAAATCAGGGTTCAGAGAAGCAAAATCCCCTGCTTCTCCAGGTCAAAGCTGCCCGGAAGAAGAAATGAGCTTGAGACCTAGAAATGGCACCGGGCTGGGGTTACGGCTCCTCAGCCCTTCACCACGCATGCTATGGCTTTCAATTTGCCCCGCCTGCGAAGCTTGCCACAGGCTGTTCTGGTTTTAGACTTGGACTTCTTCTCTGGGCCCTGGTAAGCGGCCGTCCATTAGGAAGGTCTCAGACCTCCTACTAGGAGCCTGGCTCTGTCACCATGGTAGTTAGTGCTGGTCAGTTTGACAGGATATACAATTACCAAGGAGACAAACCTCTGGTGCCCAGGGCTTCTGAACTGAAGAGAAGAGAGTATGGGAGATCTAGGTTGGGTTAACTGAAGACGGAAGTCCTTTCTAACAGTGGATGGCAGGATCCCAGGAGCTGAGGCTCCAGGCTGGAGAGAATTGGAGAAAGTAGGCTAGTACCTGTTTTATCTGGTTTCCAACTGGGGAGCTACAAGGTGTCCATTGGCTCCTGTGGCTCTCCCAGTACGATGGGCTGCACTCTCTATCTTCCTTCCATCCATTCACCCATCCATCCCATTTTTGTTTTTGTTTGTTTGTTTGCAAGTACAAGAAAAGTAACAACTATTAAAGCACAATGGGACTAGAATGGCTTTACCAGATCTGAATACTTTTTAATTTGCGTCAGATCTTCTAGCTAGATGTTCCGCCTGGGCTCTGAGAGGCAGTTTGGAGGGCACTAACTTTGGAGTGTCATCACACATGACAAGGCACAGACCTACAAGAGGAATCCCACCTCCTAACCTTTCTGTACAGAGACCTGGAGTGAGGTGAGGTAGGAATCCCTGGGGCTCGGGGGATAGCACACTCACCTTGAGAGGGCCTCAGCTCTTCCACGATGCTCTCGGCTGCTGTCTCTTCGGCCCACGTGCCAGCCTCCACGACCTTGTAGCGGCTGCGTGGCTGGCTGAGCACGTGTGGGGCCTGCAGAGCCGCCTCCCGCTCGGCTGCCAGATCCAGGTCCTGCTGTGCCAGGTGCGCACGCAGCTGCCGGATCTCAAACTGCAAGAGGCAGGAGGATTGCAGGTAGGTTTGCTTGCCAGGGTGGGGGCAGGGTGGCACCGGTGGCCAGGACAGGGGCTGGTACCTGGGCGGCAGCCTGGGATGTGGGGATGAAAGACCCGAGCACCCAAAGGCAAGACACTGCACTTCTTAGCAAGCTCTCAGCATCACAACATACTGGAACCTTTTCCCAACCGTAAGTGCGACCCTTTGTCTCTGATACCGTGTGGGCAGGCCCTACTCTAAGAAAACGTCCATGAAGAGAAAGTCAATGGTAGTCAATAGGAAGGCCACTGAGCCGGAGTCAGGACATCTGGATTTGAAGCCGCCCTTAGCTGCTTGTGTACCTCCAAGGAATGGAAGGAAGGCGCTCCGCGGGCGCCTAAGACAGGTGTTTAATGGAAGTCAGGAGACTCCCCTTCCCCAAGCTAGCACAGCTTAAGCATTGGCAGGCTGGTCAGGCTTGTCTTCCAGTAACATCCAGTTTCCCTTTTCCATGAGTTGTGGGAGACGGCTCTCAGCTAGATGGGACCGGGATGTGGGAACTTCGGAGGTCTGTTCACTTTCTCTGGCCTCAGTATCCTGGTTTGTAAATGCAGTTTTATGTCTCCGAGTTTTATGTCCTTTCTGAACATGTGGTTTAAAAAAAAACCCAAAACATAAACAAAACCAACAACACCTCACTGGTAACACCACCACCACCATCATTGGAAAGCTTCTGAGGAAAGCTTCTAAATGTCTCCGGGTTTGTGAGTGAGACAGGTGTCCACACTCCAAATCTTACTGCGACATCTGGGTGTTGGACAAAGGGTCTGTGTGGGTAGTGAGTATTCACTGCCACCTAGTGTTCAAAGTATACATTGCACCCTCTGCGTAGGTGAGTGTTGATACTTTCTGTTGCCAATTTGTCCCCGCCCCGCCCCCTTATTACAATGTTAGTCTGGCATATCCAGTTGCCTGCAAAACATTACCATATACTCAGTTTGCTTGGTCAAAATAGTACTCCACTGTCTCTCAGACTTGTCCCTCTGGTGTTTTTAGCTACAGTCAAAAAAACTCTCCTCACTTCTGTTTCCTCTCATCTCAGCATCTAACCCACTCCTCGTCCAGCTCCATCTTCAAGCACTTTCTTAGGCAGCTCACTTGCCTCCAGTTCTACCGCTGGCCATCACCTGACAGCTGCACATCCTTCATAGACTCTGGAAAACCTAACTCAGATGATGCCCCTGTCCCCTCTGTCCCAGATTACATGGCTGATCTCCGTTCTGAAGGGACTTTTCCTGGTCTCCAACCCACTGGGCCCTCAGTCACAGCAGCCTCTTTGAATTCTCTGTACCACACTGATTTCATTCCGTTACTTTTGTCTCTGTCCCTCCCTCTCTTGTTCCTTAGACGGGGCCTTGTGTAGTCTCAGGCAGCTCCAACCTCACCTTCAACTTGTGATACTGGGCCACACTCCTGAGTGCTGGGATGCTGCTCTGCCTGGCTCCATGCAGCTCTGAGACTGCAACTCAAAGCCTCCTGCACTAGGCAGCCCGACCGGGCCACACCCCCGGGGCCTATTTTCATTCTCAGTCCATCCATTTCTATGAAAGCGGAACAGGTTTACAACGGAAAGCATTTAGTCACTCACGTTGGCGTGGCCTAGCGGTGACCAGCATTGGTGGCCTAGCACTGGGCATCTCCCAGGGTCACTATCTGCATGTTTCATTGACCTCTGTCAGGGACGCACCTCTGGGTGTGTGCTTCTGCACTGGGAGCAGGGCAGGAGAACGGCATATGACTGGGGAGGGGGACCGTCTACAACTCTTACTTCAGCCATGCATCTCTCTCCTCAGGCACCTGCCCAGGGCACAGCGTGGATGCTAAGCTTCTGGTTCCATTTCTCCAGAGGACAAACCCATGGCCTCTTTAGGGTGTGGTGTGGCCTCCTGGCCAGACGAGCCTTAGAATGTTTTACACTTCTGTATAGACTTTTACTCAACCCTTTTGCCCTGATGTATCACACGATGTCCCCTCTCTCCCAGAGTCTCTGGGGGCTCTTAAGTGTAGAGTTAGTCCCCCTTCCTCCTCTGTGGCCGTGTTAGCCATAACCCCTCCATTCTTACATGTCAGTCACTATTTTCTCCACTTTCCCTAAATTCCTTTAACTCTGTATCCTCTTGGAGCCAACCTACAAGACTCAAAGGCTCCTAAGTTCTGTGCACTTGGGTCCTCCCTTCACCTCTCCTCCTAGTGGTGTCACAGAGACAACCAGATGCAAATGTGCAGTGTCCCTCCCTTTCTGTTAAGATCATTCAATAATATAGCCTTCACCACCCCCAGTTGTATGCTGATAAATAGAAACAAAACCTTAATAAATGCAAAAATGCCACGAGGAAACCTTCTACCCAGAATGCAAATATAAATATGTAAATAAATAATAAATAAAACATTCTTAAAACTAAGGAAAGCAAACTCCGCTCAATTTGCACTGTATGCATGCCCCTACGTGCAGTGCAGTACATGCCCCTGTCTATCTGCAGTGCAGTACAAAATGCTTGTCTAGTTGAGTTCACACACAATGTCATGGTAGACTGAGAGAAATAGGTATGACTGGGCCCTGGTATACCAACATGGGCCTTGTGTGCTGTGTGTTTATGCAGGAGGCCTTCAAATACCTGGATGGCATCCTGGGATTAAAGGGAGTTGAACTAGTCAGCTTCTTCAGTCTTGTGGTTTCAGATTGAGCCTAACTCCAGCTACAGCCTGAGCTTCAACTTTAACCCAAAATATAGACAAAGACTGTGCCTGCCATATACACTGAGCCCAGATCCTGGCTGTAGACTGATCCTGCTTACACACCCAGTATGAACTCTATAATCTCAGCTTCCATTACTGGCCATACACTGAACCCTGACCTTGGTCACACATGGATGTGGGTCTTTGTCATACTTCAGCCCAAACCTGGGGCTACTATGGGCCCCTAACCCTGGCGCAGTCACAGTCCTAACTCCTGACTCAAGATACTGTGCCTCAACAACCCAGCTCTTAAATGGGCTAGCAGTCTCAGAGTTTGAGAAAATATGGCTCATAAATTTTTATGGTGGCCTTTTCTTGCAGGGAATAAGGGGCCACTTCTCTATATACAAGGTCCGGAAGTTCCATGAGGTAATCTTCCTGAAGTCTGTGGGGATGGGAGCCCTTTGGCCTAGGCTGATGGGAACTTCCCGTGGGCACACGCAGCCACTTTCTCCAAGGCCATGCCTCAGACTCTGCAGGCCCAGCTAATGGCTTCCTAGGCCCCTCTGAAGGGATGCATTATTGATGGCTTGTAATCGATATAGAGCTGCTCTGGGAAGTCTCACTGGAATTCAGGCCAGCCAGCTGGAGGTCAGGGCCTGCCCGGGGCCAAGACTACATATGCTCAGAAACAAGTTCTGAACTGAAGAGGTGAACCCCAAACCTGTGTAGTTTTCTCTTTCATTGATTCTCCATTCAGAAGTCAGGTAGGGGCTATGTTAAAATTCCAGAAGTCAGGTAGGGGCTATGTTAAAATTCTGTTACATGTTTTGGAATGAAAATGCCCCTTCCTCAGCTTAGAGGTGAGTCCTGGGTGATCCTAGAGAGGAGATGATTTGTGACACTGCAAGGGACACATCTCCGCTGAGAAGCACAAGGCGAGTCCTGCGGTAGTGCCTAAGGCACAGGAAGAACATACCAGATGCAGAGATCAGCAGGCAAGCAGAGCTGGGGAGTCTGTGAGGGTTGCTAGGCGGAGTCATGTAACCAGGGTGGGATATTTAAGGACTTTAGTCTTTATTTACAGAGCAAAGGAACCACCTGAAAATTTCCACACAGAGCAGAGCGGGTGGCATTAGTGCTGTGACCCACAGAGAAAGCACCATGCTGGCTGCAGGGTGAGAAGGGGAGATGTGGGGATACCCACTGGGGCCTACTGCAGTGGTCCAGAGATGGCCAGATTTGGAATAGGATGAAAGCAAAACTGAAGGAAGAGAAGAAGCCAAGAGAAGCTATTTAATAGGCTAGGGTGTCCCTGTCTATATTGGGATGAGGGTAAGAGAGGGGGCAGTCTGCTACACAGGTAGCTGCAGTTGTTTTGTTTTTATTTTTGTTTTTTCCCCTCAGACAAGGGTCTGATTGTGTAAGCCAGGCTACCCTTGAACACACAGAGGTCCACCTGCCTCAGCCTCCTGAGTACTGGGATTAAAGGTGTGCAAGTCTGCTCTGCTAGGATAGGGTTTTGGACACTTCATGTCAAGAGGATGTAGTGTATCTGGATGCTATCGGGCATCACCCCAAGGAAAAATGATTGACTCCTAACTGCAGACGGACAAGCCAGATGGCATTCCACTCTGGCCAGTGGCTGAGACAGCCCATGGGGGTTTCTCAGCGTGTCCCAATGAGACCCTCAGACATTGGCTCCCCATTCTTCTGATACTTAATACGACTACATACGCCTCCCCCTGTTGACTGAAAGGTTGTCAGAGGAATGTCAGGGTGTTATTAGCCAGATAAGTTAATTGAGGCCTGGAGGTGGAAGGAGCCTTCTGTGCTGGGGGGAAGGGAAGGCCAGGACCACATGATGTCCAGAAGCGAAGAATTTGGCAACTAGCTCCACGACCTTGTGTCAGAGAACTTAAAGTCCTGTGGGTGAGAAGGGTGGATCAGCCAAACAGAGCACAGGTCAGCTTGGTGGCAGCAGGGGGAGAATATGAGGGTTCCACAGGAACAAAGCTGGGCCTGGGGCAGGGGCCTGAGCTATTAGCCCATCCCCTCCGCCACATTGGACACCCCCCCCCCTTCTCCTCTGGGTTTCATTTCACTTTCTATTCAGTTCAAGACAAGTGGACTGGCTGAGTTCTGAGTCTTGCCCTAGGACTCCAGTTGGGGGTTGGGGCTGGGATCGGGTAATGAAATCCAGTTTCGGCTAAATCCTCCTGAGGGCCAACCCTGCGGCTGCTAATTGAAGCCTTTCCCAGAAGACCGGGTCTCTGAAGAATGATAACATAACCCAGAACCCTCACCCACACCAAGAGAGTGCAGCATCCAGTGAGACTGAGGAGCCACACGTGGAAGCAGGGAAGAGTCACCATTTAGGAAAGGAAAAGGCAGTTAGAAGAAGCAGACTTGTGTGAGGATTCAAGCTAACACGTAAGGGTCTAAAATGATGATGAGTGGATATGTGAAAGAAGACAAGCTGGGAGGTGTGTCACACACCCTGAATTGTAGCACGTGAAGAACTGAGACACGAGGGTGTGAGTTCCAGACCAGCCTGGGCTCTGTAGTCCCTTAATGACTTTCCAATGGAGAATGAAAGTCATGCTTTATAAGAGCTTCGAAGGTGGTGTTACAGCAGCCTGGGCAGACAGACAGACAGAGTTCTTGAGATGGGAGATGGGTCTAAAACAATTACCCAAAGTTATGGGTGGAGGAGAGGGAGAGGCAGTGGGAGAATGGGTGTGAGGACAGACGTGCACAACTGGAGTCCCAGAGGAGAACAACGAAAGGGACAAAAGCAATGAATCATTCAGCTGGGAGTGCACGGCGGTGGGAGAGCACGTGCTTGGGGTGTTCGTTGCCTCCCCACCCCCACCCAAGCTTCAGAATCCAATGAAACCCACCAGTCTGATCTGTTCAAGAAACTCCTAGAGAGAAAAGGAAAGGAGGGAGGGAGGAAGGAAAGAAGGAAGGCAGGAAGGATACAAAACTAGTTACTCCTAAGCAGGATAGGTGCACCCCGCAACTCCTAGACACCCCCCCCCCCGCCACTGCAGTCAACCTGCTAAGAAACGATCAGTAGAAAAACCAAGTCCCCGACAATCTCCAGAGCTCACAAAAGCCTGGCCTCTGACAAAGGCAGGCGCACAGTGCCTCTGATGACAGAGTAAAGCAGATCTTCCCCTAGCAAACATCACACAGAAGCCCATCCCTACGCTAGGAAAACAATCGAAGCAACAATTTCTAATCTAATAACCCAGCCTGAGCAGCAGGGGCCCACGGAGAGCCCCAGTCTGTACATTACTGGAGCGAGCCAGGCCCAGCTCAGGCAGCCACACCCAGCCTTCCCGGCCTTTAATGGGTTGGCCACAGAGTCCAACTCACATGGGCTGCAACCTGATCAATGCACACTGTGGCCAGCGGCTCGATGGCATCTAATGCAATAGCGATAATTTGGCTCGGTTCTGTCAGTGCTGTCTGCACAGGCTGCCTGACCCTCAGAGCCATCTGCTGCTGGGATGGCATCCAGTGTTTATCTCCATTACTCTCACCGTTGTTGGTAACAATAAAAATCAGGAGACGGTTGCAAACTCATGATTTAGGAGCAGGGTGAGGCTGAGGCTGACCTTGGCCCCTTTCCATCCACTGTGGAGATGACAGGTAGATGGCCATAAATTTAAATTATAGTCAAAGGATAACATATGTTATTTCTCTGATGGCTAATTTTATCAGCTAAATAGGCTTGTCACTAAAGCTATCAGCTGTTTTACAAACCACTTCCCATGTTAAAAATAACAACAACAACAACTTTACTTTCCTTGGTGGAAATTTTGAAAAATCCAGGTATCAGAGGCCATTGTGCCGAAAAGGTGGGGCTTAAGATGTCTGCAGGGAAGGAAGGGACTCTTTGGACTGAGCGGCTGCTGAAGCAGAATAAAATATGCTTCCTGTTATTCCTGCCCTTTGGCCCACTCTCTGAGCTCTGGGCACAGCCTCAAAGGGCAGCCGTTTGTACAAACTGTGATCTTTCCTCAGGGTTCTCAGCTCCAGGTCCAGAGCGAGGCTAGGATGAGGAGATGGCGTCCATTGGTACCCCTGCACCCACAGAGCCTGCCCTAGCTCCTGCACCTGGGCACTGGGGTGCTGCATCCTTCTACCTTTTCTGCCTTGGAAATGCAGAGAGCTTCTTGGGTGGAAAGTCTTATTTTTTTCTTGGGGAAACCAGCCAGGGAGGATTTGGGTGAATGAAACTGTGCCTCCAACTATACAAAAGGGTCATGGACCCACAAGCCTCATTTCTTTGGGCTAGGTGACTGTATAGTGTGACTCTTTCTCTTCGGGGAACACCGGTCACTAGTATCAACATCTAATATCTTTGAGCTGTGTAAGACTTGCCGGTGAAATAAGGACAGAAGCAATATCACCACTTCCAGACTTGTCAAATAAAGCCTCGTGGCCAGTTTTCCAGTCTCTTCTTCTGCACTGCTGGCTAGAGAAGACCCAGAGGAGCCACACAATGGAAGGAGCCTGGGGGCCAGAGTGACCGTGAAACAGACAGTTCCCTAGGCTCTGTCCACTGCAACCTGCTCTGGTAATTATAAGGTTGACAAACACACTCTTTATGTGTTAAGTCTTGGGAATTCTCTGTGTGCATATATAATATGCATTCACACATGTATATGGGTGTGTTAGGTGCAGTGCATACAGAGGTCAGAGGTCGGCGTTGGATGTCTTTCCCAAGCTCTCTCTACTCTCTCTACTGATACAGGATCTGATACTTATACTGGACCTGGATCCAGCTCACTGGTTTAGCTAGGAATCTACTTCCCTAGCACTGAGAGGACAGGCATGCACCGCAAACACAGCTCTGCATATAGGTGCTGGGAGTCTGAACTCGGACCCTCAAGCATTCATAACAAGCACTTTAGCATCTCCCTGCCCCCATCCTTGAAGTCTAATGCAGCAGCTGATGGTACCTACCATGACTAGCTGTGCCTCGTGTGGACACCCTATTTCAGTACACAGAAATGAAATCTGGGCTCTGTTTCATCAGAAACTGCACCCAGGTAAGGGGCAGCCTGTGGAAACCTCAGTCTTCCCATCTGTAGAGGGGGTTAACAAATCTTGAGCTGCTAATCTTGACTGTCAGAGTCAAAAGCCATGGAAATAATGGCCATGATAGAAGTCCATTGAACAGTATTTGTACCACCTTATATATCAAGAGTCTCCATACAAGTTATTCAATTAAACGGCTTCTTTACATCACCTATGCAGTAACAACTCTCTTGCCTTTATCTTTTCAATAAAGTATCTGACACCCAGGGGCTGGGGAGGAGCAAGGAGTTGCTGGTGGAGCAAAGGTTGGAACCAGCTTGCTGGCAACTCCTAGAAGCAAAATTTCAGCTATCCATTGGGTGCTGTTTTTGGGAACTGGGTGTGTCCAGGATCTAAACTGTACTAAGGGGTACACAGGCACCACAGGGCTCCTCTGGCTTCGAGTCACCCCTCAGTGATCCTAGACCCTCAGTATTTTCCCAGACTCTCAAGGCTGGGGAAGGAACTTCCCACTCTTTCCCATCCCCATGGGACCCAACAGAGGTAAACACTAACTCCCAAGTGTGCCAGGCTGTACCAGTTTGGGCCAAGTATGTTACAAGGCCTGAAGGGCAAAGAGCAGGCAGGATGGGGCTCTGGGGTGTGTTTCTGAATTACAGCAAGAGCCTGGGCATCAACAAGCCTGAAATCTCAGAAGTGGCTTGTAAGATGACTCAGAAGAGCATAATACCACATCGACTGAACCACTAATCTAATGTGCCATTGATACACCCAGGGTGAAGAGAGAAAGAGAGGGAGACAGAGAGACAGAGAGAGACGGAAGACAGAGGGGTGTCTGTCCACAATGCCTCCCTGGATGACAGCCACCAGCCACTTCCTCTGGCATCCATTTGTCCATCACAGGCATTAGAACTCTGGCTGTAGTCCCATCAGGGAATAAAACCAGCAAGAAGAGACTTGCAGTCTCGAGGACGGTGAGATCCATGTATACCACAGTTGCAGCAGCCAATGCAAAGAGCTGGCCAGGGCACAGAAGCAAGAACGGATTGCTGTGTGTCCTCCCCACCCAAGGCTTTTATTTTTTTCCTTTCCTCACAGGATTCTGAGGAATAAAAAGGTGACACTCATGTGGTGTGTGTGTGTGTGTGTGTGTGTGTGTGTGTGTGTGTGTGTGTGTTTGAATGTGTATGTGTGGAGACTGGCATATCCTCAGACTGCTGTGTGACACTCCCTTTCTGTGGACCTCTGTTTTCTTGCCTGCCATATCCTAGACTAGATCACAGCTATCCTGCTGTCACAGAAAACACGTAAGGAATGGTTCTCAACAAGGTGGGATGGGAGAGAAGTGTGAGATACCTAGATCTGTCCTGGCTTAAGACGGGTCCGTCAGCAAGTTATGACTCGGGTTTATTTCTAAGGCAGGTATGTGTGAATGAGTGAGCGGGCAGTTTGAGTGAGCCACCGTTAGACAGTATTGAAATCTCATAACCATCCTCTGAGGATTTCATCACTACCTCCATTTTTCAGAGTAACAAAACCAAGGTTCTATCAGCACCCAAGACACAAAGCCACTAAGCAACAGGGCTGGCTTGGAACCGTCTCTTCCTAAGGCCATTCTTGGCCATCCCACACCCTGCCATAACAGAATCATGGCTCGGATACATCCCCTTCAGGGTATCTGTTGTCTGGTCAGGTCTCAAACCTCGGCTCATACTACCAACGGGGTGCTGTCTCTGGCCTCTGGGGAGTGGGCTCCAGCTTTGGCGAGCAGTGGACTGCTTTCTGCTCTCTCAGCAGAAGCTGAGTCCTCCTCCACCAGACCACCCCCTACCCGGCCCACAGGGAGCCCTCTCGGCAGTCTTAGCTAAGATGACAGGTTTCAGGTGCTTTTTTAAATTAAAACAACAGTTCGTTTCTGTTCATCTCTTTTCCAGATGTCACTACCTAGCATGGATCTTCTTTATTTATTGTTCTTTCCCATGCAGACTCTGAGGAAGTTCCCATCGCAAGATCCCGAGTGAGGAGCCTACATGTGGGCAGTGACTTGAACCTGTACTGCACAGGACACAAGGCACGTGGTATAGGATATTGGAGTTGGCCATTAGGGTTTGCTCCTGCCCATGAAGCACATGCATGGTTGATGGTGGCTGGTGGTTGGGCTGTGCTCTCTGCTGGGCATCGGTAAGTTTAGGAGCAACACAGTGTTGTGCTGAACCTCATAAGCTGTCACCAACAGTGGTGTCATCCTGTTGTACGGGGAACCAAAAGCTCCTTGATCCGCTCTGATTTGATTTCTAGGTAACACTTCCAGCTTTCCCATCTCAGTTTCCCAGACTCCCAGCCTAAACCCAGGTCTGCTGTCACCCGGGTGATTGCTATTGCTCTGGCTTTCTGTCCCCACCTGTCCCCTCCCACCCATTCTCCAGAAGCAGCCAGAAAGATCCATGAAAGATTAACACTTCCACAGAGACACTTCCCCTTTTCCCCAGGTGCCTTGGTCAGCCCAGAGCCCCTCCAAGCCCTCCTACCCTCCTGCAGCTTTCCCTAGCTCACAAGGGGCATGGGCTCTGCAGCCCAGCTCAGCCCTACTCTCATGCTAGGTCTCCTGCCTGATCTTCTCCCAAATGGCTCTGCTCAGGTCAAGTTCTCTGCAAACCTCCCCTGACCAGGGCCTATAGGGTCCCTGTGGGGCATGCATGGCACCAGACTGCCTTCGTATATGCTTTGACCACCAAATGCATTTCCCCAAGAGCTCCCATGAGGAGAGAACTGGCCCGTGTCCCATCTAGAATGGGGATCTGGTGCCTAGCACAAGTCCAGCCAGAGCAGGCCCCTGATGACCAGGCTGGGTACACAGTGAGAGAATGAGAAGAGTCGTTCAGGGGCTGCACGACTGTGTGCTTGCAGGAGTGCACATGAGCACCATCCTGTGGAGACACTTCCAAGGATCAATTTGTGATGGCAGTCCCCAGCTTTCCATACTTATCAGCTTTGGGCGTCTGTGGCTGAGGAGTCAAAGGGACCACTGAGCGCACATTTACTGAGCTCTGCAGTGAGTGGGACGTAGGGGGCTGATGGGAGCTGAGGGAGGTCTGTCTTCAGGGGCTGAGGACACTCTTTGACTGCAGTCCCCAAGCTCTGGCAGCCTGACATTACAGGATCCTCAGCAAGGCCTGGACAGAGGTGATCAGATCTGAAAGTGTTACCCCTTGCTCTTGACAGATTTGCGTCAGCCTCTCCAGCTGCTCATCTTGGATGGCCTTGGCCTTCTCATACTGCTGGGTGACCATCTCCATCTCCAACTTGACTGGCAGGACATAGGCTGGAAGACAGAGGAAGCCATGTGAATTGCTGGTCAGCAGCTAGGCTTGGACTGCAGAGAGGCAAGCCCAGAATTCATCAACAGCCTCAAAGCCCAGACTCAGTTTGTGGGCATGTGGGGTGAGGGCGGGAACCCAAAAGCATCCAGAAAGCACAGAGAGACCATAACCCAAATTCAGTTCCTTCTTTTCCATAGTGACAGAGCCCTGGAGTTTTTGAGTGTTGGTACAACTGCCAAGAAAAAATGACTATATCCTAGTTTCTGTTATAGTTACAGGTATTCATAAAACAAATTGTGGCAGAGTTGGGGATCTCAGAGCCTGTGGACATAGGGTGTAACTAAAATGTAGCCTTTTTGTTTCTGGAGATAATCCACTAATAAAGGCTATTTCTGAGGTAGGCAGTAGGTAGGTATGTAGATAGATGACTAGATGATAAAGGATGTATGGATGGATAAATGGATGGATGGATGGATGGATGGATGGATGGATGGATGGATGGGTGGATGATAGACAGACAGACAGGCAGGCAGACAGACAGATAGACAGACAGACAGACATGATAGACAGACTGACACTGGTTTGTGGGGAGTCCCCTTTAGTTTTATATTTTCTTCCTTCGTCATTCCTGGGTATGAAGAAGAGTTGTAACTGGCACTGGTACCGCCATCTTGAACCATGAAGTAACTCTGAGAATGTAGGTTCTATGCAGCAAAGCAACAAGATAGAAAGTGTTCTCAGTACTGAGAGCAAGTGCCATGTCACTTGTAGGTAGTGAGTAACATCTGTCACTTCCTGCAGATTTCTGGTTTGTTTGTTTTTTATAGGAAGCTTGTGCTGTGTGTAGGTCAAGGATACCCTGGGTTTCTGTTATAGATTATCCTGCTTCCGACAGAGAGGGAGATGCTGAAAGAAAGCTGGGGCTTTGGGTGTGGGATCCCCATGATTTCTCAGATAGCAGTAGCTGCATAAGCCCCTCCCTTGGGGTTCCTGGGCTTAGCAGCTCTAGAATCCACAGATGTTTCAGAGTCAACTCCAGACCACCTTGACCTCTGCACTTTACCCCCTAGGGTCTCACACCTTTCAAAATCCTTTTGGGTTTTTCAGACCGAACAGTCACAGGTCACGTGTGTCTCTTGTCACTGTACTCTAGACCTCTCTACATGCTCTTGCTGAGAAGGACAGAGTGAGCACCTACAGCCTGTCCCTAACTGCTGTCCCTAACTGCCTTGCCTAGGCTGTTCCTGAGACCAGTTCACACCCAAGGTGAGAATGGCAAATTAGCACTCCTTAGTTCCCAAGTGTGATCTGAGGAGAAGGTTCAAAGGGAGCTGTCAGCCTCTACTAGTAAGCAATGTGCAGCTGTCCACAGCTGCCAGGATCGAAAGGCAGCTTCCTGCCCTGAGGAAGATGTTCTGACCGGACAGAGTCCAGAATAGAATCCTGAGTAGGAGAGGCGAATCAAGCAGCCAAAAGAAGCACTGAGGTAGTGTGTATGTGTGTGTGTGTGTATGTGTGTGTGTGTGTGTGTGTGTGTGTGTGTGTGATGTGTATATGGTATGTGCAGTGTGTGTATAGTGTGGTATGTGTGTTGTATGTGCTTCTGTGTTCGTGAGTGGTATATATGTGGTGTGTGGTGTATACAACATGGTGTGTGTGTGTGTGTGTGTGTGTGTGTGTGTGTGTGTGTGTGATATGTAGGTGGTATGTGCATGTTGTGTGTGTAGTGTGTGGTGTGCATAGTCTCTGTGTGTGGTATGTACATGGTACGTGCATGGTGTGTGTGTATATGAGAGAGAGATTGAGAGAGAGAGAGAGAGAGAGAGAGACAGAGAGAGAGACAGAGAGACAGAGAGACAGAGAGAGAGAGAGAGAGAGAGAGAGAGAGAGAGAGAGCTGGGCTTCAATCATGGTTCTGAGCACCATTTCCAGTGTGAGCCTCTATTCTTTGACTCAGTTTCTCCATCTGTCATGAGGAGAATGTGTTGGATGAGCTCCTCACGCCCTCCTTCCTAAGCCATGGACCCCCACATTCTAGTTCAGTGCAGATGCTGCAATGTAATGACAGACACAAACACAACCAAACTTGGGAATGAAGCAATGGCTGTCCTCGTGTTCACAAGTGGGAGGTGAGAGGCTGCCCTCCCACAGGCAGAAGACCCAGGAAGTCATCCCTCCTGCCTTATACCTGTCAAGCTAATGCTATCGGGAGAACTCTGTCATTGCAGCCAAAATTCAGGACTTGAAAGAACCTTAACATCTATCACAGTGGTTTTAAACTGTGTTCTGACAGTCCTCTGAGGTGCCTCTGGGAGTAAGGAGAGGGCATGGTGGTCCCTAGGAATCATTAGGCACCTCCTCTTTGGAGAGGAAGACAGCCCATCCTGTTAGCTCTGAGAGGTGAGCCTCCCTGTAATGTCCTTTACATCTGAGGGCCACTTTTGGGAGCCCAGTGCCTTGGGTCTTCTCTCATTTCCCCCCAGATGACCCCAGAGGTCCTCCCTGGGTCATTGCCTTCCTTACCATGTCCCAGTTTTATGACCCTGTTCTTCAGGGCTGAGATTTCTAGTCTTATGGGAAGACTGGCCTTGCTTGCATACAATACGCAGTTCCATCAGAGCTTGGTGTGCTGGTGCATGCCTTTAATTCCCCCTTTAATCCCAGCACTCACTTGGGAGGCAGAGGCAAGTGGATCTCTGTAAATTGAAGGCTGTGTGGTCTACACAGCAAGTGCCAGGAAAGCCAAGGCTACATAGTGAGACTCTGTCTCAAAAACAAAAAACAAAAAAACCCAACACTGTCCCACCCCCACCAAATAAATAGCTGCATGGGCTGGGAAGTGGTGCACTCATGGGTAAGTATGACACATGACTGTGTGGGTAGTTTCAGAATACCATGCTGAAGAGACAGGGTAGGCTTGGCTTTCTCAATGTTATGGGTCACCCCCACCTCACACTGACCCCCAACCCCACACTGAGCCCCCACCCCACACTGACAGTACCACCTTGAGTCATACTTTCTCAAGTGGACAGCCTCCAGCTTCTGCCTCCTCACCGCCCCTCCCCAGGCTACTCACCATCAATGACCCTCTTCACCCGCCAGATTCGGAACATGATGATGAGGCTGATGGCATCCCAGGGGCTCCTGGGTCCGTTAGCCACAGTGGATGCCACCATCGGGGCCAAGGACAGGATGATCACAGCCCCGTCAAACACCTGAGGGAG
This sequence comes from Mus caroli, assembly GCF_978045245.1. Lineage (NCBI taxonomy): Eukaryota > Metazoa > Chordata > Mammalia > Rodentia > Muridae > Mus > Mus caroli. The sequence continues at coordinate 53,500,758 of NW_028227266.1, read as the reverse complement.
GGGTGTACTTCAGTGTTCCAGATCAGTCAGGCTGGAGAGCAGCCAGGAAGGCCACCTTCTCCAGGTAGCCTGTGCCTCCCAGAAGTTCACCCCATCTCCAGCTGCCTGCTCTTTCTCTCTGAGGAGGCCTCTTCCTCCTGGACATGATCAAGTATTCTTCATTCTTCTCACGACCTCAGCCCTCCTATATATAGCTCTTAGTTTAGACAACCTTAGGACTGTATCCCACATCCTAGACCCTGGTCAGAGTCTGAGGTGACTCTTTCATTGACAGGATGGGAGCTGATGGCTTGCAGGGGACTCTTTATCTGTGGATGGCAAGAAGCCAGGGCCAGTGTGTCACCTCTCACAAGTGCAGAGTCTTTAACGCAGCAAGAGGGCAAGACAGGTAGAGGAGGGATGCAGTTCTCATGATTAAGCCTTGGGCTCTGACTTTCTCTGTGCTTGCCGGAGCCTTGTGTGAGCCTTTCTGAGGCCAGGACCTCTGTGTAGGCTCCCAGGTTTGGGCCCAGAGAGACTAAAATACAGTCAGGGGAGAGGAAGGAAAACAGCCGACACTGGATATCTAAGCTCAGCCTGGCCTCAGACCACTGCATAAATCACTGGTTGCAGGTGGGCCTCCCGCACACGGCAGCCACATCTCCATGGAGCAGAGTGCACACCAGGCTAAGAAAAGTCTATGGCTTCCCTGACCAGTGCCCCATGGCTGGGTGAGTCAAGTAGATGTATTTGTTTTAAAGTACATCTCAAAGGCTTTTCAAGTTGATTCAACTTTAACTGTAGACATTCTGTAAATCTCAAGGCAAGTTTTAAAGAAAATTCGTCAGTTGGAAAATGCCAGGGTCTGCCCCCTCCCAGCCTCCCCCTCCCCCACCACCCCCAAGTGGCACCCCTGTGGTCAGGTGCATGCCGGACAGAGCTGGGCTCTTGTGGCAGATGAGACAACATTTCCCAGCTTCTAGGATCTGGAGACAGAAAGTGGTCATACCTCTATTTTGTTTTCGATGTAATCCCAGATCCCCAGTACCACGATCCGTAGGACAGTCTGAGGACAAGTTTAAAAGGAAAAAGTGGTTATTGTTCTCTCTCCCAGGAAGGTTCCAGAGCTCGGATCTGGAACTGTTTCCATGCTCTGTAACAAGTACAGTGAGTTCTTCACCATTCCCTGTGTCAACCCAGTCTATACACCATCCCCTTTCCCACTACCAGCGTCCAGTTCCAGGACAGTGGCGGCCTTGCTCTCTGTGGTGCCTTGTCCTCAGGCTCAGCCCCTCCACTGTGTGCTACCCCCTCAGTATCCTGTATGCCAGGCTCATTCAAAGCCCATCAGCACATATAGAATACACTAAAAATTCTTTAGAGCAAATGACATCCAAGGCCCTGCACTCCTCTTCAGCAGCATCTCTTGCCCCTCCTCTCACGAATGTGCTGAGTCTTGCCTGTTACCTGGTGCCTGCACCATGGCAAGGGGTGACTGTTGATGCTCTCCATGTCTCTCTGTCCTGCCCTAAGTCTTCAGGCATGGCCACAGGGTGAAAGACTACATTTCCTAGCTTTCCCTGGGCTTGGTGTGTGTGTGTGTGTGTGTGTGTGTGTGTGTTCTGCCCAATGGCTGATAAGAAGCACTGTGGACCATTTGGGAGCTGCTCCCTTGAACAGACTTGGCTCTGTTTATTTTACTTTCTCCCTCCTCTAGAGTGTGCTGCATAGGTAGGCATGGCCGTGCCTTCTTTCAGTGAAGAAAGGATGAAGAGAGAGAGACGGAAGCCTGCTAGGTCTTCACCTGCTCCAAGCCCACACATAGGCCTTAATTCCCTTACTCAACAAAACCTGTTCTTTGGCCTTGACTACGAGGGGTAGGAAGTGTTCTGGGTTGGGTGAGCGTTCCCACATCTCTTAAGATCACACACAATAATGGCTGAGACTGGGTCTTTGAGCAATTCAAGCCTCTCTCTTCCCTGGATATGACTTTTCTCTTCTGCTGAAGAGGTGGGTTAGATGACAGAGTTTTCGACACTGCTGAGAGTAGCCCCTGCTATCTAGGCTGTGCAGATGAGAGCCAGGTGCTGAGGCACTCCTCATGTATGACATATGAGAACTGCACTGTTCAGTAGTGACACCATGCCCCTCACCACCTCCGGTCCATTTTCTGTGTCTATGAATTTCACTCCTAAGACAAAAAGAACTGCTATACTTCCTCAAAAGCAAGGCTGGGGGTGCATTGGACACACCTTTAATCCCAGATCTCTGGAAATGGAGGCAGGTGGATCCCTGCGAATTCCGGGCCAGCCTGCTCTACATCGTGAGCAAGGGCTACAAAGTGAGAGCCCCTGTCTCTAAGTAAAATAAAATAAAACTTGTCTTAGCTGAACTTCCTATAGAATGTAGGTTAAGGAGAGGGGGAGGGTGTGACCAGGAGTGATGGGAGAGCAGGGGAGAAGAGGTCAGCCCCTGGGGCCCTGATACCCCAGAGAGGATGTGGTCCTCTAGCTTTGAAGGCCTCTGTGGTACCAGAGAAGCAGGTGGAGCAGTTCAGGTGCCAGCACCTGCCTGACCTCCTTGGTGGCCCATTTGTGCATCTGACTTCCAACTCTGCTCTCAGTTCCAGACCACTAACTGGAGACTTGCTTTCCTAGGCTAGCAGAAACTGCAGCAAAGATAGCTGCAAAGACAAGGGCTCAGGACACATTCCAGCAAGCAATGCCCAGAGTCAGCTGCTTCTGGCAGTGGAGGTCAAAGCCAGAGTGAGAACCCAGCTCCTCAATAGCCTACGCACTGGCTCATGGCCCGTGGCTTCCTTCCCTCTGCAGATACCTATGCTGAAAGCTCCTAGGCATGGGCCAAAGGGCCTGGCTCACCATCCCCAAGACCTAGCACATCTCAATGTGCAGTGACCCCACTTCATGTTTATTTACAACACCAGATTCCTGGACCCCCAGGGAGACCCAGGATACTAGATTCTGGGTCCAAGGCCTACACTCTGCTGTTTAAGCAGGGCTGCTGCAAATCCCCAGCAGGACACTTCATTGCAGAGCAGCAAGCTCTGAGAGAAGTGGACTTCATTCCCAGCCCAGACTGCTGCTTCCTCAAAGGGGCCGAAGGGTGTTAGTCTCTTTCATTGCAGCCTGGCTGCCCTCAGGACTAGCAAGATCAGCAGGGCAGGGCAGAGTCTTGGCTACGCCTTTAAAGATGATTCATGACGTAATTATCATAAGCCAGGCTCCTCCCCACGTGAGTGCAGGAGCTGAGGTTAAGGATGCAGGTAAATCCCTGGGTCCTTCTTCTACCTCACCCTCTCTCCATCAAGTCCAGATCATTTGTCTCAAGGGAGAAAAGGATGACTTCCGTGAGGTGGCAGAAAGAGAGAGGCAGAGTCCCCAGCTTTAAATCTGGTCCAGGGGCAGCAGCCTTCTGCTCTGTCTGTGGCTTGAGACCCAGCTCTTGGGGAATCAAATCAGCCTCTTTCTTCCCCAAGAGCAATTTGGAGATCACAGTGGATAGGGGAAGATGCAGCTGTTAGTATATACATTGGCTTTGTGCACAGTTTTTAAAAAGGTAACTGCTCCTGGCAAAGGAAGACTACTGGCTCGAGGCTTCCTGAGCGAGTCGGGCAACACCCCCCCAGTTCGCAGCCCATGGCTTCAGCCATGGTGGGGTTGGGAGTGAGTGGTATCTGGAGTGAGCTGAGATGACCCCTGGGGGATGTGGATTTTGGACACGTTTTCTTTGGGGTTAAAAGTTAAGTGAGAGTGGTGAGAGGAAGGTCCTGATCTGGGTCCAAGTACACAGCAATAAAAAGGAATGTGGGTGTGGCGGCTGTCAACCTGACCCCACCTGGAATTAACCAAAACCCTAGCACCTGGCCACAGCTGAGGGATTTCTCTTTAATGGATCATTTGAGGTGGGAAGCCCCACCCTAAATCTGGACCACACCTCCAGGTGGCAGCCCACATAAAAGGGCGTGGGAGAAGGAAGCTTTTGCTGACTGCCTGCTTGCCCTCTCTCTCACTTAGGAGTTCATTTGTCCTGATGCTAAGTCACTCCTTCCTACTATTAGAGCTTGCTTCTTCGGGTGAGTGAATGTATGTGAACGTGTGAGTGATTGTGTGTGTGTGTGTGTGTGTGTGTGTGTGTGAATGTATATATGTGAACGTATGTGTGTGAATATGTGATTATGTGATTATGTGTGAGTGTGTGTGACTGTTAATGTGTGAGTGTGTTTGAATGTGTGTGTGAGTATGTGAGTGTGGGTTCATCCTATCTGTTTTGTTCCTCTAGAGAACTCTGACTTATACAGTGGGAAACCCTGCAGAAGGGGAAACAGCCTTCAGCTTTCTTTTTTTTTTTTTTAAGATTTATTTATTATATGTAAGTACACTGTAGCTGTCTTCAGACACTCCAAAAGAGGGCGCCAGATCTCGTTATGGATGGTTGTTAGCCACCATGTGGTTGCTGGGATTTGAACTCTGGACCTTTGGAAGAGCAGTCGGGTGCTCTTACCCACTGAGCCATCTCACCAGCCCGCCTTCAGCTTTCTTAAAAGAGCATTCTAGAGCTGGAGAGATGACTCAGTGAGGAAGAACACACACTGCTCTTCCAGAGGAGACCAGTTAGGGCCTCAGCACCCACAGCTCCGGGAGCTTGGATGCCCTCTTCTGGCTTCCATGAGCACTACACTGCCGCGCACAAACCAAAACTCGGAGATATACACATACATAAAATTAAAATAAAAAGTCTTTGAGTGCTAGGTAGTGGTGGCACATGCCTTTAAATTCCAGCACTTGGGAGTCAGAGGCAGGTGGATCTCTGTGAATCTAAGGCCAGCCTGTTCTACAAAGTGAGTTCCAGGACAGCCAAGGTGACACACAGAGGAACTCATCTCAAACTTCCCTCTCCTAAAAAAAGGTATGTGAAGTGGCAAGTGTCCTTTAAGAAGGATCACAAGAACACAGCCCTGTCGGCAGCTTCCTTCTCCCAAATTCCCAGGGACAGACTGGTGACTGTCTCTTCCCAGGGTCCAAAGTGCACAGCCCCAACTAGACATAGTAGCTGATTACCTACGGGATCCTGAGCTCACAGGCAAGCCAACGTCATTGTCTGTCCTCATGCTGGCTCGTTCTGGCAGTAGATTCCCAGCTATTTTAAAGTAAAGTGTTCAAGGCTACAGGGGATAGATAGCAAAGGCCAGCAGGTGTGTGATGATGTGTGTGCCAATTAAGGGACGAACACTGATGGAGCACTCACAGTACACGGAGCACTATCCCAGACCTTGCTGACCAGAGAATGAGCAAGGCTTAGTTCCAGAACTTTCTCCCAACACAGAAACATTTTCAAGTCTAAAAATTAAAATAAATAATCTCTTGGGGATGATATCTGTTCATTGAGCCATTCACACACACACACACCCATCCCTTCTTCCCAGGCAAAAGTCCTAAACAAAGCCATCTCTAGTGAATCTGCTGCAATTTGCTTTCAGCCTGATGCTGCAGCTAAATCCCCCGACCTGTCCCCAGCGTTACCAATGACCACCCCCCCACACACACACCCACACACACCATGCCAACACCCTTGAAAGCATCTTGTTTGGCTCATGCTGACAAGCAGTTTGTGGTGCTAGCAACGGCCCTGCTGGAAAAGCCTTGTTTCCAGGACAACCCCCTTCCTCCCCTTCTGCCCCTCCCAACTCCGGACTTCCAACTCCTTGGCTTCAGTCTCTCAGCTGCATTTGCAGATTTCTGTCTCCCAGGGCTGTCACCCTTTCTTATTCCCTGAACCCTTGGCTTTGTCACCTCCAGTTCTCTGGAGCCTCAACTCTATGTCTCCAGCCTAGATGTCTTCCTGATTATCAGTTCAAGGACAGCAAAGGGACATCACTGTCCCCTCACTAAGCCAGCCCCTCAGAGCTATCTACCTCTTATCCCTGCACCCATCTCTTCCTGCCCACACCCTCTGCCCACTCTCTGACTCCTTTAACACCCCATTCTGACTGTCACCTTTCTGGGTGACTTAGTCCCTCTCAGCCAATTGTCCTCCTAACTGCTCTTCGAATTCCTGTCCTGTCAACCTCCAATGCAGACTCTGTCCCCAAAGCTTCATTCTGATGGCTATGCCTAGAGCCCCAGCAGCTCTCTCTTGCTACAAGGCATGGCTCTCACCAAGCCCATACCCTCTCCCTCACCAGCTTCTCCAATGATAGCGCTCCGACTAAAACCCCTGACTTACATGTGTCATCTCATATCACGCAGGCTAACAAGTCACCTGTGGAAATCTGGTCTCTGTGAGTGGAACAAATGGAACAGCAGGACTCATCTGGCTCCTGATTGCCTGACAAACAGTCATTAAATCATGGTAATTTCAGATAAACAAGTTTCACAGTGAATTCATAAAACATTTCTCAACTCAGAACCTATTTTCTATTTTAGAGCCCCTGGTCTTGATTTCTTTACAAGGTATCCCTATATTTCATTGGCAAATGTTTTAGTAGATCACAAACGCTCAAAGGAAACAGCAGTGAAGTCAGTTCTTTTACAAACCAGCAAACCAAAAACTGGTGTTGCCTTGGCATTGATTCATAGTTGCCTGTCATGGTATGAGTTGCTGGCAGTTGCTGCACTGTTCTCAGAGAGGATGTCACCAAACCTGGAGTTTTCCTTTTGAAAGAAAGATGATAAGAAGGACAAGGGAGAGCCCAGTAAATTGCCTACAACGAGATCATGAGAACCTGAGTTCAGTTCTCAGGAGCCAGGCGTGGCCAGGCGTAATCTTAGAGCTGGGGAGGTGAGGACAAGCTGACCCTGGGTTTCACTGGCCAGCTGGCCCAACTGCTAGGCCCCTGGTCACAGAGAGACCCTGCTAGTCACGGAGAGGCCCTGCTAGTCACAGAGAGACCCTGCTTCAAACAAAAACAATAACAAAAACAAACAAACAAAACAAAAAGGTGGACTGCTTACAAGAAACAACTACCCCAAGGCTGTCCTCTGGCACCTCTGTGTGCAGACACATGTGTACACAACACACATATGTGCCTGCACATGTATACATAGGCAAAAAGACATTTCGCAAAGAACCAAAAGCTTTCTAAGATGTCAATCAAATAGGGTAAGTGTGTTGATACACATTACTCAAGTAAGTGCATAAGACCAGGCAAATCTGCTTGCGCTAACCAGGCCATTTCTGCATGGGTTTTATACTTAGAATGCACGGAGCCATGTTTGAACTTACTTAATGCACCTAAAAATTGCCTGGCAAGACAATGGAGTCAAAACAGCCTTTGTCTCTCTGGGAATCATCCCACAGCAGCAAAGAAAAATAACAGGAATGTCAACTCTCTTGGTTACAGCTACGGGGCCTCTTCCCCTGACTTTCTGAGGACAGAACAGATGCAGAAATAGTAAGTGATCTGTCAGTGTGACAGCGGCAAAACCCAGCGCAGAGAGAGAGAGGAAAGCCAACACTGACTGGCTAGCTGCAGGGTGGAACACAGGGCAGGGGCAGGGACAGGGGCAGGGGCTGAGGCTTGGAGCTTATTTTCAACTTTTCAAAAACAATTGTTGGGGCTAGAGAGATGGCTTAGCAGTTAAGAGCACTGACTGCTCTTCCAGAGGTCCTGAGTTCCACATAGTGGCTCACAACCATCTGTAATGGGATCCCATGCCCTCTTCTGGTGTGTCTGAAGACAGCTACAGTGTACTCATATACAAAGAACAGTTGTTTAGCAGGTCCCTCATGTGAGCCAGTCAGGACAGGAGTTCATGTTTCCTGCTGGAAGCCCACACTGAGTTGGGAGGGAGAGGGGCCCCTGGGCATGGATGAAGTTAACAGTCATCATCTGAGGTTTTAGGACTAGAAGAAGGGCTTGCTTTCTTATTTTGGCATGTCAAATTTTTTAACTGATACGTAGGTAAAATCATTCTTATAAACAATAAGTCAATTACTTTTTCCATCAGACTGTTCAGATGGAGTCTCAGGGACTGCCTGGGTATATACAAGGTACAAACCGTTATCAAGGTTGTCTGTCCTGTGGCCTCCTAGCCAACAAAACCCTCATAGCCAAATGTCAAGTCCCGCTTGTTTCTGGGGTCAGGTCAACAAGGATGCTTTCTGAGGAGAAGGCTGTGGGGATGGGGGACACCTACTGTCATGTGGCACAGCACAAGCCCTTGCAATTCCTGGTCCAGCAGCCATCTACATGACTGCAGACTTCTGTTGACTCTGAGCTACACTGTGAACAGCAACCAGCACTCTCTGTCTTCCACAGAATAATTATCTTCACATTTGACCTGCAAGCGCCTAAAGGTCATTTACAAAGTCTTGGCAAAAGAAATGTGGAAGTGAGATTTTTCAAGAGTGATTTCTCAGATACATATTTAATTGATTCACTCCTTCAGCGGTTGGGGTCCCATGCCCAGACCTGTGCGGGGAGACAGGGGAGGAGGGACAGCATAAGGCTTCCATCCCGTTTCTTGAAATAATCAAGTTCAGGACATAGCATGGAGTAGCAGGCAGGACGGAACTTTCTAGAAATGTCTAGGATGAAGGCAGGCCCTTGAAAGCCTGTGCTCAGAACCTAAGAGCTGTTCATGGTGTCTCCACCTGAAAGGTACCTGGCTGAGCCTTTCAGGGGTTGGAGGCACTGTCCACTCTGCACTGGCAGGTGGGCACGAGTGAATGGACTCTGGCTCTCATGGCTACAGGGGCAGGTCTGGAACCTGATTCTCCCACATCAGTGTGAAACATGGAGAGAGTGAGAGAGGAAAGTCTCCACCCTACAGCCTAAGCAGTGGTCTCACCTCAGGTGGGGTCAGGAAGGCCCCCATTCTGGGCCAATTTCCCTACGTTGATGCTCATGTAACAATGCCCAGAGAGAGGCAGTGACTTGTCCCAGATCATATAGTGTCTTCATGGCTGAACTTTCACTCAGACAGACACTGAGAGCAAACACTCCCTTCATCATCTTCTGGAGCAAAGAGGGCAGGCAGTCCCACACACTCTCCCATCTCCTATCTGGTGACTGAGGCTCCCGGGGCCCTCCTGAGACAAGCATAGGCAGAAGAGGGATTCCCTGAGGATCCAGAATCACTAGGAAGTTGCTGATGTAGAAAGAGAAGTGTGTGGCTCAGTTTAGTTTGGCAATGAACTTCACATGACAAATGGCCACCAGATCTGGGCTCCCTCAGGAGTCAGGGCTGCCCAGGGACATTTCTGGGAAGTTGTTGTCAGAGAGGAGCTACTGCAGCTGACATCAGAAGACACCTGGCTGGGGCTGGTAAAATGGCTCAACAGCTAAAGGCTTTCCACAAGCTAGACAGCCTGAGTTCGAGCCCCAAGACCCACATGGTGGAGAGAAATGACTCAGTGGCAGACATCTTTCCCTTCTCCCCTTAAAAAATGTAAATTGTGGAAAAGACACTTGGTTCAGCTGACGACTGATGAACTATACCCATATGAAAGGATATTACTCAGACAGAAAGAGGCGGAGGTCTGACTCATGCTGCAGCGCGGACCAATCCTGAAAACATGCTCAGTGACAGAAGCCGGCCCGACATACAAGGCCACCTAGTGCATGGTCTTGATTACAGGAAACAGGAATACTTCAATACATAGAGACATTGGGTGGGTTTGGGTTGGCAAGAGGTATGTAAAGGAGACATGGGAATGACTGCTGATGGGTGCGGGGTCTCATTTGGGGGTAAAACTGCTTTGGACCCAGCTGGAAGCACCAGCCGCATATTGTGTGTGTACCAAATGCCACCAACTTGTACACTTGAGCGTTATGAGGAGTCACACTGAGAGCTGGGTCAGCCAGTAAATGCTTGCTATGTAAACATGGGAGTCTACCACCCATGTAAAAGCCTGGTATGGTGTTGTTCTCAAAGAACCCAGGAGAGCAAAACTAGAGGGTTCTTGGGGTTGCTACTCTGCCGAGACGAGTTGAGTTGATGTCTGAAGAAAAAGGAGCAGGTGGGAGAAGGGGAGGGAAGGAGGAAGGAGCTACAGCTGCCACTGCACAGACACCACCTTGAGGACCCATCTACAGGTCTGCTGTGGTCTCTTCTCCCTGGGAAAGATCGCAGGAGGCCATGAGTGCTTCTGCAACCCCACGAAGAGGAGCAGTGTCCTCTCTGCTTCCGAGTGGCCAGCTGGGCCTGGTCTTAGCCAAGGGCAGACCATGCTTAGGAAACCCTGTTTGACAATTCTCATTTTGAGTCCAAAGACTCTGCTTATTCTTGCTGTCCAAGGTCCTGTGGGAACTTGATGACCCTGTATGACCAAGCACCACAGGGCCCAGTTGCATGAACACACTTTCCCTAGGCCCTGCTGGGACTTCACCCTAGTCTGCCTAAGGGCACCCAATACTGCTTATTTTAGAAATCCCCAAACTCACTTTTTGAGCAGATGTCCTTGAACTGAGCCCAAGCCAGTCTGTTAGCCTTTGTCTTATCTGTAGCCTGCGACCTGCCCAGGACAAAGTGGCCCATCTTCCTGGAGCAGCCTCAGAACTCTAGGATGTTGAAGATGGGGTCATGGACTTCTCACCCACCAGGGTCTGTGTCTGACTTCCCCCTGTGGACTCTGGACAGTTTCCCCCACCTCTCCAGGACTCAGTTTCCCAACCTGTAACATGGCCCATTGTCCTTCCCTAAGGCTCAGTTGAAACTAGGTGTGGAGCAATGCTCAGAAAATAATCAAAGGACCCTGGGGTGGCAGCAGCCCTCGGTGGCTCACCTGTGTGGAACTAGCCTAAGCAATGCAGCCCTCTTGCTAGCTAGAGAAGGTCTCTTGACCTCTCAAGAGACCCTCGGCTCTTAGCAGCATCTCTGGGTATGTACCAGAGAAAGAAGGGGCCAGATGTAAGAGGAAACATTTGCACTTCTCCCAGATGAGAAGAGAGAGCTGCTCATCCCTGGTTTGCACTCACAGGCCTTGCTTGGTCAGACCTCTGTGTCTGGCTTTAGCCCTGGTCTTTCACCCAAACTCCCCATTCCTTCTCGACCTGCCAATGCCTGGTCCCTAGAGGGCAGTCACAAGAGACAGAAGCCCAGAGAGCTCTGTCCAGTTTTGACCATAACTGTTATAACCTTGGGATGACCTTCTCACTCATTCATGTATGTATATGTAATATGTATGTATATGTGTATGTATGTATGAGTATATGTATGTATGTATATATGTATGTATGTATGTATGTATATGTATGTATGTGTGTATGTATGTGTGTATATATGTATGTATATATGTATGTGTATGTATGTGTGTATGTATGTATGTGTGTCTATGTATGTGTGTATGTGTATGCATGTATGCATGTATGTATGTATGTGTGTATGTATGTATATATGTGTGTATGTATGTGTGTATGTATATATGTATGTGTGTATGTATGTATGTGTGTGTATGTATGTGTGTATGTATGTGTGTATGTGTATGTATGTATGCATGCATGTATGTGTGTGTATGTATGTGTGTGTATGTGTATGTATGTATGTATGTATGTATTCTGAGACAAGATCTCATGGATCCCTGGCTGTTCCTTGAACTTTCTATGTAGCAGAAGATTACTTTTAGCTCCCGTTCATTTTCCTTCCACCTCCTGAGTGCTGGGATTTTGAACATTCACTGTCATACCTGGCTTATGGAGTGTGGGATTCGATCCCAGGGCTCTGTGCATGCTAGGCGAGCACTGTGCCACCTGAGCTGCATCCTGGCCCTATATGATACTTTATAAGGACCACACTAGCACTTTGGCAGGCAAACATGCAGGCCTGAGACACTGCTGGGGGAGACTGGGGTCTTTGGCTTTTTGTTAGAGGTACTCCAGTCATTGGCACAGAAGGCTCACCTTCACCAATCCTGTGCTAAGGGGGCATCTGAGAGCTGGCTGGCACCAAGGTTTTGATGCTTGGCTCTCTGGTGATCTGTGAGAGTACAGAAGCCCACTCTTGCTAGCCAGGATGCCTCGGCAGGAGATCAGTATACACAGCCCCTCTTTCACAGACTGCACAGGGGAGAGTTTTTACTGCTGCTTTGGTAACCCAGCTCCACTCCATCCTCCCCACCCATGACAAGGTCCAAGGCAAGGGACTGTCCCTTCTCAGCATCCCCACAGGCTCTGCAGAGAAAGCCGAGTCTGTGGGAAGCCCCAGTCCCGTTCCCACTTTGTGGGAGTTGGCTGTCCAGTCTCTGCGGCTGTTATTCCTGCACACAGGAGCTCGTCTGTTTCAGGTGGCTTGTCTCTGGTACTGACAGGAAGGGGATGCCAAATTAACACTGGGCAATAAATTCTGCAAAAGCCAATAAAACCAAAGCAGAGGGAAGAGCCGCAGCAACTGATTAAACATTTTTGTTGGCAGTCACAGGCATGGGCACATTTTCCAAGGTTTGCATCAAGGAGACAGCTGGCCCCAGCCCAGGGATTCGCAGGAGGGAATCCCAGCAAGCAGAAATGAGGGGCCAAGCAGAAATGGACCCTATGGAGATCCCAAGCTACAGCTGGGATCCAACGTACTGATCGGCCTTTCCAGGTACCCGAGCACCAGCAATGGCCTCAGTAAACTGGTTTGGGAAGTTCCTGGGAATTCACAGTTGGGGCCTGCAGGAGCTGTCTCAGCTGTAGCTCATGCTCACAAGAGCCAAGGCCTGGAGAAGACAGTATTCTATGTTTGCTACGCTGGCTACCCAGTCCAGCCCCATGAAGTAGAAGATCTAGACCTCCTCTGATTTTTAGGGAAAGAGAGACAGCAGAGCAATCGGCTAGGCCAGAGGAGGCACTGGGATTCTGGCCTCTTGGGTTCTTTGACCACAAGAAACAATTGCTCACTCTATAGCCTCTCCCATGTTCATCTTCTCTGGCCCCACCACCTCCCTCTGGGACTGTGCTGTGCTCTCTGCTTCAGTGCACTAGCTTGTGTGTGTGCACCCATGCCTGTGTGTGTATCCATCCCTGTGCATGTGTGCAGCCATCCCTGTGTGTGCAGCCATGCCTGTGTGTGTGCACCCATGCCTGTGTGTGTAGCCATCCCTGTGTGTGCACCCATCCCTGTGTGTGTGCACTCATGTCTGTGTGTGCCCACCCATGCCTGTGCATGTGTGCACCCATGTCTCTGTGTGTGCACCCATGTCTGTTCCCAGAAGGCTCCATACCTTATTTGTGTTTATCTCTCATTGAAAGACCCTACTGGGGCTCTCTGTAGACAGGTGTGTACCTGTGGTGGAAGGAGGGGATACCTGGGTGGAGTTAACAGGGGGTGAGCTGACCTGGTCAGTCTTTGGCTGTAGTTGAAAGAACTGGTTCCATATGAAACTCTCTGCCCTTCACTGCCCACAGCATGAAGCCTTTCCCATCCTTCAGGAAGGCCCTATCTTAAACTGCTACAAACCAGAGTCCCACAGACATGGGTCACAGTATCATTGCCAGCACGGGAACTGCTCAAAAGAGGTATCAATCACTCCCCATGTAAAAACTGAGGAATGCCCTGCTGCCAAGGTTTGTCAAGTGACCCAGTGGCCACATGGGTCTGTTCTACTTTCACACTAACCCAAGGGGCTAGGAGATACCACTTAGTGTTCCAGATGTGAACTCCAGCCACCAATCCCTGCAATACTAGGAAGCACCTGCCTTCAGAAACATGGCTCTCTGTTGTCCCAGGAACATCTGCCAGCCTGGGACCCCATCCTGCCACAGGACCTGGCTAAGTCCACTTCTCAGCTCTAAGACTGCATTCTATGCCTTGGCCCCAAGGCAAGCAAAGCCTAATTGCTTCTGCACCTGATTTTTCTGGGCCTTGCTCCCTGAAGACACATCACTGGCCACACCAACAACTTCCGTTCTTTAGCTATGTCACTCCTTCAATCTCTCCTTCTCAGGTTCATCACCCGGACTTCAGCTGACAACCCTGCATATATTCCGGATTCAGAGCAGAGGTTGCCTACTTAGAAGCAAATGCCTGCTGCTGGGTTGGCCACTATCCTGCATGTATGTGTCTGTGAACACTTCTTGTGCCATATCCTATGGTGAAACTCAGCTTCAGAGATGGTAGCGGGCCTGACACGAGGAAATGTGTAGTGAAATGAAGCCCAGGTTCCCTGGGAGTGTCACCCCAAAGAGATTTCAGGGCCCAAATCTTTACCTACCTCTGAGAAGAACACAGAGAGAATGACCAGAGTGATCCAGTGAATGACACCAGCAAACTGGGAAGCATTGGAAACTGCAACGAACACAGCGAGGACCAGGTTTAGGGGAGAGGAATTGAATGCACCAGTCTAGGGGGCTGTGCTGCATGAATGTAGACCTCTGTGGGCCCCTGGGGATCCCTAGGTGCTTGTGGAAACCATTAGATCAGTCAGAAACTGGGTCAGAGAGTAAGAACACCTACACCCAGTGGTCGTGTGGAGGCAGTGACAGCACCGTGGCTCGAATACTCTTCTCCCTAGCAGCTGCCACCTTCTCCTCCTCAAAGGCCATCTCCAGATTCCTCCTGTCCACTGCTGTTATCTTTTGTGCCCTAGCCAGACCCAGGGGAGGAGGGGTCATGACCACAGCAAAGTTATCTGCACACTGTCTCCACAGCTTAATGCACTTTGTGTGGGGCTCCAGGCAAGCCTCTCTACCTTTCCATTCTGAACCTGCAGTAGTGCCGATGGCGGTGACGGCAGCGTGCTTTGGAAAGATGGCTGGAGCTACGGGCCTGTGGGCTGGGGCAGATAAGGGGGAGACTGGCACCGTGGGCTCCTTACTCTATCTTCAGCTAGCCAGGCATCCTTGGAAGTCCCCTCTAAAGGACAGGACACCACAGACAGCCTCTGAACACTAGTGGGTTACAGTCTATATGCCAGTGAGGCTAAAGGCAAAGTGTTGGAGTCCAGACAAAGGTGGGGTGACCTTGGTAGAGAGCGAGCAGAACAGTCTCTAGAAGAAATTCTCCGTGTGAATCAGTGGGACTTTGGGGATAGGAGGCAGGGGTGCTGTGGCAAACAGGCCATGCTGACTCCCTAGAGGGCTTGTTTCTAATGGGTCAAGTTCCCCTGGGATCAAAGAAAGATATTTCCATTGGACAGAAGATTCTGTGATTCTAGAATCTGTGAACCCTGGGAGTGGATAAAAATGAGGTCTTCAAGCAAATCCAAGAGGAAGAAGGCTACAATAGCTGGTTCCAGGATGGAGACACTTGGGCCCCCTGGCACAGGGCCAGTGTGACCCTCGAAGGATGAGCCCTGGCTACACCGTGAATTCCTCCACATTCTGAGTCACATGAATACCACTGGGAACCAAGAGGCTGAGGCCCGTGTGACTCTGGAAAGACCTCAGATGATTCTGGATACATAAAATCCCTCCCCATTATTTCTCAAATGAATTCCTGTGCCTGTTTTATGGTTTGCTTTAGAAGAGCCATAAATCTCGGATTGTGCGTTTTATGGAATTTAAGATGCCTTTTATGAGCTGCTATTGGATCTCCCACCAAAATCAATCTCCTGGATACTTAATTTTAAGCAAAATTCCAGTGTCGGCTGCCTTCTCAGTTCTACCCGAAGCCTCTTCACAACCCGAGGAGCTCTGGGCCCCAGCACAATCCACCATAGAGAAAGAAGGACTCCATTATGGTCAGGTCTCATAAAATGCAGACAGTCTGGATGCATGGAGGGAAAGCCTACAGCATGGTTTAATTGAAGACAGGTTGAGTGTAAAACCACTTAATGCTGGAAGATACTTTAATTGGAACCAAGGGGCCAGCGGCTACATAAAACCCAACTAGGCTTATCAGACAAAAGCAATTCTGTGCTCTTCCAGAGAGCAGACAAGGCTGGTGTGTCTTGGAGGGAGCTGTGACAACCCCCGAGCATAGGAGATCTAGTAAAGGACTCGGGGCATTTGAGAAGACGAGAGGACAAAATGGGTTTGGGGGTGGCTGAACCTCTTGTCCTGAACTCTGTCAGTGGTGGGAAATGAAAGCTCTCTGTTTCAGTAATTCCACTTTTAAAGTGTTCGTACTTGAATGGTCCACCTCCTGGATCAAGAAAGGTGTGTGTGGACTTTTCCCTAAGCTGGCTGTTCAGTCACAGCCAAGGGCCAGACACTCGGGCCTCTGGGCCTCTGGTATACCAAGCAGGGGTTCCAAGGGTAAAGACAGGAAGTGGCCTCCACTGTGACAGTCACATTGCCAGTGTATCAGAAAAAGCTAAGCCTCCTGGTGCCACAGGTGGTGCCAAACTGCAGACATCATGAGGCAGGAAGCAGTCCCAAAAGTAAGGAAAGTGACCAAAAAGCTGGACAGCCCAGAGGCTTGAAGTCCCTGGTCTGTTCCTCTGACCTAGGGTAAGTCTCCAAATTCCCACAAACTTCAAATTGTCGCCTTTGTCTGTACAATGGGGCCCTGTCCTATCCACGGTTCCTGGCGGGGTTGGGGGTGTAGGTGTGGAAAAGCATCTTTAGAGTTACCAAGACACAAGTGAATGAGGCTACCCGCTTCAGAATGGTACAGACATAAGTGGCTGTTGTGTAGTTACTACAGGGGATCGACTTCCCCAAATGGAACTCTGTTTAAGCCAGAAAAAAAATCACCCTGGAAAATTCCAAATGAGAACAACAACAACAAAAAAAATGCACGCAGGGGTCCCCAACTTTTGTTTTTGTCTCATCGGTTTCTGATTGTGGGATGCTGGGGAGGGAACTGATAGAAAGGGACAAAGTATGTCAGTGGTGACAGAGAAGCTGTCAAGTGTGTTCCCACCCCAGCGGCAATCCCCGTGGGCCATCGTGGGGCCCACAGCTCTGCGGTGGCCCAGGCCTGGGGACAATCTCCGTGCAGGTTGGGGACCCCTGAGGGATGCGGATGCACAGTGAATATTGACATATGTATTTGCATGTGTGTCTCTCCGGCTACTCACACTGGAGAAGCTTTGTATCTATTAGAAGTTCCAGAGTCAGGAGGATCACCACCAATATTACACAGGCTACCAGGAAACTGTTGAGACTTGCACTGAGCAAAAATACCTGCCATACGGCTGCTCTCTTCCCACAGCACGGCTTCAGCCAGTCAGACCTGCGGGGACAAAAGCAAGGAGAAGAGGGGCTGAGGGGCTGAGGGGCTGAGGGGCTGAGGGGCTGAGGGGCTGAGGGGCTGAGGGGCTGAGGGGCTGAGGGGCTGAGGGGCTGAGGGGCTGAGGGGCTGAGGGGCTGAGGGGCTGAGGGGCTGAGGGGCTGAGGGGCTGAGGGGCTGAGGGGCTGAGGGGCTGAGGGGAGATCCTGGCCGCAGCCTTGCCTCAAATCAACAGCCTGGCTCCCCTGGGCTTGGGCTTCATGATGCTGAGGATGGAAGGGAGGGCCTTGCTAAAGCAAGCTAAGCAAACCCTCCACCATTGAGCTACATCAGCGGCTGGGCTTCCTGAGAGCTGCGTCTTATTCAAGAGGCCACAGGGTAGAATCATACATTGTAAAACAGTCTCATTAAGGGACACAGCTGGGTTTACTGGTTGACTTAGGGAACTTAAAGGAACTCTCTGGGATTCTTGAAAATGAGCGTGAAACTCACACCCCATAGGCGAGTCAGGCTTGCTGAGGAGGTACGGCCCATACACAAGCTGTTGCTGCTAAATTCCTCTGTGTCTGAGAACCCAGCCCATGTGCTGGCATTTGGGGGAAGCCTCTGTTTACACTCATTAACTAATGATACTGAAGCACTCAGAGGCTGGAATTAGACGGTTTTTCAGTCATAAGAGGAAGAGCTGGATTGGATCCCCACTTATCAGAGCAGATTATCTGGATATCAGTGCTACAGAGTACCGACAGCTGTTACTTGACAAAAAAAAAAATGCTATAATTGGGTAAGTATAGGAAGCATGAGTTAAAAGTTAAGTGGCCAGTTCTGTGTGGGGTGAGCTAATAACCCCTTCCTACAGTGCTGCGCTTTCCTGTGCTCCACATGGATGGCAGCTGTGGTTACCAAACTGTAGGCCAGGGCTACCTTCCGTCCCATCTCATGAGACTCACACTCTGTGTATGGGTGTCTTCTGGGAGACCTTTCTAGGGAGACGAGGCACCCCCGAGGACGGACTCTTCTGCATAGCACTGAGTCTGGAGTGCTGTAATCAAACCTCACTCATTTGCTTGTTTATGGCCCATTTCTGCCTGCCCATCTGTTTTCAGTTAGGGACCAAAGCAAACCAGGAAAGTCTTTACTTTGGGGTGTACCCCACTGCCCCGAGATCACCTACAAGGCACCCGGTCATTTTGGGACCCCTCTTCCCCATTTGGAAAGTATAGTATTTTTTTTAACTTGTAGAGTTGTTGAAAGCTAAATGAAAGAATGTATCTAACCTGAAAGCACGGTGTGGCTGAAATAGCATCATGGTGATGGTGAAGGTAATGATGATGGTGATGAAGATGATGATATCTGATGGCTCCGAGGCTTGGCCATCACCTCATACTTCCCATCTAGAAGGAGTCAATCTGCTGCAACCTGCTGCAAGGAGGACCAGTGCCCTCCTCCTGTAGACTCAGGTGTCAGTGGGCTGGGAAAGCAGCTTTGCATTTTAGCTATCCCTGAAAGAAGGATATGGGTGCTTTCAGGTGGTGACTTCTTCCTCATATTTGTGCAGAAAAAGTGCAAACACCAGAGGTGATAGCCTTGAAGAACCTGGCAGAAAATTGGGCTTGCTTAAGTCTTTCTGGAAATTTCCTAACATGTGTGGGAATGACTGATAGTCTCTGTCCTTAGCTCGGTGGCAATACAAAGACCAGATGTGGTCATCGCCAGACTTGGGAAGCAGGTCCCAGAAAGAGAAGCTTGAAGACCTGAACAGGTGATGGAGGAAGCTAAGCAGGTCATTTTGGATGGGGGAAGAAAGACGGGCATGAGTTCCTAGAAAGGCCAAGAGTGGAGGGTGAGAGAGGAGGAGACTGGCTGGGTCAGATGAGAGCATGTCTCTTCAAGAGACAAATGGAGAGCAGAGATATAAAGCCCAGTAGGAGCTGAGCCTCAGAGACCAACCATGGAGTGGGTGCTTGTGGCCCCTTGCTGTGGACCTGAAAATGCACTCTTCCTCTTTCTGACCACACTTCCTGTTTTCCTGCAGGCTCCTCCCACAGGTCAACCCAAACTAAATCCAAATAAAGCTAAGTAGAGTTGCTAGATAAATCCAAATTTCAGATAAACAATGAGCAACTTCTTAACACATGCTCCAGATACTGCAAAGAAAGGCTTCTTCTGTACTTACTGTCTGTCTTTCAGACTTTACAGAGCATTATGTATTCTAATCTGCTAGGTCTGGCAGACTTATAGCTGAGGGTCTGAAGGGGTCTGGTAAGGGTGGCTGTGATTTAGTCAGAGAAATGCAAGGAGGAAGAGGCCGCATTAATATTTGAAAAAGCGAAGCTCTTGGAAGCCGAAGGCTGATTTCTCAGTTGCACTCCAGACAGGGAAAGCAGAAGATCTTTATCACCTAGTAGTACTTTCTGAGTGATACATAGTAGCCTTTCCTGTGGCTACATGGCCCTGAGACACTGTGAAGAGCCAGGGAAACCCAGAAGAGAATCCATGAGGCCACCTGTAGGCATGAGAGGCAGCGGGAAGAACAGTGAGCCTCTACCATGTGTCAGATGGACAGCCTGTCCCCATCACCCGGAGGCTCCAGAAGTGTAACGCTGCCACCCACTGGGGTCACTAGCCCAGACCTCTTTCATGCCCCTAACACTCTTCACTGCTAAGAGCTCTGTCACTCTGCCCACCTTTCCTGTCTCACCAGCTTCCCTACCTCTTTTTCCATGTGCCCTTCTCCCCCTCTGCTTGGCCTTATTTGCTTCTTTCACGTCTGTTTGTGCCCAGCTTTCAACCTGGCACTTCTGGGGAGTTTGGGCCATCCCCTTCCCATCCCAGATTCTTCTAATAGCATGTGTTCTTTCCTAGACCACTAAGGCACCTCAGCTCCAGCCCCACGGTATCTACTCTTAGTGGCTGCTAACCCTGGTGCCATTTCACTGTCATTTGAAATGAGAGCCACTCACCTTTAGAAGCTATAAATGAAACGAGCAGCCAGGAAACCTTTTGGCCCTAGGTGATGTCCAGGGAGGAACAGGAGGCCTCACCCTCATGGTGAGAGAAAGCAACTGGACACCCACCCCCCTCCTACCTTGAAATCTGTTGAGTATGAGCCTTACTGAGAGCTTTCTGCTCTTTCTGCCTCAGAAGAGAGCTACAAGCAGCAGGAAAGAAACAATGTACTCCATGCGGTTGCAGCTTGCCTGAGGGAAGTTCAGACAGGCCACACTTTACACCAACTGTGAAAATACTGACTTTGCCTTTGAAAGAGATGAGGGCAAGTCTGGAGTCACCTGCAATCTGAGATTTCCCTGAGCCAGGGAGAGGCTCAGGCAGCTGGGAGGACAAAGGAAGGAGGCAGGGGCAGATCTGGATGTCAAATGACATTGTGCCCCCTGCATGGGCAAGGTGGGCCCTGCATCCCAAGTCAGCAAAACCAGATATATTGTAGTGGGAAAGGGGGTCAAATGAGTTGTAACTGCTGTAAGGCGATGGAGCACTTAGGGAAAGCCCAGAGCCTGTGCCCGACTCAGGAATGGTGAAGTTGAGCAGACATTTAAAACCAAGTGATCAGGTGTGCAAGACCATCCCCTGAGCCTAAGAAATCTCTACCCTGTGCTTGTAAACTGTGCTTACTTGGAAAGAATTGTCCCAGCCGGGCTTCCTGACTGTTTAGAGTCCCTCATCAAGGTTGGGAAGGACTCGGGGCCTCACCTGAGTTTTCAGGACTCCCTATTACCTGTTATATTACCTGTTATATGCAATGCTGCCTACACAGGGCGAGAATGTACACACACACACACACACACACACACACATACATACACATACATACATAGTCAAGGAAGAATAGGGAAGGGGGTCTCCATGTATTCGGCTATGGGAAAGCCCCCATTTCTTCTGGGTAAAGACTTTCTGGTATAACCTTTGGGGGAGAAGCCACCACACCCCTGTAGATAACTCCTGTGCACGGTACTTAAGTCTAATGAATGGTGCTTCCTTCTGTAGTTAGAACCTTAGGAGAGGTCGACTCTCCCTGGGAACGACTTTTAGCAATGGCAGGGGAGATCTCAAGGAGGAAGTGATGGTCAAGAAAGTTAAAGGCAGTGCCCATAGGTATCCGGAAGAAACACACAGTCCTGCCTGGTTAGTAGCAACATTCTCTTCAGGCCCAAAGGACACCAGGACATGGGCCAGGAGCTGGCTTAGGGAGGAAGGGTTTCTCTTGCATGGTGAGCAGAGCTTACTAATCACCTAGCACCTGGGCCGATGCTGCTGGGGCAACCACTCCCCATGACATGACCATCTCCTGCCAAATCCCAAAGCCATTGCAAAGCCAAGTCTACCTATCCCACTCTACTGCTGTGGCAGCTTAGCTGTGCCCGCCCAGAGCTTGGCATTCGGTCACCAGCTGCTCTCAGCCTGGGAGGAAATTCATGTTGGTCCCCTAGCTGCACAAGGAGATGGTGTTTGTACCACAGCTGAGGTGAACCTCTTTTCTCCCAGTGACCCCACAACATAGCAGTGACTTAAGAGACAAGGGAAGATACCTGCTGTAGGTAGATGACTCCAGGCAGAGAAGCCTGGAAGTGGGGGGTTGGGATCAGCATCCAGGCCAGAGATTGCTGGAAAGTCCCAAGGTTTAAGCCATACCCCAGGTCCCTTATGAAGCCACCATTTCTGGGTTAGACCCATGGTCTATAACTTCGTGAGGTGATTCCAAGGTGTGGACCATGGCTCTGCCTCTTCAGATGTGAGCACTCCTGGAGTTAGGGAAGCTAAATCCTCCCCAACACCCTCTGAATTTGGGTCTGCATTTCAGTGAGAACCCAGCTCAAGAGCGTTTTCACAGGTGACAACTATTATGGAGGATGAACTGAGGGTGTATGTGGTGTGACAGAAGCTTGGGAGCAGGACAGAGAGGGTAACCAGGGCCACCAGGAAGGAGGCTTGCCTGTGGCTACTGTTTTAACAAGAGAGACAGGGACAGGACTGTACAACTCTAAAGTGACTTCTGGTCGGGGCTCCCTAGTGGGAATGGGAACCAGCAGTGAGGCTGAACCTGCAGGTTCCTGCCTGGCCCCAGGTTTAGAATCCCAAGCAGTGGATCACTCCTTGTGAAATGCAAGTGACTCAGACATTCCAAGGAGAGTGTGTGTTCCCTCTCCGTGGAAAGGTATACTCCAAGAATACGGTGTTTCCCGTTTTTATAACCCGGTTTGCGTGGTTAATTAAAGAACTGACTGGGCTGAAGCCGGGACACAGACTGGAAAATAACTGCTTTCAGGCAGCCTCAGCCCATCAAAGTCCCGGAGTGGTGTTATCCCTGGAGTTGCCACCAGAGGGCAGGCGTGCCCCTATTTCCCAACATGTGCTACAAAAGCCAGGGGCAGCTCTGCGGAGGGCTTAGGCTGCCCAAATCGTGAATACCAACAGATGGGCCTGCTGGCGGGTGGTATTCCAGAGAAGTTCCGGCACCCCTCACGAGGCCTCAGAGGAGTCCGGGGGTGGAAAGCAGGTGAGCGCCGGTGCGGCTTCTGCTTTATATTCTTAGTTGTTTGTGGTAACAATTTGATAGAATAAATTCTAGAATATGAAAATGGAGTTTGGCAAATCTCCAAAGGCTCTTTTATGGGAGGTCAGGCCATAGGAGTGGCCTGGAAGGCAGGCAGGCAAGATCAGTTCAGGTAGTGTTCCCAAGCTTGACAAAGAAACAGCCTCATCTTAAAGGCGAAGTATGGACCAATCAGGGCTGGGCTTGCGTTGCTCCTCCAGGGCCAAGCCTCTTCCATCCTACAACCCTCTATGCACTCAGAGGAAACGTTGTTCTCCTGGTGTGAGCCTGTGGGGATGGTGGGGACTCTCCAGTTATCCTAAAACGGTTCTTCACAGGCAATGAAGATGGTTTCTCTAGTGTCCGGGGCAGAAGACCTCGTTAGTTGCACATTTGGATTGTTGTCCATTAAGTTCCCAAAGAAAAGATCTGTGGGGAGGTCGGAATGAGTCTAGAAGCCAGTTGGTAGGAGCGACGGAGATGAAGCCTGGAGCACCAGGCGTTAGCCCCCTGTCTGGCCTGCAGGAGGCTTCTCCCCCAGTGGCTCAGAAGATTCCTCAGAGCAGAGCTCTCCAATAATTGACAAAAACAATAACCATTTGCCACACAACCCCCCACCATAGACATAACACCACAACTCTGCATTTAAGGTCTCAGGAGATGCAGAGACTCCTTGGCCCTCATGGAGACCCCCTGCCTAGCTCCTTAAACTTACTCTTAAGGGTCACTGTGCTTGTTAGCGGTTTGTTAACCCAACCCAAGCTGGGGCCACCTTGAGAAAATGCCGAGAAAAGCACCAGGGCAGCTAGGGCGCAGGGTCGGCTGACACTCGCCAGCTACCCACAACACCCGCCACAGGATCTTAAGACTTCTGGTGAGTGGAACACAGCTTCTGCTCCAATCCAATTGCGCGTGGGACCTGAGACTGCATTAGTTAGGGAAGCAGAAACCGGCCTGAGTAGGGCCACAGGCCTCATCCGGCCGGATCAGCACCAGCGTAGCTAGAGCGCAGGGTCGGCTGACACCCGCCAGCTACCCACGACCCCCCGCCACAGGATTTTGAGACTGCTGGTGAGTGGAACACAGCTTCTGCTCCAGTCCAATCACGCGGGACCTGAGACTGCTTTGGTTGGGGAGGCAGAAATCCGGCCTACGTAGGGCCACAAGCCTCTTCCGGTCAGAAAAGCACCGGGGTAGCTAGGGCGCAGGGTTGGCTGACACTCGCCAGCTACCCACAACACCCGCCACAGGATCTTAAGACTTCTGGAGAGTGGAACACAGCTTCTGCTCCAATCCAATTGCGCGCGGGACCAGAGACTGCATTAGTTAGGGAAGCAGAAAACCGGCCTGAGTAGGACCACAGGCCTCTTCCGGCTGGACCAGCACCGGGGTACCGCCAGCTACCCACGACCCCTGCCACAGGATTTTGAGACTGCTGGTGAGTGGAACACAGCTTCTGCTCCAATCTTTAAACAGTGACAACGACAACAACTAACCCCAGAGATTACCAGATGGCGAAAGGTAAACGTAATAATCTTACTAACAGAAACCAAGACCACTCACCATCATCAGAACCCAGCACTCCCACTTCACCCAGTCCAGGGCACCCCAACACACCGGAAAAGCTAGACACGGATCTAAAAGCATATCTCCTGATGATGGTAGAGGACTTCAAGAAGGACTTTAATAACACACTTAAAGAAATACAAAGGAACACTGGTAAACAGGCAGAAGACACTAAAGAGGAAGCACAAAAATCCCTTAAAGAATTGCAGGAGAACACTGCTAAAGAGTTACAAATCCTTAAAGAAAAACAGGATAACATAATCAAACAGGTAGAAGTCCTTACAGAAAAACAGGAAAACACATCCAAACAGATGATGGAAATGAACAAAACCATACTAGACCTAAAAAGGGAAGTAGACACAATAAAGAAAACCCAAAATGAGGCAACACTGGAGATAGAAACCCTAGGAAAGAAATCTAGAACCATAGATACCAGCATCAGCAACAGAATACAAGAGATGGAAGAGAGAATCTCAGGTGCAGAAGATTCCATAGAGAACATCGGCACAACAATCAAGGAAAATGTAAAATGCAAAAAGATCCTAACTCAAAACATCCAAGAAATCCAGGACACAATGAGAAGACCAAACCTACGGATAATAGGAGTGGATGAGAATGAAGATTTTCAACTCAAAGGACCAGCAAACATCTTCAACAAAATTATAGAAGAAAACTTCCCAAATCTAAAGAAAGAGATGCCCATGAACATACAAGAAGCCTACAGAACTCCAAATAGACTGGACCAGAAAAGAAATACCTCCCGACACATAATAATCAGAACAACAAATGCTCTAAATAAAGATAGAATACTAAAAGCAGTAAGAGAAAAAGGCCAAGTAACATATAAAGGCAAGCCTATCAGAATTACACCAGATTTTTCACCAGAGACTATGAAAGCCAGAAGATCCTGGACGGATGTTATACAGACACTAAAAGAACACAAATTCCAGCCCAGGCTACTATACCCAGCCAAACTCTCAATTAACATAGATGGAGAAACCAAAGTATTCCACGACAAAACCAAATTCACACATTATCTCTCCACGAATCCAGCCCTTCAAAGGATAATAACAGAAAAAAAAAAACAATACAAGGACAGGAACCACGCCCTAGAAACAACAAGAAGGTAATCCCTCAACAAACCTAAAAGAAGACAGCCACAAAAACAGAATGCCAACTTTAACAACAAAAATAACAGGAAACAACAATTACTTTTCCTTAATATCTCTTAATATCAATGGACTCAACGCCCCGATAAAAAGACATAGACTAACAAACTGGCTACACAAACAAGACCCAACATTTTGCTGCTTACAGGAAACTCATCTCAGAGAAAAAGATAGACACTACCTCAGAATGAAAGGCTGGAAAACAATTTTCCAAGCAAATGGTATGAAGAAACAAGCTGGAGTAGCCATTCTAATATCTGATAAGATTGACTTCCAACCCAAAGTCATTAAAAAAGACAGGGAGGGACACTTCATACTCATCAAAGGTAAAATCCTCCAAGAGGAACTATCAATCCTGAATATCTATGCTCCAAATACAAAGGCAGCCACATTCATTAAAGAAACTTTAGTAAATCTCAAAGCACACATTGCACCTCATACAATAATAATGGGAGACTTCAACACACCACTTTCACCAATGGACAGATCATGGAAACAGAAACTAAACAGGGACACAGAGAAACTAAGAGAAATTATGAATCAAATGGATCTGGCAGATATCTACAGAACATTCTATCCTAAAACAAAAGGATATACCTTCTTCTCAGCACCTCATGGCACCTTCTCCAAAATTGACCACATAATTGGTCACAAAACAGGCCTCAACAGATACAAAAATATTGAAATTGTCCCATGCATCCTATCAGATCACCATGGACTAAAGCTGATCTTCAATAACAAAATAAATAATAGAAAGCCAACCTTCACATGGAAACTGAACAACACTCTTCTCAATGATACCTTGGTCAAGGAAGGAATAAAGAAAGAAATTAAGGACTTTTTAGAGTTCAATGAAAATGAAGCCACAACATACCCAAACTTATGGGACGCAATGAAAGCATTTCTAAGAGGAAAACTCATAGCTCTGAGTGCCTCCAAAAGGAAACTAGAGAGAGCACACATTAGCAGCTTGACAACACACCTAAAAGCACTAGAACAAAAGGAAGCAAATTCACCCAAGAGGAGTAGACGGCAGGAAATAATCAAACTCAGGGGTGAAATCAACCAAGTGGAAACAAGAAAAACTATTCAAAGAATCAACCAATCAAGGAGCTGGTTCTTTGAGAAAATCAACAAGATAGATAAACCCTTAGCCAGACTCACTAGAGGGCACAGGGAAAGCATCCTAATTAACAAAATCAGAAATGAAAAAGGAGACATAACAACAGATCCTGAAGACATCCAAAACACCATCAGATCCTTCTACCAAAGGCTATACTCAACAAAACTGGAGAACCTGGATGAAATGGAGAAGTTCCTAGACAGATACCAGGTACCAAAGTTGAATCAAGATCAGGTTAATGATCTAAACAGCCCTATATCCCCCAAAGAAATAGAAGCAGTCATTAATAGTCTCCCAACTCAAAAAAGCCCAGGACCAGATGGGTTTAGTGCAGAGTTCTATCAGACCTTCAAAGAAGATCTAATCCCAGTTCTTCACAAACTATTCCACAAAATAGAAACAGAAGGTACTCTACCCAACTCATTCTATGAAGCCACAATTACTCTGATACCTAAACCACAAAAAGACCCAACAAAGATAGAAAACTTCAGACCAATATCCCTTATGAATATTGATGCAAAAATCCTCAATAAAGTTCTTGCTAACCGAATCCAAGAACACATCAAAACAATCATCCATCCTGACCAAGTAGGTTTCATCCCAGGGATGCAGGGATGGTTCAATATACGGAAATCCATCAACGTAATCCAGTATATAAACAAACTCAAAGACAAAAACCACATGGTCATCTCGTTAGATGCGGAAAAAGCATTTGACAAGATCCAACACCCATTCATGATAAAAGTCTTGGAAAGATCAGGAATTCAAGGCCCATACCTAAACATGATAAAAGCAATCTACAGCAAACCAGTAGCCAACATCAAAGTAAATGGTGAGAAGCTTGAAGCAATCCCTCTAAAATCAGGGACTAGACAAGGCTGTCCACTTTCTCCATACCTATTCCACATTGTACTTGAAGTCCTAGCCAGAGCAATTCGACAACAAAAGGAGATCAAAGGGATACAAATTGGAAAAGATGAAGTCAAAATATCACTTTTTGCAGATGATATGATAGTATATATAAGTGACCCTAAAAATTCCACCAGAGAACTCCTAAGCCTGATAAACAGCTTTGGTGAAGTAGCTGGATATAAAATTAACTCAAACAAATCAATGGCCTTTCTCTACACAAAGAATAAACAGGGTGAGAAAGAAATTAGGGGAACAACACCCTTCTCAATAGTCACAAATAATATAAATTATCTTGGCGTGACTCTAACTAAGGAAGTGAAAGATCTGTATAATAAAAACTTCAAGTCTCTGAAGAAAGAAATTATAGATCTCAGAAGATGGAAAGTTCTCCCATGCTCATGGATTGGCAGGATCAACATTGTAAAAATGGCTATCTTGCCAAAAGCAATCTACAGATTCAATGCAATCCCCATCAAAATTCCAAATCAATTCTTCAACGAATTAGAAAGTGCAATCTGCAAATTCATCTGGAATAACAAAAAACCTAGGATAGCAAAAACTCTTCTCAAGGATAAAAGAACCTCTGGTGGAATCACCATGCCGGACCTAAAGCTCTACTACAGAGCAATTGTGATAAAAACTGCATGGTACTGGTATAGTGACAGACAAATAGACCAATGGAATAGAATTGAAGACCCAGAAATGAACCCACACACCTACGGTCACTTGATCCTCGACAAGGGAGCTAAAAACATCCAGTGGAAGAAAGACAGCATTTCAACAAATGGTGCTGGCACAACTGGTTGTTAACATGTAGAAGAATGCGAATCGATCCATTCCTATCTCCTTGTACTAAGGTCAAGTCTAAGTGGATCAAGGAACTTCACATAAAACCAGAGACACTGAAACTTATAGAGGAGAAAGTGGGGAAAAGCCTTGAAGATATGGGCACAGGGGAAAAATTCCTGAATAGAACAGTAATGGCTTGTGCTGTAAGATCGAGAATTGACAAGTGGGACCTCATGAAACTACAAAGCTTCTGCAAGGCTAAAGACACCATCAATAAGACAAAAAAACCACCAACAGATTGGGAAAGGATCTTCACCTATCCTAAATCAGATAAGGGACTAATATCCAATATATATAAAGAACTCAAGAAGGTGGACTCCAGAAAGTCAAATAACCCCATTAAAAAATGGGGCTCAGAACTGAACAAAGAATTCTCACCTGAGGAATACCGAATGGCAGAGAAACACCTGAAAAAATGTTCAACATCCTTAATCATCAGGGAAATGCAAATCAAAACAACCCTGAGATTCCACCTCACACCAGTCAGAATGGCTAAGATCAAAAATTCAGGTGACAGCAGATGCTGGCGAGGATGTGGAGAAAGAGGAACACTCCTCCATTGTTGGTGGGATTGCAAGCTTGTACAACCACTCTGGAAATCAGTCTGGCGGTTCCTCAGAAAATTGGACATAGTACTACCGGAGTATCCAGCAATACCTCTCCTGGGCATATATCCAGAAGATGTCCCAACCGGTAAAAAGGACACATGCTCCACTATGTTCATAGCAGCCCTATTTATAATAGCCAGAAGCTGGAAAGAACCCAGATGTCCCTCAACAGAGGAATGGATACAGAAATTATGGTACATTTACACAATGGAGTACTACTCAGCTATTAAAAAGAATGAATTTATGAAATTCCTAGCCAAATGGATGGACCTGGAGGGCATCATCTTGAGTGAAGTAACACAATCACAAAAGAACTCACACAATATGTATTCACTGATAAGTGGATATTAGCCCAAAACTTAGGATACCCAAGATATAAGATACAATTTGATAAACGCATGAAACTCAAGAAGAATGAAGACCAAAGTGTGGACACTGTGCACCTTCTTAGAATTGGGAACAAAACACCCAGGGAAGGAGTTACAGAGACAAAGTTCGTAGCTGTGATGAAAGGATGGACCATTTAGAGACTGCCGTATCCAGGGATCCATCCCATAATCAGCTTCTAAACGCTGACACCATTGCATACACTAGCAAGATTTTGCTGAAAGGACCCAAATATAGCTGTCTCTTGTGAGACGATGCCGGGGCCTAGCAAACACAGGAGTGGATGTTCACAGTCAGCTATTGGATGTATCACAGGGCTCCCAATGGAGAAGCTAGAGAAAGTACCCAAGGAGCTAAAGGGATCTGCAACCCTATTGTTGGAACAACATGATATACTAACCAGAACCCCGGAGCTCTTGTCTCTAGCTGCATATGTATCGAAAGATGGCCTAGTCGGCCATCAATGGAAAGAGAGGCCCATTGGACTTGCAAACTTTATATGCCCCAATATAGGGGAATGCCAGGGCCAAAAGAATGGGAATGGTTGGGTAGGGAAGTGGGGGGCGCTATGGGGGACTTTTGGGATAGCATTGGAAATGTAATTGAGGAAAATATGTAATAAAAATATTAAAAATCCAAAAAAAAAAAAAACATGGTAAAAAAAAAAAAAAAAAAAAAAAAGAAAATGCCTCCATTATCCTGGCCTGTAGGCAAGTTTGGAGGGGCATCTTCTTGATTAACGAATGACAGCCCTGGGTAGTGCTATCCCTGGACAGGTGGTTCTGCCTTTAATCCCAGCCCTTGGGAGGCAGAAGCAGGTGTCTCTCTGCTAGATCAAGGCCAGCCTGGTCTACAGAGCTAGTTCTAGGACAGCCAGGGCTACACTGAGAAACCTTGTCTCTAAAAACAAAACAAAACCAAAGAGCAGGCTGAGTGAGTTAAGAACAAGCCAGTTGGTGCCGTTTCTCGGTGGCCCTGTTTCAGTTCCTGCATCTATGTCCCTTCCTTGAGTTCCTGCTACAGCTTGTCTCGATTGTGGACTCCAAACTGTAAGGTGTGATAAGCATTCTCCTCCCCAAGCTGCTTTTGGTCACGGTGATCATAATAGCACTGGAAAAACAAACTGGGACAGTCATGTGACTGATGCCCCCTGAGATTCCCAGTAAACCTCTCTTTCCATTCTCAGAGTGGTCTAGTTCAGTGGCCCCTCTGCAGTATCTCAGCGTGAGGGATGAACAATCTGGCAATAGTTAAAGGCTGCTAAACACAGAGCTAACAATAAATAGATGGGGCTGGGAGGATGGCTCACTGGATAGAGCGCCAGTCATGCAAGCATGAGGAGCTGACTTCTCGCCCTAGCACCCATGTAAGAAGCCAGCCAGGCAGAGACAGGCAGCTTCCTGGGGCCTGCCAACCTGCAGGCCTTGTCTCCTCTCCTCAGTGAGTTTAGGCTCACTGTGAGACCCTGCTTCAGAATATGCACTGGAGAATGATTCAGGAAGACATCTGGCATTGACCTCTTGCCTCTGCTTGCATGTGAACACACATGTACATACATTAAAAACATAAAAGAAGGCTCAGAAGAGGGCTGGGGATACCTTAGTGGCAAAAACACTTGCCTAAGCATGTGTGAGCCCTAGGTCCAGTCCCTGGTACCATGCCCACAAATATCAAACATGAAACGTGGAACGAATCAGCCTGCGTCACCAAACCCCACTGTAGCCTTGGATCTGATCACATGTTGTCATGCCAGGAAATCTCAAAGGACACTTCCCCAAACGCCCTAGCTTGGAGCTGAGACACTAACTGTTATAAATTACAGTGTTTCAAGTCTATTTGCAACACCTTCTGCTGTTAGAGAAACACAATGGCTTAACTACAGGAAATAGAAACTTTTAATATTTTTCTATTGTCTTTTCTCAGTACATTTAGGTTACATTATAGAACCATTACATTAGAATGTTTTTTTGAAAAAAAGAATTACTTATTTTATGTATATGAGCACACTGTAGCTGTCTTTAGACACACCAGAAGAGGGCATCAGATCCCATTACAGATGGCTGTGAGCCACCATGTGGTTGCTGGGAATTGAATGCAGGACCTCTGGAAGAGCAGTCAGTGCCCTTAATCACTGAGCCATCTCTCTGGCCCAGAATGGGTGGTTTTTAAAATTGCTCATTAAGAGTTAAGATGCCAAAACTTTGTTTCAGTATTGCTAAAGACCTGGCACTCAAAAGCAGAGGTAGGCAGTCCTCTGAGAGTTCAAGGCCAGCCTGGTCTACATAATGAGACCCTTTTCCAAAAATAAAAATCATTAAAGGAATCTTGGCTTTGGGTCAGGACAGACTCTCCAAAACTCTGAAACAGCCCTAAACACACTCTGTCATTCTGTGTGATGTATTTATGTGAGGTGACTGTCTCAACATTGGAAATTTAAAAAAAAATCTAACTATTGAAGATGTTCTACCCTAGAGTATCAAAGATTCAGTCAAGATTTAATTCTTTCTGTAAACATAAACAGATACCTTCATCTCATTAGTATGTAAATTTTCTTTAGTCTTTCATGAGAAATTATATGTCTACCAGAGAATTGTTTTAAATAAATTCCTTTACGATTTATCATCAGTAAATGTTTGATTTGTATACCTACTTTACATTCCTATGTGCCTATGGTTCTATAATGGGTTCTTTGTTCTTTGCTTATAAGTGGGGAAGGTTTAAGGAGGCCAGGTCTGGCTCTCAGGCTCTGCTTCTACGATGCTGACCCCTGGTGCCCTGGAAACCACTGGAGTTGGTGGTGACTTGGACATCAGCATGTCCTTCTCAGCCCTCTGTTTCTCTTTGCAGACATCAGGAACACAGTCGGAGAAGGCCATGAGGATGACAGAAACCCAACTCTCACTCATCTATGTTTCACTGTTGTTGGCTCAACAGACACATGCATGGAATGTTCTATGCACGAGGCACTGTTCTGGGCACTTCAAAGGTTAATCTAGAGCCGAGTGGTGGTGCCTGCCTTTAATCCTAGTCCTAGGGAGGCAGAGGCAGGCGGGTCTCTGTGAGTTTGAGGCCAGCCTGGTCTACATGGCAAGTTCTAGGACAGCCAGAGCTACATATAAAACCTTGAAATTATATGTATACCAGAGAATCGTTTTAAATAAATTCCTTTATGATTTATCATCAGTAAATGAATCAGCTACATATGAAGTCTTGAAAATGAACAGACAGACAAATGAGGGACAGGAGAAGACGTGTTTGGCTCTGGTGGTAATTAGTGTCTCCTAACCCCAGCCACATGTTGACTAAATCATGAGTCCAATCTTTTGTGCCTTAGTTTGTTAATCTTAAAAATGGGATCCCTGCCTTTGCAGAGGTGCTGGGAGGATCTGAAATGTTAAAGCCAGCATACAACGAAGCTAGCATGTGTCAGGACAACGATAGTTTCCATACATGCCTTAGCAGGCTCTGGCAAGAGGCAGAATACACATCGTTCTAAATCTAGACACTGTGCAGAGTGTTGAGCACATGAGAAGAAGGGAGCCTTCCTCTCCACAGGGCCTGGATCCTTGGAAATGAACTGTGACTTGCAGTGGGCTCCTAGCCCTAGACTACTCTAGAGACAATGCAGCCAGGAGAGATGAGTTCATCTAAGCAAGACTTTCCCAAAGAGACACAATCCTGTCCTGGTGAGATTGTCCATCCAGTGCCCACAGGGACACCCTTTATCTGAATGTCAGAGATGGAGCTCCTCGCCCTCCTGGGGTGAGCCAGGACAGCAGGGAGAGCAGTCACACTTCAGCTTCATCTCCTTGACCTGATTCCAAGAGGCGACCCATAACTGCACACACACAGTCCCAGAACACATGCACGTGCTTCAGAAAGCCAGCCCTCGAGAGGCTTCTCACCCAGCCCTTTGAGGAAGTGAATGCATTTCCATTTCTAGGTAGGCAGCTTCAGTTCTGCACTCAGTGCTGAAGGTTCACACCACTGCCCCCAGGAAAAGGCAGGAAGCGGTGTGCAGCTGGGACCGCCAGAGGCTAACATGTGCTTGTCCCATAATCTTACATCTCTTGAGTCTGAGAGAGGCCTCACAGTGTGGTGGAAAAAGCATGGAGTGGAGAGACAGGAAATGCCCTCTGCTTGGCAGGATGCTAAACTCCTCTAACCTCTGCCCCCTCTTAGGGGTCTAAGGACATTGCCCACGCATCTCTGAACAGGTAACAGGCAGGAAGGATGTGGTCAAAGTGGTCCTGACTCTTGACAAGGGCTTCGGGTTCACCGAAGGGAGAGAAGGATGCTGTTAGACTAGAGGCTCTCTGCAACTCAGAGAGCCCTCAATTCGGTGAACTGGCCACACATTTAAGGACTTCTTTATGCTAGGTTTTGCAGCTAGGGCCACTTGATGAGCTCAGCTCCCTGACACAGTGGGAAGAAGCTGTAAATTCAGGATCCTGGATGCCTCCTCAGGTGACTGAGGCTCTCTTGTTGGACACCATAACCCTGCATAAAACTGCTTGAGTTCCAGTCCTGACTTCCTTTGGTGATGAACAGCAATGTGGAAGTGTAAGCTGAATAAACCCTTTCCTCCCCAACTTGCTTCTTAGTCATGATGTTTGTGCAGGAATAGAAACCCTGACTAATAGATATACAAGCAGTTAGTCAGAGGTGTACAGGTGGCACTTTGACCTGTGGGTACGAGAAGCCTGGTGCCATTCCTACCCCTGTTCCTTTGTTCTTCCTCAGCTCCACACAGATCAGCTTATAACCACTCTCCAGGGGAACTGGCTTTCCTGTGCCATCTGATCAGACTGCTGCCTGTTCATCACTCAGCTGGCCATTCAAGTCAGTCTTTTATTCTGCTCGCATGCCCTCTATCCCAGACTCAGTTGACCTGGTTCTTGCTAGAGGAACTTCCTGGCTCAGGGCTGAGGTTAGATGTGCGTTAGTAGAGCTCAGAGGTTGTCCAAGGCTGGGAATTTATTGTTTTCCCAATTAATGACAGCATGGATGGAGGGGGCTGTGGAAGTGTGGGGGTGGAGGGACAGGAGGTTTCTGGAGAGCGCCTCCTTAAGGTATTCTGAGAAGATACTATTTTTAGGCTGTGGCTTAATAGGCCCCTACTCCTCCCTTCTCTTTGCTCCCAGCTATTGCTTGCTGTCATATCTTAAATTATTTCAGTCCTTATTTAGAGGTGTTTGCTATCTTGGGTCTGTCTTTTTTTTCTAAGTTGACATCTCAAAAAATATCCCTGGGCCCCATCATGTTGCCTTGCACTGACTCTGGAATTCTGGAGAAGTGTGCTGTTCGTCTCATCTCCCGTTAAGCCTGTTGGAGACCCACACTTCTTCCAGGCTTCTCCTGTCTGGGAGTCCAGTTAACGAATGGAAATTAGATCTCCCTTTTAATTGTGTCTGTGCATGTGTGCGTGCACATGTGTGTATGCATGTGTGCACATGTGTGTGTGAGTGTGTGTACATGCACATAGGTGATGCTGGGCACATGTGAAGGTCGGAGGTCAACTTGGCTTAGTTCTTTCTTTCTATTGTGTGGGTTCTGGGGATCAAACAAAGGTTGTCAGATTCTGCAGTAAGCACCATTACCAGCCAACCCCAAACTGGCTCTCTTTAGGCTGTGGTATATGGTATATGAGTGTCCCACATCTACATAGCAATGTACCATTCAAAAGGTGGGTCCAATCAGCCTAGGCATAGTCCCACATCCTTTGCCATGAGACTCAATTCTAGCTCATAAGACATGAGGCAAGAACAGCTGGAAGCTTCTGGGAAGGATCTATGTTGTTCTCAAGCCAATTATGGGCAGCCTTTCTCGATTGCGAGATACAAATGAGAATGCATGACTACCACAGACAGCCCTTGTGCCAACTGTGAAGCCACTTTTGGCATCGGGATGAAGCCAGGACTGTTGACAGCAGTGATGGGAGAATCTGGCCCTCACTAACACTCATGGGCTCTCTGGACCAACCTCAGAGCTGCCTTAGCAGTGGGTTCCATATTACAGAGGCCAGTGAGTTTGAGTGGACTTTCTGTTATTCATAGACCACAGTAGCTAGCTGCCGGTAGACAGTCCTTGGAGGAAGACTGTGGAGTAGACAATGAAGACAATACAAATATCCGTGACTTGGTAACAGAGACTGAAGGCATGAGGGAAGAAAAACCAAGTCTCACAGCATTTTGCTGTCACACGGTTTTGCGGTTGGAGCTGACACCTCTGCCTCCCCTTCTCCCTGCTCCCCAGACTGTCTGCTCACCTCTGTGGATTCACATGGAGGTCTGTGTCATCACTCCTGAAGGAGGGAGACATCTGGTTGAGAGGCGAGCAGACACGGGGAGGGAAAGGAAGATGGTAAGCTGCCAGGATTTGACAGGCAGCTCCTTGGTTTGAGTTGCGGACCTGGATGCAGGGAGGTGAACTCGAGAAGCAGACAGAACTAGAATAGAGGGGGTAAGAAGTGCACAGCCAGCAATGATCGGGAGTTGGGAGTCAAGGGAGAAGGGAATGTTCCATCCTCACCCAGCGGAACCCACACTGTGTGCAATCCTGCTTTACGGGTGCCCCTGGCATGGTGTTCCTATAGTGGGCACCTTTGGCAGTAGCAGGACTTCCATGGGCACCAGAGTGAGAATGAGAGCAAGTCAGAGTGTGGGAGAACAAGGTCATCAACTGCATGGTGACTGTGTGTGACTGACCGACTTCAGGTAGTTTAGAGGTGCCATGAAAGCATTGGTGGGAAGGGGGCTCAGGGCCACTGGAAGCGAGCTTAGGTTGTGGTTTATTTTGGCAACTGAAGGATCAAGACCAGGCAACTTCTATGCCCCATTGGTTTGGGTCATTTCTACTTTGAAGACAGAGTCTTTGGGTGGTGGGGGTGGGGTATGCTGTATTTGAGACTGCCATAGTGGGTAGGTAGTGGCTCTTCTGTCTGGATTTGAGCACCATCACCATAAAGGCTATAAAAGAGAATTATCCAGGTAAAGATGAGAACATTTCTTCTTTCAAAGATGCAGCTAACCCAGGACAAGAAGACTAGATCATTCCGTTGACATTAGTCAAAGGCATTTGGGGATCCCTAAGAAGATCGAGAAAGAACTTGGGAGTTTGAAAGGGAGACTTGGAATAGACACGTGGCTTTGATCTCCACTAGCTGAAAACTTACAGAGATGGATAAAATTACCCAGAGTGTAGAAAAAGGGTAGTGATAATGTGTGTGTGTGTGTGTGTGTGTGTGTGTGTGTGTGTGTGTGTGTGTGTGAACTCCAATCATTAAGGAACAAGCAGATGACAACCTGTTAAGGCTTAGAAGGCACAGTGGCTGAGGACAATCTTCTGATGGCAGCCATGGGGACACCATGCCAAGACGGAGGCAATGACAGAGACTTCCTGTGGCGAGGGGATGTGGATGCCTACGTTACTTACTTATTTTTCTTATTGAGAGTAAATATTTGACAAAACAAAACAAAAGAGAAGAAAGCTTATTGTGACTCAGCAGTCAAATGGAAATATAGAGGACATTATGGTGAAGAAGCCATGGAGGTGGGAATGTGGGGCAAAGAGGAACTGGGCACTCTGCTGGCTTCTCCCTTCCCCCTTCTTATTCAGTTTAGGACTTCAACTCATGAGGGGGGTGTCACTTACATTCAGGGTGGACATTACCTCTTCAGTTAACCTTCTCCTAACCTCCTCATAGAAACTCCTAGAGATGTGTCTCCCAGGTGATTTTACACCCTAACAAGTTGGAATCAAGATCAGGCACCATGCCCTTGACAACAGTGGTGTGGCACTGTGGAGGCTGCAGCCAGGCTGTAGCAGACTGAGGAGTGCAGCAGAAGTCACTGAAGCTTGCAGAGAGGAAGAGAGAGTGATGGAGGCCGGGATGTAGAGAAGAGGTTAGGACAGAGGAGAGTGGAGCGCTGCAGACATGGGGAGGCTGCAGCTGATGGAGAGAGTTTTCTGGGAAGAAGAAGGTGATAGCATCTGATGAGTCCAGGCCTGGAAGGGAAGAAGGAAGAGTCTGGGGGCGCAGTGCGTGCCATCTGGAGATGTCCTACTTTGATGGGACTGCAGGAGGGAAGGTCATTGCTGAGGGTGGTAAGGACTGAAAAGGAACAGCCTGAGAGGACGGCAAAATCAAGGAGGCTCGGTGGAGTCTGAGGCAGTGCGGTCTGCACAGGAGTCTGCTTTTCCTCTTCAAGCCCCAAGCTGCCTGCTGTAGAGGTGAATCCCCTAGGCAACAGACAGCTCTCCAGTTTAGATCATGGCAGGCAAGTGTCTTAGACCCTGACTGTCTCCTTGATTGGACTTAGAGATGTAGAGGACATTCTATAGTAGAATACACCCCTGGATGTGTCTGTGAGGGTGTTTCTAGGTCTTTCTGGGGTATTTGTTACGTTAATGAAAACTTGAAACACAGACTTCTCAGCCGGGTGGAGGCTGGCTCCTCACCTGTGCCTGCAGCTCAGTCTGAATGAGGAGGACAGCCTATCTTACCTCACAGGATCCCACACTTACAAACTCTCAAACCACACCACACCACTCACCCTTAGGACGGCTAGGGTTCAAAAATGGTGAATAACAATAGTTGGTGCACACACAGGGCCACAGAACACTCACGCATGGCTGGTGGGAGGCGTAAGATGGCACAGCTGCTGTGGAAAATGGTAATTCTGCATGATGCAATTGTCCATGAGAAGATGAGCCAACATGTAGAATATACAAAACCGGAACGCTATCCTGGTTAAAAGGAAGGGAATTGGGGCCCATGCTATACCATGTGTGAACTCATGGACGGTATTCTTACCTCGGGAGCTGGAGGAAAACCCTTCACACTGTGCATTAGAATTCTTAGAGCGCGCACTGCCTACCGTCCCCTCCAGCCCTAACTATCTCAGAGTCTGGGAAACTAAACACCCACTGTCACCACACCCCCGGGACCTGAATACAGGGCAGATGAGTCACTGGGCAGCTACACATTAGGGTTCCTGAGGTCCTTTGGTTTCCTACAGAAAAGATCTATTCCTAGCTGTGTTGCTTCTCTCAGCAGGAAGAGGTCTCACTGACAAGAAGTAACCCTGACCTCAGTAAGCAGGAACTTTATGCTTGGATTGTGTTGCTCTGGAAAGCGCCAGGTTGAAAACTCAGGTGAGAACCAAACCAAGAGCCAAGGACAGCCTGGCTCCACCACAGCACACTTTTGCTTGGTCCGTTTTATCTGGGCTTCTGATAGAAGCCTGGCTTTTCCTTGCTCTAGGATATAGTCTGGCTGCCACAGAGGTCCCACGAGGGCTCTCCAAATCCTTGCCCTAGGCTCCCTATTACATAACAACAGCAACATTGGGGAACACACTTGGAGAGGCAAGTCAAAGACCTCTCTGCCCTGCGGGGGGGGGGGGGGGGAGGTGCGGGGGGGGGGGGTGGGAAGGTGCGGGGGGGGGGGCGGGTGAAGACCTCCAGACGACCAATCCAGACAGGCATTGAATGGTTGAGCCAGGTGTCTGGCAACCTGGGGAGTGAGAGGCGTCCTGGTGTGGTACAGCTGTGTGGGGCACGCCCACCGAGTGGTAAAATCACGGCGCAGTAACAGGAGCAAGTGTGAGTTCTGAACCAGAGCTTTTAAAGGTTTTCCTATCTCTTTCCATGCTAGGTAACTATGAACTCCAACTGGGCTTGATCAAGATCAGGCCAGGGCAGAAGGGCCAGCACATTTTTCTATTAACAGAGGCTGCACTACTGTGTTTGACCACCAGGGAGCAATAGCACAGTGACTCTCTGGGTGCTCAGAGAAAGGCCTGCTGACTAGTGACCCGGACTTCATTGAGCTGAACTTTAGGAAGGGCAGCAGCAGAGAAATGGGCTCAGCTTTGTGGTCCTTTTGAGCATTGGCGGACACTGCTGCATAATCCATATATACACACAGCTGGTCCTGGCTCTGGGCCCTTCTGGACTTAGCTCAGTCTTTAAGCCACAGAGGACTAGGAAAAAGCAGGCTCTGCGGCCTGATTTTGGTTGCTTAGTCAATACTGCTATGGCAGACATGTCTCAGAAAAGTCTGTCCTTCCTTCCTTCCTTCCTTCCTTCCTTCCTTCCTTCCTTCCTTCCTTCCTTCCTTCCTCCCTTCCTTCCTTCCTTCCTTCCTTCCTTCCTTCCTTCCCTCCCTCCCTCCATGTGTCTTGCATGATGTATGCATGTGTGTGTGATGGTATGTGTACCCATGTTACATGTGGAGGTCAGAGCAGGATGACAGGCATGTTCCGTGGATCTCTGCTTTACTAAGACAGGGTCTCTCATTGGACCAGAAGCTCACCATTTTGGCTAAGCTCTCTGGTCAGTAAGTTCTCTGCATAGGGTCTACTTTTTTTTTTACTCCCTGGGGTTTCAGGCACATACAGCCATGTAGGGTTGGGTGCTGGAGATTCAAGCCCGGGTCCTCATGCAGAATATGTATTCTTACTGACTAAGGCATCTCCCCGTTCCCTTCAGAGATTTTTTTTTTCCTATCAATTTGCTTGTCATTTTCTTCTAGGGTCCTGCTAGCTGTGTTCGCAATACTTGGAAAAAAATTTTATTTTCAGAGAAAGCCACTGGGGTGTCATTTCTGCAGAAGCAGGTATACAGTTTCCCAGTTGTCTGAAAATTTATCTTAGGAACGGGGAGCCCCCCTCAGGAAGCAGACACAGGGAATCCAAGAGCTGCAAATTTAGCTTAGCTATGGCTTTCCCTCTGCTTCTGAAATATATGGCAAACCTTCCGTTTTGTGTTTAAAGCAGCCAGCGTGTTCTAAAATGGTAACAGGCACCTGGGAGTGTTGCCCAGAACTGGCTCTCAGGTGCTGGCCAGTGTTTGAAATTCTGTGTCTAAAAGCCACTGGGCAGAACTGGGGAAATCTTAGGTGAGAGGAGTCTAAGCTACCGTGTGACCCACGGATGCGTGTCTGCCCTTCTGTGGCCTTCAACGTTCTAACCCCCTACCCCTGAAAAAGCAGGGGAAACCCTCATCTTCCTTGCCTCTATCTAGACGGAACATCCCACCGTGGCTTTGAAAGAGTATATTTGTAAGAGAGACCAGGCTAGTGAGAAGTTAAATGGGAAA
This sequence comes from Mus caroli, assembly GCF_978045245.1. Lineage (NCBI taxonomy): Eukaryota > Metazoa > Chordata > Mammalia > Rodentia > Muridae > Mus > Mus caroli. The sequence continues at coordinate 53,460,457 of NW_028227266.1, read as the reverse complement.
CAAACTCACTGGTCTGATTAATTGACAAGCAATATAGGAGGAGCTAATGTCAGAGCGTCCCTGCGTCTCTCACTGAACAGGGAGGGAGGCAGTGTCTGCAAAGCACCTATCGGGATTCTGCCCACTTCCAGGACACTCAGCGTCACTGTGTGCAGAGCAATGTGCAGGTCCCTTCTGGGCTCTGTGACCTTGGCATACTCCTAACCCCTGTGAGGTAAACAGAGTGAGTCAGAAAGAATATTAAGAATCACCTCAGACAAATCCTATCACCTAAGTTCTAAGCAAACATCACAAAAAAACCTAAGAGGTTGTCTAGCAGCAATGGGCATTTTCTGTACCCAGAGTCTTTCTCTGAGGAAATCATGTGTGACTTGAAAAAGCCTGAGTGACCTAATGTCACCTCCTGGCCTCTTCTGCTCAGCATCTTATCTGTGCTGCTTCCTCTTGGGAAGTACCCATGGAAACAGGGAATTACGCAAGGGGCTCTCAGCCATGCCAGAACCTACCCTTCTCTTTGGTACTCTTCATCCAAATTCGACAGGAGCTGTGAGCCCCCTGTGGAGAGGTCTACGGCAGCCAGGGGCAGGTCCCGATAGGCAAAGTTCACCAGCTGCACCGGAGCAATGCTCTTGGTTTCTTCGTCTACTTGTTGGGAAATAATCTCAACTTCAGAAATTCCTCCTTCAATGGCAGGTCTGGGTGGAAAGGAGGAGCGGCAGGGAAGGGTTAGCCCCTGAGAACTAAACCCTCTTCCCTCTGTCAGTGGAAGGTGTAGGGAGGCCCAGGAAGCTATGCTGTGCTGAGGTCAAGGGAAATACAAGGTTGCTGTTCTTCCCCACAGCCAGTCAGGAACTGGCTTTAAGGCCTGGTTGGTACCCTTCTCCTCACTGGTTAGGGTAATGGACAAACCTGAACATGTGAGTTTTGGGGGGAAAGTCCTTCATGAAGGCAGGTAAGGACCCTCTGCTAAACAGACAAAAAGCACAGATTCTGCTGTCAGCCAACGGCATCACCGTTCTTTCTGCTGCAGTGATATACTCAGGACAGCTGTGTGTGGTTCTTTGCAATGGTTCCATTATCAGTGTCACAATAATAAAAGGTGCTTCTGTTCCCAACTGGATATATACTCCAGTTGGCCGAGAGCCTCTTTGGAGGCTTGGAGGCCTTGGGGTGATGAGGAAGAGACTCAAGGACAGCTAGACGCTGCTCCTTCCCATTCAAACAGCTCCCTCCATACCTCCATTCTCAAGTAGGAAATTGGGGTCACCTGAGCCAACAGAGGAGTCTATGTCTTAGGCAGGCTTATCTTGAGCACTGAAACCAAGCCATAGCTTCACTAGCACACAGTATGCTTCAGTCAAGGGCAGGGTCACCTCCCAATCCATGAGTTTTGTCAATTTGTGGAGGCTTTTTAATATCACTGGCATCTGAGGAGGGATGGAGACATGAACATCATGCAAGATGGTTAATAGCGGTGCACTGTAGTACCAAACACAGCTGTGCACCAGGCTACCAAACACAGCTGTGCACTGTACTACCAAACACAGCATGTGCCATGCCACCAAACATCTCCTGATGGGAGATACGAGGTTGGAGACCTTGGCCATCCCTTCCTGGGACAGGATTGTTGGTCCCTCCTACGCACTCTTGGCCCTGTCTCATTCTGCAGAATCTGAGAAGCTGAGTCTTGTGTCTCTGGCCACACTGCTAGGTTTGAAAGGGAACGTAGTATGCATGAGACAGTAGAGACCTAACGTCTGGGATGTGGAGGGTCCATGCATGGGGATGAGGAACCACTGACAATACCAAGGCCGCCAGCCTGCTGTAGGCTGCTCTTGGGCTTTGCTACCACTTTCTGTGGTGCTTTCCCAAGCCTTAGTTTCTCTAGGCTTTCTAAGGGCTGTTCCTTCCCACTCTGTGGTCTGCTGTGGGTCTAAGAAGCATGGAGCTTCTGATGACAAGTCCCACTTGGGCGCTGTGAGAACACGCTAAATTCCTAGTGTTTCTAACCATCTGAAAGCCAACAAGTGACACAGTAGCAGTTGCTGGAGTCCGTATAACTGACCCTTTTGCTGGGATTGTTCAAGGGTTACAGGTGGGCTACCTGGGTCACCCACATTCACCGAGTAATTCCAAACACCCAGCTTTGTTTTCATAGCCTCCCCCACCCCACCCTCAAGCCTTGGGTTTTTCTCCAAGCACAGATAATGGCACTCATCACAGTGTGACATTTACAAAATGACTCAAGAGCTGCAGACAGAACAGTCATCAGATGTGCAGTTTCCGTGTCTCTCAACAATTGATATAAAGGAGTGGGTGTTTCTGGGGGAATCCCAGTTACCCCAGATGTTTCCTAAAAATTACATGCTAGGTTGGGTTTGTTCTCTTAGGAACTGTTCAAGGAAATGGGATTTTTCTTTTAGTTGAACAAACCTTCTAAACGACTTTCTAATCAATGAGGTGTTCTAAGAAGGCAGGAGTTATGTTTCTGAAACTAACAGGGAACAATTCTAAAGGGTGTAGGGCAAGTTATATCTGCCCTCCTCACATCTTTGCCCTCTAGTCTGTTTTTGACAGTGGTTCAGCTCCATCTCTGACCACATGACCACATGATCATGTCAGCAGAGACTAAAAGCTTCCTTTGGTGGCAATGAAACTCTTAGGGCTCACAGCTACATGATGGAATGTACACTTTGGTCTTGTATGTGAAGAACACTACAGGGAAAGTGCATTAGTGGCTCTATTCAGCTTCCTTGAAGGGGTAAACGCCACCTTTATTAGCCAGTTTGTCATGTGGCATTGCAGCTTCTTTGGTCAAAAGGAAGTGTGTGTGTGCCTGTGTGTGTGCCTGTGTGTGTGTGTGTGTGTGTGTGTGTGTGTGTGTGTGTGTGTGAGAGAGAGAGAGAGAGAGAGAGAGAGAGAGAGAGAGAGAGATCTTTTTCAATCCCTTGATTGTGTGTCCAGCCACACGACTTGGTTTTGGTCAATGGGACGACAGTAGGTATGATACCAGCAGACACATGAGGAGCATCTGTACTTTCTGTCTGGCTCTTATCCCACCAATGTCAGCAGTAGAGAGTGACCAGCCTAGTCAGTTGGATGAATAGAGACACACTGACTGGAGTCTATTCTCCCCCTGTTCTGCCGGCAGCTCAACAACAAGGCCCAACAGTGAAGGCCAATCCCAGGGAAGATCAGCAGACCCATCTGGATGATTTTGTGACCCAGCCGTGTGATCTCGTGTTGTGCCGTGTTGAGGAGGGTTGTCCCAGAGCATGACAGTAGCACAGAGAACGCAGCCATGAGCCAGCATGCTTCTGATGACTCAGGAGCCAGACACACAGTGAAAGAGGCTGGGACAGCATAGTGTAATGGAAGGAGTGTTGTTTTTCTCTCGGTATTATTTACCAGTGAGTTGCCAGACAGAAAATAAATTGCCACCTGACTAGTTACCACACTGACACGTGTTAAGATCAAGTGCTTTGTCCATATGGCAGCTTGGGTTTTCGGAACTGAAACAAACTCTCATTTAGGAGGCCTCTGCCTGGTTTCATAAAGCCTGCTTTTAGGGACCTTCTCGTGATTTTTACATTTCCTTGTTTTATTCTGAGGTTTGCTTCAGATGTCTGAAGTAGCAGACCTTCATCTTGTGAGAGACTCACAGCGACGTTCTGGGTCTGGAGAGCAGGTTCTGATGGTACTTACTGTGGATTGGTCATGTTGAAAGATGTAACCAAAGCCATGGCTTTTCGTGATGTCTAGTGGGGCTCAGCTGTCCTTATGTCTGATCTTAGCATTTCCAAGTGGGGCTTTTACAAGATTCATGAAAATAGAGTACCCTGAAATGATAAATGGGGATTTATTATCTTCAGATGCCAAAGCGAATTCCTCCTAATCTCATCTAAAAATGGAGTGCTTAGCACTGCCTCCCATATAGTGCTGTTCTTGCTGGCTCTGCTGAATGGATCTTTCCGGTAATGCCGTGGAGTGGTAGTTATAGGGGCCGTGCTTCTCCATCCCCAGCCCTCCAGGCTTCCTCATTTACCCATGTTATTCCCACTAAGCTACTATCCAATGTGACAGTGCCACAGAGGAGTCCTCTGTGTGCCGGTACAGCCTGCAGAGAGGACACAGGCAGACAGAGACTCTGTTTCTGGATGTTTTCAGACAAGCTACGGTGGAGGTTGTACAAGGGTCATCCTCTTGTAGGCTGCACTGTGCTACAAACTGCTGTTCCTACAATAATTTCTCACAGGATAAAAACCTCATTCTCCTGACCCGAAGCTGCTCAGAGGAGGCTCAGCTAGAGAGACAAAGAAAGGGAGACATCAGCTATACCACACAGGAGGGAAGGACTCTCAGGATGGGGAACACACACCTGGCCATCAACAAGGAGCTCAGACTCATGGTGTAGGAGGAACCCGGGAAAGGGATAGATTCTGAGTGACCGGAAAGGAGATGAGAGCTCTCTAGAACTGTGCAGAGCTCAATACAGAAGTCATTCGAAACCAGAGGTTAACAGGGAGGACAACGGGTTCAGACACAATAGAGAGTTCAGACACAGTAGAGAGGTCTAAACATTAAACAGAGGACACTCCCTAACAGTATTGGGGGGGGGTCTATATATTAAGTTATACAGTAGGTACTATAAAATTCACTACCCCACCATGCACATTTAATCAATCCCAACTTCCCCTTCTCTTCATAAGCATTCTCACAATGTCTTCCTGGCACTGAGAGAACTGAGGCGATCCCCACAGTGGGGGACATGGTGTTGGAGCAATAGCCATCTGGTCCACAAGCATGAGGCAGAGAGAGAAATGACTAGAGATGGTGTGGGCCTCCAGTGACAACCTCCTCCAGCAAGGCCACACCTCCTAATCCTTCCTAAACAATTTCACCTATTGGGGACCAAGTATCAGACATATGAGCCTATGAGGTCATTGTCACTCAAATTACCACAGTTAAATTCCTCCACCTCTCTCCTTTTCAGTCTTCTTTATGTCTTCTCTGTTTTTTTTTTTTTTTTTTTTTTTTTGAGAGACTCTCATAGCAACTGTCTTAGCTATCTGGTTCCTTTGATTTTTCTACCCCTCTTCTGTGATCTCCCCTGAGTCTTAAGTGTGGGTGTGTGCTGAAGGTACATCAACCCCACAGGCATTTTGGATGTCTGCATTTTGACCAGTAGTGGCTTTCTGTAGTTGTCTCTGCTGCAAAAAGAAGACGCTTCTTTGCCAAGGGGTGGGAGCTACACCATCTGTGGATGTGAGGGTAAGATTTAGATCACAGTTAGAGATGCCATAGGTTAGGAAGCTGGCAGGAGTGGCGTCTCCCTAGGTTATATGGCCTTACCCGACACAGTCCCTGGAATGAATTCCTTCATGTCGATCAGGCTGTTAAGTCCAATTTAGCTGACTCCTGTTTACCTCCATGTTGGGGATGCCACTACTGTGCCTGTCAGTCTATCTTGCCATCCTGGCTATCATGGTGTTACAGTTAGGTCTGACTATTATTAATTACGTCTCTCCATTGGCAGCTTGCTCTGCTCCCTTCTGAAACTCTAAGAGCTGGTCTGCAGGGAGGAGGCCTCAAGGTCAGTCCCAGATTGATTCTTCTAAATCCAGTGTCCAAAATGTATCTTCAGTAAGAGGACCTTACCTTCTTTTTCTGAAGGGCACCAAGGGCCACAGCAACAGACTACATTGTCCTGGGAATCTCCTGGACTTCCCTGAGCAAAAATTCAAAGGAAGGTTTCCATGCTAGCCACTGGGGTGCTCGTTAAATAGTCTCCAGATTTCTTTTTGGGAAGAAATCGTGTCACCATAATTGGTGTAATATCTGTAATCTCTCTCTCTCTCTCTCTCTCTCTCTCTCTCTCTCTCTCTCCCTCTCCCTCTCCCTCTCCCTCCCTCTCTCTCTCTCTCTCTCTCTCTCTCTCTCTGTGTGGTTTTAAGTATCCATAAAATGATATAATTCCCTATGGCTTTTTCAAACATTTTTAATGTTACTTCTCCCTCCTCCTCCCTCCTTCCTTCTCCCTCCTCCCTCCTCCTCCCTCCTTCCTTCTCCCTCCTCCCTCCTCCTTCCTCCTCCTCCCTCCTTCCTTCTCCCTCCTCCTTCCTTCTCCCTCTTCCTCCTCCCTCCTTCCTTCTCCTTCCTCCTTCCTTCTCCCTCCTCCCTCCTCCTTCCTCCTCCTCCCTCCTTCCTTCTCCCTCCTCCTTCCGTCTCCCTCCTCCTCCCTCCTTCCTTCTCCCTCCTCCTTCCTCCTTCCTTCTCCCTCCTTCCTTTTCCCTCCTCCTTCCTTCTCCCTCCTCCTCCCTCCTTCCTTTTCCCTCCTCCTTCCTTCTCCCTCCTCCTCCCTCCTTCCTTCTCCCTCCTCCTTCCTCCTTTCTTCTCCCTCTGTGGTGCTCCTTCCTCCCTCTCCCAGGTAAGTCCCTCCCTGCCACTCATTTTTCAGTTCACTAATGGCTAAGGCTCACAAAACTCCTTTTAAAAAGCATACCACCTTATCAAGAAAAAAAAAAGAGATAGAGAATATGCACATAGATAATGCCAAAATGGAAGGGAAAACATTATAACTGCCATCCTAGAAACAAAAAAATACCAGAGAAAGCCAAGTGTAGTTGTTCACATCTGTGATTCCAGCCCATGGATACTAGGATGACATAGTGATGCCCCTGTCTCTATAGTCATGCTATAGCTGTTGATAATAATAAATAGTAATAATAATAAACTGAAATTAAAATATTTTTAAAAGCATACCACAAAAGGTATTATCAATCCCACATCAATATCTTCTTAACATTAAACATTTCTTTGCCAGTCCTATAATGTCTTAAAGGCTTTTTCAACAAGGAGCTACGCTGGTTAGATTTGGTTTTCTTTGTTTTTGTTTGCTTGTTTGTCAACTTGATACAAGTTGTGGTCATCTGGGAAAAAGGAACCTTATTTGAGAGAATGCCTCAATCAGACTGGTCTATAGGCAAGTCTGTGGGGCATCTTCTTGATTGGTGATTGATGTATGAGGGCCCAGCCTACTGTGGGCGGTGCTACCCTGGGCAGGTGGATCTGGGTTATACAAGCAAGCAAACTGATAAGCCAGAGAAACAGCATTTTTCCAGGGTCTCGGCTTTAGCTCCCACCTTCAGTTCCTGCCTTGTGTTCCTGCCTGGCTTCCCTTGCTCCCCTTCCCAAGTTGTTTTTGTCTTTATCACAGCCATAGAACAAAACAAAGCAATACCTCAAACAGGAGCCAAGCCAGACCATACTTTATATCTCTAGGCTCCTCTGCAATCATCCTTCTCTTGTGCACAATATTGATTAAAAACTGGTCATTTGTCGTTAAATCTTGGATTGTGGTTATTGTATCCCTTCAGTAGATATAATTAATCATAACGTTCCTCTGTCTCATCTACTTCCTGTAAATTTTAATTCCTTATAGACTTTAACTACATTCAAGCTCATGTTTTACAAGACTTTATCGGTCAGATCACAGCCTCTAATAAACGGACCCTACCTTAGTAGCTCTCCTTTCATGACATTAACAGCCATGGACGATTTACTAGATCCATTCATTCATACATTTAGTAGATTTACAAAGTGGTGAGTTTAATTTTGTTAGTATTTATCAATCAGCTTCTATGAGTACAAGCTTTTCCCTATCAATGGTTTAACCAGACTAAGATAGTTAACATAGAGAAAAAAAAAAACATTTTAAAATTAGGTTTCAGAACAATAACTTTCTCTCTCATCATCTTTCACAATGGTTGATATGGTGTTTGCCGTATTTAGAAGCCTCATGGAGTTGTTCACTTGTGATGCCAGGGCTGGGTGGGAAGCAGAGCCCTTGACAGGTGGTAGCAGTTTCTTGGAGAAGAGATGAGGTGCAGCTTTAAGGGATGTCTACCTCTTAGCACAGCAGCAAACGTAAGGCCGGGAAGAGGGTGGAGTCATATTAGACGGACAGTAACTAGCCACTGTGGCTGGAACTTCTGGTCCTTAGCAAGCAGCATATTTTAGAGGACAAAATGCTTTGAGATGACAGGAACACGCAGCCTGGCTGTTACTTAAAAATAATATTTTCCAAACAAAACCACCCCCAAAGCACAAGCCTAGCACGAAGCAGGTGTAGTCTGGCACTCTATAAATGAACATCTGAAGTGCAAACCTGCTGCCTCATAAACCTGGTAAAAGAAGGAGAGAGAAGAACCACAGTGTCTGGCTCGTGTGGGTAGAAGCTGCGCGTAGATCGCAGTAGAGTTCTAGGCTCTATACCTGTTGACCGTGTGTGATTTACTGATACCATGTGTGACTGTTGCAGCAAATCGGCCGTCCTTGGGACCTGGGGTTTAAAAGGGCTTCTAAGACCAACTGGCTTATTAACTACCAAGTAGGGAAAAAAAGGCTTAATTTAGTTCTCCTGTACCCAGAGGTCCCTGGGCTCATTCTCCATCCTTATGTCAAGTGACAGCCCTTGGCTGTGTTCATACCTGTTTCATTGGTTTCTTTGTCTAGTTTCACTCTGACCCATTGGGAAATATAAATTCATAGACTACTCTGTGAAAATGTCAATTCAAACACACAAGTGGAAGAAGAGAAGTCTGTTAAATGTCCCATGTGTTTCTGACCTTCTAGATCAGGGGTTCTCAAAACTATTTCAGTACCACATTGACTTGGGAGCTCACAGGGCCCAGATTCCTGGGTTCACTGATGAACTCTCTAATTTGGCACTGCTGTGAAGGTGAGGGTCTGAGAGTTTACATGTCGGCTGGAAACAGATCTACCAACACACACTACATGCTGATCTAATAGGGAAGACTAATCACGGTAAAGTACACACTTCTTTCTTTGGCAGGTGAAGCTAGCTGTCTGCCAAGCTCCTTGGGTAGAATTATCAGCTGAACATGCTCTGGCCAGGCTGTACAAACAGAACGGTGCCAGGGATGCTGTTTGCAAGCAGCAAGGGTGGTGAAAGCTGTTTGTTCTGTGTCTTTCTTGTAGGGAGATGACATGGTAACACCACTGAGGACCTGCACTTTGGGAAGATGACATATTTAGGATGTAGAATAAAAGGTTTTGAGATGGGTATTATGGCTGTAGTCTCAGGTCCTCGAGGGGGAGAGTCAGGAGGCTTACCTAAACCTCGGTGTTCAAAGGCGAGCTTTGGCCCATTCAGTGGGACTTCATCTCAAACCCCAAAGCAAGATTTATATATACATCATGAAATGAGTGTCACGCCGGGCGTGGTGGCGCACGCCTTTAATCCCAGCACTCGGGAGGCAGAGGCAGGCGGATTTCTGAGTTCGAGGCCAGCCTGGTCTACAAAGTGAGCTCCAGGACAGCCAGAGCTATAAAGAGAAACCCTGTCTCGAAAAAAAAAAAAAAAAAAAAAGAAATGAGTGTCACGGGCAAGCTAATTATTGTCTGTCTCATGGAATAATTATCTTATTATTATCTTTACTATTATTCTGGTGGTGATGAGAACACTTGTGATCGCAGCACATTTCAAGTAAACAACCTATTCTCATTATCAGTTATCATTCTATATATTAGGTCTCTAATATTCATTATCAATTAAGGGTTTTTGTTGCTTGACCAACATCTCCCTTTCCCCCCACATCTCTCAGTTCCTGGTAGCCAACTATTCAGGCGTTGGTTACCATGAGCTCAACTTTTTATATTGGTTCTGATATAAGTGATGTTATTTAGTATTGAATTCCTAAGTCTGGTTTATTTCACGCCACACAATGTTTTCATGATTCATTCACCTTGTTGAGATGGCAGATTTCTTTCTTTTTAGGGTTAAGTAATATTGCTGTGTATGTGAATTTTCTTTATCAATTCATCTGTCAATGGAGGTCTGCTATAATTTAGATCTAGGTTTATTATATATATATATATGAGTGTTTGCCTGCATATATGTATGCGCACCACAAATGCACACACCTGGTGCCTATGGTGGTCAGGAGAGGGTGATGGATACCCTGGAACTGGAGTTATGGATGATCTTGAACCACTGTGTGGATCCTGAGAATGGAACCTTAGTTCTCTACAAGAGCGATAAGTGTTCTCAAACACAGAGCCGACTCTCCAGCCCCTATAGTTTGGATCATAAGCGACTTCTAAAGGCCCTCGTGTTAAAAGCATGCTCACCAGGATGTGTGATGCAACCTTTAAGAGTGTAGGGCTGGGGCTGGTGAGATGGCTCAGTGGGTAAGAGCACCTGACTGCTCTTCTGAAGGTCCAGAGTTCAAATCCCAGCAACCACATGGTGGCTCACAACCATCCGTAAGGAGACCTCTTCTGGGGTGTCTGAAGACAGCTACAGTGTACTTACTTATAATAATAAATAAATCTTTAAAAAAAAAAAAGAGTGTAGGGCCTAAGGTTAGATCACTGGGGAGATCTAACCCTCCAAGTGGGTTGTGGGATCCTGGCCCCTTCTTTTTCTCTTTAACTTATAGGCCATGAAGCAAGCAGTGGTTCCATCCGGCACCGCTAGCAGGGGCCTAACACTGATGGGGCTGTATGATCAGGAGCTGACACCTCTAAAACCATGAGCCAAATTAGCCCTTTCTCTTGGATCATAGATGATAGCAGGTGCTTTTACAGTAAAAGAAAACTGACTAACCCCAAGACTTAGGTTGATTCTTGCTCCCTCCTATGGCCGTTGTGAATAGTGCATAGACCGCAGACCTTACATTGAGATACTGGCTTAATTACTTTTGGGTCTACATCCAAAAGTGGGATTGCTTAATTTCTAAATGTTGGAAACTTTACATTGTTTATCAACTTAGTTGTATTCATGTATATCCCCTCATTGTTCGGGGTTTCCTCTTCCACAGATCTTGTAACTTCTAATGAGGTCATGTTAACAGCTGCGTGGTGATGTCCCATGGTTTTTATGTATGTTAATGATGACTGGCTACATTGAATGCCTTTTTTACATACCTATGCCCTTCTATGCCTCACCTTTGGAGCAGTATCTATTCTATTATTATTCGTTTAGATAAAATTTTTTAGTGTATGAATATTTCTGCTTACATGTATGTCTATGTACCACCTTCATGCCTGGTTCCTAAAGAGATCAAAAGGGAGCCAGGCAGTGGTGGCGCACACCTTTAATCCCAGCACTTGGGAGGCAGAGGCAGGCGGATTTCTGAGTTCCAGGACAGCCTGGTCTACAGAGTGAGTTCCAGGACTGCCAGGGCTACGCAGAGAAACCCTGTCTAGAAAAACAAAAAAAAAAAACAAAACAAACAAACAAAAGAGATCAAAAGGGGACATTGGATCCACTGGAACTGGAGTTTCAGAGAGCTGCAAGCTTCAGTGCTGGGAATTGAACCCAGGTCTTCTGCAAGAGCAACAAGCACCCTTAACCATTAAGCCATCTCTCCAGCACTCTCCTTTGCCCATTTTAATTGGGTTGTTTTTGGGGGGTGGTTGGGTTGGGTTTTTTTCAAGACATGATTTCTTTGTAGCCCTCACTGTCCTAGAACTCACTCTGTAGATCAGGCTGGCCTCATAGAGGCACACCTGCCATTGCCTCCCTAGTGCTGGGATTAAAGGCTTGTACCAGAGAGCCTGGCTCCATCTTAGAGATAGGACCTCTCACTAAACCTGGAATTTCCTGGGAATTCACCACTCAGCTAGACTGTCTGGTCATTGACCTCAAGGAGCCTCCTGTTCCTGCCTCCCAGTGCTAGGACTAAAGGTGTACACTGCGCCCCTTGACGAGTTAGCATAAGTGCTAGGGATCCCAACTTGGTTCACCGTGCTTTCGAGTCAAGCACATTGCTCACTCAGCCATCTCTCCAGTCCTCTATGCATGGTTGGTGTCTGGGCTCTCCATTCTGCACCACTGATTTCCATGTCTATATTTATGTGAGTACCATACTATTTTGATTACTATAGATTTGCAACATAATAATCAGAAAATAGGCCAGGCGTGGTGGCACACGCCTTTAATCCCAGCACTTCGGAGGCAGAGGCAGGCAGATTTCTGAGTTCGAGGCCAGTCTATTCTACAGAGTGAGTTCCAGGACTGCCAGGGCTATACAGAGAAACCCTGTCTAGAAACAAAACAAATCAAAACAAAAACAAAACAAAACAAAAAATCAGAAAACTAGGATGCCTCCAAACTTTTCCCTTTTAATATTTCTTTGGCTATTTGAGGTTCCATATGAATTTTAGATTTTTTTCTAGTTCTATGAAAAATGAGAATGGAAATTTGTTGGTGCCTATATTGAATTTACACACATGATTTGAATAGTATGGACATTTTAAATAGGATCTTTTAATGCAGGAACATGGGATACTTTTCCAGTCACTTGTGTCTTCTATGGTTTCTTCTGCACCAGTATCTCCCTAGTTGTCAGCCTACAAAGAATCGCACTCTTGCCGTCCACACAGTCCCTCAACCCCACACATAATGCGTCCCTCAGACTCAGTGCCTGTGGTGAAGAACGGCTAGTTCAGCCCCAGTTTGCACATTTTCTTACCAGCTCCAAAATACAAAAGTTAAAGGCTGCCTCTACATGAAGAGGAGCTGCGATAGGCATGTCTCTCTAAACTTGTCAGCAAACATCTTCTTGTGTCTTCTTAGTGCTGGGTCTCACAGCTACAAAGAAGACTAGAAAAGCAGTAGGGAGTTCAAGGAGAGCCTAGACCAGCTGTGATTCATCCGTTTGGGGTGAGCTTGTTGTTTTATCAAATCATCTCAGTTCTCTTAACAAGAAAGGAAGGGCTGTTGTCTAGGTAACAAGGATATGCCACACCTGGAACTTCAAACAAGACTGCTTAATTGGTGTTTGAATGGTTAAAAAAAACAAAACAAAACAAAAAACAACAAAAACAAACACAAACCATACAGACTCTGCTCTGCCTCTTATTTGGATATAGCACTGCATGCATGGAACGCAGTTTAGACCACAGAGCCTACTGTAGAATCTGGTTGCAGGGAGAAGCCACTACACTCCAGTGCCCTTTGTGGACATGATGTTCTTGCTCTCAGAAGGCAGCTTTCCCTTCCCACCCCCCACTGGATGAGGAGGTTTTATGCTCAGGCAGCTTAAGGTCAACCTTGTTGTGGCTTTGACCTGCTAATTCCTTGCTCCATTAGCAAGGAGCTAAAATGAAGAAAATCAATCACTCGCCCAGGCATCCTCCTCCACTCTCCAGTCTACTGCAAATTTTTTAGCTACAGATTTACTCAGCAAGAACAGACCCATAAATGGCTTTCCTTTTGGGTGCACAGGGTCTACTGTGGACCCCTCTGTCTCTCGTTTGTTTACCGATGTGATGCCTTCTATCCTTCATTACTGATCTCATGAAGTGTAGGTCATACAAAACCAAACCCAGTTGTCCAAAAGAGTCAGGTATACAGAGATGAAACTTAGGTGGACCATAATCGCAATTCCTTCCTCCCCCTCATATCATTTCCCTCTCCCAACTTTCAGTTTCCATAAATTCCCTAAATTGAGAGTCCCGTGTGACTTGCTGGAACAGAGGATACCTTGGACGCCTAAGCAGAAAAGGATGCCATCAGCAAACTTCTACCGGTTCCAAGTAGAAGTGATTTTTCTCTCCAAAATTCTGCAGGGATAGTAGGGAATGCATATCGCTCTGGCTGGGGAATTACCAATAATGAGCAGGGCAGTAAAGCATGCCCTGTCCCTCCAGCCCTCCCCAACCCCTGACCAAGCAAGTCTTAAGTAGAAACACCAGCTATGCACATCACCAAAGCAGCCTTTTGCTCTCCATGGTGATCAGTGAAGTATGTTAGGAGCTCAGATGTAACACTTTCATACAGACTAATTTTGGTGGGTTTTTCTTTAACAGAATAAAATTAATCCACTCTTAATCACTACACATCCTTTCCAGAAATTAGGTAATTTACAATTTCTATTTTCTTAATTCATAAATGTACACGCATATAATAAAACCTTATATAAATGAACTATCACCATCTCATGTGTTAGTGGTATCTGATACATATATGCATATATGTAAGCAACTCCCAATGTCAACAAAATGTACATTATTCTTTTTCTTTGTGCTCAGAAAACTATATAGAAATATTTTGTTTTTTATTTCAAAAAACATATCATTCACGTATACTTGGTTTTAGCTTGTAGAAACTCCTTCTCCCAAGTCAAGCTGGAAGATTCTCACCTATTGTTTTTATGAATGATTGCATCCTGGTGTGGACGCCCACCAGTTAGTTAACAACTGCCCTGCTCAGGCTTAGTTTATTTTTGGATTTCTGTGGGGAGCCACTGTGAAAAATGGATATATTTTATTATGTGCTGATTCTTTTGCTTCTGTGGGGTGGATTCCCATCAGTGGTTATTTCAAGGATAAAGAATGTATATGTAAAACTTTAATAGTTAAACAAAATTGCTTTTAAAAAGCTGTCATCATTTACATTCCATAGCAAAGTCAGGAAGTTCTCCTTGGAGGGAAGACCTCTTTAAACAACTACGAGCTGTCAAAGATGGCTGTCGACTCAGTAGGTTCAAAATTTTGTTTAATTGTGCCCCTTCCCCATGGAGCACCCAGAGCGACAGTAAGAAAAAAAGATAATGATACAAGTCCAAAGTAGCCCCACATGTCCTTACAATAAAAGAATCCTCAGTTGGCTTAGGAACCACCCACCCCATCAAGTGTCTCCATGGATGATCTCAACAACGGCCATTCTGCTGAGGATTCTATTTTCCTCCACAAATGTTCCTCAGACTAAATAAACCAAAACCCACAGCCAATCCATTGGTGTTGACGAGTGTCCTTCCCCTCCACACACAGGGGAACCTAAAGCTGATAGAGTGGGAAGAAACACAGCAGGTCGAATCCAACAGATTTCAGATTAAACAGGAGAAGATTTTAGGAAGAGCTATTCTCTTTTAGTAAGCAGCACACCAATATGTAAGTCACTGCTCAAAAAATTGTCAAAATATTGCTGGAAATTCCTAGAAGGTGGCATCTGAGCTTCCCAGATCCCACCCCTCCCCCACTGTAGGGCTTGTCAGGGCACTCCCAGAGAAGCCAGTCTCCTCTCAAAACCACAGGTACTCCTCTTCTTCTTCTATTTTTTTAAAGATTTATTTATTTATTTTATGTATATGAGTACATTGGTGCTATCCTCAGACACACCAGAAGAGGGCATCAGATCCCATTACAGATGGTTGTGAGCCACCATGTGGTTGCTGGGAATTGAACTCAGGACCTCTGGAAGAATAGTTAGTGCTCTTAACCACGGAGCCATCTCTCCAAGCCCAAACCCACAGATTCTTGTGTCATGATGGCAAGGCCCAAACTTCCCTACTATCTCGTTTGCATACCAGTGGCACAGTGCTCCTTGACACCAGGATGTGTCCAGTTTCAATCAGGACTTGGGGAAGTGCTGCCTACTAGCATCTCCCTTTGAAGAATCAGGCACATGTTGAACTCAGAACCCAGCAGTAACCTGGTGTGATGCTAGCCATAGGTCTCATGGGATGCTGGATCTCATTTCCTTCAAAAGATCATTTCTTCCCAGGAGAGAACCAGAGAGAACCAAGTGATGGCATCTAGATTGAGGATGACTGTAGGTCAGGGCTCCTCAGACAACAGGCATCAGCAGGGAGTAGGGAAAGGGCAAGCTCAGGGTGGGCACCGTGGTGCAGAACAGCCCAAGGCAATCGCTGTATTCATCAGATGGAGAGCCTGAGGCAGGAGAAGATAATGGTAGGAGAGGCTGTGTGCTCATTGCCTGCGGAGTTCTATGGACAACGCAGATTCCTGGGCTATGCTGGCATTTCTGATAAGGGAGCCAGGAGATGAATTTCCTTCATCAGCCCTAGGTGCCTGGCCCCCTGAGAGATGGTGACCTAATGACCCCTTCCACTGACTTCTTAAAACCCTCAGTAAGGGTCTCTAATTTCAGAAGCACCCGCAGGCCTCAGTTTACTCCAGGTAGTTAAGAAGCTGAGATACACTAGTCAGAGCTGTTTTGTAACAAGTAAATGACAAGTGACTAGCCCACCCCAGTCTCTCTCATTCCATGTCTCTTAATCCTGGTGTGTGACAGTCACAAAACAGGAAGAATTGTTACTGTTAAACACCACATTTCCTTGCCTCTGAGAAACCATCAAAATAAGGTACACAGTCAATTCAATAGCAGCTTGTCAAGGAAAAATACACACTTGTCGTACTGAATTTATATATCAGATATAAGATCCTGATGGTTTCAATAATGGGAGGTATGGAAAAGAGGCTCGGAACAAGACTCTACCCAAGTCGCGTGGCTCCCGACTGGGGACAGGAGGAAGAGCCACGTTTCCTTTCTCACTTCACCCGTCTCACAGGCTATGAATCACTTTGCTGCTTCATGCCACAGTGGGTTTTATTAATGTACCACCTAACCTTTATGGTACACTTCTTTGGGTCCAGGTCACAATCAGGAGACTTAAGAAGCAACCCCTCCCAGACACACTTCTACCTGCCACGTTTAGCTCAACTGCTTCCCAAAGTCAGCAAGAACAAGGCAAGGCCCTGGGATGGTCCTGTGAGTGCACGTTCCATTGGAGGGTAGTGTTCCTCACTGACACATCAAACAGGGAGGACAGTTCTCAACAAGCCTGTGTGGCGCTGGGGACACAGTAGAGGAGACACCAGTGACAAATGTCCAAGGTCATCTCTGCACCTAGGAGAAACATGACTGAATATGTATTCCCTTGACTGATTTAGTAGCATATATTTTAAAAATTAATGAGGTTTATTTTTTTATAAAAGATTTGGAATTATTGCAAAGTTGTTGTCTTAGCTAGGGCTTTACTGCTGTGAACAGACACCGTGACCAAGGCAGCTCTTATAAGGACAACATTTAATTGGGGCTGGCTTACAGGTTCAGAGGTTCAGTCTATTATCATCAAGGCAGGAACATGGCAGCATCCAGGCAGGCATGATGCAGGAGGAGCTGAGAGTTCTACATCTTCATCTGAAGACTGCTAGGAGAAGACTGGCTCAACCTGGTTAGGAGGAGGGTCTCATTGTCCACTCTCACAGTGAAACACACGTCCTCCAACACGGCCACACCTCCTAATAGTGCCACTCCCTGAGCCAAGCATATGCAAACCATCAATCACAACTGTCTAGAAAGCATGTTCCTGCCTTTGTTGATAACAGTCCCCTGATATTAGCATGTTGCATTTGTTAAAACTGGCAAATCGGTATTAATATGTTATCATGAACTAAGTAAAGCTTAAATTAGGATTCACTTTCTGTGCTGTTCAGTTCTTTGGGTCCAGACAGATCTACAAAGGCATGTGTGTAACACCACAGCATTATACAGAAGTGAAGACATTAGTTCTAAAAATTCCCAGCACACACCCACACCCCTCCCTCCCTCACCCCAAACATGCTACAGCCCCTGAATTTCTCTCCACCTCATACCCTTGCCTGTCCCAGAATGTCAAGCAGTCATAACTGTACAGTGTGCAGTCTTCTTAAACTGGCTTCTTTGTATATTAATTGAGGTCCCTTCATACCATTCATACCATTTTGTAGCTTGATATCTTATTTCTATTGATTGCTGATCAATATAGCATCATATGGAAGATATGAAAGATATTTTGATTACTTCTGGTTTGGGGCAACTATGAACAAAACTGCATTAAATGCCTGTATGTTGGTTTTAATGCGGACATAATTTTCAGATCACTTGAGCATATACTAAGAGGTCTGGTTGCAAGACTCCATGGTAAGACTGTTTTCCTTTGTAAGGCACCACCAGACTGCCTCCAGGTTAGCTCTACCATTTTTCATCAGAATCATTTTCCCACATTCTTGTCAGTAGCTGGCATGTAATAGTCTCATTGTCTTAATTTACATTTCCCTGATTATATATGATGCTAAATAATTCTTTCTTATTCTTACCATCCATACATTAATTTGGTGGTCTATTCTGACACTCCCTTTTAATTAGACTGGTTTCTTTTCTTTCTTTCTCTCTCTCTCTCTTCCTTCCTTCCTTCCTTCCTTCCTTCCTTCCTTCCTTCCTTCCTTCCTTCCTTCCTTCCTTCCTTTCCTTCCTTCCTTCCTTCCTTCCTTCCTTCCTTCCTTCCTTCCTTCCTTCCTTCCTTCCTTCCTAAAAAGCTTCATTAATGACTTTTTTTTTAAAGTTATGTATATATGAGTGTGTCTGTGTGAGCAAATGCCACAGATGTTCAGGTGCCCTTAGAGGCCAGAAGAGGGCATCAGACCCCCTGGAGCTGGAGTTGCAGGCAGTTGTGAGCTGCCTGGTGTGGGTTATGGGAAATGAACTCAGGCCCTCTGGGAGAGCAGTAAGTGACCTCAACCACTGAGCCATCGCTCCTGACTTCCTTTACTTTCTTGTGGAGATAATTTTGTTTCTCCAAGGGTATGGCTTGTCCTTTCATCCTATCTATTTCTTAATCACTGGGAAAATAACTACCACAGCAGACAAGCTTAGGCTGACTCTGACGGTTGGTACTTATCACTGGGTGGCCTTGTTTGGCAGTGCACATCTTTGGGCTTGCACTGGGCTGTGAATACCCTGAAAAGAACCCAATTCATTGGCATTAACAGGAAAACTGATTTGCCATGGCCACTTTTGAAGTGTGATATCATTGTTGAGTATGATATCATTGTTGAGTGTGATATCATTGGTGAGTGTGTGGAGTCTTGCGGTATGTTTAGTTATTAGTGCCCTGTCTTTTTTGACCTTTGTGTGCATGTTTATTCAACAAATGTTAGAGCTTTTAGAGGCTCCAGGTCTGGGACTGACTCGTTTGAAAGGCAATCACACTACCTCTCTCAAGTGTCTTGGACATAGCGTGTCTTAGTTCCGATTTCTACTGTTGTGATAAAACGCCATGATCCAGAGCAACTTGGGGAGGAAGGGTTTACATATCCCGAGTCACAGTTCACTGAAGAAAACCAAGGTTTACATATCCTGAGTCACAGTCCACTGAAGGAAGCCAAGGCTGGAACTCAAGCTGGGAGGGAACCCAAAGACACTCGCTGATGCTGGAGCCATGGAGGGGTGGGGCTTACTGACTCATTCCTCATATCATGCTCAATGTGCTTTCTTACAGAACCTAAGACCTCCAGCCTGGAGACAGTTGGTTCCTTCCACAATTTACTGGGCCTTCTTACAGCAATCACTAAGAAAATACCCTGCAGGCTTGCCTGTAGTCTGATGTTAGGGAGGTGTCTTCTGTGCTGAGATCCCCTCCCCTCAGATGACTCTAGCTCGTGTCAACTTGACATAAAAACTAGCCAAGGCATAATGTGATGAGGTGAGTCAGCAATCTTCTCTCTTGGCCTATGGACTCTCGTGCAGAATACCTCAGTGCAAACCTCTGGACATCTGGATTCCTGCACTAGATATTTCCCACCTCTCTCCTTATCTTCCTCTTCAGGTCTGATACTGGGTTCCAACTTGGATTTTGACCCACTGTGCCTCTGATCCCAGGAGTTCCTGGTACAAAGACACTCCAGGAGTTCTTACTACAAAGAATACACATTTCACAGTTTACAAGGCCTCTTAGATGGAACCAAAGAGAGATCCACAGGAGAACAGGATGCATCCTTGTGTCCAACAATCTAACTGGAAGAAGAAGGTGTTACTGCAGGTGGCCTGTGGTTAGTCAAGGAGTCCTGGAGGCAGTAAGTATAGTTTGTCATAAAGGAGCCTTGTACTGCGACTTGAATTATCCCCCTACCCCACTTACTTCACATTTAATGAAATGCTGATAAGGATAGAAAGAGTCTTGCTTTCCAAGGTATGGGGCCTGGACCAGTTGTGGCAGGACCACTACCTGGTGCTTGTTAGAAACAAGGATCACTAGATCCTATCCTAGACCAAGTGAATCCCAAGTCTGTGTCTTGACAGCATCCACAGACATATAATCCAGGCAGTCTGAACGCATCATGATGCATGATCTTTACTTAGCTCTTAGTTGTACACTTCAGCGATCTATGACATTTACTGTGACCCTGTCAGGAGGCAGCTGCTTCGAGGTCCCTGGGAGGATGCTGCCTGACTGGCCCTGAACAAACCTGAGGGCGGGTGACCCAGCAACTGGACTCTCATGCCAGGCATCCAGGCATGGCAAGCAGCCACTGGCTCTGTGGGTCAGTGTGACCCTCCTAGAGAGTCATGCTGTTCTCCTACTGGGGAAACAGCTTGAGTTGTCACAACAGAGCATGACCTGGAGGTGGAAACTGGAGGTGGTGGCCACCCACGTTGGGTGAGCTTTGTTGGTGTGTGTGGGCTTCACTTAGAGACCTGGCTTCCCATCTTGTAACCTGTCTTAGCTTCTGGGTTTTCCCATCAGCTGGGTAGCCAGGGTAAGGGAAAAAAGAAAGAAATTAGCCAGGAATATTATTAATGGTGCCCCCTGAGGCTGGGGGCACAGGGAAGGGTCTCTGCTAAAATCTGTTCCCTCAAAAATCAATCTTCGGACGGCAAGAGCCTATGTTTTCATGTAGTTGCTCGATTGCCTGGCATAAGGGACATCAAAGAAGCCCAGTGCAGTGGGAATCAGGAGCAAGGGCTCCAGGGTGACAGACAAGCCTCCCATAAGGTGAGACCAGATTCATTCATTCACATGACTGAGCCCTGGCAGGAGCCTAGTGCTGAGAACACTGAAGATTTATGGAGCTGATAGTTTGGATACTTTCCCAAAAAGCTTCCCAGTGCCAATATTTTCTTATTTTGTGTGGTATGTATGACGTGTGTGTATGGGGTGGGGGTTACATGTGTGTGGTTGTGTGTGTGTGTGTGTGTGTGCACACACACATGTGCACGCAAGAATGAGCACAGGTGCATGTGGAAGCCAAAGGTCAACCTTGGAGGTCCAAAAGTGGGTGTCTGCTCCCACTTTTGGAGACAAAATTATTTGGGGCTCAGGGATCATGCTATTTCTACATGCCCAGTGCCGGGATTACAAGCATGTGTGCATAGCAACGGTTTTATTGATCAGGCTATCTCCCCAGCTCCTCAAACATTCTATTTTTAAATCTTTAAGGGACTTACTTTTATGTATATGGGTGTTTTTCTTGTATGTAAGTCTGTGCACCGTGTGTATACAGTGCCCACGGAGGCTAGAAGAAGGCATAAAGTCCTCTGGTATTGGAGTTACAATAGCTAGCTGCTATGTAGGTGCTGGGAACCAAACCTGGGTCCTCAGAAGAGTAATATAAGTATGAATGTTCCTGACTACTGAGCCATCTCTAGAGATAATCTATTTTAGAATAGGCTCTGGCCTCACATTTGGGTTACCAACGTAAATTTTGTAACTTACCAATTGGTTATATTAGAAGCTCAAATATTAGTTTTCTCACCTAAAAAAAAAAAAATGAGGACAACCCCATTGCCATAAGTCGATTTGAAGACAGAGCAAGGTGCTGAGCACTGCATGCACTGGGTGTTTGTCCTGCGGCCTGTGGGGCTACATCAGAATGAGAGCCATGAGTCACACACAGCTCCTGAGCACTGAGATTCAGAATGATCAGCTGTAACGTGCTGAATGTGGGAGACACGTGCTGAATGTCGCTGAGAGAGCATGGAGAGAAGAATGCGAACCATCTCTTTGATAACCTTTATACTGATTACATGTGGGTAGCATAGCATAGTGATGAACACAGTGATGAAGTAAATTAGTGAAGATGTAATTCCTTTCCTTACTGCATCCATTCATCTATCGTGTGTGTGCACATATGCATATGTCAGGTGCCTTTGTACCAGGGAGTGCATGTGGAGGTCAGAGGACAATGTGTGAAGTTGTTGCTCTCCTACTATGTGTGTCCCTGGCTTGATGGCAAGCACCCACTGAGCCATTTCACTAGCTCCATGTTAAGTGTGTCTGTTTCTTTTTATGTTGTTAATATGCCGCTGGTACATTTGGAATTGTATAGTTGGCTTATGTTATATTTCTATTGGATACCATTGACCTCAAAGAAATTAGAGTAGGCTTCTGCCAGATTCTGGTAGTCTGTGTGATGTGTTGGGAGGAAAATATCCACGCTTGCACACAGACCAAGAGAACCCACTGGAAGGCAGGACTGAGGAGGAAAAGGGAAGAAAGCAGCATGGTGACTCCAGTAAATAATAATGGGTTGGGCATGCAAAATTGCTAAGAAGGTACGTGCTAAGTGTTCTCAACACAAGAGAATAAGTAGGTGAGGTAGCGAGTATATAATTTACCCATTCCATAATATAGTGCATATTTAGAAATATCATGGTGTATATCATAAATGTGTATAATTTTAGTCAATTAAAAAATAAGTATGAAGGAAAGAGGAAATCAGGTGTGTAGGGTTCCATGGAAAGTCTTGAGGAGATGAGGAGAGCATGAGTGACTAACTGTATTAGTCAGGCTTCTCTAGAGAAACACAATTGGTTGAATGAATATATATATATATATATATATATATATAATTTCAGCTAGGCAAATAGTGACTGTCCCCAGAGGGAAAGTCCAAGAAATCCAATAGCTGTTCAGTCCACGAAGCTGGATCTTAGTTGGTCCCTAGTATATATTGGAATCCTAAAGAAGTAGACTCTAATACCAATGAAGTAATAAGTTTGCCAGCTGAAGTGAGGGCAAGCAAACCAGAGCAGAAGCCTCCTTCTCCCAAGTCCTTAATATAGGCCACTACCAGGAGATGGGGTCCAGATCCAGGGTGGGTTTTCCCACCTCAAATGATCCAGTCAGGAAAATTCCCTCATAGGTGTACCAGCTGCTTGGGATTTAGTTAATTCCAGGTGTGGTCAAGTTGACAACCATCACAATAGGCAAAGGACAGACTCCATGGGATGTACATGCTCCTTAAGAATGGGTCTGTGATTCTCCCATCATGCCTTGCATATGATAGGTACCTGAAAGTTACTTGCAAGGCACTGGGCCTGGGGGCCTGAGGGGAATCAGGAATGAGTCAGAATGAACACAGAACATTTATATGAAAAGTTCATAGTCTGACTGTACTGGGGAGGGGAGGCTTGTGCCCCTGGGAACATAGGACGGAGGTTACATAGGAGAGCAGCTTAGCACAGATAGGAAACATAGTAAAACCATCTTTGATCTTTTCTTTCTGGGCATCCGGGGCACTGGTTCTCATGTTTCCACACACACAGTATAGCAAGGTTGGCCATTGACAAGCATGCTGGAACAATGTGTGACGCCCTGTGCACACCTTGATAGACTAAGCACTTATTGAGCATATCAACTTGCTTCTCACCTAAGACATTTTCTGAGTCCCTACCCAGTACCCGCTCTCATCAGCCATGGAGGCTACAGAGATAACTGATTCTTCATTTCTGCCACCACAATGAGCAGGCCAAACTGTGGTCCACAGGTTAAACTCAGCCCTGTCTGCTTTTGCAGACAGTATTCTACTGGAACATAATGTTGTCCACTCTATGACAGATTGCCTGGCTACTTTTGTATTGCATGGGTGTATCAGTGTGATAAGGTCTATATGGCTCATAAAACCTAAACTATATTTACTATCTGTTACTTTTTAGAAAATGTCTACTGACCCCCATCTTAGGGTCACGGACCTATACACAAAGAATGGCAAAGTAAGAGAGGGCTGGATGAAGTAGAACACGAGAAGATAATCTCAAACAGGGAGGCCAAGCTGTGTTCTGGAGGGGCAGAGCTGGCTCAGAAGACGACAGGGATGGGAAAGCACACAGGATTCTGCAACAATGAACAGCTGCCTCTGTGAACACAAGAGTGCTATGGGTACAGCCCAGCGGCCCTGCTTCTGGATCGAGCCCCACCATTCTCCCTCTGTCCAGGATGCTGACTTTACACCCTCCCTCAGCCTTTAACCCTGTGAAGCCTCTGTTCACATGTTAAGCTGACCTGGTAAGTCCTGCCCTCCCTCCCCATGAACTACCCCAGCCCCTTCCCTTCGTTTTAACACTTTACGACCCATCCTCTCCTGGAGTTTCTCCTACCCTCACAGGCTGGTCTTCCACTACTCCTCAACTTCTAAAAGCTCATCTTTTCCCACCATTCACCCAGAAGTGTCACTGAGACTCAGAACATGTCAGTCCCATCCAGAACTTCCAACATCGGTGCTATTTGGGTTACATACAGCTATTGGGTTCTGGAAATATGGCGGGCCTAACTGTGGAACTGCGTCTTATATTTTATCTCATTCTCTGCTTCAAGGGTCACATGTGGCTGATGGTCACTCGACTGGGCAGTGCACATCTGGGTCCTCATTGTTGCCCTCACCTCCACACTGCTTACTGGACATCCCCACTTGGATTGTCTGATATGCCCCAATGCCATTCTCACTAATGTCAGCTACATTTTTCCAGCACTCAGGCCCAGCGGCCTTAGAGCTCTCTGGTTCCTCCCTTTCATGCCCCACATCCAGTCTGTTAGCAAATCTGTGAGTTCTTCCTTCAGAGTATACCTCAACTCTGATCATTTGTCACCACGCCCTCATCTCAGCCCAAGCCCCATTGTCTCTTTCTGATGGCTAAAAGACTTCCTGGCCCGTCCTTCTAATTCTGCCAATAAACTCACCCTCCACACAGGAGACATGCTTTGAAAGCCTAATCGAGGCAAGGTACTGCCTCGCCTACCACCTCCAATGGCTTCTTCTTTGGCCAGTACATGAGGGTCTTCATGTTCTGCATCTTGCCCTTGAGTCTCCCCAATTTCTCCCAAATTCCCTCTTCTAGCCACACTGGCCCCAATCTTCAAAGGCTCTGAGAACACTTCCTCCTCTGTACCTCTTCTGCACCTCCAATGTTCTTCCTCTGTTGTCCATAACTTGTTTTCTTGCCTCCTTCAGGTCTTTGTTTAAAAGTCACCTGAATGACAAGAACTTCCCTGTCAACTCCTTTGTTTCACTTCCTAGCAGATCTTCCCATCTATGTAATATATACAATAATGTTCCTATTAGCACCACCCCAACACTAAAGTGTAAACTCCATGGAACGGGTGCTTCAGCCCCGAATCTCTAATTACCACTGTATTCTCAGCACCCAGAACAATAAGTTTTTAGGAAACTGATGCTGAATGAATGCAGTCTGAGCACAAGAGGATACAGGAAAGCAGAGAGCTTATGGGGTACATAGCTCACAAAGAGACCAAAGCCAGGGTCACGGTACACAGGCTCTGGATATGGACAGAAAGTCACTGCAGATCATTTAGTAACTCAGCCCACTCCACCATTACAGGGGCTTTCTCACAGCACTGCGGACATGCCATGAGCCTCTATCTTAGGCAGTAAGAGGCTTCGTATTTCCAATCTGAATGTGCATTTTGTCAGAGCGTGGAGATGAAGATGCACTTTGGGGGCACTTGTGCTCTACTGCCTACCAGGAGGGAGCAGTACCTGGGCTAATGCTCATTATCAACCTGACTGGATTTAAAATCACCTAGGAGACACACTCCTGGGCACACCTGAGAAGGTGTCTCCAGAAGGTTTAACTGGGGATCAAAGACCTGCCCAAATGTATATGGAGTGTCTCATGGACCAGGGTCCCAGACTGAAAAATAAAGGGGAAAAGAAGGAAGCCATTTGTCTTAGATACTGTTCTATTGCTGTGAAATGATACCATGACCAACGTGACTTATAAAAGGAAGCATTTGATTGTGGGCTTGATTATAGGTTAGTCCAGAGGGTTAGTCCAAGACCATCATAGCAAGGGATGTGGCAGGAGAAAGGCAGGCATGGTGCTGAGACAGGAACTAAGAACTCACATCTTAGCAGCAGGCCACAGACAGAAAGAGAATAGGACTGTGCCACCATCAGTGACACACCTACTCCAACGAGGCCACACCTCCTAATCCTTCCCAGACAGTTTCACTAAGTAGGGATGAAGCATTCAAACACATGAATCTCTGAGGGCCATTCTTAATTCAGACTACCACTTCCTGACCCCCATAGGCATGTAGCAATATCATAATGCAAAATGCATTTAGTTTAATTTCAAAAACACTCATAGTTTTTCAGTCTTAAGATTGTTTAAAAGTCCAAAGTCTCTTCTGAGACTCAGGGCAAATCTCTTCCCTGTAACATCAAAAAGCAAATTACAGACTTCCAACACTCACACAAAATATACATTACCCTTCCAAAATGGAGGAATGGGGGAATAAGGAAGAAATATTGGACTACAGTGAGACTGTTTGCCCAGCGAGGCAAACTCCAAATTCTGTATCTCTGTGTCTAATCTGTTTATGAGATGGCTCTTCATACCTCCCACTTCTTGCAGGTTTGCTGACTGTAATTTCTCTCCCTTGGGCTTCCATACCCTGTCTGCAGATTTCCTTGGCAGGTATCCTACAGCTCTGGCATGCCCAACATCTTGGAATCTCCAATAAAATCCAGGCTTCACCTTCACAGCTTCATGCAATGGCCTCTCAGTGGCTTATTATGCAGGGACTGCTACCCTGTCATCCCCTGGCCTTGGTGGTTTTCCTTAACTATGGGGGAAGATTCCATAAGCTCTTTCCTGTATCTTTCTGGATGAAGACAGAACCACATGGTGGAAGCTGCCAAGTTCTGCAGCCTGCTGGGACTGGAACCTGGCCTCCACTTTGAATTACATTTGCATAATGTAATTATACTGTATATGTAACTATATGTATGTATACATAATATATTTGACGTGTTGATGCTTTCTTTTTTTAGATAAGCTTTGTTTTTCACAGTTGGAACCACAGTTGGGCGGGTCCTGCCCTGAGGTCACCGCTCCCTTTATTAATTTTGGCATCAGACCTTTGAATTTCTCATTTCTTTGAGCACAGGACTTGGAACCAAGGTTACATTCCCTGGTTCTCTTTTTTCCCTCAAACTGCATCCTGTGTTTCTTTTGCCCTGCTTGCTTCTTTTCAAGGTAGAGCTGCCCTAGAGTGACCACCAATAACCACATAGTCAAGCCTAGGTTGTTTTGAAATCTCCTCTGCCAACATCAATCCAAAACGCTTCAGTTTAGCCTCCGGCAGAGTTTTGGGACAAGGGCAGAAAGCAGCTACGTTGTTTGCCGAAATATCACAAGAACCATGCCTACCATCATGCCTCTCTTCAGTCTGGGTCTGTACAGCCCCATTGCTCTCAGCACCACTGTCTTCCCTGCTCCTCCTAGGATGGCCCATTGAGCCCCACTTACAGCACTCAGTCGCTTTCTGACTGCTTCTGGTTCCCGTTTCCACGGCCAGAGTCATACCATGGTCACCTGTCTGCATCCTTACTCTGGGAACCAAAATAAACCTTCTTTCCCTAAAGTTGATTTTGTAAGGTATATTGTCATGGAGATCAGAAAAGTAACAATGTAGGATATTGGTTCTGAGTGGAGAAGTTGTTGATATGAGAAACCTGACCAAGCTTTTTTTTTTTTTTTTTTTTTTAGGGGGGATGTGGAAAGAGGAGTATGGAGCTGTGGATCAGATATGCCCAGAATGCTTAAGTCAGGGGTTCTCAACCTGTGGGTTGTGGCCCCTTTGACAAACCTCTGGCTCCAAAAGTATTTTCATTATGATTCATAACAGTGGCAAAATTGCAGTTATGAAGCAGCAACAAAAATAGTTTTATTTATTTGGGTCACCACAACCTGAGGAACTGTGCTAAAGGGTCACAGCACTAGGAAGGTTGAGAACCACTGGTCTGGGTAGAGCTCCATGGGCCTCCCTGGTGAGAGTCCAGAAACGTAATATGCTTAGAGAAATGCAGACAGTGGGAACCCAACTCAAGGGACATCAGAAGAGATGAGGCTCTGCTGGACACTGGGCTGTGGGACGTTTGCGTTACATTCTGGTATAGCAGCTAGCTGCGTTCTGTTTGTGTTCTGAAAGTGAGTAAGGAAGACTGCACTGAAAGGAAGGAAGGAAGTTCTGTGCTGGGGAGATGTCAGTACAGCAGAGCGCACAGGCTGTAGAATGGCTTTCTTTGTTCAGTGTATTTAGAGTTACAGTGGCAGACATCGAAGGGTGTGAAAATGTGCTGTTTGTCAAGAGATGAACACCAGTAAAGAGAAATCATATGTTCTTCACCGGGGTCCGAGGGCAAGACTCCTACTTGTGAACATGCAAATTCATTTGAAAGGGAGAGAGCCTGCCGGAACACATCTCTCAGATCTGGTCCATCTTTCTATGTTATCAAACCGCTGATTCTCGAGTCCCAACCTAAGCTATTCCACAACAGGAGGAGCCTGTGCAAACAGTCCCTGGTGTGTACCTTGACCTCTGTGCCTGTAAATAACATTCGGATTCTGACCCTTAGGCAGAGGATGGAAATTAGAGGACTACTTTAGTTGTCATGGCAACCCTGAAGCTCTTTTGTACTAGGTACTTCAGCTGCCTGGCGTTCCGCAGTGATGGTTGCTAGGTCTCAGATCTGTTGCTGACCAACCATATGATCCCGGGGAAGTCCTTAATTCATCCACCCACCCATCTATCCATTATGTTCTGACATCCAAAGAGAACTTGTGCCAGCTAACAATACAAAGTAAGACCATTAAAAGAAAAACAAAAGCTCAGAGCCATGCTAGAAATAGAGAATATGTTGGGGCGGCGGTGGCGGGGAGGAGGGGGAACCCAAGGTAAGTGTGTATGTGTGTGTGTGTGTGTACATATATCTCCATTAGAAAAGGGAAAATACTTTAAAACATGAACGAATACAGCTCTTATAACTGAAAATTAAGTTCAGTTGGGGGCTTCTGAGTCCTTCCTACCACTTGGTCTCAGTTTCCTCTTCTATATCATGAAGTGATGGAGTTGACCCGAATGGTCTAAGATTCATTCCTATTCTGCCAGTCTCACTTGAGGGAAGATGAACAGCACATCTGCTCTGCAGCATTCGCCTATCTCCTCCCACAGTGGCAACAAAATTACTTACTCTAGCCGACTCTAGCACCCCATATCTTTGGACAGGAAGAAAGAGTGACAGCCTAGTGTTAGTAACAGCTCTTTATCCTGTTTACTCTGAGATGCAGAGATGACTGAGGCCTACCTTAGGCACAGCATACATAGTGCCAAGGCCATGGAGATAAGCCAGGACAATGATACAGTCTGCCCTCAAAGCCTTTGCAAGGGTAGCCACAGTGAAGTCAGGGACATTAAGTTCTTCTTCAACTTTCCTAATACTGTGGCCCTTTAATACAGGTCCTCATGTTGTGGTGACCCTGAATCATAAAATTATGTCATAAATGCTTCATAACTGTAATTTTGCTACTCTTTTGTTGTTGTTGTTGTTGTTTTTGTTTTGTTTTGTTTTGTTTTTTTTCGAGACAGGGTTTCTCTGTATAGTCCTGGCTGTCCTGGAACTCACTTTGTAGACCAGGCTGGCCTCGAACTCAGAAATCCGCCTGCCTCTGCCTCCCGAGTGCTGGGATTAAAGGCGTGCGCCGCCACGCCCGGCTAATTTTGCTACTCTTATGATTGGTAATACGCAGCCCCCGTGAGAGGGTTGTTTGACCCCTGAAGGGGTCTCGACCCACAGGTTGAAAACCACTGTTGTAGATTATGGGATAGAGCACCATGGGAGCCCAGGGGACCTAGCAAGCTTTTGAGAAACTTTTGGAAAAAACTTTAACGGGGCCTTGAATGAAGAGTAGGCCCTTTGTATTAGTTGTTTTTGAGACTACAGGCTCACTGTGTATACCGAGCTGGCTTTGAACTTACCGAGATCTGCCTGCCTCTGCCTCCAAAGCACTGGGAATAAAGGCTTGTGCCCCCATGCCAGGTCAGGATTTGAATTATGGGAGTAATCTGTCCACACAGTGATAACGATACAAATGGTTCTATGGTACAAAAACTGGCAGGAGATGAGGTTTTCAACTTAATCTCCCAGTTCTAGCCTGAACCTGCAGAGCAACCACTTAGGCCACTTTGGGGTTCAGTCTTAGTTTGGGTGAGTACCCTCTGCCCCCCAGGATGGAAGATGGGGTTCTGACATCTGCGTCCCTCCCTCTCCCTTCCCCTGGGAAGCAGGATAGCACAGTGAAACAAAGAAGAACCTGGCGTCACAGAACCCGTCTTCCAATGTTTCTATTTTCTAACTATATGACACTGTAAATGCCACTATATGGCATTTCAATGTCGGAACAGTAGCTAGAACCTGGCGCTGGTGTGATGACGATTGCTGTTCACGCCCTGCCTAGCACTCCCACGTTAATTAGCTGTGTTAATGTTTGTTCTCATAGCAACATTCAAACCATTTAGATACTTCTGGAATAAGAGTTTGGTATACTTTGCAAAGTTGCTAATGCAATGGCTCCAAACTGAAAACCAACAAATAGCATTTTTATTATTATAGTCCCTGCAAAAATCACGTGGTGGGAGTAAATCGTGTCAGAAGGGAACAGCACTGCTTCGTTGAATGCACGGAATCAGCAGATGCAGAAAGTCCAGGGCGTGTTTCCCTCTTCTTTTTCTATCATGTTCTTCAAAATTTTACCACAGTGTATCTGGGTGGGCAGACGTGTGTGTGCGCTATATGTGTGCTTGTATGCTCATGGACATACCCACAGGAGCAAGGGGAGGATGTGTGGCATCCTCCTCTATTGTTCTTCTGGAGCTTGGTGGTTTGGGGGTTTGGGGGTTTTTGTCTGTTCGTTTGTTTGGGCCATCCAGCAAGTCTCAGTAATCCTCCTGTCTCCACACCAGTCCTGTCCAGGGGTTACAAGTGCTTTTGGCCACACCTAGCTTCTTATGCCGATGTCTGAGGCCTGAACTTAGTCCTGATCCTTGTGAAGCAAGCACTATTCCTTTGCCAAGGCCATCTCTCCAGGCTGGAATATGCTATGCTTTAATTTGCTTCATATTTAGTCTGCAATTTCTTCCACAGGTTTCCCTCATCCCTCACAGGTTTCTCATTGGTTGGTTTGGTTTGGTTTGGTTTGGTTTGGTTTGGTTTTTCGAGACAGGGTTTCTCTGTGTAGCTCTGGCTGTCCTGGAACTCACTCTGTAGACCAGGCTGGCCTCGAACTCAGAAATCTGCCTGCCTCTGCCTCCCAAGTGCTGGGATTAAAGGCGTGCACCACCACTGCCTGGCTGATTTTTTTTTTTTAATGGAAAGTAGAAACGGATTGTTTTATAAAAAGTATAGTATGATCATTAAAATCCCTAATTTTCCTATTAAATGGTCAACTTCAGACATATTACTTTGTGGACCTGCTGATCAACTGTCCTCCTGACCTGGATCTATGTTTTGTTTTGGTTTTACTCCTTTGCCATCTTTGCTGGACTCGTTTTATTTTGCTGAAGTATATCCTCAAAATGCTTTTGTCGAATTACACAGAAAGGAACTTTTCTGAGTCTTTGCATGCTGAAATGACTATTTTACAGTGGCCTTCTCCAGCTTTTCTCTTTCCATTCCAACACCATACTCTCCATTCAGTCCCTGCACTGAAAGTAACCCTCCTGTGTTTGGCAAATTACCATGCCCAATGGGCATCTTTAATCCCACTCATATGTATAGAAACTGACAGAGTTGATAGCCTTGGGATCTTACAACTCTCCATTTGCTCCTCGATGCACCCAAACTCTGTTCTTTTCCTTTGAAGTCTTTTCTAGGCGTTTGCTTCCTCCTCACAACCTTTCAATGCCCTTTAATGTCTGACCTCTGCTCACTGATGGTCATTCCCCTCGTGGGCTTTCTGAAATGGCTCCTCTAGAAGATGGTTCCAGCAACCATCTAGATACTGACACAAAGCACCAAACAGATGGCATAGGCTGTCCAAATGTGTTCGTTATGCATGTGTGCATGCCTATGTGTGTGCGTGTGTGTGTGTGTGTGTGTGTGTGTGTATGGAGGCAGGAGACATTGGGTATCTGCCTCAATAGTTTGCCACCTTAATTCCTAAGACTTGCCGAAGAGCAGCTGGGTCTTTCCAGGCCCTCCTCCCAACAACATGGTTATGTCATGGTTACAGGCAATGTACCACCTGTGATGGGCCCTTCACCCTCTCCTTCCTTCACCCCCCCCAACCCCCCAACAGCTGCTAATTCCTGTCAAAGCTCTATGGGATGTGACTCTGGAGTTTCACCCTCTCTCTGTTCACACTGTTCCTTTAATTAACAACCCTCATTCCTTCTCATTTGATTACTGGGACAGCATCCTACCTGGGCCCTGTACCCGTCCAGTCTCCTCTGTCCATCTGCCCATCTGTCCTTCCTTCAGCAACTTATTTCCTCCGCTCCCCAAATCTGTTGACCATTTACTTTAATCAAGATCCCAGCTGGCCCCCAACTGCTCTTAGAAAAATGATTAAATTCTTTAGTTTTATCCATAATACTTTGTGGTTTCTTTTTTCTCTCCATTTACATATCTAACCACAACATCACCTTAACTCACACATTCTGCAACTATTGCTGATGATTTGGCTGGGAAGGGAGGGGGGGTCCTCTGCCCGAGCTCAATTCACTCTCCCCTCCATGTCTATATGATTTTGTCTTTATTGTTTTGTTCCTAATTTATTGTATGTGTATATGGTTCTATGTGCATGTGTGTGTGCACATGTGTGAATGCATGTGGAAGTATGAGGTCAACGCTGTGTCGTCTGTCTTTAGTTGCTCTCCACCTAATTTTACGACACAGGGTTTCTCACCTGGCCTAGAACTCACTGATTCAGCTTGACTGGGTAGCCTATGAGAGTGAGTGAGTGGCCTCTTTCTGCCTCCTCCACACTGGGATTTCAGATCACCACCATGGCGATTAAGGAGCGTATGTGGAAGTCAGATTACCAGTTCTCTTCTTTCACCAGGCAGGTCCCAGAATCCAATGCAAGCTGCCAGGCCTGACAGCATGTGCCTCTACTCACCAAGCAATCTCGCAGCCTACATCCATCTATCTATGTGGATCTGAACTCAGGCCTCATGTGTGCACGGCAAGTGCATTACTGACTGAGACCCTCCTCCCAGGGCACCCTTGCTAATAACTTTCTGTCATATCATATCATATCATATCATTGAAGCCATATATTTTCATTTTCTCTAACTATGCCGTCAACTCCTAACCTCAACACCTAGCACAGGATAACATCAGAGGATGCATCGAAGGACACCAAGAGAAGGGAGGGAGGAAGAAGAATTGTGTTCAGGGGAAAGGAGGGGTGTCCTGACGAGGCTAGCAAGGACCTACGCAGGTCACAAATGCCAAGGGAAGAGCACTTTACAGACTATGAAGTGCTGCGGAGCAGAGGTAAATGGTACAGTTGTGAGCAGGCCACCCTCAAGAGAACCAGAGGGCTTTGGGCACCTTCAGGACAGACATTCTCATAGTGCAAGGAGGAAATGGAGGAGACCAGAGTGCCTTGGTTAATGGGGTTGGAGATGGGCAGTAAGGAAAACCCCTGTGTTCTTCTCCAGTACTGGGGATCGGGCATCTGTATTTGTTGAATTGCTTGGCCCTTCTTTGGCTGTTTGGCAGACGTTTTAATATCTCTTCAAATCCCCTCAGGGGTTCCCTTTCTCCCCTGCCCTTAACTGTAAGGTTTCCAGGACTCTGCTTTTAGCTACTGTGTCTGCTTTATCTACTCACTCTCCTCACTATGCTTTGCTGATACCGCCATCTTGGTCTCCATCCGGTTGTTTCCTCTGCCCCAGAAACCTCCTGAGTCTCAGAGCACACTAGACTCATAGATGCTCAAGAGATACCCCAACCTCAGCGGTTCTGAAATTCAGCTCGTCGCCCATCACAGAAAGTTTCCTCTGAAAAAAAATTTTTTTCTATTAACTAGACCCACACCACCAATGTTTTCTCAACGTTCTGTTATCCAATCAATGGTTGAAGTCTTCTGAATTCTCTCACCTTAATAATCCGGAAACTCCACCCCTCTTTCCTATCACACGTTTAACTCTTAAATTCTAGGCCTGCAGGTTTCAGTTGCACTGTTACCATCTCTCCATATCTATTTTTAACTCTCTTTCCTACCCTTTCCCATAGTGATTCCAAGGAACTATTTCTCTATTATTTTCTAAAAACTGAAGAGTAATTTTCACACGCTCACACACATTACAAGTATGCAGCCTGGGGAATATGAGCAGAGACAGGAACCCCGTTAAGATTTAAAGCATGGGCTGGAGAGATCGCACAGTGGGTAAAGCACTTGCCACACGGGCTTCAGATTCCCAAAGCTCATATAAAACCAGGTGTGGTAGCCTGTGCCTGAAACCCAGTGTTCCTGTGGCAAAATAATAGGCGGCAGAGAAGGGAGAATCCCAGAAGCTCAGGGCCGGCAAGCCTGGGGGACACAGCAGCAAACAACTCAGTCAGCCTGTCTCAAACAAGGAGGAAGGCAAAGACGAACAGCCAAGGTGGTCCTCCGACCTCTAGATGCATGCTATGTCACACTCATGCCTGCACTCCCACACAGGAGACTGGGGGGGGGGGGGGGTAGGAGGGAGGGAGGGAGGGAGGGAGGGAGGGAGGGAGGGAGGGATAGTGAGAGGGAGGGGGAGGGAGAGAATGAGAGCAAGAGAGAGTAAAAGAACAAGAGAGTGAGAGAGAGAGCACAAATAAATATCATATTAAAACATTTCCATTTCCCAGAACATGACTTTGTAGTCGGGCCACACATTCCCAGAGGCAACTGCCATTCTGATTTCTAGCACCATGCATTGGTTTTGCTGCTTTTGAACAGTACATAAATGGAATTAGACAGGAGGAATGTGTGAGTGCGTGCGTGTGTGAGTGTGTATGTGTGTGTGCATGTGTGTGTATTCTTTAACTTAACATCTGTAAACTTTAGTGCAGTCATGCATAACTGGATAGACGGTTATCAGTTTATTTCCTATCCACCTGCTTATGAAAAATTCACCTATTTCCAGCTTTAGTTTTTCTAAAAATGCATTATGAACACTTTTGCATAAGTCTTTTTTTGGTTATATAGTTTTAACAGTTTAGAGTAAATACCTAAATAGAACTGTCAGGTTTTTGGATGCATCTTTGCTTCACTTTGTTAAGAAGCCGCCAAACAGCTCTCTAAAATAGTCACACCATTTCTAACACACCAGCCATGTATGAGAGCTCGCTATACCTAAAACAGTCTTTAAAATGCAAATCAAATCACACCACATCTCTACTAGAAACTCCTCTCTGGCTCTCTCCAGTTTCAGTTCCACAGGAAATAGGCCAGGCCACCATTGCATAGTTATCAATTTATCCACCTCACCATTGCTATTTCCCCACAAACTCCATTTTCTCCAAGCTCACTGACAAAATTCTTCTACTCATGAACTTTGTTTTTGGTTTGTTTTGTGGGTTGTAGCCTTCTCCCCCACCCCCTGCCTTTTAAACTATGTCTAGCTATGTATCCCAAGATAGCCCAAGACCTCATGCTTCTCCTGCCTCAGTCTCCAGAGTTCTGGAAACATGAAGTTCTTTTCTGTGTCTGGATAAGCTTTCCCTCTGCCACGGTGCCATTTCCTCTTATTTCCATTTCTGATGCCTACGTATCTTTGCAGAGGTGTTTCACATCTGTACCCCACTTCTGTGAGTCCACTGCTTCTGCTCTCTGCTCTCCAAACACATGGGGACTCGACCATAAGACTTTGCTCCAAATGTCATAACACATTATTTTCTTTTCTCCCCCTGACTGACTTGTGCAAGATGTCGTTTGTCCTGCCCTTTCTTGTATCATTGATGACTGACCACTGGGAAGTTAAGACATAATCCCTGTCCCATAAGGCTTTGGGTGGAGTGAAAAAGACAATTGAGGGCTGGGGAAATAGGTCAGTGGTAGGTAGAGTGCTTGCCTAGTGTGTATGAGGTCCCAGGTTCGCTCCCCAGCACCACAGACAACAAAGAGACCCACACAAGGCAGCCCAGTGATTGCAGGGAGAGAGATAGAAACCAAGTTGTTCTTGGAACAAGAATAATGGATGGGGCAAGGCAAGGTCCCTTCAAAACATGATGTTTGCCACAGGATCTAAGAGAGATGAGCTAATCAGGTGACATGCTGTGAACAAGAGGCTGTTCAAGAAAACAAGAAGAGAAGCTAGGGTGACCTGTATGAAGAAGGCGAGGCAAGCAGCAGACCAGAGGCTGCTGAGACTCTAATTGAGAGCATGCTGCAAGACAGCTGTGCCTTCCCTTCTTGAGCACCCCGATGGCTCCCTGGACCCGCCATTGTACCTGTCAGTGCTTACACAATATATATTTGTTCAATTGATAAATGTTAAAAGAGTTCACAAAGTTTGATGGCCCTGGGGGAGGAAGATAAATACATGCAGCATCTATAAAACTTTAAATTATTTGTTTATTTATTTATTTATTGCACTTTTATTAGTTCTCTGTGCGTTTAGAGATTTGTACAAGGTGTTTTGATCATATCCTCCCCACGCTAAACAGTATGTTAAGTGGGCTGCGGAGCTGAGCATGTTTTTAAGCAAAGGCACAAATGGAGTTGTTTAGTGGATTACAGTCAATGCGGAAATGGTAGAAACTGTACATCAGGTTCTGCCTGGGTGGGAAGAGACAGGACTCAGGGCACAAAGGTGATTGGTTTGCAGAGGCAAGCAGGAATCTTTCTTTGAAATAAGAGAAAGGGATGGGAAGTAGGGGGTACATCAGAAATAAAACACTTCCTGGTGGAGGATGCTGCTATAGCCATGGGATCCAGAAGGCATTTTCTTGAATCTGCTTGGAGCTGTAAGACAGCCCCTCCTCAGCCATGACGTGGACAGCGCTTATAATCACTACAGGCAGAGGTGGCTGTAATCGACTGTATTGGAAGCTTTAACGGACATTCAACAGCTCACGGAAATATCAAAGTAACTGTTTGAGAACATACACACTCAGGTTTAGGGAAGCTAAGAACCTTACACAGGTCTATATTGACAGTGAGCGGCTGATCTGGAGTTGGAATCGAGACTGTCAGACACCACAAGGAGCTATGGCAACTTGGGAGCCCAAATCATTTGGGTACCTTGCTCCAGTACGACTGGAATGGCATCCTCAGTGAGCAGAGATACAGTGTAAGGGGGCAAAGGCCCAAAGTCTACAGTGTGGGTTTAACCTGTTACAGGATGTCCTGGTGTGTGACATGACAGGCAACAGTGTGAGAGCACAGAATGTCATGGCTACAGAACAAACTGTAGTATTGGGGGATGGGGTCTAACAATCCTCCCCACTGTGCACACATGAAACTGAATATTAGTACCAAATCCCTATTTGATGTGTTTTTCTGTACATATATACCTATGGTAAATGTTCACTTTCTTACTTAAGGAATCACTTTTCAGTGTTTCTTTTGGCATATTGGAATTCACCTCAAATCACTACTTTTGTTCTTTGCGAGTATTATTGAGCAAAATAATGATTCTTGGACACAAACACTGTGATGTTGAGACAATTACTCTGAAAAGCATATGGCTAAGAGACAGACAGATGGCCAGGGAGCAGGGACAGGGTAAATACACTGGACAAAGGGATGCCTCACATCCAGGGGTGAGTGGTGTGGGATGCAAGGGATTTCATTATAATACTCTGAACAGCACGCAATTAAAAGCTTACAAACTGGGGGCTCGAGAGATGCTCAGAGGTTAAGAACACTGACTGCTGTTCCAGAGGTTCTGAGTTCAATTCCCAGCACCCACATGGTGGCTCACAACCATCTGTAACAGAATCCGATGCCCTCTTCTGGTGTGTCTGAAGACAGCTACAGTGTACTCATATGCATAAAATAAATAATTCCAGAAGTCCTTACAAACTGTTCTTGGGTTTCTCATTTACTATTTTTTTTTTTACTGTAGGTAACTGAAATTACAAAACATGAAATGAAGGGAAACTTTCTTGCAAAGAGAAAGAACCCAACACCAGTTAACTAAAGATGAGGTCAATGACCTGCCCATATAGCCAATGGCATGGCATTCGTCATCAGTGACGTGGAAGCTTGCCTTCTGGAATGCTTCAGAGCTCAAAACCAAATGCAAAGATAGCAAAGTGACCTGAGTCAACTTAGGAGGTGAGGTTCGGGGTGGGGGAGGATGATCCTTTAAAGAGAAATACATCCTAACTGGAGAAAAGGAGCCTTTGGAATAATCCCCAAAATGTCCACTGAGCAATGAAGGCCCTGGGCCAGGAGACAGGTGGCCGTATCAGCAGAAACAGCAGGTGACGTGAGACCTGGATCCATCTGTAGAGAACAATCCTGCTGGAGTACTTTCAGTTAGAGGAAGGCAGGAGAGCTGGGGATGAGTGGCTGTCCCTAACATGGAACCTGACTGTGTACAGAGATAGCTCACAGCAGACATGGTGCTCTCCACGTTCAGGATTCCTAATGCTTGTTCACTAACAAATGACAGATGGTTTACTTTGCTTAGTCACTACAGACACTGGAAATTTCCTAACCTTAGGACCTGCTGTGAGCTGAATTGTATTCCTTCAAGATGTGTGTCCCCTCAAAACCTTAGACCTGACAATGTCTTTACAGACATAATCCAGTACACTGAGGGAATGCTGAGTCCAGGTAGATACCAAACAATGGCCTACCCTTATACCAATCAGAAGCAAGGAGAAAGCACCACAAGGCAGAGGCGGGACCCAGGCAGACCCCAGCCAAGGCACACCCAGCGTTACTGAAAGAAATGTAAGGAAGGAATTCCAAGAGAATGGGGCAGGTATGTGGCCCTGATAACTCCTTGACTTTGGACTTCCATTTCTCAGAACTGTAAAAAGAAAAAAAAATTCCATTGTTTTCAGCCCTTGGGATTCACCAAACAGTATGTGATACGCTTCACAGCCATTACAGGAAAGTAGCAAAGATGCTGAGATGGTCAAAAAGGGTACAGGATGAAGCCTATAGGTAAGCCCTAGGGGGAAAAAAAACAAATTCATACCCTAGATTCTGAGGGAATATTCTGTCCCCTAAAGGTACACAGAGGGAGGTGTGGTGCCGTTAAATGGTATCTGTGCATTAAAGACTCCTTGTGTGGCTTTACCCCGACACATATACCAAGCAGAGGGGTGTGGACTCCAGTGTTGTTGCTGTTAAGGTTGAATCAACCTCAGCATAGCTCCTGAAGAAGTCACACTAATCAAATTCTCAACTTTGTAAGAAAGAAAACAAGCCTGCTCCTTTGTTCCTTCTGTGTGTGTGCAAGAAAATAATCCCGGTTCTCTTTAGGTTTCCCAATGCTTACGATGGTGAGAAAGGACCCACAGACAGACACCTGAGAGCTGATGATGTTAAGCTGACTTAAAGTGAAGAGGCAGGACCAGACCATGAAGAAGCCAGTGATGTACTCCACCCAGTCCCCCAGCAGGGTGTGTCTCCAGGCCTCCAGCATCTGTGGCATTCACTGTAGACTGATGGCTCTTTGGTTTCTCTATGTTCTGGGGCAAGGTGCCCACTTCCACCCAAGGAACTCTCCTCTAGACAGAGTGTCAAGTAACTGCTGCTACATTACAACTATGCTCGGAATGTGACTTCCTCAAGAATTACAGATCAGATCTCTTTGATAAAGGTACGGGTTCCTCCACTCACATTAGAACTAACATTGGCTATATTGGAGTTTTGTGACACTTATAAAGGCCACTGCTACTTTGGTGGCTGAAAGCAGCAGATATTGTCTCATGGTTCTAAAGGTCACAAATGTATGTCAAGGTGTCAGTAGGGTTGGGGTCCCTCCTGGTTCTGGGGGAGAACCTGCTACTTTCTCCATACAGCTTCTGGTGGTTCTAGCTGTACCAATCTCTGTCTCCACAGCCACAGTGCCATCTCTACTGCACCAAAGCTCTTCATGTCTCTCTTCTATTTTTGTATATATTTCATGTATGTGAGTACTTTGTCTGTGTGTACATCTATCTGCCCACCAGAAGGTGGCATCAGACAATTGTGAGCTGTCATGTGGGTGCTGGGAATTGAACTCAGGACTTTCAGAAGAGCAGTGAGTGCTCCTAACCACTCAGCCATCTCTCCAGGCCCCCTATGCCTCTCTTCTACAAGGATACTTCTAAAAGTATTTATAGCTCATCTGATGGTGAAGAATTCTCTCTCAAATCCATAATTTGATCACATCTTCAGTGACCCTTATTCCAAATTCACAAGTTTTAACATTCTAACAACTGTGACGTGTAAGTCTAAGGTCTTTACAATGCCTTGGACACAGAGAGGACAGAAATTCATTTTTGAAATTCATTATGTTACATAAATTTTGACATTGGGACATTACCAAGTATGTTTGTTTGTTTGTTTTTTAGTTAAAAAACTGTATGTGTGCATGGCAGGGCTTATCTATGGAAGGCAGAGGACAGCTTGGGGGCGTCTGTCTCTCCTACCGTGTAGGTCGCCAGGATCACACTCAGGTACCTGTAGCTGATGAGCCATCTCACTAGCCCCCTTATCTGTTTGACATGTCCTCCATATCTTGTGCATGCATGAACATGAGCATATACATCAAGGTAACTTATTTCCAAATTCCCCCCTTACTACCACCCCATGCTCTTACCCCTGAGCACTCTCCTAAAAGGTAATCCTAGACATTATGCCACAGACCCCTCAAACTAAGTTTCTCATATCCACAATATAGGAGAGCCATCTGACACTGATGTTGTCTCTTTAGGCTAACCTGGGAGTAGCATGAGAGCCAGGCTTAACACTATCTTTAACTATGATCTCAAGTGAGCTCATATGATCATATCTCACATTCAATCCTTTCTACCTCACACTCACACGTGCACACACATGCACTTAGCAGATTCATGTGCACGTGCATGTGGAGGCAAGGGGCAGTCTTTGGTCTTGTTCTTTAGGCACGTGGCTTTTAATTTTGAGATGACTTGAGGCTCTCACTGGCTTGGCTCACCAAGTAAACTGGGCTGGGTGGCCACACCCAGCTCCAGGGATCCACTTCCTTCCACCTTCCTGGCACTTGTATTTTAAGTATGCATTGGACACCCAGCCTTTTCCATGAGTTTTAAAATTACACTCAGCTTGTCACAATTGCAAGGCAAGCACTTTGCTGAATAAATTATCTTCCCTGGTCCCTTCTACTTGTTGAGGCTCCATCCCATCTAATGTTCCCCTTCTCAGAGACCCTCCAGACACTTACCTCTTTCTGCCTATGCCTTTCTCTGAGGTCTTCCTGCCCTGCCTCTGGATGCAATCTCTACTAAGACACGGTAAACTTCCTGGAAAGGAAACCTTTCTAGAGACTCAATGTGCTTGCTACTTTTCTCAGTGTGACAACTTACATAAGGATAGGTTTATTTTGCCCATGGCTTAAGAGGACATCAGTCTATCATGGCAGAGAGAACGTGGTGCTTGGTCAGTCTATGCAGCCTACACTGCAACTTACTCATCTTGATGGGTTAGGAAACAGAAGTCGGTGCAGAAAAGCTGGGCCCATCCTTCTGATCCCCTTCTGGACGTTCTACCTCCCAACCCAAAGACTCCAGAATCTTCCAAACACCCAGGAGCTGTACATCAAGTGTTCAAACACATGAGCCTGTGGGGTGAAGATATTTCACAGTGGCCATAACAGTGCACAAAATATGTTTGTTAAATTACTATTGGCTATGAGTAGGGGCACTCTCACAAGGCCCCACCTGTGGATGAAGGGATACAGACAATTAATTACAGCTGAGAGGGAGAGGAAGCTCTCCCCAGGGAAGAGCTCTTTAACTAGTTATCTAATATAAAGTGGTCAGCCCTAAAACATCCACATAAAAGCAGCACTAAATGGAGTCAGCAGACTGTATTTATGTCTCCCCCCCTCTCTATATATGTATGTATACAACACACACACACACACACACACACACACACATATATATATCAGAGTGTGTTTAACATCCTGTTAGGAAGGGAAATTTCCTTATATAGCTGGGAAAACAGGAACAGGGAAGGTAGTTTTCTATCGAGAAGTAAAGCATTGATTTTTAAGAAGGAAAAATAGCGAGCTTAAAGAACCACCTTCTCAGTACCAGGCTTAGGCAGGGACAAAATAGAGCCCCCCTTTGAAAAATGTACATAGATATCTGAAAGCAGAGCCCCAGGACCTAGGAGGCTCAGCTCAGGAATTCCGAAGTGCCACTCTTAGGTTACTAACCTGTGTTGAGGTCCAGAGCTGTGATGTGACTCATTTTGATCACTCTTAGTTCAGAGACGAACACAAGGCAAATGGTGTTTGATAAACTTCGGCCAAATTACTGTAGCAACAAAATGAAGTGGACTTGCTTGATGCGGGTGTCCCTGCCTAGTCATGTCATCAGACAGACACAGACTATGGTGTCTGCAGGTTTGTCTCAACATAAGCCACTGCTAAATATAATGCTCAATCCTGTAATAATCCACTTTAGACACAGCTGATCACTCGTCTCCCTGAAGAGCTTCATTGACATGGCTCTCAGGAGACCACACCATCTAGTGTTAATCTCTTCCCTCATTGGGTGTTCTGCCTTACTTTCCATCATTGGGTCTTCCCCTTGACCTCTGAACACTGACATGCCTTAGGGTTCATGACTGTAACCCTTTCCCCCAAC
Source organism: Mus caroli (assembly GCF_978045245.1). Taxonomy (NCBI): domain Eukaryota; kingdom Metazoa; phylum Chordata; class Mammalia; order Rodentia; family Muridae; genus Mus; species Mus caroli. The sequence continues at coordinate 53,417,998 of NW_028227266.1, read as the reverse complement.
TATCTTCTCTTTCTTGCCCCAGGAAAGTTCATTCAAACCCATATCTTAAAATGTCACCTGCATATCATCTCTAAAATGTCTGACTCCAGCCCCGTTTTCTCCCTGAAATCCAGACTTGCGTATTCAACTGCCTGTTTGACATCTTCAATTAGATCTCTAATAGACTGTGAAATGTAACATGATTGAAACAGAACCCCTCATTTCCTCCATTTAACATCTCCTCCTCCTCTGTCTCCACATCAATAAATGGCAATTTCATCCCTCTGGTTGGTCATTCCCCCAAAACTATGAGGCCCGCCTCAAACCCAATTATCAGCAAGCCTTGTGGGCTTCACCTTCAAAATGTACCCAGATTCCAAGCATTTGATCCACTGGCACAGGCATCCCTATAGCCAAGTCACCTTTGGTATTACCCAGGCTGCTGAGTCCAGCTGTTCCTCTGTTGCCTCCCTATGAGACCATCCTCCATGGCATCCCCATGACCCTAAGACAACTTCAGTCATTTCACTCCCCTGCCCCCAACACTCTAATAACACCCCCATCATATTTCCAAGCTTCACACTGTCCATGGGGTCAGCACAGCCCTACAAGTTCCTTTTCCCATTTCCTTCTCCGTCTTCTGAGTTTCAGCATTCTCATTACACAGGCCTTTTTGTTGTTCTTGGCAAGTTATTAAGCTGAACTAAACAGAAAGCATTAAAGCCTACTATAACATATACTAGGAAGAGGTACTTTGTGATATCAATAACACAAAGCCGTAAAGGAACAGAGTATGTGTAGTTAATGAGCAAAGTCTCAGTTCTGCAAGATGGAGACTTCTGGGCTTGGATGGTGATGATGATTGCATAGTGCTATAAATACACTAAATACCACTGAATTCAGTGGTTGGACTGCTGAGCTTTATAAGTGTTTTACCACAATTAAAAATAATTTAAAATCATTCAATAACAGGTAGTATCCATAACAGTAGCAATAACTGTCAATAGGTATTATAGATATATCCATAATATATAGGTAATATACATATAGGTAAAATAGGTAATCATATTTGAAAAAAAAAACATTGTAGGCTCGGGAGATTTAGTGGGAAAATGAATTTGCTGTGTAAATATAGGGACCTGAGTTTGGATCCCACACCCATGTAGAAAGCCTCCAACTCCAGTGTTTGTCAGGTCAGGTAAGAGGCAGAGACAGGAGAATCACATTGGCTGGCTGGCCAGCCAACCTAGCCAGAAAAACAGTGAGCCCGAGGTTCCATGAGGGGCCTGTCTGCAAGGAAAAGGTGGAGAGTGATAGGGAGGATGCTCAATGCTCTCCTTTGCCCTTCCTACACACAGAGCTTGAGATACAGCTCAGTTGGTAAAGTGTTTGCAGGGCATGCATGAAGCCCTGGGTTCTACCCCCAGCATCCCCTAAGCCAGGTGTGGTGATACACACATCTAACCTCAGTACTCAGGAGACAGAGGCAAGAGGGTAAGAAATTCAAGGTCATCTTCAACTGCAGAGTGAGTTCAAGGCCAGCCTGGGATATATGAAACTGTCTCACAAGAAGCTAGCTACACCTGTGGGAGCTGAGGAGCCGGCTCAGCTGATGAATTGTTTGTTAAGCAAGCTTGAGAATCCACCATCCATGTAAGAGCTAAACATGGTGGCTCACAGCTATAATCCCAGCACTGGGAAGGTAGAGATGGGCAGATCCCTGGGGCTTGCTGGCCAGTCAATCAAGACAAATCAGCAAGCTTAAGTTCCAGCAGAAGAAAGAGACTCTAACTCAAAAATTAAGGTAGAGAGAGACTGAGGAAGACACTTGATATGGACTTCTGGTTTCCACATACATTGTCACATACATGCACATGTGCATAAAACAAACACCTCACACCCAGGGTGACAATAGTATTTAACTATAAACAACGTCAGTGGGAAAGCACCTGCGGCCCTCACACTTCCCACTGAGTATGCTCAGTGACAGAGGACTTGTATCTAGGAACTGGATATGAGTCCTTTAACCCTTTAGAAGGACTCAGGTTTTCTTTATTCCTTGTCTTCCTATTTATTTGTTTATTTAGGTTTTGTGAGACAGGGCTTCTCTGTGTATTCCTAGCTGTCCTGGAACTTGTTCTGAAGACCAGGCTGTCCTTGAACTCAGATGTCTACCTGCTTCTGCCTCTGCCTCTCTGCCTCTCTCCCTCTGCCTCTCCAGTGATGGAATTGAAGGTGTGCAGTCCAATACCTACTGCCCAGCTGGAACTCAGGTTTTTAGAGCAGACTCGGTGGGTGCTATGTCTCTGACACAAGCCAATCATCCCCAGATGAACAAGCTGCAGCAAACTTCTGACTCTCTCCATCATGTGTCATTGACAATGTGGTATCCTTTGACATGTCCAAGGTACAAAGCTATGTACAGTGTCTAATTAAGGATTTCAGATAGACTAAAGTTTTTTTCCTGCCAAATGCCATTCATCAATACTTGAGTCTTCCAACAAATATAACAGAAATACAATTTGTAAAACCAGCTCACTTGTGTCAATTATTTTGTCCTGCTGTTTTATGGCCCTGTGTAGTTTAAAAGAGTGGAGGAATTATGTTTGGATACTTAAATCACAAAGCTCACTTCTATCACTGGATGAGGATGGCCAGGACCTAGAAAAGTCAGGTGACTTGTCTGAAGTTGTACCTCTAGTTTGTGGAAAAGCTGAGACTAGATTCCAGGAATCCTGATGCTTTAGGCTAGCGCTCCTTTTCAGGTACAGACGTATCTTGGAGGTACTGCAAGTACAGTTATATATTGCTACAATAAAGTGAATAAATATACTGAAGTAAATCATACTGTTCTGGGGACACCCCCACAACACAGAATACTGCACGGCTCTGGCTTGTCCACTAGAACTAGATAGTTAAGACTGTGTTGCTGAAGATGCCATACAAATTGGTCACAGACATGGAACGATTAAGTTTGTACTATAGCTTTCTCCTTCCTAGCTGGCGTTCACAGTACTAGGTTGCTGGCAGGAAATTGTAATCATTTTATCCAGCTGTGAACCTGGTGAGCTGCAGTCATGAGCAGTGTGGTAAGATGTGCACATGTGTGCAATAGTGGTACAAATGCTATTGGGGAAACCAGCTTCTTCCTGGCTGGATTTAACGCCCACCTTAAGAGGAAACACATGCCTTGTGCTGTAAATATAGCCATGAGCCCACGCTTGGGGAGCTCACAGGCCCTAGAGGTATACCTACTGTTGCAGTTGTTAGTCTACTTTATGGATACAGTATCAAACTGCCCTCTAAATTTGTAGTCTACCCCAGTAGATTAAGCTTAATTCTCGTACATCATCGGAGAAGTTCCTTGGTGTAGTGGATGGTGGTTAACATAGAAAACTGCAGCTGGTCAAAGTGCAGAGAATAAAAAATGTCAGTGGAGAGATCAATATGACATCTCTATCACACCCCAAGGCTCAGTGACCGTCACAGAAGAGGGAGCAGACTGTAAGAGCCAGAGACTGGGGATGGCCAGGCCAAAACAGAGTACAGGATCTCTGTACTTATGATCCTGAACAAAATCAAGCCAGCCAACATGCTGTCGTGGAGTAGGAAGGGGTTTGTGAGCCTCTGCCCCAAACTGAGGGGCTTCAGAGAGGTGAGGCTGTTGGGAGAAGAAAGACGCTGCTGCTGTCAGCTTTCTTTAAGGATATAGCTCCTGATCACGCTCCAGCAAATGGCCCCATATCCAGAAGTATACAATCAGCACAAACTGCGAGTCAACAGGTTATAAAAAAATAAATAACACAAAATTGGGGGCTAGGGAGTAGATTTGGGAGGTGTTGGTGTGAATTTAATTAAAATAGATACTATGAAATTCTCAAAGAATTAATAATTTTTTTATTTTTTCTTTAAATTTTTTAAATAAATCTTAAAGCAAGTCACATGAGTATTTTGACTGCTAATTAAAGTTATAATTATACTGTTGTGTACTCTATTTTATATATATCTTTTTTGTTTGTTTTTTGTTTTTCAAGACAAGGTTTCTCTGTGTAGCCCTGGCTGTCCTGGAACTCACTCTGTAGACCAGGCTGGTCTCAAATTCAGAAATTCACCTACCTCTGTTTCCCAAGTGCTGGGATTAAAGGCGTGCACCACCACTACTCAGCTTGTATTATATTTTTAAAAACAATGTATCGGGGCTGTAGAGATGGTTAAGTGGTTAAGGGCATTTGTTCTTGCAAAAGACCCAGGCTTATCACATGGTGGCTCACAACCATTTGGAATTCTGGTTCTTAGGGTTCCAACATCTTCTTCTGACCCCTGAAGGTACCTGGCAAGCATACGGTACACATACATACATGCAGGGAAAAATAATCATATATATATAAAATAAATAAGTCTAAAAGAAAATTTTAAAACAATGTACAAACCTTATGATTCTATATTGCTAGTGATACTCTGAACTGCTTGAAAGACAGATGCTCTCATGCTTGGTTGACATGAGACTTTGTTTAAAGAAGAAAAGCATGAGGCGTGCTATGTATGAAGTGAGGCATTCTTATATCAGCTTGGGAAATGGGGAGGAACTAGTACCAGTCAGCGTGTAAGAGTGAAAACTAGAAATGGCTTCATTTTCCCCTGCCTTTGTCCTCATGCTGTCTACAATGCTCTCCTCTCCTCTCGCCTTGAAGACGAGAGGCTTCAACAGTTTCTGTAGCTTTCTGCCCACTCACACGTGCTAGAACCACGCCCGATGGTTAGGTATTAACAAGACCTCATCTGGTCTAAATCAAATATTCAGTCAGTTATCTAGCTCCAAGCTCTTTTATTCACCTAGTAGGATATGCTGCAGAGGTGGAGGCAGGAGGATCATAAATTTAAAGCCACCTTGGGCTATGTTATGTCTATGGCCATGCTACCATGAAGACACCTGCTCTCCCTTTGATCTTGGGAGAAAATGCATCAAGTTATCTCAGATGCCTGGGTCGAGAGCACACGGCAAGTCTTCAATGTGTGCTTTCCTTTCCCAAAGGCAACAAGCAAGCTAAAGTTAATCTTCAGCCAAAGCAGGTTTCTTCCGAGGACGGAGTCTTAAAGTTTTCTAGCAAGCACATATTTAACTGTCACAGTCTTTGGGTGTGGTGTGCGATTTCTGCAACTGCCTTTGGAAAGAATATAATGGTGACCCTCAATTGGAGATGCGCTCCACATCACAAGTCTGCAGCCATATTTTCGAGTAGCCATGAAGATTACTGAGCAATTGTGGCATTTCACTAGAGCACAAAGCACCCTGTCATTCATTCTTCACCCCTGAAGTCCTTGAAGTGCTGTCTTGGAGTAGCTCTTTGGTCAAGAAAAAACTGGCGAGCTGAGCCAGCATTCCACAGGTCAAATAAAATTTTTTAAAAATTGTAAACCACTTAGAGTTCTGCTGAAATACTATTTTTAGTTTGATAAACTTATTATTACAATCCTGACTGTATTTTATACACTTGAAATGCCCAAATATAACACCCTAAGAATGGCTGCAGTATTCCTGGAATACGTTGTTGCAGCCGGATCTAAGTACTTTGGGAGTTAAGATGGTCTCAATTTTGTAGCTGCTTTATTTACATATCATTATTTGTGATATAACCTATGCATGGTTTAGAAACACCAATGCTATTTCAAATTTCTAAAATAAATGTATCCCACACATTAGTTACAATCTTCAGTTGACCCAAACTGCCCAAACTCTATAGTTTACAATCCAGACCATGGATGAATTTTCTGTAGTGACCCTGAGGGTCTCATTTGAGGAAGATTTTAGACCCCACAAAACAGATGGTAATTTGGGGAAATTTTTTGGTAATCATATTTGGGGAGGGTTGACAGAATTACTGGCATCAAGTGGCAGGGACCAGGGGTGGAATTAAACATCTTGGGTAAAGCACAGGATGACCCTGTGCAAATGGGTCACATGGCCCAGGCTGCTGACAGTGCTTCAGTAGGGAAGCTCACCTTGAAGGCTCATGATGCAAGGAGCCTGGCCCTTAGGATCCTCTAGGGCTAGAGAGAGAAAGTTGTTTGATTTTTTAAAAAAGATTTATGCATTGTATGTGCATGAGTACACTGTAGCTGTCTTCAGATATCAGAAGAGGGTATCGGATCCATTACAGATGGTTGTGGGCCACCATGTAGGTGCTGGGAATTGAGCTCAGGACCTCTGGAAGAGCAGACAGTGGCTCTTAACTGCTGAGCCATCTCTCCAGCCTGACTTTTTTTCTTTCTTGTTGTATGATTTTTAATTAATTTTTTTCGCACAATATATTAAATCATGTTTTTTCTCTCCCTCAACTCTTCCTAGATTCTACACATCTCTCTACCATCCAACTTTATGCATGTGATCTTTCTCTCCCTCTCTTAGGACAAGCAAACAAACAAACAAACAAACAAAAAAGTCCCAGCACCCCACCCCACCCCCCAAAAAAACCTCAAACAAACAAAAAAAAATTGAAAATCCAAACAAACAGGCAACAGATTAATAGTACAAAAAAAAAAAAAAAAAAAAAAAAAAAGACCGTTGAGTTCATTTTGTGTTGGTCACTCCTGGGAACGGGGCCTGCCCTGGAGTATGATTGATACACCCAGTGATACACTTTATTGGAGAAGACTGACAACTGAGAAGAAAGTCTGGTTTTTATGACCTCAGAGATAATGCATATACTGATGAAAAAGGCTACACACACACTAGCCTTTATTCCAACTGAGCACACTAGTAATGGGATTAGATTTGTGTGTGTGTGTGTCTGTCTGTCTGTCTGTCTGTCTACTTCCTCAAGTGGGCTCAGTTGGACCCCACCTTATTTTGTGAGGCGGATCACTCACTTGAATTAGTGCTCACTGATTAGCTGGACTGGCTGATCAGGAAGCCCCAGGGGCTGGCCAGTCTCCACTTCGGCCCCTTGCATGAGGATTACAAATGATCATGACTTTGTCCATTGGTTTGTTTGTTTGTTTGTTGTTTGTTTTGGGGGGGTGTTTGTTTGCATAGGTACTGGGGATCTGAACACAAGTCCTTGTGTCTGTTTGTCCTGTAGCTATTTTACCAACTAGGACATCTCAACTTTTTTCTTTTTAAAGTGGCTATCCCATCTATTAACTTTAATGTCGTCTTTACTTGGCACAGAGGAGGAATGCAGGCCCAGAACAGAGCGACTCAGAGGAGGTCTGTGTCAAGTGTGAGGGCTGGTGGGTGTGTTGCTTGAACCCTTAGCGTTCATTTTATCCTGACGGTAGAAAGGATTGGGATAGAAAACAACATACAAACAAAAGCAAAACTCTAAACACTGTAAAAGTAGCTTCATAGGCTGCAAAGACGTCAAGCTACCTTTTAAAGTATGAAGTCATTCCCTGTACTCCCATCGTTTTTAGTTATTTCTGTACATACCTCTACATTCCACAAGGTTCTCGGGTTTGCTCTCCTGGCACTGTTGACTTGGTTTTCTCCTATGAAGCCTGCACGGACTCCAGAACCGATCAATACAGGCGTCAATTTAGAAAGAAGGATTTTTTTTTAGAAGGTTCATATAAAACTACAGTGTCTTAGCGGATAAAAGATAGGAGTTAAAAATCCTACTGTGTTTAAAGTATTGGGCAGAATGCTGAGAAAGCTATTTTTGAGAAGTATAAATCACAGCTGATGTTTTTGAGTAATTTGTGATCCGCCAGAGAGATAGGCTTCATGCCCAAGGGAGGACGCTGACGTCACAAAGCAGGCTGCACTCGTGGCTCCCCGGCAGGCAGGCAGGCATGCAGGCAGGCACAGCCCTCTTTATCCCTCTGGCAGTGAAGTGGGGCATAGCAGGACAAGGTGAAAGTGGCCCAGTGGGGAATGTACTGCAAAGAAGGGGCTGGATGGAGACCGAACAAGAACCAGTCTTAGAGGGGAAAGTGGGTTTTATTTTTCCCCCAAAGATACAAGGGAAGCATTAATGATCAAAGGTGACATTTAGTGACTGCTGCTCTCGTGCCATGCTCTCTTCATCTTCATTCCCGAAGCCATGACATAGCTCTTCCACAGGGAACCCGAGACAATTAACTATTCAAGTTCCACTGCGAGCAAGAACAAGGGCCAGGATTTAGATCCAGGGTAAAGCTCACAGGCCTTAACAACACTGACCTGGGGCAGATCAGGAAGTGCAAAGAGGCAGATGGACAGAGTGCTTCCAGGAAGCAGCAGCAGGCTCAGGTGTTGCTGAGCCATCAGGAAGGAAATCTGAGAAACAGCTATCAGATTTGTGACCTTTACTGGAGCTCTGTGGGAAGAGAGGTGAGGACAGGAGTCTCCCGTGGGGCAAGGAGGACAGCAAATCTAGCCTTGGAGAGGGACTGGCAGGGAGGACAGGAGGAAGGTTTCAAGGAGCAAGTCTGATGAGGTGCAACCTCAACTTTATTCGAGGGTTTGAAATATCCTACTCTTTCAAAAAGAACACATTTTAGTAATTATGGCAAGAGACAATGAGCTGCTTTGCATGCAGGTAAATGCAAAAAATTTAACTCTTTCCAAGGAGACTATTAGGGAGGAAGACATTGCCTCAGACCCACACAGCTTGCTTTGGAGCTCTTTTGAGGACGGGAAGCATCAGAAAGCCATCGCACCAGGGCTCCACTCTGAGAACATCTATCTGATACCAGTCTGAGTTAAAAAACCTGAGCTGCTAAACAGACATTCTGGGACAGATCCTTTGTTTTAATGAGTGGTTAGGACGGCAGCTATCAGTTTTCATGCCAGGTACTGGATAGTTTCCATTGCAAATCAAACACAGGTTTAGGGGGACTGCAGCTTTTGAAAGGGAAGTCTACTTAGGGCAAACAATTCAGAGCCACGAGTGCAGCCGAGGAAGAGGAGGTAGAGGACAAGAGGAAGAGGGGAGTTGGTCTTTATCGGAGCCTCTTTCCATGCCTGTCAGCTCCCTTCAGCACCCCAGTACAGTTCCTTATATAGAGTTCTAGGTATGAATCAGTCCCCAAAGTGCCTACAATTTTGTTCTGTCCCAAACAGTTCTCCTGCAAACTGCACATTCAGGTTTGTTTGGCCAAAGGAATCTGAGTGTGCTGCTTCTACCTCATGATTGCTAACCATACTTCCCAGACAAACTGGTAAGTGCTGTGAGAGCGAACCCTAACTTCAACAGGAAAGACACCAACAGCTATTTAATGTCTAAACAATGCAGCCGGTTACCACAGGGAGCACGATGATTAGCCTGCCTGGCGTGAGTGAGCATAGATTTTCTTTTTAGTGACACGGGCTGAAAACTTGGTGGTCAGCAAAGCATTCTGGAGTCTCCTTCTTTGGAAGTCGTCAGAAACACTGTGCAGCCCAAGTAGAGGGGAAGCCTCACCAGATCCCCACAGTCATGGGCCTCTCCTTATGCTTTGCTGCCCCGTCATAGCCTCAGAACAACTCTCAGGGACTTCCTCTCCATCTCTACACTGCCTGATTCTCCCAAGTTGCCTCTTTTACAGAATTGGAGCAAAAGAAAGACCATTTTCCCTAATTCTTTTTGCATGTTCCTTGGTGTTGCTGTAAGGAACATATAAAGCCACTGCAGGGAACAGTGAGAGCCACCGCTAATGAAAACAAGAAATGTGGGAAGCTGAAGGGATCCGAGGGTGCCACCGTGAGTTGTCGGCCCCATTTCCACAGTTCCAGGGATAGGAGAGTAAGGACAGGCAAAACCTTTGCCTCTGTAGTGTTCGTTCCATGGAGGAGATGGATATTAACTCAAGGAAGACTTAATGCTGTGTGCTAGGGGGTGTTATGAATGCAGACGAGACAGGAAGAAAAGCTAAGGGCTTTTGAAGGCACAGTTAGACTTTAAGCAAAGCCTCAAGGAGGTAAAGAAGTGAGCCTTCAGAACCTGCAGGAAGAGCGTTCCTGGGATAAAACCTATTATAGCCAAGACCCGGAGGCAGAGAAACAACAGAGAGGCTAGTATGGGTAGAGAGGAAGGATTGGGATGGAAGGTCAGAGAACAAAGAGGCAGAGACCACTTCACCCTACAATCAGAGCTGAGAAAGGAAAAACCGAGTGTCTGAGTCACAATGACACAGCCTGGAAATCAGGTCTGTTCCTAGCCCAGGGTCTGAGTCTCACTGACACAGCCTGGATATCAGGTCTGTTCCTGTGTTGCGTATTTGGGGCTCCCAGCTCCTCATCTGTATACCAGACCACAAAGGGTAACTGCAAAGAGACATGGAATATGAAACTCCCCACCCGGACCCAGCACATATCAGCTTCCTACCATAACACCCATCAGTTCCCACAGCCTTTCCCTAGTTGTAGGGCTCTTCCCACTGAGTGGGAATGAAAGTGTTTAGAAGCTGGCCATTCAAGGGCCTCTCAGACATCAAAGATGTATTGGCAGGTGCAAGAAAACAAACTGAAAAGATCTATTTGTCTATGAAAATAGTAGTTGTAAGAAAATAACATTTTAGTTTCTGTACTTAAAAATCTGGAACAGTCCACACCAAGCTGTTAATGGGGGCTACTAGTAATAGCATTATCAAAGACTTTCAATTTTCCTTTTTTTAAAAAACGACTGAACATTCTACCATGAACATTTATTACATTTGAAAAAAAAAATCGTAGCATAGGCCAGTGTTAACTGATGCAGGGGAATTAGCTTTCTGGTCTGCTCTATATAGACTTCATCCTAAGATAGGTTGCTATGATCCAACTTCAGGAACTTCTAGGGAGTTCTAGGATCCTGAGATGAGATCTCAACCACAGAAGGTCCCAAATGAGTTCTGAGATGGTCCTCGGCCAGCATCCATGACCCCAGCTTGTTCCATTTGAACCATTGAGGGGATGGGAAATCCTTGGTATAGCTCCCCTCAAGAGCAAAAGCAGAAACCAATGAAATGAAAGTCCTTCCATATAAACTATCTATGAATTTCTGTGATTCACGGTATTGGCACTAAATCTTTTTTTCATTTAAAAACACTAAACTAAGGGAAATAAGTGAAACTCTATGTCCTAACTAAATAACTTGCATGGTCAGCCAGCACAAGACAGCTCACAGCGTCTTGTTCACCAATGCATTAAAACATGCACAATAACCAGTTACAGCCAAACATGTAGCATGAAAATGGTAGTCCTTCCTCTCCCCTCTGAAATGTTCACTCTCCGTGAGAGGAATAAAAAAGTCACACAGATGCCTTCATAATGGCCAGCATGGCTTTTTCCAAGTTTAAAAATGTTTCAAGAAAGGAAGACATAGTCCAGAATATTCGGTTGTTTGCTTGTTTACAGTTCCCGAGTTGACCTGTGAGCTCATCTGTGCATTACATAAAATGCTGTTTGCATGGAAGGCAACCAGTCTACCTCGTGCTTGGCAATTATGAGATTCCTTCCTGGAGACAATCCTGACACTTCCCAAGGGAAAGAGAGCCCTTTGCTTCCCCAGAAATCAGCAACACCTCTCTTTCTGCTTCCTCTTCTCAGTGCTGTCAGGACTCATCCCGAGTTTCTGACCATAGGCTGGAAATCTCCAGGGCAGAAAAACTCCACCTCAGCATTTCCATAAGCACTGGAAATTGAATTATTCCAAAACGGAGTCTTTTCTAAAAGGCAAATCTTCTATACAAATTGTCTGCTATCAGTAGACGTCAGTATCGTGATGGAGGTAACATTCTGCTCAAACCAGGCTCATGTCCAAGGAAAACAGCTTTTAGAACTTAGAGAGTAAACAATTTTATATATCTCGCTTACTGTTATCTATCATAGCCAGTGTGTGCATCATTAAAAGCTGTGTCTTCCATATGATGTGCTTTCCAGTTAATTCTCTAAGTTCAACCATACCTTTCTCACTACTAGCTCCATTGCACAGCCTGAGTATAAAATCTAGCAGCTCCGTTAGGTGAATTTTCCATTCACGAAACTATAACAGCTTGTAAGTCCATGAAAACTGCTACAAATGTGTAACCAAGTCCAACACCTGAGCTGTAAGAATGCACTTGTGAAAAGAGAGATTATATATATATATATATATGCATATATATATATATATATATATATATATATATATATCCATAGTCAAATGGATACATTCTAAGAGCTTTTAGTGAATAGTTGCCATGGTTGTAGACACCAGACTGTGCCACGTGGCTGGCATGGAGTCCTTTACCCCCTCATAGCACCCACAAGTGTGACAAGACAGTGGAGTGACGACCAGCAGTGACAGCAAGAGATGGTGCTCAAACAGGTAGGGCGGGGCAAGGGTGTGAAGAGTAGGCCAGCACCCACATGATCTGTAGGTACTTTGTGGGTTTAAACTGAACATAATTGATCATGTGAGGTAGTTTCAATGCAGGATGCCTTGGACCCTGTGTTTAAAAATAGGCTCAGTGTCACCACAAAAGAAATTACACACGGTGCCACTCATGAACACCAGTTTCTCATCTTGGAAAGCCACAAAATTGGTACGGGATCTGTGAAATGGAAAATTGCATCAGGGCCTATGCGCTCACACGTGAACCCGATCTTAATGAAAAGATGGATGGGGTAGCAACACTGAAGTTGAATGCTGAGCCCCCAGCGCCCTGCAATCTGCAATCCAGTGTGAGGCAGATGAGCTGGATCTTTACCCTGCTCCTGGCTGTGCGACCTTGGGTAAGTCAGTTAACCTTTTAAGTGCCAGCTTCTTCATCTCCAACACAGAGATGACAGCCTTGCAGTGAAGACCCAAGGAAATCAGCCACAAATGGCGTTTAGCTCAGCACTGGGCCCATACAAGTACATCTCCTGGTTTAATGTGGTACCACAGTCCAGCTGCTGGATCCCCACAGCTTTCGAGTCATTTTCATTTTGTGCTTCCAGCTCTTTCTGTTCTTTTCACTATATTATTCCTGGGGGAGGGCCATAGGGAAGCAGTTACATACAGTCCACTTTCCCCACTCTTCTTCACAGCCAAGTTAAAGCTAGGGAAATAGATAATATACACTGAAGAGAAACCTAGTGCTTAGAATATGGTGATGTATGTATATGGAATATAAATAAATCATATTTCAGTCTAAACTATATAATGGAAAAAATAAGAATTTATTTGAAAAGAAAGAATTGGCAGGCAACACATTTAAAGAGGATAGAATGGGGTCTTATGGACCTCATTATTTCAGTATTGGTGACTATGAAACAGAATGGAGTATGGGGTCTGACTTCCAACAGGTGGCTAGCTTTAATCGGCTTCAGATGCAAAACCGCGATGAGTCTGAGTAGGCAAGACTCAGATACTCAATTCAAGGCCTCCTATTAACAATTTAGAAAGAATTTCTTTCCTGGGTTTAAACCTCCCTGGCAAGTTAGCAAGCAGGGAACTGTCTGCACCTGTCCTCCGAACAGTACGCCAGGCTGACATGAAACCCTCCATCCTTTCCAGACCGTCCATCCTGCCACTGGGGCACCTAGCGACAAACCGGGGAAGCCCACTAGGAAGTGGTCACGACCAGCAAAGCCACAAATCCCTAGGGTGTGGGATTTCCACCTCTACACCACGTCTGAAAACCGAAAATAGGCGTCCACTTGCTATACTGCAATGGGATTCCCCTTAGAAGCAAACCTCCCGCACCCCCAGCTTTCATGTTTTATTAATAAATGCAAGATGGCACACAGAGGCAAAGAATAGGAGGGAAGGCATCTGCAGCTGGACCCGAACCAGGACAGTTTGCAAAAATAAATAAGAAGCATGTGACAAGCACATCCTCAGTCTGGATCTGAAGACCCCGTGCTGCCCAGAGGATGGTCGTCCGGCTCCCCAGCCCGGGACATGAAGGTCAGCTGCAGGATCCTAGTCCTCCAGGGCAGTCACCCTGCAAACCACGATCCGGCCCCTACCCTTGCCTCCCTCACCCGCCCGCCCCGGCCACAGCCGGGGAAGCCCCGGCGGCTGCCGGCTGCAAGAACACGTACCTGCTGCCGGAGCTCAGGATTCGCTCTGCTCTGCAGCGCCGGGCCCGCGCTCCCGCTCCCGGGGCTCCCCTCTCCGCCCCCCCCCCCCCGCCCCCTCGCGGCCCCGCCGCTCCCTCCGCCCCTCCGCCCACCCCGCTCGAGCGCGCGCGCACGCGCTTTCGGGACGGCGGCGCTCCCGGGCCCGCGCCTGCGCTCTCGCTGCCCGCTCCCGCTCGCGCGTTCAGGAGGCTGCAGAGGGGCCGCGCGGCTGTCTAGGAAACTGCGACCAGCGGGGGCCGCGTGTGGGCAGTCACCCCCGGCGAAGGGCAAGCGGGCCTCGTGGCGCGGGTGACGGGGGGCAGGAGCCCGAAGCGGAGGCTGGCTGGTTCGGCCGAGGGCGGGCGGGCGCCTGCGGTCCCACGGTACCGCCCTGGGTGCGTTTTCACACACTGTGCAGTGAGTAGCGGCGCGCAGTGTCCTCGGAGGTTTCTGCCTGCCGTCCCTGGTGTGTGCATTGCCCCAAGGAGCCTTTGAAGGCATTGCCCACCCCTCGGTGGTCCCCATCACATTCTCACGTGACAGATACACTGTGCGTGTTGGTCGTGTATTGTAAATGAAGAGTTTTCTGCCTTTGAAGCGCCTGTCCCGGTTGAGAATGCCTAGAGTAGACAGAGTGACTGAGCAATCTGGGGGTAAAAAAAAAAAAAAACCCTAACGTGTGAAAAGGAAAAAAAAAAAAAGCTACTGCTGTGAACAGTTTTTAAAAAATAGCCGCTTTCCTTTGAGGTTTTGGCCTTTTTATGTTAGATACTTTTAAGATCGGAAACCTTTCTTTCTCTAGGGCACAAAGTTCCTGAGTGACTTTGGGGTTCTCCCCCATTGGCTTCCCCTCTAGAATAATCACTATTTGGTTAGGTTCACATGGCCTTCAGGAACGCCCTGCGACTTTCTTGCCTTCTCTTCCCACTCTTCCACTAGCAAAACGGTAGAAATTAGAATTGAAAGCTTTAAAACCCAGACCATACATAGAACCGCCTGAAGGGCTCGGATCAGTTTTTAAATAGATACAGAAATGTCTAGACAAGGAATGTACATCTAAATTTGGCCGTCTGAAGGGAAAAGTATGTCTTTGTTTAGTCCTCACCTACCAACATTTCTTAACCATCTGTAATGTCTAATTTCGGGAGGGGGGGGGTCCTTGGAGAAAACAGTTGTAGAAGTTATTTGGCTTGACAGGATTTCCCCCTACTGGTTCTAGGCATAAATAGACTGGAAAGTAGAAATGCTGCCCTCCCTCCATGCTACCTCCCCGTGACCCCCCATTTAGTAGAACTACACTTAAGTTTCCTTAAGGGCATTGAACGGCATTCATGACAGTGTTTCGCTGGTTAGACATCTGGCAAAACATTGAGATACAAAGATTTCCTGAATTAGACTCCAATAACAAGCACAAACAATAATCCCTGGAATTAATAAATGAGATTGCATGAAACTAATCACTCCCCACCCCCACCCTATGTGCCAGAAAATCAAGAGGGAGGAGACAGACTACCCTACCGAATGGGAGACATTGTTGGAAAGAAAGAAAAGAAAGAAAAAAGAGAGAAAGAAAACTCTCTCTCTCTCTCTCTCTCTCTCTCTCTCTCTCTCTCTTTCTCTGTGTGTGTGTGTGTGTGTGTGTGTGTGTGTGTGTGTGTGTTGTCAGTGGCTGAATCCACTCCAGTTCAAGAGTTGTCTCCACTAGATTAGCCTGTAGACATAGATTGACCTGGAAAGGTCCAGCTGTGCCTTCCCACACTGTGGGCGGTGCCACCATTGGGTAGGTGGTCCTCGTTACTATAAGAAAGCAGGCTATTCAAGCTAGCAAGCAGTGTTCTCCTACTGCCTCTGCATCAGGTCTTGGCTTTGCTCAATGATGGACTCTAAACTGTAAGTCAAAGAAAGGCTAATTAAAGGAAACTCTAATTAAATATCAAGAGTAGTGCAAGTATTTACAGGGAGAAAAATTAGACTACATCCATTTATCCAGAAACTTTGTATTCTAATACATTTTTTTTCTTTTAAGTGTAAGTGTTAAAGATGTCACTTGAAGATAATACTTTAAAACGTTACTTTAAATGTCACTTTAGGGTAACATTTTTTTCTACCATGGTTGTCTAAGAGGAACTAGAGAGGAACACAAGGACATCTTTTGCCATTTCGTTCTGTCTTGTTTGGTTTTGCAGCACTGGTTATTGAATCCTGGCCTCATTTGTGCTACCCAAAGGTTCTGCCACTCAGCTGTATGCCCAGTCACACGTGTCTTTTCTCTCTCTCCCCTTCCCGGAAACGCTATGGAAATTAAAAAATCTCCTAACATTTGCAACTTGTCAGCTCTATGCTTCCCCCTGGTGGTGTGTCACTACCGCAACACATGCCCGAATTAAAATCCTGATTTCTTTAGGGTGTTGAAACCTAAGCTCGCTGATATTCACTCACACACACACAAACGCGAGCACACAGGGGAGGAGGACTGGGGACATAGCGACAAGATGTCTCTCTACTTTCTCTAATGTCGCCTGTTCTTCTTCTCCTCATGTACACCAAATCCTGAGATCCAGAGAAGGATTACCAAACTGGTCTAAAACTGAAACCCACAGCAGGCGTCTCACTATTGCCATTCAGCTTGCTCGGTCTTTATGAATCAGTAACAAACACTTGTTTAGAGTCAGATTGTGGAGCCTCTCAAGCGCACTGAAATCTAATTTCCAGAAGATTGACTTGGGAATTTTGGTTTTAACTGCCTTACGTGATCAGTGCTGATAGCGGAGATTGGGAACTCCTCCAGCTCGAAACAGCACAGGTGTTGCTTCAGTATGTGGCGGGTGAGGAATGGGAGGGAGGCCTTCCTGTGCATGTGGAAAGGAGTTACAGAGCATCAAGAAAACACGCTCAAATGCAGGATGGAAGAGACTGCTTAAGATGTGTGTGTGTGTGTTGCTTTCTTGACAGACAACACTGTTTCTAAGGTGGTATCATTGGCATACTATCCATGCCAAGATGCCTTAGAAGTAAGTCACACCTTTTATTTTTTTTAAAAATTGCACTACCCTTTTTTCTGAGTGTCAATTCATGCCAGTACTCCTAGCATTGGAGAAGCTGAGGCAGGAGGATCAGGAGTTTAATGTCAACCTGGGCAACATAGGAAGCTCAAGGCTAGCATGAGCGATATAATAAGGCCCTCCTTCAAAAGTCCAAAATCAGAAAGGGAGGGAGGAGGGAAGGAAGGAAAGGAAGGAGGGCAGACAGTTTTTTCAAGAGCACCAAAATCACACAAACAGAATTTTGTGTGTGTTCATTCCATGGCAGCAAGATTATGAGAAGGTAAATTGAAGATGATGTTGGTCCTATGAATGTCTGAAAAAAAATTGGTCTCAGGATGAAAACTTCTGTTTAAGTTACTAATTGGAAAAAATATCCAGATCTGATGCCTCATAATTTGTGAAAATTGGAATTCTATGCCAAGTCCTAAGTTGTTGATGTTTATCTACATGTGCATATTTTGTGGGTGCTTCTAAATGCCTTATAGCACAGCTTTGCTAATGTGGACTGTGCAGAGAAGAGCCACGCTGTGTCCAGGAGAGCTGAGAAGTAGACTCTGTTATGTTGGGCGATATTTATCTGAGGCTTAAGTAGTCACAGTAACTGCTAACAGCAGGTTTCTTTTTAAAATCCTACTGAGGTAGCTTTAATGAGTAAATATATTTGACACAATTAGCAACATTCATATGCAGATAGTCTATATTAGATGCAACAGAAAGTACAATAGTATGCATTCCTTCGGCCTCAATAAACAACTGCAAAAGGTTTTCTTACTGAGCGTAGTGGTACTTACCTATAACTCTTCAGGAAACTGAGGCAGGAGGATGAAAAGTTTGAGGCCCACCTTAATTACATAGACAGTTTGAGGCTGACCTGTACATTTGCTAGATCTTTCTCAAAATAATCTTAAAAGAAAAAGGTTCAGTCCCTGATAAAACACAAAGAGAGGGGGATGGGAGGCAAGGAGAAGGATGGAGAGAGTTTCATACTGGAAGAAGGCACTAGACTTAATCACTAACACCCCTCCAAATTAACATATTTTAACCATTTATCTGTTGGCATACTTTCTACTGTACATCAGCATTAGAGAACCCTGGGCTTCAATTGATCTTTAGTTAAACATGACCTCAGCTGCTGGGTGTATTCCAAGTACGTCATAAAAGTTCAAGGCAAGTCAAGAGTTGAAGTTCATATCTTAACACCATCCCTCCCTACATGTGAATGTCAGTGTCTTACTAAACATGCTGCTGTAGTGATTGGGAGGATGAAGACACAGGCGGCAAGGAGTCCAGCACTGCCTTTCTATGAAGCCGCTGGGAGTTTTTCATATGTGTAAGGTTTTGTTGTTTTTGTTTGAGGCAGGGTTTCATTCCATGTATCCTAAACTCAGGGTAATCTTCCTGTGTCACCCTCATGAATGGACCACCACACACCACTTAGTATGTGGTGTTTAAGAGCAAAAGAAAATGGAACACTTTGAGTTATAAGTTTGGTTGGTCATTACCTATTTTTAGTTTGTGTGCGTAATTGTGATTTGAATAATTGAATTCAGATATGTCTGACTTTGAACTTTATTAATTGTTAATATTTGCTTCAGAGCTAAAGACTGCATCTGGAAAATTGAAAATAGCGTGAAGCTTAGTACTGTGGAAGACCAATATGTAGGTATCGCTTCCCAAGGCATTAATAAATTCCATTATATCTTTGTTACTATAAAATGTATTTTATTTTATGTTGGCTTATAAGTAGAGTTGAGTAAGAGACTTTTCACTATCTTTATTTCCTGCCTATTAACATTTCGTTTTATGATCATTCCTGGAAATACTTTTGTATAAGGTAGAGAGGTGTCTATAGAAGAAACTTCTGAATGTCGGAAACTCTTTGAGTATCTGGTCCCAGAAGATCAGCAAATGAGTCAGACTCAGTTTTCAAGTGAGCTTTCCTGTGTGTTTCTGTTTGGAAGTTGCGTATGCTTCACGGGCCAACTCTTTCATTGCTACACAGCTCATGTGTTAAAGTGGAATACTGGCAGCTATATACTTGAAAACACAAAATATCCAGCACTCCATTCTAGTACAATGTAATTAGGTTCCTCATTTTTTATTGATAGACTTCTGGGCTGGCTAGTCTATGTCAACTTGACACAAAGTAGAATTATCTGAAAGGAGGGAACCTCAATTGAGAGAATGCCACCATAAGATCTGGCTGTAAGGCATTTTCTTAGTGATTGGGTGGAGCCTCCCGTGGGCTGGTGGTCCTGGGTTCTATATGGGAGTAAGCTGAGCAAACTATGAGGAGCAAACCAGTAAGCAACACTGCTCCGTGGCCTCTGTGTCAACTCCTGCCTCCAGGTCCCTGCCCTGCTTGAGTTCCTGCTCTGACTTCCCTCAGTGATGGTTTGTCACCTTGGAAATGTAAGCTGAAGTCAACCTTTCCTCCCCAAGTTGCTTTGGTTATGGTGTTCATCACAGCAACACTAACCCTATCTGGGCCAAGGTCTAATACTTGTGGACATTTATTAACTGCTTACAGTATTCCAGAATGATGGCTCCACACGCTTTATTTGAATTAATCTTTTATATAATAACTCTTTTTGACAATATGTAGTTATTATTAATCTTATTTATAAAGGAGACGGAGGGAGTAGCTAACTTGCTCATGGTCACACAATCAGTGTGGAGCCTAGATTGAGACATAGGCAGTCTGATTCAGAGACCTGTAGTTCAATCCTTTTGCCTTGCTGCTTCGAGTGTACACAGAGCTGTAAAAGTCTGAGCAGTATGATGTAGCTGGAAAAGCATTCTGGATTCCAGGGTTCTGTCTCTTAAGCCATTCCGCCATCTTCAATCACAACAGCAGTGGGAATTGATTTAGAAGATGTAACTCACGCAGGCATTCTCTAACCCTTTCTAGCTCTAGGGTTTTATTACGATTATTTTGTCTACAGAAGAGAAAAATGATTTGTTTAACTTATCTGACTTAAGAAGAGAGCCAGAAAAATAAAGTACTAACATGGTCAAACTTGAAAGTAGATAAATTTTGGATAAACACGCTGTCATTAAATGCATTGTGTTCTTATATGTATAACTATGAAAAGGTCCTGAACTGTTATATGTTCCAACATTTGCATATGACACATTTATATAGAGTGCTCTGAGCCACTGTCTTGACCTCCTATTTCAGTACACATAGAATAAATGCTTTGGGGCAAGTGAACTTTGTGGCTAGAGGGTAGATCATATTATATACCATGTTCCCTTCTTCTTTCTGATGAGCACTACCACCTTATTGAAATGACAATCCATATTAAGTTTCTTTCATAATTGTGACATTTTCCTTATGGGAGACAATACAAAGAATAGTTTCATAATAAAAAAATGAATCTTTTTGGACTATAGAGATGGCTTAGTTGGGTGGGGGGGGAAGCCTGTGCTAGCACGGGGGCTTGAATTTGGGTCACCAGAACCCACATAAAAACTGTCAATGGCAGCATGTGACTGTAACCCCAGGGTTTGCTGGGGTAAGCAGAGAAAACAAACATTGGCTAACCAGCTAGCCTAGACCCACTGAACCTTGCTTCAGTGAGAGGCCCTGCCTCAAAGACATTTGAGGTAGGTAGTGGTGTGAAAAGGCAGATGACATCAACCTCTGGCTGCTATACATATATGTACACACACACCCCAACACACACACATATCACACTCACACAACTAGATATATACTAATTCCTTGCTCTTTCCCCAAAGTCCCTGACTGTATGTTTTAAAAGGGTTCCTCCTAGTTAGTAATTTTTAAATAAAATCTGAATTTTCTATTAGTCTTAACTTCTAACTTTGGAAATAACAATAAATAGTTCTCTGGGGACTTTATGCTTTTAATCTTTTATTTGGTATTTTTTAGATATGCTGTATAGCTCAATGTTTGGCTTGCATATGTGTATGTGCACCATATTTGTGCCTGGTGCCCACAGAGGCGAGAAGGCATCGAGCCACCCGGAACTGGAGGTGTGTATAGTTGTGAATCCACTCTACTGTGCTGATGGGAACTGAACCCAGGTCCTCTGCAAGAACAGCAATGGTCTAAACGCTGAGCCATCTCAGCCCTTCCTGGGACTTGAAAATCATATATCAGAACCATAAGGGTTAAGGAAGGAGGAGTTAACTGTCTCAACACAGGGGAGCTTCTTCCTAATTCTCGGGTTCTGTGGGACCACTAAGAATTATGCTGAGGTCTGTAAATGTTTCACATTACTCCTCTTGGTTG
Organism: Mus caroli; assembly: GCF_978045245.1. Lineage (NCBI taxonomy): Eukaryota > Metazoa > Chordata > Mammalia > Rodentia > Muridae > Mus > Mus caroli. The sequence goes on along the minus strand of NW_028227266.1, from coordinate 53,396,745 downwards.
CTAAACTAATCCTTTGTTTGTATCTGTCTTTTATGGTAGCCTTGGTTCCTACCTGAGCAGAAAAGGTGGCTCATCTGCCTGCCTTCCACTCTGCAGCCTGGAGGAACAAAGGAGAAGAGCAGGGGCCAACGGGTGTGGCGGGTAAGTGGCCTCATCTCATGTGGTTTGAGGAGGAATGTATGTGCTTGACAGTTCGCTAGCTGTAATTTTAGGTCCTGGTTTGACTTATCAGACTATAAAGGATATTCTCTGTAACGTGTAAAATCATGTAATTTTTCAAGGTGTCAAGGTTTTTTTTTCAAACTCTAATACTTTAGAAGCCTGTGTTCCATTAAATGTTAACTAGAAAAAAAATAGCATATTAGAACCATCAGAGTCCTGTGCATCTGGTCTTTGTATTGTAAAAATAATATGAATAGCGTTAAAACTTTGGAATGGAAGAGTCTGGAGGAAGTTTACCTTGTCCTCCTGATTAGAAAACGGAGGCTTGTGGTGAGGTGGGTGGGCAGAGCACCCTTCACATGGGTGAGATTCTGTCAGGCTGAGCGGAAGACCGCCCTGTCTCTAAGACCTACGGGGGAAATTGTGGGGAAACTTAGCTTAGAAAAAAATAAAAGATTGTGGTTAAGAAGGCTTTAAGATTGGAACTATTTACTTGGAAAATTATAGGATTCTCTCTAGAAGGTCTTCTAACTTGTGACTGTCTGTCAGCAGCACCCTATCTACCCATGTATGCACCTGTCGCAGAGCTTCCTGATAACAGCCACATTGCTGTTATCCCTGGCTTGATGAGCAGACGGTGGTCTGTGTCTGGAGCAATAGCTAACGTATTTCTAAAAGTAGAGCATACAAACGTTCAGCACTTGGCCTTTAGATTGTTGGTCAGTCTTAAGCACAGGAAGCCCTGCATTTTAGTTTATTCCGTTGATCATGTGACCGTCACTGATCTGTTTAATTCTTATGGTTCATACGCTGTTCTCCAAGGACCTTTATGTTAACATTGACACTGAATTGTGGATTCTTAATGAATCACCTCTATCAAGAGTAGAGAGAATGATGTGAAGCAGAATTTAAAAATAGTATATTCACAGAGGATTACCGAGACTAGTTCATGGAAATGCGAGATGAGACGTGCGAGGTGAATCAGAGTGTGGTAATCTAAAGATGGCATCAGGAAGCAGGAAAAGGACTGCTTTTCATTTATTTTAATTGAGTTAGAGAAAGGATGAAGAATGGTGAGGTTGGGAAAAAGCACTTCGTGGACTGAAGGAGAACCAGACATTGTTCCGATTTTTTTTCTTTCCCTTTTTTGAGATAAGGTCTTATTCTGCAACCCAGGCTGTGGACTGAAATTCACAATATCCCCCAAACTGGCCTTGAACTCGAAGCAGTCCTTCTGCCTCAGCCTCCAGAGGGCTGTGACTACAGGAACGAGCCACTACACCTGGCCCAGAAATTTGTTAGAGTGAAGTATGAGAGAAGGGCAGAAGATAATGTGCTAGACTGCATCTTTAATCCCAGGATAGAAAGGCTGAGGCAGAATGATTATGAATTTATTACCAGCCTGGGCTGTTGTCTCAGTTAAGGGTTCATTGCTGTGCGGAGCCACCGTGACCATGGCAGCTCTTATAAAAGAAACATTTCATTGGGGCTGGTTTACAGTTTCAGAGGTTTAGTCCATTATCAAGGCAAGAAGCATGGCAGAGTACAGGTAGGCATGGTGCTGGAGAAGAAGCTGAGAGTTCTGTATCATAAAGGACAACATTTAATTGGGGCTGGCTTACAGTTTCAGAGGCTGAGTCCATTATTGCCATGGTAGGAAACATGGCAGCATGCAGGCTGACATAGTGCTGGAGAAGGAGCCGAGAGTTCTACATCTTAATCCACAAGCAGCAAGGAGAGACTGGGTGCCACACTGAGTGTATCTTAGGCATATATAACCTCCACAATGACACACTTCCTCTAACAAGGCCACACCTCCTAATAATGTCACTCCCTATGGCCAAGCATTCAAACACCTGAGTCTATGGGGCGAGGGCCATTCCTGTTCAAACCACCACAGCTATAATAGCCAGACTCTGTTTCCAAAATCAAGAAAAACAAGCAAGTGAACAACAACCAAAAAGTGAAGAAGAAATTCGTGTAAGACCAAAAGTTTGTCTTCAACAGAATGGACTTTCTAGTAGATATGGGTGAGGGGTCAAACAAGTCAGGAAGATGATGGGGAGGCTGGAGAATTGTTGCATTAGTTATGTTAGCTATTAGTTACATCGTTGTGCTAGTTACTTCCTTCCGTTATGATAAAACAGTATGAGCAAGGTGTCTTGTGTTGTTTGGGTGTGGGGTGCCAGCAGGTCAGAGTCCATGACGGTAGAGCAAGGAAAGCGACTAGAGAAGCAAGCCAAGCGCTGACATCCTAAACAGCAAGCATGAAACAGAGAGGGCAAACCCGAAACGGCTTGAGTCTTTAAACTCTAAAGCCTGACCCCAGTAACGTACTTCCTACAACAACTTTCCAAACCTCCAAAACATTGCCATCAACTGGGGACCAAGTGTTCAAATGTAGGAGACATATCATTCACTTGAAAGTGAGAATCAAAAATCCAAAAGAGGCCGTGCTTCAGCAGTGAGAGAATTCAGTGGAAATGTAATAGCACCTGCATGGAGAGAGACTTCAGCAAAAGATAGAGATCTGTTAGAATAATAGACATGAGCAAAACAAAACCAAAAACAAACGAGAATCATCAGTTCTGTATACCAACAAGGTTGGTAACTATTTAGGCCTGAGAAGGGCATACACACATGAAGTCAATGTACTGTTCATTCAGTACATTGAGGGATGGGAGGGGCTTGCTACATGGGCGAGGCCAACTGTTTCTATTTAGAAGACCATGTAGAATGTCAAATCTTCTACATCACCAAGCCTGCCCTCTGTCTAACAGGGAAAGAAACATGTCACAGAGAGGATTCATTTTATTCCATGACATCCTTATCTCAAGGATAATGTTAAGAGAGATATCCTATGTGGGTGTTGGTTATAAACTAAGTTTCTAGCCTTCAGAGACATAGGCCTCTAGAAAGGCCTGGGTGAGGAGCAGCCCTGAGGGTGTAGTGGGCTTTGGGAGAACTGTGATTCTTCTGTCCCTAACACATGGAACAGTACATTTTGTAGGAAGCCTGAATAACTCAGGACTTAGTCCTGGCAGTGAAGAGAGTTTGCTATGAGGTAATAGTTTAAGAGTATATAAATTATATAGAAGCCAGCTTGGACACTGATTCTCGATGGGTTATTAATTGGGGAAATATGTGTTACACGATTTTAGAATAAAGTTAATCATTATAACATCATTTTTATGATGTTCAAAATGCAGTCATTCACAGTTTAGCCTTGTCTGGGTGGTGGCCTCGCTCTCCAGGCGCTTCACTTGTGTAAATTCACTTCGTGTTCTGTGCTCCTTTGAAGTAGACAAGGTTATGTATTTTTTTTATCTGGGCCAGAAGGGTTTCAGATTTTGAAGTTTTTCAAACTTTGGAATATTTGCATAAAATTTGCTGGTGAAATAGCTCTAACCTAAAAATTTGAAATGTTTCAAGATCTAATACCCAGCATTTAAGTGCTGGTATGATGCCCCCCAAACCTGTAGCCTCTGCAGCATTTTGGAGTTCAGATTAAGGAGTCTCAGACTGAATGAATATCCCGTCCCCTTTCTCTGTCTCCTGTATAGTGAGGGAAGGCTCACAGTGCTCTGCTGCCCACTGTTATACCCACTATGGGGTGGAGTCGTTTCTAGAACTAGGATGCTTCCTCTAGCTTTCTTGATCCAGAGCAGTGCTCTAAATGTTATACCTATGCTACGTACCTTTTTATATGCCTAGAGTATGAGTTGAAGTTTGCTTGGGAACTATCACACTTTGAATGGCTGATTTTAATATATTTTAGATGGTACAATCTACATGAAAGAAAGTAGCTTTTGCGAGTTGCTAAATAGAATAAAAATTGTTTAATTTATTTCATACGCATTTTAAAAATAGAGTCTATGCCAGTACATTCTGGGATGGGAAGGGCTTGTTGCATGGGGGAAAGCCAACCCTTTCTATTCAAAAGACCACGTGGAAATGGCAAACCTTGTACACGACAAAGCCTGCCTTCTCTCTAACGGGGTAAGAAACCTGTTACAGAGAGGATTCATTTAGTTCCATGGCTCAGTGCACCTAATAATGTAGATTCCAGGGGTCAAAACTATCGATCCATGAGTGATAAAACTGTTACCTAGGCTTCTATGTATGTAGTCAGTAGACCAAGATGGGAGACAAAATTAGAATCCGGATGTGGTTTTGGTAAACAATAGGCACATTGAATATATTTTGTCTTGTTACCATATTATTTATGAGCGATCCCAAAAGGATTTCATCACTAATAGCTGCTATTGGTGCATGCTATCATTCTTTGGCTTATAAATAGCTCCCACCCCTGGGCCCTAAAAAGAGGACTCTGCTGCCATAGAAACAGTTGTTAATAAACATGAGCACTTTAGAGAATGTATGGGTTCAGATCTGAAGGAGGGGAAGCCCGTCAAGCTGGAATCCTGAAGGACAGTCATCCCAGGGATGGGTTGGATGCAACTGGTCCTTGTGAATGCGCATCTCTATCTGAAATTTTTTTTCTGGAACACTGCCCCAGGTTTTCTCCCCCAATTCAGTTAATGTCTGAATTTTTGCCAAATAAAGATTGGTTTCTTAAAAACTGTTACTTCTATGTATGTGGTAGGTATTCTTAGTGATTTTCCATGCTTACTGAAAAAAGCAAATCAAACCACCAAACCTAGAAAACACTTGGGAGCCAGGACTTGGTAAAACCAGTTGGATTTGTTTAATTTTGACTAGACTGTAGAGAAGAAAAGCCCAGTTTTCCCTGCCTTGCCTATCACAGTGTTACAGTGAACAGAAAAAGGTGACATAAAAGGCTGAATATATACAGAATCATTTCCTTGTCTTTCTGTTGCTATAATCTGGGTCGCTTTTGGGGTTCTCAGTCTCATTGATAAAGGCATTTAAGAATAGATGCACATGGAAACACAAGGATAATTTTATCAACATTTAAAAGAAAAGCTGTAGGGCAGGTGAACAGTAAAGCAGCTGCCTGGAGGAGAGAGGGAAGAGCTGGTCACTTCAGCCAGCATGGAGGTCAGACACATGGCCAGCAAGCAGCCACAGGGCAGGGAGTGGAGCGTCAGAGAAAGGGAAAGGATATCCAAAGTATTGGTCGGGGAGAGCCTGAAATGTTAGGGAAAACATGCTCAGAAAGGGGAAGACAAGGTGGGAGTATGAGTGGACGACTTATATTCCTATATTGGCCCTTAAGCCCCTGCACTGGGGGCAGAGAATTCTGGGAAGGAAAAAATTTCACTAAAGGAGTAGTTATTCTGCCTATCTCTTTAGCATGGCCTACACTGAGCCTACCTTCCCTAGGGTTGCTCCCTTAGCCAACGTGATTGAGCTGCCAACCCAGCTGCAATGTCAAGTCTCCCCACAGGCTAGAGATACCATTTGCTTGACCTTTAGGTGGTCACCAGAGGACTGGAGTCCCTTCTACACATCTATAGTTTCATAGGTAGGAGAATTTTAAAACCCAAGAGGACCAGCAGAGGAAGATGGGTCAGCAGTTTTACTCTCAAGTTTTTACCCCCAAGCTGGACAGCCACATGGTTAAAGGAGTACTCCAGCCAGTGGTCCTCTGACCGGCACATGTATGTGTGTACAAATGTGTACATGTGCACACTCCCTCACATACCGAATTAATAAAAACATATACAAAGAACAAAACTCAGAAATAACTTCAGGACATTGTTAACTGGAGTTTGAGGGATAAAACAGGGCTGGCAAGCAGGAGGCCTTGGCTGCTGCTGCTGAGGTGGGCATGAGAAAGAGGAGCTGGTGGATTAGAAGAAAGTAGTCAAGCTCTGCAAGGATGCCTTGAGCTTTGAGGGCACAGGAGGGTGCTCAGAGGATAGGGAAGGGGAGAGCAGTGGGGGGGGGATGGAGCTCAATCGTTCTGCCACGCCCACTGCTAGAACCTGCCCTTTGCTGTTCGGAGCCATACACGTGGTCACCCTGCTACTGGACCCCAAGATTATTTGGCGGGAATCGGGCTCCTCCCCCTTCCTTCATAACGGAGTGCCGGAATAGTAAAAATTGAACCTTGAGCAGAGAGCTTTGTCTTGGTTCCTTCCTTATCTCGCACAGCCCAGCCCCTCTTCTCTTACAGGTTTCCAAGATGCCTTTCCAGGCTAAAACCCAAACCTGTGATCTGCTGGCTGGACACAACAGGGGGAACAAACGTTGGGCTTTTCTGAGTACACAGTATTGGGTTTCATGTAGATGGTTTCATTCAAGTACTAGTACTCGCCCCTCCCTACTCTCTTCCTTCACATGCCCTCTCTCCACTGGTCTCTCTCTACCCATTTCTCCGTTTTCATGGCAGATGTATGAATATGAATGAATAAATGAATGAATGAATTCTAGGACACAAATGAGAAAGCATACAATATTTATCTGTGTGTGTCTGGTTCACCTTGTGGAATATGATCATCTCCAGTTCAATCCATTTGTTAACAAATGATAGGATTTCTTTGGTGTTTTGTTTTGTTTTGTTTTGTTTTGTTTTGTTTTGTTTTGTTTTTGAGACAGAGTTTCTCTGTGTGAGATTCCTGGCTGTCCTGAAACTCTCCATGCAGATCAGGCTGGCCTCAAACTCATAGTCATCTGCCTCTGCCTCCTGAGTGCTGCAACTAAAGGCATGCACACTACTGCCTGGCTAGAATCTCATTCTGTAAATGAATAGAACTCAGTTGTGCCTATATACCACCTTTCTTTGTCCACTGACTCTTCCATAGACGATCTGAGAACTCTGTGATTGTGAATAGTGCCGTAATAAATACAGATGTTTGGGTATCTCCAAAGTATGCTAATTTAGACCTGAAGTGCTATGTCTAGGTCATATGGTAGTCCTATTTTTAGTTAGGTTTTTTTTTTAAGGAATTTCCATACTGATTCCACAGAGGCTTGACCAATTTCCATTCCCACCAGCAGTATATAAGGGTGTCACAATTAATCTAAATTGTGAAAAGGTGAAGCAAGGTAGAAATGTCCTGTCATTGAAGCCAGAGAGGAACTGAGGGTTTAGGCGAATGTGAATACTAAACGTAGCATCTTTAAGGTCTAACACTGTGAACCAGGAGGTTGTGGTGGGAACCTGCCCCAAGGAGGTATAAGGAATGGGAACTAGCGTTAGATCAGGACTACAGCCTCATTGTGGTCCACGGTCATAGACCAACCTGTAGGGTCTATCTGACTTCTTTACTGCCAAGGTAAGAGTGCTGTATAAGAGTTACATGAGCACAGACGCCAGGGATTTATCAATGAGAAGCTGTGAGCTTTTTATGCTTTAGCCTTCAGTAACTGGGGGGCTCAGGGGAGGCTGCTGGGCCCATCAGTGGTAGTTGAGAAGGGAGTGACTGTTAGTGTTCAGGGATGGAAGTAACTGAGACCACAGAGGAGTATTTTGGATGATGCTCTAGTAGACTCTAGGGAGGGATCTTTGGCCCCAGACAGCTCCAGACTATCACAGGATGGGGGTGGGGGGCTCCAAAAACGCCTGAGTGGGTCTGAAGAGGAGACATTGTATCTCTACCCAGAAGTAAACAGAGCAGCGTGTTAGGACTTGAGAATGAATAGAAGGTGTTTGCCTATGGTACAGGTCAAAAGGGGTGGAAAGTGGATGGATGGAGCTTCTGGTGAAGAGAATTGGGCACTGGAATATCTAACCACAGAAGGTGCTAGGGTGAAAAAAGTTACTCCCTTATCAATAAGTAATGTAATCTTGGCCCTTGGTCAAGATTTAGGGCAACCTAAAGTTCATCTCCATGGAGATAGAAGATAAAGAAACCTTATGGTCTCAGATCCCCATCAATCTTCTTCATTATGATCTTTGTAGTTTGGGAATAAAGTCATGGACATTTGGCATTTTTCAGGTTTAACCTAATCATAGTGGCCTTGGCTGGAGGTCAGACTTACCTCTTGTAGAAGAGAGGGACATTTACTTTTGATGGCCTCCACTTTGCAGATTGGACATAGGCTAAGAGGAGGCTTCTACTCTGGAAACTTGAGGCACTTCTGGCTGAAATGTGCTGCCTGATCACAAGATACTGCAAAGTCCTTTGACCAGAGGCTGGTTTAGGGCTTTAGCCCGAACTGTTTAGACACTAGGTGGCGCTCTAGGATTTCCTGAGCTAGACATGAATCAGCAGCCCTGTATAGATAGCGTGTCATGTTTAACCTTGCCTCCTCCAGTTTTGCTTTTCTAGTTCTTGAGGTCTTTTCTAGGCTTTAGAACATGTAGGCTGTGTCTAATAAAGCGGGGGACACTTCTGGGTCCCTGGTGGATTATTGAAGCTGTTGTCTCCTCTCTGGAGAAGTTTGGCTTATAAAATATACGGTCGGGATGGCTCAGCCTTCCTATCTACTGGGGTCCACATTGGTGCACATGCGCATGGTTTCGGCTTGCCTAAATTGAAAGGGACCAGGATTCCTGGCAGCTTCCTGTGTTGTGTTCTACAAGTTGTTGTAGTTGATGAGTTTGATACTGGCATTTTAATTCCCTCTAATACATAGCTAATTATATTATCTCAGTGAGCCCATCCTTGTCATTTCCTGCAGCAGCACTGATGTGGCCATTGGAAGCTCATAACAGCAATAGCTATGGAAGCTGGCCTGGCTGTAACCAGATGATGAGCACACACCTCATCAGGCACATACTGAGTACCAGATGCAGCTTCTCCATGAATGCAGCAGGTGGTTAGAGTGATGGAGACGCACTGTTAGCCTAGATCAAAATCTCAGCGAGCCTTTGAATGCCTATGGAACTGGGCATCATCACTAAAAGGTCCTGATTGGGTTTATATTTGGGACAGATTGGGGGGAAGGGGGTGTGTAACTGAATGGTACCAAAGAGACATTTTTACTGCAGGAGAAGCAGTAGTTTTTAATTGTTCATGGGTGCATCAGATAATTAGAATAATGTAGATGTGTTGCTATGTTGGATCAAAAGCCACAATGAATCCTCTGAATTCGCTAGGGCAGATGAAGGGATCAGGGCTGAAAGATCCTAATATGGATTATATTTGGGACAGACTGGGCATGGGGAGAGGGATGTGTAGCTGCTGGCGCTGCAATCCTTATTAGCTGCCTTGCAAAAGAGGAAAGCTGTTCTCTGAAGGGGTGGGATGGCTTTCTCTCTTCCTTGAGCAAGTGCATGATGGAGAGAATGTGTCTGGATAAAGAGGGGTGTGGATGGAAAGAGATCTTTGAAGGAGGAAGAAGAGGAGGAGAAGCTGAAGAGGATGGTGTGGGGGAGGGGAAGGTGCAGTAGAGAAGCTGTAAGTTAAGCCTGGAGATGTACAAAGAAGAAGCTATGAAGGGTGTTAGCTGTGGCTGAGTTTGAGGAAAATGCAAAGTTCAGGAGAATCTAGTAAAATACATAGCACATCCCTACTGCATCTCTGGTCTTGTGACAGTCTCAAAAGCTTGGTTATAAGAAATCTCAGAGTCCTTTCCTAAATTACAAACAAAGCAATCTAATGGCAGGAAGAAGTCATAGCTCAATGTGCCCCAAGGCAGCCAGCATTATTGATCTGGAACTGTGTTAAGGGTCAAGTTTTGCTGTGGAAGAAATTGTTTTCTTTCTTTCGTTCGTTTTCTTTTTCAGAGTCTGAGAATCAAATTTAGACTAGTTCTTAAGACAACATCCCAGGGGTGAGTCAGAAGGGATAGAAAGCTCGGGGCTTGTCACACAGGTTCCAGGGCTGTGCATTTACCTTTGAGGGCAATAGACCTCTCCTGTCAGCAGAGTGAAAACCAGACTCCCTGCACCAATTCCACGGAGGCATCCTCTTAGAATAGTCTCTCTCCAGTTCCCAGAGGTGGGATACAGTTTCTCTCTGGACCCAAACCAACCTGACAGGTCAGACTAGATTGACCTTGAAGGGAAAGCTCACAGACTAAAACTATCCAATCAGCCATGACTGAAAGTGAAGGGGACTCAACTGTCTTGGAGAAAAATGAAAGCCTGGTTACTAGTAGGTCTCTGGATTCAGGAAGTCCGACTGGGACCTCCTATACAAACACAAACACCATAAGCCCCATGCTCAGGCTCCTCCCCACTGAGAGAGCTGGGACGAATGCTGAGATGGAGGAAAAGGAGAGGGCTGGCAGAAGGGTCCTTACAGTGGGCGCAGATCCGTGTGCATGAACTACAACTGTCATCTGTGCCACCCAGAGAATGAAGGGTCTCCCAGGAAGAATTGGAGTGGACTATAGAAGGCCACTCTTTGTCTATTGCCTTCAGACACTATCAAGGATAACCATGGCTAGGCTTATTTTGCTGCAAATGGGAAGTGAGGCGTTTCCCAGGAGACAGGAACTACTTAAGCTTCGGTGACAGCAGTGCAGAGTCACAGGCTGAAGGCCTTGGGGGCTTCCTAGAGAGCAGCTCAAGAATCCTAAGTAGTCGATGGGCCAATCAGCTGACATCTACAAGTACTGGATGGAGGAGAGGCTAAGGAAGGTGTGATGGTTTGTATATGCTTGACCCAGGGCGTGGCACCAGTAGGAGGTGTGTCCTTGTTGGAGTAGGTGTGTCACTATGAATGTGGGTTTTAAGACCCTCAGCCTAGCTGCCCGGAAGCCAGTCTTCCCCTAGCTGCTTTCAGAACAAGATGTAGAACTCTCAGCTCCTCCTGCACCATGCCTGCCTAGATGCTGCCAAACTCCTGCCTTGATGATAACGGACTGAACCTATGAACCTGTAAGCCAGCCCCAATTAAATGTTGTCCTTTATAAGAGTTGCCTTGGTCATGGTGTCTCATCACAGTAATGGAGACCCTAAGACAGAAGGCATACTGGCTAGTTTTATGTCAACATGACATAAGCTAGAGTCATTTTGGAAGAGGGAATCTCACTTAAAGAAAATGCTTCCACCAGCTTGTCCTGTAGGCAAGTCTCTGGTATATTTTCTTGATTTATGTGGAAAGTCACAGCTTACAGTAGGTGGTGCCACCTGTTGGCTGGTGATCCTGGATGGTATAAGATAGCCGACTAAGCAGTCATGGGGAGCAAGCCAGTAGGCAGTGTTCCTCCATGGCCTCTGCATCAGTTTTTGCCTTCAGGTTCCTGCCCTAACTTTCCTGAAGAGGAGCTACAAGCTGTAAGGCGAAATAAACCCTTCCTCCCCAAGTTTCTTTTGATCGTGTTGTTTAGCACAGCAGTAGAAACCCTGACTAAGACTGGAAGCAAAGAGGAAGTTCTCTATCCAGGCTGCCGAAATGTGCAGGGAGTGCTGGTGACAAGCACAAAGCGTAGGGATAAGTGTACATACCAGACCAGAAGTAGAAAAATTACCTCTTAAAAAAAAGAAAGAAAAACCCTTAAAGAACAGATAGAAACACAGCAGGCAAGTTCCCTGAATCAGCCCCTTGAGAAGGAATGGCGTCCTTTCAAAACATATGTGGTTCCCAGGAGGTTGTGTCTGGATAGATGAGTGAACATCTCTCCATCTAGGTAAAAATTAAATTTTATAGTACCAGTTGTTTTTCTTGATTTTGGTCACTTGGGATAAAGAGCCAAGGTCCTTTGGGGTTAGGCTCCTGTTTTAAACTATTTTGTGATGCTATACCTTGCACATGCATGCCATACCCTGCGCCTGGAGAGCTCACCAGGGCTTTGCTTCTCTCTGGGTCCAGCCCCACAGAGCGGGGCTCGCCACTTGCCTGCTATGTTTCAGTTAGGGTTCTTGGTTTCTCGTACAAATCTCGCCTATACTTGCTAGTATAAGACCTTTTCATTCCTTTGTCCACTGCTGTTCTCTGGTGCCTTTCCGTTCCCACAGCTGACATCCATTGCTTCAGCCCTTTATGAAGGGACATACTATATTTCTCCACAGTCTTCTATCTCCAACCTCCTAAGTAGTCCTATAGAACGTGCAGGATCTGGAGATGATCGTGTGTCTTGAAGAGATGCGGGATAGATGATAAAGTGGCTCTAGTGAACTGACATCACAAACTAATGACAACTGAGGATCTGGCAGAGTACAGCCACAGAAGTCTAAGAGAAACAACAGAATGACAGTGGCTTTCTTGTCTCTTTTTAAAAACGGCAGTAGAGATCAAATTGAAAGCCGGCAGGAAGATGGAGAGGTGACTCAGCAGTTATGAGCACTGGCTGCTCTTCTAGAGGACCAGAGTTCAGTTTCCAGTACTCACACGGCTGCTGACAACCATCTGTGCCTCCAGTTCCAGGGACACAACCCTCACTGGGCACCCTCCCCACCCACCCACACACAGTATGCATACATACATGTAGTAGAAAGACTCCTCTATGTAAAAATAGTTGTTTTTTAAAAAACAGACCTTGAGAAAAATGTCAATAATCTGAAATTTGTTTTATATATAAAACCTCATGAAAATACTGTGTTGACAAGATAGGCAAGTTCTGCTTATATAAACGTGTGTCTTTTTGGTTGTGAGCCTCTCATTTAACAGCTGAGCCATCTCTCCTGCCCACTTTAAAATAATTTTGTAGGAAAAGCTATGCCCAAATACTGCTCCGTTTCAGTTCACTTTTCTTTACCCTCCCCACTCTCCTTCCCACTCATGCAGGGCTGAGGAGCAAACCCAGGATCTCAAGAGTTTGACCTACTAAGCCCCACCCCTACCTGAGTTGTTCATTTCTAAGGGTTAGCAAATAATTGTAATTATAACTAAAATCTGTGAGCAAGGTGAAACGACCTTTCTAATTCTAATTGCTACAAATGAAACTTTGGTCTCCATTTTAAGGGGATGGACTGCAAGTGAACTTTTTTTTTTAAATGTTATCTTGAGAACTGAGAACTAAGACACATTGTATATTTGAGATTTTAAAGAATCTTAGGCATTCTAAACTTGGCCTAGTGGTGAGTACCTGTAATTCTGTCATTTGGGAGGGCGAGGCAGGAGGATCCCTATGAGTTGGATGCAACAAAGTGAGAGAAGAGGGAGAGGAAGATGGGAAATGGCTGACAGGGGGTAAAGAGGGAGAGAGACAGGAGGGGAGCACTAACTGGGAGCGGTGTGGGCTTTTGAACCCTCAAGCCTGCCCTTAGTGACACACCTTCTACACAAAGGCAGCACCTAATTTTTCACCACATGGTTCTACAATTGGGGACCAATTGGGAGCAGGCAGCCATTCTCATTTAAACCACCACAGTGTCCTTATCTAATCTTGCCCTCCCTCTCCCCTCCTCCTGCCCTTCCCCCTGCCCCTTCCTCTTCCTCTCCTCTTCTTAACTGGTACACACTGTTAACACCTAAATTTCAAGTTTGGAAATGCATATTTGTAAGCAGCAATACAAAAGTATTTGTGAAGAATGCAAAATCTCTGCAAGTTATGGAAACTTGCTAAGCTACCCCATGCATTTCTAAGTACAAATTAACATGTTTGTTACTTCTGTGTAGCTAGAGAGGTTTGCTTTCAAATCAGATAAGATTCCGTCTCTAGATGTGAATGGTGTGAATGACGGTCTTTTTAATTTCTAGTCGTTTGGGATCTTTAAGCAAGCAAAAGCTTTGAGCAGGGTCCACAAAGGAACCAGTGCTGCCTCACGGCATCCAGCGGGGCCAGAGCGGGGATGCCTCTGGGTCATCTACATCAGGAATAGAAGCACTTGAATCATCAATCCTTTGGCCATGGTTTGGATGACTACCACACCCATGCCCTCGTCTTCCCTGTCCCGAAGTCCTGGGTGGCCCAGGCCTCCGCAAATGATCTCCAGTTGAGACTTTGTATCATTTGCTGGCTTCCAGAAATGAAGGTCCACAGCCGAATCTGCAACAGGAACCTCTTCACTTTTTTTTTACTGATGCAGAACAAACGCGCTTTTCCATTGTCCATCAGCACCTTCATTTGGTTTTCAGATATTAAATTCTTCTCGTGCTCGGCCTTTATTTCCAATAGCTTCCCACTCGTCCGAAGGCGTCTCTTGTGGACCCTCTTCCTCAATCTCTTCAACTTCGCTCTCATGACTTTCACTGTCTGCCTCTGGGTTTCCTACGTCACATTTGATGGATCCAAATCAGTTCACTAATCTCTGACAGTTCCCCAGTTGTGAAAGCCACCACCCCCAGCTTCAGGCCAGATCTACCACTTCCACTGCACCTAACAATTCACATTTGCCACGAGGATCGAATCCATCGCCACAGTCCATCCTCTATCCGCAGCCTCCTTGTGCCCTTCCCACATCACCTCGGCCTCAGATGGGCCGTTCAATAATGTCCATCAATTGAAAATTCACCACCTTCACCCTTCAAGTGGCTTTTCAAATCTTCTTTCACAAGGTGGTTGGCTTTCTGGGTCTCCTATAAATTCTTTTCCCTTCACACTGAAGGTGTTGATCAGGTCTCCTCCCTGCTCCCTTTATTCCTGTCACCAGCAACAGTCACCAGCAACAGTCTCCTCCTCTTTGTCAGCCACACCCACATGCTAGGCAGCAGGTTCTTGTGATCTTTCTGTGACTCCTTGCACACAGCTGACCACCACATTGGAGTTGTTCTAAATCTCAGCCTTAGCCGAGCTCTTGGTATGGGGGCCAGGGGAGGGGCAGAGCAATGGGGGTGACCCTACTTGACCTGCACCCCTGCTGGGGGCTTTTGTTCTCTGCTGCCCTCAGTAAGGGTCTGATTGCTCATCAAATGGCCATTGGTGACCACACAGCTGAAGCCTTTCTGTAGGTGTCCAGGCATAATGGAGGCTCAGCAGAGCCTTCCTCCAGTGATTACTGTAGACTGAGCCTAGCCAAAAGCATCGGTTTCTGATCTTTTCACAAGATTCATTGTCTAATCTTCTAATATATATTTAATATATAAATATATTCAAATATATATATTTGATTGACATTTAGTAGATGACAGATTATCTTCTTGACTAAACCCTAGAGCCCCACCTCTGACCCCACATCTCCATTTGGCCTCAACCTAGGACCATAAAGGTTGGAAAGAACAAAAAGTGATATAATTCTAACACCTCAAGGCTATGTCTCCAGGATGCTACCAGCCATCCTCCCTAACAAAAGTTCATGCCTAAAAATACTAAGGTATATGTGGTGGTTTGAATATGCTTGACCCAGGGAGTGGCACTATTTGGAAGTGTGGCCTTGTTGGAGTAGGGGTGTCACTGTGGATGTGTGCTATAAGACTCTCGTCCTAGCTGTCTGAAGCCAGTCTCCTGCTAGCAGCCTTCAGATGAAGATGTAGAACTCTCAGCTCTGCCTGCACCATTCCTGCTTGGATGCTGCCATGCTCCCACCTTAATGATCATGGACTAAACCTCTGAACCTGTAAGCCAGCCCCAATTAAGTGTTGTCCTTATAAGAGTTGCCTTGGTCATGGTGTCTGTTCACAACAGTAAAACCCTAAGACAACACAGCAAAACAATCTGCTGCTATACAGCCAATACCTGATAGCAGAGCCCTTGCACTTTGGTCTCTGTGGGAAGATCCTGAGTCTCGTGTTGATGATCATTGGTTGGCAGCTCCAGTGCTCTGCTTTCTATGATGTTCACTTACTGTATTCATGCCACCTTTCTCCTGCCCCTCCCCCTTGTCTTTAAGATGTTTTATCATTACCTCTGTGTCATCAAAACCCAGCTCCATTCAGACTAGATTCCTTCTCTGTGCAATGCTATGTTCCTGATTTAAATATGTTTTTTTTTTAAGATTTATTTTATGTCTGTGTGAGTACACTGATGTTCTCTTCAGACACACTAGAAGAGGGCATCAGATCCTGTTATAGATGGTTGTGAGCCATCATGTGGTTGCTGGGAATTGAACTCAGGACCTCTGGAAGAGCAGTCAGTGCTCTTAACCACTGAGCCATCTCTCCAGCATCTACTTTTACTATTTACTAGAGTCTGACTTAAAAACAAACAAACAGGCTGTGATTATTGGATTAAGATGACAGGTTGAGAGGTGACACACACTGGGGGCATGTGCCTGTGTAGCACATGTTACTCCTCAAAGGCTCTGTGACCTTTAACAATTAATCATTTTGTGTATTAGTCTCCTCACTTGTAAATTAGGTATTGTCATTATTTTTCAAAGTTGTACTCGCCATGCTTAGTGCCGTACTGATTACTTGATGAGCAGGCTGAGTCAGGTTTCCTTGCATGCTTCCCAGACTTCATTTTAAACCTCTCGTGAACACCTTCAGGAAACTGCACCAGTCCATGCAGAGAATTTCTTTTCTTCCACTTGATATTTTTCAGTGTCCAGGTCCTACTTTACCTTGGGTTTTGTTAAGTGGCAATCCTAACATTTTCCTTGGAAACTGGAGTCCCATGGGAACAGAAGGCCACACCCACAGCTGCTAGAAGAAAAGATGGCAGTTTTGCTCAGTTCTTCACTTATACGTGGGCTTTCTCACAGTGCAGGCTTGCCTTCTAAGAGATCAGGGCAGCACCGGTGTCTTTAAGGAATTCAGCGCATTTAAAGAATGAGTCGTCTTTATGCTCTTTTTAAATGTATAGTTTATCTTTATTTTATGTTCATTGGTATTTCCCCTGTTTGTATATCTGTATGAGGGTGTCAGAAGCCCTGGAATTAAAATTATAGACAGATGCAAGCTGCCATGTAGGTGCTGGGAACTGAACCTGGACCCTCTGGAAGAGTAGCCAGTGCTCTTAACCACTGAGTCATCTCTCCAGCTCTAGTGGGGTTGTTTGTTTTTAAATGAGTCCTGAATTGAGCTGTCTCTCATGTAAAGGCACTCCATCATCACAGCAGAGCATTCTGGCTTAAAGACTAGCTTGCGCAGAAATAAGGGAAGAACTCAGTACAGTAGATTGCTAACCCCAAGTTAATTTTATGAGGGCCAAAGCTTCCTTCCCATGTCTGCTAGAACTGCGCTGTTTGGGGTTTAGCTGTTGTCATTCTCCTGACTTCCCAGAAAGTCAGACAGAGCAATTTAGTTTTGGTTTACAGTCATGGAATTCTGGCCCATTGTAACTCCATTTGCTTATCTACTGGCTGCGGAACAGGATCTCAACCCCAAAGAGTGGTCTGTTAGCTTTCCTTAGCAGTCTGAATGTGTGATGCAAGGACACTGGTCTCTAGTGTTTTCATCTCAGGGGAATGCCCTACAGTGCTTAGAGGGCTAGAGCAAATCAGAGCCCTCCTGAGAGTGCACACTGTCCAAATTCAGGTCGCTGCTTAAAGGACTTACAAGGGCGCATGGATGGATTTCATTGCTCTGCCGGAACAATGGCAACGATGGCATAATACATGCACGTGCATATAAAAAGCCAAATGCCAGTGGTTGATAATCATTACCATTTAAAAGCAACTTTTGACATTCTAAAGCAGAGCTCCACAAACTGTGGAGCTGTGGTACAGATGAGGCTGGGAACGATAAAGTCCATTATAGTCCTTCCCATCTGTGTGACTGTGCTGTATCCCAATCCTTCCACACAGGAACGAACAGTATACAAACACTGGTGGACTTTGGAGGAAAAGGGTATAACTCATTACCTCTTTATGTTTATTTAATATTTTGGTGAGTGTTTGAGACAGGGACTCATCCCATCTCACAAGCTGTCATGGGACTCGTGGTAATCCTCCTGCCCTACTCCCCAAAGTGCCGGGGTTGTGGAGGTTGCAGCACAACACCTGGCTTCCATGACCTCTTTGTAGGTGTTTTGTAAAATAACCTTTTCTCTGCCTCAGCAAGAAGTTCTTAAGTTCTTGGTGGGACAACCTACTAGTAAGTTTTCTCTTTCTGGAAGCAATAATGTGTGGCCTCTATGTTTCTTAGTGTTTTCCTGTGATGGCCACTCAAGGTACAAAAGATTCCATAACTGCAGGAAGCTCTAGTCTGCTCCCCAAGGCAACCATTATTAATTTTTTCTGTTCTTGAATGGCAGATAAGTTGAATCATTTTGGTTTAATAATAATGATTTTATTAGCTTAGTATTATATCTCAAAGACTCACCTGTGCTCTTTCCTTCATAATAAATTTACTTTTTGAAATTATATCATTTCCCTTTTCCCTTTCTTCCCTCCAGACACCCTCTTGGTCACCCTTTGTATTCATGGCTTCCTTGTCTTCAATGTTATTACACACACACACACACACACACACACACACACACACACACACACACATTTCCCTCAATACACAAATACAACCTGCACAGCCGTACACTGTTACTTGTATACATATACTCTTAGGCTGACCACCTGATATTGGATAATTGATATGGGGCTGAGAAGGGGGAACTCTTCCCTAAAGAAGATTATTTCTCTTGCTCTCAGCGTTCCCTACAAACACCTGTCTACAGTTGAGCTGTCCCCTTCTATGTTAGCATATCGGTTGGTTAGCTCATTGTTAAGGTCTTATCCAGGCAGACATAATAGTGAAATGACATAGGTGTGGCCTCTCTGACATTTCTAGGAGACACAATTTCACAGTAAACGTCCTGTTCCTCTAGCTCTTATGATCTCTCCTCCCTCTTCTGCAACGATCCCCGAGTCTTAGGTGCAGGAGTTGTGTTAGATTTATCAATTGAGACAGGCCACCACATGATCTCTATTTCTACATTATGGTTGACTGTGGTTTTCTGTAATGGTCCCTGTCTGTTGCAAGGTTTCTTTGATGAGCAGTGATAGCTGCACTCACCTGTGGTAATGAGGACAAACATTTATACTCTGTTGGGAATGATGCTGGTTTACTAAAGTGGTGGTTGTAGGTTCCCCTCCAAGTTCCATGACTTTCCTAGCTCTGAGTAGTTGGCTAGGTTCTCAGTGCCAGCCGTGATTCCCTCTTGTGGAATGGGGCCTTCAATCCAATTAGAGAGCTGCTGGTTACCACCCAAGCAACAATCTTTATTGATTTTTCAAATTTCCAAATACTCCATGATGTGACTGTACCACAGTTTGTGTGCACACACTCCTGGTGACATTCCTGGATTATTCCATAGTTCCAGTGTATATCATAGTTTATGACCATTGCAAAGCATGCTGTAAACCTTCTGGGACAAGTCTTTTGGTGAATGTAGGCTCTCATTTCTCTTGGGTTTACCATAAGGTAAGTTATATAGGCTGGTGAATGTTAAACATTATTAGAAAGTTGCTTAACATTGCCGCCAGTCTGAAAGCTCCAACTGTTAAATGTTGATATTAGCAGTCCTGTTAATGTTGCCCAGCCTAGGGGTACATAGTGGCATTTAATTATAGTTCTCATATGTATTTCTCTTATAGCTAATGAGACTAAGTACCTTTTTATACACATATTGGCTTTTGAGATATCTTTGATGAAGGGTAACCTCTTTTGCCCCTTTTAAATTTTGAATTCATCTCCCCCCCCCCCTTATTCACTTATGAGAATGCTTTTAGGGCTAGAGAGATGACTTAGGAGTTAAGAGAATTTAGAAGATGGGAGAACCCAGCATCCATATCAGGGGGCTCACAACTCTCTGCAACTCCAGCTCAGGGAATCTGATGAGTCTGGCCTCAGTAGGCACCTGCATTACATGCACATAGCCAGACCTCACACGTATACACACACACACACACACATATTTGAAAAACAAAATAAACGTCTTTAAACACTTTAAAAATATTTATTTGATGTATATGAGGGTGTGTGTATGTGTATATATATGTGTGTGTGTGTGTGTGTGTGTGTGTGTGTATATATGCACCACATGTGCTCCTGGTGCCCATAAAGTCCAGATGAAGGTGTCAGTTTCCCTACATTGAAGTTACAGATGGTTGTGTTGCCACCACATGGGTGGTAGGAACTGAACCTGGGTCCTCTGCCCACTACAATAGCAGCAAGTGCTCTTACCCACTGATCCATCTCTCAACCTCTCTAAACACTTGAGTATGCACCCTTTATCAGATCTATGTGATATGAATGTCCTGTCTTCATCTGGGGTTAGCCCTTTTATTTTTGAATTCATCTTTTAAAAAAAAAAAACCTCTTAATTTTGATATCTGAATGATCTTTTTTTTTTCTTTAATAGCTAATGCTGAATGTATCCTGAGACATCTTTATTCAAAGTTGGGAGCTAATTCCTTGACAGTGTTTGTTTCTTTGTTTGTTTGTTTGTTTTGGTTTTTTTAGATGCTGAATAGATTTAGCTTTTACATTTTGGTGTAAGATCTATTATAATTTTTATATAAAATGTAGAGTTAAGGCTTAATCCTGAATTTACTTGTTATTTTTATTGTTTGGGGAAGTCACTAAGCATTCCAGTTTCAAGAATGAGAACAGACTTCATATAGTCATGGAGGGACACACAGAGGCAGAGAGGACTGCTACTGGCCATCTTTGGAGACCAGCTAATAGGTCCAGTTGATTTCTGTGCATGGACTCTGTAGCTCATGTCCTTACCCAATTTGCTCCTTACTTTTAGTTTTTAGCAGATTCTTTTGAATATCCTCTTTCCCATTGGTTTTTTTTTCCTAGCACACAAAGGAATGGGTTTCAATGACATTTCACACACACACACACACACACACACACACACACACACACACCATTATTTGTTGTTCTTACCTTACCACAGCCCTTCTCCTTTCACTGGTATCTTTCCTTAATTTTCTTTCTTTCTTTTTTTTTTTTTTTTTTGGCCTGTATATGATTTGTGTTGTATATGCATATGCATGTCCACATATGTGTGTGTGTGTACACGAACACATGTGCACATGTGTGTAACCAGGCCAAATTTGACGTTATGTAACTTTATCATTGTGCATCTCCCACACTAGTGCAGAGCCTCTCACATGACTCCAGAGCACTCTAATCAAGCCTGTTCAGCTAACTAGCTCGCTTGTTCTGGGAATCCCTTCTCTCCACCTCCCATGTGCTGGGATCACCGGCAAGCTAGCAGGCCCAATGACATTTAAGTGAGTGCTGGGGATACAAACCCTGATCCTCACAATTGCATGGCAAGGACTTTACCCTCTGAGCCCCTGGTCCCTTTATTTTCCTTAGAGTCCCCTACTCTTTTTTATGACGTGAGTCCATATCTCGGCTATTGTGAGCAGAGCTGCAGTAGACATGGATGTCAGGAATCACCAAGGTTGGGCAAGGCTTTCTTGGGTCCATATGGGTGGAGGAGTGGAGGCTCCATATGGCTTCAGTTGTAAGCAGTGTAGCTTACATTGTGGTTGTGTCAGTGGTCCAAGCTGGAGGAGTTCGTGGCTATCATGGTAGCTGAATGGACTACCAGGACAAGAGCGTCAGGGGATCCTTCTGTTTCTTTCTCATTGCAGGGTGTGTTTACTGAGAGTGTCACTTCTGGTTTGTGGACTGATGGCTCGCAGGCACCCACATCAGAATCCAGGATGCAGGCGGGTGAGTGACTGTAAACTCAGGTTATTGGGCTCAGGGTCTTACAAACCTCCTGGCCACACTTCGGGTATAATGCCACTCACTTTCTGTACACAAGTGAATGTAGTTCTCCCATTAAACCAGGATCTGCTGCACTGATGTCCACCCCTGTGTCCAGGCCCAGGCTCAGCTGTCATTGACACTGGCCCAGTGGAAAGAATGATTTGGACTGTCAGGCCTCAGGGATCAGGGCACCTATCCTGGGACCCAGCGCTGACAGAGCGTAAGCAGCTCCAGCTTCAACAGAGTAAAGGTACCACGAGTTGTGACTTTAGACCCCATGGCTATTGAATCACAACAGTAGCCCTGGCTTTGTGGGGCTGGGTATAGTGGAATAGACCTGAAGGTACAGAAACCTCCTTCTCCATGAGGAGCTAGTTCAGTACCAGGTATTAGGGAAGTTATGACTGCTTGAATGAAGTTATGACTAACTGGTGAGTGGATGTCATAGATAATGTGATGTCTTGGGTGAGTGGAGTCTCTTGATCTTTGGTGGAGGGCACTGCATTATGTATAGTGCTCTTGGATGCTGATGCTTCTATTCATGTGTAAAAGAGGCTTGGGATCCTTGAGTGGCCAGGTGCTGGCCCAGCAGTAGCACTGGAGGAGCAGTAGCTCTGGAAGTCTGATGTTCCGTGCTGTGTGGGGTTGGGAACCATCTCAGTTCAGCCCTGGAGGTATGATGTGCTGGTTATCAAAATGGAAGACAGAGAGCTCTGCCATAATGTGACCCCAGGGTAGGGCACAGCAGTAGTTCCATTTAGGTTGAAGTACTACTTGGCGGGCATAGCGTCCGGAGCCTCAGCAATGGCCATTTGCACCAGGAACGGGACATGTTTAAGGAGTGGCTCTAGTTCCTAGATGGAACAGCTCAGAACTAAATAGAGAGATGAAGCCAAGCATCAGCTACTTTTTGCTCACGGACTCGGTACCCAAGGACCGAAAGAGTCTCCAGTAGATAATCCACCATGGTAACAGGGCTGCTGGATGCGGTTCCTTATCTTTTGTCCCCCTAGGGGATCGCTTCCTGCTTTCAGGCTGACTCAAACAGGATGATGGGTACAAGCACAGGGTGTCCTTCCTTTCCCTAGGTGACTGCCCTGGGTTTCTGTGTTCTGCAGGATTGCTGCTGCTGCCGCTGCTGCCACGGCCGCATGATTGTTCATTGTTCTTTAGTTATTTTGGTTGACATGCAGTTCTTTATTCATTGTTTGGATTCATGTGGGGCAGCGGTAAGGATGATAGGAATTTTTGGTCAGCCATCTTTCTGACATCACCCTCAGAATTCATGCTCCGATGTTTATTCCACAAGATGCCATACAGCATGGAGTGCTGTAAACATTCAAAACTGCAGTCCACCTAACAGGTTCAAATGGCATTATCACAGCCTGGGAATTCTTCACAAACACAGCTTCTCAGACTCCTCACAGAACTTCAACACCAGAAGATCGTGGGGTGGGTGGGGATGCTATTCTGTTCTTTAACAGCTCCTCCAGTAGTTTTGGTACATGCTGGAGTCTGAGAACCATCACAACATTCCAATTCCTTATTTTAGAAATGTTTTGATGCTATATACTGTGTGTGTGTGTGTGTGTGTGTAATCTCAATAACTTAACTGTTATAGGTATATGTTTATGTATATGTTTATGTTTGTGTATGTGTACGTATATGTGTATACATATGTATATATGGCTCCTTTCTCTCATAGTCTTTTTGAAGCTTTTCCGTGTTGTGTGTCTCCATTTGTTCCTTTTTATTGACTTCAGTGTTCCATTGTGTGAACCTGGCAACTTTGTTTATTCATTCTTCTGTTGATTGACATGTTGGGTTTTTCCAGTTAGGCAATTTGTGAATAACGATTTCCTGACCATTCATTTACACTTCTCTTTATGCAGACTTGCTTTAAAAAAAAAAAAAAAGTTTCCCTCGGGTAAGTATATGGGAATGCAATAACTGACTCGTACACCAGGTTCATTAGTTATCTAATGTTGCGTAACAAATACCCAGAGGCTGAAAACAACCAAAGTGCATCATCTCTCAGTTTCATGAGATCAGGAACCCTGGGATGACTCAGCCAGATGGTTCCAGCTTAGAGCTAATCAAGGAGAGTAGAGCATGCTCATCTCAGGGATCACATGAGCTAGACTCTATTTCCTAACATTCCTTGCTGGTAATAGCCTTGTGACAAGGCATCTGGCTTTCCTCAGAATAAAACAGCCTGAGAGAAGAAAAAAAAAATGTAACCAGGAAAGAAGCCATTATTACTAAAATTCAGACTTGGAAATCTATCTGATCATGTGTTGGGAACTAAAAGGGGGAAGGGACCCTGGGGAAGAGGGGGAAGGAGAAGACCCACACCCCACCAGAGTTCCACCTATGCTCTGGTCAGTCAGGTGTGGGAGGGCTGCTATCTACCTTCCACTTATCCCCAGGTGGGCATCTAAGCCTCTGACCCACTCTTCCGGGGGTGACAAGGGGAAGCCCTACCTGGGAGTCCTGGAGCTACTTTGCTAAAGCCACTGGGGTTATGGGAGAGAGGGATGAGGGAAGAGAGGTTCCCAACATGGCGAGAGTGAGTGCAGCGGATCTTGATGAGCAGAGACTTTCTATGGTTTTAGAGCTTTAGTGTAGAAAGGCAGGGGGAAAGAGAGAAGGTAGAAAAGAGAGAGGAAAGGCTAGAGAGAAAGAGTAAGAGGGAGAGAGGTGAGGAGAGGAGAAGACAGAGAAGAGAGAGGAGAGAAGATAGAGTGAGAGTGAGGAGTAAGAAGTAAGAGAGTAAGAAGTAAGAGAGCAAGCAGGGGCTGAACAGCCCTTTTTAAAGTATTATGTCCTATTTTATTGTTGCTAGGTAACTGGGGGGGGAGTTTAGCCTGAAGGTTAGAAGCTTGGGCCATTGCATGTGTGACTTCTAGCCATGCTTCTTTTGTGGGGGCTGTGGGGGGCGGTAACTTAGGCAGGAGCCAGAGTTCCAAGAGACATGAGAGAACTCCTTCCGTCCCATGTAGATGGATTATCACCACAGAGTCCCAGGGTTCAGACTTCAGCTCAGCTGGAGACCAGCCTGTCTGTGCATAGCTCAATTCCCCACAATCATGCTGTCCTAACCAATCACATTTAGGGGGAAAGTTTGGACAGGTGTGAATTCTAAGAAGCAAAGTCCATAAGGCTCCACACTGTTAGCTTCCTCCCATAGTAGTTGATTGCTTAAATTTATAAGAAGTTTCAGTCTTTGGTTAGCTCCTTACTACATATTCCCCTCGAGAGCGAGAACTGAGTCATGTCCTTGTGCATGTTTGATATGGACAGACTTTTACTGCTATGCATTCCAGCAGAGCTATGGGCTCCATTCTGGCTTTAAAGTCACTGCTGTCTGATGACTGTGTTTTTGAGCATTTTTCATGTGCTTATTAATCAGCTGCTCAAATATCTTCCTTGGTAAAATGACTTCACATTTTTCCCATTTTAAAACTGAGCTGTCTTACCACTGAATTTTTGGAACTCACCATACATGCATGTTAGATGTAAGTGCTTAACTAGATATACAATAAAAAATATTCTATCTTCTCCCAGCTTGTGGTGTGACCTTTGGTTGTCTTAATATTTCTGTATAGAGAACAACAGTTTTTCTTTTGATCAAATCTAATTTATCATTCTTTTCTTTACAGTTCATTACTTTTGTTTGTTTGTCCTTTGAGATGATATAGTGCTACTATGTAGCTCAGGCTGGTCTCAGTGTGCAGTCTTCCTGTTTCTACCTCCTGGATGCTGGCATTAGAGGCACCATCATACTTGGCCAGTTCATCTTTTGTTCATCCATTGTTTATTGTTCTTTTTTCATGTATATATGTAATGTATGTATGTATGTATGTATTATGTATTTGGGGGGGTGTAGGTGGTGTGTATGCCCATGCCACAGTACACATGAAGAGGTCAGAAGACAACTTGCAGAAGTAGATTCTCTCCTTCCACTATGTGGGTTTCTGAAATCAACATCAGTTCATCAGGCTTGGCAACAAGCACCTTTATCCACTGAGCCATCTTGCTGGCCCTCTTTGTTGATTTTTCTATCTGAACAATCTGTCCATTGTCCACAGTGGGGGAAAGTCTCAGACTGTCATTATAGTAACTGTTCACTATATATACTGCCAATATGAAAGATTAAAGAGGAACAGGGGCAATATCTCCATCTGGAAAGTGCTTCTGAGCAAATTAAAAGCACTGAGCCCACATGAACAGATGGGCGTGTAGAGTGCCCCTTTAATTTTTGCACTGAAAATACAAAATCCCTGAAGATTGTTGTCACCCAAGCTGAATGGTGAGTTCCAGAAGCAAACAGAGATTGGTTTGTGACCTCTACCTACATGTATACACATGTGTATACCTACTTTCACAAGTACATGCATGCACTAGTATGCACTAACATGTACACAAATACATCAAAAGATAGATAACATAAATTGTATAGACAGTAAAATAATATGCTACAAATTTGACAACCATGGTGGAATAAATCAGTCTCTTGAAGAATACGATCTGACTCACATAGGAAGAAACAGACAATCTGAATCGGTCTCTGTTGAGGAAGTTGTACTGGTGATTAATAACCATCCAATATAGAAAACACTGGGCCAAATGCACTCACTGGTGATTTTTAGCAAACACAAAGAAGGAAATGATACCAATTCTCTACAGTCTCTTTCCAAAGAGATTTCCTATTTCCAATGCTTCCTAATTCATTCTATGAGGTCCTTAGAACCTCATGACAAAACAGCACATTTCCAGAGAAGAAAACTTCTGTCCAGTATCTCCCATGAACAGAGACAAAAAATCCCTCAATGTACTAAAGTCTAATAATGCATAAAAAGAAACATACATTATAACCAGTGGAATTTATGCCAGTTATATGAGGCTGTGTGTACAGCATTCTACAATGAATTTCTGTAATCTAGAACTTCAACAGATTATTAGGAAAACCACATGATAGCATCAATAAATACATATGACAAAAATTCAATACCCATTCATGAGAAAGATTTAACAAAAGGACATTTTTTTCCAGCCCTATAAAGAACACCTTCAAAACACCCACCACTTTGCACCTGTTTAAATGGTGAGAAAATAGAAAATCTTTTGCTGATACCAGGAATATGAAAAGATCCATTCTCACCTCTTCTTTACAACACAGTACTGAATGTGCTAGCTAATATATTAAGAGAAGAAAAGAAAGAAATACACAAATTGAGAAGGATGAGTTGACCATCTTTGTGCGCAGAGTGATTCTCTGTAGGTATTCCAAGAGAAACAAGCTCTTCACCCAGTAAGCAATTACAGCAAGGCTACAGGATACAAGGTCAATCTGTAAAAACCAATTGTCCTCTTACTGGCATTGAACAAATACGAACAGAATTGGAAATTGAAGGGAAAGTATTTAAATTAACTCCCCAAGATATGAACTACACAGCCATAAGTAGCAAAGTATACACAAGGATAAAACTCTAAAATCTGATGGAAAAACACAAGGAAGAACTAGTAGATTCAATTTGTTGAGGTGTCATTTTTTTTCTCAACCCAATCTACAGATTCCATTCAATCTCAGTCAGAATTCCTAATCAGTTAGTCTTACAAAACTGCTAGGCTAGTTCTAAAGTCTAAAGGAGAGGTAAGGGACACGGAATAGCCAGCACAGTGCTGAAGCAGAAGGATATTGGATTTACACCACCTAATTCAAAATTTACCATTTGTACATGTAGTCAAGACACCATGGCGTAAGTGGATAAACAGATCAGCAGAGAGACTAGAAAAGCCAGAAGTGTGCCAGTGCACAGAAATGGACCAATACTCAGTCAACGAACACTTGGCAAAGGAGCACAAGCAATACTATGTAGTGAGAATTCTGCAATTTTGGTTTCTTTAAAAACACAGAACTATAAGAAAGTGTTTTTGTTTTGATCCCAGGTGTGGAGATTTGGGGATGCTTTGGACTGTCTGCTGCAGCTGTCATGCTCTAGCAGAGGCATGGCTTTGCCAGCTGTAGATAGTTTCTGTAGAATTTAGAATTCTGGGGAGTTTTCAGAGGGTATATAAGAGCTAGGACCCCATAGGCAGGGTGGGCACTATTAGGAGGTGTGGCCTTCTTGGAGTGGGTGTGGCCTTGTTAGAGGAAGTGTATAACTGTGGGGGCAGGCTTTGACAGGTCAGATGCTCAAGCTAGGCCTAGTGTGGCACTCACTTCCTGCTGCCTGAGGATCAGAATGTAGAACTCTCAGCTCCTTCTCCAGCACCATGTCTGCCGGCACACCACCATGCTTCCTGCCAGGATGATAATGAACTAAACCTCTGAAACTGTAAGCCAGCCCTGATGAAATGAGTTTTTCTTCAAAGATGCCATGGTCATGGTCTCTTCACAGCAACAGAAACCCTAACTGAGTCACAGTCTTTCCTAGTATTTTAAAATTACAGAATGTGTTTTTAAATTTTTTTTACCAAGCAATAAAATATTTATATTCTGTAACTATTAAAAGCAAAGGCTGGGCTGTGGTCGTGCACTCCTTTAATCCCAGCACTTGGGAGGCAGAGGCAGGCAGATTTCTGAGTTCGAGGCCAGCCTGGTCTACAAAGTGAGTTCCAGGACAGTCATGGTGACACAGAAAAACCTTGTCTCGAAAAAAACAAAACAAGCAAAGGTATAAGGTGAAAAGTCTTTCTACTTCTAGTATGTTAATGAGGTATCTTAGTTTTGAACTTGTTTCGGCTTACATGATGGTTAAACTTAACATTGAACAAGGAAGGAAATTTAAAAGTTACTTGCTGGCAGATAATCACAGTATTAGGGAAGATGGAAAGGTGACGTTGTGACATTGAAAGCAAAGTTAAGACTGCACTGTAAGGCAACATTGATGTCTTAGCATCCTCCAGTCCCCAGAGGATCCCATTTCAGTCCTACCAGGCAAGACCTGGGCAAAAGAAACAGCATTGAACGCAGTTGGCGGGTAGCAGTTGCAGTCAGCATGCAAACGGGCTGTAAGAAGGGCCCCGTCAGTATCTTCTCCCTTGAAGAAGCAGTGAGGAGGGCAGTCTGCTCCAGGAGAAAAATCTCCTTTGCTGAAGAAATCTAAGGAGATAGGACTTCCAGTGTATTTACTCTAAAGGGCCAACAAAATTTCTGTAAACAGTCAGGTGGTAAATGTTTTAAGATCTTTAAACCATATAAACTTATTTCTGTCTTAATTCACATTGCTATAATAAAATGACAGTGCCACAGACATAACTACATACTAGGCAATGACATTTCAGTCCATACTGCACCACATACACAGTGATATGTGTGCTGTATAGCCAAATCCATAGCAGGCTGTATCTTCTGTGATCTCACAAGGATGAAGGCAATGACAGATGCATCTCTCAGAATATATTCCTGTTAATAAGAAGCACATGGCAGTATTCCCCACAGCTCTGAACACTTGGAAATCCAGTGTCAGGTGCAAGTAGGAATGTCTGATGAGGACTATTCTCTGCCTCTATGGTGGTACCTTGTTTCCAAGTCCTCCAAAGAGGAGGAACATGGAGGAGCAGGGGGTGATAAGGCTTCATGCTGTATAAAGCCTCTTTAAAAACAATAATAAAAGTGTGTGATATACACACACATGCAGGTATCTATGGAGAACAGGAGAGGGCATTGGAACCATTGGAACTGGAGTTACAGTTGTGCATTTCAATATTATGGGTACTGGGAGCTCAACTCAGGTCCTCTGTAAGAACAGAAAGCACTGGCCATCTCTCCAGCTCTGGAGCCTCTTTTATAAAGACCTTGGTCCTATTCATGAGGTAGGGCCCCTTTTGACCTAGTCATCTTGTAGAAGCCTAACCTTTAACCTGTTGTCATTGGAAGTTAAGTTTCAACACACTTTTCCTTTTTTCTTTTTCTTTTTTTTTTTAATCTTTTTTTTTTATTAGGTATTTTCCTCATTTACATTTCCAATGCTATCACAAAAGTCCCCCATACCCTCCCCCCAACTCCCCTACCCACCCACTCCCACTTATTGGCCCTGGCGTTCCCCTGTACTGGGGCATATAAAGTTTTCAAGTCCAATGGGCCTCTCTTTCCAGTGATGGCCGACTAGGCCATCTTTTGATACATATGCAGCTAGAGTCAAGAGCTCCGGGGTACTGGTTAGTTCATAATGTTGTTCCACCTGTAGGGTTGCAGATCCCTTTAGCTCCTTGGGTATTTTCTCTAGCTCCTCCATTGGGGGCCCTGTGATCCATCCACTAGCTGACTGTGAGCATCCACTTCTGTGTTTGCTAGGCCCCGGCGTAGTCTCACTAGAGACAGCTATATCAGGGTCCTATCAGCAAAATCTTGCTAGTGTATGCAATGGTGTCAGCGTTTGGAGGCTCAATATGGGATTGATCCCTGGATATGGCAGTCTCTAGATGGTCCATCCTTTTGTCTCAGCTCCAAACATTGTCTCTGTAGCTCCTTCCATGGGTGTTTTGTTCCCAATTCTAAGAAGGGGCAACGTGTCCACACTTTGGTCTTTGTTCTTCTTGAGTTTCATGTGTTTTGCAAATTGTAACTTATATCTTGGGTATTCTAAGTTTCTGGGCTAATATCCACTTATCAGTGAGTACATATCATTTGAGTTCTTTTGTGATTGGGTTACCTCACTCAGGATAATGCCCTCCAGGTCCAACCATTTGCCTAGGAATTTCATAAATTCATTCTTTTTAATAGCTGAGTAGTACTCCATTGTGTAAATGTACCACATTTTTTGTATCCATTCCTCTGTTGAGGGGCATCTGGGTTCTTTCCAGCTTCTGGCTATTATAAATAAGGCTGCTATGAACATAGTGGAGCATGTTTCTTTCTTACTAATTGGAACATCTTCTGGATATATATATGCCCAGGAGAGGTATTGCTGGATCCTCTGGTAGTACCATGTCCAATTTTCTGAGAAAATGCCAGACTGATTTCCAGAATGGTTGTACAAGCTTGCAATCCCACCAACAATGGAGGAGTGTTCCTCTTTCTCCACATCCTCTACAGCATCTGCTGTCACCTGAATTTTTCATCTTAGCCATTCTGACTGGTGTGAGATGGAATCTCAGGGTTGTTTTAATTTGCATTTCCCTGATGATTAAGGATGCTAAACATTTTTCAGGTGTTTCTCAGCCATTCGGTATTCCTCAGGTGAGAATTCTTTGTTTAGCTCTGAGCCCCATTTATTAATGGGGTTATTTGATTTTTCTGGAGTCCACCTTCTTGAGTTCTTTATATATATTGGATATTAGTCCTCTATCTGATTTAGGATAGGTAAAGATCCTTCCCCAATCTGTTGGTGGCCTTTTTGTCTTATTGACGGTGTCTTTTGCCTTACAGAAGCTTTGCAGTTTCATGAGGTCCCATTTGTCAATTCTCGATCTTACAGCACAAGTCATTGCTGTTCTATTCAGGAATTTTTCCCCTGTGCTAATATCTTTGAGGCTTTTCCCCACTTTCTCCTCTGTAAGTTTCAGTGTCTCTGGTTTTATGTGGAGCTCCTTGATCCACTTAGATTTGACCTTAGTACAAGGAGATAGGAATGGATCAATTTGCATTCTTCTGCATGATAACCACCAGTTGTGCCAGCACCATTTGTTGAAAATGCTGTCTTTTTTCCACTGGATGGTTTTAGCTCCCTTGTCGAAGATCAAGTGACCATAGGTGTGTGGGTCTTCAATTCTATTTTATTGGTCTACTTTTCTGTCGTTATACCAGTACCATGCCGATTTTATCACAATTGCTCTGTAGTAAAGCTTTAGGTCAGGCATGGTGATTCCACCAGAGGTTCTTTTATCCTTGAGAAGAGTTTTTGCTATCCTAGGTTTTTTGTTATTCCAGATGAATTTGCAGATTGTTCTTTCTAATTCGTTGAAGAATTGAGTTGGAATTTTGATGGGGATTGCATTGAATCTGTAGATTGCTTTTGGCAAGATAGCCATTTTTACAATGTTGATCCTGCCAATCCATGAGCATGGGAGATCTTTCCATCTTCTGAGATCTTCTTTAATTTCTTTCTTCAGAGACTTGAAGTTCTTATCATACAGACCTTTCACTTCCTTAGTTAGAGTCACGCCAAGGTATTTTATATAATATGTGACTATTGAGAAGGGTGTTGTTTCCCTAATTTCTTTCTCAGCCTGTTTATTCTTTGTGTAGAGAAAGACCATTGACTTGTTTGAGTTAATTTTATATCCAGCTACTTCACCGAAGCTGTTTATCAGGTTTAGGAGTTCTCTGGTGGAATTTTTAGGGTCACTTATATATACTATCATATCATCTGCAAAAAGTGATATTTTGACTTCTTCTTTTCCAATTTGTATCCCCTTGATCTCCTTTTGTTGTCGAATTGCTCTGGCTAGGACTTCAAGTACAATGTTGAAAAGGTAGGGAGAAAGTGGACAGCCTTGTCTAGTCCCTGATTTTAGTGGAATTGCTTCCAGCTTCTCATCATTTACTTTGATGTTGGCTACTGGTTTGCTGTAGATTACTTTTATCATGTTTAGGTATGGGCCTTGAATTCCTGATCTCTCCAAGACTTTTATCATGAATGGGTGTTAGATCTTGTCAAATGCTTTCTCCGCATCTAACGAGATGGTCATGTGGTTTTTGTCTTTGAGTTTGTTTATATAATGGATTACGTTGATGGATTTCCGTATATTAAACCATCCCTGCATCCCTGGAATAAAACCTACTTGGTCAGGATGGATGATTGTTTTAATGTGTTCTTGGATTTGGATAGCGAGAATTTTATTGATTATTTTTGCATCTATATTCATAAGGGATATTGGTCTGAAGTTCTCTATCTTTGTTGGATCTTTCTGTGGTTTAGGTATCAGAGTCATTGTCGCTTCATAGAATGAGTTGGGTATAGTACCTTCTACTTCTATTTTGTGGAATAGTTTGTGCAGAACTGGAATTAGATCTTCTTTGAAGGTCTGATAGAACTCTGCACTAAACCCATCTGGTCCTGGGCTTTTTTTTGGTTGGGAGACCATTAATGACTGCTTCTATTTCTTTAGGGGATATGGGACTGTTTAGATCGTTAACTTGATCCTGGTTTAACTTTGGTACCTGGTATCTGTCTAGAAATTTGTCTATTTCGTCCAGGTTTTCCAGTTTTGTTGAGTATAGCCTTTTGTAGAAGGATCTGATGGTGTTTTGGATTTCTTCAGGGTTTGTTGTTATGTCTCCCTTTTCATTTCTGATTTTGTTAATTAGGATGCTGTCCCTGTGCCCTCTAGTGAGTCTGGCTAAGGGTTTATCTATCTTGTTGATTTTCTCAAAGAACCAGCTCCTCCTTTGGTTGATTCTTTGAATAGTTCTTCTTGTTTCCACTTGGTTGATTTCACCCCTGAGTTTGATTATTTCCTGCCGTCTACTCCTCTTGGGTGAATTTGCTTCCTTTTTTTCTAGAGCTTTTAGGTGTGTTGTCAAGCTGCTAGTGTGTGCTCTCTCTAGTTTCTTTTTGGAGGCACTCAGACCTATGATTTTCCCTCTTAGAAAGGCTCTCATAGTGTCCCATAAGTTTGGGTATGTTGTGGCTTCATTTTCATTGAACTCTAAAAAGTCTTTAATTTCTTTCTTTATTCCTTCCTTGACCAAGGTATCATTGAGAAGAGTGTTGTTCAGTTTCCACGTGAATGTTGGCTTTCCATTATTTATGTTGTTATTGAAGATCAGCCTTAGTCCATGGTGGTCTGATAGGATGCATGGGACGATTTCAATATTTTTGTATGTGTTGAGGCCTGTTTTGTGACCAATTATATGGTCAGTTTTGGAGAAGGTACCATGAGGTGCTGAGAAGAAGGTATATCCTTTTGGTTTAGGATAAAATGTTCTGTAGATATCTGTTAAGTCCATTTGTTTCATAACTTCAGTTAGTTTCACTGTGTCCCTGTTTAGTTTCTGTTTCCACGATCTGTCCATTGATGAAAGTGGTGTGTTGAAGTCTCCCACTATTATTTTGTGAGGTGCAATATGTGCTTTGAGCTTTAGTAATGTTTCTTTAATGAATGTGGCTGCCCTTGCATTTGGAGCATAGATATTCAGAATTGAGAGTTCCTCTTGGAGGATTTTACCTTTGATGAGTATGAAGTGTCCCTCCTTGTCTTTTTTGATAACTTTGGGTTGGAAGTCGATTTTTTTTTGATATTAGAATGGCTACTCCAGCTTGTTTCTTCAGACCATTTGCTTGGAAAATTGTTTTCCAGCCTTTTACTCTGAGGTAGTTTCTGTCTTTTTCCCTGAGATGGGTTTCCTGTAAGCAACAGAATGTTGGATCCTCTTTGTGTAACTATTCTGTTAGTCTATGTCTTTTTATTGGGGAATTGAGTCCATTGATATTAAGAGATATTAAGGAAAAGTAATTGTTGCTTCCTATTATTTTGTTTTTAGAGTTGGTGTACTGGCTAGTTTTGTGTCAACTTGACACATCTGGAGTTATCACAGAGGAAGGAGCTTCAGTTGAGGAAATGCCTCCATGAGATACAACTGTAAGGCATTTTCTCAATTAGTGATCAGGGGGAAAGGCCCCTTGTGGGTGGGACCATCTCTGGGCTGGTAATCTTGGGTTCTATAAGAGAGCAGGCTGAGCAAGCCAGGGGAAGCAAGCCAGTAAAGAACATCCCTCCATGGCCTCTGCATCAGCTCCTGCTCCCTGACCTGCTTGAATTCCAGTCCTGACTTCCTTTGGTGATGAATAGCAGCATGGAAGTGTAAGCTGAATAAACCCTTTCCTCCCCAACTTGCTTCTTGGTCATGATGTTTGTGCAGGAATAGAAACCCTGACTAAGACAGTTGGTATTCTGTTTTTGTGGCTGTCTTCTTTTTGGTTTGTTGAGGGATTACTTTCTTACTTTTTCTAGGGCGTGGTTTCCGTCCTTGTATTTTTTTTTTTTTTTTTTTTTGTTATTATCCTTTGAAGGACTGGATTCGTGGAAAGTTGGTAATTGAGAGTTTGGCTGGGTATAGTAGCCTGGGCTGACATTTGTGTTCTTTTAGGGTCTGTATAACATCTGTCCAGGATCTTCTGGCTTTTATAGTCTCTGGTAAAAAGTCTGGTGTAATTCTGATAGGCCTGCCTTTATATGTTACTTGACCTTTTTCCCTTACTGCTTTTAATATTCTATCTTTACTTAGTGCATTTGTTGTTCTGATTATTATGTGTCCAGAGGAATTTCTTTTCTGGCCCAGTCTATTTGGAGTTCTGTAGGCTTCTTGTATGTTCATGGGCATCTCTTTCTTTAGGTTTGGGAAGTTTTCTTCTATAATTTTGTTGAAGATATTTGCTGGCCCTTTAATTTGAAAATCTTCATTCTCATCTACTCCTATTATCCGTAGGTTTGGTCTTCTCATTGTGTCCTGGATTTCCTGGATGTTTTGAGTTAGGATCTTTTTGCATTTTGTATTTTCTTTGATTGTTGTGCCGATGTTCTCTATGGAATCTTCTGCACCTGAGATTCTCTCTTCCATCTCTTGTATTCTGTTGCTGATGCTTGCATCTATGGTTCCAGATTTCTTTCCTAGGGTTTCTATCTCCAGCGTTGCCTCACTTTGGGTTTTCTTTATTGTGTCTACTTCCCTTTTTAGGTCTTGGATAGTTTTATTCAATTCCATCACCTGTTTGGTCGTGTTTTCTTGCAATACTTTAAGGGATTTTTATGCTTCCTCTTTAAGGTCTTCTACCTGTTTAGCAGTGTTCTCCTGTATTTCTTTAAGTGAGTTATTAAAGTCCTTCTTGATGTCCTCTACCATCATCATGAGATATGCTTTTAAATCCGGGTCTAGTTTCTCCAGTGTGTTGGGGTACCCAGGACTGGGTGGGGTGGGAGTGCTGCGTTCTGATGATGGTGAGTGGTCTTGGTTTCTGTTAGTAAGATTCTTATGTTAGCTTTTGCCATCTGGTAATCTCTGGAGTTAGTTGTTGTAGTTGTCTCTGGTTAGATCTTGTTCCTCAGGTGTTTATGTTAGCCTCTATCAGTAGACATGGGAGACTAGCTCTCTCCTGA
The DNA here is from genome assembly GCF_978045245.1 of Mus caroli. Taxonomy (NCBI): domain Eukaryota; kingdom Metazoa; phylum Chordata; class Mammalia; order Rodentia; family Muridae; genus Mus; species Mus caroli. The sequence continues at coordinate 53,361,220 of NW_028227266.1, read as the reverse complement.
GTTTCAGTGTTCAGAGTACTCTCTGCAGGTAAGCTCTCCTCTTGCAGGGAAGGTGCCCAGATATCTGGTGTTTGAACCTGCCTCCTGGCAGAAGTTGTGATCCACTCACAGAGGTCTTAAGATCCCGTGGAGGGTCCTGTGTATACCTTACGGGTGTCCGCAGATTCCACGTCCAAGGTACCCCTGTGCTGGTGTGGACTGGAAGGGACTTGTGCCCCTGATCAGGCCGGGTTTTCTGCTTCCCTAATTAATGCAGTCTCAGGTCCCGCGCGATTGGATTGCAGCAGTAGCTGTGTTCCACTCACCAGAGGTCTTAAGATCCCATGGAGGGTCTAGTGGGTAGCTTGCGGGTGTCAGCCGACTCCGCGCCCTAGCTACCCGAGTGCTGACGGGACTGGAAGGGTCAACACACTTTTTCAAGGGGTTACACACATTCAAACTAGAGCAGTTTGTGTGATTTTTTTTCCTGTGTGATTTTAAATGTTTGTTTATGATCCTTAAAATATTTTTAAAACTGTCGGGTATTTCTGCTTGGACTTATATACCAGACTACTCACCTCACAGAGGATATCCCTACAGTCATAGCTCTTGGGAGGCTAAGGCAGGGGGATTGCTACAAGTCTAAGGTCAGCTTAAGTCTATGACTTAAGTCATAGTTCCAGGGCAATTCCAACTTGTGTGTGTGTGTGTGTGTGTAGCACTCAAGATCAGGCATTTTACAAAAACAATCTGGGCTTGGGTATGTAATAGATTTATACTGTGCTCTAAGAGAAGTTTTAGCTCTGCAGTATGCCAGTGGGATCCTGGCCAGTTCTTCCCCAAAACAAACCTCCCAGTCAAATGTTCCACTCAGGTACACAGAGTACCTATTCCCATCAGAGTGTGAGGTCTGCTGGAAAGCTGCGGTACTTACACAATGTCAGAGGAATCCACACCTCTTATCTAGAAGAGTCAACCAAGAGTAAACAGCTAAAATGTATGAGCAATCAAGGTTTCTCAAATAGTCGAGGAAAAGCAATATTGATTAGAGAAGATCCTGATAAACACTGGCCCTGGAAGTTATAAAACGAAGGAAACCAAACAGCACCTAGAAATGTTTTCTTTTTAAAAGATTTTATTTTTAATTACGTGTATGTATGGGCATATGCGGGTTGAGTGTAACTGGAGCCAGGCTTATAGGTGGTTAAGAGTGCCTGGTGTGGAAGCTGGTGTTTGAACTCTGACCTCTGGAAGAGTAGTGAGTGCTCTAAACAGCTGAGCCACATCTCCAGTCCTAAAGATGTTTTTACCTGGTACATTGTGAGAGATTAGAGAAGCTATTCTGTCATTTAATTACAGCCATGGAGAATGATAAGTGAATGAAGAACTCTTTATTGATTAAATTTATCACTAAGTCAAAGGCAAGAATTTAACCAGGTACAGCTGAAAAACCCTCAGACACTGATGTCTGAAACTGGCCTAGAAAACAGTGTAGAAGTAAGGAAGATTAACCCTAGAATTCCCTAAATCTAAACTACACCGTAGTGTAATACAGAGAAGAGTTAGCAAAACAATGATGGATGGAGTGGCTTCAGCTAGGAAGGACCCACATGGCTATCTAGCATTATTTGGAAAACCTTCCCAAGGATAAGTTTAGGTAACAGTCTCATGAAAGTTTGGAACCTTTGGCAGAAATAGAAAACCTCCCAGGAGAAGAGAGAGCTGGTAACGTGCAGGGTTTTAAGGATTAGACAGGCACCACACTGTGCTCTCCATTGCCAGACACTGAGAGAGAATGATACAGCATCCAAATTGGGAATTGTTTTTCAGTGTACATCAATGTGACCAGCTCAGTTCTATCCTGTGTAAAGACAAAATAAAGATGTCATTCACATACAGGAACTCCGATTTGGCACTGCATCCTGTTATAGAAAGTTGGGTGACAGGTTCCAGCCAATGAGAGGGCAAACAAAACAGAAGATAGGGGATCTAGGATGTGGGAACCAACCCAGTGAAAAGAAACTTTGGAATGCCGGCTTGATCATTCAGTAGCAATTCTAGGGGGAAGTCAGTCAATACAGGGTAGGGGAGAGCTTGGAAGAGATGGTGTCTAAGGAAAATGCCTCAGATAACACAACTACGAGGCTGGTATTTCTGGTGGTTAAGATTAACTATCAGATGGTTAACATTTAGCCCCCCTCCTATAAAAAGGCAAATAAGATGCAAATAAAATATAGAATGGTGTTAAACCATCTGACAGGGGGTAAGAAAAGACTGTTTCAGGAGAAAAGGGTATGTTATTCCTGCATACCTCACAGATCTGTCAGGAATGCTAATGAAACAGTCTTAATGATGCATGTACTTTTTATTGTTTCCCAACTTTTAGAGTAAACTGGCGGTAAAATATAAAAGAGTTCATTAGGATTATAGACCAGAATATGAATATTTTTAAAAAATCGTCATGGTGTAAGGGTCAAGACATGGCTGATAAAGAAATGGGAAAAAGAAGACAGTAAGTACCATTACTTACTTTGCACAATAGGAAGTTAGCTTGTGGGACTGGAGAGGTGGCTCAGAAATTAAGAGCACTGCTTTCACAGAGGTCCCAGGTTTGGTTCCAGTACCCACATGATGATTCACAACCATCTGTCTATGGTTACAGTATCAATTGAATTTCAGGTTAATCTGATGCCCTCTTCTGGCCATCACAGACAGACAGACAGACACACACACACACACACCCCTACCTACCTACAGATCTTGAAAAATAAGTATTTCAAAAGTCAGCTTGTGTACTGACCCCAGCTGATCAAGCTGTAGAGGTGCAGTTACCGTCCATATCCAAAGGGGTCCGCAACTGGAGAGCTCAGACACCTGTGGATGCCCAAGAGAAGTTATGTCTGTAGTGAACATACAGAGACTTATTTTTTTGAACAGTATCCTATTCCCACTATCTATGTAGCATTGGATTAGGTTAGGCATTATAAGTGATCTGGAGAAGATATACATGCATGCATATAGGAAAGGTGTTCCCTCAAGTGCCCATAGATTGTGGCCTTTGCAAGAAGTTCTGGAACTTATCCCTGGCAAATACCAAGAGGCCATCTATCTCATTTGAAATTACAAGTGTAGCCAAGAGGGGAAATAAAGAATACAACTTATTAAATGTTGAAACAAAGAAAGTTAAAGAAGTAGGAGCTAGTGTTAAGAGACTACATCTATGGCAGGGCCATAGATGTAGTCTCTTAACCTTGTCTAGAATAATAAATATAGAAAGGAGGACTATATACTGAATTATGGAGATTCACATCGGAAACATGCTAGGAAGAGCTTGCCTCTGGGGAGAGGGGCTATGGCTTTTCTCTTGTCCTTCTGTTTCCTTAGCACTCCTCCAACCACCAACACTTAGATGTAGTATCTTATTGGAGACAGTCCCTCGCCTTTGTGTCACACAGCATGTGCATAATAAATGGCTTCAAGTCCAGAGCACCCTTTTATAATGTGATTGTTTTCCTGATTGCAGTGTCTAGATTTTCAAACTTCTCTTTCTGTGTGTCCTCATGTCACTTAAAGCTTAGTGTATCTAGGGAGCAGGAGAGATGACGTTAAGATCATTTGCTGCTCTTCCAGAGGACCCAAGTTTGGTTCCCAACTCTTGTGTTAGGAAGCTCAAAATTGACTGTTAATCTAACTCCAGGGGATCTGACACCTTCTAGACCAGAGGTTCTTGATCTGTGGGTCACACTTCTCCCCAGGAATCATATATCATATTTCCTGCATATCAGATATTTGTGATTCATAACAGTAGCAAAATTATAGTTATGAAGTAGCAACAAAATAATTTTATGGTTGACATTCCTATAACATGAGAAACCAAACTAAAAAAGGGTCCCTACATTAGGAAGGTTGAGAACAACTATTCTAGACTCTGCAGGTACTCGCCCACGCATGGCATACGCTTTCAGAGACACATATACACATAAATAAAAATATTTTTTAAATGTGTTTTAAACAGAAATCATTATCTTACTTATGGAATATATTTCTCTATTCTTTTTGTTTTCAGCAGTAGAATTACACATATCTTTGTGTGGCATTTTTACATTTAAGAGTTGTACAGACATTCCCATAACCCAATTTTGGAACAGTTCTGTTCTCTATAAAGGTCCCTTATGTTTCTAGCCTCAGGCCCAGGCAGCTGTTACTCATTTCATGTAAGTTCATATGTGTACTCTCTTAGGACTCACGTCTTCACTTAGCATGTTCTGAAGTTCATCAGTGTCTTACACATGTGACTAGTTAATTCCTCATTGTTGTCAAACAGTATTCCATTGTGTGGCCACATCCTGTGTTTTCTAGATACCACAAGATGAAGAGCTTAGCTCATGCTCTTTGATGGGTCAGGGTCCCAGTATCCTAGTTTAAGGGCCCATCTCAAAAGACCTAACATCCTCCACTAGCTCACATCTCCTAAAAGCTCTACTACCTCCCAGAAGTGCCTTCAGATAGGAACCAAACTGTTCAACCCATGTGCTTTAGGTGTTCGCACACTTAAGATCCAAATCTCAGAGACGAGTCAGTGAAAGAGTTTAACTTAGTTACTTGTTCTGTTTTTCATCCAGTGTCCAACAGTAGGGGGCATTTGTTTAAAAGGTATCCACTGCTTAGTACACTTGTTCACAGTTAAATGGAGAAATTTTCTTAAGTACCAAGGCTTTCGTTCAGTGAAATGCTAGCTTGAAAATCTTTTCTTTTTTTTTTTTTTTTAATTTAGAATCACATGTAGCACACATCTACAAACCCAACATTTGGAAAACTAAGGCAGAAGGACTATAAACTTCAGGCAAGCCTGGGCTACACATAAAGACTGTCTTTTCTTTCTTATTGGATATTTTCTTTATTAACATTTCAAATGTTATCCCCCTTACCAGTTCCCTCCCAAACCCCTATCTCATCCCCTCTTCCCCTGCTTCTATGAGGGTGCTCACCCACCCACTCACTCCTGCCTCCCCACCCTGGTATTCCCCTACAGTGGGGCATCTAGCCTTCATAGGACCAAGGACCTCTCCTCCCAGTGATGCCCAACAAGGCCACCTCTGCTACCTCTGCAGCTGGAGCTATGTATGGGTCCTTCAAGACTCTGTCTTAAATAGTAAAATAAGGAATCACATAGCTCTCCCTGTTTTTAATTTCTCATGTATAAAAGACAGTACAAATCATCATAACATGTCTCTTAATAAATGCATCTTGAATGGCTTAAGGTCACATGATCCCCGTGTGCAGTTTAGTGTTCATTTCTATATTAATTGGCAGCATAATAGTTTCCTAGTTCAAATAAAATAATAAAGGCTATTTTTATCATCTTATTTTCAGTCTCAAATACTGTGTGCTAAAATGATTTGTGTGCATATGTATATACACACACATATTATGCATATATATGCTAACTATATAGAATTTCATTTGATGTGGGAGATAATGTGAGGGATCTTCTCAGAAGGGGAGGAGGAATGATTCTAAGAGCCAGAGGTAATGGGTGACTCCAAGGAGACAGCGTTTCCCAGACACGACAGAACTTACACAGGCGTGCTTAAGCAAGCACAAACGCTGTGTCACAGTTCTCCTGAGAACTTATATCATCAGATCCACTAGCTGCGTCGTTAGAGGTGCCACGATAAATGTGAGCTCCGTTTCAACTATTGCTTCGTTCAGTCTGATAAGTTCAAGTCATTATTTGTATATTTTACTTACTCTATAAGAGAAATTATTTTTTAAACTCTGTGGTGCACCTGACCATTAGTTTCAAACCAAAATGCTGTTTTTCCACATACTTACATAACACTTATTAGTTACCAAGACATGCAGAGATAAGTAAGGGCTCTAAAGAACGTGGCTTATTTCATAACTTTGAAACTTGGACAGCGCTTTAGGGGTGCCACCTACCGCAGCTCCTTTTCTTAGTGAAATCCTACCCGTTTGCGGTTTGGAAACGTGTGGGCGTGACTCCCTTGGCTGCTCCTGACCTCTGTGTGGGCGTGGTTCCCCTGGCTGCTTGCGACCTCTGCTCACACCTTGGTCTGCCTTGACCTCGCCCACACTGAAGTGACATAAATCCGATTTTTGACACGTTGTAAAGTACAAGTCACAGCTGCTGAAGTCCTCAGCGTTCAAACACTTGTGAAACGCTGCAAGTCTAGCAAAATTTACTTTTTTATGGGAATATAAGTTTCTGTTGAGGTAAGCCCTGTTTATTTGGGGGAAAAGGAGAAAAAAAATGAGCCAATGATTATACATTTACTGTGCGCGCGCTCTCCCTCTCCCCTCTCCCCTCTCTCCCCTCTCTCTCCTCTCTCTCCTCACCTCTCTCTCCTCTCTCCTCACCTCTCTCCTCTCTTTGCTTGTCTGTAAAAGAGATTGCCTTTAGAAGACTTTAATATTGCATGTACTTACTTATATAAAGTGGTAGATTAAACTTTCATTATAGTCTTTGTACTATGACAAGAGCTTGCAATCCCAATGTAAGGCTAAATCCTTCATCTGCAGCTCTATTTTAATGCCTTTGTTTCTGTTACAGTAGCAAACTTCACTCATAAGCATGTCTCATTTACTGCCTTGCCAAATCTCAGACACCATTTTAAGGAAGGGCGTTTGTCATTTGATTGGCAGGCAGACTATGTAGCTTCTGCCTACCAAACGTGGACGCGCACTTGTGCAGGTTCTGAAGCTGTAACCGAAGTGCTTAAATCCTTTTTTGAGATTTTTCTATAGAGTGGCCATTTTCAACAAGCTGAAAATTTGGGAGGTCATGGGTTCGTTGTGGAAATTAGGTTTCTGTGGGCTACGTGGTTTAAAAGCACAGATGTAGCTGGAGGTGGCTCAGTTGAGCATGCGTCTGCACGTTTCTATAGTGTTCTCAAGCAAGACGCTGTGCCGCCGTTCTCACCCAACACTACCCTTTTAACGTCGGTCTTCGTTTCACCTGTTCGTGTTTCAGCACTGTCTGTATGTCTCAGACGCTCGAATTCTGCCATGTGTGTTCTATTTTCCACATTTCATAGTTTTGCTAATGGAACATCTGGCGCATTATAATGTCCTCCAAACAGGATAACCTCCCCTAAAATATAAATTTTAAATTATTTTAGGTGCTGATTTTCAACCTTAATTCTTCCATCAAGAATGAAACTATTTAAAAATTAAGATGCCAACAGGTAATTTCTTGTAAGTTCATACTTTTTGTCTATGTGTGAGTTTATTTAGTAAGAAAATGACCAATGTATATTAATATAAAGCTATGTTGTTTCCCATGCAAAGCCTTCCAAAAACATTAGTTTAGCTTTAAAAGACCTATATAACATAAAGCTATTTTATTTTTTATTTTTGTTTTATTGGGTTTTTTTTCTTCTTACAAAGCGACAGATTCTAGCTTTCTATCTGGTATCAACTTCTCAAATTCTAAGTGAATGAAATCAGAATAAAATTAGCTTAAGAGGTAGTAATTCAGGTTAGGTGAGTAATGTTAGAAGTTGGTTTATTAAGACATGGCTTTGTATAAAAAAGAAAAGGGAATCTGAAAAAAAAGTTTGAACCAGTTCATCTTTGTTTCTGTAACACTACATTCTTTGTGGTGTTTTTTTCCTCTTCTTTAGTATTATATACCTTTTTTTGATGCATTCATAGTTGCAACCTGAAAACTGAAACAAGCTTTTCTTGTTTCTAAAGTAAAAGGGAAATTTAAACTTTTCAAATTCAGACTGGAGATTTCTAGCTTCTTGCAATTATATGTTGATAGGTATCAATATTTTAGAAGTCAATATACTAGCAAGTTTGGTTTTTTTTTTAACAGCATATTGTTTTTTAATGCCAAGTTGATGTCAAAAGGAAATACTGCCATTTTCTTCTTCACATGAGATGATTCTAGATCATGTTTTAGGCAGAAACAAACTAGCAACATGCAGTTTAAAGCTCTGTGGTGTTCTCTTTGAGGAGAAATTCTCAATTTTCCCTTGTAAATAGTAGTTGACGAAGACTGGTAAAGGAAAGGTCAAGGGTGAAAGAGAAAGTGAAGCTGGAAGAAAAGCAGGCAAAGAGGAAAGCAAGACAGAAAATGTGACTTCTTTCCTCAGTAGACTGTCCTTCGGGCCAGATCTAAGCAACAGGCTGAATTTTCAAGGCTTTTTTTTTTTTTTTTTTGTGGGGTGGGGGGAGCTAGCACGGGAATCCCTCAAATCAACCCTCATGTGATTGCTTCCTTTGTTTTTGGACATAGATATGTAAAAGTGTTTTTAGAAATCAGAATCTATTTCAATTATCTAAATCTTTCCCCACTACAATTTCAATTGTATATGTGTGTGTGTGTGTGTGTGTGTGTGTGTATGTATATGAATGAGTGAGTGAGACATAAACAGTAAAATAAAGATATAAATACAGCTTTGTCTAGGAAGTATCTAAGTACAACAGAATCCACAGGCTGTGCAAGGGGCAGGCATGTTTTGTTGTATACTAGACTGCTCTTTAACGGTGAAGATTTCTTATTTCTGTTACATAGCTTCTACACTTATTATTGTCAACAGCCATATCCTTGGGCTAGAATGACTTTTAAGGGATAGATCCCTCTTGCCTATGAAATAAGGAATAAAATTGTTTCATTTTGTGAAAAGAGAGTTCATTCTTGTAAAAAAAAAAAAACAAAATGCTGATTCGTTCATAGATAAGACGTTTGAACTCCAGGCGGCCTCAGAAAAGCGTTAACGGTGTCTATTTCGTGTGCATGTGTGTTGTAGATCACGAGCAGCCCTGTGGTCCCAGGCACAGGTCATTTTGCCTCAATGGGGGGATTTGTTATGTGATCCCTACTATCCCCAGCCCATTCTGTAGGTGAGTGCCGCGGCCAGCCCGGGGGAGAGGGTGATTTCAGTTTCATCATTGGATTTGAAAAGAAGGTGGAACGTATAAGATGAAGGGGAGCGGGATGTTCTGATCTCTCCATGCAGGACAGTTCGCTTCTGGAAGAAAACAAAGCAAAGCAGCAAAGAAAAGGCTCCATGTGGTGATCATTTTCAAACCTGGTTTGGTAGTTACCAGCTTAGGCCGATTATGAAGAACAACTCACTCGAGAGACCCTTCTGAATTTTAGAATTTTAGCAGTTTAGGGAAAATGATATGATCAACATTGTTAGAAAACAATCATGAGAAATCGCTAGGATAGAAAGCTCAAACAAGACATTTTGCTTTAATTTAGAATGCTTAAATACAAGCTATCAAAATGGTCTTTAACCTTCTCTTCCAATAGTTAGGAACTACTGTTGTAAGAGATTTAAAGGGCATCGTAGTTCATCCTCCAAATTCTAATTATTCAGTTCCAAGTTTAAGATTTTCCATTGTGACTTTTTCTTTAACCTATGGATATTATTTCTTGGTTTTAATCCCTTAATGTATAAATTAATTGCATCGTGGTCAGAATATTTGAACCATCGAGCTGTCTCTACACCAAATAAGCTAAAAGACAGCGCTAAGAATGCCAGGATTGGGAGAGTCACTAAAATGGGAAGGGAGCTTGTCTGCCTGCAGCTTTTTTACTTGGCTAAATGTGTCTTTAGTACATTTTTGAAAAGTTACCCTCAATGAAAGAGAACAGGCAGTTTGCTGGTGAAATACTAAATTTAAGAATGTGTCTAGTTCCTTCTGTTTCCAGTTTTGAACAGCAGTTAATGAATAGCCAACTCTGAGTTTGTGATGGGTAGAAGGTAAGACTCTAGAGCTGGCCACCGAAGTGTGTAGCCATAAGTCAGGGGGGTTGGCCCTAACAATGAGTGAGCCATGTAACCAAGAGCTGTTCAACACCCTGGAGAAGAGGGGTCAGAGCTGGGCGAGGTGGGAGGGCAGGGAAGACTGAGGGTCTGAAGGCTCAGGGGGGTTCAATGACAGACATTTTAAATCATGTGTTGTTTTATTAAAAAATAATGTCCTTTCAATGACCTTAGGGCCTCTACAGTTGTTATTATTATAGACTGAAATAGCAATATCTGAGGGTGGTAAATTCATGTTCCATCCCGTCCATACTATCCCCTGTATTCCCAATCATCTTGTCATGGATGAACCCAGACTCATTTCTGACTGGTTTTTCTGGTTCAGCCAGTTGTCACTTTAGATTTCTTCTTTGCTCTATCTCTTTAATCTCTCCAGTCCTTTCTGTTTTTTACTGTCAGACCTTCCTGGCCCCAGGTTTGTCTAACAGAAATAATTCCCAAACTAACTCCTGGAGCCCCTTTTGCATCTCTGTACCTGCAAAATCAAGAAAACTTCAACCACAGACTCTGCGCCTGCACACTGACTCTCTATGAAGTAAAGCCTTACTGTTTTGCTTAGCTTTTAGGGCTTTTTTACAGTTTGGAACCAAGCCTACTTTTGTAGCCTTTGCCTTAAGCTTTGCCTTAAGATCTAGAAGCAACCGATTGCACTAGATACACTTTACATTACCCTGATTACCTTATATTTACAGCTGTTCTGTCTCTTCTCTGTATGTAGCCACATTCAAAACCTACTGATATTGCAAGGCTACGTTCTCCCCGATCCTTAACCCCACCACAGACCAGAGCTGAATTCTCCCTGTGCACTTCTACAGAAATGCCGGAAAGTCATTGCTTTATATGTTTGGTCATTTATATACTCTATACTATTTATTAAAATATAAATAGCCCCTAGTCTGTCTTGCTACCTGTAGACTGAATGATCCATCGTCCATGGTGAAGTTTTAGAAATAATTTTAAGTCTGAATCAGTGATCACTATTCTTTAGGGAAACAGGTAAGTGAATTATCTTTAAAAAAAAAAATTGAAATGCTACAGTGGCCATGTCTAAATACGCTTGGCAGCTCTGACATGATCTCCCATGCATACCGTAAGTGGCACTTTCTCCTCTTGTCTATACTTTTTTCTGTGTTGAACTTTCTCAGAACCTGGCTTTCTTTATGGAATTGCTAGACTTTTAAATAAACGATCTTAAGCTAACATTTTGATTGAGCAGCTGATGTTAATTCTTCAGTACTGCTTGGGCATGGCAGCTCAGTACTCAGAGCTGGAGGCAGTAGGATCGCTGCAGGTTCAATTCCCGCCTGGGAGATGATGGCAGACTCTGTCATTGATGTTTGTTAAAACTGGCCTTGAAGCCTGGTTCATGGGCAGAATTTGAAGTGGTCAGCCTGTACTAGAGGAGAGTGTGAATTCTTAGTGATGGGTTCAGGGCTGTACATGTCCATTAGACCAAGCTTCTTGCTTCTCTAAAATCCTTCCTATGTTTTTATCTGTTTGACTTCTCAATAAAGAGCTATGCCAAAAGTTCCTTCTGTAATTTTCAATCTTCAATGTGGTTTCTGCTCATTTTTACTTAAAATATTTTGAAATAATATTACTAAGCCCATATAAATGTATAATGGATTATAAATGTCCCTTTCATCATTGTATGATACTGACCTTCTTTGTCCTAATAATGCTTTCTGTCTTTGCACATATAGTTCATTGACGTTAGGGTGGGTAAACTAGTTGTCCCTTATTGAGTATTTGAATAGATTTTTTTTCTCTTCAGCTTATTATTAAATGTAAGCTTAATTTAAAAAGCTTATTAAGAGTAAGCTTTTTAAAAAAAAAAGTCCAATCTGAAATGTTTTTCTTTTAATAAGAGTTAATCAAATTTTGTTTTTCTGGTTATATTACTAAAATTTTAGATTGGTTTGTAACCATCTTCCCTTGTGGTCTCTAAGATTCCTTTGCGTTTTTTCAATGTGTTTTTTGTTGTTGTTGTTTTTTTTTTTTTTCATTTTCTTTTGTAGCAAGATCTCACACTGGCCCAGGCTGGCCTGGAACTCCACTTATGTAACCCAGGCTGGCCTGGAATCCTCTTACGTAACTCAGGCTGGCTGAGATCCAGGCATGTGCTAGTACCATGCCTAGCTGCCTACTTGCCTTTAGTTTCAGGACCTTGAACTACGTACATCTAATTAGGCTGTATAACACGTGTGCTAAGCCTGACTCCATGCTGCTTCTCCTGCCAAAGATGCTGTACTCCTCTGTGTGTGGGGTACATAGATTTCCACACCCCATGAAGCCTTCTGGGTTCTTTCTAAGCACCTGTCACCCCAGAGTCACACTAGCATGATTTATTAAGCCACAATTAAGTACTTTGTCTTTGTCATTCTAAGAATTCATTGCCAGACCCTTATCATGAAGCTTCCCCCTTGTTTTCTTCTGAAATGTTTATATCTGTGTTTAGGCCTTTGATCTATTTTATGTTAATCGTTGTGTTTGGTATGAGATATGGTTGGTTGGTTGGTTGGTTGGTTGGTTGGTTGGTTTAATGTACCTGTGCAGATTTTCTAGCATCATGTGGTGAAAACTGTCTTTTCTTCATTGAATTGTCTTGATGTCTTGACCCAATGTGTGAAGAGTTATGTCTGAGCTCTGTAATTCTGCTTCATTTGGTTGATAGTCTGCATATATATATATATATATATATATATATATATATATGTTTTTCATTTTTTAAATGTGTATAAATGTCTTTCTTGTATCTGTGTGTTTTAGTTAGGGTTTCCATTGCTGTGAAGAGATACCATAAAGAACAACATTTAATTGGAACTGGCTTACTGGAATCAAGGTGGGAGCAATGCAGCATCCAGGCAGACGTGGGGCATGATGAAAGTTCTACATCTTCATCCAAAGGCAGACAGGAGAAGACTAACTCCCACATGGTTAAGAGGAGGCTTTCATTGCCCAACCCTACAGTAACACACTTCTTCCAACAAGGTCATAACTCCAAATAGTGCCACTCCCAGGACCAAGCATATTCAAACCACCACTGTATGTGTGTATATATGTGCACCATGTGTTCCTAGTGCCCCAGAAGATCAAAAGAAGTATCATATCCCTTAGAACTGTAGTTATAGATGGTCTCAAGCCACCATGTGAATGCTGAGACTAGAACCTAGGTCCTCTGCAAGAGCAACCAGTGCTCCCAACCACTGAGCCATCTCTCCGGTCCCCTGCACTTAAATTTTATCACATTTTAATTGTTTAACATGTATTTATATGGGAGGGAGTGTGCATGCCATGGCATGTATGGAGGTCAGACTTGGCTCTCTCCACCATGTGGGATCCAGGAATCAAACTCACGCTACCCTGCTCAATGGAAACCACCCTTGCCCACTGAGCAAACCTGCCAGCCCTTATCACAGTATTTAATATTGTAGTTTTACAGTTAATTTTTAATTCAGGAAAGGAGAATTCTCCAGGTTTCATTTTCAAGAATGTTTTGGCTGATCAATGTACCTTAAAAGTCCCTAAAAGCTGGGCAGTGGTGGCGCACGCCTTTGATCCCAGTACTTGGAAGGCAGAGGCAGGCGGATTTCTGAGTTCGAGGCCAGCCTGGTCTACAGAGTGAGTTCTAGGACAACCAGGGCTACACAGAGAAACCCTGTCTCAGAAAACAAACAAGTCCCTAAGAATCGTAAGATGGGCTTTTTGTTATTGTTCTATATAGATACTCAGTTTGGATCAAATTACCTTGACTACTCATGCTGCCTTCTTACTTGCTTATGTATTTTAGGCAGGTCTCACTAAGTAAACCAGGCTAGTCTTGAACTCACAGAGATCCACCTACCTCTGCCTCCCAAGTGCTGCGATATCACTATGCCTGTTCACTTCTTTATTTTGTGTCAGACATATATGGAAACCAAAGAGGCATAAGGCCTTTGGTGTACAGAGAATCTACACATACTTCTGGCAGGGGGTTAGAACAACAGTAAGATAGGCTGACTCTCAGTGATTGGGATCCTTTGCAGCTAGGTTCAGCTCAATGTGGAAACTTCATCTGGTTTATCATGTGTCAAAGATAAACATTAAACTCATGTTTTCAACTTCAAAAAACAAACAAAACAAAACCAAAAGTAAAAAGCCCATAAGATTTTAAATGAGAGTGAATCTTTAGATCATATATGAGGAAAATTGATAATAAAGTTGAAGACTTCTGATTCCTGTACATGTTATATATCCTAGCTAAGTTTTCTTCAGTAATACCTGTCTTATAGTCTTACTGTAATATTGTTGCATATACTCTTTTGGCTTTTAAAATAGGTATTTTAATAGTTTTGGTTGGTGTTTTATATGGCATTTAAATTTTCATTTTAATCTATCTATCTATTTATTTATTTAGTTAGTTAGTTTTTTAAAAACAGGACTTCTCTGTGTAGCCCTGGCTGTTCTGGAAATTGCTCAGTAGACCAGGATGACCTTGAATTCAGATCTGCCTGCCTCTTCCTCCCAAGTGCTGGGATTAAAGGCATGGGCTACCACCCACCCAGCTTATTTTAATTTTTTAATTAATTAATTAATTAGATTGGATCATTGATTTGAAACCTTCTTTCTCTCCTCAGTCTGTTTGCGTGCTGTCTTTTCTGACAGTCTGTGTATTTGCATCCCATAATTGGACAACTGGACTCTAATACTCTCTCAATCCCAGCTCTAGCCTCTGACTCAGATTAATTTAAAGACTAATCTTTATTTCCAAAAGACTTAGGGGGATGGTCTAGGTAGATAGATAGATAGATAGATATGACTTTTTTCAAAATGTTATTGTACCATATATATGACATAAAATGTATTATTTAACCACATTTAAATGTGTACATCAGTGTATTAAGTCTTCTCAATATTGTGCGATTACCATCACCCATCTTTGTGCTTACCATGTGGACCAGGGGCTCGGTAGCATTTAAAGAGTACCTTCCATCCACTCATCCTGTAAAATGCATTTCTGGAAGTGAGATTGCTGGGCTGAAGATAAATACATTTGCGACTTTAATGTGTTACAACCTTGCTCTCCAGAGAGCTTTTGATATGATAGTTGAGCTCCCACTAAAAAGGTTTTTGGGTGCCTCTTTCTTCATCTACATATACCCTGGAAAACTTCTAGAGTTCTGCCAATCTGATAGATAAAAACATCTCAAAAAAAAAAAGCATCTCGGAAGCCTTTTAAGTTATATTTTCCTAATTCTAAATTGAGTTGACTATATCATTGTTTAAGTATAATTGAAATATTTTATAATATATTTATTTTCATAGTTAGAATTTTTATTCCTTTCCCTATAAGACTTCCATTTTAAATTTGGATTTTTTTTCCTGACATCAGTCATTGAAAATTATTTATAGTTTATTCTTTTTAACCTAACCTGTTTACTTTTTCCATGTGGTAGCTTTGTTTTCTTGAAGTCAAATTCTGTTATTTCTTAAAGCTCTTCAAGTTTCAGTCATTCTGAGAAATGCCCTCCTAGGTCTAAGTTTATAAGGAATTAATTCACACATATTTGTGTCAGGTACCTCTTTAAATATTTGGGTTTTTTTAATGTTATGTGGTTAAGGATCTAAGTTTATCTCCTTTAAAATGGTTACTTAGTGTGTTTGTGCTGCTAACAATAGAAATGTTTTCCTCTCAGTTCTAGAGGTTAGAAATCATGAAACTGGTATTTGGAGCCCTCACAAAGCAAGGGCCTAGGTTAGCTGGCTCTGCCTGTTAATAGCGCACAGCAGGGAGTAAGTCAGGGGAGCATTTTGGAGAGAACAGATTGAAGGCAGGCTGGTGACTCTGATCCTCCAGCTCCTCCAGCGCTTCTGTTCCTGCTGTCCCACTTCCCATTGGCACGTCAGTCCCATGTGGCCAGAAGCCTACATTTCTGTGCCAGTAGGTAGTAATTTCTCTTAGCTGTTGAACTTTTATAGTAAATTTAATATACAATAAGTCTAGTGGCTGTCCCCTGCCCATGCCTTTTGATATTTCCATCTGAACGTTGGAATTAATTTATCTGTTCAGAAGAAAAAGAACATGGTTTTGGAGGGGTGGGGGGTGTTTTAATTGCGTTAAATTCACTGAAGGAACATTTATTTGTTTATAATGCGAAGCTTTTTAACCAGGATTGAAAAGTGTGTTTGCCTTTGTCCAGAGCCTCTCTCGAGTACGTCAGTATGCCCTCAACATGGTATAGATGTTTAAACATCCCAGAAGGGAGCTTAGTCCATACACTTTGAGCTTTACAATTAAACTCAGTTTTCTCTGAGTTTAAAAAGTAAGTTAAAGTGAGTTATTTCTATGCTTAGGACTCTTGTGGGTCTTTCTCAGGTAAAAGGCAATGTCTGACAAAGCACAGCCTTCTCCAGTGCTCTGGCCTTGCTTCTTGTTCTTGTCTTCCTTCTTATCTCCTGAGCCACAGTAGCTGCCCGGCTGTTCCCTGGGCTAGGACTGCTCAGCTCCTGCTGGTGCCCCCCTTCTGCGCTGGGCGCTTTCCCTGTGGTTTCTTCAAGGGTAGCTCCCTTGCTTACTTTACATTTTTATTGCCCTCTCAGGGAAAGCTGAGGCCCACCTTCCTTCTCCCACTCTGGTTCTCCATATCTCCCACCATTACTGATAAACTACATTTTATTTAGTCTTTAGTTTCGAACTCATAAGGTAGAGTATACATTCCACAGAGGAATATGTTTTTATCGGCTTTGTTCTTCAAATCTATATAGAACAGCTGTAGAACAGTTATTGGATGGTTACCTTTGGAATGAATGAATGCCCTATGTCTTTGTTGAAGTCTTTTATAGTTTGTAAAATTTCTGATAGTAGTTGGGTTTTCACCAGATAGGGTCAAAATCAGTAGTGTGTCACTACTGCAACTCACCCAAAGTTTTCTATCCTTTATAAAAACTCTCAAGGAAGAATTTACCATTTTCTGTTCTACACACTGTAGCAGAGGCTCTTAGTGGCCAGTACAGACTCGTCTATTCTGCATTTCCTAGTCTTGTAGAGATACCGTGGGTCCATGCAGCAGATCCTCACAGTGGATATCAACAAAGGGGACACCAGACACTGGCAAGTCTGGCTTGTAAAGCCAGCTCCTAAAACACTCTAGGCCTCGTTTATTCTTCCCAGGGACCCAAGAGCCATATTTTCCAGGAAGCAGAACCAGGAGGTAGAGAAGATAGCCAAATGGGATTGGGCATTAGACTGGATAATGAACCAGAAAAGCTTTTGTTCCATTATCCTACTAGTGTTTGAGAGTTTGCCTTCCAGGCAACAAAAAACGGTGGCTTTGCTACTGCTGTGATAAACACCATGGTCAAAAGAAACCCGGGAAGGGAAGGGTTTATTTGACTCACACTGGTACATCACGGTCCATGATCTAGGAAAGCCAGGTCAGGAGCTAAAGGCTGAAGCTTAAACAGAGACCCTGGGGAAACACTCCTTAGTGAGTCATTTCCTCTGGCCTGCTCAGCAGCCTGTTTTCTATAATCCTGACCTGCCTGCTCAGGGATGCTGCTACTCTGAGTAGACTGGGCTCTTCTATGTCAATTAGCAATTGAGAATGTGCCCCTCCCCTTGACATTCTCACAAACTAATTCAATAGAGAATTCAATAGACAGCTGAACTTCCCTCTTCCTGAGTGACACTGGGTTACAGCAGGATGACAGGTGAAGTTAGCTACAACAGGAGGAGGGGTTAGTTTTGACTTCTGGTTTGTCAAGAGCATGAGGCTCCCTTAGGAAACAGAAACGAGGGCAATGCTCAGCTTCTCCTTTCCATTCGGTCTGCAACCCCAGCCCACATTCAAGGTAGGGCTTTCCTCTTCAGGCAGATCTTTCTGGAAACACCCTGGAGGTGTGTTTCCATGGTGATTATAAATCTAGTCAAGCCGATAATAAGAGGGACCAACACAAATATCTTGTGATGTAATATGTTTTCAAATTTCTCATGAAGTCGAACTGGTACCAAAAATTTTAAATTGTGTTGCTTTCCACTGGGGAAACTGGTGGATAAATTAATTACTCCGTCAGATGTCTCAGTGACTTTGTACAAGGGTGCCATGTTGCTGCTTGCACTCTTACTTACCTCAGTTTCCCTCTCCCAGGAACAAATCGGCTCTCCGGAGCGTCTCAAGCCTTTTTAGTCTAATAGAGTATGAAATTGAGAAAAGTGGCCAGTGGGGGTTGGGGAGCCTGAAGAATCCTGACAGATAGTGCCCTCTGTTTTGCACCTACCTCATCCTTTTTACAAATTGTCTCAACCAATATGTGTGAAGTGGAACTCCAAATATAGCAGCAGCAATCCTGGGGGTCGGATGGAAGTGTGCAGAGCGGGTATTTATGGCTCCTCATTAAGCAGCTTCCATAATGCATCTCATTGGAAGATTTCTGAGGTTTGAAGTAGACCGCATTTACTTTAATATTCTGATATAACCATTTCATCGGATCCCCATAAGACGATAAGCAAATATCATCATAAGCATACTAAGATCCAGTGCTGTCATTATGCAAATAAGTGATCTACATAAATAATTAGCCACGTCAACAGTAAGCTGTTAGGAAGTAATGTGGCACATTTTTAACTTTTGTGAATGAATTTCTTTTTTCTTTTTTGCTACATCTAAGAAGATTTGAATGAGAGACTATGAGCCAGTTCTCTAAACTAATCAACTAATTAACCTACTCTATTTCCCTAACTTTTCAGTCTACTCGTTTTCCAGCGTTATTATCTTTATCTTCTTTGTCCTATATAATTAAGCATAACAAAGTAGCAGGGCATGGTGGCACACGCCTTTAATTCTAGCACTTGGGAAGCAAAAGCAGATGGATCTCTCTGAGTCAAAGGCCAGCCTGGTCTACATTGTTCTGGGACAGCCAAAGCTACCTAGTGAGACCCTATTTAAAAAACACAAAAACAAACAAAAAGCACTAAAACTTGTTTTAAAATATGAAAAATGAGCCTCAAACTCTTGTAGTTAAAACAAATTTTTTCACTACTCCATAAACTAGTAGTATTAATGAGTCTAGGGAACTAATGGTGTTGCAGACTACCGTGACAAGGATTATAAGGTGTGACAGATAATATTTCTATACTGTATGTGGACCTCATCTCTCATCATCAGACATACACTGACTAGGCTTACAGAAACTAGTGTCTAAAATAAGCTTGCTAACTTACTGGTTTATAGTGGGTATAACTAACATGAGAGCCAGGCATTTTCTCTCCCTACGGACTAACGTAGATAGGAAGCCAAATTTGTAATCAGAACATTTAGTTTTGGAAAAGGATCTAATTTGAATGTATAACTTCCATGATGCATTTATTTCCATGAGAGGAAAAAAAAAATCTCACATCAATCAGCCTGCAATGGCATCATGTTGCCTGTCCAGACCTGCCTCTGTTTGACAGTGCTTAAATACACACTACTGATATTTCCCATATTTAGGTTTCTTAGAGCCTACCAACAATTTCTCTAGGTATTCAGCTCTTTCTTTATGAACATTAATGTATACTAAGCCAGTCTCCATTATTTAAATGAACTTTGCTTTATTCGGCTCTGTTTCATTAACTTTGTAATTAATTTTGAATTAAATAACCTTATATCCTTCAGTTCAAAATACTGCGGTGTACCACATCAGTTTCCTGCTTATACCTAAGAGTCAGTCTGAACACAGTCCAAGTATAAGAAATGGCTATTATAGCCTGAGTTATTTCCCTTTGTGCAGTTTTCTTCTACAGCTTGCCTTTCAGCAATACTGTTCATGTGGCTAGTGGCCATTCTACTTCAGCCTGAGAAAAGGGCCTCAATTCTTAAATCCCAAGAGGTTCTTTAATGCTGGACAACTATCAGCATTAAACCTGTTTAAACCTGTTCCTTAGGAAAGGATGGAGTTGTTCCCAGTCCTTTCACATAGAAATGTTGAGCTCTGAGAATGTAACAATGCTGTGGGGAAAGCACCCAAAGCTAACTGGGGGTAGGTGGAAACAAAAGGAAGAGGCGTGTGGAAAAGGGACTGTCACCATGTGTGTTTCCCCCTTTCAATGGCTATTTGCTCCCTAACAAGACCTGGTAAAACTTGGTAAAGCCCTGCAGGCAAATATCACATTCGGAACTTAATGGCAGACATCTTGCAGAGGCAGCTTTATAGAGGAGAAGTTAGGTTAGGTAACTTAGTTAGCAGTTAGAACTTAGAAGTTAGCAGTGAGCTAGAAAATGGGGGGGTGACCGCTCATGGATTTCTATTACTTTTAGATGGGATTTAAAAATCCTAAAATTAGGTAATAACCCTGTAAATATACTAAAATCATTGAACCATATATGTTGAACAGATTATATGTTATAGAAATGATATATCTCAACAAAGCTTTTAAAATGAAAGCAAGATGTAGATATATTTTCGGGTATATGAAAATGAAGATCATTCATTGACGGTCAGCTTGCACTAGAGGAACAGCAGAACTCTGCAGATTGAGGGAAAACAGTGCCCGAGTTTACAGAGAGGCATGAAGGGTACTTAACAAGAGTGAAAGTGTACATACATACCAGAAACTCTTATGTTTCAACATAGGTAAGATATATATGACTATTTAAGCCAAAAATTTATTCTTGGAACACACCGGGTCAAGGCATGCCCCATGACTGTGGGCCACGGAGGAACAGGTGTTGATGACAGGGTGGGAAGATTTTATGACATGTTAAGGATATACATTTCAGCTCCAGGGACATAATACAGACCTAGCTGTAAGGCTCATGGATATTTAACATGAGCAGCTGAATGGTGCAAAAGGAAATCATGCAGGGCAGACCAATATCAACCTATGGACGTTGTTAATGGTAAATAGGCTAAACGTGCCTGGTAAACAAAGACGCACACATACACGTGGGAGGAGGGCTGTGGGGAAAGGGAGGAGAGAGGTGAGAGGGCCAGAGATTCTAATAAGACACAGTCATGGATGAGGGGAAAGAGAAACAGCTGAACCATGGAGACAGGAGGCCACAGGGGAGTCATGAGAACAGCACTGGAGGTGGTGGCCCTCAAGCAGAGCGTCACCTGACAGGAAGGATAGGGAGATGTCATTTCATGTATTTACCATTTGCGAGTTTATAAATGTGTGTAATGTTTTGATCTAATGCAGTGCCTTTACTCTCCTACCCCTCCATCTCCTTCCCTCCCAATTTCATGTGTTCTTCTCACAAGTTAAAACCCACTGAGTCTATTTTATGCTGCCTGCATGGGAATGGGCATGGGCCCACCTGAAGCATGGGTAGCCTCTTAGGGATCATAACCCTGAAGAAAGTCAGACTGTCTCTCTCCCCAGTAGCCACCAAATGAAAATAGCTTCCCAGCTAGGGATGGGGCCACCCGAGACCCTCACTGGTGCATGCTGGGATCTGGCCTGGCTCAACCTTGTGCAGGTCTGCAGTCACGGCCTCCATGAGTTCACATATGCCTGGACCTGTTTTACTGCACACGTCCACTGCTTCTAGTTCTTAGTTGTTTTTAATCAAAGAGAAATATTTTATAATGAAAGAACTGTTAATTAGGAAGGTAATAATCACAGATGTGTGTGAAACTAGCAACAAAAATTGAAAATGCATGAAATAGTTGAAAAAAAATCAGTGAGGCAAACAGATAAATCCACGAATCAGAGATTTCAATGGCTCTCTCACAGCTGTTGATAGGACAGAAGAACTACTTCCAACCAGCCACTAGCCCAAACTGCTACCAACAGAACTTAAAATCTACATTCTATTAAGTGTTCATGATACAGTTGCAAAGATATCACTTATGCTGAGCTAAGAAATCCCTTAGTAAACTTGTGATTGCAATTTTACAGAACAAAGATTAGCAACACATGGACAACTCCCCCCCCCCCCCCGCAATCACCAAATTTTAGAGAATATGGGTTAATAACGGGTTTACATTTGAAAGTATTTTTAAAGACTATTTTTCAACATAGGTGATCTATATGAAATTCTAATCTCAATGTTTATAATAGTTTTATAAAACACAGACACGCTCATTTACATATCATCTGTACTTGCTTTGCTATGTTGTCGAATACTGCTAAAGACACTATGAACCACAATAGCTAAAGTATCTGCTTTTTCTTAACAGAATACGTATTCTGACCCTTGCCATAAAGTATGTTCTCTCATTACAATGTATTTTAGAGACAAGAATTCATATTATATCCCAAGCTAGCCTGGAACTTACGGTGTAGCCCAGACTGGCCCCAAACTCATGGAAATACTTCTGCTTCAGAACCCAGGAAAGAATAAATAAAATTGCTGACATCTATAATAAAAGAATACAATATTGCTGCAGATATCCTGCAGGCACTGAGCCTGTGTCTTCTTCCTGAGAACATAATTAGACTAAGTTAGGTTTCTGTTGCTGTGATAAATACCATGACTAAAAGCAACTTTGGAAGGAAAGGTTACTCTCCACCTTGAAAGGAAGTCGGGGCAGGATCCTGGAGACAGGAACTGAAGCAAAGGCCATGAGGAGTGCTGCTTACTGATACAGCTTATTCAGTTGGCATTCTTGTACAATCTAGGGCCATGTGCCCAAGGATAGGACCACCCACAGGGAGATGACTACTTCTACTCCAATCAGTAATTAAGAAGATGCCCCACAAACATATATGTATATGTGTGTGTGTGTGTGTGTGTGTATACATATATACATACATATAGTACTATTGCTTCTTCAAATATATATTTATATATAATATATAATTTATAAATATATTTGAATATAGTTATACATATACACATAATCAATGGTCCAAAAGTCAGCAGAATTAAAATATTTTATATTCTAAGACTTTTCTTACACTTAAATTTGTGTGTGTATACATGTGTGTGTACATGTGTGTGTGTTTGTGAGTGAGTGTGTGTGTGTGCCTGCACATAGCCATAGCATAGGTGGAGATCACAGGATAATTTGTAGAAGTCAGTTTTCTCCTTCCGCCATAGGTCCCTGGAATCAAGTAGGTCATCAGACTTTGTAAGAAGCACCTTCTACCACTGAGCCATCTTGCTGGCTGGCACTCTGGGATTTCACAGATAGCCAGTATCTACAAGGGAACAACTTTGATCCCAGCACTCTGGGAGGCAGAGGTGGGTGGATCTAAGTTCAAGACCAGCCTGATCTACAAGGAGAGTTCCAGGACAGCCAAGCCTACACAGAGAAACCCTGTCTCAACCCCTCCCCCCTCCCCCTCCCCCAAAAAGACTATGAGCAGCCATCATCGTGCTCCCAGACTGTTAAAAGCAGTTCACTGGCAACAGTAAACTGAGGTCAGAGGAAGACCTATGTCTCTGTGAAGGAGCAAGCATCCCAGTGTTGATCTGATATAAACAGATATAGTGTTCTAAATATTAGAAAGTTTTATATCATATTGTGTAGTACTGTTTGGGATAAAGTCATACCTCTAGTCTCTTCAACAGGCTCTATTTGTTCCCATATGTAGACAGACTCCCCATTGCCTCTGTCCCAGAGGTTAACACACATGCCCACAGATTTGTTTATTCAGATTAAAAGTGACATCACTGTTTGGTTCCTTGGATTTTGCAGTATATCGTGAACCTTACTCAGTGTCAATGTCCACTGCAGCAGACAGAACACAGATAGCTAAGGGTGTGTTTGTCCAGAGATCTACCAGCGTCTGGCAGAGAAATGAGCAGAAGTCTCAGGACACGGTTTCCTCTGATTATGTTTGTTCTTTAGCAACCATCTCCTGCCATTGCTTTAATGGGGTCCCAGAAGCTATTGTCATTTTTAAAAATTGATAATAAATACACAGGGCTAAAAAAGAGAATAGTGATAGGTATACTATGCCCAGCTTCACTTTCTTGTCACGTGTCTATTCTCTGTTCCCGTGTGAGCAACTTTAGAAGCTTCTAGCATAAATGGTTGCACATCACTGCCCTATGTTACTTAATAATGGTGGATAAATGCATTAAGCGATTCTAAAATTGTCCCAACATGATAAAGTACTTACGCAAACGGTGGTGCAAGACAGGTCACTCAACACAGCGACCTTAGGCTTACATTGTGTACAAAACACGGGTCTGCAAACCCACTGCTGGTGTAGGAGAGCTCACTTCTTAATAGGAAACTTCACAGGTAGACAGAACTTTATAATGCTGCAATATAGCAATAGTAATTAACAGAAATAGTATAATAAATACCAAGCCAAATAATAATTATTATCATCAAGTATCATTTACTGTATTTAGTTATAGATGTGACTTTTAAAACATTTATTTATTTTGTGTCTGTATGGAAGGCGAGGACATGCATCCCGTGGTGCACTCGTAGAGGACAGCTTATGGGAGTCAGTTCTCTTCTTCCACCATGTAGGTTCTGGGGATCAAACTCAGGTTGTCAGGATTGGTAGTAGGCTCCTATACGTACGAAACCATCCACCAGGCCCTGGGTTTGCAGCAATCTTGAAGGACTGGCAGTGCAGTCAGTTTCTTTAAATGAACATGAATAGCACTAGTTCGGGTTGTTTCATGCAGACAGTACCACAACAGATAACCTTTCATTTTACAGATGCAAGCACATTTCAAGAAGCTGGCCTCGCAGGAGGGGATATATGTATTTGTAATTCTGGTAGACATTGTCCAATTGCTTGACAAGGTATCCGAGTCCTTACCAACTACATACGGAACTGCCTCATTACCAAGCAGAAATCTTCCTTAGTTTGGACTTTACCAGCCTGACAGAGGACAGGATAACTCAGTATTGCTGTAATTAACATTTACCTTGTAACAGATGAAGCTGCCCTTTGTGTATTAGTCAAGGTGTACAGAATAGAGCGAATGCAACAGACTTGAGACAGCTGTCCTAGAAAGGCCTTCTTGTATAGTACTTGTCTGGCATATAGTTTTACTTCTGTAAAACTTTAAATGGGAGTGTGTCTCACTGTGTATGCAATGCAGTCTATATTGAATACCTGCTTTTCTTTTGAAAGTCTGGGATGATGCTGTATGCTAGACAGAGATGACCTGCTCCCAGGAATAACCTTGTGCACCAAGCCTCTATGGTAGACAGCACTTCAGAAATGTTATCACGGGTCATGACTGGAGGATTGGACATCTCATGCCTGCCTGAGCATGGTGGGGAGGTTACATACTGGAGCAAAAGCGACTTCCAGCAACCACACCACTGCTGTCCGTGGGTAGAGGACTCAACATCCTCTGCATCTTGGAGTCACTTGCACATCTGTGCCATCTGTCTCTCCACTTCTGCTTCCATCCCTGCAAACATGACACTTAGTTCCTGCACGTCAAAATGCTCTGCTGTGACTGCTTGCCTGCCTGCCTGCCTGCCTGCCTTCCCTCCCTCCCCTCCCTCCATCTTTTTTTCTTCCTATCATCTATTCCCTCTTTCTTTCTTTCTTTCTTTCTTTCTTTCTTTCTTTCTTCCTTCCTTCCTTCCTTCCTTCCTTTCTTTCTTTCTTTCTTTCTTTCTCTCTTTCTTTCTCTCTTTCTTTCTCTCTTTCTCTCTCTCTTTCTCTCTCTCTTTCTCTCTCTCTTTCTCTCTCTCTTTCTCTCTTTCTCTCTCTCTCTCTCTTTTTCTTCCTTCCTTCCTTCCTTCCTATCATCTATCTATCAATCATCTGATTACCTGACATCTGTCTACTATCTATCATCTATCTATCTATCTATCTGTCTGTCTGCCTGCCTGTCTGTCTGTCTGTCTGTCTGTCTAAGACAAGGTACATACAAGCATACATACTACACAGCTCTGGCTGGCCTGGAATTCACTATTTAGACCAGACTGGCCTCAAACCCACAGAGATCCCTGGCTCTCTTCTCTCAAGACCTGGGAATCAAGGCACAGGCCACCACCATACCTGGTGGGAAGCGCTCTTAGTGGTGCCCACTGGCCTCACTAGTCCATGGAACTCTTTGTGATTTCAGCTTCATCTTTGCATCTCCTGATATTTCTCACACACACATTTTAGAGTCTTTGGATTACAACTTTTCAAGCAGTGTAACAAGGAAAGGGAGAAAGTCTAACCTTTGAAGGACATTTATCACTTTTTTTCTTCATATCCCGTTGGCTGGAACCTACATGTTCCATGACTATTTCATTGAGAGGTGGGGCAGAGAAGTGTAATTTGTGTAGCCCCATGCATGGCGACCAGTTCTGTGATTAGGTAAAATTATTAAGGATCATGAAAATAAAGGGGCATGTAGCTGCTTCTGCCGTATTTTCAATCTTTAAAAATTCATCCTAAAGAGCATTGCTGTCTAAGATATACATATTCAAGTGGGAGGTTATAGGTATTGCGTTGGTACAGATTCAGGGATAGAGGTTTCTCTCTCCTTGACTAACTTTCCAGCTAGGATATGAAATGTCTCTCCTTTTATGACAGTGCTTTGTTGGGAAGAGCCTTAATTATCTAGACTGGGTTTGTTTGTTTGTTTGTTTGTTTTGTTTTGTTTTGTTTTTTCGAGACAGGGTTTCTCAGTATAACCCTGGCTGTCCTGGAACTCACTCTGTAGACCAGGCTGGCCTCGAACTCAGAAATCCGCCTGCCTAATTATCTACACTGTTAACTATAATGTTTTCCATAAGGCTAATTCTTTCAGCAATTGTTCAATTTCTCTTTAATGAAATAAATATAGTCAGGCATTATTTGAGAGTTTTTGTTTGAAATAAGTCTTTATCACTATGATAAAGTGGCCAAGAAAAACTGGTTAAAAGGAGGAGTTGTTTGGGATAGCCTTAGCCATTTTGGTCCCTCACTGTAGGTGATAATAGAGGAGCAGGGAGCCCACCATAATGGACAGGACACAAAGGATGCCTGCAGAAAGAAACATTCTTCCCCTTTGATTGCATTTGGCCTTCTAGCCTATCAGATAATGCCAACCACCCTCCAGGCATGTCTTCCCCTTAGCTAATACTCCTCAGGATGCTTTCACGGGTATACTGAGAGGTGTACCTGTCCCAATCTCCTAAGCTAGTCTCAACCTAGTCCCATCAAGGTGGTTAACCATCACCAAGTTTAGGTTTGTGAAACTTGATTATTTTCTGTAAATTTCGATCTTTGGGAGCTAATCCTTTTGGCATTATTAAATATTAATTAAACATGCATTAGCACATAGACTAGATGAAGCCTCGGAGGGTATGATCTGGGGCATGGGACCTGGTCCAGTTGTCTCTGTAATAGAATGTCCAGAGTCCCTCTGGAGAATGGGCTCAGGTGACAACAGAGAAATACAAGGTGAATGGGTGGGTGAGCAAGAACAAGATTTTGGGGTCCTTTGCTGTCTGCTTGGAAGCGCCCTAAGTCGTACCTGGTATCCATACTGAGTGTGTTTCTCCTCCTGTTGGATCGCTTTACTTGATTACAGCAAATAATGTATGTCGGTTCTAACTGTTCAGGGTTTGTTTTTCATCACCTTCAGCAGTCTGTCTTCCTTTTTACTCATTCTCAAGTCTAGACACTTTAGAAATCTGTCCGTTTCTAGGGTAAGAACCTCCCAGGAGGCTCCCCAGGTGGTCTTTTCAGGTTTGTTCTGGAACTGGTTCTACTGTCAGCAGATGCTTCTTGTCCATTCGTAACTATAGGTCTGTACGAAGCAAAATTCTCTTCAATGCATTTTGAACATAAAAGTAAAAAATATTAAAATAGTATAAAAGCAAAATGTTAATAAATCAATAAAAGTCAGATAATTTTTATTCCTACAATTTTTTTTCAGGAAAAAAAATTATAAATTAGACTAAGAATAGCCTTTATCTCAGAACTCGGGAGGCAGAGCCAGGCACTCTGTTAGTCCAAGGCTAACCTGCTCTACATAGCAAGTCCCAAGTCAGTCAGTGCTACACAGTGAGACCCTCTATCAATAAGTCGACTCATTGATAATTCTTTTAACAAATTAGTTCTGAAAGTCTTCCATACGTTGGCTATAAACTTTGAGCTAGATTAAGATGCCCAAATGGCCATTTGAGGTAAATTTCAACCATGACTCTTGTGGTCTTATTCATTTAATGAGAAATAGCTAAGGCCAAGTACAGAGGGTGGGGATGGGGATGGGGGGGGGTGCCCCTGTAATCCTGTGTTCTAGAGGAGCCAGGAGGATTCCCGGCTGGAGCTGCATAGGGGCTACACACACACACACACACACACACACACACACACACACACACACAGAGTAAGATTACCAAAAAGGTCACATACAAGAGGCATGAAAAATTAATAAAACAACAAATTTGACATTAAAAACTGCTAAAATGAAGCATATGCAATGTATTCACATATTCTATGAGTTAAGGTCTAAACAATAAAATTGAAAGTTACTGGCATTACTGTGGGGGAGTTTGTTTTGTGTCTTTGGTCAGAATTTTATTGATTTAAAATAGTTATAATTTAAATAGGAAATATAATAAAAATAAACAAGAAATGTAAATAAAAACTTAGTCTTTTAAATCAGAGTTTAATTTGGGGGATTTTGACCTTGACAAATAGTATTTGAGATAAAATTGTGTGTTTAAGTCTTTATATTGAAATAAATGTCATTAAAACAGACACTCTCCCCCAGGGGGGAAAAAATGGAGACATCAAAATCTGCTCAAATTGGAGAGAAGAAAAGAGCCTTATGACAAATTTTGCTGACACACACGCAGGCTAACGCTGTTCCGGCCTAAGTGTAGTCATGCAGGGCTGTCCCACAGTTAACAGTGTCAGCATTTCTGTCAGGAACATGGTGTGCTTGAAAGAACTTACTGTAATTTACCGTCTGGGATAAAAGCAAGCTATTGTTTCTGAACTCCAACTGAGGGCTGTTAACACAATAGGGAGAAACTATGGCAAACCTTTTAGATATCTGGTTGGTTATATTTTTAGCTTCTTACATACTTAAAAAAATTATAACTATCTAAAACTTAAAGAAATTTCTGAAGATGGAATAATTATTTTGCCTTTATCTACAGAACTTTTTCAAACATTCTGTATTTATGTAATTTATTCTAGTTTTATGCATAATTTCAGAATTGAATGAGAATTTAGTGTATCAAAATTTGCATTATTGGGCTGGGGCATAGCTCATTGGTAGAGTGTGTAATTTAGCATGTATAATTTCTGCATTCATGCTCTGGCAACAACAAAGAAATCTTTATATTATATCCTTCTAGGTTTTATCATTTGTTTCTAAGACATTGCCTACTTAAACCATTCGTGCAATTGGGCACCTTGGTGTACCCAGTGTTTCTGAAGGAGTTTATTCCATTGACACACCCCAAGGTGACTGTGAGGCACCAGATGTCAGTAACTTGTTTCAGGCGGTTTTTCTTTCTCCTTCACTTACCTGTTTACTATGTACACCCAGGACTGTAATTGGGAGCGTGCATACTACAGTCAGTCCCCCCAGTGCACCCCCCCAATAGATGGTTGCTCTTAGAGACCAGCTGTGAAGTAGCATGTGAAGTAGCAGAAACATACCCTTTTTTTTTTTTTTGGTCTCTTTTTAGGGAATGATTTCCCCTTATAATATGCATTCTTTTTGAAAATTTCCAATTACCCTAAAGTATAAATGCCACCATGTTGCTTAAAATCATCCCCTAAATGCACAGGTCCTGCAGGTGAACGGAGAGCAGAAGCAAATGGTGGCCCCAACTCTCCTGTCGATCACATCAAGGCTGATGTGAACTTTGCCGGGCCTATTCACACAGGATTTTAATCAGACTACCACTTGGTTCTTCATAAGATACAAATGTCATTGCTTTATTGTTTGATATCCCTTTTGAAATTTACTTTTGAGATTATTATACTGCCCTAGTTCAGTGTGTATATATAGCAGAAAATTAACCCGTAGAATATTGTAATTCTGAAAGAATTTGCATTTTTAATGTTCTATCCTTACTCATTAAAGGGAGGGTGGTAAGTGAACTTCAGAAGTATGCTTCTTTTACTAGTTTTTTTTTTTTAACTTAATCCAGGGTAATTTGTTTTATTGTGACTTTTGTCTTCCTAAGTTCTCATGCAGTGTGTTCCTGAATGCTTGAAATCTGTTTTCTGCGAATCCTTGGTGGGATGGCTAGAAACCTGTGAAAAATCATGAAATCACCAAATATCATGTGATGTATATAGTCTCTCTCCTCTCCACTGACAGCTCAATCCGGGGTAAGAATTTTCCAGGTTCCGAACCCCTTTAAGAATATTTTTTTGAAAAGGTAAAAGCATATTCATATAAATATAAAGGAACTTTCCAAAGATTGATAACTAATTAGTTATTAGGAAATCAATAAGATATCATAAACAGCTCAAAACTTCAAGCAACAGATATATACAGAGATATTAGGAATTCTGAAAAGACCCGATAAATAGATACAGAATTGGACAATATTTGCAGGTCACTAATCACTTGTGTCCCACCAGATAAAGTCTATTTGGATTTCTGTAAGAAAAGTCCCTTACAATACTGTACATGGTCTGACATTACAGACTTGTGAAATAGCACACTGAGCCTCCTCATCCCATCGTGGACACCTGGTACTTCCTGTGAGTCACAGATTCCAGTAACTCAGGCTGGGTTTGAGCTCCCTTGGTGCTTCTCCCTGGGTCTCCCAAATGCCAGGACTATAGGTGACACGTGCCTGGATCCCAGCAATTTTTTTTTAAGTTTTTACACATTCCAAATTCTTTCAAAATTTTTATAAATATCTTGTTCATGATTTTAGTAACCTCAAAAGACATTCATTTTTCTCAGTGCTGGAGCTGTGAACTAGGACTTGTTTATATGTATCACAACAACCATGTGATATATCCCCTGTAATTACACTTGTGTGTGTGTGTGCATGCACATGTGTACCTGCACACACATGTAGAGCCAACAGGTAGGAGTCAGTTGTCTCCTTTTCCTGTATGGGTTCCTGGAACTAACTAGGTTGTCAGGTTTAGCTGTGTCTTTATCATCTGACTATCTTACTAGGTTTTTGTTTTGTTTTGTTTTTTGAGACAGGGTCTCTCTGTTTGCCCTGGCTGTCTTGGAACTCACTCTGTAGACCAAGCTGGCCTCAAACTCAGAAATCCTCCTGCCTCTGCCTCCCAAGTGCTGGGATTAAAGGCATGCACCATCATATCTGGCTCAATGTTTTTAAATTACTAATTTTCTAGATTGGTATGCAGAATTATGTTCTATTCTCACTCCTCACACGTGTGTCATACTTTGTTCTCAGTTGCTCCTCCCTACACTGCTGTGTCCCGTGCTCCCTAGACCCCTCCAGCTGGCTCTCTTTTTCTTCCAGTTATCCCCACTTCTGCTATCTTGTTACATAAATTCTCTTCTCTCAGGATCATTTCCCCATGGGAGCATGCACGTGAGCACACACACTAACACACACACACACATCCACACACTCGAACACACACACACAAACACACAAATGTATGCTAATAGATACACACATATAAATAAGAGACCACTTGTGATATTTACCTTTCTGGATGTGGGGAGTTTTGTGTAATATAATAGTTCCAGTTCCATTCAGTTTCCTGCAAATGTCTATTGTATATATATCCTATGTTTGTTTGTCTGTGTGTTGATGGACAGCTAGGCTGATTTCATTGCCATGCTACTATGAATAGCAATGGAATGGATACATGTGTATCAGTGTCTTCAGGCATGTATCCAGAAGTGGTGTGTCTGAGAGCACAGTAGCTCAGTGGTTAGTTTCTTGAGGACCCTACTGCTGATTCCTGTGGTGGCTTCAGAAGGTCACACTTTAGCCATTAGTGAACTCCTTCCTCTCCATGTCCTCTTTGGCCTTTGTCATCATTTGTTTCCTTGATGTCTGGTGGTAGCCATTCTGATCAAGATGGGGTGGGTCTCAAAGCAGCTTTAATTTGCTTTTCCCTGATGGTTAAGGATGTTGAACACTTGGTGAGTTCTCATTGGTTGGTTTGCATCTTCTTCTGAGAATTATCTATTCTGTTCATCACCCCATTCACTGATAGATAAGCAGTTCTCAACATGGTCATGGCCCCTTTGGGGTCAAATGACCCTTTTCACAGGGGCCTAAGACCATCACCAAGCACAGAGATTTACATCACAATTCAAAACAGTAGAAAATTATAGTTATGAAGTAGCAACAAAAATAACCTTATGGCTAGGGTTCACCATGACATCAAAAAGTGTGAAGGACGACAATGACATTAGGAAGGCTGAGAACCACTAGGTTAGGTAATTTGGATTTCTAGGGTTTAATTTTTGCATATTTAAAAAGGCTTTTTAAAATATTTATTTTTAGATTTTTTTTTTAGCTTTATGTGAGTGTTTTGTCTATCAGAATGTATGTACAGCACGTGCATGACATGTCCCCTGAGACTGGAATTACAGATGGTTGTGAGTCACCACCACATGGATGCTGGGAACTGAACCTGGGTCCTCTACAAGAGCTGCCAGTGCACTTCACTGCAGAGCTGTTTCTCCAGCCCAGGCTTTTTGTTTGTGATTTTTAAAAAATGTTTTTAAATTTAAAAAATATTTTTATTTTGAGACAAGTTTTCAACAATTTGCCCCGGTCAGGCTAGCCTTGAACCTGCAGTCTTGCTCACGCCTGTTGAGTAGCTAGGGTTTACAGCCTATGCTGTGCGTCTCAGTTATTCTTGGTCAAAGAAGTGCTGGTGCAGGCTTATGTGAGTGAAGAAGTGTGTTGATACCACCATGAGTTTGTTCTTACAAGTCTTAGTCATTTAGCAATGAACCTATGAAAGTTACAACACTCACTTTGCTCTGAGACA
Organism: Mus caroli; assembly: GCF_978045245.1. NCBI lineage: Eukaryota > Metazoa > Chordata > Mammalia > Rodentia > Muridae > Mus > Mus caroli. The sequence continues at coordinate 53,328,646 of NW_028227266.1, read as the reverse complement.
TTTCCTAAGAGTCTTGGAATGAAGGTTCCCAGGCCTCTTGGCTGTCAAGAGGACAGGAAACCACGCCTAAGAAAACGCCTAAGAAACTATCCCCCAGATTTCATGTGTAGTATGGACGTTTAAGCCAATTCCTCTTGACTTGGAACCATCCAGTTTCCTGAGGTGCTTGGCCTGGTAGCCAAGGACATTCTTCAGGGACTGTAAGCCAGGGACCAAGCCATTTGTCCTGAGTAGGCTTGGTTAGATGTAGGACCCACAAGTAAAAACAGCATAGTTCTGTAAGAATGGGTAGACACTAGATAATTCAAATCAACAAAAATCAGATAATTCAAATTTTAGTCACAGTTTATGAAACCAATGTTTACTGAATTTTTGTAGTATATAAATATCTTCTGAAGAGAAGGTTTTTTAAATATAAAAAGAACATAGCATAAAATATGAATAGTAATCTAAGCAAGTATCTATAACAATTGTCCCTCCATAGATCATTCAGTTCCGTGCTCTTCACGATTTGGGGTTACCAATCTGCTTTCCTGTGTTGTCTTCTGAAGTGCAATGGATGATGGGAAATCCTGACTCAGGCCTTTGGTTATGAGTGAACATTCTATAAATATCCATTATCTTAGAATCTTGCTCCCAAGAATCTATTGTTTGAAGAATTAAGCCATACTCGTCATTTATTTCCTATGCAACTCGGAGCCTTTTCCAAACATCAAATTAAAACAGAAACTGTGTTGGAGATGTCTCTGGGTGTAGAATGTGTGTGGTGCACTTTGCTGCAATCCTAATGCTCAGTGCCAGCTCAAAAGCCAGGTGTTTGTACTCCTAGCTTGGAGGCAGAGAGAGAGAAGGATCCTGGAAGCTCACTGCTCTGTCTCTCTAGTCTAATTGGTGACTTCCTCCAGGTTCAGAAAATATGATCAAGAGTGGTTGAAGAAAAGCACGCCAAACTGCCCTCTGTCCTGTGTACACACTTGCACCCATGCCTACACACATGAACACACACACACAAACACACACACACCGTGCACAAGAAGGGAAACATGAGTCTTTTATATAGCAAATAATGGCTATAGTTAATTTCCTCCTGTGGTCATTAATATCACAATAGAAAAGGACAAAATCCTTTACCGGCATATATTGAATAACTTTTTCAAATGGGTTTTGATCTGTATTTTAAAATCTTTTATGGGCATGATGGTATATGCTAGTGACCATAGCAACTCAGGAGGTAGAGACAAGAGGATCACACTAGCCCAACTGTTCAAGAAAGGCATGATCCCATATTAAAGCAAACAAGCAAACATACAAACATATGGAATCAAATATCTTGAGAAACCTCCAGAAGCATCCAGAGATTTTAATGTGATGAGTTCTATTCTAACTACTCTCTTTATTCTCTGATGTAAATGACAGCAGTTCCTATTCTAACTACTGTCTTTATTTCTCTAATGAAATGACAGTGACTTTGAAGTATCCTTTGGGGTATAAATGATATTTTGAGGGTTTTTTTTTCTGTGTTCAAGATTCAGTTTTGGGAAAGTAAAATTAAAACCTTATTGAAGAGGTTGGGCCATTTGGTTACAGCATCACAGTGGTTGAGAGAGGGTTCCTGGCTGTCTCTCTCCTCAGAGGAACAACAACATTTAAAATAAAAGTAGAAAGAATAGCTATACAGAACCTTGGTCCCTGCCTCTCCCTCCCTCCTCTTCCTCTTTCTTTTTGAGTTAATATTTTTCTTCCCATAAGTAATCCAGGATGCAAACTTCAGCATCAGGCACAGAAACACATCTTGGGCAGAGGCTGAGTCACTGCTTTCTGGTCTGGTCCATGAAAGAACAGAATTTCATCTGCTCTGAAAGCCCAGCCAGGGAGGAACCGAGAACCAAGAACACACTTTACATGATAAGAAAATATAATTCCAAAATTTCCAAAACGGGTCTTTTCATATTCAAACACCTTAGTTAACCCCTGGCAATAGTCTCTTAGTCAATAATGCTGAGCTGTTATTTGTATGTATGTGTATCCATCATTTGTATTTCAAATGAATCAATATTCTTCATTGTGTTTCTGTTTCCAGTACAGCAGTTCTGACCCATGTAAGGTCATCATCACCTTTGGCTTTGAGGTGAAAAGGAAAAAGCTGAGAACTGCTACTTTCAAGCAAAACTACTTTTCTTTAAAAACAGAAATGTGTGCCCTCACGCGCATCTCTGTTATTCTTAGCAGTCTCCTCGCTTGCATCAGTTATAGCTTTTGACCAAGTAACTGATGTCTGTTTCACAAGGAAAACTAGGTTCAGGGTCATCTGGGACTGTAAAGCATAAGAGACAGTTCAGCAGACAAGTCGCAGACACATCACACACTGTTCGTTCTGCCTCTACATATGTACTTTTAAAAGTTTCATTTAGTTTTTTTTACATTTCTTTATGGTGTGTGTATGTGGTACAGCTTAAGGCAACTGTAGACATCATTTCTGCTTCTGTCATGCCGTTCTGGGGACAGGGCTCAGGACATCAAGTTTTACAGCAAGTGCCTTTACGCTCTGAGCCATCTTCCTGGACCTTTATTTTTGCATTGTTTTTAGATATGGGTCTCACTCTAACTTTGCTCCCCTTCCCCTTAAATGATACTAGGGATAAAACCCAGAGCACCCTGTATGCTGAGCAGGTTCACACCACTGAGCTGTGCCCTCAGTACAACCACAGCCTTTATATAACCCACTAAAGAGGCAAAATCTTCATTAATATAATGCAAATTCCTTATGCAAGAAACAGAAATGTAAGTACAAATTCAACTTAGTGATTAACCTTTCAGTGGTCCTACCCTATTTAAAGTCAATTTAATTGGTTCAGATTTTTAAGATATCTTTAAAAATTCTATTATAAAGCATAAATGATATAAAATAACTATGGTTTAAGTAGAGCATTGAAATAACGATTTAGTTGAACAATTTTACATTAAGTGTTCGGGTTTTGTTTGGTTAGTTCGGTTTGGTTTGATTTTCAAGACAGGGTTTCTCTGTGTAACCTTGGTTGTCCTGGAACTGCTGTGTCGATCAGGCTGGCCTCGAACTTATAGAGATCACCTGGCCCCGCCTCTCAAGTGCTGGGATTAAAGGCATGCACCACCACTGTCTAACAACATCCTTAATTTTTTTAACAATATGTAAGAACTAATAGTTTATTTGATCAGTGAACCCATATAAGTTCAGGGAAAATAGACCTAGGTCAAATAAAATGTATGCATAGTGTACTCAGTATTCTTAACCAGATGCATAGTGTACTCAGTATTCTTAACCAGATGCATAGTGTACTCAGTATTCTTAACCAGATGCATAGTGTACTCAGTATTCTTAACCAGATGCATAGTGTACTCAGTATTCTTAACCAGATGCATAGTGTACTCAGTATTCTTAACCAGATGCATAGTGTACTCAGTATTCTTAACCAGATGCATAGTGTACTCAGTATTCTTAACCAGATGCATAGTGTACTCAGTATTCTTAACCAGATGCATAGTGTACTCAGTATTCTTAACCAGATGCATAGTGTACTCAGTATTCTTAACCAGATGCATAGTGTACTCAGTATTCTTAACCAGATGCATAGTGTACTCAGTATTCTTAACCAGATGCATAGTGTACTCAGTATTCTTAACCAGATGCATAGTGTACTCAGTATTCTTAACCAGATGCATAGTGTACTCAGTATTCTTAACCAGATGCATAGTGTACTCAGTATTCTTAACCAGATGCATAGTGTACTCAGTATTCTTAACCAGAGAAAAGACGATCTGTTTATATTAAGTCAAAATTAAGCTAATTTTTTTTCTTTTTTTAAAAGATTTATTTATTATTATATCTAAGTACACTGTAGCTGTCCTCAGACACACCAGAAGAGGGCGTCAGATCTCATTTTGGATGGTTGTGAGCCACCATGTGGTTGCTGGGATTTAAACTCAGGACCTTTGGGAAGAGCAGTCAGTGCTCTTAACCACTGAGCCATCTCACCAGCCCTGCTAATATTTTTTAATGTAGTACTTTGTCTGCATGTACACTTGCAGAGCCCTCTTATAGATGGCCCTGAGCCAGCATGTGGTTGCTGGGAACTGGACTCAGGGCAGTCAGTGTTCTTTTTTTGTTGTTTTGTTCTGTTTTTCAAGACAGGGTTTCTCTGTGTAGCCCTGGCTGTCCTGGAACTCACTCTGGAGACTATGCTGGCCTCGAACTCAAAAATCTGCCTGCCTCTGCCTCCCAAGTGCTGAGATTAAAGGCATGTGCCACCACTGCCTGGCATGACAGTTCAGACTGCTGGGAGCCACCAGACACTTGCTGGGATGTGAACTGGGGTCCTTTGCATCTGCAGTGAGTGCTCTTAACCTCTGAACCACGGCTGCAGCACGCAGTCAGTGTTCTAACAAAGATCTGTTAATATAACTTGAGTTCTTAAAATGTTTCTTGGTTTTGATGATAATAATTTAATTTAATTCATTAATATTTAAGATATTAGAATAATAGGTATATTTCTTATTGTCCTACAATGGACTTTTAGGGCTGTTCAGTATATACATCAGGCAGCATAGAGTTCCTTGAATTTGATTTTATACTCTAATTATCTCCTCTGTGGATAGATTCTTTATCCCCACGTCATCTCCTCTCTCTCTCCCAGTGAAGATAATCTTGAGTGTTAGCCACCTGCTTAAAAGTCTGGAAAGTTGAGGCAGGGCCTTCCTCGTGACCTTACTAATGGGAAACAAACTTAAACCCAAGTGAACCACAACCACCAAGAATGAAACCCATGAGATAAGTGATAGAGAAGGTGAAGTCCAGAACTGTGAAGGAACCAGCCAATCTGAAGTTCTGCTCCCTTGGATTCACCTCTGAAAACTAGGAGAAGATGCTCAAATGTGCAGTCTGCCCCAGCCCACAGGCCTGGTGCGCAGTCCTCTCCAGCTTAGAAGGCCCAGTGTACAGGCTTCTGTGACACCTCAGTTGATCTCACTCTACCTAATGAGTCTACTGAGCATTTCAGCAAATAGTCTAAACATTTTAAAATTTATAAAAGAGAAAAATCAGATTTTCCCAAATTAAAAAAAAATGAGCATGTGTTAGGATTGTATTTGAAGAATTGCTTATTTACAAGGAGACTCAGAGAAAAATTCAATACCGTGCACACATGTGAATAGCATGAAATTGATGTGGGCCCACACAGCAATCTGTTGTCCCATACCAAGCAGTGTACATCGGCATTCTCTCGAGGTTTATGGTTTACATAGTTGTAAAGTAGCTCAAAGGTGAAAGGACAGGGCCTCTATGGAGTTGGATATTAAGAAGGAGATGTTTGCCTTGTGTCTGGGAACCTGTTTTGTGGATGATGTCAAAGTCTTTCTCTGAAAAGCAATCTACCTAGGAGTCTTGTAGCCTTTGGCATCTTGGTCAGCTTGGTCATTTAGACACAAAGGCAGCCAAGTAGAACTTCTGACCAGAACTTACAGAGTTGAAGCAGCAGGAGAGGAGAAGAGGTTTGTCTTCATCTGTGCCTGCACCACTAGCTGGGTGAGGCCCTGTGGGCTATCCTGCTTTCCTCTCAGCCTTGTGACTTATCCAAAGATCAGAGCTAGCAAGTACACTGCATTCAACTTTGTGATTGGAGCTGAACTTGGCAAAGCATTATCTGGTGGAACAGTTGCCCACAGTGACTAAGTGAGCTCTGGCTTCACCAGGATCCTGGCGAACAGTAGGTTGCTCGTGTGATCACAAGACCCAGCCAGAGTGACTTCCTGCTTTCGTGACTGTGTCTGAGCACCATGTCCCATCTGCAGCAATAGCAATGGTATAGTCTTGGGCAGATAGAAACATTTGCTAGGTGACTGTACAGACTGAGTTCTGTGTAGAAAATGGGGTTTAGAAAAACAAACGCAATCTGTGGAAAACTAGTTCAAAAATAAGATGAAGGAAATCTACATCTACAGCATTGCTGTATTTGGCACATCGTCTTGTTTATTTGTAGATTGTTGTTTTGTCTCAGCATTCTTGGCCCCCCATCTGACTAAGTCAGTGTTCCATTGCTGTGAAGAGACACTGTGACCATGGCAACTCTTATAAAAGAAGGCATTTAACTAAAGCTTGCTTCTAGTTTCAGAGTTTTAGTCCATTAGCAGCATGGTAGGAAACATGGCAGCACACAGGCAGGCATGAGCTAGAGAAGCAGCTGAGAGTTCTACATTCAGATCAGCAGGCAGCAGGAAGAGAGAGAGAGAGAGACAGAGAGACAGAGACAGACAGACAGAGACAGACAGACAGAAAAAGAGACAGAGAGAGACACAGAGAGAGGGACAGAGACAGAGACTGAGACTGAGCCTGGGCCTGCATTGGGCTTTTGAAACTTCGAAGTCCACCCCAGTGACACACTACCTCCAACAAGGCCACACCTACTAATCCTTCCCAAGTTGTGCCACTCCTGATAACTAAGCATTCAAATATATGAGCTTATTCTTGAGGCCACTCTTACTCAAACCACCACACCACCGTATGCTTTACCAAATTCTTTTTAAAGGGAATTTCAGAACTTTGTGACTCACTTTATTAACCACAGAAAATGTTAAGGTTTTTTGTTTTTGTTTTAAGGTCAGTTTTTGGCATGGCTTATGGATAAGTTTCGGCATTTCTAAATTTAGTAGAAAGTTGTATTTCAAGGAAAACAGCCAAAACGCCTCTGCTATTAAATACAGCTGAACCCCCGTTGCTTTTATCTTTGACAGTACGTCATAAGCTTTATTAAACATCTGGAATTAGGCTGATCTCTAGAACACCTTTATGGAGCAGAAATAACAACCTCGTTGCTTATAATAGACCAAATGCAAATGCATCCAGCAGCTGCTCCGTTTATGCATTTTGTTAATGCTTTTTATTTTAGTCACCTTCCTTCTGATTACAGACTCCCTCATTAGTGTCCTCAGCAGAAACTACGGATGCATCTCTCTCGACCTCAGTGTTCAGAACAAAACTTAAGAGCATCAGTCTTCAGACCCTCTGACTTTGCCTGGTGACACCTCCCCCAAAAGCCTCATTATCTATAAGCCTTACTTTCTACACAGGAATGCTAGCAGCCGTGACTTGTGCACAGATCTAATGCTTAACTTCTTTTGTCAGGAAGTGAACTGTTGCTGGCTTCTCTTTGTCTTATTCCAAGTTGGGTCATGAGATTTTCCCTGCAGCCTGGGAAGGTAAGATGCCAGCATTAACACTGTGCATTTCAAACTGTAGTTTAGCTACTCCAGTCTTTCTAGATGTTCCTAAGAACCCTTCAAAGACGTGAACAGGGAAAATCTCTCAAGTTGGAAGGCCCACTTATATAATATTTATTTTTAAATATATTTTATATACTAAAAAATATTACTTAAAAGAAAAAGTGACAGCAGTTGTTCTGTATAAATACTTAATATATATATGTGTGTGTGTGTGTCTACATATACATCATCTCTAAGATATAAGTGATGAAAAGTATACATCTATTTTCTTGTTTGAGGCTGAGTCTCATGTAGCCCAGGATGACCTCAAATTTCACAGTGTAACTGAGGTTACCCGTGAACTTTTTTTTCAGATTTTTAAAAATTTTATTTCATGTGTGGGTGTTTTATCAGCATGTGCCTGGACACCATGGGCTGTGCCTGAGGAAGCCAGAAGAGGATGTCAGCTCCCCTGGAACTGTAGTGACAGATGGTTGTGGACTGCCACGGGGGCTCTGGGAATCTAACTGGGGTCCTCTGGAAGAGCAGCCAATGGTGCCCTTCTCCTTTGAGCTATCTCCAGCTCAGCCCTTGAACTCTATATCTGCCCCCATCTCCATCCCCCCGCCCCCGTTCTGAATGCTGCCGTTGTAGGCATGAGCACCTAGTATGCATACTTTTTATTTTTAGTTTTACTTCACTTTTCAACCTTTTAAGAAGTAATAGACTTTATTTCAGGGGGGTGACTTATAGAATTTTCTCCTTAAACATCTTTTTGAGGTAAGCAAAATGGAGAAGGCAGAGACTGAGACTTCAATAAATTATTTGGTTTGTGGGGGAGGGGGAGCTAACAGTCACAGAGGTTTGTCTCAGGCATGCGCATCATGTGAAGCGTTCTCTGGGTCCTCCTCTCCGAGGGCTCATGGGGCAGTCCGGCCTGTGCACACTCGGTGACGAAGGTTGTGCTTAGAGCTTATGACCTGCTTGTTTTGTGCTTACAGCATTTCTGTGTTTTGCTGGACTTTGGCTACTTTCAGCAGATACTTGAAATTTTCAGTGATTTACTTAAAGTAAAACTTACAAGCCCTCATAAGCAGTAACTCACCTGATGGCAAATGTGGTTGGTTCTCCGTGTGGACTGTTGTTGCTCCCTGAAATGCATCGCACATATGAGTTTGCTGGCTAACAGTCAATGGTGAAGAACTCTAAAATTTGCTTTTTTTTTTTTTTTTGAACATTGCATTTATTTATTTAAGAATAATTTGATCTATTTTCTTATTACGTATTTTCCTCAATTATATTTCCAATGCTATCCCAAAAGTCCCCCATACCCTCACCCCCACTTCCCTACCCACCCATTCCCATTTTTTAGCCCTGGCGTTCCCTTGTACTGGGGCATATACAGTTTGCGTGTCCAATGGGCCTCTCTTTCCAGTGATGGCCGACTAGGCCATCTTTTGATACATATGCAGCTAGAGTCAAGAGCTCCGGGGTACTGGTTAGTTCATAATGTTGTTCCACCTGTAGGGTTGCAGATCCCTTTAGCTCCTTGGATACTTTCTCTAGCTCCTCCATTGGGGGCCCTGTGATCCATTAAAATTTGCTTTTTAACTAGACTTAAATCAGGCTAAGCCACTTGAAGTACTCATAATTATTAGTCCTTAACGGTACAAAGGTCACACAAGACATAAATAGCTATTTTTACAAGAGTGGGTATTGACTAAATATCTCTAGGCATAATCAAGCTAGAGATGTTCAATGCTTTTGTGGCACCAGGTAATGAGAGTGGCAAAGGTTGCCAGCCAGTCATCTCTTGAGTTCTCGGTCTATGCATATCTATCTGTGCCATTTGATAGGATTTTGGCTATGTGTTTGTCTATCAGTTAGCCTTGGACTAAGTGGGTCCAAACCATGTCAGTGTGTTTTTCTTGAACTCTTGGAAAGGTTTTATTTTTGGTTTGTTCTCATTTTTTTTAATGAGATTTAGGCTTAACTTTGATTGTCCACATGGGGTTCGTGAAGTTGGGTTAGCTCTGGGGTCACAGTGTTAGGATTCTTCCTTCCTGAGTAGCTCTGTCCAAGTGGAATGGCGCTGGAGTTGAGGGGTTTTGAGGGGTGGTGATGGTGGTGGTGGTGGTGATGATGGTGGTGATTCTTTTATAGTAGTAATAGTAGCATCTTTATTAGCCACCATGCTCCTCCTAATTTCTTACCTGGAGCCTGGCATTTGAAAAGAGACTACTCACGTTCTTCTCTCACCTGGACAGCATCCTGCTGCTGTCCTTGGCACTGGCAGATGTCTTGACCAATCATGAAAATAACTATGTGAAAGAACTAAGGCAGGGGTTGCCACTTTGGCTTCATGTCGTAGAGCTTAAGTGGCACGCAGCAAGATGAGGCCACATGACAGCTACATACCTAGTTTTCTCTAGCCTGAAGTCCAGTGTTCATTTTTTTTTGGAACACAGCCACATCTGTTCAGGATTCACAACTTCTTGGTTCCTGTGGCTTGGTTCCTGTTTGTTTTGCTTTTAAAGGGGGTCACCCCAAATATTCCAGCCTGGCCCTGAACTCATGGTAATCCTCCTGTCTGAGTCTCACAAGTAAAAGTTTGGTTCCTTTACTCTTGCTGAAGACCTTCAGTATCATAGCTACTTTCCCTGAACACTAAAATCAGATGAACTTTTCTCATGTCAAGTACACTAAACGTGGCTTCAAAGCTTCTGGTGAAACTCTTCGGTGCACCTAGAAAACCGTTGTACGACATGGATTCTGAGACATCACTGGGCAACTGTACACATTCTGGCGTTAATCTTCAGTTCCAGGAAAGTGTGTTAACTCTTGACGTTCATCAAATTAGATGACACAACCTTTTGGGACTTGACAGCCTGTAGAAAAGCGAAGGCCAGGAATACTTTAGCAAGAGTTACTTACATAAAGACAGAGGCTGCTTAGCTCTGGGCAAGTGCCGCCTTGACACTTGACCTTCAACTCACGCTAGCTCGACTCCATGTCCGCTGTCTCTACTCTGCCATCCCTGACTTAATGTTTGCTTGAGATGTAACATCTGTGTTACAGCTGAAGCCGTAACATTTTCATAAGTTACCCGGAGCAGACTCCTTATGTGCACCATCGGATGGGCAGTGTTCCCTTATTTATATGATAATTGCCTAGGAAAACAAAATTCACTTGTAGGTTAGCCACACAGTACAATGTGTCTGTTCCTTTCTCCAAGTTCAGGTTTAATGAGGTAAAGAATAACAACAGTTTTTGATGTTATTTTGCTTAAAACTTCCACCAGCGTGTTACTTATTCCCAGATGTGGATGGTAGAGAACTCGGCTGCTCGTTTCTGTCTCCTGCCTCTTTCTGTTTGCTTCCATCCTCGTCTGATTGATGAGCTGTGCACACACCATTCCTGGACTACACCAGGCTTTCTTTCAGTGGCTAAAAAATTTTAAAACAAAACAAAGACAAAAAAAGAAAAAAACACCTTTGTAAGGCATTTATGGTAATTGAATTCTATTTAAATACAAAAATAATCTCTTTTTTATTAGATATTTTCTTTATTTACATTTCAAATGTTATCCCCTTTCCTAGTTTCCCCTCCAAAAATCCCCTATCCCTTACCCTTCCACCTGGTCGCCAACCCACCCACTCCTGCTTCCTGGCCCTGGCATTCCCCTATACTGGAGCATAGAACCTTCACAAGACCAAGGGCCTCTCCTCCCATTGATGTCCCACAAGGCCATCCTCTGCTACATATGCAGCTAGAGCCATGAGTCCCACCATGTGTTTTCCTTGGTTTGTGGTTTAATCCCTGGGAGCTCTGGGGGTACTGGTTGGTTCATATTGTTGTTCCTCCTATGGGGCTGCAAACCCCTTCAGCTCCTTGGGTAATTTCTCTAGCTCCTTCATTAGGGACCCTGTACTCTGTCCACTGGATGGCTATGAGCATTCACTTCTGTATTTGTCAGGCTCTGGCAGAGCCTCTTAGGAGACAGCCACATCAGGCTCCTGTCAGCAAGCTCTTGTTGGCCTCCACAATAGTGTCTAGGTTTGGTGATTGTATATGGGATGGAGCCCCAAGTGGGGCAGTCTCTGGATGGTCATTCCTACAGTCTCTGCTCCAAAAATAATCTTAAGGAAATTGTGAGAGAGTTTTTATTTATATTTTTGTGCATCTGGAACAACTCTTAGGAGTGAATACAGAGCAGGGTTTTATCTTTTGGAAAGCTGTCTTTCCTGTGTTTGTTTTGCACTGTGTGTATTGGCTGTGACAGGCCCACTGGGTTTCTTTCTAGGGGATTTATCAACTTCTTCCACCCTCCACCCTTTTCACCTAAGAAACCTCTTTCTGACCCCAGATATATACATGTATAAAATTGGAATACATGCCAGAACTTTACTGATAATGGTAAGAACATTTATTTTTAAAACAATTCTTTGCTAAAATAATTTAGCTATCTGTTGGTGATATGAGTTATATTTATTAGTGATAAAAGCAAATTTACATACATGGAGTAATGTGTGTGTGTAGTGTGTTCAGGAAGAAGCTGCAGGGACAGGCTGTCCTGTAGGGAGATAAGCTCAGTAGAGTGGCCATGGATTCAGTTTACCTGGGAATTGTGTTTGGCACTTGGTATATTCAGATATCTTTCATTGTTGCCAAATTTTCTATAACCCCACACGCTCAGTTATTTGACCTCTGTGACCTCACATAAGGTTATGAACTGTAGTTTATGAAGCTGTATTCTGAAGAATAAGTGTGTGTGTGCGTGTGTGTGTGTGTGTGTGTGTGTGTATGTGTGTGTGTGTTCGCGTGCACGCACGTGCGTGCTGTCTATCTCTTTGTCTGTCTGTCAGTCCTGGGAAGTGAATAAAACTAGAGAAGAACAATATGAATTTCAATTCTCCTTTCCTCTCATGTGTATTTAGCTGAGCCTATGGGAATGACAATCCTTTCATGTTTTATTCATTTATTTATTTTATGTGTATGATTGATTTGTCTGCATGTCTGTCTGTCTGTCTGGACTTCATGCATGCCTGGTGCTGTCAGAGACCAAAAGAAAGGGATGCAATTACAGATGGTTGTGAGCCTCTATGTGGGTGCTGAGAATTGAACCCAGGTCCTCTGGAAGAGCAGCCAGTGCTCTTAACCACTGAGCCACCTCTCCAGCCCCATAGACAAGATAGTTTTTTGGGGTTTTTTTGTTTGTTTGTTTGTTTTTGGGTTTTGTTTTTTTGTTTTTTGTTTTTTGTTTTTTTTTTTCGAGACAGGGTTTCTCTGTGTAGCCCTGGCTGTCCTGAAACTCACTCTGTAGACCAGGCTGGCCTCGAACTCAGAAATTCACCTGCCTCTGCCTCCCAAGAGCTGGGATTAAAGGCGTGCGCCACCACGTCCTGCAAGATAGCATTTTAATGTTTATACTGTAAGTAACTATGAGTTTTCCCCAAATATCTCTCACGTGTTATTTTGTATCTGCCCTTAGGCTCCCTTTCCTTGTCTCTACAAACCACTCTGTTCAGTAGTTTGATTGGATTATTGTGTTGCCTGAAGTCCCCACAAAGCCTGCATCAGGGTGGCATTAGGATTGTAATGCTCTTTGGTCAGTTAAAGTTCACTCTCTGTGCTGAACTGTCCTTTGCATATGTAAGCTGCTAGTTCTCCTATCGGGTTGGTTGTTAAACCAGTCATTAGCTCACATCTAGCCCTCTAGGCCTGTTGTCCTCATTAGCACAGTGTGGGAGGCGAGAGAATAAACATCTAAATGCTTACCTACTCTGAAAAGAGGCGAGGAGGAAAACTAGCTTTATAAAACCAACTTTTACAATTTTTTTTTTTGTAAAAAATAGCTTAAGGTATGTACCTGTGTGCTACATGCTCGTTTTTATATAGCATTGTTAGTATATATACATTGTGAATTTCTTATATAACTTCTGCTTTATAGACAAATGCTCATATTAAAAAGAAAACTTTGTTTTGATAGAGTTTGACACTCCAGGATGGGCTGGCCTAAAACATACCATGTAGCCCAGGCTGGCCTTGAATCTGAGTCGATCCTCCTGCCTCAGTTTCCCAAGTTCTAGGACGACAGATGCATGCCAACATTTCCCGATAAATTAATTTTATTTTACATTCAACTGTAATATAAATGGGTGGGACTCCAAAGAGCATAATTCTTGTTAATGTGCAGTAATCCTTTGAACATGTTACCATGGAAAAACAGCTAACTGGCCATATCAAAGACTGCTTCTTGTGGTAGTCTTTGCCTTTTCATGTTGTCTCTGAAGAAAAATAAAAATGCTGTTAGTGAAGTTGGCGAAAGTTTAAGAAGGCATTTTTGAACAGTAGGGAAGAGATGTAATATTGAGTAACTCAGGGTTTGGAAGAAGTAGTAATTTTGAGGAAAAAGTTGTAATCATCTATACATCTATATAAAATATAATCAAATAAATTGTAGATGAAGTTGAGTTATATAGTTACCCCCTAGAAATGTAGACTTTAAGCCTTGGTGGTATGTACCTGCAGTCCTAGCTACTTGAAAAGCTGAGGCAGGAGGATCACTGGAGGAGGAGGTTGAGGACACCTAGAGGAACAACATTGCAAGACCCTTCTGTAAAAGTTGGCAGGCAGAGAAGTCAAACCCAGAAGGCATTAGCGCTGCCGGCATGTGGAGCCTGAGAGGTACCTGATCTGGAGGAGACTCTAAGCTGCTGAAGAACTCTAAGGGAAGGAGGCAAATGTAAACTAATGCATTTGTCTGTAGCCGTGGCTCTAAGCGCACCACATCGAGCAGGTCTGCTTCTCGTTGACAATCTGAAAAGCAGAGACCTTTCCCTTCCTTCCAGCCGGAGACTGTGTATTGTCCACATCAGTGTGTGATCTTTATCTAAACCTTTATCCTGTAGGTGCATTGAAAATTACACCGGAGCTCGTTGCGAAGAGGTTTTTCTCCCAAGCTCCAGTATCCAAAGCAAAAGTAACCTGTCGGCAGCTTTCTTGGTGCTGGCGGTCCTCGTCACTCTTACCATCGCGGCGCTCTGCTTCCTGTGCAGGTAACTGAAGCGGAACTGACCCTCAGAAAGAGGGAAGCCATGCGCAAAGCAACGGCCTCTAAGAAACATGCTCTTTGCTTCTAGTGTTTCCGCAGATACTGTTTTATATCTGGCATGATCTCTCTAATACAATTTTGTTATAAACTATTAAGTCGCTTTGAACGCATCTTAAGCAGTTTTACCTCCTTCTTTGGGACCACCTAGCCTTGATACCTCTGAGCTAGGTGGACCCACGCTCTCTACCGTGCCGTGCTTAAGTCACTTGAGGATTTGGGTGAGATGTTTCTTAGTAAGTTTTGAATATGAAAAGCAAAGTGACTCTGCCACATTGCTTTAGAAGCCTAAGGTGCCCGGCGGATGTCTACCTTACCATGCACTGGGCACAACGAACATAGCAGCCATCAAGGTAGAAACATCACCTACATTTATGGACTATTTAAATCTAGAGAGACAGATAAAAAAACAAAAAGTTAAATTGGAGAACCTGGTAACTCCTAAGAGAAACAAAAGGAAAAATTGCATGTTGCAGGGCTGTATATCAAAGAGTACTTTTATTGATTCCTTTCAATTGACCTTCATTTTTTTGGGGAAAAAAAGTTTTTAAAAGGGGGAATTAAGTTTAGTAGTTATTTGTATTAATAACTATTAAATGTGCACTGGTTTCTCTCATGTGACTGTGAAAATGGAGTTGATAGCCATCATAAAGCAAGTTGGCTTGAGAAGTTAATATTCCAAGAATAGGATGTCGATAATATCTCAGAAACCCCGATTAAAATGTGGAGGGACTTTGTTTCTTTAAAAGATGTGTTGCTGCACATTTTATTTCAAAGTATCATTTAGTAGATGTTACCTCATAATTTTTGCATCTGAATGCTTCAGATACAAAGAGTTACAAGCTCATTACACTCGACTGTGTTTCCCAGGTGATCTGCCATTCCCACGCGCCTTGTCTTACTGTGACCCTGCTACTCAGGCAGCACGGGTTAGAGTTCAGCACTGGCCTATGTCCTTCAGTGATAGTGTGCTTGTCTAGCAGGCATGAGGTTCTGGGTTCAAGCCATGGATCGAACTGTGATAAGAAATAGTTTATTTCTTCAGGCAGGCACTGTGATGACTATGATGGTTGTAAATGCTACAGTTAAGAACACAGACTTTAAATGGACTAAAAGCTCCATCTTAGAACCAGGGACTATCTCCTAACAAACCTAAGCAGGGAAAACAAGCCGCTCCAGCTGGGTTCCCAGCCATCAGCAACTGCTGGCCATTTGAGTGAGGCACCCTAGACATCCTGCTCGTTCTAACCTTTAGTTGGCTTGGATTAGCTACTGGTCGCCTGCAATTACACAGAGGATGCCCAGGTTAGAAAAAGGAAAAAAAAAAAAAAAAAAAAAGCTCAGCTGTCAACCAGTAAAATCGTGAGAAAGAAAATGTTAATCTACTGAGTTTAGGGTAGCATATTATGATAGTATTAAATGAGCCATCTTGGTTTGCCCTTCACTGTAAAACATTTTGGAAAAACTGAATGATCCCTCTGTGTTTGTTTTCCAGTAAAATATGCTAAGAGAAAGATCAGCTTAACTAATTCTAATTTCTCATTTATTATTTACATGAATATTGACTTGGACATTGATTTTTATCTTCTTCTATTGATTGGGCTATTCTGTGTAGTAAGTCTTCTAACTTACAACGACTTGAATTTGTTCTTCAGATTTCATGTACTAGAAACAACTGCCCCAAAGCCCTTTATTAATGGTGTTTGAAATGTTGGGCTTTTGAGTGATGATTGGACCATGTGGGCCCTGCAGAATGAATGATGTAACCTTAATAGTTTAATCACTTAAAAACAAAAGCTTTCTTATTCATAGCATATGGTCCTTATGGGTTAGCACACGGATTGGTTGTGTTAAACATAGTTGTGAGAACTCAAGCTACAAAACTGCCATCACAAGTGCTGTTGGTTGCCATGCAAGAGGGAAAAGAGCTCCAGGGTGCCTCACACTCAAAATGACCGTCCTGATGAGACACGGACACTCTGACAGAATTCCTTTCACAGGCCTACTCAGTTACAAAGAGCTATAGTAAGTGCAGCTCGCCCATGTGCTGAGTAGAAAGCCAGAAGCAGGTGTCACATAGTGACCAATGAACTCACAGAAGAATCTAGTGCTCCACTGAGAGGGCTGAGAGGGGCTGAGAGGGGCTGAGAGGGCTGAGAGGGGCTGAGAGGGCTAAGAGGGGCTGAGAGGGGCTGAGAGGGGCTGAGAGGGGCTGAGAGGGGCTGAGAGGGCTGAGAGGGGCTGAGAGGGGCTGAGAGGGCTGAGAGGGGCTGAGAGGGGCTGAGAGGGGCTGAGAGGGCTAAGAGGGGCTGAGGGGGGCTGAGAGGGGCTGAGAGGGGCTGAGAGGGGCTGAGAGGGCTGAGAGGGGCTGAGAGGGGCTGAGAGGGCTGAGAGGGGCTGAGAGGGGCTGAGAGGGGCTGAGAGGGGCTGAGAGGGCTGAGAGGGGCTGAGAGGGGCTGAGAGGGGCTGAGAGGGCTGAGAGGGGCTAAGAGGGGCTGAGAGGGGCTGAGAGGGCTGAGAGGGCTGAGAGGGGCTGAGAGGGCTGAGAGGGCTGAGAGGGGCTGAGAGGGCTGAGAGGGGCTGAGAGGGCTGAGAGGGGCTGAGAGGGCTGAGAGGGCTGAGAGGGGCTAAGAGGGGCTGAGGGGCTGAGAGGGGCTTGCTGGTTTTGTTTTGTTTTGTTTTGCTTTTTTAAATCCATAGAACTTTAATGTTGGTACTTCTGTCTACAGCTGGAGTCCCTTACTAACTGTTGAATTTGTAAAAGAAGTGATATATCCCAAATGTACTGAGTGCCATAGAGTGATAAAGTTTTAATAAAAGAGCAAAATATAGTTGTTCTATAGACCGGAGGCAGAACTCAGAAATATTGCGACCTAAAGCTAAGTGTAGTAGTTCGTCTTTGTAATTCCAGCTCTGGAAAGGTGGTGGCATGAGGAATGTTGTAAGTTTAAGGCCAGCCTGGGTTACATAGTAGATTTAAGGCCAGCCTGATTTATAGAGTGAACGAACCCTGGTGCACGATGAAGAAAATTCTAATCTAAAGTGCCCTATACCATTTTGAATGATAACTTTTGGCCGGGGCATAGTGGCTTACACCTGTAATCCTAACACTGATTGGTTACTGATTGGTTTTTGAGCTTCTTTGTATATTATCCCTGATAATCTAGATTTGGCTGGAGTAACTGTGAGCTTGCAGTGCCTTAGACTCTTTCTCTAAATTTTATGCTGCAAACTGAGAGTAGAATCAGATATTCAAAGTATTTGTTTGTAGGGAGAATCAAACCATGATATAAAATATAAAATAAGTAATATGTATGAAAGATAAATGGGAGCAGAAGCAATGGCTCAGTGGCTAAGAGCACTTGTTTCCTTTACGAAGAAACTGGGTGGCTAACAACTGTCTATAACTCTAGTTTACAGAGGATCTGACCTCTCTTCTGAACTCCTCAGGCACCAGACATGTATGTGGTGCATTTACATACATGTAGGCAAAACATCCATACACAAAAAATAAAATATAAATATAATTCTCTTAAATAAATAAATGATTTGTTTACAAAAGAGCAGATTTTTTGCAAATGCCAATACAAAAGTTGACAAAAATTAAATTATAATTTAAAAAATTCAGTATATCTTAGCTTAATATTTTTAAGTTTAGTTTGTGTTTTTAAATGGATTAGAAATGGCAAGGGGAGGGATGGAGGGAAGGCAGACACAGAAAGAGAAGAGAGAGAGAAGAAAACTATGAACACGGGAGGGGAGATGAAAAATGAAAAAGTACCCCAAACTTAAGAAAAAACAAGAACCATAGAATATTAAGGAATGGCCAAGAAGCACAGCAGACAGTGACTGCGTCTAATTCATGGTGTTTTCTGGAGTTTGGGAAGAAAAGACTTGGGACAGAGGCAGTGTTTGAAGAGGGTGTTAGCCGAGACATTCAGAATGTTAAGTCACCCACAGATTCAGCAGGTGTCAGGCAGGTTAAGGAAGAACACGTGCATAGCACAGCCTTACAGAACTACAGAACAGTGATTTTAAGGAGAAAATCGCTGAAGTAGACAAGACAGCAAGTCTTCCCACACCCAGTGGTGAAGTGTGTTGAACACTCAGGGGCCTGGGGCAGCAGTGACCGTCTGCGGTGTTCTCAGATGTGGTGACCCCAAAACCCCAAGCCTCTGCATGGTGAAGAACACACCTTTTAAGAATGGAGGAGAGATGGAGGTAATTGTGGTTGTATAGACCTTAGAGTTATTTCCCAATAATCCTTCTTCCTAAGGGCCAGAGTGGAATTGACCCTTCGGGACATATGTGAGATGCTAAAAGGAGGACTAGAGAAGTGGTGTGTAATTTCAACAATAAACACATTGTCCTGTATGTGTGTAATATGTGAGATATATGCAGCAGTATGTGACATATGTGGCAGTTTGTGACATACATGTAGCAGTATGTGACATATATGTGGCAATATTGGCATATGTGGCAGTATATGACATGCAGCAGTATGTGACATGTATGTGGCAGTATGTGACATCTATTCAGCAGTATGTGGCATATATGTGGCAGTATGTGGCATATGTGTGGCAGTATGTGACATATACATGTCGCATGCTGCCATATATTCAGCAGTGTGTGGCATATATGTGTCAGTATATGGCATATGTGTGGCAGTATGTGACATATGCAGCAATATGTGACATACATGTGGCAGTATATGCAGCCAAGAATGACTTTGCTATGTATCTTCCATACCTCCACCTCCCAGGTGTCATGATGGAGGTGTGTGCTGCCACGCCTGGCTGAGAGTGGATTCTTAAACTATCTGTAGTCACCCTTTTAATTATATGTCTTGTTTTGCATAAGTTTTCTTCCTATTCGTAAAAGTTAGAGTTTGGAAACCTGAACATTTAGAAAATTGATATAATTTAATTTTAAGATAGCAATTGTCTTATAAAATAACATATCAAAATAGTTTTCAGATCAGACTGAAATGTGCTTGAAATCACATATTTTCTATGTATATGTGTCCATGTATGTGTGCGTGTACATGCACATGTGTGTGCAGGCCAGAGGACAGTACCAGTTGTCATTATCCAAGCACTATCTACCTGGCTTGGCCTGGACTTACCAGGTGTTGTAGACTGTCCGCCCAGTGAGCCCCGGGGGTCTGCCTGTCTCTGCCTTTCCAGTGCTCAATCACCAGGGTATACCACCACACACACTTAATGATGTGGGTTCTGGGGATCCGATCCAGGCTCTCCTCGTGCTTTCGAGCCAGGCAATTTACCAAGTGAGCTCTCTTCTTAGATCCTCTCTTGCATTTTTAATGACAACTTAAGCAGAGATGACAGGTGCCCTAACCTCACGTGCAGAATCAACCTGGCCGTCGTTATTGATCATGAGAGCTAGACAAAGGCTGTGTGCTGTCTACTAACTTTGTACAGTGTTTCTGAGCTAGGAAATATTCTTCTAAGAGTAAAACTAAGCCAGGCATGGAGTGTATGCCTGTGACCCCGGCACTTGGGAGGCGTAGACAGGAAGATTGCCAAGTTCTAGACCAGCCTGGGATTCAACTCCAAAAAAAAAATGAAAGTGAGGGGAGGGACGGCTGGAAAGCTGGCTTAGTGAGTACGTACTTGCTCTACAAGCACGAGGTTGTGAGTTTGAATCCCCAGCACCCACATAAAGTGGGGTGCCACTAGATGTGCTTGAACCCCCAGTGTTTGGGATGGGGGTGGAGAGAGGTGGGAACCAGCTCACCAATCAGCTAGCCCAGAGGAGAAGAAAATGTTTAGTCACGAAAACAAATCGTTCTCCTTGGGTTCTGACCAATTGGTGGTTGAAAGTGCTTCGACCTGAGGCCTTGGACTTTCTGTGACTTAGGAGACGATGTTACCTGAATGATGAGGTTCAAAATGTCCCCCAAGCCCCATGCTAAAACCCTGTCTGAAATTGGCATTTTAGGATTAAGGGCCGGTGTGCTTTTAGAAAATGCTGTTTTGCTATAGCGAGATGATGTTAATTTGTTTTCACTAACATAAATCAATACATTGGGGTTGAAATACTGAAAAAAATAAAGCAACTTTTTACATTTCAATTTTCATTTTCATATCTAGAATAGTTTTTTTAAATTCACACGGTGACAGATTATAGCCTATATAAGGTTACAATCAGATGACCCAAATCTGATGAAGCTTAGGTTCAATATGATTTTTATTGCCATTGAAAGACCCCCCAAACGGGGGGGGGGCCCTCACTCAAGTCCTGGGATGACGTGACGCCCAAGAACTCACGAGAGACCGATTTTTTTTTTTTTTTTTTGAGACAGGGTTTCTCTGTATAGCCCTGGCTGTCCTGGAACTCACTTTGTAGACCAGGCTGGCCTCAAACTCAAAAATCCTCCTGCCTCTGCTTCCCAAGTGCTGGGATTAAAGATGTCTGCCACCACCGCTCAGCTGAGAGACCGAGAGAGAGAGGGAGAGAGAGACAGAGACAGAGACAGAGACAGAGACAGAGACAGAGACAGAGACAGAGACAGAGACAGATCTTGATGCAAACTACAAGAGGTTTATTCAGGAAAGGCCAGCGCACTGGGGGTGACTTATATCCCATGCAGGGCTAGAGGAGTTGACCCCAAGCTCAAGGGTAAGGGGGTAAGGGGTTTATAAAGGCAGAAACCGCAAACACCTGGCATTGGGCTATAGCATTTGGCAAGCATAACGGGTTCAAGGAATGGTTAGAGTATTCTGTACAAACATTTCCTAAAACAACGGGGTAAGTTAAACTTCTACTTTGTGGTTAGTGCATCCTGGAACAATGGGGCAAGTTAAACTTTTACTCCCTGCCATTAGTGAGGTCTATTTTGGACACAAGTCTAGGGGCTTAAATAATTTTGCACTCTCTCTCAGAATCTTTCACCATGAACTAGAGTTGTTCACTAAAGCTATCTCATATTTCATAAATGGGTCCACAGTGATGGGAGTAACCTCTTTACAGAAACTCCCTAAGACTCAGCATCAATGCCATGCTTGTAGGCTCAGCTTAGCGGTATCCAGAGTGGCGCCATCACCTCTGCAGACAGGTTGGCTAAAGTGTATGTGGGGGTGGGGGGTGGGGGGAGATTGTTAAACATTAGGGCAGCTCTACGACATTAGGTAGCTCTGAAGAGAGAATGTACTTCCAAATATTCAAGATTAATTTCCTTTCTGATTCTTCTGACATGTTTTCAAGTTACCCATTTTTCATCTGTATTTCTCTTCTCTTTGATGCCAGGAAGGGCCACCTTCAGAGGGCCAGTTCAGTCCAGTGTGAGATCAGCCTGGTAGAGACAAGCAATACCAGAACCCGTCACAGTGAGTAAAGTCCAAATGGGATGGTTAAGGGCACAGGTGAGATCCTTGCTTTTGTGTGTATGGACTATGTTCACAGCCATTCAAAGAAGGGTGGCCTAAGACTTGCCCCTGGGTTTCGGGCTAGTCATTACTTTTCACAAGAGAATACTTTTTTCTTTTCTGTGTTTGTTTGTTTGTTTGTTTGTTTTTTAAGACAGGATTTCTCTCTGTACCCTGGCTAAACTCACTCTGTAGGCCAGGCTGGCCTTAGAGACCTGCTTGCCTTCACCTCCTGAGTACTGGCATTAAAGGCACGAGGCACCACTGCCCAGCGGATTAATTTTTTTATTAGCAGTGTGACAGAAGTAATACTTTTTTCACAAAATAAATATGTGAAGTTATATGAATTTCAGCACTTGAAGTGATGCACTCAGCTGTAATGTGCTACAGCAGATCTGAGGAACAGTGTTCTAGAACCACTCTGACATGGGCTGTGCTGGGAGCCAGGCAGGGAAATTCCTTAGGGAAAACCGTAGCAAGTCAGCGTTTTCAAGCTTCTTGAGGTTTCGAGCAAAGTAAGACAGCACGCACTGGATTTCCTTTCTCTTACTTGAAAAGAATGAAAAATGAACAAACCACATGAAGCAACAGTTAACCTCTGTTCTCAGTGTGCAGTTGCATCTTTGCATGCACACACATGCATATATGTGCACACATACACGTGCACACACATATATGCATGCACACGTGTGTGCATATGAGTACACAGGTGCACACATACATGTGTGTACATACATGCATACACATGAATGCACACATGGGCACACATGAATGCACACACACATGCACATGTACACACAAACGCACATACACTAAAATGAAATAAATCTTTTTTTAAAATGCTGGGCTTGATAGCAGGGTTCTATAATCCTACTCCGAGAACAGCCAGGGACAGGAAGATCTCTGGGGTTTGCTGGCCTCGTAATCTTACTGAATCAGGCCCAGGCTCAGTAGGAGACTCTATTTCAAAAACTACTAATGATCAAGGAGGGGGGAAAAATGACAGGAATTAGCAATATCAACAACAAGATTAAGTAGCATTTCTAGCAATAATACAGACAGGGCAATAGGAGAAGCTCTGGCATAATTTAGATTAAACAGACAAACCCTTTGAAGAAGAAAAACTACCAAAGAAAGGGCTAACTTGAGGGGCTAGGGCTGCAGCTCTTGTGTGGTATGCCTGCCTAGCAGGCAAGATGCCCTGGTTCTGTCCTCAGCATTACATAAAACCAGACTCAGTTATGCACGCCTATAATACCAGCCCCTGAGAAGAATTACATACAGGAAGATCAGAAGTACAAGAATATCCTCAGCTACAATGAGACCAACCAGGGCTCTAATGAACCCTGTTTCAAAAAAAATAAAATCTGGAGAGTGATATAAAAAGTTAAAAAAAATTAATCATAATTCAAATAGTACTACATTCATTGATTGAATTTGTGTAAAAACTGTTCTTTAATGACAGTCCAGGCCCAAGTACTTGAACTTGTACCAAACTTCTACTGAAGCAACAATCACTCTTGATAAACTCATTAAGAAATACTGAAGAGAGTACAGAATATAAGACAAGATGGTAGTTTAGTGATGTTGCAAGGTAAAATATGTTTCCATATATTAGAAACTGCTAGATATAAAAGCTTTAAAAACAACACTTTTTTTGTAACAGCATCTCAGAGTATACAGGGATGGAGCTAACAAAAGCGGTAGAAGACCTGCGGTGACCTGAGTGAAGATGACCCCAAGAGCTCATGCGCTTGAATATTTGGCCCCAAGGTGGTAGAACTGCCTGGGAAGGATTGATTAGTGGGCGTGGCCTATTGGAGGAAGTGTGTCACTGTGGGCGGGCTTTGAGGTTTTTAAAGATTCATGCGATTCCCAGTGTGTTCTCTGTCTCCTGCTTATGGGACAAGATGTGAGCTCTCAGCTGTGTTCCAGAGAACATGTCTGTAGCTTGCTGATATGCTTCCCTGCCATGCTGGACTCTTAACCCTCTAGAACCATGATAAGCCAACCGAAGCCTGCCTTCTGTACAACACATTGGCCACAGCATCTTATCACACTAGTAGAAACATAACAAATACAGGTCTGCACCAAGAAGTCTGCAGTAGTTCTAAGAAAAGGCAGACCCAACTAATCTCGGGGATTTCTGTGCTGATGATGGCTTTGGAAAGTATATCCGTTCTCCTTACTGTGAATTTTCCTAAAGATGATACATCCCAGTAAACTGCAGCAGGTGCTTTTGTGATAGCTGACAGGGTGACTGGGACACACACTGGGACTATGCAGGGCCTCGGACAGGGAAGCAGTGATTTAACAGCACATTGAAGGGCTCAAACTACCGAGAGCCAGCTTACGGCAAATCTGACCTAGTTTAGACAGCATAGTGCTGGTGTGAGGAGGAAGAGCAAAGGGCTCTAGGCACAGGCTCCCACACAGCAGTGTCACAGGATGCCCTATGCAAGAAGAGAAATTCATTTCTCCCCTAGACACAAATAGCTTACAGTGTCTATGAATGTAAGAACTAAAATATAAAGCTCAAAGGAGAAAGTCTTTATGCCCTCGTTTTAGGCAAAGCGAGAGTAGGGGAAGCACAATTGGTTAAGGACTTGATAGACTGGGCCGTGTGCAAATGATAAATCCCCATGCTTCAAAGGATTCCACTGTAAAAATGAAATGTAAGGCACACAGAGGAGAAAATATTGTCAAAGCATGTATCTAACAGATGGTATAATACACACAAGAACTCATTCAACGGAAACATCTCAACTCAGTAACAGAAAATGAGAGAACTGAAGTGCAACCATTTTACCAAAGAAAATGCACGAATGGTCAGTAAGCACGTGCCAAGCACACGGCATTGTAATGCACTATAGACCGAAAAGCCAAAATACAATGCCAATTAACGCCCCAACTCTGCTGTGATTTCTAAGTCTGGGATATGGGAAAGTGCAGTTCAGTGGTGCTGTGACTAGAGGGCTGGACAGTTTATTAAGACACATTTGTATAGCCCAGCAAGTCCCCTCCTAGTCAGCTACCCAAGTACACAAAAACTTAGGTTTGTATAAAGAACCTGAATGTTCACAACAGCATTCCTCCTGTAACCAAGAAGTGGAAATCGCCCAGAAGTCCATTGCTGTGCCTGTAAAATGGACAGCCATACAGCACAGTCACACTCACTGTCATGTGACTCAGTTGTGCTATGAGGTAGGACTTGCAGAGCCCGCCAGGTGCATTTGCCTTTGTGTTAAGAGTGGCTTCCTACGGTTCAGGGTCTGAACGGGCAGTGGCTGCAGAGAGCCCTGAAAAGTATTTCCAGGGTAAGGGACCGGTTTAAAACTGGCTCATGGTTACAACTTGGAGATTGTTGACTTTAAGCCAGTGAACTGTATATGAAGCTGAATGTTGTAAGTTGTGGGTTATATCTTGCCAAAAGTCTGATTTTTAACTAACCGTGCCAGGGCTGGGTGTGTGTGCATTGAAAGAGGAAGCTGCACACTAGCATCGGGCACAGATGCCCTCCAAGGGGATGAGAGACGACACATATGACCCACAGTTACAGGACTCTAAGGAAGACAGGAGGAGTACCCTACAATGGACTCGGCAATGATTCTTGGCTATAAATAGCACCAATGAAGTCAACTAAGACATATCTACATATTGCATCTCATTAAAATGAAAAGTTACAACTGTCTACGGAAAGGCAGTCAGTCCACAAAACAGGAGAAAAGGCCTTTCAATCCACACAGCACTAGGATTTAATTTAGAGAATTTATTTCATGTGTCCATATGTATGTATAAAAAGAAACAGGAGCTGTCTTTGAAGAGTGTGTGACTCCCCTGGGAAAATGTAAAGAAACATCTATTTAGCTCAAGCAAGAGCAGACCTGAGAGAGAGTCTAGCAGTTTCAGCTGGACAGGACAGATAAGTGCAGTAGGCTTTCTTACAGGGTGTAGGTGACTCGCAGCACACCAAGAATCAAGGCCTGCCCACGGAGCCCCTGCTCTGGATGGTTCTCAGTTGGCAGCAGAATCGGTACAAACCTGGGCTCAGAGTGCCACCTAGTGTTAAGTCAGGAGAGGTGACGGCAGGTTCAGGCAACAAGGCACAGACAAGTCAGACTCTGCAAAGATGCTTACAGAACCCTTCCGGATGCTTGCTGCTCTCAGTAATACTGAGCACCTCTGCAAAGGATAGCCCTTTTCTGCTGCAGTCCAGCACACAGAACCTTGAAATGGTGTCTTACCGCAAGATGGGGCTACTCTGCCGGGACTTGGGACTCATCCCACTATAGGAGGCAGTAAAGAGGGGGCAGGGGCAATCAGTCAAAGGTAATAAGGGACAAGTGTGAGCAACATGTGTGAGACACGTGATCATCATGATAACTATTGTTTTAATAACAACTTAAAATTAATAACAAGAAATACTCCTGAATAAATAAATCATAAAAAATAGAAACAACCCAATTCAAAACTTGGCAGAGGATTTCCACAGACATTTCTCCACGAGCTTGTGAAATGTTCAGCATCCCTGGCCACAGGGGACATAAAAAAGGGAGTGTGGACTCCTCACTCATTGGGATGGTGACCGCTAAAGACCATGTGTTGACAAGGATGTACAGAAATTGGAACCCATGTGTATTGCTGGTAAGAATATAAGATGTTAGAGTCACCCAGATACACAGTGTGACATGTCTTAAACCAAACCATAGAGTTGCCACTTTATCTAACAGTTGACTAGTGTGAGGTGACACACATGAGCAAGTATCTGTACACCCTCATTCTTAGAAGCTGCATTCATAGTAGTCAGAGATGGAAAACAACCCAGATGTCCACTGGTATATGAATGGATAAAATAAGTGGATGCATATGATGGAACATTACTTAACCTTAAAAGGGAATACAAATCTGATACTATAATATGAAGACTCTATATATGAAGAATACTATACTCTGAAGATATTATGCTAAGTGAAAAAAGCCAGACTCACAATGAGTGCTGTGTAACTCCACTAAAGTGAGACCCTAGAGCACCCAAATGCACAGGGACAGAAAATGTAACTGTGGTTGTACCAGGGACCATGGAGAGAGTTGTTCTTTAATATATAGAAGTTTAGTTTGGAATAATGAAAAGTTTCTAGAGATGATGGTGGCTCCTTTTATGTGACTGTGACTTTTGGTATCACTAAACTTGACAGTGGCTAAAATGGTAACTTCTGTTACACATTTCACAACAAAGTCAACCAGAGTGGAAGATGTTATCAGATGATGCATTGAGCTTCCATGTGCTCAAAATGACCACAGTCTCACGATGCTGAGGGGACGTGCCCCTTACTGCTTCGTGGCAGCTCTAACTAATGGTTTGAGTTGCCCTCGGCTTACTCTGTAGCAATGATATCTGCAGTCACACTCCTTGATAAAATGCTTGATGGTGAACCAACCAGTCAAAGTCCTCCAAGAAAACTGCAGGGTTTGGTGAACACAAACGGGGCCCAATCGAAGGGGTGTGTGTAGAAGCAGCACTCTGGCATGAGTCCTGACCCTGCGGGCATCTCTCTCTCGCGCCTCTCTCTGGATATGGTCTATCAGAGTAGTTGATGGATCAGTAAAACTCAGTATCTAAAGCATGTTTAGCCCTTCCCTATGTGCAAAGACACATTTGTTTGTTTGGTTTTGGTTTTTGGTTTTTTGAGACAGGGTTTCTCTGTATAGCCCTGGCTGTCCTGGAACTCACTTTGTAGACCTCGAACTCAGAAATCTGCCTGCCTCTGCCTCCCGAGTGCTGGAATTAAAGGCGTGCGCCACCACGCCTGGCTGCAAAGACATATTTGTAAAAAGAAAAAGAAGAGGCTGGGAAGATGGCTCTGTGGTTAAAAGCACACACTATTCAGTGCCCAGCACCTGTGCTGAGCAGTTCACAACCACGTGTTAACTCCAGCTCCAGGGGGTCCTATGCCTCTGACTTCATGTATACATAACTTGCCCCATGCCATATTTTAAAAAATATTATAAAGAATAGGAAGCAATTTTTGCAGCTTTTCCATCATACCCTACACTGGGGAGAATCTTAAATTCAAATTTTGTCTTTATATATTAGTTAGGATTTTGTTTATTTCTGAGATTAAGTTGTACTCTATAGCTTAGGATGCCCTGGAACTAACTGTATACCCCAAGTTTGCCTAAAACTTCAAGTGCTGGTACTACAGGAGTAACCCACCATGCTGGGAAGAAATGAGCATTTTTTTGATGGAAGAAAAGTACTATGAGACCATAACAACAACCAAAAGCTGGGATAGGGTGAGTATCAGCTTACAAAATTAGCATATATGACCAGGCATTTTCTAAGGCCAAACGTTAGTATCTAAGGTGGGAACACAGAGAAGGAAATGAGATCTATGTGGCAAGCCTGGTACAGACATGAGGAGATGCTCAATAGCCTCAGCTCAGACCTGTGCTGTAAACTGATAAAGGTCAGAGAACGTAGTGGTGAGTGATAGGCACCACCTGGCGGTGGTGCCATTGATTGAGTCCATCAGCAACCAGAGCAGGCGTCTTCACATCCTTATAGTTTGGGAATGCAGAGTTCTAGGTAAGCTTCCTCACTTGCTGTATTAGTAAACCCATAACTTAGCCAGGCAGTAGTGGCGCACGCCTTTAATCCCAGCACTTGGGAGGCAGAGGCAAGTGGATTTCTGAGTTCGAGGCCAGCCTGGTCTACAGAGTGAGTTCCAGGACAGCCAGAGTTATACAGAGAAACCCTGTCTCGAAAAACCAAAAAAAAAAAAAAAGAAAAAAAGAAAAAAAAGAAAACCCACAACTTGTGAGAGCCTTCTGGGGTCAGTGGCAGTTCCTACACACAGGAAAATTGAGGGTCAGAGGTAAAGATTCTTTATCTAAGTAGAGCAAGAATTTAAACCCAGATGTGCCTGGATTCCAACGCTTACTTTTTCTTCCTTTTTTTTTTTTTAAGATTTATTTATTATTATACATAAGTACACTGTAGCTGTCTTCAGACGCTCCAGAAGAGGGCATCAGATCTCATTACAGGTGGTTGTGAGTCACCATGTGGTTGCTAGGATTTGAACTCAAGACCTTTGGAAGAGCAGTCAGTGCTCTTACCCGCTGAGCCATCTCTCCAGCCCATCCTTCCTTTTTTAAGAGTAGGGGTGTGCAGAGGTCACAGGACAGTATTAAGTCAGTTCTGTTCCTGGCAGTACTGGGGTCTGAGGACTGAACTAGTTATTAGCCTTGCATTGCTGGGCTGTGTGGCTGGCCTCCAATGTTCCCTACAGAAAGACCATTAGGCTTGTTAAAACTTTAGGCAGCAGAAAAAGGGCAGGCAGGCAGAGGTGGGCGCTTGAGAGACTGGAATGGGGATGCTGGCAGTCTGTGCACAGGTACTGTGGGACAGCTGCTGCAGGTATGGATGTCTGAGGTACGATCACCCCAAGTCTCCTGCCACAAGTGGAAGTTGTGGGTTTATATGTGTAGATAAGAGGGCAGGTAGGTGTGTGTGTGTAGAAAACCAAGTGTTCCAAGCCTCATATCTTACTCTCCACAGGCCACAGAGAACACTGAAGACATACATCCCCAGTGAAGGGCATTATTACCCACAAAGGCAGATTGTGGACCATACGACAAGAGAAGGTAATGCTTTCATTCTCCTTGGCGTAGACACAGGTTTGGTAAATGGTCCCAGTCAAGGCAGCCTGTAGAGGAGAGAAGCTGCAGCTCACAGGGCAAGGCTACACAGGGAGATTTACTGGTTTAAAGTACTTTGAAGAACATAGCTCAGGGCAGTGAAGCTCATTCACCCTGGGTATGGCCATCGGCTCTATCACTGCTCAGAACGTTTTCATCATCCCACACTGAACCTTTGTACTTCTTCAGGTTCCCGTTTGTAGCACCCCTACACCAAAACAAGACAAAACACACAACAGAAAATACTTGGAGACATACACGCCTTGTCCTCTGTCACGGGCTAATTTCATTCAACGGTTTTGAAGCGCATCCACACTTAGCCAAAAATCCATTCTTCTAATAACAGCTCAATATTCAGTATGGGTATATTATATTCTGTATACCATGCAAATATATTTGGATGATTTCCAATTTGACTGCTGTAAACAGCAATGTTACCACCACAACTCCAGCTTTTATTTTTAAATATTACATTTCAAGTAGAATTTCTGGATTGAATTGTAATTTTTGCTTAATTTGACAAAGATCATACTGTTTTTTGTAACCAATGCACCATTTTACAGTTTTACCAGCCGTACAGGGCCCAATACTTGTGTGCATCTGTGTTGCTGTGTAGAAGATGGTAGACAGGGGTGGGGGTAATAACCCACCATCCTAATGGGCTGATGTGACATCTCATTGAGGCTTAACATGCACTTCCCTTGCATCAGTGAAGTTGACCACATTGCCGTACCGTTTGTTAGTCATTCATGTATCTTCTTCAGAAAGCAGCAATTTCTAAGCCTTGTTGGTAGATCTAAGCCTTGCTTGAGATGACAGCTCAGTATGTGACCATACCTTCACTACTGTGCTCAGTTTTTTTTTAATGTGATTATTTTTTGCAGCTTCATTAAGTATCAGCAGTTGGCATTTCTAGGCATTTATTTGTGACAAACCAGCAATTATTTTTTTAATACCTGTATTTGATTTTATTTATAAATTATCTATTGTCCTATTAGTACAAACCTCTGAACAATACAGAAATGTTACCTTGTAAGAATATCCTGCAACAAAGACCTGGAACAAGTCCATGTTAACTTCTGCCTGTAACACAAACTAGAAGCAGGCAGCCTGGGTCCACTGTGAGGGGCCAACAACACAAGTATAAAGAGACCCAGGATCCCTCTGTGATCCTCACCACAATGGAGTACTGACATCTCTGCAGTGTCCGAGGTGACCTGCCCATATTCCAAGCAATAAGAAGAACAGAGCAAACAAAGGTCACGCCATAGTTAGGAACAAGACACAGTAGTATTAAGAAACACAGGCATGAGTAAAGTGTGCAGTGTAAACGTGGATGCTGAGGGGGACTGCTGCTTACACACCTCTCCCTCAGTCTGGGTTACTGTTAAGAGCCGGTTACATCCTTCATCCTCTTATCAACAGCAATAATTACAACACCAGTTGAGTAGGAAGTATGTTTTATTGGTGTACAAACAAAATATGGTGATGATTTTCAGAACTGTGTGATACAGGCTGTTCCCTTGCAGTCTCTTTACTATGAAGAGGAAAAAGCTAACTCACAAAAAGAACAACTTTATACAGTAACAAAACAGATTGTTCTTCATCAGAAAAGTAAAAAGCCAATATTTGTTACAGCTTCTGCAAAACTTCTCAAGCCATTTCTTTAATTTTCTCCTTTCTTTTTGGGGGGGTGGGGGCGGGGAAGGTTTGAGACAGGGTTTCTCTGTATAGCCCTGGCTGTCTTGGAACTCACTCTGTAGACCAGGCTGGCTTCGAACTCAGAAATCCACCTGCCTCTGCCTCCC
Organism: Mus caroli; assembly: GCF_978045245.1. Lineage (NCBI taxonomy): Eukaryota > Metazoa > Chordata > Mammalia > Rodentia > Muridae > Mus > Mus caroli. The sequence goes on along the minus strand of NW_028227266.1, from coordinate 53,297,411 downwards.
AAGTGCTGGGGTTAAAGGCGTGCGCCACCACACCCGGCAATTTTCTCCTTTCTTAAGTCATGATTCTGCTACAAGTTCATCAACCACTATTTAAGCCTCCACCTTCCTGGTGGCCCTCAACCTCGCAGGGTGCTTACACAGTGGCTACAGAATCTGGGGCAGTTCAGCCCCGGCAGCTTTGCTTGCACCTAACCACAGCCTCACTTCTTGACTTGCGTGCTTACAATGTTAACGCTGTCCTTCATCTATGTATTAAAAAATCATCCCAAAGTGATCTCAGAGCGTCACCCAAAGCTACAAAACACACATAGCTAGTTTTGCTTAAAATATTTGTATCCCGAGTTTCCATTTTTCTAAAAAAGAGAAACCCCCAAAGTTACATGGTGTGAAAGCGAGGCGGCTCATTTAGAGGTTCCCAGGTGAACAAGAGCCATGATGGTTGTGTAGCTATGGAACAGGTCCTCTTCCTTTACCTCATTACATCTCCTCAGTATAAAGTTCCCAGTGACTATCCGGTCGCAGCCAATCTCCCCATTTCCAAAGAAGCCAAATAAGGGGACATTGGGAAAGAACTTTCTAAATGCATCAGCTTCAACATTCCCCTTGGCTCTGTAGTACTGAAAGCCTCGGCCAACACATGCAAACATGAAGCCAATGGTGTTCTGTTCAGGGATGTTGGCTGCTTTGAGGCGCTGCATAGCAGCCTCGACGGTCTTGGCATCGTTTACATCCTCAGTGAGAAGAACTGTGGCACTCTGGATTCGTTGCCCACTAAATGACAGTCCAACCACACCTGTGGCATCAATATCCAGAGGGTTCCTGGAAATAGGAACAGAAAACCATCAACACCTCCTGACTAAGGGGAAAAGATCTGCTGCCTTTGGCAACCTAAGCTTTGGTCTGAGGTTTATCCCTCTCAGACAAGGATTAAAATAAACTGTTATTAAAAAACAGGGCAGATCAAAAAAGGCAAGCAGCTGCCCTTTTCAGCCACAAATACACTATACAAAAGCTCCTCCTGGATTAGTAGTTCCCAGTAACTCGCTATCTGACCATTCTAAACGGAACCTAGTAGGTAGGTGCACATAGACATGGCTTTGCAGTGGAGGTGCTGGCAAGTACTCTGTCACTGACTGACGTCCCACCCCTCCATACCTAGGCAAAGCATGCACCTTCCTCCACTTCAGCCTATCCACTGTTAAATTATGAAAAAGATATAATCATGGAGGGTAATTTCAACTCTGCAGGTTTCAGCTTTCCTGCCTGGTTTATTGCACTGAGCCTGAAATTTGACTCATTTGAATTTTAAAGCTTCACAACTTGAGGTAGGGATAGCTGCAGAGGTGGCTAAGGTTAAGAGCAGCTCCTGCCCTTACAGAAGCTCCCAGTTTGGTTCTGAGCCACCTACATCAGGCGATTGATTCATAAACCACTGTGACTCCAGAGACTATTAACATCTCTGGTCTCTGAGGGCACCTCTGTGCTCAGCCTACACAGACAGCATTTGAATGGAGCGCTCAGGAGTCCTTTCTCTTTTCACCTGTGTGGCCCAAGGATTGAACTCAGGTTGTCAGTTCTTGTGACAAGTGCTGCATCAGCCCTGTTAAGGCTTTTTTTAATGAATGGGACTTTTATCCTTACCAAAAAAAAAATGCATTGTCAGTAAGTTATAAAACTTAAACTGACTACTCACTGGGAAGAAACATACACCTTAAGTCCCTATGACATTTATCAACAACCGACTCTATAGAATGGGCAAAGTTCTCTGGGGTAACAAGAAACAAAGCTATCAAGCATCACTGGGGCATATACATACACGCAAAATAAAATCTGGTATACATTTCCCAAAAATGAAGACCAAGGAATACTAGTAATATACCCATAAGCTGCTGCTCTCTGGGGGGAAAAGGTTAGAGATGCCACAGAGAGATCCTGCCTCCAATTGGCAAGTGGTTAGAGCCTGACAAGTTTTTCCATGAAGACCTGGCCCATGTAACAACTTTATAGTCTAACCAGGATAATTTGTGAACCACAGAGACGCCTTTAAGAGGCTGAAGTTTGCTTTAGACATAAGAACTCAATCTTCAAGTAATTGCTTAGAAAGATGAGCTTGCAGGGTCCAACTGTGGGACTTCTGCTCATTTGCTGCTGACCTCCTTGCAATCGCCCCTCCTGTGTGTACTCAGCATACACACAGACCTCAGCACCAGGCTAGTCTCAGCTCATTTAAGACGACTTCCACACAAGGGCCATGGAACATTGTTTACAACAAAGGTGCCTCAACCTCACCTTAGAATTCCCCTTTCCCTTAAAAACTCAGTCTTCCTTATTTGTTTCTATGAAGCCTCTACTGCCCAGTTACACTCAACTCTACTGACATAAAAGCCATGTGTATTAATTTATTTTAGCCTTACTCAAATGATTTCTTCATTTGCAGGAGCAACACCACAAGGACCAGAGCTCTAAAATACATCAACGGGTAATGCTAAAAGAGCCTGATTCTGACATTCTTAAAAAACAATAAATCCAAGTTCAGTTCACTGGCCTGGAAGTCAGCAGTGTAGATAAGGCTGGCCCTGAATTCAAGAGACTCACCTGTTTTTGCCTACTCAGAGTTACTGGAATTAAAGGCATAACAACACTATACTCTGCTTGATTCCTCTAACTTCTTTTTTAAAAACCTAAAAGTATTGAGGACCTGAAATCAAATATTTCTATTTACCACGGGGGAAGAGCAAAGTACTCAGGCTTACTTCTCACAAGTCAGTGAAGACAAGTTGTCCACCTGGCCTCCAGCCAAGATGATATTCATATTGCTGAAAGTGCTGACTACCCGATGCAGGTAATTACTGGCTCCCACCTTACAGCAGTTATAGCCAAAGACAAGGACCACACGAAGTTCAGGGTTGTCCAGAAGACCTGCAGAGAAGTGAGGGACAGAGACAGCTTTAAACAGCATGAACTGTTGCTCCTGCTGACTGGCACTCCCAGTGTGTTCTGCAGTGCTGAAGTGCTCAGTTCTCCGATTCTTAGAGCCTGAGATTACTCACTCAAGCCTTAGTTATGATTTTTCCATTAATAAAACCTATGGCTATTTGAATGTAATATGCCTCACATAAGCAAGGACATTTTGCAGAGTGCTACACAGACATGTTGAAGTGAATAACAGCGGTGCCAGCTCCACATCTTCGTTCCTCGCACACCAGTGACTTCGAGCTTATCTTCTCAGATGTGATCTGAAAGCAGCTTGCATCACTGGCAGGCAGCAGAGCTCAAGAGAGCCAGTGGCCATCTCTTCCCAGAGCTTCCACTGAGCTTCTGGTACGTTGTTTGCATTCATTGATACTAGTCAGTATTTAACAGGATGATCCCACACGACTTCCAAAGCAGCAAGGCCACTAAGCCAGAGTGAAGCAGGCCACATGGGAAGGAGGAGGCGCCCTGCAGAACCAGTGCTGGGAGACTCTGCCAACTAAGGATCAAGAGTCCACCACATCAACACCGAACTCCACGCATGCCAGAGACCTCCAGTTTTTAATTACTCAATGTTACCCTGCCCTGCACCCCAGCAGCCATCCCAAGAGTTCAGCTAAACTTTAATGGCAGAGCACCTGTAGAGACGACATGTGGCCCTCCTCTGCAGAGCCCACTTTCTGAGTGTCTCTCAACCCTATGCTGAAACTGGTATTGAAAACCTCCTTTTAATAAACTCCGACCCTACTTTGCACTAGCTCATCCTGGAATTACTCTCTGTGCTGAAATCTAGGTTAGCTTTACCTGAAAGTCACAGTGTGGAGCAGTGTCTCCCCCCAATGCTTCTGACAAGATAATTCTAACAGATAATCCTTCAGACTCTGCTCCGCAGGTAGGCACAGTGCAAACAACAGTGCCTCCTAGCACCCTACATCTCAAGCCAGCTCTGAAGGGTCCACCTTCTTACAGACAAGCCTGGCACATTGAGAAAAGAACCTTTTGTTTTGTAGAACCAATTTTCTGAGAAGGAAAAAGCCTGTGGGAGAAAGAGTCAAGTCTATTTTAGAAACAAGATTGTTACTTCCAGGGAAATGACTACTTTGGGGCAATGACATGGCTATTCAAAAGAAGTCAGTGTGAAGAGACACTGAGACACAAACCCAATATGAGCCTTAGGTCTCCACACCTGCACCTGCCTGAGTAGTCTCCAAGCCTTGAGCCCCTGCCTGTTTTTGTTTTGTTTTGTTTTTTGTTTGTTTTTCTATTTTAAACAGTTAAACTACAGGAGCAGGATGCCTGTACCTGTGCAACCCTCTTCCACACTGAGGCCTATGTGCAGGGCTCCCAGCTTCAGCTCTTCCTCTCCTGTTTACACTGCTGGGGACAGCAGAGAAGCCATTCTCAACAGTATCCTTCCTCTGATGCATAAACCCAATCCTTCCTTTGTTGTTACACCATTTTCCTATAGCTAGTCTTTTAGTTGGGACAAAGCTTCTTAACTTTTCCAAACCCATTTCCTTGTCTGTAAAGCAAAACTAGCTGCCCAGACTAGGTACAGGGCCCAAGAGGTGACTTACATATAAACAATGTGAAAGCAGAACACTAAAGGGATTAGAGAAGACTGGGAAGTGACAGTCTGAGGGCCGCTGTGTAACAGAGGCATATGTCTTCAGGCTAGCCCAGCTACACATAGATGTGGAGTTTGCACTAAGAAACTTTTATGAGCAGTGGTACTTTAAGCCCAAACATGCCCTCTGCAGGTGTAGATGATAAAGAGCCTTCACACTGCCTTGCGCCTTGCTGATTCCTGACCTACTGCAATCATGCTTGCTTCCTCAAACTCTGGTGTAATCTCAACTGTATACCAACTTCATGACTATCTCTACTTTTTCTTCTAAAAAGTTTTATAATAAATAGTTACTAGAAATTTTTAAGAGCTTAAGTTTTTCAGCTTTAAATAACAAAATTAAGACAAAATTATCAATAAGAGTTTACTGAAGATCAAGAACTCTTGAAATTCAATTACAATTGAATGCATGCATGCTTGGACCTTACCTCACAAGTGTCTATAATTCTAGTTCCAGGGAATCTGATGTCCTTTTCTGCTCTCCATGGGCAGCAGACACACATATGCTATATACACTTACATACATGCAAACAAAACACTCATACAAGCTTATTGGCAGAATACTTAGAAAAATGTTCATCTCTAGTCATCTAGGACTTCATGGCAAATAAAATAACTAGAAACCAATTCTACCCCTCATCCACAGCCTTGTCAACAGCAGCCTAGCTGGCCAGAACTAAAACAGAGCAAGGTAATCAACAAAATGAGCAAGTAATAGTAATTAACAATGTCAGTGTATGGCATGCATTTTTAAACCCAGCACTCAGGGCGCAGAGGCAGGAAGATCTTTGAGTGAGTTTAAGGAGAGCCAGAACTACATAGTAAGATCCTGTCTCAAACCAAACAAATCAACCCGTAAATAACAGTAACTTACCTACTTCAGTAAGCTGGTGTCTTTCCAGTGTTAAATTCTTGGAGTCCTTAATAAAATGAAAGGGCTGAATTTTTATTCCTTCAATTTGAGGGAATAATAAAGCAAAACCAGATTCTCCAATTTCTATTTCCTGAGGTCGATTGCTACCTGATCCCATTGGAGTCACTAGGGAGAAAGAGAGAGTTCCATGAGGCCATCTCATAGAAACCCCACTTAGTAAGAGTCATCATCAGCCCATCATAGCCCCCCCCCCCCCAAACGCAGGGCAGGCCGTCAGACAGCTTCTCCTAGAGAGATAGCTCGCTGGCAACATTAGGGCGGCAATGCCTGCAGCACACTTTCAAGTGTGTTCAGAAAGGAATCTTTACGAACTGAGCAGCCGCGGAGTCCAGATGAAGGAAGTTCATCACAAGTGCTCTTCTTCAGAGACCCTCGTTTCAGTTCCAAGTCTAACTCTGGTCCCAGGAGATCCGCTACCCTCTTCTGGTGTCCATGAGCACGAGGCATGCATGGAGTGCACAGAGATGCATGCAGGCAAAAGGCCATAAATCTTTTTAAGTGTTAAGTTTCTATAAAAACTCAAACCAGGTTGTGGTGCGGGATATTCAAACCAGGTTGTGGTGCGGGATATTCAAAGGAAAAAGTCAGAAGACAAATCCCATATGATGTACTGTGAGCTTGAAACATGGAAGAAAATGCAAGTTTATGATAGGCTTGTGGTGGTGGTGTCTTGGTGGTTAACCTGACAGATTGACTCTGGCACTCTGTGAGGGACCTAGGTTAGGTTGGGATAAGACAGACATTGCACTTGGGCAGCACCACCCCAGAGCCTGGAGTCCTACAGCCAAGCTGGAGCAGTCACACTGGGCTCCCTCAGTAAGGAGAGTGTGACCAGCTCTCTCAAGCCTCTCACACGACTCTCTACAAGGATGCACCCTTGAACTGTGAACTAAGCAAGTGCCCCACCCGACAGCATTTGCCAAGTATTCTGGTGCAACAGCAAATGAGCTACTCTGCTACAAAGCCTAGGAGGGAAACCTAAACAGTGTCTAACTGTGTGAGAAGATGCAGGATGGTCCAAATTAAAACTACAGCAGAGTAAGCCAGCCACATCACAAGTCACCATACAAGTTCCCAGTAAGCACACAAAAGGTATTCAGCGCAGCTGGTCATTAGAGATTCCAAGGAAACACTCAAAGGACTATCTACCTTCACACCTACTAGCCAGGCTGTTGCCACAAGCTGTGATCCCAGTAGCAAGGATTCGAAGCAACTGCAACCCTCAGACTCTGCTCACTGAGTACACTGTGGCAGAAATTTGGAAAACTAGCAGCTTCTTTTTGAGTTAAATATACATCAGTGCTAAAAACGAGCAAGTTCACTTCTTAAGTTTCAGAGAAACTTACACAAAAGCAACATTGTCATTCACGATACCTAGGACCAGAAACCCAGTTCATGAAAGCAGAATAGGAGATTAGTCTTGTCCCTTATATCACAGAAAATGCTTCAAATGGAGGGCTGGAGACATGGCTCAGTTTGGTAAAGTGTGTGCTGTATAGGCATGAAGACCAGAGTCTGGAAGTCTCCCCACACTTAACCCCAAACAAGCAAGGGTCTAGAGGAAGCAGAAAAAAGAAACCTAGCTAGAACAGTGAGCCCAAGTTCAGCGAAAGGCTGATAAGAACTGAAGAAGATACCTGATAACCTCTGATCTCACGCATGCACTTAGACAGACAGACAGACAGACAGACGGACAGACAGACACCCACACACTCTCTCTCTCATGGGCACCCACATACACATTTTAAAAGAATTACTGGTAATTGTAACATAAATGAATCTCAAAACCACATTTATTTATGTTGAGTGAAAGAGCTAAAAGATAAAATGGGCAACCATTCTGGAACTGACAGGCGAGACTAAGCGCATAAGTCAGAAGAGGAGTTCTGGGAGGTTGTCAGGAAAGAATAAACAAACTACTAAGGTTCAAAGATGGAGTAACGCCATGACCAAAGCAACTTTTATAAAAGGAAGCATTTAACTGGGGGCTTGTTTATAGTTTCAGAGGCTTAGTCCATCATCATGGCTGGGAGCACAGAGGCAGACAGGCACGGTGCTGGAGGAGTAACTGTGAACTACACCCAGACCCACCAGCAGCGAGGGAGACTGGGCTAGGCATGGGCTTTTGAAACCTAAAAGCCCATCCTCAAGGACAAACTTCCTCCAACAAGGCCACGCCTTGTAATCCTTTCAAACAGTTCTTCTCCCTGGAGACCAGGCATTCCAAGAGGCTATAGGGCCTTCCTTATTTAAATCAACACAACCAGCAAGGAGGAATGGAAAGCTCCCTGCAAATAGCAGAGGCCACACCCTGGTTGGAGCAGAGGGAATGGGATTTGATATTTAGCCCCTAACATAAGATCATGAGGACTTAAAGCAACACAAAAATCAAAGCTGCTTCAGGACAGGGCAGCAACAAAGAGAAAGCTGAAACTGGCACCCACTCACAGGGGACACAGGCCTGCCACTGGAGGCTGGCCCTTTCTTTCCTGCCCCTATTCCTGAAACAGAAAACTTAAAAAGGAGGAACTTGACTGTGTCTAGGAAAACCACAGAGGATGTAAGGATGGACTAAGATGTGAGGAATGAGGAATCATCCAACAGTAACCAGTAATGATGGAAAGGCTTCTAGCCACTTACTGCCACTTCAGACTCTGGAAGAAAGCACTGCACAGCCACTGCTTTATTAGTGTGTGAGCAGCTACAACAGCCCCTATTCATCTGCAAACACCTGGAGCCCTTTGTGTCACTGCACAAGACTAGGACATGCAAACAAAATGTTTCAGGACACTTGTGTGGGGACCCAGGGGTGGCAAGGGTCTTCAGACTTGTGCAGCAGGCACTTCACCAAGCTCTGTTTAGAGCTCCAGAAAATAGCAATAGCTAACTAACATCTAACAATAACTAACTAACTAGCAATAGCTAACTAACAATAACTAACTAACTAGCAATAGCTAACTAACATCTAACAATAACTAACTAGCAATAGCTAACTAACAATAACTAACTAGCAATAGCTAACTAACATCTAACAATAACTAACTAGCAATAGCTAACTAACAATAACTAACTAGCAATAGCTAACTAACATCTTCTCTCTGCATGGTCTGTTCTAAATGCCGTAGAAGTGTTACGTCACTACATCTTCATAGTCCTCCAAAGACACAATTCACTGATGAAGAAACTGAAGCTGTCCAAAGTAACACAGGCGCACTAAGTGGTACAAACAGCTGGAATCCTAATCCGCATCCCTTAACCACTGCACCATGGCTACATCAACAGGAAACAATACAAACACTAACAGCAGACATGTGCCACGCTGGCAACATGCAGAGGAACAAGCCTTGAGATAAGGCCCACAAACCTGCCACACTCAGTCGCTCCTACCTGCAAGAAACAAGAGTGGGAGAGCTGAGCAGACTGGACTGGCTGCAGGTCTTTTCTAATCTGGGGTAGGTAGAATGAGATCCTTCCACCCTGTGATTGGCTGAGAGAAGACAGAGATTACACTTTGCTCTTAGGCTGCCTTGAGATCTGAACTATGAACCTCATCCACTTGAGAGAGATTTTAAGTACAAGGTACCACCACTGCAAGGATGACTAAGGCTATTGTTTCAGATGATCAGAAATGCAAAGGTACTTCTCAGCTATAAATACTTCACCAGTCTTTGGGACCCTACATCAAACCAAGGCAAGAAATGAACTGTTAAGTTTCTCTCACCTACAATTCCCGGAGTCACAATCCCAAGGACTTGGCACTGCTTGGGGAAAAGCTTCTCCAGGGCACATGCTGTCTCCATAGTAGTTCTCTTCCTCGCTGTAACAAAACAGTTGAACAACTGTTAAATACTATGCAGCTTCTATGTCAAATTTGACAATGTTAAAAAACCCAAAACTATATTTAACAATAAAACAGGCTATGAGGCTGGGGATGTAGGTCAGTTGGTAGAATGCATACCAGAAGCCTAGGTTCAGTCATCAGCACAGCACTGCATAAACCCTGAGCAGGTGCATGCTGCAATCCTAGCTCTGTAAGGTGGAAGCAGGATGGTCAGGAGTTCAGGGTCATCCTTGGCTACATAGCGAGTGAGTTTTGATGCCAGCCTGGGCTACATGTGACCTTGTCTCAAAGAGAACAAATACTGGATGGAGGGACGGGTAAGAGTTTTCTCCATTTTGATGCCTCCTTTTTTCAAACTCTAGCTCTAACCTTCGCCACCACCACTTTTGCCCGAGCGGCATAAGATCTGGCTTAGCACTGAGTTTAAGAGGCGCTATTTCCTGGACCTCTGCATCCACCTGATTTCACAGCGTGACTACTACTTGATTCCCGTCATTTAGATTCAAGTCAGACAAGGTCCAAATCAAAGTCTGGGCTGCAGGGTCCATCTTGGATTCTTGGTTCGTATTTCCCCTTAGCAGGCCAAGAGTGCAAGTGTCTGTAAATAGCTTTAGTAATAAAACCTTGCAGTACTACTGTATACATGAGCAGGCTTGGATAACCAAAGGCAGGCTCTTATTTTAATAAAGAGAAGTATACCTGGAGGATTAAAGTATTTCAAAACAAGAAAAAACATCTTTCTGAAAAGCCTCATTCCATCCATCCATCCACCCATCCACCCATCCATCTGCACCATGAGGTTAGACATCAATCTGTAGCAGACACAGGCATCCGTATAGGAGCAGTGCCCAAAAGTCTCAGAAGGCTTGCTCTCAGAACGAGGACAATGTCAAAAACAGAAATAAACAATAGCAAAAACACCCAACTCTTGTCTCCATAGCTACCTCTTTTATGGCCACGACACTCTTCCAGGCTGATGAAAGTTTCAGAATCTGCCATGTAGAGAACTGTCTGTGGTAAGATTCGAACATTCTGCAAAGAAAAAAAGAGAATGGAATCCTGTGAGTCTGTGCTTGCTTCTGTGTTCCCAGGCATCCCAGTCCAAGGTCACTGGACGCCCTACACCCTGAGCCCCTCCCCCCACCTCACATCTCACCTGTCACTTCTACTCTTATCAGCACCTACTATTTTGGTTTTTGTGTCAGATTTATTTCAGGTCTTAAGTTCATTTTCACAAAGCTCATTCGAGCTTTTAGAACAGAGGTCACAGCAAGAAGATTCTGTCAGAGGGGCTGCACAGGCTGCACCCCTCAGTGGGGCCTTCCAGGCCAGCCCCTCAGCTCAGTATTTCAGACCTGCTCACACTGGTACAAACAAGTTCTCTTGCTGCCAGGCACCTTAAAAGGTTCTTTACGGCACTGCAGAGCAAACCTCTCACCCTGTGTATCTGTACCTCCACGCAGCAGGTATCCTTTACAGCCCTGCCTGCTTGTGTAGTCTCAACTCTGAGCAGGCTCTCCTCAGACTGCTGGCTTTCCTAAGCCTCACATGGCAGACAGGTCTCAAAGGCTGAACTAAATGAAAGGAGAGACTTTCCAAGTGTTTCCTCCAGGAATGGTGTGAAGAGCAGCACAACATCACTGCCCTGTAACCAGGAGAGATGCAGACGTTTCAGAGAGGGTCTAGATAAACTCATGAAACGCACTCAACAGTACACCATGCAGTGTGGGGTGGGAAGACCTTGATTTCACCTGGCATTTCTAGAAAATCTAACTAGTTACCACAATTTAAAATTCCACAGAACTTTCCCAATCCTACACTCAGACTGCTTGCCTTTCAGCTACAGCTATGCAGACCTGCCAGTACCTACAGTCACTAGACCTTCTTGGGCTTCTTTCTGACATTGAGTTATTTCTATCTGTAATGCCTGCTGATCCAAGGAGTCAGGGCCTGGTCCTGCCTCTGCCATCAACAGAAGGTAACTTTCACAAAGCAGGTATCTAGTTTCTTGAGCTTCCTGTTTAAACAAACACAAGCTTCATCTCTAATTCTCACTGGGAACTGACTACGACAAGCCTCAAAATGAGACATTCACTGTAGCATATGGCAGCTAGGACTACACTATTCAAAGTTACAAATGACAAGCTGTCTTATAAAAGTTCAAAATATTTCTAGTAGGAAGTTAAGCAACTTTCCTTGTAGCTATTAAAATACTCAGTCCACAAAATGGTCTGGAAAACACAGAGAAAACAGCATATATAACTTAGTCGCCATGTTTCTGTCTCACCATGAGTTTAATTTTTTTAAAGCTATTTGAACTTTCATAGTCATATTACAAGAGTCCTTAATATCCATTGAAAATATATAGTCTTATACCATAAGAAACATGTTATATGCATTATCTTTTTGCCATTTAATCCTTATAAGAACCCTTTAAGGGTACAAGGGAATTATTGTTCTTTTTCAATTTGTGGAAATAGAACTCACAGCTTGGAGAGGTCAAAGCCACATTGCTAGCTTGAGCCAAAATTTGCGTTAACATCTAAGACTCTCTCTCTATAACAGCCACTACCACATGTAGAATAATGCCTACTGCAGTAAAAAGATGAAAACGACAGGACATGTAAAAGAGCATTTAAAAAACTAATCACATGGATTCTTTTCCCCACAGAAAACTTAAACATCCTAGCTTATTTATGACGCTTCCTTTGTATTAATCTAGACTATCCTAATATAACTTAATAATCTATTTCTCAAATTTATCAATATTTAAAAAATTCTTATTTTATGTGTATATGTCTAAGTGTATGTTGTGAGTGTGTGTATGTGTGTGTGCCCTCAGAAACCAGCTGTAGTTATAGGCAGTTGTGACCCCTGATGCTGGGAATGACCTTGGGTCCTCTGGAAGAGAAGCCAACTATCGCAACCACTGAGCCACTTCTCCAGCCCCTTTATCAAGATTTCTTATCATTGAAGGTACTTTGTGATTTATAATTTAATGATTTATTTTACCAAACAGCAGATTTTTAAGCTTCCTCAGTGTACATGATGCTCCAATAAGGACTGTGGGTTTTGATCAATGAATCAGAGAGAAACAGTAATCCAACAGACAAGCGAGATGCTAGCCAGCTGTCTGGGTGTGAGTCCAAGAGTCCAAAAGAGCAAAGAAGAAAACCCACACAAGACAGCATGGAAAAAAAGACACCACACTCAGGACTAGCACACTAAAAATAAGAACCAGGGTTTGGAGCGATGGCTCAGCATTTCAGAGGACTGCTGCTCTTTCAGAGGACAAAGTTCATATAGATTACAATCAGCTCTAAGGGATTCAATGCATTCTTCTGGCCTCCACAGGCATGTGCACACGTACACATATTCAGATACACGACAGGCATGCAGGCAAGCAGGCAGGCAGACACACACACACACACACAGAGAGAGAGAGAGAGCGCCAGGTTTCCAGACCCCTGGGAGCTCTCAGAGACTGAGCCACCAACCAAGAAACATACATGGCTGGAACGAGGACCCCTGCACATATATAGCAGACATACATGCAGCTCAGTCTCCAAGGCTAGCTAGTCTGGCCTCAGTTGGAGAGGAAATGCCTAATCTGGCAGAGACTTGATGTGTGTGGGGCGGGGGTTGGGGGGAGGTATGGAGGGCACCCTCTCAGAGGAGAAGGGGTGGGGGGAGGAACTCTGAGCCAAGTTTCTCTCTGACGATAAGGGAGGTTTTATTATGAACATAGAGGAAGTGGATGTACCTAAGGCAACTCACGCGTCCCCATGCACTGACGGAGACACAGCTCCAGACACACATAAGGTCAGTCACCTCTCTCTTCATTCAGTGAGTCAAATGCAGCTATTTTTTTAAAAATGGGGGAGGGGCCGAATCTATACTATATTTATAAACTTTTATTTCCTAATATGGTCTACATTTATACCTTATATGAGATATAAATAATCTAGAAATTTGAATTTAAATAAGGGTGGGCATTATAGGTTAACAGAATACTATACCACTTTATAAGGGACTTGAGCAGCTGTGGAATTCAATATGGTGCATCGAATACCCTGACAATACCAAAGAACAATTGCATGTGCATATACATACACACATATTCCTGTCTCGGCTAGATGCAGCAAACCCTTAAAACAACAGTGAGTAGACTTACACAGTACTGACCTTAGAGTCAAAATTAAATACCATTCTCCACTAAAAGAAACCAAGACTATTAGTGAAACTACTAATTTCTTGAATGAAGCAGGTGAAAATACAAGCTGAAGACAACTGGTGCCAAAAGAAAGGTCATCCCTAAGAGACAATAAAATTGGCTTGAGTGCTCACTAGCCACACAAAGACTGTGTGAGTACCAAGGAGAGTCTAACAGTAACAGATACATCTCTACACAAGAGACCAAGCGTTATGTATGAGTGCTGTGTGAACAAACTGAAAGAGAAGGAAAAGTAAGTTTCAAAGTTTCTCTACAGACAAATACTTATTAACTGCAACAGGACAGAAAATTTAAAGGCAGAAGTTTCTGGCAGACACCTCTTAAATCAAGGAATTTAAGGTAATGGGATAAAAAAAAATCTAATAAATCCCAGTCACACTCAACTTGTGCCTTGAATTTTATTAAGTGTTGGGGCTGGTACAGAAAGTCAGGTTGCAGAAACATACAAACCAAAGAAACGCGCCTTTCAGTTACTCATTGGGAACAGAATCAAATCCTTCTGCTCTTAAGAAAAGCACTGGGGCAAAATCTGAATGGAAGCCTGAAGACTAGACAGAAGTGTGTTTGCAGTCTCTTCCTGAAGGATGGATTTGTTACAGCTTCTATTTTAGTACTCAGATTAAGCCGGGCGTGGTGGCTCACGCCTTTAATCCCAGCACTCGGGAGGCAGAGGCAGGCGGATTTCTGAGTTCGAGGCCAGCCGGGTCTACAAAGTGAGTTCCAGGACAGCCCGGGCTACACAGAGAAACCCTGCCTCGAAAAACCAAAAAAAACCAAGTACTCAGATTCTCTCCAATCTGACTAGCAAGGCCCCACTTCAGGGCACCTTCAGATGTCCTTTAGGTAATGTATTCTCTCTCAAGTTTTGTTTCTGTTACTGTGATAAAAAGTATTATGAAAAGCAATCTGGGGAGTAAAGATCCCTGAAGAAAACCAAGGCAGAGAGAGAGACGTAGTGGAGTGCTGTTTACTGTACTGTTCTCCAAGCTTGCTCGGTTTGTTTTCTTATAAACTCTAGGACCACTGGCTAGGGGGCTGTGTACCTGGGGGGGTGGGTGTAGACGGGGATCCCACAACAAACATTAATCAAGAGTGGCCTACAGACTTGCCTACGGGTCAATCTTTGGCAGACACTTATTGAGTTCCCTCTTTCTGGATCAAGTTGAACACCAAACCCAACACCAAAAGAACCACACTAACCAACACATACGTCAATGATAACTTCCCAATGTGGAGACTATATTGTGGTTAAGTAGAACATTCCTATTCGCCTACTATACATACTAAGCGATAATAGGGCATCAAATTGGCAACTTCCTCACGAGGGCCCCTGCCACTCAGTGAGATACTGGAGATTCACTATCAGCTCTATAATCTGTCTTCACCTCCCCGAACACTGACTCTCCTGGATCCAGGGACAAAAATGAGAAAAGGAACGTGGTTTACGTATTTAGGTAGAAGTTTTAGTTCTTCCAGTTCTAGTGTGAGACCCTGGGCAAGCGATACCCAATGCCTTCATTGCAAAATTGAGGCAAGTTAAGGAAGGCTCTGTATGGCCTTGTAATAGTGGACACCTGGATACTTCAATTGCCCAACATCTAATAATGACTAAACTGCAGCACGCCCCTACAAAACCTGACGTTTACTACAAAATCCAGAATACAAGCATAGGTTCTATTAGAGTTAACAAAAGCAAGGATATGTATCACAATCTTGATTTTTAAAAAAGTTCTCCAAGATGGCCCACCAGCCCTGCAAGTGACTGTCCACCACACAACTCCATACTTGCCTCAAGTGCCTCAGCTACCACGCGCACCAAGCAATGTCCCTCCAGGTGGCCTGCTTCGGCCACACCCGCGGAGATCCAGGTCACGCTGCGATGGGTCCGCAGCACTCTGCGTACACACTCCCTCCACAGGCGGCATACTCTGGGGACGCAAAAGCACAAAGGGTTGCCGCCGGGCGGCCGGTTCCCACCGTCAGCAGCCTCGCAGCGCCAGCTAAGCACTAGGACACCCGGGCAGGGGTCCCGGCAGAGGCGACCCCGCCACCCTCCGGGACGAAGGTCTCCTCCCGCCCTATTCGCCCTCACCCGGCTACCCGAAGCAGCGCTTTGGCCGGCAGGAAGGTAAACACACGCTCCACCACCTCCGCAAGGTTACTCAGCACGTAGGTGCTTCGCAGATCTGTGGAGGAGATGCCACCACCGCCGCCTGCCGGCTCCATTCCTCGCCTACCGGCCCAAAGGCCCTACGGAGTCTCAGAGGCACCCGAGAGACCGGCGCACCACCTACAACCCGAGCTCCCTGAGCAGGCGCGCGCCACTTCCGGTGGGCCACTTCCGGCACTTGGACACGCCGCTGCAGCGGTGCACCGGCCTGCACAGTTCCGCCCGGAAGGGACCGGAGGCAGCCTGGCGTTTAAGCCGGCTGCAAACACTATGTATTTGGTCAATCTGGTTAACTCGTTAGGTCGTAAGTTTTAAGCGAGTAGACATAAATAGCACTCGCCATTCTTTGGCACTATTAATTGCTACAGAAAGCACATGCCAAACCAGATAGATATTTTCACACAGGAGCCATTATTCTTTGGCTCCTGCCGGCTCTTCCTTGCAGGGCTACATACAGAATCACAGGGCATGAGACCCAACACCATACCACAATTCAAAGAACAGTAGAAGCTGCTTCATTTCAATTGAATAGGTTGTCTCCTGACTGAGGGGCACTGTCCCCAGCTACTTGATCTGACCTGGTGCTTGTTTTGGCCTCTAGACCTTTTACACTGTGATAACCCATTAGAACATTTTGAGCTGGACAAGATGGTGCATGTTTGCATCTAGCAAGCTGGAGGCAGAAGGATCAAAAGCCAAAAACAATCTAGACCCAACTGCAAAATATGTAAGATAACATAAAAAACATGAACAAGCCCTCAACAAGCAGCCACTTTACTCTGGAAACCTTAAGACTTAAATAGCAAACATGGATGCATCATACAGTCTCCAAAACTCCACGATATACTGCGAATGTGTGAAAACTTCAATGCTTCCCGTTAATAAAACCCCCCAGTAGCTCTGGGGTCTCCAGGAGCCCTAAGTCCTACTTCTAGAACTTCCAAACTGCTCTGTGGCTCCATTCTTCTCACCAGGCACTAGTTGGGGTGGGAATGGGGGGCGGGGCGGGGTGTGGGTGTTGGGGAACATGTTATGAGGACTAGGGAATGAACACCAAGGGTCAGTATGTTTAAGAGGAGGTCTTCTGAACATTTCCTCAGCTAAGGCAACCTTCAGAAAAAACAACTGTTTCTGAATGAAGTAAGGAGGCTGTACATGGAGACATAACATTCAAACCAAACATGAAACTGGCACAGGAATTTCAGTCAAGGAAAGAAAAAGCTTTCCTTCTGCTGAGATTCTGATGAGATCTACAGATAGTGGTGTGTATAGAGGCCTTGAGTGTACAAGAAGAACTGTGCTAATAGTACCCTAAGAACATTAGAGGCATTAATTAAAACAGCACTAGAAACCCACATGTATTTGAATTTAAAGAATGCAGTAAAGGGAATGGTTAAAGAAAAACTGAATATACTATGTGTGTACACACCAATTCTGGGTTCCCTATCTCTCTCAGTATCTTCATCTCCACTTCTGAAACCTCCCCACACCCCATCTTCTCTTTAAACAGCCTACACTAGAAATTCAATTTAGAGTCTATAGACGCCTGAATTATAGCTCTCATATGAGGGAAAGGTGACAAACTGATTTTTAAATGGTTCTTTATTCATAAACTTGATGCAAGTTTACAAAATTTACTGTACATTGCCAAATAAATCTGCAATGAAAAAAAAAAAAAAAAAAGAAAAAAAAAAAAAACCAACCCCAAAACATGCCAAATGTGCAGTTGTCAATCTGCTAGCCATTAGGAAATTAGAATTCAATAATGTATTCAAGATTTAGCCTTAGGCTTAAGGAACTTTATAATGTGTTGAAGAATTCTGTCTTGTCACTTGTCATCTGAGCCACTGGCAATCATTTATTTAGGGTAACCAAGTGACCAAGAATACCAGATATCTTTTATGCCCTCTTAACCAACAGAATCAAGAGAAACTAACACCACACATAAAATGCACAAGGGCCACATCTCCTAGATGTGGTTTGCAAAGTTTTAAAAAAAATCTCAAATCAAATATATAAGAAATACCGTTTAATTTTGTACTGGTTTGTGCAGGAAAATGTGCTTCTGGGTTTCTTTTTAAAAGTGCTTAAATAGCTAGATTTAAATCAAACATGGATCAAAAAAAAAAAAAAAAGTCTATTACCAACCAAAGAGAACTGATTCAGGTAAGGTAGTAAAAAATGCAAAATACATTGATCTGTGTCACATTTTAAAAAGAATGAACACAGGCTGAGCTCCTACGGTCTTCTGATGTAAAAGCCACTGCATGACTACCGCAAAAATTTAAGGATCTCCAATTTAGGTATCTTTCATAATTTTGCTAAAAGAGTCTTTGTGCCAACCATTCCATAAGTTTATTAGTTTATCGTCAATTGCAACACCCCGCTAATAAATGGAAAGGTAAAATGACCTCATACTTTAGAACTTCAGGCTCTGCACTGTGGCTCTTCCTCACAAGAAATGCTGAACCAACAGGAAGCAGGTTCAGTCCACCAGGACCCTGCTGCTCCAGTGGAAATTACTGCTCACAAGTGGCTGCCTCGTTTTGCTGTACGCTAATATGGTACAATTATGATCATACTTTCAGATTAGTTCAAACCTTCACATAACCGTGAAAAAGTGTAACAATTTAATGAAGAGGCTTCCTGTCATAATTTTGGCAATAAAATTATTTCAGACGTGAAAAAGCTATGGTTTAGAAGACCTAAAATTTCTAAACCAGTATTGACCATCAGTTAAACTTTTATTGGCTCTAAACAAACAGGATTTTGCAAATCTTCATACCCCATAGGCTCAATATAGAAAGGTTACTGTAAAATCACAGCTGCAGTAAACTGATGCTCACTTCCCTGCTAAAAGATTTCACTTTTCAAGAAAGAGGTGGTAGGGAGTGGCTATTGTGTGTACTTATCAGGAAAAATACAGTAAAGGCCCCACTGCTCAGTCCAAGATACCTAAAGTGAGCAAAATGAAAAGGCTGTAACTGGATGTCAGTTGACAGATTATCCACTAAATGATCTATTAGCTAATATCTTCGGTACTGCTGTTATACGGGCACTCAAAAGCTTATGTCTGTACGTTGGAACGATTTTCTTTAAAGCAACATTGGTCCAGACATATGTCAATGTAGTTAGCCATCTTCCTTTGGAGGTGTGTACCAGCCTGAAATAAAATGGGAAAAGGTTAACTACATCAATCTTGAAGCAGTTAGCATCAATCTTGAAGGCATTACTAAGATCAGGTCCAGCTCTATTCATAACTGTGTTGTTTAATCCTACTGTAGAAACTTACACTTGTTTAGTTATTAACTAAACAACATTTTATATCTGACTTGGATTTTCAGCATCTCTGTATGAATGGTACTCCTAGCTGACAGTGACATTATGAACTAACGGCTACATGTTAACCTTCCATCTCAGTTTTGTATTTAAAAGCAAACCTCACTCAAAGTATCCCACACACAAAATCTTGGTGACCAGAATTTAAAACAAACAAACAAAAGCATTGGTAGGGAAAGTGCTCTCATCACATTAAAATTCCAGCTATGTGAGACAGTCCATCAGAGTTAGTAATCTTATAATGTACACACTACACACATCAAGTTACTCATGGTAGGGACATGAATCCACTGCTCTCCCATCAATGCAAAACTCTCTGTCTCTCTCAAATACATTTTCTATAAACATCTTGTGAACACCAATTGTAGGGTTTGCTTAGAGAAACAAAAAGGGAGAAACGTGCCCGCTTGCTCAGGCTCCACAAAAGTGAGCTCTCACAGAAAGGCACCTGGATGCTCAGTCCTGCCTGGAACAAAGCAGGCACTAGGACACACTCACCTGATGTACTTACTACTACTATACAAGCCTAGGCTTAACTTCATATTTTAAGACCTTCCTTTGAAGTTTCAAGATTTGGGTTTGAATACTATTACTAAAAGGAGTCACGGGAAAAGTGACAAGTTGTCTTTGTCATTAAAATAAAGTGCAAGACACAAATCTAAACTTACAAACTAATACGCCTATTAAGTGTGTACACAGAGGGCAACATACTGTGTCTTCCTCAATTTTTTTTTTTTTTGGAGACAGGTTCGTAACCTGGAGCACAAAGATTCAGACTGGCTGGCCAGCAAACCCAAACCTCTTTCCTTCTCTGCTTCCCACAGTTGGGATCAGAGGCATCCATTGCCACACCTGGCTTTTCAGGTACATTCTGAGAACAAACTTAGGGCCTCCTGCATGGTAAGTTCCCAGCCCAACCCACGTCTAGCGGCAGTAAGAGCACGTACTCCAGTACCTACCCTAAGGCAGCTCTCTTACTCTGCACTGAAGAGCTTTAGTTTCCCTTTCACTACTACAATGAATTCCTTATTCAGGGCTCTTGGTTACACAGTGCTCTGCATAGGCACTATTCTTTTTCTTCATGTTTTCTAACAGACACTTTGCCAACTTCAGATGAGGAAACTCGGGATGAAAGAGATCACAGAGGCTGGCAAAATGGCTCAATGGGTGAAGGTACTTGCTGCCAAGCCAGACAACCTGAGCTTGACTCTCAACACCTACATAGTGTGTGCAGTGGCAAATACATACACACAGAAACAAATTTCTCTTCTAAATAAATCTGAGGACTTGCTTAAAGCCACAGAGCTAGGGAGTGACATAAATGGCACTTGCAAGTAGGTCTTCCAAGCTAGGCCAGGTGGCGCAGGCCTATAATCCCAGCTACTGGGAAGATGGAAGCAGAAGGACTCAAGTTCAAGCCTTGCCTGCAGAGTGACTTCAAAGCCAGCCTGAAACTTAATGAGGTCTTGTCTTAAAAAGCCAAACAAAAACAAGAAAAGAGAATCAAGAACCAGATGACACACACACAGTAAAGCTCTATGTCAGAAGTCCAGTGTTTTTGCCTGGTAGGGTTGTAAGTTTGACCCTGAGGTAGGAAGGCATCTGACGATGTTTCAGAAGCAGGTGGCCGTGGTCCTTTCACATGAGCTCCGCTTCAGGAGAGCCCTACACAGAGCTGCTAGCACAACTCTTTTCTTACAAGTATATTCCAGGTGAGCAAAGGAATTTATCTATTAACCTAAGTTCTTGGCAACGACTCAAAGGCACTTAGGTCAAGGAATTCAGGGCATCAGCTTTTGATAGAAAGAGTGTTAAGATTTGTTCCAAGATTACAAATATAGAAAATGTTTTTCTCCTCACTGTAATTAACAGTATTTGATAAAAAATTAAGACAAAAACACAAAAATGAACAAGGCAAACATCAACGTGTTATGTGTAACTTCATACATAATAAGCACTTGCTGAGGTAGACATACCGTTTTTCTCATGTATCTGCACAATGGAATTATAGGACTGCTGGGCTCGTGCCAGATTATACTGATTCTGAAAAAGAAGTATACATTATTAAATCAAAACTGCAGGCCAATGAAAAGCAGAGTAAATTTCTAGATGCATCATTACTATGCTTAAAAGAACATTTTCATTTTTCAGACAACTTGTGTTACTTTCCATATTTACTATAAGTTTATAAGAATAACAAAACCAAAATTGTATTTCACTAAAACCCCAAAACTTCCAAGCTGCTGTCTTAAAGTCTTCCTACCACTGGTCAAGCATGAGAGTTTATAGTCCTAGTGTGGGTCTCCCCACACTATCTGATCAAGTCAAAGGAAACACATGTGGATGAGTAAAACCCCAACTTCTAACTTCATCCAAAACGACAGTCTATGAAATCATGTTTTCAGATAAGAAAACACCAAGCTTCAGGCACCAGGAATGTAAATACTTATAAATTTTAGTATTTGTAAATATTTTAAATGTAAAGAATGTCCATGATTGCCACCAAGGTACCTCTTTTGGTTAAAGTAAGAAGGTATGTTCTCTAAGAAGCTAAGTTCAGATTGAATTTTGCCTTAAAAGTTTGAATGGCCTACTTCTTAACTTCAAATAATAAATACCAGACACACTCTCCGTAACAGGTCACCCCACCGACAGCAGCCCATCATACAACCTGCTGTACAACAAAGACAAGGGCAGAAGACACAGAATGTACAGACAGTCTCCCAACAACCAAACCCTTCCTGTCCCTGCTTCCCCTATACTGAGCTACATTTACTAGTTTCTCGTACACTTCTCTGGAAGCTTTTGCAAGGACATTCATGTGCAGGCTGTTTTCCAAAGACCAACTATGTACTGGCCAAGTATGGGCAAAACCCACCTGGAACGATGCTTCTGCATCAAAGGCCCTGCTCAGGTCTCCACCTGGGCTGCAAGGCCATCCATCTGTGAGCTCCTCCAAAGAGCCTCCCAGGAGCCCCTCAACTCTGTAGAGCCACATTCTTCTTGGGGTTCCAGCCTGCTGGTCTACTATTCAGTTCAGCCGAGCCAGTTTCCATGCATTTGTGAGCTATTATTTTTATTGCTGTAAACAGACCAGTTGTAAACAGACCCTATTTCCTATAGATCCTATTTTCTGCCGTAGGCATCTAAGACAAAAAAATAATCATCTCAAAGATATTTTTAAAATACTTTCATGGGTCGGGCAGTGGTGGCGCACGCCTTTAATCCCAGCACTTGGAAGGCAGAGACAGGCAGATTTCTGAGTTCGAGGCCAGCCTGGTCAACAAAGTGAGTTCCAGGACAGCCAGGGCTATACAGAGAAACCCTGTCTCAAAAAAAAAAAAAAAAAAAAGAAAATAAATAAATTTCATGGGCTGGAGAGATGGTTCCATGGTTAAAAAACACTGGCTGCTCTTCTAGAGCACCAAGATTCAATTCCTAGCACCCACACAGTGGATAACAACTCCAGTTCCAGGAATCTGATGCACTCTCCTGGCCTCTGCAGGCAGCAAACATGTATACAGTACATAGACAAACAAGAAATGCAGGCAAAACATCAATTCACACTAATTTATTTACACAAAAAGAAAAGTAAAAGAGAAAGAGATGGGGCTGATGAGATGGCTCAGCAAGTTGGAGCACATACTGCTCTTCTGAAAGTCCTGAGTTCAAATCCCAGCAACCACATGGTGGCTCACAACCACTCGTAGTGAGACCTTACTCCCTCTTCTGGTGCGTCTGAAGTCAGCTACAGTGTACTTACATATAATAAATAATAAATAAATCATTGGGCCTGAGCAAGCAGGGACTGAGCGAGCAGGGCTGACTGGAGTAAGCAGAGGTCTTAAAAAAATTCAATTCCCTCAACCAAATGAAGGCTCACAACCATCTGTACAGCTACAGTGTACTCACATACATAAATAAATCTTAAAAAAAAAAAAAAAAAAGCCGGGCGGTGGTGGCGCATGCCTTTAATCCCAGCACTTGGGAGGCAGAGGCAGGCGGATTTCTGAGTTCGAGGCCAGCCTGGTCTACAAAGTGAGTTCCAGGATAGCCAGGGCTACACAAAGAAACCCTGTCTTGAAAACAACAAAAGAGAGAGAGGGGGGAGAGGGAGAGAAAGAGATAGACTAAACCTAACAAAATACACATGACATACTCTCAGATCAGGAAACACTGCGCCCACTCTCCTAAGTGGAACCTGTCACTGTGGACAGTCGCCACAGCTGATGACTGACCTCCAGGTTAGGACTGTAGACTGCTCCTTACATCTTTGCTAATTTCTCCCTTTTGACTCCTCTCTATCAATGAGTTGGATTTTGATCTATTGTTATTGGCTCACTTTGCACTTCAGCATACAAGGAACTAGCTCTCGGTATTCTGGAACAAGGTGAGCATTAGTAGACTCTCCTCTCCCTCACCTTCCCTACCCTTGTAACTTCATGGCGTCCAGCCTCTCCCTTTCATGCCCCAGGCGTCATGTCCTTCCTTTTCCTGCTGCTGGGAGCCTCCTTTAGTGTCTGACTGCATTGTTGCTGCTATCTCAGACACTGCAGAATTTTATTTTCAAATTCCTATTTGACCAAGTGGAACCTGTCACTTGGGCTGTACAAGTGGGCTGTATAAGTCTGAATTTCCACAGGACATTGTATATTTCTGGCATATTAACTTACCTAAGCTTTATTTAACTAGATCAGGGAGTATCTGCTTCTTTTTTGTTTTTCAGCAGTACAGGTTGTCTTTACTCAACTTTAAACATCTTCTTTTCAAGAAATTTACTATTGCCATTACAGTTCAAAATTATTTTTAGTTTTACATGTTCTTTTTACTATAACTTAGAAATGCACTTAAATTTCCAAGTTCATATATACTCTAATCTTCATTATCTTCTAAATTACATTGAATTATATAGTTTTGGAAGATAGCACTGTTTTTATGTTGTCTGCCTTGCTGTGAACTTTTTCAATTTCTTATGTATGTCTGGATAAGACACAGGACATCTCACCCTGAGCAGAGATCAGCTGGTTTAGCCAGCAGACAACGTATGCAGCCCTTCCTTTGTTGGTATATTGATCTGGATTTCCCTGTGCGTTTATGAGGGTTTTCTCTCCAGTTTTAAGCTATTCTGTATATTCTGTTAAGATTCTTCAGATCTCTCAACTTCATTTCCAGTCTTTCATGGTTCCATTTTTAAATGTTTTTCTTTGGCTTTTTGAGATAGAATCTCATTTAGGCCACTGTGGCCTTGAACCCACTATGTAGCCAAACATTACCTTGAACTTCTGATCCTACTGTCTCCATCTTTTCTAAGTGCTGGGGTTATAACATATGACCATGTACTTAGCTATTTTCTTCCTCTGACATTTCATACAACTATTTTATTGCATTTCAATAACTACAGTTTTTATTTTGTTCTGTTTTGTGTTTTGAGGTGCTGGGGATTGAACACACACTAAGTAGGCACTTTACCACTCAGCTACAACCTCAGTCCTTACCCCTATCTTGGGATCTGATATTTCATGAACCAGTCCTTGGGGACATGTATATAACATTCACATTTCTGTCATTTCTGTGCCCTGGATGGCCTAGTTGTGATCTTTAACTGAACTCCCTATTTGATTTTAATCTTTGGGAAGTCTACAAGCTTCAATTAGAAACACTTTTCTCTAGAGGATGAGTTTGCTTCTGGTGAGAGCTGAGAATACAGTTAACATGGGATCAGAATAGCCCCTGTGGAGAATCAGGCTCCTATATTTGGCAGCACAACTCACTTATGGATACAGGGCCAGGGATTAGTCACTCCCCGGCTTGTGGCCATTACGAAGAGTTCTACAGTAGGTGGCAGCAACAGAAGGCTCCTATCCTGATTGCAGAAACAGGGTCAGCACTGCCCCAAGGCTATGTGTTCCAGGACTTCACTATCATTGACAGATGGTCCCTCTGTAACATGCATGTTTAACACATTAGCTTGCTTTATTCAGTTTATAGTTTTGAAGATAGGGCCTCCTTATAGAGCCCAGTTAGGTCTAGTCTCACAATGTAGCCCACATGGCCTCAAATTTGCAATCTTCCCTCCTAAGCTCTCCAAGTGCTGGGAACTATTTCTATGAACAGGCCTATACTCTGAAAGAATTTATTATTTGTGTAGCCCCAAGTTAATGCTACAGACTTTATTTCTTAGTAATTGAACAGGAAACACCCTGGCCTACATCCTTCTAACTCCATGACTTGTTCCCACTCCTTCTGGCTAAACACTGTCGGGGAGTGGGGGAGCTGACGGCAAGAATGTACTTCCACCTCTCCACAGGCTCTTGCCTGGACAAAGCTACCAGTTCTCAGTCCCATTAACCCAACCCAGTCTCAATCATGTCTGCTGAAAAGAACTCAGATTCCCAGCATATGTATCAGTTAATTCAGCTTTTTAAAAGGCAAGCACACTTAATTACTTTTAACCAACAACTGACAATATATTTAAGATATTGCATCTTGGCTTTTTGACTAAGATCAAATGTAAATATTTAAAATATTCTAAAGTAATAAATATATTACAGAAATTTGTAGAGCATAAAATATCAATCTCATTTTTAACTTAACCCTACTTGTATTTTAAAAACCCCTAATCAGTAACAATGGCTATTAGCATTTGCCTGTCCTTCCACTGTAACTGAACTTGGTTCATCAGACCTGCATGGCAGCAATTCTATCTCATGAATTGACTTGCTGGTCTTTTATTATTTTGAATTATGTGTATATATGTCTTTATGTTGAGTATGTACATATGAGTGCAGATGCCCAGAGCCTCAGATCCCTCTGGAGTGGGAGCTAGAGGCAACTGTGAGCTGGCTGCCACAGATTCTCCGTAAGAGCAGCAACTGTTCTTAAAAGCTGAGTCATCTACTCAAGCCCTGTATCTTCCCTTTTTGTTGCATTTATTTTATGTGTGTATGTGGGAACACAGGGAGAGACATGTACCATAATGTGAATGTGAAGGTCAAGATAACCTTGGAAATTGGTTCTCCCATTGAGATTGAGCGCAGGGCCTCTCTCTGGCTTGGTGCCAAATGTGTTTACCCACTGAGCCATCTCACCATTCAGCTTTCTTTTTTGATTGTTTAGGATTTTAGTGGTTTTTGGTTTGGTTTGGCTTTGGTTTTTTGAGACAGGGTTTCTCTGTATAGCCCTGGCTGTCCTGGAACTCACTTTGTAGACCAGGCTGGCCTCAAACTCAGAAATCTGCCTGCCTCTGCCTCCTGAGTGTTGGGATTAAAGGCGTGCGCCACCACGCCGGGTGATTTTAGTGTTTTTGAGGTAGGGTTTCACTCCATAGCCCAGGGTAGCCTGGCACAACATCCCAACTGCTAGAACTATAGACATGAATCACCATGTCAGACTTTTGTAGTATTTTCTTTTTAAGTTAACACTTAAGACTATCCCCTGCAGAGTTTGTAATTCAGGAATTCTATTATATTGTACAAAGTTTCCACTTTCTTAGCTGAAAATATTTTTTAATTAAAAAAAAAAAAAGAGTGAGGTTTTATCCTAAAAATCTCCCTGAATTCACCTTCTACTGCACTAAGCATATAAAGTCACTTCTGTCAACCATGAAAGCATACAGGATGATGGTCTCAAAGATTCTATAATCTATGTCTTTACAGCCATCTTAGCTATGTGCTATAGTTTATATAACAAAATTGCAAAAAGATATGCAAAATTAAGCAATGTATGAGCGTACTTCAATCTACAAAAGTACCCAGCAGCCTGACCTAGCATCGTAAGTATAATGCTTTTTCTTTCTTGCCAAGAAAACTACAAATCATAAAAAAAAAAAAACCATGCAGATTTAAAGTAATTGAAGTGGAACAAAGAATACTGGTGGTTCTAGAATTTCAAAACTATAGAGAACTTAAATGTCCCTGCCCTTCTGTATTTGATACACAGTTCTCAGAAGAAGGAAAGTCTGCACAGTATACAGGTAAATTTCAATTACCAAAGAAAGAAGAAAGACAAAAATCACTGTTCTATGCCCTTCTAATTTTCTTTTAAAATGGAAAACATGTAAAATTTAACATCAAATTCTCTATATAAATAGATCCCAGGTAGAAAGCACTGAAGAACATGTCAGTGCCTTATTTCTAGGTACTCAAAATTACAAGTCACCTTTTCAGGTTTTTGTGATATTATTTACTTTAGGAACTTTGCATGAGCAAATATTTTAACATTAAAAAGGTTTTAGATTGGGCTGATGAGATGGCTCAGCAATTAAGAGCACTGACTGCTCTTTGGAGGTCATGAGTTCAAATCCCAGCAACTACATGGTGGCTTACAACCATCCGTAATGAGAAACAAACAAACAAAAACACCCTATGGGGCAGAGCGAGGCCAGAGCAAGAGGGAGAAGGGAAGGGGAAAAAAGTTTTAGATTATAGTACATGACCATTTTATTGACACATTAAGATAAAAAAACATAGATTCACATATACTGTTAAGAAATGTTGGTCTGACCCATTGGTGATGGCGCACGCCTTTAATCCCAGCACTCAGGAAGCAGAGGCAGGTGGGTCTCTGTGAGTTCTAAGCCAGACTGGTCTACACAAAGAAACCCTGTCTTCAAAAGCAAGCAAATGAACAAAATAAATAAGTAAATGCTTGTTTGATATGAATTATTGGACATTGGTGAGCTGCCTAACTTCTAGATTTTAAACAAATGGCATTTTTGTTCCATATAAACAAACAGCTGTTAAAAGCAACACTATCAGCCCAAATACTGATTTTTCAAATGATCTTTTAAATTTTCCTTTTTCTGTGGATTAACATTCTAAAATAATCTCATGATTTGAAGTAAAATATAACTATAAATCTTACCTGAATAAACAATGAAATTTTACAAAGAACTTTAGGGGAAACATTCACTATACAAAAAAGTATCAGATCAAAGTTGATTTCCATCACAAAAGTTTTTTTTCAAAACACACATCATGAATATCTATGAGTAACTGCAATCCCACCTAGAAAGAAGTAAATTCATCACACAGCTCAGTGAATAAGTGCTCAGACTATGCCTGACCAACTGAAACCCTTGTCTTGAGCCTTTGACCTTAGGAGTTATCAGACCCTGTGTGCCTCAGTTTCCTTATCTATAAAATGAAGACAACAGAACATTTCTCTTAGGTTATGAAAGGGTTGAAATGGCTACTGATGTAGATTAGAATAGAGTCCAGCATGTACACACTGGCTGAAAATTAACGATGCTAACATGGTCCCAGTTTAGAGAAACCTCAAAGTCCACCCAAGTTTTTTACTTAGCGTGTTATATTTAGCCATAATAAGCTCAGACTGACTATGAAAGACAATGTGGCTAAGGAACTGTAATGAGTATCTTCTCTTACACATCTGTTTTCTACCTACACTTTTCTAAAACAAGAAAACCAAATTAAAAAAAATAGAAATAAATGGTCTCAAAAAAAACTACAATGGGGGATGGGGGCCTGGAGAGAAGGCTCCTCAGTTAAGAATGTTTTTTCTTGAAGAGGACCTGAGCTCAATTCTAATCACCCACATGGTGACTCACAACTGTCCATAACTATAGTTCATCCAATGCCCTCTTCTCACCTCAGAGGGCACCAGACACATACACACAGGCAAACACTCATAGACACAAAAATAAATTTAAAAAATAGAATCAAGACAGGAAGATGCCTCAGATGTAAGGCATGCCAGCCTGGGCACCCCAGCACGTCTGTGAAGTTCTTCGTCAAGTACCTTATTTGCTCCAAACTGCACCCGGGCTTTGCCTTTCACTAAGGTGGCATTGATCTGCATGATGACAGATTCTATTGAGTAGGCACTGCTCCAGCCCTGTGGGAAGAACAAGGTGCATCTAAACTCAGCAGTCTTCATAATTCCCATTCAGAAAAACCTAGTAAACCATCACAGAGGAGGACCCCAACAACAGAAATTCAGTGCTAACAAATCTGTAGTGACAGGAAAAACATTGGGCCACTTCTAGGATCTCACAAGCCACCCCATGTTCTAATTGTCACTGAGGAGATTATAATTTCAGATTAACATCACTCTCAATGGCTGTTCCAGCATGGAACAAGCTCCAAGTACAACAACAACTTACTACTTTACCTGCAACTTGTCTATAGAAGTAGGCGCTACTACATTTAAGATCTTTCCTCTTAGAATCCATCTTATCTAGGAAAAGAGTCCACGAAGGCTAAGAACTGTACACAAGAGTTACCTGTTTTGTGAGAAGTTCCATACACAGTGCTCCTCCACCCAACACATACCTTTAAAAAAGGAAAGCAAGCATACAAAATCCTCCTTAAAATACTTAAGTACATTACTAAGATAGTACTCACACAAAATTAGAAGATAATATACCAAAATAAAAACTGTTGTTAGAGACATAAGGCTGCGGCCAATTTCAAATGTTTATAGTCATTACTCTAATATAATCAACTTGTCAAACAAGTTGAACAGAATACTAAACTTTTCTGATGTCTAAATTAAAAACTTGGCTCCAAACATCCCAGGAACAGGAGCAAAAGAATCTGTTTTCTCAATGGCCACACACTCATGTTCTTCAGTCTCTGTAGCTTTCTCTGCACCTCTGCTGCAAGGCTGACAACTCTGCTGACAGTTGCAAAGAGCTGTACAGTCTCAACCTTCAGTGTTTTGTTGAGACGGCACAATAGAGCCCACATACCCCCTTAACATACCTCCATTTCACAATAGAGCCCACACACCCCCTTAACATACCTCCATTTCTATAGATTTATACAAAATTTAAGCTCACTTCTGATTCTGAGATTGTTGTTTTAGATCAGCCAATAGTTTTTCTTCGTTTTATAGCTGCGCTATGAAAGAAGCTACTTTGGTTTTCCCTCACTAGGCTTTCCTACCTTCCTCCTCCTTCCATTAGGTCTTCTTCACTTGATCCTGTGGCAATGTGATCTCGTGTTTAGTCTTTAGGTCGGACCCATCGCTATGGGTGCTTTTCCTCGCTTTTGTATATATGTGGTGTGTGTGTATGTGTCTGTTACATACACTCTGGAGGTTAGAAGTAACCCCACCTATCCATCATACTGTTTAAGACAGGGCATCTCAATGAACCTCTCACCAATTTGCTAGTCTAGCTAGCCAGACAGCTTCAAGGACTCTCCTTTCCCCACCTCCCCAGTGCTCAGGCTTCAGGAATAAGCCATCATACCCAGACTGTATGCAGGGTCTAGTGATCTCAACTCAGGTCCTAATTTCTCAGCAATCATTTTACCAACTGAGCCATCTCTTCCATTCCTAGAACATTTTCTAAAATTATTATTTCTTTTTCCTACATACCAGTTAATGACAGATAAATCCAATATTCACAGTTAAATATGCTTACCGGAGAAAGGAGAAAAAAAAAATACTTGTGACAGAATTTACAATGTTATAGCAACACTAAACTGTAAAAAAAAAAAAATTAATGTTGTTACACTTAGCTAGGAAAGGGCTGGTGTTCTGAGGAAGGGATACAAAAGTTTAAAATTCACTATATTTCCACCCTATGTTTATTTTGTGTATGTAAATATTTGGCTAGGTTACCTAATATTTTCCTTCCAAAAATAGCCATGGGCTTTATGATAGAAAAATGTCTACCTTCACTGCCTAACCCAGAAGCATGCGGGAATGTTTAAAGGTAACAAAATGAAACTTGACAACTTGAAACATTTGTGTGCGCCCTCTGAGTGTGTGATTCCCCACTCAGCCTAACAGTATTTGTGATCAGTGTTGTAACTGTTTGCCAAAAGCAGAAGCAAGATGTCTAAGGGATCATTTCAGTCTTGCTGAGGATCGCTCAAGATTTTGGGTTTCTGAAAGAGCAACATTTCCCAAACAGTAAACCAGAGGATACCATCTTCTGAGATGCCAACAGGTCACAAAAAATTAGAAGCTATTAAGTGATTTGTGGAAAACAGAATAGGAGCTGTTATTTAGTGACTTTGTGGGGGGGAAGTCTTCAACAAGTCCTTCTGGAGTAAGCATCATTGAGCCTGAGTTCATAAGGCCTAATATACCACATAACTTTCTGGAAGATGTAACAAAGGAGCAGGCTGCAGGCACCACCTAAGTCATCTGTTAAGGAAGTACTCCGTGATAGTACTGTAGACATCTAAATGGCTCAACACGTCACAAACACAGACCTGTTTCTGCTGGGCTTTACAGACACATGGCCAGTTGTGCCATACTCTACTTCCCAACATCAGGCCACACATATTCTCACTATAGTGAGAAATTTTACCAGGTTGTGATCTCAAAAACAAAAACAAAAAATTATAGTTATATTTGTTTTGTACATCTAGATATTAGAAGAGACTATTTCTGAGAAGATCTAAAGTCTTTCTTTAGGAGTCACTACTACTGTCTCAAATACATAAATTATCAGCTTATGGGCAATGTTTTTAGATTTTATTATTACAGTAGAATTCATCTCACAAAGTAGAATTAGCTGAGGATTTGAAAACTCTTAAAAGATTTTTTTCCCCAAGATTTATTTTATTTTCATTCATGTGTGTGCCTGCAGAGGCCAAAAGAGGGTATTAAATCCCTTGGAGCTGAAGTACTAGGT
Source organism: Mus caroli (assembly GCF_978045245.1). Lineage (NCBI taxonomy): Eukaryota > Metazoa > Chordata > Mammalia > Rodentia > Muridae > Mus > Mus caroli. The sequence continues at coordinate 53,265,680 of NW_028227266.1, read as the reverse complement.
AGCCATAAGTCACTTCACATGGGTGCTAGAAACGGACTTTGAGTCCTTTGCAAGAGAAACAACTACTCTAAGCAACGGAGCCATCTCCCCTGCTCCCCTACAAGTAGTTTAATGACACCCATATGGGGGATTGCATAATATATCATAATTAACTTGATCTTTGTCATGCTTCCCATAGCTTCATAACTACAAAAAGAAGCAGGACAAAATTCAGTACAGCTGTATGACAATCGCCAGTCAATTGTGTTAAGTAACTATTTATGCAGAGATCAGCTCCACAGCTGCCTCAGGTTACCGGATTATCACTGTGACTACACTCAGCATCACAGGCCTGTGAGATCCACAGTAACTGTAACTTTCCTGAAATCCTCAAGCGTGGTTTATATTTGAAAAACATTTTTTAAAGACAGTATCTTGATAGCTATTGACCATATTACCTAACATCCAGATACAGATTTGGATGGATCTCTCTGGCTGGCCTGGAACTCACAATCCTGCATCAGTTTCTGACAGACTGAGATTACAGGCAGGTACACTCAGCTGAAACCCATTTCTAAAGAGTCAATACCTATAAATAAACTCCATTAAGATGTCTGCTTATAAGTAAGTAATTTGTACCTGTGGTTGTGATATGGACCCCAAACTATCAGTTTCACTTGAGAACTTCTCAGAAAGGTAAGTTCTTAAGCCCCTTCAACCTACCTGACACAAAATCCTGTGTCAAGTCCAGCAATCCTGACCTCCCAGGCTCCAGGTAGTTCTGCAAAGGACTCTTGACACATACTATCACAAAAAAAGTAAATATGTAAACTTACCCTCCTGAGAGAACAGGTAACACCACTCTAACAAACGGAGGATCAAATGGAAAATTATCCTAAAAAAAAGTAAGTTTAATCAATTTTAAGAACATTATTTTTAACTTTGCATTATCTAGAAGGTTTTCAAATAATCAATAAAGAAATGTATCCTCTTTTATTACCTAGTCATGAAAGTGAAATTAGGATCAAAGGACAGATGAGAAACAAGCAACAGCAGCAAAGCCATCAAATAAGAGACTCAGGTCAGGACAGAACAGCGCAAAGCTGCACTCACTCACACCATACACTGAGCAGCATGGTGTGGTCAAGCCCGGGAGAGGCCTTTTCTTTCCACTACAGAAGAGGAATGGAAGAGGTTAGCAAACAACAGAATGCAGACTTGCAGCCAGGGAGGCAAAAGCTGGAGCTGCAGCACAGCAGAGGCCACATCCTGGGGCCTTCCGCATGTCAGGATGGGTCACGGGGGACCAATGGCCAACTATCCTTGCAGGGAGTCAAGTCTGGCTCTCAGAAATCTCCATCACTGACTGCCTAGGTATCCCCAGTCTGTGGCCCTGGCAGGGCAAATGTTAATCCCTTCTGGGAAGAACACAATACTGGAACCCTCCTCTGCAGCCTTTCTCACATAATGTCCATCAATGCTAAGACTTAGATGTAAGTCCAACAGGACAACCACAATGAGACAGAGTCAATAGGTACATGCTGCAAAACTGCTGGATATCTGGAAGGAAGAGAAGATGAAACCAAACCACAGCAGAACTGTATATCATTACAACAGAACCCATAAAGATTCTGATCTGGAGCCACAGCAGCAGGAACTAAACCCAATGGGCGACTGAGACTATGTCAACAAACTGCAGAACAGATTCAGTAAATAGGAAAATAAATAACAAACAACCAGAATGAAGTTGGGAAAGACCCCAAAAGGTACAAGAGATAGAAAATGCAGAAAATAACGACACAATCTTTATCTCACACATGTCTGAGTCTTAGAAGAGAGAAGAGGGCAAGAAAAATGGATGAGAATTTTTCAAAGACTTCTCAATGCTTGACCACTGTAAGCACTTTCAGGAAAGACTAGAATCTTCAATGCTAAGAAAGATATCTATCTTCAAGGAGCTGAAAGGAGATGACAACTTGCAAACCTAAAGATCTATATTCCTCAAAAATGCAATTACGGCCAGGCAAAGCAGCGCACACCTGCAACCCCAGCAGTCAGGAAGCAGGACCAGAGGGTAGCAAGCTTGAGACCAGCCTGTGATTCAGAACAAGACCTTGTCTCAAAGAAAAGGAAATAAAGCAGATGCATTTTCCCATCTGCAAGGCCATACTAAAAAGAAAACTTAACAATATTTTGGCAGAAAAAAAAAGATAATGCTAGCTATAACCTGAGAGAATAAGTTTGGCTGGTCTCAGAATCCAAGTAAAGGCTGTAAATGTATGTACTGAGAACCTAAGGCGGTGGCTCTCAACCTAGCTCACAGAACAGATAACATGCATATCAGATATCTACATTATGTTTCATAACTTAGCAAAATTAGTTATGAAGTAACAACAAAAATAATTTTATGGTTGAAGGTCACCACAACATGAGAAACTGTATTAAAGGGTCATAGTATTAGGTAGTTTGAGAAGTACTGCTAAAGGCTATGACATTACAAAGGCAAAAAATGAATATTGGACTTTGACAATTCAAGGATATATAGAGCGTGGAACTACACAAAACGGCTAGGAGTCTAAGTCTACTTTCTTCTACTTATTTATACTATATAGAAGACAGACCTATCTTGTCAATATCTCTTATGGATGCCACATTCTAACTGGATTGTTTTGGTTGTAGTTATGACAAACCATGCTGCTCTACACATTCTTGTGTGTTTCCTGGTGTCTAAGCATTCATCTTTTGTGGAGTATACACCTCAACAACTCCTTAACTAGCCAAACTCAGTATCAACATTTAATTCCAACACTTGGGAGTTGGAGGGAAGTAGGCAGATCTCTGAGTCTGAGGCTACTCTAGTCTAGATACCAAGTTCAAGGCTACACAATGAGATCCTGTCTCAAAAAAAAAAGAAAAGGAAAGGAAAAAAAAAAATCCTGAACTCAAATCCTACCAAATTGTTCTCCAAGGCAGCTGAGTCACTTACATTCTCCCATTAGAAGGACATGAATCCCATTACAATGTTCTTACCTTAAAAGAGAAGTTAAGCAAAATATATTCTATGCCTTCTTTTTCTTTTAAGATCTGAAGATCACTGTGCAAAGGACTATCAGAGTCAACCCTAAGAATAACAAAACAAAAGCCAGTTCAAACAAGATTAGAGAAACCTTTCTTACTAAGCTCCAACTGAACCAGTCCAAAAGGGACAACAGAGCCTCCAAGGTAAATTCTAACCACAAGTTCTAAAGTGCGCCATAGTCCCGGGGGGGGGGGGGGGTGTCACTATGGGCTCTCTAGCTCCTTGGGAACAAAGGAAATCTGAAATTAACGGTCATTCCAAAGAACAACAGTTAGATACACGTAACTTTTCAAACAACTGAAAAACATTTTGGTGCTATCCTTTCCTAAAATTGTATTTTTAACGAAGAAGTTTAAGAAATTTACCGCCAATAAAACCACCAAAAAAACCATTTTTTCTATAATTCTTCTATATGTACTACCTAAATCTCCTTATTTCAAACATAAACAGGATCACAGGCTCATGCTATCTGAATACATTTTGTTTGTAAACTGTCACAATCTCCTAAGCGTGTCAAACACTTCCTGCCTATCCACTACTCCCCGCTGTCTGACTCCCCATTGAGCCTCAGAATGAGCTCACTATGGTACCTTAACAACTTCTACAGCAGTGCTGCCCAAGCACATGCAGAATATAAAACTATGAGATTGATAAGGCAAAAAAGGAAAGAGAACCCAACATTTCATTGTAAAAACCAGGGTAGCACAGAAGGTACTTACTTGTGTAGTTTGACATGCCAGTCATATAAGCTGTCATTTATTAGCTCCACTGAATAAATCCCTGTGGAGACATAGGGCACACTGGTTACTCTTCATTTCCATTACTCTGGTGTAAGCTAACTCTAAATATACTAAACAGTCAATAACAGCAAATTTTCACTATCAAAATAACTAAAGCTATCAACTAAAAGATACTTAAATGAATTTTAAAAAACTGAAGCCGGGCGTGGTGGCGCACGCCTTTAATCCCAGCACTCGGGAGACAGAGGCAGGCGGATTTCTGAGTTCAAGGTTTGAGGCCAGCCTGGTCTACAAAGTGAGTTCCAGGACAGCCAGAGCTATACAGAGAAACCCTGTCTCAAAAAAACCAAAAAAAAAAAACCAAAAAAAAAAAAAACCTGCTTAGTACTCACTTTCACTGAAAAACAAACATTATGCAAGTAACAGTTCAATGTATATAGACACTTCTAAGAAAATATCCTTCTATATATATTACTTTAAGCTTCACTTTATGAGACATCTTTTTTCTACTGTCCCCATTTTTAGAGCATGCATGTAAATTTATTCTTTTTAGTATTTGTATTATATTATGTATGTGTCTGTGTCGATGTATATATACCACCTGAGTATGTGCCTATGGAGGCCGTAGGGTATCAGATACCCTAGACTGGGAGTTAGAGGCAGCTGTGAGCCGCTTGACACGAGGTCTGGAAACTGGAACTTGTATCCTCTCCAAAAGCACAAAGTGCTCTTAACTATTCTCCAGCTCTTAATATTAACGTTTAAACAACTCTATATTATTCTTTTTAATAAATTATTCCTAAATTGGTATTTTTATTAACACTACAGCAGTATATTTTTCCTCAGGCTCTACAATATACAAATCTTACTATCTGTTTAAAAAAATTCCTGCTTTTGAGGATTGAATCCCAGGGCCCCATGTCAAGTAGGTAGAACACTGGGCAAGTATTCTACCCAAGAGTTACAGCTACAGTCTTGAAAAAGAATTTTTTTTTCATGGAATTGTGAAATGAATGAAATCTATCAATTTTAAAAAGAATGAATACCACCTCTATGGTAAGTTCTGTTTCAAAATAAGAAAACTATGAAAATAAATCCAGCAAGTTTTCCTTGTACAACAAAATATATTAATCTTACTTTTAAAAGTAGTACTACTCATGCTTCTGCCAGAAAATAAAAATCATAAGTTATATCTTTATCAGAAAAAAGGGCAAAAAAAGTTATGTAATTTTTTTAAAAAATTTATTTATTTTATGTATATGAGTACACTGTCACTTTCTTCAGACACACCAGAAGAGGAGGGCATCAGTTCCCATTACAGATGGCTGTGAGCCACCATGTGGTTGCTGGGAACTGAACTCAAGACCTCTGTGGAAGAGTAGTCAGGGCTCTTAACTACTAAGTCATCCCTCCAGCCCCTGTAATGTTTGTTTGTTTGTTTGTTTGTTTGTTTTTTAGATACAAAAGATAAACTCACTGGGCAGTGGTGACACACATCTTTAATTCCAGCACTTGGGAGGCAAAGGCAGGTGGATCTCTGAGTCCAAGGCCAGGCTGAGTTTGAGGCCAGAATAAGTTCTAGGATAGCCAGGGATACACAGAAAAACCCTGTCTCAAAAAGCAAAAATACAAACAAAAAGATAAACTCATTTTATCTCTTTTATCTTTTAGAATTTCGTTAAACCTGAGTTTCACATCTCTAAAATAACATTAATAAAAATTTCCAACTCTGTCTACCTATATTACAGTAAATGACACAAAGATAGTGTGGTGGCCCCACATTATCTAACCAAACAGAAAAATAGTGAGTTCAAAAACAGTTTGTGCCCATCTAACCCCATCATTCCCCAAAAGGAAAGCAAAGCAAAAGAGAAACAACATTCCATGGAAAGAAGCAAATGGCCAGCAGAGCCAAGGCCTCACCTGCCTTGTAGCTCTGTGATCTGTAGACGTCCCTGAGCTCCTTCATCAGTCTGTCTGATGCTTGTACTGACCCAGACACTGCACCCTGAAACAATTAATAATTAAAGGCTTAAGGTATCAAAGCCTGATGTAAAATTTTACAGTAACATTGTAAAAATGACTACCACTTAGTATTAAGAAATCAAGAAGTACAATTAAATAAAGGACTATGAAATGTTAAGAAAAACAGAAAACTGAAGACATGTGTTGCTTGTTTATATCATGAGGGGAGGCCTCATAGTATGCCCAGAACACCATGGACTCTGACAATTTAGAGTTCAGTATGAGTCTATTCCAAACTACAACTTCTAAAAATGCTACAAGACCCTCACTATAACATTTTAGCATTAACTTCAGCACAAGTTGTCCTCTGACCGCCACAGGTGTGCTGTGACAAGCACCCTCTCCTCCATACACATGCATACAAAATAAGAGTATTTTTTCTTAAAAATCAAAGTTTGAAGGTTGTACTACTCTGAGTTTAAAGGTTTTAAAGATCTATTTCCTAACTGTGCAACCTAGTCAGATTTTTTGATGTATGTATATATGTGTGTGTGTGTGTGTGTGTGTGTGTGTGTGTGTGTGTGGTATACATGTGCATTTGCATATCTGTAGACTCACTCATGTACCCACGCATGTATAGGCCCAAGGCTGTTGTGGGCAGTAGATCAACATCTTTGGTTGCTTTCCACCGTATGCACTGAACAACAGTTTAGTTTAATTAGCCAGCTTGCTCTCCTCCTTCTGTGCAGTGGAAGTATAGGCCGGCCAGCACAATCGCTCACCATTTATGTGGGGTCTAGAGACTCAAATACCAATCCTAATACTTGTGCTTGAAAAGCAAGCACTTTAACCACTGTACCATCTCACAGCCCTTAAACTGGTTTTTTTAAAAGCCCTAGTTTCTGTATCTATAAAATATGAAGAATGTCTATTTCCCACAATGGCAATGAAGATTCTATGAAGATTAAATGGGAAGGTAATATAAAGTACTTAGCCTTATTCTATGTCAGAGTAGCCAATAACTTGCAGATGTTCTAACTATAACCATACAAACTGAAGTCCATCATCAGACACAGCAAATAAAGTATTAATTCAGGTGCTACAAAACTTATTTAATAATCAAGATATGGGCTTGGTTAAAGTTCTCTACAACAAAAGACTTGCCAATTAAAATAGTGTATTGAATATGATTAAAGGAAGGAAAAGAACTTACTTGTTATAATTCATTCTTGACATTAACTTGTATAACAATCCATTCACTGTGTTTGCCTAAAACAAAGCAGCTGGCCCTGACTTTATAGAGCTTAATAAGCTGCTCTAAAACAAGGTAGAAAGTGTCAGACAACCGGACTGCCAATGCTTATTGGCATTGACTCCCTTGACTGACAACACACCTTACCAGCCCATTTTCATTTTTCACAAGACTTCCAAAAGGTATATACTGTCTGCCTACATTTTAAAGTTGAACAATCCAAAGCCACACATGCATGTTTTTCACCAAACTATGCATCTTATACTGCTATGTTTCTTCTCATAAATAGTATGTTAAATCACCTAGTATGGTAGGTAGTACACACCTTTAATCCTAGAACTTAGGAGATTGAGGCAGGCTGATTTCTGAATTGAATGGCAGCCTAGTCTACACAGAGTTCCAGGCTAGCCATAGCTACATAGTTCAGACTCTGTTGGGGGTAAGGAGCAGGGATGAGTCAACCTAAAGAGAAAAGTTACTTTTGAGTTGGTTAGGGTGCAAAAGGCAGAGGTCAGGTTTAAGGGAGAACAGAGGCAGAGTAATAGTTTGTAGGGGCTGAATTTGAACACAACAGAACCTAAGGTAGGGGAGTAAGTACAGCAGCAACAGGATGCAAGGAGAGGTCCTTCTACTCGTTTCTGTTGCTGTGATTAAAAACATCCTGACCAAAAAACAACTTAGGGAAAGAATAGGGTTTGTTTCAATCTACAATACCAGGTTACAGTCCATCACTATGGAAAAGTCAAAGAAATAACGTCAAATAGATAGTCATATCACATCCACAGACAACAGCAGAGACAAATGAACATGTACATTCCTACCCACTTGCTTGACTGCAGTTCAGCTTTTGTCTTCTCTACAGAATTCAAGACTCTTTACCTAGCAAATGGTGTCACCCACAGTGGGCTGAGTCTTCCTGCATCAGTTAAGTGAATAAGACAGTTCCTTGACAGACATGCCCACAGGCCAATGCAATGTAGATGATCCCTTTTCCCATGATAATTCTAAGGTTATGTCAAGTTGACAATTACAACTAACCAACACAGGATTCTTATACAGAGACAGCAGTTTGTTTTCAAGATGTGAAGAACAGATGAACAGGGTAGAAAGTGGCTGTCAACAATCAGGAGAAGCAGCATAGGTCAACAAAACAAATGACCAAATCCATTACTAAGTCAAGGATGGAAGGAGAGCTGAGATTGGTATCTCCATCTGTAATTATGTAATCACGAAGTTCACATTCTAGATACTTACTCACACTTACATTTAAATGGTCTTGCCTTTGAGTCTTCCTGATTTTCTCTAATATTGCCAAATTTTCTTTTTCAATCCCTTCATCCTCTGACTTTTTCCCATTAATAGGCTCTTCTTCCTTCATCTCATAGTGATCCAAATCTTCTATATCCTACAAAGAGAATAAAAGGCTTATTAACGCTTCTCTTCTTCACTGGTTTCTACTCAGAAAAAAAAAATTGAATAAAATTTTAAACGCACAAGCAAGAAAGGATGCATCCATTCGAGGAGGAGGAGGAGGAGGAAAGCCCCAGACTCCACTCACAAGGTTTTCTCCTTTAATACCTTATGTTCTGTGGAAAGCAGATACCACAGCCTCATAAAGTTGTGACTATTATCAAATCTGCCACCTTTAAAAATCTCCAATTATGAGGAACTTTTCAAACAATTTAGTGACCCTTTAATTACTCATACTTTGTTCTAGAAACCTGACCTTACAGTTTTTGGGTTTTGTTTTTTTGGTTTTGGTTTTGGTTTTGGTTTTCTTTTTCAAGACAGGGTTTCTCTGTGTAGCCCTGGCTGTCCTGGAACTCACTCTGTAGACCAGGCTGGCCTTGAACTCAGAAATTCGTTTACCTCTGCCTCCCAAGTGCTGGGATTAAAGACGTGCACCACCACTGCCCAGCTAGAGTTTTATTCTAAGAAATATGAACACTAATTTAGGCATAATTGTACCCATCTCGTTCTCATAAGTACAAAAACAAAATCTACAGATACAAAAACCAGTTAATTCAAAGAATCATCCATTATGGGGTCATTAGGATACTAAATCAGCGCTTTTTTTTTTTTTTTTGAGACAAGGTTTTATGTAGCCTTGGGCTGGCTCAAATGCCCTATGTAGCTGAAGATAATCCTGATGTTCTGATACTCCTACTGAATAGCTCTTGTGCTAGGATTCTAAGCAAGTGCCACATACTCACTTTTGTATGGTGCTTGGGGATCAAGGCCAGGACCTTGTGCGTGCTTAGGCAAGTACATTACCAATCAAGCTACAGACACAGCCAGCATGATTTTTTTCTATCAATAAAAACCCTGAAATGAAAACATGGAAATACAGAATCTCCATGCTCTCAGAATAAGAACTGAAACACAAAGTGCTAATTTTGAGATTTTTTTTTTAAACAACTTTAGGGCAAAGTTTTTAGAAAAAGAATTTGAAAAACACCTGCAGACCAACATCTTTTGCATCCCATTCTCTTTCCTGTATCATTTGTTCTTACACACACACAAATCTATGCCCAAGCTATCTGGTACTGGCTTTTCCAAGTATCTTAGTACTGCTTTAAGTTTCAATTACCAAGATCTCTGAAGGAGTTACCCACTACCTCCACTTTCCATGCAATCTGAATTGAAGGTCAATGACTACCTTCAATACAAAACCAACTCAGCAGGTCTCCTTTCACAAATTACATTGTGTTCTTAACCAGATTCTCCACAGGGCTTCATGTTATTAAGACTTCTCTCCTGTCCTGTATTTGTTTTCTTCAGAATTTCAATAATGTCTCCTTAATCTGTATCTCTTCCTCCAACCTCAAGTCATTTCCATCCACACACTTTACCTGCACTTTAGTCAGCAAATCCTGAATGTACCTCATCTTCCTAAAACAATATCCACAGCAAACCATTTTCTGCTTACATGACTAACAACCTTATCCAACAAGCATGTTGTCTCTAACTCTGCCTTTCCCTTCCAGTCGTGTATTCTAGGAGCCTCCTCTCTTCTGCTTAAGTGCCCGAAGCACACTACACTCAGGCCGGTAAGCCACACTAGTTCTAGTCAAATTGCAGTCTTCTGCGTTACTTCCCTAAGTATCACTGCCCCTTGTCAATCTCATGAGAAGTAAAAGAAAAGCACAGAAACTCTGAACACAGTCTGTTTCACTGCATCCAGGCTGGGGAAGCTTAATGTTCTCATGCAATTTGTTCCTCCTAAATTAAACTTCATGACAACAGTAAAGCAAACAGCCCATCCACCAAAAGTCACTCTAATTAAATAATTTTAAGAATTATTCTACTCCTGGACACAAAACAAATGACTCCTTTTGCTTTGACCCATTCTCAAAGTACATTTTAAACAGACTTTTTTCCAAACAAAATAAGGTAAAAGTCTGAATAAATTATAAGATTCAAAACAAAAAACAATTTTCTTAAAGCTAAAGATTATGAAATTCATATGCATTTTATCTGGTCAATGGAGCTTTGGATCTTTATTTCAAAACCTGAATTTAAATTCAAAGGTTGAAAAGCCTAAAGATCTATTGGTAACTGACAATCATCTTAATGCCTTGGAAAGTTGCTACAAAACTTGTTATTTAAATGTTCCCCTCCAAAAGTCAGTTATGGTGTTATGATAGTATTAAGACAAGGACCATCCCTATTGCTAATGTCACCACTCTTAAGACAGGACTCTGATGATCTGAGCTGGGTCTGTCCTGAAGGCTTCTGTCCTGTCCAGCTCCACAGCTGCAGTTAAATAATATACAAGCTGCTAAGGAAGGGAGCAGTCCCCCCCAGGGGTAACACTTATGAACCACCATTTCCATCATGGCAAGATATGCATCAAGGGGCAGGAGGTGGCACTCAGATGTTGGTGGCAGCAACAACAGTCTAATTGAACTAAAGACCCACTCAACAGGAGGGGAGTCATGCCTGGTACCAGGAAACTTGGCAGCACTCCTAGAACTAGTGAGGGCATGCACTTTTTAGAAAAAATTAGAAAAAATAGCCTCTCCCAGGGATGAGCCAGCCTCCTTATTGATTGCTGAATGCAGAATGGTCAGGCTTGAAACCAAATACACAAGCCAAACCAGACACAGCAGGTTATGTGTACACAGACACACACACTCACACGTTCATTCTTCATATTTAACATACATAACAATGAAGAAAAAGAGGCTATCAACTTGGGAGTGGGGGGACATGGGAAGGGTTCAAGGGAAGGTAGCTGGGAAGAGTAAGGAAAAGGAAAGTGATATCATTCTATTTCAATTTAAAAATTAAAATATAAAAATATAAAAATATTAAAAGGCATTGGTGGCTCATGCCTATAATCTCCACTACTCAAGAGATAGGTGGATTTCTGAGTCTGAGGCCAGCCTGGTCTATAGAGCAACCTTGCAGGACAGCCAGAGCTACACAAAGGAGATCCTATCTTAAACAAAACAAAAAAGATTAAAAAAAAAATAGGGCCTTTAACAGATGATTAGAGCCGGGCGTGGTGGCGCACGCCTTTAATCCCAGCACTCGGGAGGCAGAGGCAGGAGGATTTCTGAGTTCGAGGCCAGCCTGGTCTACAAAGTGAGTTCCAGGACAGCCAGGGCTATACAGAGAAACCCTGTCTCGAAAAACCAAAAACAAAAAAAACAAACCAGATGATTAGGCGTGAGCCTTCCTTCCTTGATCCTGGAGTTAAGCCCTTTATAAAGGAAGCGCAAAAGGTTACAGGCCTAAATTCCCCTGCCCTTTCCCTTTCTATTCTTTGAGGTCACAGCATGAAAATCCTCACAAGATACCCGATTCTAAACTTCTTAGCTCTCAAAACTATACCAACATAAATGACCTGGTCCTGGGTATTCTAATTCTAGCAGCACAAAGCAGAGTAACAGAAAGCCCTTAGATGTTTTTTCAATAAGAGTCTTCTAGCAAGCAGTCCAGTCCCTGTGATGCCCTCAAACTTTCCTTTCATTCAAACATAATTCTGTGTGTGTGTGTCTGCCTGCCTGCCTGCCTATGTTAGGTTCATGTGTGTATGGAGGCCAAATGAGTCTTCCTCAATCACTGCCTTATTTTTTTCAAACAGGATCTCTTTCTGAACCTAGGTCTAACTGCCTGGCTATAACTAAGAGTCACAGGAACCCTTTTGTCTCTACCTCCCCAGAGCTGGAGTTACAGATGTAAGTTGCAGCACCTGGATTCTTTCTTTCTTTCTAATCATGAGTGCTAGAGATCTGAACTCAGGTACCCGTACTTGCATAGCTAGCACTTTACCAACTGAGCCATCTCCCCAACTGTAAACACAAAACTTTAAACTTAGTAGTTTTTCCTAAAATTAACCAAATTATAAGCTAAATACTATTATTAAATGTAAACAATTTTTACTGCCCTCAAATAAAAAAAATTTGTTCAAAGGCATATTGGTAATTAGAAGCAAAACCAGAGTTTAGAAAGTATATCTCATTTGAAATAGCAAATGTTTTTTGTTAGTCAACACTAATATTACTTCAAAAAGAAGATTAAAGGATTATTAAAATGATCAAATATTAAGGTATTCATGAGATGTGAACCAGTGAGATGGACCACTCAGTCATAAAGGGAAGTTCCCCCAAGTCTAAGTCTAAGGGCTTGAGTCCAATTCTTGAACCCATATGGCAGAAACACAGAATGGACTCTCAAATGTTGCTCTCTGACCTCTACATGCCACGAACACCTACCTACACACACACATACACATACACACACACACACACACACACACACACACACACACAAATAAAATTAAAAGGAGAAAACACCATTAGATATTCATGAAGTCCTATTCTTACATAAATACCTACTTCAGCCATCTCCTCCTCTTCCTCTTCTTCTGAAGTTACTTCTTCAGTTGTCCCATTCTGAAACAGAGAAAGAATGTGCCAACGCTATACAGAGCACATAGGAAAGCTGGCCACTATTAGTCACTGTCGCTACAGTCCCATGAGCAGAGCTTATTAAATCATTTCAAGTCAATCCAATGTAGCAGATGCCTTAAGAATAAACAAAGGGAATCAAATATAAAAGAAATTTTAAAACTAAAGATAAACTAATTTTAATTTTTTACTTTTATGTTCTACTCAAATGATCCAAATTATTCTTTCCTTATCTACCCAATTAACACCCCCTCCAAAAAAACATTAATTTTTCTATGAATTCATCTGCCTTGCATTTTAAATGGTGAGATGTTATAAAGAAGTAAGTACTTGAGAGTGACTAAGAGCCAGTCTATCTGCTGTGAACACCTCTCCTAAGGCAGGGCTTACTACTCATCCACACAGCAGTCATGTGGGATTTTACAGCTGTACATGAAGTCTCTTGCCAGATCAAAGTTTGCCATCTCTCAATATGGGAAATGTATCTGCATTCATAAAGGCAGGTTTAGTTTGGGACCCAGAATATCTAAAACATCAACAAACTAGGACTCAGAGGTCAAATCAGAACACCAGGATCTCAGGAGTCTCAAGGCCTGTTTTTAGATGCTCTGAGAGCACAAGTCTTAATAAAAAAACAAAACAAAACACCCTCATTAATTCATTATCATTAACTCTTCAAAATCAGTGAGCTGGAAAAATCTGTCAGGTACATGTAAGCTCAGACTCGTTCTAAAAATCTACATCTCTCTAATCACTCCTTTCCTGGGACAAAATAATAAAAGCAAGCAGTTCCCAAAATTATTGTGGTTTACCCTTTTCTGTATTTCTAAACCAGATTATTTTTGGTATCTTTTCAAATAGAAATAACACAGCTACCCAGCAGTCCCAAGGTCCCAAACACAAGTCTGCACCAAGGGTGAAAAGCACTGTTGAGATGCTAACTACCCCAGAGAATCTCTTTTCAAATGCATTTTAATGCAAGAGTTTGAGACTATTACAGAAAACCACAACCAATCAAAACACAAAGAATAAGTGGGCTGGTAGTGTCCAGCCCCAACTGATGTATCTACAACACACCTCCTACATCTAAGGCTCAGGCTCATAGCAGAAGATGGGCCGTAAGTTTTTAAGAGCCAGAGGAAGGAAGAGGAAGTTTGAAGTCTCACCATGATGGTTATCTAAATAAGATGATGTGAACAAGAATGACAACAATGAAATGCAAACACAGAGTGGGCTGTGCAACAGTCAGAGAAGTCCTCCTCATCGGAGAAGTAGTCCTCCCCAACAGAGGGCACACCAAGACCACACAGTTACATTACATGGACTGGGGGGCGGGGTGGGCGGGGGGAGGGGGGGAGAGGAAGGTGGGAGGGTGTGTGTGTGTTAAACAACTGAAGAAATAGAGGCCATGAATTTGAAAGATAGCAAGACCAGTACTTTGGAGGTGTTTGAGGGAAAAGGCTAACAATATAATTATATTTTAATTTTTAGAAGTTAAAATTTTTAAAAAGCATTTTAGGTGATTCTGACATGCAACTCTAGCCTATGTCTGTGACCGTCAGACTCATCCCTGCCTAACATTTTATAAATGAGAAAGCTGAGCAATACCCTTCCCCAAAGGATAAATAATTTGACAAAAACACAAAGCCAATTAGGCTCATGAAATCCTAAGGCCTTCATTTTAACAAGCAAGGCTGGCTTCTTTTCAAAAGCTCATTGAAAGCAAGCACAGTGGCTCAGGCCTGTAATCCTAGCACTCAAGAGGCCTACTGTGAGTTCAAGGTTAGCTAGCCTACATAGTGAGTTCTAGTCTAGGACAGCCTGAGCTGAGAATAGAAACCCTGTCTTAAAACCAAAACAGAGGTTGGGAGGAGAGGTGACGAACTTTGATAATAAACGACATTGCTACGTAGAAAAACAATATACAGACCCACAACTATAGAGCAGCAGCAGCAGACAGAGCAGATGGATCCTATGGTTGCTAAAGTTTTAGATGTCCTGACTGAGAAAGCCACAGGAAAACAACTGAATGAACTGCTGTAAAGTTGTTCTAATTAATTTTAAGAACCATTCTATTCTATAGGAACCCTATCTACCCTGATGGGCAGTAGAACCAAAGAGGAAAGGAAAAACCTCTTTATTATAACTCAGCCCAAGAGTGGAATCTCCTAACACACTCTGAAGTTGGAAGCCGCACAAGCCCCACCCTGCAGCTTCAGCAGAACACAGGTCTACATCCTGGACAGCAGAGACAAGCATCCTACAGAAATCTGTCAAAACTGGTACTGGCTGATACCATACCTCTCCTACAAACAAGCAAATGACCAAGTACCATGAAGAAAACAGACCCTGAGGGTACCACACAGAAAAGCCACACCCATGGCACAACTAGTGAAGAAGACAGAGCTAAAATCTAACCTGAATCATTAGGCCTGTTGAGAAGCTACTGCACCAGCAAAACAAGAACAAGTTACTATAAAAAGGACAAGACAGCTCTAGGAAATAAGAAACATTTGAAGAAAAACAGTAAAAGGGGAAAAAAAAAAGAAAAACCAGCAGTCTCCTCTGAACAAAGCATTCAAGGAACCTGGAAGACAGGAACACAAAGGCCTGACGTTCATCTGGAGAACAAGAGGAGAAATGTGCAAGGCAAAGACACAGCATGGTGGCAAGCTCTGAAAGGAGTTTAGGATAGGAAGTGTTTCTGGCTACCCCCCAAAGAAATACCGAGAAACAAAACAGAGACCACAGTTACAGAGAAAAATCAGACAGGAAAATGAAATACACAGAAATAGGAATCACACAGTCACTGGAGTTGTATCTATTAACACTAAATGTAAATATCTGGAGGACACTCACTAAGGAACTTAGAACTCTGGAACTGGCACCATTCAGTCAGATGGTATTCTGTACACGTACACACTTGTATATGTGGGTTCTCCGCACCAACACACTTTCCACGCTAAAAACAGACACCAAGTATACCACACTCTCCATGCATACATGCATACATATCTCCATAAACCAAACCTCTCTAGGAAATCAAGACTAGAGTACAATCTGGAGGGACCCCCCGGGAGTAGCAGTAACAGCACTGACAGCAGCGGGTCAGTCCATCACTTGCGAGGTCACATGTACTGACAAAAACAAAAGTAACCCAAAGTCACCTGAAAAGTATTGTACAGTTCTGTCTAGATAACTCTTAGGTTTAAGAGAGAGGGGGAGAGAGAGAGATAACCCTAGCAAAGCAACCCCTAAGTATGTACCCCAGAGAAATGACTGCACAAGAGTATCCAGAAATACCAACAAGAAAATCCATAGTAGGACTCTTAACAGAAAAACAAAACAAACAAAAAGATCAAAAAACTATAAACAGCCTACCATTATCTATCAACACTCAAATGGAAAATGGGCATTCTCATCTTTTTGAACAACGAAATGAGCATAGCAATAAAAAAGGAACTGCAAAGAAAACATGCCATGCCAATACATAGTGTGACTCTTAAAGCTCAATACAGGCAACACTAAACTATACAGAAGTAAGCACGCATGAAGGATAAAGTCAGGAAAGTAAGGACAGATGGCTAGCTATGAAGATCTAAGGGAGGGACTCAGACAGTAAACATAAGGACCTGAATTCAGATCCTTAGTACCCACGGACAAGTCAGACATGGCAGATCCCTGGGCTTGTTGGACAGCCAGCCTAGCCTACTGGGTAAGTTCCAGGGCAGAGAGAAACATTGTCTCAAAAACAGCGAGTGAGGGCTGGAGAGACAGCAGAGCTTCCTAAGTCAGAACCTTGATGCAGAAGTGAAACAAGAGCCTAAAAAAGAAACAAAACCATTCAACAACCTCAGACTCTTAAGTGAAAACAAAAAAATTACCATATCTATCCTAACAATATTAACTACCAAAACACAAAGGATGATTCAAAATCAGGCCATTTTTCTTACATAATTCACAAATTAACTTGGATATCTACACTGTTGTCCAATCTACACCCAGGAAAAACAAGACAGACTTCAAGTTCAGGATATATTGTACGTAAAAAACAAAACCATGGACCTTCTAGAAAATAAAACCTGAACAGTTAGAAAAATTAAACATTTTTCTCATCATCTTTCTTTAGGCTCCACTAAATTACAAAAGAATAAACACTGTATAAATACAAAAATTTGAAAGGCAAAAGGGACTTATAAGGAGCAATAAAACACCATTTCCATTAGATGACTGTAAATAGGAGCTGTGATCAATGAAGCTCACAAGTGCAGGTGCAGGTCAGGGGACAGCAGTGACCAAGGAGAGAGCTGCAAAAAGCACCCTCAATTCAGAGGCTCCAGACTCAGACACCAAATACACAGGTGCAACAGGAGCAGCAGGCAGGATGGAAACCTACAGACCAACCAAAAGCCTGCCTGCAAAACACACCACGCAGCCCTCAAATGCTCTGCATTCCCCACCTCCTTAAGTAGAACCCAGGAGGTTATCTGTCAGACAAAATGTCATCTGCAGAGAAACTGGAGCCATCTTTTACCCTGTACTAACAAGTGGAAAAGTAGGGAAAGAGTGGTTGGGAGTCAGCATAAACTCCCCCTAAAGCTATCAGGTGACAAGTGTTGGCTACAAGGACTCCACATCATTTATTTGGCACAACTGAAGAAAGGTATGCTTAAAAACATCAAAATAAAATACAAATGAGTAAAGATAGGACACAAAAGTACTTGAGGACAGGCTTTACAATATATACAATGAGACAAGACGAAACTGAGGAAATATATAGCAAATAAAAAAATACAGATGCTAAAGAGGCCAAAGTGCCACAATAAGCTGGTTTATGATTCTACCACATCTATACGACCTGTACAGAATGCTAGGAAGAAGGGACAATCAGAAAGAGCTCTTAAGCTCAGGTTCACATTCCGATACTGGAGAGGATTCCCTCCTCCAGATGAATCATGCCACCAGGCTTAAAGCCTAGGGCGTCACAGCCCACAGTGAACCTGAGCTGGCTTGGAGAATGCTTCAGCTCACAAACCCCTCACTGGCCTGCTCCAGGTTTAAGTCTTAAGAATGCCCAGCAACTTAAGCTGGGCATTGGTAGATATCTGAGTTCGAGGCCAGCCTGATCTACAGTGAGTTGCCAAACATCGAGGGCTACTACTCAGAGCAACCCTGTCTTGGAAAAAAAAAAATGCCCAGCAACTTCCCCTCTTGTATCCTTGAAGAGTTCTGATTGAAATTCTGAGGAAACAGAATGAAGAGTCTCTGCAGATGACATTATGAAGAGGCCCTTCAGGATAATGCCATGTACAGAAAAAACACCAGGCAAAGAAACACTAAAGATGCCAGATACATGAAGAGAGGGGGAAAAAAGGAAGCCATCAGTTAACACTTGAGAGCTGTTCAAGATAAAGATCACACTAGTTGTCTACAGCCATACTATCTTGAATGTGCACCTGACTGCACATAACAGTCACCAAATGAAACCAATAGACACTACTCAGCTAAGCCTAACTAATCTATTCAATAGCAAGAATTAGTATTTTAAGGCATTAAGTTTTTTTGTTTTAATCTTTTGAGACAGGGACTCACTGTACAGCTTTGACTGGCTCCAAATTCAAGAGATGTGTCTGCTTCTACTTCTCAAGTGCCAGGATTAAAGGTGAGTACTACCATCCACCCCAGCCCGTTTGGGGGTTCTGAGACTGGGTCTTCATTTGTAGGACAGGCTGGGCCTCAGCCTTAGCCTCCTGAGTGCTGAGATTAAACCATGTGCCACCACATCCAGCTCTAAGCCATTAAGTTCTGAGAAAATGGGGTAAACATATACAATAAAAACAAAACTTAGGGGCTAAAGAGATGGCTCAGTGGTTAAGAGCACTTGCTGCTCTTGTAGAAGCCTATGGTTTGATTGCTAGCACCTAATGGCAGCTAACAGCCATCTACTTCCAGGGAATACGAAGATTCTCTACTGTTGCATGTGGTGCACATACATGTAGGCAAAACACTCATACACGTATTTTTTAAAACCTTAAAATTTATTATTGTCCGTGTGAAATAGAAAAAAGTTGACAGTACAACAAAATTTTAAAAGAAAGAGAGAAAAGATAAGCTGGTCCAGTAGATAAAGGTGCCTGTAGCCAAGCCTGACCACCTGGGTTTGATCCTGGGACTCAGATGGTGGAGAAAACCAATTCCTGCAAGTTGTTCTCTGACCTCCATAAAAGTGCCACCAACGTTCATACCAACACACACACATACGCATATACAAATAAAAATAAAATGAAATTAAGAAAAAGAATATAATACAATAGATGTAAAGACTCAAACCAAGAGGTCTAAAAAATCTAAAAGCAGCCAGGCATTGACGATACAGCCTGTAATTCTAGCATTCAGGATAAAGACAACCGTCAGCCTCAGCTACATATGGTTTTTGAGGTCTGCGCCTAAAGTGTACAAGACCTTGTCTCCAAAACGTAAAAACAAAATTGAAAAGTCCAATTAATAAACTCCAAAACAAACAAAATGGACAAGCAAAGTTGACACACAAAAATATGTACCAAAACTCAAGACTCAAATTTGGAAAGGGACAGCCTTACTCAACGTCCAGCACAATGAAAGAGAAAAGATCCTGAGTTAAGGCCACTGCTGCAGTGCACTACACAAAAGCAAGCACAAATTCCCTGAAGCTTCCAAAGAAAAATCATACATAAGATTCCGGATGGCATCAGCTTCAGCAACGCCATTGGCTAGAAGACAACAGCATAGTTATTTGAAATTCTTAGGCAAAAATTTCAGCCTAGATTTATTATTCACTCAAACACTGAGTGAAAGAGAACACAACAGCAGCTGATACTGAGGCCACACAACTCCCATGTACAGCACTGCGCACTGCTTTTAGAATACCTGCAGTGCTGACAAACCACTGCGACCGACTACTCTGTACAAGTGAGAAGTGGTCAGAGACTAGGAAGATGGCAACAAGAACCACGTTTTGGACCCAGTGTGGTTGAGCTTGTTCTAACACCAACTCTGAACCAGGTTTTTCCTTCATGCCTTCAGCCTTTATCTGACAGTGTAATAAATAGAGACAAACAAGAAAAAAGAAAGCCAATAGAGATGACATGAGATCCAGGAATCAATAGATTCGCTCTAGGATAGCAGAGAAGAAAAATCTCAAGGTGACAACTATACAGGCCATCCAGAAAACTCACAAAGACTAATTAATACAGAAGAGACAGGGACTCCATAGACAGAGGATCCCAGAAAGAGAATGTGACATTTATAAACTGGGAAGTATTACTATAAAAAGGACCCTGAGAGAAAAAAAAGGACCCTGAGAAAAAAAAGATGGCACAGGTATGGAAATGCCATAACAGAAAACATGGCTCCCCAAAGTCCTCACAGCACTGATCATTCATGACTAAACAATGCTTTAGAAGCAGTGGGTGGTTAAGTAGGTAGTTTATATAAGAGCTAAATCCTCATTTATTGTAATAAAAAGTCAGTTAACTAATAGCTAATTATGTAAGTCTAAAAGTCATGGATGATTGTTGAACTGGTGGAAATTTCCATGGCTTGGGGAGAGCTAACTTTGCATTACATCTTAAGAAGCACAGACAGACTTTTAGACATGGTATGTCAAAGGACTAAACTGACTAAACAACCAGTCAAAGAAGAAACACACAAATCATTTTGATTTTAACAAAAATCAAAATGGAGGGGTCAGAGAGCAGTGCTCACCTATTACAGTAAAATACAAACAATCCCAAGAAATAAAAGCCTGTGTTAGCACCTAAAGCAAGGCAATTTACTAGGAACACAAAACTAACTTCCAAATAGGCTATATAATAATTTTAAATTATCCTAGTTTAACTTTCAATTAAGACAATTGAGTTCAGCTCTTCAACACTAGAGAAGGTTTACTTTACCTGACCCGTGGGTAGTGGTTGATCTAGCATCTCAACATCCAGGTGCTTAGGAAGGTTATATAATCTGCAGAGGTCACATATCAACCACTTCAATTGCTGACGGAGCTACAAAACATATTTCAGTAAATAAGCATTATGTTAAAGAGCCCTTAGACGACATTGAATAATGCTACAACTACTGTTAGTCAATCCAGAAGGAAAGGAAAACACACTCCTTGCTAACTGCAGCCCACAGATGGAGGAGCAGTCTCTGATACGTGTTAGAGCTGCTGGTGTAAGAAAATCACGATTTTAGAAAAGTTATTACAGCTTAGTATGTCCTTACAGCATGGTATCTAGTAGGTAACACCAACAAAATGGCACAGAAGAAAGGTTCAGACACTGCCTAGTATCTAGTTGCTAACTAACCTTAGAAACTTGCAGCTTTTTAAACAACAGAACATTAATGCATTCATAAGACTACAAAAAAAACTTTAAAAAGTATTGCATATGGATTATAAAATTACATCTGCAACAATCAGATTCATTTAAAACCATAAGGCAATTGTGGCCTAGTAGACTCAGCCTGGAATAAATAACCTTGCATATACCTAAACCCTGGCTTTAGTCTCTGCCATCTGCAAAACGGAAAGGAAGGCTGTCTCATGACAGTAAGGAGTAAATTAAAATTAAGCCTCTCCAAAAGAAAAGAAAAAAAAATCATTAGCAAAACTGCCATATTAGAATAGCTCTTTAAATTTCCATTTTAAATTTTTGTAGGTATATTTACTTTAAGGAAGCAAACAAGGAAAACTGTACAAACATATTTTTCATTATATAGGGTTTTTCCTCAACATAAAAGATAAGCAATATTTAAGACTCAGATGGGAGCTGATAAGGCAACTTACTACACTGAGCAGGAATAGTTAGCTCAGTGTCTCTGATGAAGAAAAGACATGAAGAAGAAGCAGGTTTATGGAGGACTAAGAAAACAGGAACAGGATTAGAATGGGTTAAACCCAGCAAAGAACAAGCAAGCCCTTCCAAGTAGACATGAGGAAAGCTAAGCACTACATTAGATCAAACAAATGTCCTCGTGCTCAAAGGGAAGCAAAGGGCCCACCACGTCTGTGCATGTGTGTAGGTAGGTACTTCATGTGGTGAGGCAGGATGACCAGGACACAGCCCTGACCTCGGATCCCGCCTCAGGACCCTGCAGGAGTGCTATAGGTGATAGCAGTGTGATGGCTCCATACCAAGCCACAGGAAAAACAGGGAGTCTATTTTCCAGGAAGTTTAACTTTAACACTTCCCTCCTCTTCAGGGACTGTGGAAGAGACTCAGACCGCAGGGAGGGCCTAACTGTTCAGGTAAATGAACACGTTTGCGGTCGTTACCAGAGTTTATGGCTTGGGGAGCAGAAGTATAAAAAAGAACTCAAGTTCCCAGGGCCAGGCACAGATGACCAGTATCATTGTTTCCTTTTCACGGAGAGAATTAGTGAGGGAAAACAAGATGGAGACAAATGTAAACTGACAAGCACATTCCATGGCACATCTAAGCAAGATCCCCTAGATAGAGAGGATCAATAACATAAGTGTATGGGTTTCAACCTCTGAAGATACATTTTGGCTAGAGATACAGATTTAGGTTCTCTGCAATAAATAAAGTATGACTTAAGTAATGAGAGTAAAAGAGCTTGCACAGAGAAAACACAGAATAAAAAGATAATAAAGAGACATACCAAGGAAGAGCATCTCAGAGGAGACCAAGACGAGATAGTAAGAGAGCCAAGGAATGGTGGTCTCATAGCGGTCCCCACTAGGTTATCAATTAGCACAGGACAGACAAACCTTGGCTTTGAATACACACCATTTATCACAGAGCTTCAGAGAAGCCAATCGATACTCTTAAAGTATTTTTCTGTGTTCTGTTAACAGCTTCCTACATTTACAGGAAGGAGAATGCAAGCACAGCTAAGCCATCATTAATAGGTATTGTACAATACTGTATACAGAAGAGGGCAGATTACACAATATTCTACGCCTTGTTTTTTACTTATATCTTGCAATGTCCTATGTGTACTATGGAAAAGGGCTGGCTGCATTCTTTTTTTACTAAGCTGGAGTAACTTAACCAGCTCTTTATTGGTGGGCATTAAGTAATACCTGTTGATGGAACAAAATTTCAACCATGGAAAAACGCTTTAGTACTAAAAATGAGCCACTGGACTGGACAGCTAAGAAATGTCTATACAACGGCAGATTCTCTACTCCAGTAAGTAAATTAAAAAGTCAAAACAAAACAAGGTTATTAGAAACCAGGCTATGAGAAATCGGCAGAGGCTATCTATCAGAGTGAAAGTGTGTCTTTCCTTCAGGTAAATGTACTTACTTTCTATAATTAGATCCAATATAAGCCCTATTCCATTTAACTTGACACAGGTTTTGTTTTTTGTTTTTTTGTTTTTAGTATCAGGGATTATACCTAGGACCCTGCACAAGGTAGGTGAGCATTCTCCAATGAGTTATAGCTTCAACCCTCTCTTCACTTCTGAGACAGGATCTCAATCTGTTGACCAGACTAGCCTTGACCTTGCAATATCCATGCCTTCACTCCAAGTAGCTGGGATTATGGACCTGTGCCAGCAGGCCTAACTCATAAGCAATTTAAGGAGGAACAGCTAGAGAGCTATGTCTGTCTGTCTGTCTGTCTTGTCCATCACCAGTCTGCTGGAAATGAAACATGTGCCTGTCTGGGTTTAATTACTCCGAGTGTCATGGCTCTTAAGATCTGGACTCTTTTATAAGCTTTTGAAACTTATATTCTTCCTTGTTTTAGAACGTCTTTACACTTATGGAGGTTGGAGAGCGAGGGATGACATGTGCCATGACACAGTGTGGCAGTCAGAGGACAGCTGTAGGAGGACTTCTCTCTCTCTACCATGTGGGTCCTGGAGCCCAAGCTGGGTCATCAATCTTCAGGCAATGGTTTCATCTGCTGAGCCACTGCAACAGCCCCAGTGTTCTTAATTCTAAGAACATGTTTAAACCATTTACTTTGACAAGACAAAGTGTTAAAGAGTCTAAGTTCCCAAAATGGCCAGTTCTAAAATTATCTATAGAAAGATTCTTCCTTCTTGGGTTAAAACGCCAGTTTTACTTATTCTAAATTGTCATTTGCATGGCTGTTTCTAAATTTCTATTGCCTGTTGGTCTAATTCTAATAGTTAATATTTTATTTCATTTACTGTTTGGGCAAATTTTTTTACCTTTTAAACTTTTGTATTTTATTACTTATTCTTGAATCATTCTGACAATACCAGAAACAAATATGATGGCTCCCAGGCATGACGGCACAGCCTATAATCCCAGTACTGGAAAGGCTAAGGCAAGAGGCTTGCAAGTTCCAGGACAGCCTGAACTATACAGCAAAACCCTGTCTTTAAAAACCAAAATAAATAAATCATTTTCAGTGACACTGCATTAGATTTATACATATTAAGACACAGGTGGCATTTGTCACACCTCAGACATCTGTCTGTCCACAGTAGCTAAGTCTACATTCTTTGGTGCAAAATTTTGTTGTTTTCTTCATATAAGTCTCCCATATTTAAATTTACCCTAGGTGTTTAATTTGTTGCAATCATCAATAAAATATCATTGTATCTTCTATTTGGTAATAAGCAGCATTTGGGTTATTACAGATCTTCAACAAATTAATTGTTTTTCTCCAGCTCTTTTTTTTTGCAGTTTATATGAGTTTAAGAGGAGTATTTTTAAAAAGCCATGACATCTACAAAGAACAATTATGTTCTATAAGGATTTAATAACATGGAAAAAACAGTAAGTTCAAAAGGGATGTAAGACTACAGACATGACCCCAACTATTTAAAAACATATGAAATAGCACATGTATTTTCTAACAAAGAAAAAACTGCAGAAAATATCCATTATGTCAACAGTGGTTATATTAGGTAGAAAATTATAAGAAAGTCAAATGTCTTCTTTTTATCTACAACTCAATAGTTTTCTCACAATGGGTACTTAGACATTTACAATCAAAGAATAAAACATTCTAATATTTAAAAAAAGGAAAGGATACTTTTTATAAGATTTTTATTTTTTTAATTGTGTGTAGTTTGTACCCCTGAGTACAGTGCCTATAGGGAACAGAGGCATCAGATCCCCAGAGCTAGAGTTACAGGTACTCGTAAACTGTTGCAACTTGAGTGCTGGGAACAGACCTCAAGTCCTCTGTAAGAGCAGCAAGTGTCCTAAACTCCTGGGCCATCTTCCCAGCCTAGAAAGATACATCTCTTTACAAAGCACCCCCGTCTAACCCAGAGATAAATATTGTTTTCCAGGGTTTATCAAGGTCCCATAAACCAACTGAAAGTACACAATGTTTATAGTTATTTAACATGGAGCCCATTGTCACTGGTTCTACTTTACTAGCTACTATTAATCTCTTCTTATGCAGTGTCCTGAAGAAAACATGTTTTTATACAGTTCAGAGATACCCATAGGTCTAGGCTTCTACTGGGAGTCTTGGAATGTATGCACAGGGGGATGACTATGGATCACAAACAAACCAACAAACCTTTTCAATAAATTTGGATTTTACTGCAGACTTGTGGGCCTTAACCAGCAAACGAATTCCCTAACACAAACACTGATGTTGGGCTGAAGAGATGGCTCAGTGGTTAAGAGCACTGACTGCTCTTCCAGAGGTCCTGAGTTCAATTCCCAGCAGCCCCATGGTGGCTTCACAATCATCTGTAATGGGATCTGATGCCTTCTTCTGGTTGTGTGAAGACAGCTACAGTGTTCTTATATATATATAATTAAAAAAAAAATGTTAAAAAAAAATCCTGATGCTATCCTATGTTACCTCACTTAACATCTACACTGGCCTTTCTTTCCCCTTTGTCCTTTCTCACCTCACCCAACAGTCTATCAAAAATGTTTGCTTTTTTAATGGCTAGAATGAAGGGGGGAAAAAAGAACCTCAATTCCTAATGTAAATAGAATGTACATGTAGAAAGAGGGAGATGGAATTCAAAAGGTCTCTAACCTTGCTAAAATTGTCATTATTAAACATGCTATAACAACTTGTATTACGATCTTAGACGGGATGGAAAATTATCAGGAAAAGGAAATAAATGGAGTAAATTTTAGTGTGATAAATTTTTTTATCATATTACTGCTTAATATTTAATTTTTCTTCATAAGACCATGAGAAGGAAAAAGGAAAGTCTGGTTCATCTCCTTACCGAACTGTTGCTCTTAGTATCTTCTAACCGTTCCAGAACTGATGTCAGATTTGGGTCATCAGAGTCCACAAACCATATTGGTGAAGAAGATGGGTAAGATTCCTGTTACAAAGACAACTAGGTGAAACATATTTACAAACAGACCAACCCAGAGATGCCACTAAACCATATCACTAAGGGGCAGGTAATTATGATCCATATAAAGTTCATTAAAAGAAGAAAGGCGACATTGAAATTCATGTGGAGAGGGACCAGATTCCTCGGTGGAATTTAAAAATTAAAATTACTAAGTTTAACAACTTAATCTTAGCCGGGTGTGGTGGCGCACGCCTTTAATCCCAGCACTCGGGAGGCAGAGGCAGGCGGATTTCTGAGTTCGAGGCCAGCCTGGTCTACAAAGTGAGTTCCAGGACAGCCAGGGCTATACAGAGAAACCCTGTCTCGAAAAACCAAAAAAAAAAAAAAACCTTAATCTTGCGTAGTCCATGTTATACAATCTGTAAGTTTAAAAGCAGACAATAATACTTTACCCAATGAGTAAAATGATTAAAACCAAAATTATCTAAGGGGAGGAAATGTCAAGTACCGCTAGAGACTTGCAACAACATGTCTATATGACCTGAATTTTCTAGCTTTTACCTTTTTTTTTTTCAGAACTTTAAAATATGGAATCATAATAATCTCTCAAAGTGAAATTAAAAAGAAAATCCCAACTTTAAAGTTCAGCCTAGATTTTGAACAGTAGCTTTGCCTTTTAATAATGCTACATTTCTTTTTTTTTTTTTTTTTTTTTTGGTTTTTCGAGACAGGGTTTCTCTGTATAGCCTTGGCTGTCCTGGAACTCACTCTGTAGACCAGGCTAGCCTCGAACTCAGAAATCAGCCTGCCTCTGCCTCCCAAGTGCTGGGATTAAAGGCGTGTGCCACCACGCCTGGCTTAATGCTACATTTCTAACTAGATACCTAGTCCTGAACTATAAAAATAATCCAAGGAACACATCTCCAAATCCTCACACATGCTAAACATTATGTACTTTTTCAAGACCCTCTACTTACAGCGTTCTGACCTTCAATGTAAAATAATTATAGAAACTTCTTCAAGGTTTTCTTTCTCCTTCACCTGTATAAAATTCACTACATTGAGCCAGGCTTGGAGGTGGCCACCTCCAAGGCTGGGTAGGAAGCCCGTGAGCTCGAGGGATAGGACAGACATCTCTCAAAAAGGACAGCCCTATCTCAAAAAGTAAGCTGGAGAGATAGACTGGTGGTTAGGAACATGGACTGTTTTTCCAAAGAACCTGAGTTCACTTCACCACAGCACCATGTCATCAGGCTCACAACTCCCTGTAACTCCAGCTTTAGGGGATATGGCACCTCTAGGCCTGTACTCATTGTGTATAATACCACACACACACACACACACACACACAAATACTATCTAAAGGATGGACTAATCCATTTGTTTTTCCATCCCTTCTTAGACTGTAACAATGAATGTAGTTTATTTCTTTGTTTTATTTCTCTTTCGTTTTTTGAGATATGGTCTCACTATGTAGACTCAAATCTGCACGTCCTCCTCCCTCAGCCTCCTAAGTGCTAGGATTACTAGCTGGCTTCAGAATATAACTTCATAGAAAACAGACACATTAAATAAGATTACCTTCATTTGATGTTGCCTAATCATTTTCTTAATGGTGGTAGTTTCTCCTACCTGTTTTGTTTTTTGGGCTCTGAGGATCAAACATGAGGTCATGCATAGGTGCATGCTCTACTGCTGAACTACACCAAAATCCTTAAAGACTGCTTTTTAACTGTAACAGGTGCTAGGAGCAGAGTGAACGGCAGCACAGGGCTATCACAATCCTTAGTCAGATTTCACTTGCCACAGGGGTGGCCTTCTGAGTTAGCCTTTCTCCTAATATAGATATTTACAACATTTATCTGAAGACATTTTCAATGGAGGTCTCAACACTCTACCAAGAAACCTCTAAATTGGCCCCAGTTAATTCTCATGTCTTGGTATCACATGTCTTGTAAAATATCCTGTTCCTTGGACTAAGCCACTCATGTCTAAATGCAGCAAAAGTACCAACACCACTTCTAAAATTGAGTTACAAAAAGATCTGTCTTGCGTATCTCCTGGTCTTGCAATTAATCCAGGTGAAGAAAATCAGCTGCCACCTATGGAGAGCTCTGCATGGCAAGAAGTTGAAAAAGAACTGTAAAAATTAAACCAAGGTTCTCAGATTAGGCTAACATCCCATGAGAAGGATCCTGCCAACAACTATGAGAGAGACCTTGGAGGCAGTTCTCTCCCTTTCCATCCTTCTGACCACTGTAGCCTCCACCAACACTTTCCTGCACTGGGAAGACCAGAGAAACCAAGGTAAGTAAGTGGTACACAGACTCTGATCCACAGAAACCAAGAGTAACATTTGTTCTTAAAGGTTCTAAATTTAGGAGGCTGAAGCCATGGCTCGGTGAGTAGAGTACTCACTGCTCTTGTAGAGGAGCAGGGCCAGTTCCCAGCAACCACATGGCAGCTCACCACCAGCTCTAACTCCAGTTCCAGGAAATCCAACAACCTCTGGCTTCTGTAGGCTGCTGCACACAGATGGTACACATAACTCATGAGAGCAAACACATACACATGTTTTTAAAAGTTCTAATGGCTTAGCAGTAAAGAATTGATTGCTGTTACAGGGGACCCAGATTTGGTGCTCACAAATACCTATAACTCCAGCTCTAGGGATTTGATGCCCTCCGCTGACCTTTGCAGGCACTGCACACATGTGTGCACAGACATACATGTGGTCAAACACCTCTACACATAAGATAAATTAAGCAAAATAAGTAAGTTTCTAAGTTTTTGTTACAGAGAAATACATCTATTGCCAGTCAAACATGATAGAATTAAGTCAGGCAGTGGTGGCGCACGCCTTTAATCCCAGCACTTGGGAGACAGAGGCAGGCGGATTTCTGAGTTCAAGGCCAGCCTGGTCTACAGAGTGAGTTCCAGGACAGCCAGGGCTACACAGAGAAACCCTGTCTCGAAAAGAAAAAAAAAAAAAAACAAACAAAAAAAACATGATAGAATTACAATATCCTACCATACAAAGTACTACAGAGAAATGCTACTAATAATGTGCATCTTTTAAAATGAAGTGCTGTCATTTTAAGTGAATTAAGGAAGCATTACATGCTCTTACTCACTAACAGGCATTTGTTGTTGTTCCTGTTGTTGTTCCTTTATTCAGGTTTTTACTAGGAATCTGGGAAAAGACATCATTGGTAGATACTAGCTGATGAATATTTTTAAGTAGTAGAAAACTGCACTACACAAATAGTTTTAAAGAACAATGTTCTTTAATGCCATATGTAATCTCATTATATACATATATGGTGCATATATAACCCCCTACACACACACACACACACACACACACACACACACAACAGAACTAATAGCACAGAAACTAAAAATTTTAAAAACATTTTACTAAATCTTAAGGAAAAACTACAGAGATTAGTGGTCAGTAGTGGTGTCCATGTACCTGTCCAGCACTGGCTGACTTATCTTTGTATTTCTTTCTTACTGGCTCCAAATCTCTTCACAGGCTAAAAGGTAAAGCATCTTCAGAATTAACCCCATTCTTAAATAAAGGCACTTAGTAGGTAGGGTATCTTCATCTTCACATTCTTCATCCTAGCTTAGAAACTTACTGTCTGGGTTTTGCACTTGCTTTAGCTTTTAAAAAATAAAAACCAATCTAGAAGTTCATTGTACAGACTCATGTTTATCTAGTAAATATCTGCATGAAGAAACATTTGAGCTTAAAGAGGAATGAAATGCTCTGCCCCATGGTAAGAGAAATTTAGGGAAGGAAATCAGTTGCCCTTGAGATCTGTATATATCTTAAATCCTGTACATGAAAAGGCAGGATAGGCAGCAAGTCTAAGCACTCATTTCAATGTTTCTCAAAGGCCTTGCACCCCTCAGTACAACACTAAAATGTCAATGATCCTCTTCCTACTTAATTACTCTACTGGAAAGTGCTGCTACCTTCCCACAAGTGAAGGTCTTAACAGTGGTCTGCTGGAATCTTGCAATGCAAGTGTTTATATGAACCAAGCTGTGAAAAAGAAATCGGGCATTCCTTCAGAATGCCAGTGATGTGCTGTCCCTTACACCGCATAAGCCTTTTTAATAGGATGGTAATGGCGCAGGGAGCACACAGGAGTCACTGCAGCACACTTGAGAGTAGGCATGTGTGGCTGCATCTGAAACGCACTGACATGAAACAGACACTTTCACTTGAAAGGATGACCAATGCTTATTCCAACCTGAGTTTCTGGAAGATGTTTTCTCAAAAATAAAAGACAGAGTGTCATTTTCAAAACAAAAGTCAGTACATTTGACCAATAATAAAAGTCAAACTTCAGAGAAAACCATTCAAACTTTGAAAGACTTGTACCCACCAGTGTGAGCCTGTAGCTTCAGAAAGTATTCTGATGAGACTGGTAGTGAGATTGTATTTTCATGTTGGATAGTAAAACTTATCAATGTTTTAGAAGATTTATCAACTAAATATTTCCCAATGATCAATGCATGATGCTATAATATCATGCAAGAAAAAGATCAAGTTTTTGTAAAGTCTTCCCCCGCCGCCCCCCCCCCAAAAAATATTCCCAAGCTGGGAAGCAGCTCAGTGGTAAGAACACTTGCCTGCCATGCTGAAGGCCCTAGGTTCAGTTCCCAGCACTAAAGGACATGGAGAGCCCAATTATCTAAAGTGGCTATTGCTATTAAAATTAATTTTTTTCAACCAGATATCGAAGTTGGGTTTTGTTCACATTACTTCAATTAAAGCATCAAATAAC
Source organism: Mus caroli (assembly GCF_978045245.1). Taxonomy (NCBI): domain Eukaryota; kingdom Metazoa; phylum Chordata; class Mammalia; order Rodentia; family Muridae; genus Mus; species Mus caroli. Next base: position 53,234,682 of record NW_028227266.1, on the reverse strand, counting down.
TGGGCGGGAGGGAGGACTCTGAGGTTAAGAGCATGACTACTCTTGCAGAGGACCTGGATTCAATTCTCTGAACCCGTATGGTGGTTCATAACTATCTCTAACCCCAGTTTCAGCAAATATAATAATACCTTCTCTTCCAGCCTCCACAGGCACCAGACCATGCACATGGTGCACAGACATACATAAGAGACAAAACATACACATAAAATACATTTTAGGCCAGGCATGGAGGTGCATGCCTTTAATCCCAGCACTTGGGAGGCAGAGGCAGGCACATTTCTGAGTTCGGGGCCAGCCTGGTCTATGAGTTCCTGGACAGCCAGGGCTACACAGAGAAACCCTATCTCGAAAAACAAAAACAAACAAGCAAAAATTTTTAGAATATACAGTTTTACAGTCTATATACTATAAAAATGTTTTTAAAAATATATTTTAAATACACATAATTAGTATATATTATAATATATTATATATGTAAATATATTTAAGTATATCAAAGAAACTTGCAATATTAGTTATTAATGTTTTAAATATGTTTTAATTTTTAATGATAAATATCAAAGGTATAGCTGATAAAAATGAAGTTTCCTTAGACCTGTGATATATTTAAGTTTAAGTAAGTCCTGACTCCCAAAAATATTGAGAACTGCTACTTTCCAACTTCTCTACTGCCAAATCCCCTAGCCTTTCCTCCTGGGAAAAACACACCTCCTTTTCTCCATTCTCCACTAACCTACATGCTCCTTTGGGGCTGGTTTTGGTACCTCCCTCCCTTGACACAAAGCCTAACCAAAAACTGTGATGAAACACCAAGATCAAAAGGGTTTATATGGCTTACATATCCTGAGTTGTAGTCCACTGAAGGAAGCCAAGGCAGTAACTCAAACAGAACAAGAATCTGGGAGCAAGAGCTGATGCAGAAGATATGGAGGGGTGCTACATATTGGTTTGCTCAGTCTGCTTCCTTATAGGACCACCAGCCCAGGATGACAACACCCACAATGAGCTGGGCCCTTCCCAACCAATCACTAAGAATATGCCCTACAGGCTTGCCTACAGCCCCATCTTATGTTTTCATTTGCTCAACTGAGGTTCCCTCTTTAGATAACTCTACCCTGTGTCAAGCTAATATGAAACTAGCCAGAACACATTCTCACCATTCCCAAAAATGAGCTGTCAGGTGGGGGAAGCCACAAAGTCTTCTCTCTGACTGTCCTATTGTGGGACAGTTGGGGTCGGTCACAGGTAAATTCTAGCTAGTGTGGAGTACTCAGTGTTCAGCGTGACCCTGCGAGAACACACGAGGTCTGAGGGCTGCAGGTAACTATACCTCCTGCCTTACTGTGGTGATCTCACTCAGTACCCACTGCTAACATTTTTACCCATCTGATAAAACTGGAAGCTGAAAGCAAAGTTTCTATATAGTACAATATAATTTGTTCTACCTTCAGAAACCAAATCTGCAACAAGAATTAAAAGCAACCACCTGTAGGAAAACTTCACAGACATTTCTATGTGCACCAGAATTCCATCTACTGACGCTCAGAGTGCTACTTAAAATAGGAAAACAGACGCAACAGCCACCTGCATGGCCAATATGAGGAGACAGGACTCGCTAGATGGATTTATCGTATCATAGAAGAGCAAACAACAAGAGATACAGAGTCACAACACTGCTAAGTGAGAAGAATATGACAAAACAATCCCATTTATCATTTTTCAAAATGGTAGCCAGATGTGATGGCATATGCCTTTAACCCCAAAATTTAAGAGGCAGAGGATGACTGTTAATTTAAGACCAGCCTGGTCTACACAGAGTTCTAGGACTTCACAGAAAGATCCTATCCCAAAAAAAGAAAAAAAAAGGAATTAAAAAAAAAAAAAAACCCGCATAAAACAGAGGGGAATAATGACTAGAAAGATACTGTCTTAGTTAGGGTTTTACTGCTGTGAACAGACACCATGACCAAGGCAAGTCTTATAAAAAACAACATTTAATTGGGGCTGCCTTACAGGTTCAGAGGTTCAGTCCATTATCTTCAAAGTGGGAAAATGGCAGTATCCAGGCAGGCATGGTGCAGGCAGAGCTGAGAGTTGTATGTCTTCATCCAAAGGCTTCTAGTGGAAGACTGACTTCCAGGCAACTAGGGTGAGGATCTTATACCCACACCCACAGTGACACACCCATTCCAACCAGGTCACACCTATTCCAACAAGGCCACACCTTCAGATGGTGCCACTCCCTGGTCCAAGGATATACAAACCATCACATTCCACTCCCTGGTCCCCATAGACTTGTTCAAAAACATGAGTCTATGGGGGCCACACTTAAACATATCATAATGCAAAATGCATTTAGTCCAACTTTCAAAGTCCTCATAGTCTATAGCAGTCACAACAAACAATGTTAAAAGTACAAAGTTCAAGGTCTCTTCTGAGATTCATCCAACTTAATTAACTGTAATCTCCAAAGCAAGGCAGGAAACCAGCTGGGCAAACTCCAAACTCTGCATCTCCATGGCTGATGTCAAAGCGGTCTTCAGATCTCCACTCCTTTTTCATCTTTGTTGACTGCAACAAACTGCTTTCTCCTGGGCTGGTTCCACTCCCTGTTAGCAGCTTTCCTCAGCATGTGTCCCATGGCTCTGGCATCTTTAACATCTTTGAGTCTCCAAGGCAATTTCAATGTTACAGCTTCTTGTTTCAGTGTCTGGGATTCCACTTGATCTTTTGGACTCCTCCTAAGGGCTGGCATCACTTTTCCAGCTCTGCCCTCTGTAGCACTCTAAGCTCAGGTTGATCCACTCCACTATGGCTTCTGTTCTTGGTGATCACTCCATGGTACTGACATCTCTAATACACTGGGGTATTCCACTCCAACTAGGCTTCACCAATAGCCTCTCATAGGCTCTCTTCAGGGTGCCAAGCCTCAAATCCTTTGCATGACCCCTTCGGTCCTGGGCCATCAACTACAGCTGAGGCTTCACCTTCTCCAATGGCCTTCCCTAGCCTCTCACAGTGCTAAGCCTCAGCTTCTCTCCATGATCCCTTCATTCCTTCACAAGCAGTACCACCTGAGTGACTCTTACACAATACCAAGTCCAGCCGCAGCAAGTGGTACAACCTTGGCTATCTCTGGAAGACAGCTTCTTTGTGCTCCCAGAAAACAATTCCCATAAGATTTCACCTCAGTAATGCTGGTCTCTTCTTAATCACTGCTAATTCCTTAGCTCCAGCTAACCAGTTTCAATTGTCCCAGTAGTTCCTTCCATTCTTAACTCTAGAGCCAGAGCCACATGGCTGAAGCTGCCGAGTTCTGCTGCTTGCAGGAACTAGAACATGACCCACTTGTACTACTACATTGTCACTGGCTTTCTGTTTTCCAAATCCTTCACTGCCTAAGCTTGGCTATCCTGGATCTTGCTCTGTAGATTGACCTTGAATGCAGAGATCAGCATGCCTGTCTCCTGAGATTAAAGGTGTGTACCACCATGCCTGGATTTAATTTAGCTGGGTAGGATCTTGCCCCAAGGTCCCACTCCCTTAATCTGTTATCTCCTAGAACACAGGATTTTGCTCCATTTCACTTCCTGGTATGCCTTTAATACTCGAACCATATATTTTAAATTTGGCCTTTCTAAGCTTGCTATGCTTGTTCAAACTTCTCTTTGTGAGACTTAACCAGAGAACAGAGTCTCTGCTGGGCTTTTTTGAAACTTCCTTTGTCAATGCAATTAATCCAAGTCTCTTCACCTTAGCCTCAGGCAAACTTTTCAGACAAGGGCAAAAAGTAGCCACATTCTTCACCAAAATACCACAAAACCAGTCTTTATGCCACATTCTGAAATTCTTCTCCTTTGAAATCTCTTGGGCCAAGTCAACACAGTTCAAATCACTCCCAGCAACAAAATCTTCCATATTCCTACTAGGATGACCCATTAAGCCCCATTTAAAGCATTCCACTGCTTTCCAAATCCAAAGTCCCAAAATCCACATTCTTTCAAATAAAAGCATGGTCAGGCCTATCACAGCAATACCCCACTCCCAGTACCAACTTCTGTCTTAGTTAGGGTTTTACTGCTGTGAACAGACACCATGACCAAGGCAAGTCTTATAAAAAACAACATTTAATTGGGGCTGCCTTACAGGTTCAGAGGTTCAGTCCATTATCTTCAAGGTGGGAAAATGGCAGTATCCAGGCAGGCATGGTGCAGGCAGAGCTGAGAGTTGTATGTCTTCATCCAAAGGCTTCTAGTGGAAGACTGACTTCCAGGCAACTAGGGTGAGGATCTTATACCCACACCCACAGTGACACACCCATTCCAACCAGGTCACACCTATTCCAACAAGGCCACACCTTCAGATGGTGCCACTCCCTGGTCCAAGGATATACAAACCATCACAGATACTAATCCAAAATTTATAGCAGTGAGTAGTATAATTAGAGAGGTTGTGTTGTTTTGTTTTGCTTCTCTGGTTTCTAAATTTCTCGCAACAATGTTTTGTTCTCAATATTACAAAATACATACCACCACACTAACTGGAAAAAACTTTCAACACAAACTATGCATCATGTTCTAAAAGTTAGCTTAACTAGCTAAGGTAGAGAACAAATTACATATACTCAGAATATCTTTCTAAAATGAACTAAGGCAGATAAAATAATGAAATTGATCTGAATCAACTAGGCTGCAAATTCCCCTGGATGATTTCTGTAGCTCTGATTAGCCATTGTTTTTCATAATTATCTTTAGAAGCTATTAGAGACCACTATTACAAAAGCCTTGGGGTAAGGGCAAGCCTTGTTGTGTTTCTCTCCTGTAATGTTTTATAGTTGGCATTCTGTCTCTACTCCCTCCCTCGATTACCTGACACTTATCCAACACTACTACTCCTTGCCAGGTCTAAGTTTAACACTCCCACCCTGCAGACACCACCAAAAACTTACTAAGGTATACCATACCATCATTCATAAAAAGGAAACCCAAGCCTCTTCATAATCCCATTTCTCTCAAGAAAGTGCATTAAAATGGAGATGGAGAAGGACAGACAACCACATGGAATCCGACCCTGTATTATTAGCTGGTCAAATAAATGAAAACAATGAGTCTTTCTGGTCTGAAAGTACCATTTAGGAGCTTAACACAACAGTGCTGATACTTCCAACAGCTTCTCCATGAATTCAATTTGGAAAGGTAAGCTGTCACTGGAGAATAAGCTAAACAAAGATCCTTAGGCTCTGTGATCATTTTGTTCATAATTTCCTTTGTACAACTTCAGCCAAATGACTTTGTATCAGTACACAGACTAGAAAAGCAAAGCATGAAGTTAACAGCATTGCCTTATTTGCCAAGAAAAGATGTTACAAAGCAGATAATTTATTTCCTTCCTTTGTAGCTGGATCTTGCACACACTAGGCTAAGTGGAGTACTCTACCACTGAACTACCCAGCTCAGAGTATTTTTAAAGTAAAGGTTATCACTTTCCCATTTGTACACTTTAGTACAATACTGTTGACAAGAAGCTTTCCAATACATCCCAGGGCAAAGGGAGACTGTTTTATGAAGAAACAATAAAAGAAATGATTTAAGATCCTAAATATTAAGTAATGCTTAAAGCTCTCCCTCCCAGATTCAGTGCTAATATTTATTAATTTAGTAGCTTGCTGTTGGGGGAAGGTGTTTTTAGTAACAAAGAATAGAAATTAGCTAAACAAAAAGTATTTCATCAAAACTAGCCTGACAATCATTCATTAAGAAATAATTTATGTATACAAGTAACAAAGAATAAAGTTTCAATTTAATACCAATTTATACTTCCTGTGGGAGTTTTTTTGTTTCTTGTTTTTTGTTTTAACTCTAAAACAGCAACTTAGTACCAAGAGTTTCCAGGTGTTCCTGGATATGTGATAGAGAACACAGAGGGGAGACAGGAGGATCAGGAGTTTCATTTACAAAGTAAGTTCAAGGCTAGCCTCTCTCATAAAATAGGTGGGGGAGAACTCCGGGGGGGGGGGGGGGGAGGGGGGGAATGGGCAGCTCAGTTGGTAAAGTTTGCAAAAAGCACAAGAGCCTGATTTTGAGTCTCAGAATGCACAGAAAGCCAATATAGTGGTACATTTATATAGTCCCAATGCTGGGGAGACAGTGACTAGCCAGCTAAATTATCTGGCCTTACAGTAGTGAAAATATTCTTTAAAAAAAATTTAAAAAAGGTAAAAGACCTTAAATGCATTAAAATGGAGATGGAGAAGGACAGACAACCACATGGAATCTGACCCTGTATTATTAACTGGTCAAATAAATGAAAACAATGAGACCTTGCCTCAAAAAAGCAGAAGACAAGAATAGTGGAGACTGACCTCTGACCTATACACACACACCATGGCTGATGCCTAACTATATGATGAACATGTACGCACACCAGCAAAACTAAATAAAAAAATTTAAAACACAAGGTATACAACTCCTAAGTATAACACTCAAGGTTGGTCTCTGGTCTTCTTATAAACATGTGTGTGTGTGTGTGTGTGTGTGTGTGTGTGTGTGTGTGTGTGCGAGCGCGCGTGTGCAAGAGAGAGAGACAGAGACAGAGAGAGGAGAAAGAGAGAGAGAGAACAAAAAAAAGCAAGGATGGGGGATAGCTCAGACTATAAAGTGCTTACTACACAAGCCTGACAACCTGAGCTTGTTTTTCAGAATCCATGTTTAAAATAGAAAGAAAGCCAGGCATGGTGGCACACTCTGTTAAGCCAAGTAGCAAGGAGGTAATGGCAGGCAGATGCCTGGGCCCACTGGCTATCCACCTAACCTAATTGATAAGCCCCAGGCCAATGAAACACCCTTTCTCAAAGAAAAAAAGGTAGACAGCTCCTGAAAAAGACCACCCAAAGCTGACTTCTGACCTCTACCTGTACCCACAAACACATATACCCACATGAACATGCACACACACACTCTCTCCTAAAATTCCAACAAGTCTATACAAGACGAAATGGAGCCAGACACTCCCAGCACTCTGAGGATACTCATGAAGTTTCAGGGCCGGCTTGGTCTGCAGAGTAAGCTCCAAGCCAGCCAAGGCAATACAGAGAGATCCTATCTCAACATACCGTCCCCCACCCCCAAAAAAGGAGTAATGCTACCTTAAGTGTTTTTAAATGACTAAAAAAAAAGCCACACATTAGCTCCCAAAATGGCCATACTGGTTATTAAAATAAGCTGCTTTGCTTGGGAGTGTGATTATAACAACTGGATGTTAGTGAAGACTGGCAACCAGACCTGTTTACTGAAATGGAAAAAGCAATGCGTAAGTTTATATAACAGATCTTTCATGAGTCCACAGAAAACAAGAAATAAATACTCTGTGAGCTTCATATTCGAGAGTACGACAAATTTATAAAACAGGATGGAAAAAATAAACCAAACCAGCCCACTTTCCCTGGCCCAGGAAAGCAGACACTCATGTTGTGGTTTTAATTCTGACACTGGTCTTCCTACAGATGTCCTATCAAATCTACAATGACCTTTTAAGTATCTCTTTACTGCCCATGATACTGTCTGAGAAATTCTTTTTTTTTTTTTAAGATTTATTTATTTATTATATGTAAGTACACTGTAGTTGTCTTCAGACACACCAGAAGAGGGCGTCAGTCAGATCTCGTTACGGATGGTTGTGAGCCACCATGTGGTTGCTGGGATTTGAACTCGGGACATTTGGAAGAGCAGTCAGCACTCTTAACCGTTGAGCCATCTCACCAGCCCCCCACGTCTGAGAAATTCTTACCAGCTATCTTTCAAGGCAGGAAAATTTCCCTTCAAATATAATTACAACAGCCATATAGTCAATAGAACAAATACGGACTGAAAGAAAATATAAGGCACAAATTTATAATTATACAATATTCTACCACCATTACAACTTGGAGAAAAGATAATCAGAATTATGAGTGAACATGGAAGAAAAAAAAGCAGAAATCACAAGAACTAAAAGGAAAAAGGGGAAATATTATGAACTGCGCGTGACACAGAACATCTTAAGAGGCAATCAACCATGGAAAAGGCAGGCTGGGACAGGGCAGAGGCGAGAGGTAGGAGCTTGTCCCACTGAGGAAGAACAGCTGATAGAGAAGGTTAGGAAGAAAGTGAGCAGGGTCCTCAGAGGACTATTCAGAAACTGGTCCACAAGTACGATGCCATTCACATGCTGCTTGGGAGCTTGGAAACCTGGTGTACAGAGAGCTTAATAAATACTGCTATATAAAGAGGACAAGTTCAAGAACAACTCAAGCCCACTACACTAATGACCTACAACTTTGTGCAAAATAGCAGGTCACAAACCTAGTAGACCAGGCACTTGTATTTCAATTCCAACATTTTTCCCTTCTGAGCAAATTACACCTATAAAAGCAGGCCCTATACATTATCAAAACATATTTTAAAAGTATACCTTTTATACTCACATACTGAAATCTTTATAGAAAAAATTGTATGTCTAGACTACACTTCAAATTAATCCAATAGGCATATACATGATTGGCCAAAAGTTTATCATAGCTGAGCCTGGGTGCACAATGTCTCTCTGTTCAGCTCTGTATATTTGTTAGTTTTCCACACTAAAGCTAACATACACACCTAGGGAATTTGTAATTGTCTTCTGATAGTGCCTGGTCACAGTCATTAGTAGGTCAACTGTGACAATGTCTACTAGCAGCACCACTGCACTAACACACGTAAACACATCCGTCACCCAGTTGATCAGTCTTTTCTTACTCCATCTCCATTGCCACTACCTAATCCTCACCAGCATTATCGTTTGTCTGACCTATTTGTCTTCAAAATGGTTCTCCATGGGATGCTGCTGGCACTTTAGGTCAGATAATTCTTTGACATGGCTGACTGCCTGCATCCCCTGGTGATAAATGCCAGCACACCAACACCATCACCTAACACTCACGGGAATAACCAAAACCATACATTCATGCATTTTCTAATACCACACCACTGTAAAGAATTGGGAGTTCTGAAAGCAGACACCATTTCTCACCTTATCAACATAAGGGTGTGGCTTCCCAGTCTACAAATTGAGTGTCCTATCATTCAGGTCAGTTGTTCCTTTTCTTCCCATCCCTCCAAGTTCTACCTGAGTAACCCTCCAGCTGTCCAGTCTACTTACCATCCTTTTCACTGACTATTACTTTCTGCCTTCCATATTTGGGAAATATTCACTAGCCTACAAGCCTGGACTTTTCAAGTCTTAGCATTAACTGTCCACTCCTACGAAATCATCCTTCTCAAGAGTCGGTATTTCATCTGGGTGGAGGTTCTTCGGTCTGGAACACCCTCGCTTATGCCAGCCTTCCAAATTTGTACTCACCCGTTCAACGACTCAAAGCTTTCTCAGAGGCACACCTTCAGTTCCTGTCTTAGGGCTTCTATTGCTGTGATAAAACATCCTGACTGAAAGCAAACTGGGAAAGGGCTTGGGGGATGGGAGAAGAATAACTTCAGCTTCCAACTCTCAGGTCACAACTCCATCACTGAGGTAAGTCAGGGCAAGACTCAAAGCAGGAACTGAAGCAGAAGTCAGGAGGTGAGGACACTTCGTACTTAGGTGGGGTTTTTTTGTGAGTGTTTTTTTGTCTTGTTTTGTTGTTGTTTTCCAAGACAGGATTTCTCTGTATAGCTCTGGCTGTCCTGGAAATCACTCTGTAGGCCAGGCTGGCCTCAGAGACCCTCCTGCCTTTGCCTCTGCCTTTCTGATTAAAAAGCCCATACCCACCACCACAGAACCAAATACCCAGGGGTAAACCACCACAATTGGCTGAGCCCTTCCTCAATCATTAGTGAAGAAAATGCCCCATAGGCTGGCCTACAGGCCAATCTTGAGGTGTTATTTTTCTCAATTGAGGTTCCCTCTCTTATTACTTGTCAAGTTGACAGAAAACTAGTCAACACAGTTCCCTACGAAAAATTAGATGCTCCCTCTAGATTTCATAGCATCAAAGTAGTTGTCGCAGCTATATAAAACTCTCCAAGAAGTCTGAGTTCTCTGTATAGGCACTGGCCTGCCAAGTTCTCAAACACTAGTACCCACAACAGCTTAACAAGATATTCAGAAAGTGAATTCCCTCCTCACTAAAGCACACTGCTGCAGTTTTTTCTTTTGCCAGATATAGCAGTACCTAATAGTACTAACGCCATCCACCTTCTCCAATAGAGTTTGATAACTATCATAAAGTTAAGGCCTTTGAAATTCCCACCACACTTGGGATTATCTATTGGCTGACTTAACAGAAGGAATCTTAACCATATAAAAACTACCACCTTAACTCCAGTTGTAATAAGGTGTATTTTCTGCACATGAGATCAATTCCACAATGAACAGCCAGCCTCATAATACACTTCGATAGGAGCTGGGGGAAGAGAGTTCACTTACAATCTGATCATTTTACCAACTGAATGTTTCTAATGAGCATTTCCCTTAAGCAGAAAAGTAACTTCCCACGTGTTTCTCCAGCCTTCCAATCCCACTTGATCTTCCCCGGTAATAAACTGCGAAGCATCTCCTTTGCCCTCCTGGTAACGTCCAGGCTTCCGCACAGGGCACAGGTGGGACAGCTTGCACACTCACCACACCACCTGCCGCGTGGAAGGTTCCATGAGCTTTTCCAAAACATGTAAGCGCAAAGCCAGGTCAGGGCTAAACGATGGTTCCACACCATCCCCCGGGGTTGCGTCCTAAACTTTTTCCTTAAATACGTAGGCTTTCAGTGTTCGTTTGTCCTCGGAGACCAAAACACAAACGAGAACTGGTTCAACAAGCAAGGACGTGGGTTTTGAAACCCGATGGGAAAACGAATAGCTAAAACAGATACTTGAGAGCCTTTCCACCTGAGCGACTGACAGGAGCCCACGGACGAGCCGCGGTCCCCAGAGCAGGCCGGCTGCGGGCGGCCATGGCGACCTCGGGGCCCGACGGGGGCCGCGAGGGGCCAACAGAGCAAAGCCGGCCCGCGCCGTGCTGCGACGCGCCTCCACCTCCTCCTGACCAGGCAGCCCGAGCTCCCGGCCGGGCCCAGGGCCCAGCCGCCAACCGGCCGCGCCCGGGACACCGGGGGTCTCCCGGGCAGGCGCCCTTTGTCCCGGGACTGCGGCGCCCAGGTCCGCCCCCGCCCGGCCCCGAGGGGCTACGACCCGGCGCCTCACCGTGATGTTGCAGTGGAGTGTGAGAGGCGGCGGCGGCGAAAGCGAGCTGCCCGGCGGTGGTGGCGGCGGCGGCACCAGGAACTGGCAGTGCAGCTCGTCCAGCTTCCAGCTGACGATGCGGAATCGCTCGTGGTTCTTGTCGAAGATGGACGCCAGGAACTTCAGCTCGGCCTTGAGCCCTGACACGGACATCTTCCCCTCATCTCCAGCGGGAGGGGTGAGGAAAGGGAGCCGGGGCCGGGAGCCGCCGTCACGGCCGCGACCGCCCCGCGGGGCCGGCCCGGGCCGCGCTCTCGCGGCTCCGCCTCTCCCCGCTGCCGCGACCCGCGTCCGAGCGCGGCTGGAAAATGGCGAGGAGCGCGAGGCCTCGGCGGGCGTGTGAGCGAGCGAGCGAGCGAGCGAGCGTGCCGGAGCCGGGCCGGCTTCTGCCTTTGTAACCGACTCCACCCGCAGGAGGCGGTGGCCCCGCGGCTTAAAAGGGCAACAGCGACGCCGCCCCCACCGCCGCCTGGGAGAGGGCTGCCCCCGCCCCGGCGCGCGCCCGCGAGCTCCGCGCGCGCTCCCGACCGCCCCCTCCTCTCATGACCCAGCCCCCTTCCGCCCCACGCCGGGGCTCCGCGCCCAGCACCCGCCGCTCGCCCGGAGGATTTGGACCGGCGGCACCGCAGGAGGATGGACCTGAGCCCCCCTGCGCGCCTCTGCGCTGCACCGGGGCCTCTGGCCAGACACGTGCGCGGCCTATCGCGCCGGCCACGTCGGCTCGGGTAGGAAGCGCGCGGGCCCCTGGAGGTTGCTCCTCCGCGTGGTTGTCCACGGGCCACCCACTCACCTGGCCTGGGCGCGGCCGGGATGGGGATATGAAAGGTGTGCGCCTAGCAGCTTCACGGATGTTGCTCTCGCTCTGCGCTGAACCACCCACCACTTTTCTAAGTGTGGCTCCCGAAAGGTCCTTCTCACCAGACTTGTACTCCCTCCTTCGCTCCCATTTGCGAATTTGACAATGATGGAGCCTGCCAGCTTCTTCCCATCATTTCAATCTTTCCCGTAAACATTTATGTGCGCGAGCTAATGTGGATACTCTGCGTCCTGAGTTTCTGCTGGACTTCCCAGAATGGACCATGTTTGTTGAAGTCACATCTCAAATGTGTCAGACTGATCCTTCCTGACCAACTAAAGTAACCATGTAGATACCATGTATCCCATTCCTAGGTTAACTTACTGCTTCTGTTGTCTCTGCTTAACCCTGAAATCTAATTCAGAGAAGCATCCCCAGGATTGAGGGGAGGAAAAGCCTAATGACACCTGTGTCATTTAATAAATTCTTGCTCTTACCTGATTCCCCAACACTTAACACAATTCTGGCATAACCTAGGTTCGTTCACAAATAACTAGAGGACTACATTGCAGTCTAATAATTGGGAAGGAAAGTTAATAGTAGATTTAGTCATGTGTTCCAGAGGCAGGACCAACTTCCTAGACATGTCACCTATGTAGTACCCAGGGTTCCGAGCTTAGTAAGGCTCCCGGGCCTGATTTAGTGCCCTGCTGTCACCATCTTGAAATTCTTTTTTTATTATTATTGGTTTGTTTTTGAGACAGGGTTTCACTATGTAGCCCTGGCTGTCCTAAAACTCACTCTGTGTAGACCAGTCTGGCCTCAAACTCACAGAGATCAGACTGTCTGCCTTCCGAATGCTAAGGTTAAAGGCCTGCACCACCGCCAGACAAGGAATGATTTCGTTTGTTTTTGGAAATAGGCTCACCATGTAGCAGTGGCTGTCCTTGAACTCACTCTGTAGACCAGGATGGCCTTAAACTCACAGAGCTCCAGCTGCCTCTGTCTCTTGAGTGCTAGGATTAAAGGCGTATACCACTAGGCTTTGAAATTCTTATATTCTGTGAGGGGACCTGCTTTCTCCCTTTCACCCTTGAGGTACCTAGCAGTGCTGCCTAAATGTCTCCTGATTCTGACCTCCTAAAGTTACAACAGAACAACACAGGGAGACATTGTTTGGGGTTTTTGTTGTTGGGGTTTTTTGGTGGTTTTTTGTTTGTTTGTTTTGCTTTGTTTTTTCATTTGTGAGGTACCATGTTATGGTGCGTCTTAGCTTTCAGAAGGGGCCCAGATTCCACTGAGAACCCAAGAAAAGTTGCAACTTATCTTTCCAGAAAAATACTTTCACCAATAAACCTTGTACTTAATGGAGATTTATAGTTGCAGCACCATCTACCTGGGCCTTGAGCTAGAAGTAAGGTACTGCACAGGCGTGACTGCTGCCCTAAGCACAGATGTGACCAGTCATTTCCTTTTTCTGGACCCTGGTACTCAGGAGCCTAACAGACATAGCTGCTCTAAAGAAAGATTGGCAAAAAAAAAAGGGGGGGGGGCATTCTGGTCAGAACTGGGTCTCATGGAACAGGTCTCAGTTGATTATCTCTAAATGCTATAAGATGATAAAAAGCTCCTGTATTGTGATTAATCTTACCTGTTATATCTTAGAGATATATACAAGTATTAATCTCACAATTATTCTGTTGAATGGATCAGAGTGGACCAAGCCCTAAGAGGCATAAAGAGATAAGTAGATTATCTGAATTAAAGAAGCTTAATCTATCACATTAAAAAAAAAAAAAAAAGAGCCAAAACCCTGTCTCCTGGTGTACCATGCTGCAAATAACAGGAGAGAGGTTGAAAAATAGCATAAACAAAAAAGAAATATATTGCTTCATGTCATGAGATATCCAGAAGCAAACCCATCTCCAGGATTGGTTGGCTTGGTGCTTAATAATGTCATCCAAACCTCAGATTAGTGTGTCAGGCTGAAAGTAAGCACATATAGATGACGTATCCAGAGTCAGAAAGGATACATTAGCCTTTTCTCCTTGCAAGATTTAGGAGCCTTTTCAAGAACCCTGCCGGTACCTATCTCTCCTGGGTACAGTCCAGTCAGGGGCCAGGACATAGATCAAGCTGAGATGTCATGTGTGACTAAATTTTGGAGCCCTGGCATACATGCCAGGAACTATAGTTTCACCTGGTGAGGGTCACTAGTTTTACAATTAGTTTGGCATTACTACACAAAAAGAATGAATCCTGGTTTAAGAAAACAAAATAGCCATCAAGGGGAGGCAATAAACCCAGATTCTCTAAACCTGGCCTGCCCCTAATTTTTAAAAATTATTTTGTATGTGTGTGTTCATTGGGGGGGTGGTGCACAGAGGTCAACCTCGGGTGTCATTACTCAGAGATGTCCATCTTACTTTTTGAAATACAGTGTCTCACTGGTGTGGGGCTTACACATGGGTTCTTCTAGGCTGCCTGGCTGCCCATCAAGCCCCAAGGAGTCTCCTGTCTCTATCACGTGCCCAGATTTTTACATGGGTTCTGGGTATCAAACTAAGGTCTTCATGCTTATGTGACAAGTGCCAGCCTGTTTCCATAGTGCCCTACTCCTAATTCAGTGGAGTAGCTTATAGCCATCTGTGAGGTTCTCCAGCTCAGTCGTTCTGACTGGGGAGAATAGAAGACATAAAAGTAGGAGGATTGGGGAAGGAGAGGGGAAAATCCTGAAATGGGGGCGGCAGGTAATAAAGTATGTGTCGCGAAAGTAAAAAGGGGAGAGGGAGGGGCCAGGAGGGCTGTGTGGGAGACAGGAAGAAGCACAAATAAGAACAAACTATAGTGGCATCGGGATGGAAATGTCCTGATGGGGGCTGGGGAGAGAGCTCACTGGATCAGGTGCTCTCCTGGCAAGCATGAGGGCCTGAGTTTGATAGAATCCCGCAGAGAAAAACACCAGGCACTGGCCAGCAGAATGGCTCGGCAGGTGAAAGCCCCCGCTGGACTTGAAGCCAGACAAGCCAAGTTCAGTTCCTAGAACCTGTGTAAAACCAGAAAGAGAAAGCTGACTTCCCCGTCCTCATCACACATGCAGTAGCATGTGCAGATCCCCTTGTCCTGGCTAGATTTGTTTGTTTGCTTGCTTGCTTGCTTGCTTGCTTTGTCAACTTTATACAAGCTAGAGTCCTTGGAGAAGAAGGAACCTCATTTGAGAAAAATATGCCCACTAAGTTGGCCTATGGGCAAGCCTGTGGGGCATTTTCTTTTTTTTCTTTTTCCTTTCTCCTTCCTCCTTCCTCCGTCTTCCTTCCTCCTTTTATTTCTTTCTCTTTTTCTTTTTTATTGGATGTTTTCTTTATTTACATTTCAAATGTTATCCCCTATCCTGGTTTCCCCTGCTCCCAGAAACCCCCTATCCCATCCTCTGCTTCTATGAGAGTGTTCCTCCACCCACCCACCCACCCACTCCCGCCTCCCTGCCCTTGATTCCCCTGCACTGGGACATCTATCAAGCCTTCATAGGACCAAGTACCTCTCCTCCCATTGATGCATGACAAGGCCATCTTCTGCTACATATGCAGCTGGAATACTCCTTTGTTGATGGCTTAGTCCCTAGGAGCTCCAGTGGGTTTGGTTGGTTGATATTGTTCTTCCTATGGGGTTGCAAACCCCTTCAACTCCTTCATTCCTTTTTCTAACTCCTCTATTGGGGACCCCGCACTCAGTCCAATGGTTGGCTTCTAGCATCTGCCTCTGTATTTGTAAGTCTCTGGTAGGGCCTCTCAGGAGACAGCCATTTCAGGCTCCTTTCAGCATGCACTTCTTGCATCCACAATAGTTTGGTAACTGTATATGGGATGAATCCCCAGGTGGGACAGTCTCTGGATGGCTTTTCCTTCAGTCTCTGCTCTACACTTTATCTCCATATTTGCTCCTGTGAATATTTTATTATCCTTCTAAGAAGAACTGAAACACCCACACTTTGTTCTTCTTTCTTCTTGAGCTTTATGTGGTCTGTGAATTGTACCTTGGGTATTCCAAGCTTTTGGGCTACTATCCACCTATCAGTGAGTGCATACCATGTGTGTTCTTTTGTAATTGGGTTACCTCACTCAGAATGATATTTTCTAGTTCTATCCATTTGCCTAAGAATTTTATGAATTCATAGTTTTTGTTTTTTTCTAGACAGGGTTTCTCTGTGTAGTCCTGGCTGCCCTGGAACTTTGTAGACCAGGCTGGCCTCGAACTCAGAAATCCGCCTGTCTCTGCCTCCCAAGTGCTGGGATTAAAGGCATGCACCACCACCACCCGGCTGAATTCATAGTTTTTAATAGCTGAGTAGTATTCCATTATGTAATTGCATCACATTTTCTGTATCCATTCCTCTGTTGAAGAACATCTGGGTTCTTTCCAGCTTCTGGCTATTATAAATAAAACTGCTATGAACATAGTGGAGCATGTGTCCTTATTACATGTTGGAGCATCTTCTGGGTAGATGCCCAGGAGTGGTATAGCTGGGTCCTCAGGTAGTACTATGTCCAATTTTCTGAGGAACCACCAAACTGATTTCCAGAGTGGTTGTACCAGCTTCTAATCCCATCAGCAATGGAGGACTGTTCCTCTTTCTCCACATCCTCGCCAGCATCTGCTGTCACCTGAGTTTTTGTTCTTAGCCATTCTGACTGGTGTGAGGTGGAATCTCAGGGTTGTTTTAATTTGCATTTCCCTGGGCATTTTCTTTACTAATGATTGATGTGGGAGAGCCCAGCTCACTAGGGATGGTGCCACCCTTAGGCTGGTGATCCTAAGTGGTATAAGAAAGCAGGAGGTGGCGCACGCCTTTAATCCCAGCACTTGGGAGGCAGAGGCAGGTGGATTTCTGAGTTCGAGACCAGCCTGGTCTACAGAGTGAGTTCCAGGATAGCCAGAGATACACAGAGAAACCCTGTCTCAAAAAAACAAAAGAAAAAAGAAAAAAAAGAAAATAAAGCAAGCAGGAGGAGCAAGCCAGTAAGCAGCACTCTTCCATGGCTTATGCATCAGCTCTTGCCTCCAGGATTCTGCCTTGACTTCCTTTCCTGATTTCCATGGGTAATGGACTAGAAATTGTAAACTGAAGTAAACCCTTTCCTCCCTAAGTTGCTTTTAGTCATAGTGTTTTATCACAGCAGTAGAAAGCTAACCAGGAAACCAACGCCCCCCACCCCAATCATAATTTTTAAAAATAATTAAAAGCCAAATGTAGTAGTACATGCTTGTAACCTCATCACTAGGGGAATGGGGCAAGCAGATCTCTGGGGGTCACCAGCTAGCCACAGGCCAGTGAAAGACTATTAAAAAAATTATATATATATATATATATATATATATATATATATATAGTGACAACTCCTGATGAACAACAGCAAGGTTTGTCTGTATCTTATTTTTTCAAACCTTAGTTTTAATCATGGTTCTTAAACACTTTAACCTCCCTTGTAGCCCACCAGAGGTAGTGGAAAAGAAAGGATGGGGGGGGTAGTGGACCTGTTTAGAAAGGTTCTTTGGAGCAACTCCCGTCCATGTTGTCTGGAAATCAGAAGTTCAGTTCACAGGTCAGCAGGCAGCAGGTTGATCCACGCCCAAACACTTCACAGATACACCAGCAGTCCAATTTGGTAGAGTTGGGATAGCAAACACAAATCAGCAGCCAAGGCACTAACTAGCATAGGACTCAGCCTCAGCAGTGGTCAGCAGGAAGGACCAAGAGGAACACCAGAAGTTCTCAACTATGCCTCTCTCAAGGAAGCAAAAATCAGCAAAAAACTCAAGACCCACAAGTGTTGCACAGCCAGCTCTGTAAGCAAGCCTAGCTCAGCCTCTGCCTCTGTCCTTCAAGTCCTATTTATACCCTCCAACATCAGGTGTCCTCCAAGTGTCTTGCCTCAGCATGTGTGTCCGTCTCAGCTGACATCACTCTACCAGTCAACCCGAGTCTGCTGAAGCGACAAGAAACTGCAGTGCACTAACAGAAGTTTTTTGGTATGCTTCTTTATGGAGTCTCGACAAATGCAGCTCAACTCTGAGATATAAGGCAGACCAATGCATGCGTGTTGTTAGAAAAGAATCCTTCATCACATGTCCTTTCACATGCTTGATTTAGCCAAACATCCTTTCACCTGTGTCTGCTTCAGCTAAATGTTCCTTCATGTGTTTGCCCCAGCAAAATACTAACTTTCCAAAGAACCTTTATGTTTCTACTTCAGTTGTCCTCTGGCCTCTACATGCATACATACACACACACACACACACACACACACACACACACACACACACACACAGAGAGAGACAGAGACAGAGAGAGAGGCAGAGAGAGAGAGGATGTTCTGGTGAAACAATTTTTTAAAAAAATTTATTTATTTGTTTAATGTGTGTGAGTACATTGTAGCTGTCCTCAGACACACCAGAAGAGGGCATCAGATCCCATTACAGATGGTTATAAGCCACCATGTGGTTGCTAGGAATTGAACTCAGGACCTCTGGGAGAGGAGTTAGTGCTCTTAACCACTGAGCCATCTCTCCAGTCCAAAATAATTTCTCAGAGACTTTGGATCAGCCCACGTCAGTAGTGAGAAAAGCTGAAGCAGAGCAAGCAGCAGTGAGATCAGAAAGTATCCTGCCAACCCTAGGGACGTGCCTGTGGCAGAACTGCTGGATCTGAGGCATGATGATAGTCCAGAAAGAGTTTTATTCAGAGTAATAGTGAAAAGGCTGGAAGACCGGCAGGAAAGCAGTGATGCCAAGGAGACTAAAGAGATGCTGACTGTGGTGTGCTGGGGGTGGGGGTGGGGGTGGGGAGCCTCAGGATAGAGACTTTGTATCTCAGGATAGAGACTTTGTATCTCAGGCCTGCACTTAGGAACATAGGGCAAGGAATATTTTTAAAAATTAAAAACTGGGCTTGGTAACAGAAAACTATAACATCAGCCTGGAGAGGCAGATGGAAGGATCATAGGCTTCCTGGCCAGCCAGGTCAACTGAATCAGTGAGACACCCCGTCTCAGAAAATAACATGAAGAGCAATTCAGCAAGGCAGCCAATGCTGACTTCTGGCCTCTATATAGGAGACTGTGTGAGTATGTGTGTATGTGTGTATGTGTGTGTGTGTGTGCGTGCGCATGCATGCGTGCACGCAAGCATACACATATAAAACACACACAAAATATGTATGTCTGTGCACAGAAAAGTACTTTTATCATTGTAAAAGACAAAATAGGATTCCACGTCTTAGAACTGGACATTTCAAACATTTTGGACTACCCAGTGGAATAACTGAGGGCCTTTAACCACGCTGTATAAGTACCTGGAAGGTTGCACCATCACATTAATAATGAACATTTCCTGGCAGTGACTTGAGACTATTTCAATTTTCTATCTGCTTATTTATATTTTCCAAAATCTTGGTATTGAATAGATACATGTCAGTAGCCTAAATACATAATTTTAAACTAGTCTCTACATATTTAAGATAGAGAGATGTCAGTCATGGAAGAATTTTGAAAAGAAAAATTAAAAAGTCAGTACATATCTGTTTGGTTTGCTAGGGTTTGAACCCAGGACCTCATAAGTTGCTAGGCAAGCACTCTGTCACTGTCCAACCTCCCAGCCCCAACTTTTTATTTTTGTTTGTTTGTATTTTAGGTTTCTCACTGAGCCTGAAGCTCGGAGTTTGAGCTGAACTGGCTGGTCAGCAAAGCTGGGAGATCTTCCCACATCCCCCTCCCTGCTTGGGGTTATAGGCTTGTACCACTACAGGCATCTTTTTTTATGTGACTGCTGGGGATCAAATCGGGAGCTCATGTTTACACTGTGAGCCCCTGACTCTCACTGAGCTACTTCCCCAGCTCCTGGTTTGATTTGATCTGTTTTCTAATCACAAAAGGACTCTTGAAATAGAAGTGATTCAGAGCTTGATTTACAAACACCTGAACTCCAGGCTCCTAGACAAACAGCCAATTCACTGATGCTTCACAAATGTTAAGTGTTTCCCTGTTTCAGAAAAAAAATCCTTCTCCCCAGACCAAGCTGAGTAAGGGTCTTGGTGCTCTCACTTTGGCTTAGGGGGTCTTCCTCCTCTGGGATCAGATTCGGGTCATCAAGGGGTGTGATTTCCAAGAGAAATTCATGGAAACAAGAGCTTGATTCTGTTTGCATTTTCCATAATCAATGAATGCATTATAGGATTCTGAATAGCCTGAAATCAATAGATTATCTCCCTGGTTACATTTAGGTCTCATCTTACAAGGTATGAAAAATTAAATAGTGTAAATAGTGATGAGCACAGTCCTTCAAATCTCATGGCCAAGGGTAGACAACATAGCCCACTCAGGGTGGAGGCCTCTTTACCAGTTACAAACACGCTCCAGCTAAAAGCCTGGAGCTCCACTCAGAGGGTAAAACAAGATCTGCTCGTGGCAGAATACCAGAATGGCACTGAGCTGGCTTCCGGGTTACTCTCCCGGGAACATGTGGCCAGTCACATTCTCTGATACTTGATTTCTTTGTGTGTCAAGAGGTCTTGGACAGAATTCATATTTTCCACCATCCAGACATGCTTAGTTCCAAGAATGTGTGAGGGAGCTTGCTAGCTCAAAGGGTCAAAACGGTCAAGGAGCCCACAGGTGTGAAAGCAGAGCAAAGGTAAGTGCCACAGGAGCTGGACAGAGGGCATGCCTGGTAGTTAGTAGTGCTTCCTGGCAGAGAACAGAGAAGGCCAGGAAGAAATACTTTGCCTCGGTTGAAGAACTGACTTCTCTTCTACTTTCTAAATGCAACAGTTATGTGGTGTCGTTTCCCTCTGAATTTCAAAGGATCCCAGATTTGGTCTTAGTCAGCACTGTCCCAGAAGTAAGCCATTGGACAAGGATTCCAAATACATGGGCTCTCTGATAAAACTGGTAATATTCTAGAATGCCTTAGGATCCCGATTTCATTCCCCCTCCCCCAGGATACTTCTGTTTTGTTTTGGATATTCACTATGCCAATTGCACCTGGTTTTCCCTTTTGAGGAGATTGTTTGTTGGTTTGTTAGTTGGTTGGGGTTTTGTTTTGTTTTGTTTTTGAGACAGGGTTTCTCTGTGTAGCCCTGACTGTCCTGGAACTCACTCTGTAGACCACGTTGGCCTCAAATTCACAGAGATCTACATGCCTCTGACTCCTGAGTGCTGGGGTTAAAGGTGTGAGCCTACACTGTCAGTGGGGCCCAATAGCTAAGATGCGGACAAGGGGGTACACCTGGAAAAGACGTTATCACTTCCATGGTGGCAGAGTGGGCTCATAGCTGCCCTTCTCCTGCTGAACTCACCTCCTACCTACTCTGTAAGAGAGAAAGAAGCTCTCGAATGTCAGTACTCTATTTTAGGTGCTTTGTTCTCAGCATATTCCCTAACCAACAGACTCCCTCTCAGGACAGTTGGCTTCCCATTGGGCCTTATTGTATTACTCTTTCTGGACTGTGTCCTTCCTGGAAAGAGACAAGTCACAAAGGGAAAATAAAAGAGAAAAAAAGAACAAATAAACCTGTTACTGATGTTTGCATCACTCACGGCTGCCAACCATTCTTTAAATAATCTTTGTATCTGGGGAAGGTTCTGACAGTGATTAAATAAAGCCAGACAGTAGTTAAAGTGAGGAGAACAGATTTTTCATTCAGTAACTTCTGACAACAGGGGAAAGGACCGAACTCCATTCCAGTGTGTGCACTGGTGACCGGCCACGTTAAGAAGGAGGATAAGGGGAGTGAACTGGTCCTAGGGGAAGAGCTTGCTGAGGGCTGCAGGGATGCGTGCCGCTTGCAAAGTTAGGATCCACTTTTCCCTGTCCATTCTGATGGATACATTTCAAAGGAATGGTTTTTGGGTCCTTGAGCAAAACACTATGCGTTGATGGGGACACACACACACACACACCAAAGACATAGAAAATATTTCCGTTTGTAATAAATGTCCTAAGAAGTGGAAGGAGGGCAGGGGCCTGTCTCACGTGTTGGCTAGAACAGATTACAATGTTTCTTTTTTGACTTCTGAGCTGTTCCACACAAAACACTCAAAAGAAGACTGGGATGGGAGGAGCTGGGAAAATAACTCAGCCAGTCAAGGCTGATAAAAGCATTCAAACCTGATAACAGCTGTAAAAACATGCAGACCTGAGTTTGATACAAGAACCCATGTGTGATGGCATGGGAGGCAGAGGCAAGTATATATATGTGAGCTGAGGCCAGCCTGGTCTACAAATCGAGTCCCAGAACAGCCAGGACTACACAGAGAAACCTTGTCTCAAAACACAAAACAAAACAACAAAACAAAAACAAACACACAAGCAAGCCAGGTAAGGTGGCAGACTCCTGTAAGTCCAGCTCTGGGGAGACAGAGACAGTTGGAGTCCTGGGGCTTGCTGGCCATTAAGATAGCAGGTTTTTGTGGTTGTTTTGTTGTTTTTTGTTGTGACTTACAGGTTACAGCCTATCATGGGGGAAGCCAAGGCAGGAACCTAGAGGCAAGAACTGGTCTGTAAAACAACAGTGCTTTCTGCCTTGTTCCCCATGGCTCTCTCTTGCCAATCCTCTCTGTTTTGTTTGGTTTTTTCCAAACAAGTCCCACATGTAGCTAGCACTGACCTTTCTACTCACTCTGAAAATACCAGGCTGTCCTTGAACTCACAGAGATCTGCCTGCCTCTGCCTCCTGGGATGAAAAGCATGAGTGTGCAACTATAACCTGGATCAGCCTGTATTCTTACACAACCCAGGCTCCAGCCCCAGCAAGCTGGCTCCTCCCACATCTATCAGGACTCAAGAAAATGTGCTACAAACTTGCCTCCAGGCAATCTTATGGAGGCATTTTCCCAATTGAGGCTGTCTTTCCATATAACTAGCTTGTATCACCTTGACGAGGAGGAGGAGAAGAACAACAACAACAACAGGGCCAGGTTAGTACTCACCAGTATCTTTGGCCCCCTCGGATTCTTGCAAGGAGCCACATTTGCCATCGTTTGTTGGATAATTCCCCAATTAATGTGTCTTATGGCACTTAAACATCATGTCTATCTCATTTATGGCTCTAGATCTATATGCTCATATCATAGGGCCAGCTAATATTGTTCAACAAATATGGAGTTAATGAGTGAATGAATAAATGAACAAATGGATGATTGGAGAGACATTTATGCTGTGTGGCACAGAGCATACTGAAAGTTACACGGGACTAGCAGCCATCCAACATGGACTCTAACCCTGACTTTATCATTTCCTGGGTAATCTTCAGCAGTAAGACATTTAGCTTTCCAGATGTGGAGAGTGCTCCTTTCTAGTGCTGACTCCAGCAGCCGCAGGGAAAGGTGTTTCTCCAGACCTTCCAGTGTCCTCCCAGACTTACAAAGTAAATATTCCTATCATTGCCACCAAGCCAACCGCTGACCAATCTGCTTGAGCAATTTAAGAAATAAGAGAAGCTAAGGTGTGTCAAGCTTCCAGCAAAGACAGGACACCAGTTCTCCTGAAACAACCTTCCCCATTGAAAATTAAGGGGTTAATCTCAGGCAAGCCTCCTGACCATTTTCCACAGGAACAAACTCTCACTAATGATCTCGTGGAGACATGCTGTTGTAGAGCAGAACATGAGAGAAGCTACACAAGCTCTCAGCTGGCTGACAGAAGGTTCCTGGGATGGGTTGGGGCCCGCTTGCTTGTGGGTGTGTCAGGCATTCTGGGAATTCGTGTCAACTCAAATCACTCCCGCTACAACTGGAAGGTCTGAATCACAAGTTACTGACAGTTGTTTGGTTTCCTCACACCTCTCTCCTCCTCCTGTCTTCCTAGCCCACTTCTGAGATCAGTGCACCACTGTGGGAGTGATGCAGAGCTCCAGCCAGAGAGAAATTGTTCCCAGTGCCTCCTCCCCACCCCATCCGCTCCCCAGGGTTGCTCTCAGTCACAGAGAGGCAGCGAGCCTCCCAGAGACGACACAATTATATTCATAACAGAAGCATTTCTCCCAGAACTGCTGTGATCCTTCAAACTACATTACTACTTGCTCACAATGGCAGTAAGGACTCTCCTCTTCTACCCAGGAAGCCAAAGAGAAAATGTGTGGGAAAAGCTCACCCTGCAAACAAGAATAACATTTTCCCACAAATTTCGGGTGGCAGAAGGCTGCCTCAGAAAATCCCATGTAACACATCACCATCTAAGATGGAATGACCCAAGACTGCATGCATTGTTTAAGCAAGGAATTCCTGGATTGGGGAGCCCATACCTCAAGCCCTATGATTCGGAGGGGCTGTGTCCTTCTAATGCCTGAGCCTTATTCCAACTTACACAACAGCATTACACAAGGCAGTAATATCTCTGCCAAGGACTCCAGATTCAGAGCGAACAGGACATCTTGGAAGTCCCTAGATTTGTCTGCTCTTTCTTCATTTGACTTCCTTCAAAACAGATAACTGTTATTTATCCAGTTAACATGTATCTTCTGTCTTCTCTGGGATGACTAAAGTGCTACACTGGGAGGTTTTATCAAAGGCATGTTCAAAGAGAACAAAGATGCCAATCTTAGAATAATTCAAGATCTTTACTAAAAACCTAAGGTAAAATTATGGAGAACTGGAGAATCAGCTAACTAGCCAGGCAAACATGAAGACGTGAGTGTGAATTGCCAGCAACCACATGAAAAGCTGAGTGTGACAGTGTGCATCTGTAGTCCCAGCACTGGGGGGGTGGAGACAGGAGGAACACCAAGGCCTTGCTGGCCAGTCAGTCTAGCCAAATTGTCAAGTTACAAATTCAGTAAGAGAGGGTGTCTCAAAAAAGATGATGATGGTGGTGATGGTGATGGCGATGATGATGGTGATGTAAAAGGTGACAGAGGAAGACACATGAAGCCAACCTCTGGCTTTCACACGCATGCACATGCATGTATATACCTCACAGCCTTTAATATCTTTAATCCCAACACTTGGAAAGCAAAGACAGGCAGAGTTCTTTGTTTGTTTGTTTGTTTGTTTGTTTGTTTGTTTGTTTTTCCCGGGGCAGGGTTTCTCTGTATAGCCCTGGCTGTCCTGGAACTCACTCTGTAGACCAGGCTGGCCTCGAACTCAGAAATCCGCCTGCCTCTGCTTCCTGAGTGCTGGGATTAAAGGTGTGCACTACCACTAGAGCTCAACTTCATCTACTATAATGAGTTATAGGCCAGGCAAAGCTACATAGTGAGACCTTGCTTCAAAAAGAAGTCCATAAAAGATAACAAAGCATTTTTTGTGGTTGTAAGAGTGACATGAGGGAGAGGAGGGACCTAGAGAGAGCAAAGGAGAGGCATAGTGCATGCAGGCTGGAGCTGGGGAGAAGGGAACCAGGTAGAGTGATATCATCCAAAGTGTGCTGTGCAGAGCTGGGTGACAGGATGTGGATGGTAATCAAAGACAGACACATAGAACACAGTAAGTAGTCGGCCATTGCCAGACATCCAAGTACATGACCTTGTCAGCTGATATAGCTGGATTCTATGTGGGAAGATGGTCTGATAATGCCACAGAAACGATAGGCAAAGACTAAGGTGCTTGCAGCAGAAGGTGAGAGGGCATGTGGCCCCTTCACAGAGAAAGTTGTGCTAAACCTCCCCCCCCCCCCACACACACACGCATTTGGTATCATAGGTGACATGGGAAAAGACCCACAAAGGCTGGCTCAGGTGTTCAGTTGGAGACATTTTCACGTGATGTCGTAGGAAGCTGAGCACAGACTGCCTTGCTTACATGCTGAAGGATGCTGGGTGATGAAGGGAACGTTGCACTTAGAGTTGAATGATAACACCAAACCTTAGTGTTTCATCTGGCAACGAAACTTCCAGGTTGTGGACCACCTTGCCTTTTGGCTTAAGGTTTTGCATGAATAGTGATCTTTGTAGGAAAAGAGGAAAGACTAGAAGCTTGAAAAACAGACCTTCTACCAGTTCAAATAGCTGGTAGAATAGTTCTGTTAGTCACCAGAGAGGTTGGTGCTAGTCCTGACATGGCATGCCACATGTATAAAAAGTTGACACCAAACACATTGTGCAATTGATAGAACATATTCAATTTAAAAGCACTGGGTTCTCATATCAAAGGACGGGGGGGGGGGGGGGGAGTCACACAAGAAATGGATAGACCCAGAAATTCTATGATTTCACAGGAAGAACTGTTCATTTCAGCTAATGACAGAGATTAAAGATTAATTTTGAAAGCAGTATTATTTGCATCATTTAGAAATTTAAAAGCGAATAGTCCAAGCTTTCTAAAATTGCTTAGGACATATCTTCCACGAATGCCTGTTTTCATTTTCTTTCTGTTGCTGTGATAAATACCATGCCCAAAAGCATGGTATTTATTGGGGAGGAAAGGGCTTATCTCCACTTACGGTTTATAACCATCACTGAGGGAAGCCAAAGAAGGTATCCAGGGCAGGAACACAGAGGCAAGAGCTGAAGCAGAGACCATGAAGGATCACTGCTCTCCGGCTTGCTCTGTACACTGCTCAGCTTGCTTTCTTATAGAACCTGCTAGGGTTGGTACCACCCACAGTAGGCTGGGCCCTCCCACATCAATTAAAAAAATGCCTAAAGACATGCTTACAGGCCAATGGAGGTGTTTTCTCAACTGAAATTCTCTTTTCCCGGATAAGTCTGGCTTGTGTCAAGTTGACCAAAAAACTAACCAGGACAGGGTCAGCGTACCTTCTTAACACAGTATAATTTTTAAAAATGTTTCACTTACCACATATATATGAATGTGTATGTATGTGTATGTATATATATGTGTGTGTGTATGTATATATGTGTATATATATATGTATGTAGGTGTGTGTATATATGTGTGTGTATGTATAATATGTGTGCGTGTGTATGTATATATATATATATATATATATATATATACATACACACACATATATATATATATGTGTGTGTGTGTGTACCCTTTAGTTATCAGTTTTGTCACTCCAACCTAGGTTAGATAAATTAACAAAACAAACAATTATAAAAATGTCAAGTATTGATACACATGTTGCCTTTTTAGAGCATGTGCAAGCTTTTAGTATGGGCAACTATAGAACCTCATGAAGTTTTGGCATGATGGTGACTGTGGAATGACAAGGTCTTAGCTGTGAAGTCATGGCAAGTCCCCACAGTTATTACCATGTGCACTTTCACCGAGTAACATGAATAATTTTAATAATTACATTCTCTCTACGTTATATTTCTTCTGGTTATGTGTTCCAGGAAGTCTAGATGAGTTGGCCAGCCTCCAGGACAGAGGAGAGGAAGGAGAATGGGAGAAGTAGTTACATCTAAGAGGACATAAAAGCCACAGCCAGTGTCCCAAGGTGCTAAAAATTTTGTAGGTAACAGGAAACTAGACCACCTGGTGGCAGTAAGGTCCTGGAACCCTATCTCCCCGGGCCTGGGCGTTCAGGCAGGGTGGCAAGAGGTGCAGTAAAGTTCTAGGCAACGTGATGAACTAAGAGATGAAGAAAGAGGAACAGTGGCCAGGAGATAAGCTGGGCAGAGTGGGGGCAGGGCTGTCAGCAAAGGGAGTGTCCTATACAGAGCCATAGAAGCCAAATGACTGAAGGGGAAAGTCTGGTCCATTCATGGGACACCTTGGTTTGGGGCTTGAAATTTTACTGTATCCTGGAATTAACCAAATATAAAATTTGAGCTACACAAGGAGTAACTGAGGACGACTTAACTCCAATGCAAAGCCAGAGGAAAAGTCAAGGGCAGAGCAGTCTGGCTGCTGTAACTGTGGTGACAGTAGCATAGAAAGTCTGGGCTCTCAGAATATAAACTAGTCCTTCAGTACTCCCAGTAGTGCTTCAGAAGAGAGGTTGTGCTTGTTCCAACTTTATATGGGTAAACTGAGGCACAGAAAGTTTGGGGGAACAGCCTGCATTCACCCAGCTATAACTAGGCTTGGAGCCTATGCAGTCCAGCTCCATATGTTCTCTCTCTCTCTCTCTCTCTCTCTCTCTCTCTCTCTCTCTCTCTCTCGGTACACCGTGATTTTCTTGACAGGGTCTCACACTGGCCTGGAGCTCACTGCCTAGCCCTAGGAATCTGCCTGTTTCTACTGCCCTAGTTCTAGCCTCCCATCAAACCTTAGGGTTTCCATTGCTGTGAGGAGACACCATGACCAAGGCAACTCTTATGAAGGAAACCATTTAGTTGGGGCTGCCTTAAAGTTCAGAGGTCATTGTCATTGTCATTGTGGCAGGAAGCATAGAAGCATGCAGGCAGACATGGTGCTGGAGAGGTAGCTGAGAGTTCTACATCTGGACCAGCAGGCAGCAGGAAGACTGACTGGGCCTGGCTTGAGAATCTGAAACCTCAAAGCCCACCTGCTGGACATACTTCTTCCAACAAGGCCACACCTCCAGAAGAGCCACGCCCTATGAGTTTATGCGGGCCATTTTCATTCAAACCACCATACCTACTTTTGAAGTTTTAAAAAATATTTGTTTGTTTGTTTGTTTGTTTGTTTGTATATGGGGTGGGGGAGGTGCAAGCCAGGTCACTCCTATGAAAGTCAGAGAACAACCTGTGGGTGGGAGCTGGTTCTCTCCTTGTACCATGTGGGACCCAGGGATCAAACTCAGGGAGTTTGGTAGCAAAAGCCTTTACCTGCTGAGCCATCTTGCCCATCCACACTCAGCTTTGGTACATGGGTCCTGAGCACCAAATTGGGCTCCACAGACTATCTTCCAGCCCCTATTGAGGATCCTCAATAATTTTCACTTTGTATCTTGGATTAGATAATAAAGGTCAGATTTCAAGAAAGAAATGGGATAGAGGCCTGGATTTGGGTGGCAGGCTCCTTCTACAGCCCAGCTCAAGTCACTGAGCCAATTCAGGTGACAGGCTCTTTCTGTGGCCCTGCTCAATCAAGGTACTGAGTTAATTCAGGTGGCAGCTGCCTTGGCCTCCCGTGTCCCTGCTCAAGTTGCTGAGCCCAAGGGAACTTTCGAAAGCATGGTATCTTGCCCAGCAGTTCCTTATCTTTCTTTGTGACCTGATTCAAAGTTGATCTCTCCCAGTGTGGGCATCTTGGTGACTGGTGATGGCACCACTTGGTTCTGAAGCTCTGATGACACACGTTCGCCTTTCTAGTTGTTCGGTTTTGTAAAATGCTCTAATCCCCGCCCCTTCGTGTGTGTGTGTGTGTGTGTGTGTGTGTGTGTGTGTGTGTGTGTGAGACAGAATTTCTCTATGTAGCCCTGACTGTTAACTTGCTCTATAAACCAGGCTGACCTTGAACTCATAGATCTACCTGACTCCCAAGTGCTGGGATTAGCAGCATGTACCACCACCACCTGTTGAAATGCTCGTCTCTTAACCCAGAGCAGTCACTGACCTCATAGAGATGGCACAAACAAACATTCCACAGCTCCACATTTCAACATGATAATTCAATGTTCTTCCCCAGGTTGGACTGTTCATTTCGACCAGCTGAGGCATGCTCTTCCTATGTGTGTGTGTGTGTGTGTGTGTGTGTGTGTGTGTATGTTCGCCTATGCATGTATGAACTTGTGCATATACAGATGTGCTCACCTGTGCTGACTGCAGGCACCATCCTCTATAACTCTCCTCCTTAGTTTTGGGGACAGGGTCTCACACTGAACCTGGACCTTAACAATTGGTTAATCTGGCTGAGCAGTGAGGCTCTGAGATCATCCTGTCTTCACCTCCCCAGTGCTGGGGTTCCAGGTGAGTATCTCCATGTCCAGGTCTTTACTGGTGACAGAGATCCAAACTCAGGCGCTTATGCTTGCATAGCAAGTACTGTGAACCATGTTCCCAGCCCTTAAAGCATGCTGTTCTTGACCCTGACACATGGTTGCTACTGAAACTGATACATAGAAAGCAAGAGAACACATGGAGGGACCCACAGCTCCAGATACATATATAGCAGAGGACTGCCTTATCTGACATCAATGGGAGGGGAGGCCGTTGGTCCTATGGAGGCTTGATTCCCCAGCGTAGGAGGATGCTAGAGCGGTGAGGTGAGAGTAGGTGGGTGGGTGGAGGAGCACCCTCATAGAGGCAAATGGGAGGGGGGAGGGGGTTAATGGGATGGGGGGTTTGTGAAGGGGTAACTAGGAAGAGGGATATCTTTTGAAATGTAAACGAACAAAATGATTTTAAAAAGCAGGGTGTTATGTCAACTTCATTTATCAGGCCACGTGACAGCCGTGCTGTAATGCAAACTGAGCACTGAGTTCAAGAGCCTTGCTAGAACAGGGCTTTGAGCTAAGGCAAGAGCATGTAGATGTATGCTCCTCCTACCGTGAACACTCCTTCAGCTATGGTTATGAGTACTTTTCAGTCTCACTAATGTATGTGCTGTCAGAATGGTAGTGATCATGCTTGAGGCTTTCTGATTTTTCACACCTGTCTCAGTTAATAATCCCTGCTACACACTAAGCAACTAAGACCATAAGCTGTTGTGTATTTTACAGCCTGTGTGTGCTGAGCTCGAATCTGAGCCAAGATCCTATGCCCTTGGTCATTATAGAATCTAGAGTCAGCTATACAAAATTGGGGTGTGTGTTTTCAACTATGTCTAAAGTAGGTGACTGTGAGGTTGGAAGAATTCTACTTATACAATCCATTGGATTGAGATTGAGAACAACAAGAACAAAACCGTAATGATCTTTGTAAAACATAAGCCACACGATGTCACTCCAGAGATGAGGTAGCATGTGGCTTTCTCATGAACATCTTTTGCCAGCAGACCGTGAGCTAATAATCTGCCTGTAGCCAGCAGTGCCGGTTCATTGGGACACACACACACACACACACACTCTAAATGGAGTCACTGAACCAAGGAAAGGAAATGGAGTCACCTGTGTAGTTGGCCCAACCTAGCCTCCTCTCCTACAGGCACCTCTTGGGTGATGTAACTAAGACAGGCCCAGGCTGCACAGCTTCAGGGACCTCTGGCAGCTCCAGCCATCTGTGAGAGGGGAGCAGAGGGATAACATGTGTTTAACCAGAAGAGGGTCTGGGACATGGCTCGGGGCTGTGTGTACAGATGGCATGCTCAGCTCTGAGACCAGGAGGGGTTGTCCACCTTAGGAGCTCAATGGAGTCAGACAGTATCACCACATCGCCTGCTGCTCAGGGCGTCTTTGAAAACTAGTTGAAAGGCCAAGTGGACTCCTGCAATGGATGTGAACAGGCTGTGCTGTGCTGCCTTTGACCCATATCTGAGGACAATGCTGGAGGCCAGAAGGCCACCTTGGGGAATTCTTCCATACATGGACACACCAGGGCCCTCCTGCAGAGCCTGATGTGGAGGAGAGTTCTGGCTTGGAGCATTGCCCTAGAGGCTGCCCTTAAAATTGTCTCTGAAAAGGAAGAGCTGCTGGTTTTGTTCACTGTATGAAGAATGAGGGTTTGCTATGTTTAGAGCATGTAGAGAAAGATTTACTGGGAGAGAGCTTGCCCCGAGCTCTCAGGCAATGATTGCTTTTACTGGTAGAGCAGTTTCAGAGTCAGCTGTTCTCCAGCTGTGTGACTCTTAAGGAGTTGCTTGACCTTGCTGAGTCTTGGCTTCCTCATCTATGGATGGAGATAACATAGCCTGTTGCAGAGCACTGTCATGAACTCTTGCACAGTGATGAGGACATCACAAAATCAATATGACAGCACACTGTTACACCATGTGCTGTGTAAACGGTTACCCCAATAAACTTCACAGCATTTTGAGGTGACAAGTGCCACTTGGACTCACCTGAGTGGCTGAAGTATTTGTGAAGACTGACTTGCAACGTGTCTATTTCCCACAGGTACACATTTCTCTTGATCTCTGTGGCCCCTCCCCATGACCTGGCCACTTGCTCAGTGGGCCCTGGGGACGCTCATCCTCCCTGTCCCTGTTTGGGTCTGTAGCTAAGTAGGACTGTCACCAAAGTATCAATGGCTATAAGACATCTGCTCTCAAGCTAATTACAGGAATAATGCTGGCATTGCATGACTGAAGGAAAGGCAACAGGATTGTCTTAGTCAGGGTTTTACTGCTGCAAACAGACACTATGACCAAGTCAAGTCTTTTATTTTCTATTGGATATTTTCTGTTATCCCCTTTCCAAGTTTCCCCTCCAAAACCCCCCTACCAGTCCCCCCTCTTCTTGCCTCTATTAGGGTGCTCCCTCACCCACCCACTCCCCCTTCCCTGCCCTGGTATCCCCTATACTGGGGGATCCAACATTCACAGGACAAAGGGCCTCTCCTCCCACTGATGTCCAACTAGGCCATCCTCTGCCACATGCATGGCCGGAATGGGAGTCCCTGGGAGCTCTGGGGGGGGGGGGGTTGGGAGGGTTGGCTGGTTGACGATATTGCTCCCCTCACAGGGCTGCAAACTCCCTCCACTCCTTCAGTCCCTTCTCCGACTCCTCCATCAGGAACCCTGCACTCAGTCTAATGGTTGGCTGTGAGCATCTGCTTCTGTATTTGTTAGGCTCTAGCAGAGCCTCTCAGGAGACAGCCATATCAGGCTTCTGTCAGCAAGCACTTCCCAGAATCCACAATAGTGTCCAGGATTGGCAACTGTATATGGGCTGGATCCCCAGGTGGGGCAGTCTCTGGATGGCCTTTCCTTCAGTCTCTGCTCCACACTTTGTCTCTGTATTTCCTCCTGTGAATATTTTGTTCCCCCTTCTAAGAAGTACTGAAGCATCCACACTTTGGTCTTCCTTCTTCTTGAGCTTCATATGGTCTGTGAATTATATCCAAGTCAAATCTTATAAAGGACATTTAATTGGGGCTGGCTTACAGGTTCCCAGGTTCCATCCATTATCATCAAGGTGGGAACATGGCAGCATTCAGGCAGGTATGGTGCAGGAAGAACTGAGAGTTTTACATCTTCATCTGAAGGCTGCTAGCAGAATGCTGGCTTCAAGCAGCTAGAATGAGGATCTTAAAACCCTCACCCACAGTGACACACTACTCTACAAAGGCCACACTTTCTGATAGTGCCACTCCCTGAGCGGAGCATATGCAAACCATCACAGGGATGAAACCCTTTCTGTTGAACGACCACCCAGTCAGTTGCTCTTGCTTGGTGGTTTTGATGCTGCCATCAGAGCTGCTGGTGGCATTCTGTAAACACATCTCAGGCTTTATACAGGCAGGAACTTCTCCATTAAGAGAGACACTGCCAGGGTACAAAGTACAAGAATATTGACCTCTTGAAGTAGTGGCAAGCTGCTTTCCAAAGTGGCCACACCAACTCATACCCAAATGTCAGTGTGAGTGGCCTTGGGCTCTGTGCACTCTGATGTGTCACACAGCAATGAAAAAGAACCGGTATAGCGGGAAATATAAACCTTAGCAATGGCAGTAGGTGAACAAGGCAAACTCCCCAAGGAAGAAAAGGACCACATTCTTTATAAAGTCCAGGAAACAGCTGGGGAGATGGGCTGCATGGCTATACTGTGGGGTTATACAAAGATGAAACAAACAAAACTGTACCACAAAGGACTGGCGGAGGGAGCACGGCACGCCCACCCTCACAGCAGAGCGCCTTGCAGTTCCACATTAATGCTTATAATTTCTCTTGATGTAAAAGGCCTATTCAAAATGCCCAAAAGGGGCTGGAGAGATGGCTCAGTGGTTTAGAGCACTGACTGCTCTTCCAAAGGTTCTGAGTTCAATTTCCAGCACCCACATGGTGGCTCACAACCATCTGTAATGAGATCTAATGCCCTCTTCTGGAATGTACTTACATATAATAAGTAAATAAATCTTTTTAAAAAAATGCTCAAAAGATGGAAGCAATCTGGGTAACCACGATGGATGAAGAAACAAAGGCATCCATTCATACAATGGGATGTTATTTGTCCATAAAAGGGGAAAGGATTGTGACATGCTACAACAGGGACAGACCTTGAGGATACCACAGTAAGTATACTCACAAAAAACCACATCCTGTCTGACTCACCTTATCTGAGATGTTTAGTCAAACACAGAAAAACAGAGTGTCTGGCAGGTCAGGGAAGAGGGCTCAGGAGTTATTTAGTAGGTACTTTTAGTTTTGCATGGTGAAGATGATTCTAGAAACTGTTTGCTTAGCACTTTTAGTGTATTTTATACCATTGAACTGCACACTTGAAAATGGTCATGGCGGTATGATGGTCAACTTTCCATTTTTCCCCTGTATTTATTTGTGTGCGTGGTGAGGAAGGGATGACTGCATGTGCACACACATGTGGAGGCCCAAGGCCAGTGCGAGGTGTTTTCCTATAGCATTCTCTACCTTTAGTTTTTGAGACAGAGTCTCTCATGGGACCTGACACCCATCCATTTGGCTAGGTTGGCTGACCAATGAGCTTGAGGAAGTCTGTCACTCTTCGCCCTCACCCTACCTCAAGGCTGAGGTTACAGGCATGGGCTGCCATACATGTCCCGAGTCTCCAAAGTCAGGCCCTAATGCCGGACTGGCAGGCGCTTTGCTGAGTCATCTTCCCATCCCAGCTTGTCAAGTTATAGTAAAATACTGGAGATGATCACCTTAAAAAAAACAGGAAGTTCATCCTGGCTCAGAGCTTTGTAGGTTTCAGTGGGGAAACCTCATGGTAGTCAGGAAGCAAAAGAGACAGGGAAGAGAAACCAGGAGAAACCACATATCTCCTTCAAGGACATATCTGCATTGACGAAACTTCCTTCCACTACCCACCCCCATCTTAGAGTTTTATGTCTCCCCAAAACAATGTAGACGAGGGACCAGGTCTTTAACATAATGGACCTTTGGGAAATATTCACACATATGAGCCTACTGTGGCCATTCTCACACAAACCACCGCAGAATATATTAAAATGTGTCTGTATGTGTCAATAATGAGATTCCATCATGAACCAGGTCATTACTCAAATCCAGGTCTCTGTTAGTAAAGTGGGGAAAATAAATCCGATTTCAAAGATCTCTGCCAGAAATTATAAACTATTTTAGAATTTTCAGCAAAGCTGGAAACATCATCTGTAATAACTGTTTCCTCCTGTTACTTTCCTAAAGCTCCAATTTAAAGAACCCTCCTGGGGCTGCAGCTATGGCTTGGTGGCAGAGTACACACTTGTTCAGTTCTCGGTACCAAGCAAACAAATACACAGCCCTTCCAAGAACAGCTGTGCATAGAACCTGAGCCAGGAAAACTCCTGTTGCAAGTTCAGGAGATTTCTGGCACTTAGAAGACACAAACAAAATTTGCTCACTAGTTTGGGAAGGAGTTGGCTCTGCTGGTAAAGTACCACACAAACACGAAGACCTGAGTTTGGGACCTCAGTAGCCACAAAAAAGCTAGGCAAAGTGGTGCATACCAGCTTTGGAGAAGTGGGAACTGGCATTTTTTTCTAGAGCTGGCAGATGTTTGGTGCATACTCCTGTCTCCAAGCCTATGCCCATGGTAGGCATTGCTAATCAATCACAGAATAGTGCACCAGTAAGCCTGGTCTATTTTAGAATCCTTTCTTACATGGTTCTCTATGCAGCCATTCTATCAGAGCACAAGATGAACCTTATTTACACCCTCTATGCTTCAGTCAGGATTCTCTAGAGCAGTAGTTCTCAACCTGTGGGTCCTGACCCCCTTGAGGGTCGCATATTAGATATCCTGCATATCAGATATTTATATTATGATTCACAACAGTAGCAAAATTACAGTTATGAAGTAGCAGCAAAATAATTTATGGTTGGGGTCATCATAGAATGAGGAAATGTATTAAAGGGTCACAGTATTAAGATAAAAACCACTGCTTGAAAGAAAGACTGATATATATATCAAACAAATGAGACTTGTCCTAAGTACTGCCATTTTGTTTTCAGACTCAATTTGATCATATTAAATATTTTATCATATTAAATTGATAAGATAAAATCAAGTTCAAGTTCCTAGACTCTAGGGGACCTTTCCATATGGCTATCCAATTTCCTCCTTATTTTCTTCTTCCCCAAAACATAATAGTTGTTCCTAACCACCAAAGAACAAATTATTCTGACTGATGAAAAATTGTAACTATAACATGGTACAGATGTTTGTGGGGTTCAAGCTTACAAACTCTGTAACAACGTGGCCCAGGGGGTCACAGTCCAGCTCCCAAGTCGGTTCTGCAGCCCTGATCAATCAGTAGGTGCTTGAGTACAATATATTTTTGTTATCTGCTTAAATACTAAGATGAATGTGTGCAACACAGTCAGCTCCCGAGTCTGTGCTGTTGCCCCTGACTGGTCAGTTTTTGCTGCCTAATTCAAATAAAGATCTTGCTTTGCTGGACTCTTGTGCCTGTTTGGGTTGTTTCGAAGTTTCAGACCCCAACAATATAGATAATATATGTATGTGTGTGTATATATATATATATATATATATATATATATATATATCAAAAGGGGATTTATTAGAGTGGCTTACAGGCTGTGGTCTGACTAATCCAACAATACTGTGTCCTGACAGAAAGGCCAAGAATACAGCAGTTGTTCAGTCCATGAGGCTGGATGACTCAGCTCGTCTTCAGTATTCATTCGAATCCCAAAGAGGTAGGTTCTAAAACCAGGAAGGAATGGCTCAGCAGCAGGATAGATGAACTTGCCAGCAAGATCAAGGGCAACCAGGCAAAGAAGCAAAAGTTTGCTTATTCCCTGTCCTTTATGAGGCTGACTCATCCAAGGTCACATGAGAGCCAGCATGTCCCCCTTCTTCTAAGTACCAGTCCCCTTGAGTCCACTTCTTTCAGTGTTCAGATAGAACCTGAGCCAGGGACATCCCCCTGTGGCAGTTTCAGTGAGCTTTCTGGCACCTATAAGACGTTCCCTCCTTATAGGCAGTTATAGCTTATAATGGTTAGACAGAATACTAATGTATCAATGGACTCTGTGGGTCCGCCTCCCCTCTACAGTTCTAACAGTGACCGGATACTCTCACTATCACAGGAATGGCAGCCATGCTGTCCCAGTGAGCAGAACTCAGCCTCCTCAGCCTGTCTGTGGACAGTGTGTGCTCTCTGTCCTTCAGTTAGAACTTCTGCTCCCGCTGAGGCCTTCCACCGTGAAGGGATGAAGCATCCATGAACCTCTTCTGGCGCCTCTCCCAGTCCAGCACTTTTCAGAATGCACACCACCACCATCAGACCTGAGGCAGGAACCTCCCTCCCCCTTAAACCCCAGGCCCCTTTGCCAGCCTGAGCAGTTTTCATGTGATTGCCTAATTTGGCTCTTCCCATCATCCCCATCCACAAATTGCCATGGCAGTATTCTTCAGGCAAATCTACAAACTCCAAGTTGTCAGACAAATGAAATGAGAGAAAACTACAGGAATCTGTAAACTAGTTTGTGTGCAGTGACTGTGGAGGCTGAAGGGAAGATCTGGTGCCTTCTGAGGCTGCCTTACTGAGGATGCTAGCCAGAGCTGGGGATAGCCAACAGCAACTAAATACCTTTAGTGCCCCACACTAGCAGCCTATTACCTCTGAATGGGCATGGGCTAACATCTTGTCCCTCCCGGAATAATGAGAGGATGCCTCACAACCTCTTCCCAGCTAGCTGCCTAGATTCAACTTAGCATCAAGTGGGCCAGCCTCTTTTCCAAATGGAAACAGCATTCCTCTCTAGAGAGCCCCAAGGAAGGCTTGGGAAGGAACTGGTCTGGCCTCATTCTTTGCACAGGAGGAAGTAGAGCTCAGGTAACACTGGCCGCAGAGGAGCATTTAGGTAACCTGGTGTGTGTCCAAGCTCTTCCTCAATGCCCGTAACAGTCAGTGGGTCTGGTTCAAGTACCCCCAGGCAAGGGAAAAACTACAGAGCATGAAGATACAATGTGAGTACTAGCCTGTTGGGAACAATCTTTTGCAGCTGCCTATAAAAAGGAATGGGTTTACCACCGGAGAGCAAGCAAGAGAGAGGCCTGGAACAGATGAGCCTGCTCTGTGCTGAGGTGGTACTATTGCCCTGTAGGTATTTCCCCTTTCTGTCATAAGAAATGAGGCAGGGAGAGCCTTACAGAGTTGGATGCTCACAGCCAACCATTGCATTTAGTGTGGGGTCTCCAATGAAGGAGTTAGAGAAAGAACTGAAGGAGCTTGCAACCCCATAGGAAGAACAACTAGACCCCCACCCCCCAGAGTTCCCAGGGACTAAGCTACCAACCAAGGAGTACCCATGGCTCCAGCCGCATATGTAGCAGAGGACAGCCTTGTCATGCATCAGTGGCAGGAGAGGTCCTTGGTCCTATGAAGGCTCAATAGATGCCCCAGTGTAGGGGAATCGAGGGCAGGGAGGTGGGAGTGGATGGGTGGGTGGAGAAACACCCTCATAGAAGCAGGGGGAGGGAGGATGGGATAGGAGGTTTCCCCGGAAACCAAGTAAGGGAATAACACTTTAAAAGTAAATAAATTTTAAAAAGTAAATTAAAGCAAGCAAGCAAGCAAACAAGCAGGGGCTGAAGAAATGCTCAGTGCTTTAGAGAGCTGGCTGTTCTTCCAGAGATTCTGAGTTTATTTTCCAGCACCCACATGACTACCCCCAACCATCTATAACTGTAGTCCATGGGATCTGATGCCATCTGGTGTGCCTGACAAAACACATACACAAAAAATAAATAAATCATTTAAAAAAGAAATTTGGGGAGCTGGTGAGATGGCTCAGTGGTTAAGAGTGCCGACTGCTCTTCTGAAGGTCCTGAGTTCAAATCCCAGCAACCACATGGTGGCTCACAACCATCCGTAACAAAATCTGATGCCCTCTTCTGGAGTGTCTGAAGACAGCTACAGTGTACTTACATATAATAAATAAATAAATAAATAAAATCTTTAAAAAAAAAAAGTTAAAAAAAAAAGAAATTTGGCAATTACACCCATTTAATGGATAATAGAGACCTGGGAATAGTAGGTAGCTTGTCTAAGGTGGCCTTAGTAGATGCTGGCTGTACTATTCAACTGCAGGTTAGTCCTTGGAATTTGGGGGTTCCTGTCTCTTAGATCACCTCCAGGCCAAAAGAGTCAAGCCATATCCATAGAAATCTGTAAGGATCTCCAATTTAGGCTGGAATATATCAGAAAGACCCCAAGTAAGTAAATACTTTTGAAGATAGGTATGGGACACTTGATCTTATTTTACATGCATGCGTATTCTTGAGTGTGTATATATGTGCACCACGTGTGTGCAGTGCCTGCAAAGGCCAGAAGGGTGCATCAGATGTTCTGGAACTGGAGTTCCAGACAGTTGTGAGCACCATGTCTGTGGCTGTGCAACAGGAAGTACTCTAATATGTAAGCCATCCCTCCAGCCCTGACTCCTGATTTTTCTAACCCCCTTAGAAGAATAAAATGTTCTTGAGCCACCACACAGTGGCTATTTTTATAAAATTACTCTATAATAAACTATTGCATCTAGCTTTCTGATCTATATCTTCCAGAAAAGAAAGCTTTGTGTTTTATTTTTGCAATATTTTTTTTAATTTATGTGTATTATTTTAAGTGTAGGAGTCATGTTAGAACAGGGCATCAGATCCCTTTATAGATGGTTGTGAGGCACCATGTGGTTTCTGGGAGTTGAACTCAGGACCTCTGGAAGAGCAGCCAGTGTTCTTGACCACTGAGCCATCTCACTAGCCCCCAAAATAACTTATTTCTAAAAGGTATACTGTTTATATCTTAGTACAGATTAGCGGGATCTAGGAAACTGGGCATGCTGTGAGAGTTGAGGGTCAGAACAAGCACACTTGAAGCTGGGGCTCTTCAGAGCAGGACTTGTGAACTGAATGCCCACTACACTCCATGGTTACCTTGGTTACCTTATTTGTGGATGGATGTATTGTTTTGTTGTTTAGACTATCATTAACTATACTGTAACAAACGTCCTCTACTTAAGTCTTCTCTTATATATAACAATTATTAGTAATTACTAGTTAGAGTTCATATATTTGACTGTAGAGCCAGTACAGGCTGCTACTATTTACATCTGTATAACATGGGATGAAAGTTCTTTTTCTCAAACCCTCTTAAATATTAGACTTGCTTTTTGTAGTGGTTTGGAAGGGTTTGGCCCCCATAGACTCGTGTGTTTGAATATTCTTGGCTCAGGGAGTGGCACTATTGTGAGCTGTGGCCTTGTTGGAGGAAGTATGTCACTGTGAAGGCCTAAGTATGGCGAGTGTGACTCAGTCTTTTCCTGGTTGCTCTCAGAACAAGAAATAGCACTTTCAGTTCCCTCTCCAGTGCCTGCTGGGATAGTGCCACGCTTCGTGCCTTGATGGTAATGGACTAAACCTCTGAACCTGTAAGCCAGCCCCAATGAAATGTTGTCCTTTATAAGAGTTGACTTGGTCATGGTGAACCTTCTCAGCAACGGAAAACCTAAGACACTTTTCCTTTTGTATTACTAGTGAAATTAAGTACTATATGTACATTGGTGTGTATGTGTTTGTGCGTGTGTGCGTGTGTGTGCCTGTGCACATACCCACGAGTGTGTCTGTGTGTAGCAATGCTACAGAAGACATGATGAGGTCAGAGGGTAACTTTCAATGTGCACCCCCACCTCCCACTTTGAGACAGAACCTGTATGTTGTTTGCTGCCACAGATGCCAGACTCTCTAGCCTGTGAGGTCCTTGGCATTTGCTCTCTGCCCACTATCTTCCCAGGAGCTCTGGGGTTGCTGACACTTACATTACACATCTGGCTTTTCCATGGCCTTGGGGTTTTAAATTCACGTCCTCACACTTGTTTAACAAATGCGTCTACCCACTGTACTGCATTGCCTCTGTGTGTGTATGTGTGTGTGTGTGTGTGTGTGTAGTATACATGTGTATGTGTGCTTGAGTATGTGAGTGTGTGTGTGTATGTATGTGAATGTGTGAGTATATGTGTGTGGTGTGTATTCAAGTGTATGAGTGTGTGCATGTTTGTCAATTTCTTCTTTGCTGAATTGTTGGTCCCTTTACTTGATCCATTTCTCATTAATATACTCATCTTTCCTATTGGTTGATAAGTATTTTTATAGAATATGCACATTAATAAATTTCATTACATAAAAGTCAAAACTATATGTTTCAAAAACACTAGAAAAAAAAAAGGCAGAAGAGATGCTGAGAAAAACCAAAGTGGCAATGGCTTAATTTTCTTCATAATGCCTGTTTTGAGTATTTAGCTTAAAAATTCTATCACCCTGAAGATCACATAAACACTTGTTTTCCCCTTCTGTTGATTGGCAGTGGGTTTATAGTTCTATGTCAACTAAACCCTTTAATTTGGGGTATGCAGCTTAAGGCAATGATGATTCTAGCTTGATTTCTTTCCAGGCAGTTAAGTAGAATGTACTGAATAATTCTTCTCTTCTCAAGGATCTTTTGGGGG
The DNA here is from genome assembly GCF_978045245.1 of Mus caroli. NCBI lineage: Eukaryota > Metazoa > Chordata > Mammalia > Rodentia > Muridae > Mus > Mus caroli. The sequence goes on along the minus strand of NW_028227266.1, from coordinate 53,193,229 downwards.
AATCTGCACATGGTGTACGTGGATACATGTACACATGTGTTTGTGTGTGTGTGTGTATGTGGAGGCCAGAGGTCAACCCTGTGTATGTTGTTTCTCGGATGCAGTAGATCTTTTGAGTCTCTCGATGGCCAGGGGCTCACCAATTAGGCAAGTGGATTGGCTGGGGAGCCCTAGGGCCAAGCATGTGCCATGCCAGCAGGCTTCCTATGTGTGTTCTGGGGAGTGTAATTCAGGTCCCTGTGCTTGGGCAGCATGCACTTTGCTGACTGGACTATCTTGCCCTCTTCTTAGGGGTTTTATCTCCGGCTGTAACGTAAATACTCCAGACTCATGTTTGCTTCTGGACTTGCTATTCTTGTCCTGTCATCTTTTCCGACTTCTGACGCTGTCCCTGTTCCACCTGGGACTCCAAATTCTCAGGAGCAGTTTGCATACTTTTGGAAATCTCTGCTCACATTCTTGCCTCCTGCACCACCCAGCAAATTCCTTCAGGCTAGGGTCCTGCCTCATTTCTCTTTGTGCTGAGAGAGCCCAGGGTAATGTAGCAGAGGCTAAGCATAGCAGTCAGCAGTATAGGCATGGAGCAAGCCCAGACATGAAGGTTGACAGACTGAGCACCGTACGGGATGACCCCACTAAATTAGAATGGCGGATGAGCACCAAGTCATTTGGTGAATGCTTGGGACACACGTGAGCTTCAAGGCCAGCCAGGGATCTCCACTAAAATGCTTAACCTCCTCCACAACCCCGACCCACTCGCCCCAGATTCGAGATGACAAGTAATGGGTTTATGTTTATGTATCCTCTTTCACATGCCCAGTGCTACTGTTACCATGGCTCGGCTGGAGATGCCAGCAACTGAGAGTGAGGGTGTGGAGTGTGGCCTTCCACACCTGCAGAGGCAGTGTTGCAGGCCCTGGAAGGGTGACTCACAGCCCTGGGAGAGTGAAGCAGGGCAGATAGTCTGCAGTCCTACATCTGAGTCTGCACTCTCTTTAGCTTTTCTCTCTCCTAGATAGGGAAAATGGGACTTAGCTCTCAGCTTATGACACCCACAGCTCCACGAGGGACACTAGGCAGGGAGAAGTGGCCCCACTGCTTGAAGTCACATTTGCCCGGGCGATACAAGTTGGCACAGCCTATGCACTTGCTGCAAATGGCTCCTAGTTTACACCTCGCATACCCTCAAGCTGCAGAGCTTCTATAGTAAATGGAATACAAACAGGTACTTGTCTCATGGGAAAGCTAGCCTCGGGTTTAAGTATATATAAGAAAAAAAAAAATCTAAGGAGGTGTGACAGCAGATACCAGGCATTTCCAACAAACAGCCAGGCTGGAGCCAAGGCTCCTCTCCCAAGACCATCCTCAGTGTCCTCTTAGCGAAGGCCTCTAGAAAGGTGTTCATGCTGTGTCTAAAGCAATCCTGCCCAGGATTGTAGCTTTATCTGAGTCTATGTCCTAACTAAGATTGTCAGAGGCCTGAGACTTGGTGAAACTGACTGTCTAGGCCTCTTTCTCCTAAACTGTTCAAACTAAAAACAAAATCAAATCAAATATGGGGCCAACAGGATGTCTCCATGGGCAAAGGTATCCTCTGCCAAGTCTGACGACCTCAGCTCAATCCTCAGGACCTATGTGGTATGTTGCAGGATATTTGATCACACTGTGAACCCCAAGATTGTGTTACTTACTGAAAAAAAAACCTTGTTGTGGCGTGGCTCCCTAGCACACACCTTTACTCCAGAGCTAAATGAAGCCAACTCTAGGTCAAGAGGCAGAGCAAGCAACCAGCTGACAGGGAGTGAATGTAAGTAAACAGACAGAGGGCTTTGAGCTGAAGGGGATTCAAGAGAGTGTGGAGAAGAGAGAGCCTTTTCCTTCTGGGACGTCGGTAGAGTAAGAAGGCAAGCTACGTGCTTTCTCTGCCTCTCTGAGCTAGCAGGCTTTCTCCACAGAGTCTGCCTCCTGGGTCTTCATTTGGTAAAACCAAATGGCTAGGGTTTGTGTTTTTATAAAACAATAGTGGCAGAGGAGAGAACTGGCCCCTCCTGTACATCGTACTCTGACCTCCACACACACTGTCCTGTGACCTCTACACATACTGCCCTCTGACCTCCACACATACTGCCCTCTGACCTCCACACACACTGTCCTGTGACCTCCACACACTCTGACCTCTGACCTCCACACACTCTGACCTCCACACACTCTGACCTCTGACCTCCACACACTCTGACCTCTGACCTCCACACTCACCTCCTCACACAAAATAAGTAAGTAAAAAACGTGACCAAAAGAGAGCTTTTCTAACATATAGAAGACCCTGGGTTCAACCTGTGAATGCTACCCCCAATCCCCATTCCCAGTACAGCAAAAAGAAGATTTTTCGGCTCAGATAGTCTCAAATGATGAATGATATTTTTGCTGTGATATTTAACTCAGTTTGCCAGCATTTTATTGAAAATGTTTGCATCCATGTCTGTCAGGAAGATCAGCTTGTAATTTTCTTTTCTATGTGGTACTGAAACAGTTATTATCAACGCTTAAAAAAAAAAAAAAGTGACCAAAAAGGCTACAGGAGTTAAGCTGAATTTCAACAAAATGATGCAAAGACCTACAGGGCAGCTAAGAGTAAAATTGCTTATTTCTAGATTTTCTCTCAATGCATTTGTGCACTTGCACACAGATCAAGGTGCCATGCATTGGCTGGTACCATACGTGTGCAGCTTGCTCAGGCTGCTGGTCTGCATGGTGGTGTGTGATAATGGAAGCTCTAACTAGCTTCAGCTCTCCACAGCTCAATTTCCACGCAGTCAGGATGGGACCATCAGCTCCTTCTGGGCATGATTTGAGTGCATGTGGCATACATGTGCAGTCTGGGCATGATTTTTGTGTGTGCACACGCATGTGGTGAACATGTACATATGTAAGAGCCTGCAAGTATGTGTATGGAGGCCAGAGGATGCCACTGTGTGTCCTGCTCTACCGTGTCCTGTATTTTTCCCTGATACTCCAGTGTGCCTCCTATCTCTGAACATGCTAGTACTAGGGTTACAACCGTGACAATGCCTGGCTTTTCTCTCTGTGGTTGCTGGGATCTGAACTCAGGGTCTCAGATTCGTATGAGTGCTTTTACCCACTGAGGCATAGCCCCAGCTCAACTTCTAGGTATTATTTGAATTAAACTTCCTGTTTGTGTTGGGTGAGGGGAAACCATCCTCAGATGAGTCTTGTGGCACTCAGAAGGATCGCCTTTGGCTAGAGGCTGGTACAGTTCACCAGGGAGAGCACCCTCCATTAGAAGCAGGAAGCTGGTCAGTTTCAGCCTGTCCTTTAGGAAGGGGACCTTAGTTTGATCAGTTTTCATGAAGGAAAGCAGCTGGCACAATGACTTGTCTACTGAGAGAATTAGCAAGGGACATTGGGCACAGCCTTTCCCACTTGTGCCCCTCCAGGAGGTGCCCAAGCTTGAGAGTAAGGTATTTTGGGGCATGGACTGAGAATGGTGTGCATGTCAGGGCTGCCCCGGCTTGATTGGGGAAGCTAGCAGTGAGTCCCATTTGACTCTGAGCTTCTGGAAATGCACCTCTAGCTTCCGAGTATATAACGGAAAATGTCTGGTTTGAAGACCCAGAGTCAAGGAAAAGAGCAATTGATCAAATCTACTCAAAATACCACTAAAGCTCCCTGTGATGGAGAAGTTCTTGATGGCAGAGCCACACCCATGGAGGTGACTGGTGTGGGTCCCTACTACTCCAAGCCGACCGCACGTGAATATATAGTGTCTCCCTAAGGCAAACCTTTCCCTGTTACCTCCAGGCCACCACGGTCCCAGTCCCTCCCAGAGCTCTGTCTTGTGAATTAGTACAGGCAAAACATATCTATCTTAGCTGGGCAGTGGTAGCGCACACCTTTAATCCCAGCACTTGGGAGGCAGAGGCAGGCGGATCTCCGAGTTCAAGCAGACTTCTGAGTTTGAGGCTAGCCTGGTTTACAGAGTGAGATCCAGGACAGCCAGGACTACACAGAGAAATCCTGTCTCAACAAAACAAAACAAAACAAATCTATCTTAAGGGGGGCCCTACATGGGCATTTAGACTGAAATTCACACCATTGCCAGGGAATTGGAAAGACAAGTGAGATTTCAAGAGCAAGACATTCTTGTCACCTTCTCCCCTCCCATCCTCTCCTGGGAACCTAACTTGGGAGAAAGGGGAATTTGAGATGACTCTCACTAAGGTGTAAATGACTCCCGCAATGTAACAGTTATTATCAAGGCATAAATCTAAGAGCCGCTTGGGAGACAGGTTTCCAGGCCCGGTAAATGTTAGTAAGCAAACACCCTCTAGATATAGAAACCTTGCAAAGCAGTCATTTTGTAAAGAACATTTCCAGACATGGCCAGCCCAGTAGTCTCCTGTCTGCACCACCCAAGAACCTTGAGGCCCCTGAGATCTGTTCTGACAAATTTTATCAACAATTATCACAGTCTGGGGTCATTTAGTGACTATAGGAGATTTTCTAAATTAATAATTCCACGTCAAAGAAAAGACCTTGTCTTTATTCACAACTCAGCCTCACATGGACCAATAATAGACTAGTATGGGGCTTTTGTTTTTGTAATTTTGAAATAGTGCTCAAATCAGAGCAGCTTCACAAAAACTCCCCGTTCAGATTCCAGCAGAGAGAGAGAGAGAGAGAGAGAGAGAGAGAGAGAGAAGTTAGTAGGCCACTCTGCTCTCCTCAGCTTGCTGGCTTTCCTCCCCTTCTAAGATCTTTGTTAAGGATGGGGAAACAAATTGGAGGCAGCTAGCTGCTTGGACCTGCAGCATGGGCATCAAAATCCTGTGCACTTAAAGACTTCTTTTCCCTTCTGGAAAATTACATAAAACATGACATAAAACATGAATACAAGTGCGTAAAAAGAGCTTGGTTGTCTTGGCTTCAGCTGGGTCCACCTCATTGCAGGTTCCAGCTCACTCCAAAACCTGAGCTTGGCCCACGCTCAAGGTTAATCAAAACCACGGCTTGTGGCAAGATAGGCGATTCCCCGACATGTCCTGCAGGTGGCACTAGAACAACGTGGAAGCTGGACCCTCCGGTTCAGCCCTTTCAGAGAAGGACAGTGAAGGGAGGTGGAGGGAGCAGGGCGGGGCCAGTGAGGCGGGGCAGGGGCGGGGCCTAACCAGGCCAGGGTGGGTGTTCACCTCTTGACTAGGTAGAGGCCTGCTTGTGTACTGTAAGTCTACACTCATTTAAAAACCTGGGTCTTTTGACTAGTTTCATCTGTGGAAGATGATCACGTGACTAGCATCCAACTCTGCATACTTCAGTGAGTGGAAATGGGCGCTATTAAGAATTCCAAGACGTGGCCGGGCGTGGTGGCGCACGCCTTTAGTCCCAGCACTCGGGAGGCAGAGGCAGGCGGATTTCTGAGTTCGAGGCCAGCCTGGTCTACAAAGTGAGTGCCAGGACAGCCAGGGCTACACAGAGAAACTCTGTCTCGAAAAAAAAAAAAAAAAGAATTCCAAGACGACAGGTGTAAACGTATTTTCACCTGTAACTGGAATATATGCTCACTGACCCTCCGGTCAGCTTTTGTTTCTCTTTTACAAACATCCAATGTTCTGTTCCAAACATCACTGTCTTTGAAGGTGATCTGGCAATGACATCACTCCTGAAGCAGCTTCTAGGGTCTAACCATCTGCCCAAGGGCTGCTTTTAGCTTCTAGTTAGAACACCACCCCTTAGTTATGATTGCTAGTGAGTTAGGAAATAGACGTCAGGCTAGAATGTTGACCTTATCTCAAGTTCTGCCTCTTCTGACCCTCCTTACTAAATTTATTTCTGTAATTTTGTTCCGAGTGCCCTCATCATCTCTGAATTTAAGCATACTGGTCCACTGAATTGCAAATACACAAGTCCCATTAGGGATGATTCTTAAAGCTCCAAGAGTGTCCCATCACTCTATTCAACCCCGAATTAGCATGCCATTTATCCCTTGTTTCTGAACCCTCTTCAGTTAATAGCCCACAAACATCCATCCGCAGCAGAAAGGGCTCAAACTTTCCTCATTTCCACTTTTAGATGTTTCATTGCTATTCAAACAAGGGATTGGTCGGAAGGAGTCTTTGGTTGGGTGTCCTGCCCTAATACTTGTCTTTATAGCTGGATAGTGTGTGCTATATAATGGTCTCTCTGGCGGTCATTCATTGCTACAAATGGCCCTGAGTTTCTGTCCTAACATAAATCTAAGTTAGAAATGTGGGTGCATCCCAATAACATAGGTATAAGAGGCTTCAAGTTTACTACAACCCTTCTCATCTGAGAAGGACCCTAAGGGTCTCTATCATGTGAAAAAAAAAATGAGCTGTAAACATACGAAATCCAAGGAAAGGCCAAGTTGGGAAACAAGACTTTGTTGTTGTTGTTGTTGTTGCTGTTGTTTGGTGTGTTTGTTGTTTGAGACAGGATAGCGCTAAATAGTTCAAGAATGATCTTAATTTGTAGCTCAGGTTAGCCTCAAAATTAAACACCTTCCTTCTTTGGTCTCTGGTGGGCTGGGACCACAGGAATGTCCACTATACCTAGCTCCATCACCTTTCCTTTTCAGTAAAATATCTCCTCTATCATTTCAGTGTTTGTATTGTCTGAAATTTGTATTAAAACTTAATCTCCGTGTGATGAAATTAGGAGACAAATCCTTAAGCTCCTAAAGGCTTCAGGTCCTCAACTTTGGAAGATGCTCGCATCACTGATGGTAGGAGAGAGATTCAGTGTAGTTAGGGTCAGGGGTCTGGCTCAGGCCCTTGGCAGAAGTTAGAAAGAACCTGTCCTGGAAGGACGCCAAACATGCCACAAGCACTCGAGGGCTCCTGTCCTTGGTTTGATCCCTTACTGATTTTAGGATCTTACAGACACCATCAGCCCTGGAGGCCACAGAGGACAGACCCTGCCTTGCACTTTCCCGATAACTCCAGGAAGGGAAGTCCCTTTTCAGGAACCCCCTTCATAATTACCAAGTGAAAGTGTAGCAGTATCCAGACCTAGCTGAGGGCCGATGAGGAAAAGAATAGTCTCCATTCTGCCCCTGGCCCTCGGTGGTGACCAGCTATTCTAAGTTACACAAATATTACATACTACTGTCTCCTCCTTTTCAGAGTTAATCCACCTGGCCCTGTCAATCACCTGGCCCCCTAAAAATGAAAGCTGACTCACCCAAAGACACATTAAGGACTCCGGAGGACTAATTACACCCCTCTCCCCAACGAGCTCATGGGCTCCCCCTCCCTAGAATACTGGATCCAATGGTTTCCACTTGTCTCTGAAGGCAGCAGGCACACAGGGAGTCATACCTGGCGTGCTCACCTGCAGGGCGTCCTCATGTATCACCATGGTGTCTGCTCACTTTTCTCACCTCTCAGGAAATGATAATTTCCCTTTTCCCTTGTTGTTTTCCTTTGGTTACTGGCCAAAACCCTAAGTAAACTTCCCACACACCGGGAAGCTCCCCGCCCTCCCACCAAGCAGCTGCTCTCCCAGCTCTCACCCTCACCGGCCTGCTGATCTCTGCTGCCAAACCTGGTTGTTCTCTTGGGCCATGGCTTACAAGGCTCCACCGGCTCCTCATCTCCATCCCCTCCTCCAGGCAGCAGGCAGGGGTTTCAGCTTGCCTATGCTGATGTTTTCTCTCAAATTCTAATAAAATATCTCCAGCTTCTTCTGATTTCCATTCTTCCTTTTTTTCAGATTTAGTTATTTATTTTGCTTGTGAGTGCTCTGTCTGCATGTACACCTGCATGCCAGAAGAGGGCATTAGATCCTATTTGAGATGGTTGTGAGCCACTATGTGGTTGCTGGGAATCGAACTCAGGACCTCTGGAAGTGCAGACAGTGCTCTTAACCGCTGAGCCATCTCTCTAGCCCCTGATTTCATTTCTAAGCTCTCTTATTAAATTGTATAAGAATCTCAAAGGGGAAACCCCTCTTTCAGTAACAAAATTATGAGGTGGGATGCTCATGAGTGAGATAAACCACACTGGATGTGGAGGGGTTGGAATGTTGCAGGTCCAGAGGCTAATTACTTTTCTGTGGACTAGCTTTAGACCCTTGAACCCACTTCCTCACCCACTTCCATGTCAGAGCTAACATGCTGTCACTAATAGATAAAAAAAACCTTTTGGAATCTATAAGCTTAAAAGACCACTAACTCCTGAGAACTCAAAAGCTAAAAATGCTGTCAGGTAGCATCTGAGGCCTACAGACCAGACTTCCCTCATCTTGCTGTTGTTACCACCTCTCTGTTGTACCCACCAACTCATTTTAAACTTGTCTTAATTTCTAACTTTCTCTGTTCTATATGAAACCACTTCTGCACGGAATGTGGGCCCCCAGGGTGACTTTGCTCCATGTTTCTCAGGCCATGGTCACTCAACTTCAGCTCCAGAATAAACTATCCCCATGCCCTTTGAAGTGAGAGCTGTATTTTGGGCACCAACAAGCCCAAGAACCCAAACAACCCAAATCTTAGGCAAGATCCCTCCTCCTGCCTCCATGGTTCTTCCTTGTATAGGTGCTGGAAATTTAAGAAACGCATGTGCATTGCAACATCAGCTTGGGGATGCCTATCATCTAAGGAATGTATTATTTAGTTATTGTGTGTGCACACATACGTGTGTGTGTGTGTTCATGTGAAGGTAAGTGTGGCAGTCAGAGGACAGAGGTAGGAATCAGTTCTTTCCTTCCACTGTGTAGGTCCTAGGGATCAAACTCAGGCTTGCCCTTACCTGCCAAGGCATCTCACTGGGCAGAGGCTTACACCAGAAATGTTGAAATAACCATAGCAAATGCTTGTGTGGCACTCGTAATGGTTCCTGGTGTTTTATACTCATGCTTGTTCTGTAACCCTCTCAACAGCTCTGCGATACCACTATCAGCAGCACCAGTCCTCAGACAGGGAAATCAAGGCACAGAGAGAGTAACTTGCCTGTGGTAGTGAAGCCAGGATTTGAAAGCACCGTAGTCTGATTTAAGAACCTGTGCCCTTCACCACCACACCGTATTGTGTTGGGGATATTTTGAGTATTTTCTTCTATTAGCATGGGAGCATTTTGTGCATAATTCAGATCTTATAGATTTGCTTCAAAGAAGGCAACTAAATCAGAATGGAGGATCTAATGTGTGGCATTCATGAATAAATTATAGGGCTCTTTGGTTTTAAATAAAAATGATTTGCTTGTCCCGTGGCTGCAATCAGACAGGACTATAATGTGCCAAGCTGCATTTCACTCTTCTCTACGACAAGTAGCTGGGCTCAGCCATGGGAATAACTCGCAGTGAAACCTCATCACACTCTCTCTGCCCCTTGGTGGAGCAATGGGAGAGTTTGTGGATTCCTAGTTTGTTGAGAAAGAGAAGATGCTACTTGAGTACAGAGGGCTTAAGAAAGATGTTTTTCAAGTGGGGTCATCTGAGCTTTGGCCATTAGCATGGTATCTTAGTTAGGGTTTTACTGCTGTGAACAGACACCATGACCAAGGCAACTCTTACAAGAGCAACATTTAATTGGGGCTGGCTTACTGGGTCAGAGGTTCAATCCAGTATCAAGGCAAGAGCATGGCAGCATTTAGGCAGCCATGGTGCAGAAGGAACTGAGAGTTCTACATCTTCATCTGAAGGCTGCAAGCAGAATACTGGCTTCCAGGCAGCTAGGACAAGGGTATTAAAGCACACACCCACAGTGGCACCCCTACTCCAAAAAGGCCACACCTACTCAAACAGGGCCATACCTTATAATAGTGCTAGTCCCTGTGCAGAGCATATACAAACCACCACACATGGGATCAATGATTTTTTTTGGTGTTGACATATAGGGGAAAAAGGAAGTGAGCCTCTGTTATTTTTGTGTGTGTGCGTGTCTGTGTGTGCATACGTGAGAGTGCATGGGCACGTGTGTGCACATGTTGAACACTCTAGTTTTCTCCATCCACCACATGGGTCCTGGGGCTTGAACTCAGCTCATCCAGCTTAGCAGCAAGTATCTTTACTTGCTGAGACCTCTCATCAGCCCTGGGAAATTATTTCTTTAACTGAGCTTTATCTGAGAGCCAACAACCTGAAACCAGATTAGGCTCCTGAAGGTCTGTCTTCCTTCTCATCCTTAGCCAGCAGGTGACTTAGGCAGGGGACAAAAACAATCAGCCAATCCACAGTTTACTCCTGCTTCTCTGACCATGAGGTTGGCTTTGTGGCTGAGACTCTGCTGAAGGGGAACAGGGCGGGGCTTACACCAAGACCATCAAATCTCACACTTCTCTTGAGTGGTCATTTGGGTAACATCCAGATTTAGGCTGGTTCAGAACACACAACACGGGATCCATGGTCAGTGTGTGTGCAGCAGAGTGTGTGTAGCAGAGTGTGTGCAGCAGTGTGTGTGCAGCAGTATGTGTGCAGATTCCTTTCTACAGGATAAAATGTGACTGTGCTCTTTTTATAAAAGGTAAATGTTAGCTGGGTGGTGATAGTGCACTCCTTTAATCCCAGCACCTGGGAAGCAGAGGCAGGCGGATCTCTTGAGTTGGAGACCAGCCTGGTCTACAGAGTGAGTTCCAGGACAGCCAGGGCTTCACAGAGAAACCTTGTCTTGAAAAACAAAACAAAGTTAAATGTTTATGCACATGTTCATCTGTGTGTATTTCAACTGTTTAGGGGCCCACAGAGGCCAGAAGAAGATACTGAATCCCTTGAAGGGTAGTAAGCAATGTTAGCAACCAAGCCACCTCTGCAGCTCCCCGAAGGGTAGTAAGCAGTGTTAGCCACCAAGCCACCTCTGCAGCTCCCCAGAGGTCTCTTATCAATTTGAAAGTGTCTCTATCAAATATGACCAGGGTTCCAGATGAAATTATCTTCAAGTTTCATATTGCCTCTTAACTTTTATATATTTCTTTTTTCCTATTTTGATACAGGATCCCTCTACAAAAAGCCCAAATGGCTTTAAACACTATCTCCCTTCCTTCACTCCCAAGTACAGCAGTCACAGATTTATGCCAACATACTTAGCTCTTTATGTCTTTATAACTGAACTAATCAATCCTTGCTCACCTCTCCTCACACTGATTTACTTATAATTGGGTTGGACATGTGTGTGTGGTGTGGTGTGTGTGTGTGTGTGTGTGTGTGTGTGTGTGTTCAGATGCACTGTGTGCCACAGTGTGCATGTGGCAGCCAAAGGAAAATTTTGTGTTGTGTGCTCTCCTCTTTATGTGGGTGCAGTGGATAAAATTGTGGGGTCCTGGTGAGGCATATGCAGCAAGTGTTTTATGCACTGAGCTGGCTGCAAAACCCTGCTCCCTTGTTTTTAATCAGACACATCAGCCTCATTAAGCTGGGCTTTCTGCTTTTTCCCAGTCAGCTCTAAGTTTCTTCTCTTCTACATGCAAGAAGATCCATCACAGAGATTTCTTTCTCTTTAATAGTCTCCCTGAGAGACATAACAACAGATCCTGAAGAAATCCAAAACACCATCAGATCCTTCTACAAAGGGCTATACTCAACAAAACTGGAAAACCTGGATGAAATGGACAAGTTTCTAGACAGATACCAGGTACCAAAGTTAAATCAAGATCAGGTTAATGATCTAAACAGACCTATATCCCCTAAAGAAATAGAAGCAGTCATTAATAGTCTCCCAACCAAAAAAAGCCCAGGACCAGATGGGTTTAGTGCAGAGTTCTATCAGACCTTCAAAGAAGATCTAATCCCAGTTCTTCACAAACTATTCCACAAAATAGAAACAGAAGGTACTCTACCCAACTCATTCTATGAAGCCACAATTACTCTGATACCTAAACCACAAAAAGACCCAACAAAGATAGAGAACTTCAGACCAATTTCCCTTATGAATATCGATGCAAAAATCCTCAATAAAGTTCTCGCTAACCGAATCCAAGAACACATCAAAACAATCATCCATCCTGACCAAGTAGGTTTCATCCCAGGGATGCAAGGATGCGTCAATATATGGAAATCCATCAACGTAATCCATTATATAAACAAACTCAAAGACAAAAACCACATGATCATCTCCTGAGATGCGGAGAAAGCATTTGACAAAATCCAACACCCATTCATGATAAAAGTCTTGGAAAGATAAGGAATTCAAGGCCCATACCTAACCATGATAAAAACAATCTACAGCAAACCAGTAGCCAACATCAAAGTAAATGGTGAGAAGCTGGAAGAAATCCCACTAAAATCAGGGACTAGACAAGGCTGTCCACTTTCTCCCTACCTATTCAACATTGTACTTGAAGTCCTAGCCAGAGCAATTAGACCACAAAAGGAGATCAAGGGGATACAAATTGGAAAGAAAGAAGTCAAAATATCACTTTTTGCAGATGATATGATAGTATATATACGTGACCCTAAAAATTCCACCAGAGAACTCCTAAGCCTGATAAACAGCTTCAGTGAAGTAGCTGGATATAAAATTAACTCAAACAAGTCAATGGCCTTTCTGTACACAAAGGATAAACAGGCTGAGAAAGAAATTAGGGAAACAACACCCTTCTCAATAGTCACAAATAATATAAAATACCTTGGCGTGACTCTAACTAAGGAAGTGAAAGATCTGTATGATAAGAACTTCAAGTCTCTGAAGAAAGAAATGAAAGAAGATCTCAGAAGATGGAAAGATCACCCATGCTCATGGATTGGCAGGATCAGTATAGTAAAAATGACTATTTTGCCAAAAGCAATCTACAGATTCAATGCAATCCCTATCAAAATTCCAACTCAATTCTTCAACAAATTAGAAAGGGCAATCTGCAAATTCATCTGGAATAACAAAAAAACCTAGGATAGCAAAAACTCTTCTCAAGGATAAAAGAACCTCTGGTGGAATCACCATGCCTGACCTAAAGCTGTACTACAGAGCAATTGTGATTAAAAACTGCATGGTACTGGTATAGCGACAGACAAGTAGACTAATGGAACAGAATTGAAGACCCAGATATGAACCCACACACCTATGGTCACTTGATCTTTGAAAAGGGAGCTAAAACCATCCAGTGAAAAAAAGACAGCGCCGGGCATGGTGGCACACGCCTTTAATCCCAGCACTTGGGAGGCAGAGGCAGGCGGATTTCTGAGTTCAAGGCCAGCCTGGTCTACAAAGTGAGTGCCAGGACAGCCAGGGCTACACAGAGAAACCCTGTCTCGAAAAACCAAAAAAAAAAAAAAAAAAAAAAAAAGACAGCATTTTCAACAAATGGTGCTGGCACAACTGGCGGTTATCATGTAGAAGAATGCAAATTGATCCATTCCTATCTCCTTGTATTAAGGTCAAATCTAAGTGGATTATGGAACTCCACATAAAACCAGAGACACTGAAATTTATAGAGGAGAAAGTAGGGTAAAGCCTCGAAGATATGGGTACAGGGGGAAAATTCCTGAATAGAACAGCAATGGCTTGTGCTGTAAGATCGAGAATCGATAAATGGGACCTCATAAAGTTGCAAAGCTTCTGCAAGGCAAAAGACACCGTCAATAAGACAAAAAGACCACCAACAGATTGGGAAAGGATCTTTACCTATCCTAAATCAGATAGGGGACTAATATCCAATATATATAAAGAACTCAAGAAGGTGGACTCCAGAAAATCAAATAACCTCATTAAAAAATGGGGCTCAGAACTGAACAAAGAATTCTCACCTGAGGAATACTGATTGGCAGAGAAGCACCTGAAAAAATGTTCAACATCCTTAATCATCAAAACAACCCTGAGATTCCACCTCACACCAGTCAGAATGGCTAAGATCAAAAATCCAGGTGACAGCAGATGCTGGCGAGGATGTGGAGAAAGAGGAACACTCCTTCATTGTTGGTGGGATTGCAAGCTTGTACAACCACTCTGGAAATCAGTTTGGCGGTTCCTCAGAAAATTGGACATAATACTACCAGAGGATCCAGCAATACCTCTCCTGGGCATATATCCAGAAGATGTTCCAACCAGTAAGAAGGACACATGCTCCACTATGTTCATAGCAGCCTTATTTATAATAGCCAGAAGCTGGAAAGAACCCAGATGCCCCTCAACAGAGGAATGGATACAGAAAATGTGGTACATTTACACAATGGAGTACTACTCAGCTATTAAAAGGAATGAATTTATGAAATTCCTAGGCAAATGGATGGACCTGGAGGGCATCATCCTGAGTGAGGTAACACAATCACAAAGGAACTCACACAATATGTACCCACTGATAAGTGGATATTAGCCCAAACACTTAGGATACCCAAGATATAAGATACAATTTGTTAAACGCATGAAACTCAAGAAGAACGAAGACCAAATTGTGGACACTTTGCCCCTTCTTAGAATTGGGAACAAAACACCCATGGAAGGAGTTACAGAGACAAAGTTTGGAGCTGTGACGAAAGGATGGACCATCTAGAGACTGCCATATCTAGGTATCCATCCCATAATCAGCTTCCAAACGCTGACACCATTGCATACACTAGCAAGATTTTGCTGAAAGGACCCAGGTATAGCTGTCTCTTGTGAGACTATGCTGGGGCCTAGCAAACACAGATGTGGATGCTCACAGTCAGCTATTGGATGGATCACAGAGCCCCCAATGGAGGAGCTAGAGAAATTACCCAAGGAGCTAAAGGGATCTGCAACCCTATAGGTGGAACAACATTATGAACTAACCAGTACCCCGGAGCTCTAGAAGCTGCATATGTATCAAAAGATGGCCTAGTCGGCCATCACTGGAAAGAGAGGCCCATTAGACTTGCAAACTTTATATGCCCCAGTACAGGGGAACGCCAGGGCCAAAAAGTGGGAGTGGGTGGGTAGGGGAGTAGGGAGGAGGGTATGGGGGACTTTTGGGATAGCATTGGAAATGTAAATGAGGAAAATACCTAATTAAAAAAAAATATATGTATATATATATGTATATATATATATATGTGTGTATATATATATATATATATATACATATATATATATATATATATATATAAATAGTCTCCCTGAGACGATAAACACACACACTAACAGGCCCCAGACAATGCTCTGTAACACTCACTTTGACACTCACAGCCCTCCCCCTCCACTTCTGTCTTCTCAGGACGCAGGGATCATGAGTCAAATGTCACTCATGAAACCTTTCCAAACTTCAGTTTCCTGATCTATGAAGTGGGAGTTAGCAACAGCATCCCTAGCAGGTCAGTTACAGATGCTTTGATGATGTAGAAAGGAGAGCAAAGTAATGGCATGGTGTATAATAAGACATATATCATTGCTTTTGAGAAGATCTGGCCTTTGTTCTCAGCTCCTGGGAGACAGACTCCAGTATGGGACACCTCACTGGAGCATCTGCCAAGGACCAGTCTCGGCTTGAAGAGAAGAGGTGCCTGCGAGTGGCAAAACAAATGTCCCAAAGTCAAATCATGGGTAACAAGCTGACAGCCTAGGTTCTGCTTGAGATGGCACTCCAGACAGCTCTTGGCTCTATAGTCTGCTTGAGACATGTCTAAATGCTCTGGGTTTTCCGACCATGACCACAGTCAGAAAAGCTGCTATAAAAATTCTTGGGTCTTCCCACCATGTCAGAAATCAGTCCTGTGTTAAAAATTCTAAAATTCTTGGATTTTCCGATCAAAATCAGAAAGCCAGAAAAAATTCTAAAAGAGTTGCGTTTACTCTTTGGACAGCTTTCTCTCTGGGTAGCTGCTAAAAAACATTCCAAAAGAGCTGTGTCAGCTCTTTATGTAATTCTTGGTATTTCCAACTGAAAGGACAACATAAACCCCGTTTGTCTCCATTTAAGGACCAAACAGAATTTAAAGAGGGGCCCTAAGGTACCAGCTCTAGGAACAGACCATAAGTCCCAGAAACTAGGCCACAAGACACCAGCTCCAGGGACAGACCATAAAATCCAGAACAAGATCATAAAACTCCCTCCCAATGAACAGCCTGGGAATAACCAGATAGGGAAAAATCTTATCTCAGAATGGGCCATCTGTGCTGGACAGCCCTATCCTAAGGATAAGGGTTCATGACATAGGAATGCAGACCAATGATCACCTGTGACTCCCTAGCACCCACCAATGACAGTTTAGATGACCTAATCCTTCTAGAGAGCTCCTCTGGTTCCCTATAAGAAGGCCTGCATTGCATGCCTTTGTCTCTGTTACCATTTTAGAGAATTGTTGATCCCTGCATACTGGATGTTTCTGCAGAATAAATGTTCTTTGTTGTTGCATACTATCTGAGACTGGGGTCTTCCTTCAATGATTTTGGGACCCGTATACAACCAAGGTCAGAAATCCTGTTAGAAAAAAAGTCTAAAAGAGCAATGAAAACTTCTAAAAGAGCTGTGTTAGCTTTCCATGGATTTTCTGACCAAAAAAGGTTAGGAAAAAAACTTGAAGAGCTGTGCTCCCTCTTCATAGATCTCCAGATAGCTCAGCTCTAGACAGCTAGGAAAAATTCTGAAGAACTGTTCTCACTCTCTGCTAGTTCATCTCATGCAGACCAAAAAGCACAGTTTTTATTTACATATCAATTCAGTTATTTATTCCAGGTTCCCTTCTGACCATCCCACAAATCAGCATTCTCTGACCTTAGCCCCTTGGCTCTTAGATAAAGAACAGCAAGTACTTTTATTTATTTATTTATTTATTTATTTATTTATTTTTTTGGTTTTTCGAGACAGGGTTTCTCTGTATAGCACTGGCTGTCCTGGAACTCACTTTGTAGACCAGGCTGGCCTTGAACTCAGAAATCTGCCTGCCTCTGCCTCCTGAGTGCTGGGATTAAAGGCGTGCGCCACCACGCCTGGCCAGCAAGTACATTTTTAAAAAGCATTACAAAAGAATTTAGAGATATGCTTGCCTTTATAAATTTAGCTTGGGGGTTGGAGTGGGGAGCTGAACCTTGTCCTGAGATTGGCATTCCAACCACACCTGGACCTAAATTTGCTGTGTCCCAGACTGGCCTTGAACTCAGGAATCTACTGCCTTTGTATCTGTCTGTCCTTGTATCTTTCTGTCAAATTAGCTCATAGTATAGTTGCCTCTGTTTTTCTTTTTTGTTTTTTGGTTTTGTTTTGTTTTGTTTTGTTTTGAGACAGGGTTTCTCTGTATAGCTCTGGCTGTCCTGGAACTCACTTTGTAGACCAGGCTGGCCTTGAACTCAGAAATCCGCCTGCCTCTGCCTCCCGAGTGCTGGGATTAAAGGCGTGCACCACCACGCCCGGCTTGCCTCTGTTTTTCTAGGTCCTCAAAGCCCCTCATATAATTCATATTGCATCCTTCTATTTTGCATAGTTGAGAAATTATATATTTTCAACTCATATTTTTAAACTTCATTCCCATAGCCTTAAGGGCTGCCCTGAAGGTCACAGCATTCTACCATTTTGCTGAGATGTAACCACACCCTCACCTCCCCAGTTCTTACTGTCTCTAATTATCATGGAGGCATTAACCTTGGCAGAGAGGACATTCCTTGAAGGAGGAATGTGAAAATTTGTACACTATCATTCAAACAAGCCTTATGCCCACAGCAGCCATCAACACTTGTGGAGTTCTACATACTGCTTAGTCTGTTCCACAGGCAGGAAACCATGTCTTACTGTCCCTTACATGGTCAAGTTGGATTCAGCAAGCATCTGTGTTTCTTGGGGGGAAACAAATGTCACGAAGGATAATCAATGAATGTAGAGTTGGGCTTTGAATTACTGTGTGGCTGTGTAGAGGCCTGGGAACCTTCCTGGTTGGTGATCACAGCCGCCCATCAAGGCCAGAGGGTGGTGCTCATTCTGACCACCTGGGGAGAAGACAAGAGAAACTCCATGTCTGGGGCTTTTCTGGTCTCTGGATGATTTAGTTTGTATCCTTTCCTGTAATAAACCATAGAGTGAGTTCCAGTCACCTTAGATGTCCTTTAAGCCAGTGTGGC
Source organism: Mus caroli (assembly GCF_978045245.1). NCBI lineage: Eukaryota > Metazoa > Chordata > Mammalia > Rodentia > Muridae > Mus > Mus caroli. The sequence goes on along the minus strand of NW_028227266.1, from coordinate 53,175,261 downwards.
CAGGGCTGAAGGGGTTCTTACAGATCTTCTGTTCCAGCTCTCTCTGTTCTGGAATTGAACCCAAGGCTGATGAGACTCAGTGAGTTGTGCCCATTGTCCTGGCAGAGTTCATTACTGTGCAGTTTTGTGGGAAAATACCCAGAAACTGCTTCTCTGAGCTTTCCCATGCTCCTTTTCTTTTGCTGTGTTTGGTTTTGTTTGCTTGTTTTAAGTTTCCTGTAACCCAGTTAGCTAAGGACAGCCTTGCACTTCTGATCTTCCTGTCTCCACCTCCTCAGTGCTAGCACAGAGGTGTGTACCACCAAGCCTGGTTCATGTGACAATGAGGGTGAACCCCAGGGTTTCACTGAGCAAAGTCCTTACTCCAGAACATCCAAGTGAGTTCATCTCCTTGTGGGTCTATCTCTGTTTGTATCTCTCCTTCTCTTTCACTCTGTGTGTGTATGTGTGTCCATCCAAGTTTTCACGTGACTCAGTGTGCTAGTTTAAATGGGATGTTCCCCACATTCTTGTGCATTTGAATACTCGGTCCCTACTTGGTGACCTTATTTGAGAAGCTTAGGAGGTGTGGGTTACTTAAAGAATGTATTGTGGGTAGGGTTTGAGAGGCCACTGCAGTGTACTCTCTTTGCTTCCTGTTTGTGGTTGGAGATGCAAGCTCACAGCTTGTCGCAAAACTGTCGTGAATCGGGGTTGATGATAGAGGTAAGAAGGGAACCCCGACTCGGAGGAAAGGTTAAAACCGCTTATTTAATGATCATAAGTAGCAGTAAACAAGTAAGTGGCAAAATGGGATCGCATTTGTTCACACTCACATGCTTCAGTAACCGCCAGTCTGGCCAATGTGGTAGCCTGGCTCCATGGTGGCAGGCGGCAGGTAAGGCTTGAGATGTCTCCTGCTTTTCGGGATCCTGCTTGGAGCTGGTTTCATGCAATGTGGGTTCATTCTCATTTGGCAGTGGGCATCCATGTGGATGTGTCTCTCAGCATCTCTGTTGGACTCGGGATTGAGTGAGTCACAGTGGCCAGACTGGAGTTTTTAAGCTAATTTCAGCCAATCCTAACGAAGGTGTTTACATATTACTCCATCGATCTGCCCTTACTCCAACCTTATCACACTTATGCACACACACACTCTATGGCTTGGTTTCCATGGTTACATAGGGCCAGCAGCGGGCAGCTTTGCAGCTCCTAGAAAAGTGCCTGCTATTCTACCATCATGAACTCTAAACTTCTGGAAACACAAGACCCAAATAAACCCTTCTGTAAGTTGTCTTGGTCATGGTGTTTTATCACAGCAATAGTAACTGATACAACTCAAACTTATTATGCAGCCCAGAATGACCTTGGATTTCTAGTTCTCCTGCCTCCACCTTCCTCAAGCTAGGGTTACAGTTGTCTATCAGTCATTTCCAGTGGTGTTAGGGATCAAATCCAGGGCCTAATGCACATTAGGCAAGCACTTTGCTAATTGAGCTACACACTGTAATTACAGTAGATGAGCATCTTGCTTTACTTTGAAAGACTGCTCTGGGGCTTTCAAATGATAAAGACTGCAGCATTGACCCCCTAGGTTCATTATCTCCAACGGCCATTAAGACCATTCTTCTGCCTTTGTGACTGGCAGTGCCAAATCCTTCTTTCCAGGCCATTTCCTGTCTCTCCAGGGAGCCTCTGCTCTGGTCTGGTTGCTACCTGATTGATCGTGTCTACCAGGCCTTGATGAGGCCACTTCTGAGGTCTTCCCATCTCCTTCTTGTGCTTGTACAGACTTCTTTTCTGAAAGTTTCCTATGGGAACCTCCCCTGACTGTGGCCCTACAGGTGAGTCCTGCCCTCTGCTCTCACTCCCATAGCGTTTCTTACCTGCTCTGTTCCTCTCATTCAAGTTAGTAAGTGTCATGGTGAGCTGGGCCTGCAGAGGAGCAGCGTGGGCTGAGGTTAAGAGAAGCTCTGATCCTGGGGGACTTAGCACAGAATCCACATCCTAGATATGTTAGCAGCTTCGACTGCTATGACAAAATATCACATGATGGGTGGCTTAAACATCAAAAACGTATTTTCTCACAGTCTGAAACACAGGAAGTCCACTAACAAGGGAGAGGCACTGGCAGAGCCCATGTCTGGTGAGAGACCTCTGATTACAGGCAGCTGCCTCCTGACCACCACCAGGCCTCTCTGATTAGGGCCCACCCTTACAACTGTCATGTAGTCTTAATTCTCTCCTAAAGGCCCTGTTTTGAACTGTAGTCACCTAGGATGTTGGAGCTTGAACATCAGGATTTGGGGAAGACACGATTCAGTTTATAGCATTTGGACTTGGGACATTTGGACTCCTAGAAAAGTCATGGAAAGAGGTGGGAAACACTTCTGTGAATTGGGGAATTGGTTGGATTTGCCTGGGTCCAGGTGTTCCCAGTGGGCGGGGCTTTGTGTTTCCAGATTCCGAGCCTCTTTATCAAGGAAGTGAAATAAAAGCCCATTCAGATTCATGAAAGTAGCAAAGCAACAGAGAGATCAGGACTCAGGAGTGAAGATACGCAAGGGCTCTCTCACTGTGGATTGAGACTCCTGTTGTAGGTCTCAAGAGATGGAGGACTCTAGCATCTTAGGGCACAGTAAAGGTGACTTTCTGTTTTCATTGCTAGCCTGGGTCACACATTCATTTTTTTTTTTCCTACTGTGTCCTCTGTTATAATGTTTTTTTTTTCTCAGATGCACACACAAGTATGCATACACATAAGATGGTAAATAGGAGATGACTTAAGACCCTGTCTCAAAAAAATTAGGTGAAGAGGCAAAGATACCAAACATTGACCTCTGGCCTCCATGCTTCCAAGCTCTGGGTGTGTGCGCAGCAAGCACAGAGAGCAGAAAGCCTGGTTGGCTGAGCAGCCTGTTGTCCTAACTGTCAGGCTGCTACCACAGATCACCACAGATGTGTGGGCTTATAACACACACACAGATTTCCTGCAGTCCTGTGAAGCTGGAGGTCTGAGATCAGGCTACCAGCATGATCAAGTTCTGAAAGATGCTGTTCCTGATTCCCTTGCAGAGATGCTGTCTTGGAAGCAAGCTCTCATGTCTTTTCTTCTTGCTACACTAATCCTTCATGAGGAACACAGACACCAGGCTTGTAGCCCCTGGATTCAGTAAGGCCCTGAGGAATCCAAAACTCTATGGCCTGATTTTCAACCCCTTCCCACTTCCTCCTCATTGCTTTCCAGCTCTCTACTTCTCCACTGAGAAATCAGTAGGAGGTGCCTGAACTGACCTGGGTTGTCCAGATCTGAGGGTGGCTGCGATTAGCTCTGCAGGCTGGACCTTGACCTTGAACACTCTAAGCATTGAAGATACTTTAGCACCTCTTCCCAGGGAGATATTTAAAATGAAAGCATAGTTGTAATTCTGCAAAACACTTATATTTAAGCTTCAAAGACATTGGTGTTTTCTCCTGAAATTGTCTATTTACAAATATCTGAATAAACATTTGGAGACAGATTATTTTTGTGGATTCAAATGCCAACTGCTGGACTCACCTAGAATCTCCAAAGAACCAGTATCATAGTTACCCTACTATACCTGCCTTGATTTACCCATTCAGTGGTTCATCCCACTCTGTGGATTTTGGGGACTGTCATGCACACCAAGGGAAGGGTAGCACTACTGGAGCCTCTCATGGCTTTAACTAGAATGGGGGGGGGGAAGCTAGCACAGATTCCTGTGTTATTATCCATCCCTTTCCTACCCCCACCAGACCCTAATGGCCCAACAGGTTCAGTGAAAGAGGCTCTACCATTTCATCTGGGGCTCACCAGGCCAATTCACTGAGGGTTCACGACTTGAACCTCATTATGTGCTGGAGCTGAGCTGGGGTCAGGGAAGACACAGCTGAGCAGAGCCATCCCTGGCTTGGACCCAGAGAGGCAGAGGAACAACTCTGGTCGGCACTGTCTCTACTGTGTGGGCTGCTGGCACCCAGGAGCTTAGAGATTATGGGGCTGGTTTGACACTACTCCAAGATCCTCCAAGAGTGGGAAGCAGTGAGAGTGAGCTCCTGAAGCTGCATCAGACACACAGTAATGGTGGGCACAGTGTGGGATGCCCAGGCAGAGTCAATGCCTCGCACATAGCCAGAACTCGAAAGCTAATAGATGAAGCAAGTGTCCTCTAACAGAGTGCATTCAGGGTCACCAAGAATACCCTGCTGTCCTTTCCCACCATGCTGAGGTTCTGCCTTAGTGACATTAAGGACCTGGGGCTGCCTACAGAGAAGCAGGCAATGGGCCTCTCCACCTCAGCGGTCAGGTCTCTCCTAGCCTCAGGCCACATACCATGCAGCTGCTTCTGCCCCAAGAGAACATTGGATATGAGTGTGGCACTAGAAATTGTTACTGAATTAAAACTCAGTCTCAGTAGATTGATGCTGCACACGAACTGTGCAGGCTCAGGTGAACTTAGTCCCTGGAGCCTCATCCCACATCCCTTGCTTCATGGAGAGTGATAGCAGTCTCTGTTTTCAAAGGGAACACAGCAAAGTTGTGTGTCTATAGAACAGTGTCCGGCATTGTGACTCAGGCCTATGATCCCTACTTGGGAGATGGAAGCCGGAGGCCTTCCAGGTAGAGCATTTGCTAAGTGTGCACAACACAGATTCAGTCCCCAGCACCATGGAACAGAAGAGAACTATACATGGGTTAAGCATGGTGGCACACAACTAAAATCCTATCATTTGAGAAACTGAGGCAGGAGGATTGCTGCAAGTCTGAAGCCTACCTAGGATCTAGAGTAAGACCCTGGTTTCAAAACAAATTAAATTCACCACTCAGGAGACTAAGGCAGAAGAATTGTGAGCTTCAGGTAACAAAATAAACTCTCTCTCTCTCTCTCTCTCTCTCTCTCTCTCTCTCTCTCTCTCTCTCTCTCTCTGTTTCTGTCTCTGTCTCTCACACACACATACACACACCCCAAACCAAAAAAAAAAAAAAAAAAAAAAAAAAGCTAAACACAATTAATTGGATGTATGAATGAGGAAAGGAGGGAGGGATATAGAATTTCCCAGGAGCTGATGCAGAGAAACCACTCAGAATAGCTTAGCAACCTTGGACATCCGACCTGCATTAAGCTGCATGTGCTCTCTGTTCCAACCATCATAATGTGTGCCTCCTCCCTTTGTAACTCCCCTTCTATGACCAAGTACATTCTAAAGCATATCCTGAAACCAAGGGAAATGGGATTCAGGCTGAGCTATTTTTAGGTGCCCACACAGAAAGGTAACCTCTGTCCCCGAATGAGCTTTCAGGGAAATTTCCCATTTACCATTGTATGCATACGCTTAAAATCAGATATATCATGGGAAAGGACACGTGCAAGAAATAAAGGCTTATATAATCCAAGTCTGTCATTCAAAACAGAAAACCATCTCTATCCCATCACTAACAGCTAACTCCTCATCCTTCTTCTGACCCTTCACAAGGGAGTATAAGAGGTTACTAATGCTTGCCTAACTCTTGCAGAGCCTGTGGCTCTCCGACAGTGTCTACCTGCACTTCTGCTCTGCTTCTGGGCAAAAGCCCTTGCTGTTTTGTTATTGGTGTGTGCTGCTTCGGTTTCTTCCATTCTTTAAGCTCAATACTGTGAACCTGACAGAGACCACTCAGATATACCTCTCCAGAAAGATCTGCATCCCATTCTCATCGCTCGGAAGGCCTCAATGGAACGAAGAAAAAAGAATGATGGGAAGGGGGGGTACCTCCAACAGGGGAGAGAAACCTTGAGGGCCCAGGTGAGGAAATGAGGGTTAAAGATGAGAGCCTCAGAGGACCAATGACTCACTGTGAGACTTCACTGCTATTTAAAGCTCAATTTGCAAAGAGTAGAATTAACACTGGGTTTGAGAAGCAATTTAGCCTCCCAAGGAAAGACTACCCAAAGCAGAAATACACACTGATGTGTAATCTAAACTGTCCCCTTTTAAGGTGTTGCACTCCGAAAAGGTCATTTTATAGAAGATTTCTAACCTCCCCTATCCAAATCCTGTCCTGAGGAGCCCCGCCCCACCCCACCCCATTCCCCCCCTTATGTATCAGAAGTGAAGTGTCCCCTGGGAAAGTGTTGACAGCTACCGTCTCCTACAAGCTGGCTTATTGTTCATCTGTGTCACCTCACTTGTTTCAAAAGCCATAGTTCTTGTGGGTCGTAATAGTTAATATTACCAACCTCACAGGACCACCTTAAGAGGTGAGCCTCTGAACATACCTGTAAGGGACTGTGCAGATCAGGTTAATATCTCAGTATATCTGGCAGATTGTGTAGATTAGGTTAATTGGTGGGAAGACCCGTCCTAACTGGTAGACTGAATAAAAAGGAAGTGGCCCTTCTTTGATATTAAAGCCTTTTTTTGTTACATAGCGAGTGTCTAGCAAAGGAAAAGTGTAGCTAAGGGCATTTACTATAACACCACGAACAACCAAGGAAAATACCAAAAAGTTCTACACATGTATTATGGATAAATGATGGCACATTCATCTGGTAGAATTATCGGTAATTGTTGAGAAGACTGAAGTGGACCCAAAGGTAGAGAAAGCAAGCCTCAAGATCAACTGTCAAGACTCTCAAAGCCAGAGGTGGAGTTCCTGGGTGCCCAGGTCCTGCTGGTCCCAGTTACTTTTGGTATTGGGACAGATGTTGTGTCCTCTTTACCTCTGATCCTATGATCCTGCGTGTATCAGAGCGCCTGGGAGTGGAGCTTCCTCTGGGTGTTGTGGGACTGGCTGCAGAGTTCGCAACCAAGGTCTGCTCAGGGCACCAGCCCAGACCGGAAGGCTCAGGATCTGCTCTTAAGGGAGCACTTGAACAGGGCTGGGAACCTGCTGAATGAGGCTAATCCCAGCACTAGGGAGGCAGAGGCAGGCAGATTTCTGAGTTCGAGGCCAGCCTGGTCTACAAAGTGAATTCCAGGACAGCCAGAGCTATACAGAGAAACCCTGTTTCAAAAAAAAAAAAAAAAAAAAGGTGGTGTCTTTCCTTCTAGTCAACATGGTTACCTCAGAGGCTCCTGAAGAGAGACTGAAGACATATAAGTACCAAGGCAAAGAAAAGTCTTTGCAGTAACAACAGAGGATTGCTTCCAGCCTACAACTCCGGAAGACCAGGAAAGATGAGCAGGTGTTAAAGAGAAGAAATATCAATCTATTCTCCAGTGACATGGTTTCTCAAGCATTAGTCAAAGAGGCCACTTCACTCCGGATGACAACATCCAAGGGGTGAATAGTTCTGACACAATTCTGCGTTTCCTCAACACCCAGGCTGCCAGGGAAACGCTATCTCAGGAAAATAACCCTCCTCTAAAGTTGACTATGGAGGTCGGGCTCATCCCCAAGCTGGTGGACTTCCTGAAGGTGACACCTCTCCCTAACTTGCATGGACGCTCAGGAACTTCAGAACAGACCCGAACCGTTGTGAAAGGGGGTGCCATTCAGCCCCTGATTGAAGTCCTCCATTCCCCACACCTGACCATGTCTGAGCAGGCAGTATGGGTCCCTGGGAATATTGCTGGTGACTGTGCAAAATTCAGAGACAATGTCATTTCCAATACCACCATCCCGCACCTGATCCAAAAACATAGCAACCACACTTCTTCAGATCATCACATGGACTTTGTCTAGCTTATGCAGAAACAAAAATTCACACCTTGAGGCTGATGCTATCTATTCTCTCTCTCAGCTCCTGCTACATCATGGTAATGAGATCCTCTCAGATACCTGCTGGGCCCTGTCCTCCCTGACTGAGGGCAGCAAAGAGTGCATCCATCATGTGGTGACTACCGGCATCTTGCCCAGGCTTATAGAGCTATGACCAGCTTGGAACTCAGTGTCTTGATAGACAATCTACAGGAGAAGAAAAGGCTGTGTTTTCAGACAGAGGACGTTGGTGGCTTTGACTAAATTGAGTCCTTACAGCACTACCACAACATTTACATCAGCAATAGTGCCCTGGACATCACTGAGAAATATTTATGTGATGATGAAGGTGACGACAGTTTGCCTAGGCCCAGGCTGAGAACGTGAATACATGGAGAACTAAGGCATCTCACACACCGTATTTCAGCCCGAGTACCAATCAGTCATGGACTTCCACATGGCTTCTGGCGATAGCACGGACCACGGACGTCCACATGGTCTATGGTGGCAGAACAGATCTTGGACATCACCTGGGCCTTCTGCCACAGCAAGAACCACAGACAGTAGCTCTCAACAGCAGCACAGGCCAGTGACGTCAACATAACTTTGGGAGGGGGCATCACAAACCAGACACAATGGCATGACCTTCAGTGGTAACACAGGCCACCAACATTAATACCTCCCCCAGCTGCAGCAGTACCGTGGACCCAAGCACGGCCCTGGGTAGCAGTGGTCTAAATATACATGGCAAACTTAAAAAAAAATTTTTTTAAAGCCTATCAAAGCCAGGCAGTGGTGGTGCTTGCCGTTAATCCCAGCATTCAGGAAGCAAGCTTAGGTGGATCTCTGTGAGTTTGAGGACAGCCTGATCTACAGAATGAGTTCCAGGACAGTCAGAACTACACAGAGAGACCCTGACTCAAACAAACAAAATGAAATGACCAAACAAAGAATATTAGCAGGATGCAGGAACGTGTCTGGCATATTCATCCCTGCATGAAACTGTGCTCACAGATGCTACATAATTGTGCTTGCAGGGTGCTTGCCCAGACTCTCAGGAAGGATCCTTAGCATTGTGTAGCAGCTGCTGTCATGGGAGGGGGGCTGGGGTACAGAGAGGAGAGAGATTTGCTCTGCAAGTTAGGACCTCTGCCTTATCTTGGTTCTCTCTCTCTCTCTCTCTCTCTCTCTCTCTCTCTCTCTCTCTCTCTCTCTCTCTCTCTCTGTGTGTGTGTGTGTGTGTGTGCATACAGGTGGAGACCGGAGGAAATCTCAGGTGTCCATCTCCTCTGAGATAGTGTCTCTCATCAGCCTGGAGCTCATCAATTAGGCTAGACTGGCTGGCCAGAGACCTCCAGGTCCAGAACTTTGGCCTCTACTTCCACAATGTTAGGGTTGCAGGTGTGTGCCATGACACCCAGCATGGTTATGTAGGCTCTGCTACCACGTTCAGATCCTTATGCTTACAGGTGTACCTACTGCGCAGCCCCCACCCCCAAAGCCCTCCTTTGTCTCATCCGGAATTTTATACTCTGTGTCTGTTTTCTCTGTTAACACACACTGGCATATTACTCAGCCATGAAAAAGAAATCCTGATACATCTTCAATAAGCATGGGCCTTAAAAACAGAGTGCTAATAAAATAAAGACCAAGGCAGAGTGTTTGCCACTCATAGGAGGCGGAAAGAAGGTAGAACAGTTCATTGGCAGCTGGGGTAGAAGGTAGTTGGGTGTTGGTGCTGAACTGGGTGTTTCCCCTTGGAATGGTGAAAGTTCTAGAACAGGGTGGCGGTGATGGTTGCACAGTCATCTTTAAATTATCTAGATGTCTTATGACAAAACTAGAATATTTCATTTTAAAACGCACATTTCTCAACTTTTCACTAAGTAACCACCATGTAAAAATCTCCCCAGAACCCACTAGTGTTCCACATTGAGACTCCACCTTTGAAATCAGACTGAGTTGCTCTGGACCCTGGCTCTCGCTCTCTCTGCTTTTAGAATCCCTGGCGAGTAGATGAGCTGTGTAGCTCAAGGTCAGCAAATGTGTTTTCAAAAGGCCAGATGGGAAGTGCAGCAAACTTTAAAGACCGCTCGTGTCTGCTACACACAAGTGGCATACTCATGCCCAAGTGTAGCTGTGGCACCATCAGGCAGGCAGTGGCCGCCCCAGTGGACCATGCTCTGCCTCATTTCTAAGATGGAGGACAGAAGCTGAACCCATGTCGCAGGATTGCATGGGGAATCAGTGGGGGTAATGAGCTGGGTGCTTTGCTCACTGATATATAACAGGGAGACAATACATGTTTTCTCTTGCTACTAATCTGTCTTAATCACCGTTTTAGTGCTGTGATGAGACACCATGGTCGTGGCCACTCTAATACAAGAAAGCATTTAATTGGGGGCTGGCTTACAGTTTCAGAGGATGAGCCATTATCATCATGACAGGGAGCGTGGCAGCAAGCAAGGCACATCCTGATCTGAAAGCAGAGAGACAGAGAGACTAGGCCTGGTACAGGCTTGTGAAACCTTAACCCCAGTGTCACATTTCCTCCAACAAGGCCACACTAACTCGAACAGGGCCACACCCTCCTCCTAATCCTTCTAATCTGTTCAGATAGTGACACTTCCATTTGACTAAGCATTCAAATACATGAACCTATGCAGGCCATTCTTATGCAAACCACAACATGATTGGTTGTTGAGGTAGATGCTGAGAATAAAACTACTAAGTTCTCTTTGCTGAGTACATACTGCATAGGCAGGCATGTCTTAAAGCAATAGGACTTAACATTGTTTCCGTTCTTAGTTTTTAGAAATACGAAATGTTGGCATAGTCCTGTGCTTTTGACCCATTAGCTTATGTCACATTCATGATTACTTCCTGGGGTAAAATTTCAAGATCTGGAAGCCCCACTTTCTTTCTTTTTTTGTTTTTTGATTTTTGGTTTTTTTGTTTTGTTTTTTGTGGACCAGGCTGACCTCAAACTCAGAAATCTACCTGCTTCTGTCTCCCAAGTGCTAGGATTAAAGGTGTGTGCCACCACTGCCCGGTGAAGCCCCACTTTCAAGTCCACTCTGCTATAGAAAGGAGAGAGAGGCTTGGATCCACAGGCATCTTAGTCCAAAAGGCACATTCTCAGCTTGTGGGCAGAACTACCTACTGTTTCTCCACCCAACTCCAGCCACTACTGGAAGGTTGGAAATGGCTAGGAAATTTAAAGAATGGGAAGACACAACAGGGACCTAGTGGCCAGGCCCCAAGAATGTTAAAGGCCCCACAGTACCATTTAAATATCTGTAAAAAGGAAGTTATATACTGTACAGCAGTGATGCTCCATGAAGGGATATTCTCTATAGCTCTGCCAGGAGAGATCCCATAACCAGCTCACAGTTCCAAGGGACATGGGTTCCCTGAGAGGAGAGCTGGCAATACCTAGTGTCTGCAGGGCACTGAGGGAGTGCATGGGAAGGCCCTGGTAGCTGTGCTGGGAGAAGGGCTGGCTGGGCCAGTTGGTACATACTGGTTTTTTTTCTTCTTGTCTTTTTCTTCTTTTTTTCCTCTGGGGTCTCATGTGTCCCATGTTGGCCTTGAACTCACAGTCAAGGATGACTGACCCTGAACTTCTGATTGTCCTACTTCTACTTCTCAAGTACTGGGATTATAGACATATACTACCATGTCTTGTTCATAGAGTGATGGCAAGCAAACCCAGGGCTGTGTGTGTGTGTGTGTGTGTGTGTGTGTGTGTGTGTGTGCTCGTTTGTGTGTGTTCAGAGACAAGCACTCTACCAACTGAGTTATATCCACAGCCCTTGAGTCTTTAAACGTTTTCCTCTATTTATAGGAAGGAAGCAGTATAGTGTGTAGAAAGGGTCTTTGTCAGAGGCTAAAAGCATTGACTTGACACACTGAACAAACCAGGAAACTAACTAGCCTGTTCTCACTGAACTTTGATATTGAAAAGGTCTCCACTCCAGCACAATCCTGGTCCTTTATAGGGCTGTGGTCAGGGTAAGGTGGACCACCAGAGAGAAAACACATAGTTCAAAAAGTAAAAGAGGAGGAGGAGGAGGAAAAGGAAGAGGAGGAAGAAGAGAAGGAGGAGCAGGAAGAGGAGCAGGAGTAGGAGGAAAACACTATAGGAAAACAACTGTCAACAAAGCTCTTCTCATTTTAGTCTTGAGATTGCGCTACAAAGGGCATGTGAAAGATTCTCCGAGCAGCCCAGTACACGGCCTGCCACCACCTGCCCCTTCTGCTCACCCACTGAGACTTAGCTCTGACAGCCTCTTGCCCAAATGGCCAGTGTGAAAAATGAGCTCAGGAAACAGCAGCTGTGCCTCCCCTCAGTCATAACTCCTGTGTCCTAGAGAAAGATGTGAGGCGGGGCGAGGGAATAAAACAGCTTGATGGGGTCACCTGCCGGTCAGGCCTGCAGGAGGGGAAGGGTTAATAGCTCCTTTAGTTCAAATGTCAAGATGGAATTAATCTATATTAATGCCAAACAGACTCTGTATGCAATGACAGGAGACTCATCAAGGGGCAGATGTTTGTTTCTGCAAGTCAATGATTTTAGCCATCAGCCTGGCCCCTGCCTCTTGATATCTCATGACCTGTGGTCCTAATTCTGCAATGCCACATGGTTAAGACCAACATCCCCAAACTATCTGCTGAGATCTGGGCTGCTTTTCTGGGTCTGTCTTATAAGCCTCTGTCTACTCAAACACAAAGCTAGGTCCTTCCTTTCTTCCTGTAGACAACAGAGAAACAAGCTGGTTATGTTGGCATATTCCTTTATCCCAGAACTCAGAAGGCAGAAGCAGGCAGATCTCTGTGAGCCTGGGGCTAGCCTGGTCTACAGAGTGGGTTTAAGCTTGGTCTACATAGTGACTTCCAGGCCAGCGAAAGCAGCATAGGGCAACCTCCCGGGAAGATTCTACAGAAGGGGGGAGGGGTGAAGAGGGGTGAACAGTCTAGTCTGTCTGTCTATCTCACGTGCACACATACACATACACAAACAAACACACACACACACACACTCTTATTTTCTTAGGACACCATTTCACCTCTGGATTTTGCATTTCCACAAAGCTGTCAATCTTAATATGAGAATGCTGTTGTGAGGACTAAATTAGATCTGTCAAGTAAATGGCAGGTACACTGCATGTGCCTATTTCAATTAGAACTCTATCAGATACAAATTGGTTTACACAGGAGGAATGTGGAGAGTGGCCAATCAAGTCTGGCAATGGGTCAAAGATTGATTGGGACTTGGGGGTGTTCCATGACATCCTCAAGGGCTTGGCCCTCTACTGAACATTCGTTGACTTCTATGTCCCCCTCTCTTCATGACCACATAATAGCAGACGCTACTTCAGGTCTGACTTTTTCCTTTCTTCTTTCCTTTCCTTCTCCTTCTTTAAAAATTATTTATGTGTGTATTTTATGTGTATGAGTGCTCTGTCTATCTACATGTATGCCTGCATGATAGACGAGGGTATCAGATCCAATGGTTGTGAGCCACCATGTGGTTGCTGGAATTGAATTCAGGACCTCTGGAAGTGCAGCCAGTGTCCTTACATGCTAAGCCATCTCCCTAACTCTTCCTTTTCTATTTTTTAAAGACAGGGTCGCTCTATGTAGCTCTGGAAGACCTAGAACTCACTATGTAGATATTCTGGTTTCAAACTCACATTAAATGGATGAGCTACCACACCTGACTCAGGTCTCATCTCTACCCTCTGCATCATCCAGAGTCTAGGTCCTAAATGAGGAGGAGACCCCATGGGGGGGTCACATCACCAAATATGGGAGTTACAAAAGAACTAGCAGTGGTAGAAGGTTTCTGAATGTAAAACAACTCACATAATTAATAATTCAAATTCAAACCAGGCAATGATGGCACACACCTTTAATTCCAGCACTCAAGAGGCAGAGGCAGGTAGATCTCTGAGTTAAAGGCCAGCCTGGTCTATAGAGCAAGTTCTCGGACAGCCAGGGCTATACAGAGAAACCCTTCTCAAAATAATAATAATAATAATAATAATAATTCAAATATATGACAAATCCATGATGTTTCTGGATATACTTGCTCATGATGCATTATAGAACTTCACTGCCAGCTTGGTCTACATAGTAAGTTCCAGGCCAGACAGGGCTACCTAGAGGGAGCCTGTCTTAAACAAACAAACAAACAAACAAACAAGAAACAACTTAGAAAAAATGCTGATTCAATGGCTGACTTGAATTTCATTTAAGTGAATTTTGGTCTAGTGAACCATGGTATTGGCATGCCAGTGAGGTATGAGAAATGAAAGAATTCACTAAAACAGAAAAACACAGAAGTAGCCTGTTTATACGGTGGCATGGTTTGCAGAGGCAGACTCTGCAGAGATGGTTTGAGTGCTGCTTTTATGGGGCGGCAAGATTGAAGAGGCAGATAACATAGTCTATCTGTTGACGTTCCCAAGTCAGTGTCTCAGCCCATTAGGTCTTACTGTGTGGGACACCTGTGTAGGGCTCAGATCTAGATGATTAAATGGACATTTCTGAAGTAGAAACTTGAGAGTTCTTTGGAAAGTTAGTTGGATGGTGTTTTGCTGGGGCAAACACATGAAGAAACGTCTCGTTAAAGTGGACACAGGTAAAAAGGCTAAGGCAGACTCATGAAGGAAATGTTTCACTAAAGCAGACCCAAGAGAGAAGATGTTCTGCTAAAGCAAGCACGTGAAAGGACATGTGATAAAAGATTCTTTGCTGGGCTGAAGAGATGGCTAAGCAGTTATGAGTACTGGATGCTCCTCCAGAGGTCCTGAGTTCAAGTCCCAGCAACCACATGGTGGCTCACAACCATCTGTAATGGGATCCGATGCCCTCTTCAGGTGTGCACTCATGAATGAATGAATGACTAAATAAATAAATAGTAAACAAACAAACAAAAAAAGATTCTTTGCTACCACCACCAATGTATTGGTCTGCTTTACATTGCATAATTGAGCTGCATTTGTTGGGACTCCATAGAGAAAAATGCACTAAAAAACTTCTTGTGATATGCTGCAGTTTCTTGCTACTTCTGTGGACTAGGGCTGATTGGATGTATGTTCTGAGGCAAGACCTGAGCACGTGGAGGACAGGTGATATTTGGAGGGTATAAATAGGACTCAGTGGAGTGAGTGACAGAGACAGAGCTTGGCTTGCTGGCACAGCTAGCTGGGCAACACTTGTGGGTCTTGAATCTTTGTTGATTTTCACTTCCCTGAGAGAGGCACAGTGGAGAACTTCTCCTGGTGTTCCTGCTGGTCCCTCCTGCTGACTCAAGCCAAGGCTGAGGCCTGGCTGTCTCTGCTAAGTCATGTCACCACTGTTGCTAACCCGACTCTACTAAACTCAACTGCTAGTGTATCTGTGAAGTGTTTGTGAGTGGAGCAAGTTGCTGCTTTTAACCTGTGAGCTGAACTGCCAATATCCAGACAACACAGATGGGAGTTGCTCCAAAGAACCTTTCTAAACAGGTCCACTTCTCACATACCCTTTCTTCTCCACTGCCTCTGGCGGATGGTGGGCTACAAGGGAGGTTAAAGCATTTAAGATCATTAAATTAATCATCAAAAATAAGGTTTGAAAAAATTAAAGTTACACATTTCACTATTTTGTAAAGGAATAGGTTTTAATTTATTTTCTTTCTTTTTTTTTTTTTTTTAAAGATTTATTTATTTTATGTGAGCATACTGTTGCTCTCTTCAGACATTCAGACACACCAGAAAAAGGCATCAGATCCCATTACAGATGGTTGTGAGCCACCATGTGATTGCTGGGAATTGAACTCAGGACCTCTGGAAGAGCAGTCAAGGTGCTCTTACCCACTGAGCCATCTCTCCAGCAGGTTTTAATTTCTTACATTTATTTATTTAGTGTGTATTTGTGTGTGTGTGCAAACGTGCTCATGGGTACATGCCACAAAATTCCTGTGAGGTCAAAGGACAACTTGTGGGAGTAGGTTCTCCTTCTACAATCTCCTACCTAGAGATTATCACTCAGGTCATCACGCTTAAAGGCAAACACCTTTTCCCACAGAATGACTTGGGAGCCTAGACTTTTTTTTTTTTTTTTTTGAGATATGGTTTCTCTGTGTAGCCCTGGCTGTCCTGGAACTCACTCTGTAGACCAGGCTGGCCTTGAACTCAGAAATCCGCCTGCCTCTGCCTCCCAAGTGCTGGGATTAAAGGTGTGAGTCACCACTGCCTGGCTAGACATACTTTTTATTGTATGGGTTGTCCCTTCTTCGAACAGTTTATCTGTGTAAGACAACATGGGCCAGTAGAGGTCAAACTCTAGAATAAGTAGAGTCTGTCTATTCATTAACATATGAAATTCTCTACAGTAGCAATGTGATGCCTGAAGACAGACCATTGCAAAGGTTGGTCAAGGCGACGATGTCTTCTGGATCTTGCTGAGAGAGGACAATCACCTTACTCTGAGCCCTTCCTGCATCTGCCCCAGAAGAGTGTCAACAATTACAACAGAGTTTCCACTTTCTGTAATGGGAATAAACATATTTATGCCATTTTGTGCTGCAGATTTATATAAAGTGCTGTTCTCGGCTTTGCAGATTACAGAATCAATCTATCACTCAACTCCAAAAGTCATCAAACATGTTCTCCATCTTGCAGCATCAGCCACAATTTAATTCCTTGTGTGAGAATAAATAAGCATGCCCTCCTCATGCGAGGTGACTTTGCTTTCCTCTCTTATAGCTGCTAAATTATCTTTATACTAAGTATTTGTTTTAAAATAAGGTTATTTATGATTTATTATCACTAAATGTTTGACTTAATATACCTACAAACCCATGTTGCTTAGAAATCCCCCTGGTGAAGGCTGGAGAGATGGCTCAGTGGTTAAGAGCACTGGTTGCTCTTCCAGAGGTCCTGAGTTCAATTCCCAGCACCCATATGATAGCTCACACTGTCTATAACTCCAGTTTCAGGGATCTGACACCCTTGCACAGACACATGTACAGTCAAAACATCAATGCACATAAGAGAAAAATAATGAAAACTTCCTCTGTTACAAAGGGGCCCAGTTGGGAAAAGAGTTTGAATCAAAATAGAAAAAAAATGAAAAAAGAAAAAGAAAACTTTTATTTTCTTTAACTATTAAATGAACATTCTAATTTTGGCTCTGATAGAATAATTCAGACTTTACATGTGATCGTTAGGATTGGGAGTATGCTGTGCTCTGATTGGCTTAGGTATAGATTATAATGGGGACATGGGGACATTCATGTATCCTGAGGTACCCTAACTTCCAGACTCATCCATGTGGACTCTTGTCTTCATACATGTTCTCTAAAACCTAGTTGTGCTGCAGACATTCAGGAGATGGTGAGACAACACCATTAAGTGAAGCTTATAGAATCTAAAGAGAGAATGTCTGTGTGTGTCTATGTGTGTGTGTCTATGTGTGTGTGCATGCGCGTCCACTTTCATTTTCTGAGGCGTTGTGCAGTTAATGGTGATTTCCTAATGAAAGCCAGCAAGCTGCTTTCGTCTTCCAGCAGCATCCGTGAAAGCCTTGGTAGTACCTTTGCTAGGCAAGACGTCGCATTAGAAGGCTGCCTCGTGTTGGCTTGACCCTGCTCCCTTCAGCCAGAGAGCATGAGAATTAAAATTCCAATTTCATTTTTAGTCATTGAGTCCAAAAGGAAAAATAAATTTATCTTAAAATGGCATTTTTTAAATGGAAATTAAAAGGAAATTGAGATTTAAAAGGGCATGACTTTTTCTTTTTAATCTAACAGGTGGGGCGGAGTCCCAGTCTCCCGTTCTGAGGGATATTTTCTCTAGCCAGCACAGAGACCCTGGAAAATTGAAGGTGTAGAATCCAGGGCAGCAGAGCCACAGTATTGAGCCCCAAACAAGGACACTTGCTCTGCCTGCCATAGGATTGAGGTGCAGAGTGCCCGCACCACACTTCAGATCCCTCCTCTCTGCCAGGCTTAGCACCCAGTGTCAGATACTAAGAGCTGCAGTGAGCATCAAACACTGTTCAGCCTCACTGTCCTGCTTCTCCATGGACAGCATTGAAGGAGACATCTGAGCAAGGGTGCCTGAGGACCCTCAAGCAAACAAGGTATGTCTGGGATTCTGACTCATCTTTCTGGTCATTTCCTGGATCGCTCCTTAGGCACACCATGTTCAAACACAATCTTATCACCTTTCTCAAGGCCACTTTAAGCACCTTTCCTATTCCAGTCCCTGGACTTCAGAACAAGCTGTTAGGGCATAATTCTATACCATTCTCCTCACCAACTATGGCCACTGTTTATGTGACTGCTGGATGTACCACACAACCTCTACAAAAACTCTGGGTGTCCTCTCTCCCACCCTTCCCTAGCCCTTAACACATGGCTTGCACCTTGGGGGTCTCAACTCCTCTAGACTTCTCTCTATGGTATCTCCAGCTCTGTGCTAGCACACATATTACTTCTTGAGTCTTCAGTCATTCCCCACAGCTGGCAGAAAGGTCTGCATTCTTCAGTAGGCATCTAAGCACAGTTCTTCCCATATCCGACTCATGAGCAGCACCCATCCAGCAGATGACCCTGTGTCTGATTTTGCTTGTATGCCTTTGGACACTGGGCCTACCTGCCTTCCTCCTCCTTCCTCCTGAGGCCCTGAGGTGAGGGTGGGGGGTGACTGTTTCTCCTTACTCCCTGTGCCCCTTGTGGTGACTATTTCAGAATATCATCTGTTTTCTCCACAGCAAGGAAGGCATTGTCTGTCTATGAGTGAAATACTAAACAGTTATCAGTACTGACACTGGTGAGCTTAGATACATACAGAATTCCACTCAGGCCTCAGCTAAGAAAGTTAGCTGTACCCCACTTCACAGACAGGAATCCAAGGCTCAGAAAGATGTGTGAGATGGCTGTATCTTTGGTAGGACTGCATTGAATCTACCCCCCTATCTCCAGTACAAGCCAGTTTCTAGGAAGGGAGAACCCCCCCCTCGCCACCCCCCAACCCCTGCCCGGAAACACATCTGTTACCAGTTTTATTTAAAGGGCCCTTGAGTTTCAAAGCAGCTGGCAGGACACACTCCCGTGATCACTAATTCATATTTGTCCTCCCTCTCAAGCCCTGGCCTCGAAGGCCCACCATGAATCAGGGCCCCAGGCCCATGGCTGAGCAGGTCTGCATAATTTGCTGAATGTCACCAAGCCCATCTGTCATTTCCTCAGCTTCCCAAATGCCATCCCTGGAGTACCCAGGAGGCTCCAAGCCATATGGCCAAGGAGCCCCGCTGTGAAACCCCATTACTGCTCTCAGATAATTAGCTTTAAAGCAAGCAAAGTAATTAGGAAGGGGCTGTGGGAAGCATCCGCAGGAAGGGCAAGACTCTGAACTTCCCTGCGCCCTCCCCAGTGAGACCTCATGTCTACAAATGCCTGCCTCCCTTCTGGCCCAAGGCCCCGCTGCTGCAGGGAGGCAGAGGGATGCTCAGGGAGACAGCTTTACTCCCACATGCAGATAATTGTAACAGGACCGTATTTTGAGGTATCAACGCTTTTTTCTGCTTCTGTCCTCTTTTTTTTCCTCCTAAGAAGGGGCAGCTTAATTCACTGATACGGACTGGGTGGGAGGTGACAGAGCAGAGTCAGGGAGCTATAAACAGGGTGCAGTCCTGACTATAGGATGGTGTATCAAAAATGACCCTATACTCTCCATGGGGTAACAACGATGAAGGAAAAGATGGCAGCCTCAATAGCAAGCTGGGTAGAGAGATAAAGGTATCCTGCACCCTATAGCTCCTGACTTTGTATAAGACCACGGACTTGAGGTCTTCCTGACTACCCAGGAAGGAAATATAAAAGCTGTGTTTGAGGTCAAGGGTGAGGACCAGGGAGACTGCTTAGCAGGTATGGGTACTGGTGCAAGCATGAGGACCTAAAACCAAACTCCAGAACCCAAGTAAAATGCTGGGCATGACCATGCACGCTCCTGGAAACATAGCGCTGGGGTAGAGAGGCAGAGACAGGAAGATTGCTGGGGCTTGCTGCCTATCCAACCTTGCTCTGGATTCTGTAAGAGATGCTGTCTGAGGGAAATAAGACACGGAGCAGGTAGAACAGGACATGCAGTGTCCTTGATATCCTCTAAGAGTACACACACACACACACATATACACACAGTATTTATAAAAAGATAAAGAGAGGGGGAATATATTCTATGGATGTGTGGTGAGGTGTGGGGGAAAGGGGTGCCTCCGAGGGCCCATGCTGAGGCATCCCTTCCCCCTGAGGGACCATCCACAGGATGGTATAGTATAGAGTTTATTCAGGGCATGGAGAAGGGAGTCAAGGGGGTAGTAGAGGCAGAGAAAGGCAGAGAGAGAGAGAGAGAGAGAGAGAGAGAGAGAGAGAGAGAGAGAGAGAGAGAGAGAGAGAGAGAGAAGAGAAGAGAAGAGAAGTAGAGGCTGGCCATGGCCATGAGCATGTGGAGAGAGGAGAAAGGAGAATGGGGAGAGAGTGGGAGCAAGAAGTCAAGAGCAAGAGAGGAGCAAGAGAGAGAGAGGAGGGGGCAAGAGAGGATCAAGAGAGAGAGAGAGAGGAGGGGGCAGCAGCCCCTTTTATAGTGAGTCAAGCATACAGGACTGTTGCCAGGTAACTATGAGGCAAAGCATACCTGGCTGTTGCCAGGTAGCTGTGGGGCAGAGCTTAGACAAAATGCTAACAATACACACACACACACACACACACACACACACACACACACACACACACACACAGCAGTGGTGCATCCAAGTTCTGGGCTTGTATTATTTCAGGGCCTCATTGAATTTAGTGTGGGATGGGGGAGGGCATCATTTTGTATCTACTCTTTCTGGCCCCCCAGCTGCCCACAGAAGAAGATATTACTGACTTACTTCAAAGGTGGTCAGAGGCCATGATGAGGCCGTTGAGAAAACAAACAGGTACATGGACTCTGAGGCTGAGCTGTGGTTAGGCCAAGGACCCACATCTTCCCTGAACGCTGGCAGGTTCAGAGCTGGTTGGAGTGGACACAGGCACAGAGCCTCCTTGTGTTGCTGGAGCAATACAAGTATCCCCAGTGGAAGAACTTTTTATACTAAAGATGTCTATCCTGCTGGTCCCAAGAGCCTGTCCCTGATTGGAATCCTGTGACAGCCTTGGTGGCCCAATATGCATTCAGGCAGGCAGAAGAGACTTTAGAGGCCTGTTCTTCAGCGGGTGTAAGGAAGCCCGAGGCAAGGTATTAGAGCGCAAAGAGCAGGGAGGAGCAAGCTGCCTCCGTTGGAGCACAGGACCCCATTCAATGTATCCTCTGAATGGGCTACCCACTCAGGACCCTGAACTAGAGAGACAGAGCTCTGGAGGTGAGCTGTAAGGTGCCACCAATGCAGACAGGCTTTTTTTTTGTTTTTGTTTTTGTTTTTTTGAGACAGGGTTTCTCTGTGTAGCCCTGGCTGTCCTGGAACTCACTTTGTAGACCAGGCTGGCCTCGAACTCAGAAATCCGCCTGCCTCTGCCTCCCGAGTGCTGGGATTAAAGGCGTGCGCCACCACGCCCGGCGCAGACAGGCTTTTAAAGTGGTTAACATAACCTGAAAAACAGGGAGCCACGTATTTGGCTAATTGAACAGTGATAAAACTCACTAGAGATATTTTTCTGTAATTCAGATGGAACGGAACCAATTCAGAGAATATATCCAACCCGAGAGCAAAAGGACGGAACTGGAACAGAGACCCCCAG
This sequence comes from Mus caroli, assembly GCF_978045245.1. NCBI lineage: Eukaryota > Metazoa > Chordata > Mammalia > Rodentia > Muridae > Mus > Mus caroli. Next base: position 53,153,803 of record NW_028227266.1, on the reverse strand, counting down.
TGCTGCTTTCTTGGCGGTCCAGAGGACACACCGATGTCTCATACAATGCCATCCAACATCCCTGCATCTCTTCTAAGTACTGCTGTCCCCAAGCCCAGTCCTTCCACTAGTGTCCAGGAAACTCAACACCCTGCCCTGACTTCCTGAGCTTGCTCCACCCTCTCCTTGAGAACACCAGGAGAACACTCTCTTTCAGACCTGCTCAAGTCCTCCCTGCCATCTTTTAGTTCCCTCGAATGTACTGGCTTGGCCTTCTCAGCTTCTGCTCTGCCCCATTTTACTACATGATAATGTCTAGGAGGACAAGAACCACAAACAAGGGACCCTCCTTTTGCTGACAGTGAGGAGAGGCCATGGCAAATGTTTGCGTTTCTTTGTTGCAATGTCTGTTTACACAGCGCTGCAGAGCCCTGGTCCTAGAAAGATCACAGAACCCATTGTCCATGAGGCTGGGCAAGTGGTATCCAAAAGGCTCTGCAATTGATCTTAGACAAAAGGTTAAGGCCCGACTAGGTACTTGTGCCCTATCACTCAGCCACCCACCCTGCTCTCTGAACCCCTCCATCCCCCAGACCACACTGGCCACAGATGCTCAGAGAAGCCAGGAGGCTCTCCCGTGAGCAGGTCGGCCACATTTAACTTAGAGAGACAAGCCAGGGAGTTAATGTGGGTCAGGCAGGTCTGGCCTTAAGTGGTACCCAAAGTTTTACCTAACTGCAGGCATCTAACCCCAAGGCAGTACACTTCTACTACTATACAGGGGTCAGGAAGAGGGTTGAAGGTCTGCTCAGCCCACATCTCCTGCTTTAAGAGAGAGATGTTGAAGCCCAGGGATAATCAGAATCCTTCATGATATCTCACAGCCTCTGACAGGAGCTCCAGGAAGCCAGGTCTCCTCAGGTCTAGTGTCTTTTCTGTAAACTCAGGAATGGAGGAGGGCAGATGGGCTGTGTTGTGGAAATGAATGAAATTGAAAATTGAATTGAATGAATTGAAAATGCAAATTCTGGGTCCTCTATGGTTATTTGCATTTTAAATGAAACACAAACATCAAAACATCATTTTGACTCAGGCAAAGCCACAGAGACAAGGTTCTGGGGCAAGATGGGGGGGGGGGGGGGCAGTGTAGAACATCAATGGAGTCTACACTGACATGATTAAATAGTAACTTTTACGGGTATTTTACAACAGTTAAAAAACAAAACAACTTTCTTGAGCTGCCCATAGTGGTGCACACTTGAGAGACTGAAGCAGGAGAATCTCCAGTTTGAGGTCAGTTTAGGCACACAGTAAGTCAGTCCTTAGGTGTTCTAGGCTGTCAGGTAAGATCCTAGTTCAAAACCAACCAGCCAATCAACAAACCAACCAACCCTTCCTGACTAAAACACGATCCCCCAAGCCCCAAGTAAGAGGAGGAAAACTCAGTTTGGTTTGCCTTGTCCTTTCTCCTTCCCGCCCTCACCAGACCTATCCTGGAGCTCCAGGTCTAAGGCAGGAACCCCACCGATACACATGACACACAATAAACCAAATGTGCAAGAAACACAAAGCAAAAAGCCTCAAAGTTTCCAAGAGAGGGGAGGGAGCACAGAGCAAACTCCTGGTTGGTGGCAATAGTTTGTAAGCTGGGTGCCCCTGGATGCAAAGCCATTGTCACAGTTCCAGGGGGCTGGAGTAGGGGGGTCTGGGGTGGTGGGAGTGGGGTGGGGGTGGGAGTGGGGGTGGGGTTCTGAAGCTCACCTACATTTCCCAATCACACCCCTCCCCGCTTTCTTTTCCTACCTCTGTTCTCTGCTTGGGGGAGAGCATTCCTCCAACCTTTTGCTGTCCCCCATTTCTGCCCAGCCTTGATATTCTTAGTCCTTTTAGAAGAACACTGGCCCAGAAAGCTTCGCAAGCATTCACCTGCTTTCTCTAAAGGTTTTACCACCAGGCAATTTTCCCACCTGTTTAGTCTTCTTTAAGTGGTAAAATTCTTTTTTTTTTTTTTTTTCTTTTTGCTTTTAGATGCAGAGATGGAGTTTCTTTTTCATTGCCCTGACTACACTTCCCACCATGCCTGTAATTGTATTCTGTCCTCTGAAGTATCTGGTGAGATGCTGGCAGTGCTGGGGTGCGGGGTAGAAACCTCTGTCCACCTTCCATGCCCCATTTCTCTTGTAGGTGTTAGGTATGTGGTAGGAGGTGTGGTTTAAACATGGAGCGACGCAGAGAGCCAGATAGAAAAGCCAGCACAAGCTGCCAGGGCTTGTCCTCCATGGAGTATTCCTGCCATCAATCAGCTGTGCCTTTCTCCTTCCCACTCCTTCTTCCTCCAAAGCTCTGCTGTTGCACCTGTGGCTGGTGCCTCTCAGGTTATCCAGAGCTCTCAAGGAAGGGGTCAGGTCTAACTTCTCTTGGCTTCTTCACATAGTGTGGACCACACTGGCACACTCACCTGTCTGTGCCCCATCCTCCCGTGGACCACACTGGCACACTGAGTTGTCTGTGCTCCACCCTCCCACAGGACACAGCCTGATCTCATGGCAGCTTTCTGTTGCTAGTTGCTGGTCACAACCTGAGAGTCTCCCCTCTCTGAGCCTGCTTTTCTGGCTGTGTGATGGAGCTAGTGGACTCAGTAAACTCTAGTTCCCTTTAGAGTTTGTGGTCATAAAACTGTCCTTGGTGTCACTCAGGTGGCCATTCCCATCTGGGGTCAATTGAGGAGGTCTGGGTGGGTGAGTGGCCCTCAGAGGCTGACCACTCCTTGTCTCTTAGCTGGCTCGACTGCACCACCACTCATAGCTCTTCCATTCATGCTCCAGGATGTGAAATCCTCCAGGGACCCTAGAAGCCTGCCAGGAACCAGAACCAGTGACCTGGTTGCTAATGACAGCCCCCGGCTGAGCACGGGGAAGCTTTTACAACAGTCCACAGGAAGCACCTCCTTGGAACTCACTCTCTGCAACTCCATCTGGGGAGAGGCCTGACCTCTGTAGTTACATTAGCCATTAGCTCTGGCGACCTGGACCTGGGCAATGCTGGGTGGGTAAAGTTGGGTAACCAACTCCCCTAAAGAGACTGTGGTTAGCTCTGCCAAGTTCTGGGAACTTGACCCCAGTGGGCATTTCTCCCTGAAAGTGAGAGATCTACAAATTTGGGAAGTGGGTGAGACTCAGAAATGAGAAGGAACTTTCTGGGGCCTTTGCAGGGACAGGGATTCTTATCTCAGTTCCAGTAGGTACCCATGCCTGAGCCTATAGCACTAATTCGGGCAATTCGGGGCTGAACCCTTTGTCTGCCTAGGGGTGATGTTTCAACAGGAGCAAACAGGCAACCCCGAAGATCCTCTTGAAGGGACAGAGCAGTCATGCCTCTGGCTAGAGGGTAAAAAACATGGGGTTCTGGAAGGATTCTAGGCATCACCTTTCTGCCTTCCTGTCTGTTCCATCCCAGCTGAAGGGCCATCCCACTTAGGGCCTCTGTCAAATAAGCATTCACACAGTTTCTTCCTCACTCGGAAAGCCATGGCTCAAGAACACCATCTTTTTCTTAAATGTATGCATTCCTTCACAACTTCATATATATATATACTTTGTTCATACTCCCCCTTGGGACTCCTTCCCCCTCCTATCGAATCACTCCTTCCAATAACCCCTCACCTATTTTCGTGATTTTTCTTTCTTATTTATTTCTCTTATAAGTATTTTTAGATTTGAGGTTTATTTTATATGTATGGATGTTAGTTGCATATGTGTGTGCAACATGCTGTACCTGCAAAGGTCAAGTCAGGATGTCGGATTCCTAACACTGGAGGTACTGATGGTTGTGAGTCATCATATGGGTGCTGGGAACTGAACTTAGGTTCTACAGGAACAGCAAGCACTCTTAACCCCTGAGCCATCTTTCCAGCCCTGCCCTTATTTCTTTACCACCCCGCCCAGTGGCCCACTGGATTTACTTAGGGTTCTTGCATGTGTGTAGATGGGGTGTTACTTAAACAACTCACCAGTGGCTACACCATTGAAGGAAAGTGACTCCCCCATCAGACTGCCTCTGTCTCCTTAGGGAAGAATGGGGCTTTATGAGATGTTCTCCCACCAATGATGTAATGTTGTTGTAAAGAATATAATAACTATTATGTTGTATTATGACCCAGCCCCCCCCAATAGTGCTATGGATTTATTTAATCAGCTTTAGCAAGAATACTGGACAGTTCCCCCTAAACTCTTTCTCTATGCTAGATTGGCCATTTCCCAGTTGTGCTTCAAGATGCTCACTGTTCGAGTCTCACTTGGGTTTTCTCTGCTCCATCAGTCTGTCCTTGGGGAGAACTTCTCCAGCCACACGCTCCTGGTCCATCCTGTCTAATGGAGAACTCCTATTCTCTCTGTCTTCTTTCTTCTCTTCCTCACTCCCCTCTCTACCTGCAGACACCCTCCCCTCTATTTCCCCCAGTAATTGGCTGCTGTAGGCACTTTTATTTAATCAATAGCTTTAAATTGGGGAGCAAGGTTTACACAACTAAGGAGTGGGAAAAAAAAAAAAAAAAAAAGAAGGACATGAGTGTTCCTAGGTATGGTGGAGAAGATTTATTGCAGATAAAATGGAGAGCATACATAGCCAGAGGTGGGGACATCTGGGGAGTCCAGAGTGAACAGGACCCCGAATCATGTGAGGTGACAGGTGACAGGAGAGGGGAGAGCCAGGAGACCAGAAGACCAGGAGACCAGGAGACCAAGAGGCCAGGAGGGTAGAGGGTGGAAAAACACCAGGTAAACAAATGGCTAGATTATATAAGGGTAGCCCAGTCCCTGGAGAAGTTTAGGATAGGGGGCGGGGCATGCCAGCCATACCCTGTAATAGGTAAGGACTGAGGGATGCTGGGAGAACCTGGCATCCAGGTCCATGTTGGCATGTTAAATAGGTAGCTCAGCCATTTGCCTTGGGGTTGAGACATAACAGTTTCCCTACTTCCTCTGGGAGGACTAGCTGGAAGGGATGGAGGACCTTGACATGTCAGTCAGTACAATGGGAATAATGGTATGCAAGCCTGACAGCACCCATCCATCACAGCTCAGGGAAGACTGTCACCAACGTCAAAATCTGAGATTCAGAACCCGGGAAAGAAAGCAAGTAAGAGAGTCAGGGAAACAAAATAAAGAGGAAGAATCAAGAATAAGGAAATGTAGGTGCTTAAAAGTTTATAATTCTTGGTTGAGGCAGGAAGAGTTTTAAAAAATGTTTCAGAGTCAGGAAGCGTATTTACCTAGTGTTCATGAAACTTTAGGTTCAATCCTTGGCACCCCAGGGACAGAGCTAGGAGACTCCAGTCACAGGCCCTAAACTTCCCACTTAAAAGTAATGGCTCTGCTGTCTTCCTGCCACAGCCTTCCCTACGCTATCCCAACAACAGACTCGAGCTTTTGCTCCCAGCTGTGACTGAATTCTCCCACCTTCTGGACCCTGGAAGTCCCCCAGAAGTCCTGCTCCAGGCTCCCTTGGTTGCTTCTGTATCTGGGTTTCTCTGCCTTCCTGCCTGTCTCCTTCACTTCGGGCTCCCTCTCCCTCCTCTCCTTTTTCTAAGCTGCCTGTCTTTCTTTCTGTCCCACTTTGCCTAGTGTTCCTCCATTCCCCTCTGCCGCTTTGTTATATCTCTACCTGTCCTCTGTCACCGTTCTGAGGATCTGTGTCCTGAACACCGTGCCCATGGTCTGTTTGTCAGCCTCTCTCACCTCATTTCCGGACTTTTTTTTCTCCCTAACAGACTCTGACAGGCTGCAGAAATGTGAGTGCCTGTGCTGCAGGGTCACCCACACCCACTCCTCTAGTGAGCACTAACACCACTCGACACCGGTTGTCTAGATTGTCAATGTGCTGCCGACAGAGGCCAGGTGCCAGGCACAGAGCTCCCTGAGCTGGACCACAAAGAGAGCCCAGTATACCACAGGGCAGTGCCCTAGGAGCCAGAGTCATGGCTCTTCAGGCTTACGGCTCCAACCTTCCAAGCCTTGTTTCTGGGAAGCCAGATTGAATTAGCTGCTGAACCCATCTGGGCAGCTCTTGGCCTAATACCTTTTGGCAGCTCATACCTCAATGCCAACCCCAGCCCCCTGGCCTCAGGGCCAGAAATCCAATTTTCCAGAGCTTAATTGAGCCCTGGACTCCCTAGGGCATTGGCCCTTAGGCCCTCCTGTTCAGCCAGCAGCAGATTTCCTGGTGATTAGCAGAGGAGGGAGAAAACGGCAGGAGCCAAGTTAATTTCAATTACCCTCATTTTCTCCCTGGAGCAGCCCGGCTAAGTGCATCTTTGTGTCAGCTGCTTTAGACGCTGATAAGTATTAAGTATTTGGAGCCCTGGGTGCCCCAGACACCTTCATTTATCTGCTGGTTCCGGGAGAGTGCACTGTGCCTCCCCGCCACCTGTTGGCTCTCTGTTTATCCTTATTTTACAAACCCCATGGAAGCAGGCTAGGATGTGATCCGGTGCCTGGTGGGGGTGGGGTGGGGGTGGGTTACAGAGGAGGGGGGAGCATGCCATAGTCATTCCTTCAGACAATTGTGGATTGAAAAAAAAAAAAGATACAAAAACTCAACAAGTGGTTTGTACTTCTTCAAGGTTAGTTACAATGTGGACTTAGAAAGCTTGTCGGTAAAATGTATGCACTCTGTTGCCTTAGATTCTCTGGGTCTGGAAAGAAATTAGAAAAATGGGACTGGAAAAGAAAATGACTTTTTCATTCATTCACTCATTCGTTCATTCATTTATTCTCTCTCTCTTTCTTTCCCTCTTTCTTTTACAGTCTGACCAAGTTGGAGAAAGACTCCAGACTCTCTTCACCTTTCTACGCCAGTGCTCCAGCTTTACAGAAGGATGAAATAAGACCAGAGACATAGCTCAGTGGGTAGAGGCATTTGCTAAGAAGTCTGATGACCTGAGTTTAGTCTCCACATGGTGGAAGGAAAGAACATTCCTGCATGTTGTCCCTGTCCCTCCACACACTGCTCTCCACATGTGTACACATACATGTGCAGCAAGAAAATAAGTAAATAAACATAATTTTTAGAAAAGATGAAATATGCACATTTTAACTGTGGAAGACCAACCCCAACTTGAGAAGTCACAGAGAGCTTTCTTAAGAGCAGCTGAAGACAGAGAAAGAATTCTATAGTAAGATGGGACTCTAGGAGTGTTTCATTAATAGATGTCCTTCTACATTCAAGGAAACAATGAAGGTGGAGTATAAGGGTTCCTCCCCCCTAACAAATGCTTTGAACTAACCAGGAATAAAAGGAATGAAAGGGCACTCCACTCAGTGGCCAGCATGGGCCAAGGCTGGGAGGCTGCTAAGAAAGTATGGCTCACTGAGAAACTACAAAGAAGCACAGGCAGGGGCCAGTTCACCAAAGGCCTCTAATGTCATGCTAAGGATAGCAGAGCTGTCCCATCTGGCTCTAAAGGTCAGCTGAAGAGTTCTCGCAGGGAAGCACTGAGCTTAGACCTGTGTATCTGGAAGTCCACTGTGGCAGTGTGCGCAGGAAGGAATCTGGAGGTGGCAGGATCAAGGCAGCCCTGGGCAGGAAAGTGAAGCCGATGAGCAGCAACTGGGTGAATCAGAGATGCTGGTGGCAAAGGGAGCATGGTGAGTTCCTCAGTGAGGAGCAGGAGAGCAGGCTCAGAAACCTCACCTGGTGAGGTATGGGATGGCGATCCCATGCCTGCGGTTAGTGGACAAGTGGTGAGGCTTCGTGGCAAGCAGGATTCAAGCCAAATAGTAGACCAGTGAAAAGTGGGAAGGAGATAAAGATCTTAGGGGCAAACAAACCCTAGGGAGCAGAAGCCCAGAAACTGCACAGGAAGCCTGGAGGTGCTGGCCTATGGCCAGGTGGCTGCCAGGGAGTTTCTAGGGTCCAGGGCAGAGGTATCAAGCAGCTAGGTGTGAAGGTATACACCTGCAATCCCCGCCCTGGGGAGGCTGAAGGAGAATAGCAAGCTTGAGGCCAGCCTGGGCAGCTTCAGGAGACATTATCAAAAAGTAAAATAAAATAATAGAAACCAAAGCATGTCCCTATGGAAACAGGACATGTTTGCTGTTCCTTCTAGACACCAAGAGGACAGGTGACATCCTAGAAACCACCCTTTTCTGGTCTTAGGAGACACATTCTACTCTCCTGGAAAACTGACCTCCTTGCCTCCCTACACACAAGGGTGGGGGGTGCCACTAAGAGGCTCAAGGTAGAGAAAACTGGGTTACGGCTCATTAGCAGAAATAACAGCTATTCCTGTTCTCAAACTTGACTGGAGGACTGAAGCAACCTTGGAGAGCTGCAGGAGCCATGGCTGGATGTGAGGTTCCACATCTGGGAGCTCTGCAATGGAGACATATTGCTCCTCACTGGCCGTGTGCCTGATTATCTCGATAGGAACCATCTTTAGAAATGAGACCTCCGGTGCCAGCAGATAGAAGGTTCCAGGGCGTTGGCCCCACAGAACAGTAATAAAGTAGGAGCAGGATGAGTCTCTCCGATTCAAATCCTTCCGTCTCCGGATGCCCTTCCTAGAGTATCTTGTTGGTCTCTGCCAGCTTGGAAGATAAAAATTCATATCTTATGAGTCTAGTTGCATTTAAAAAAAATCACTGATACATTTACAAATAGTTCATATGCTTACTGGTCATTTGTACTTACGTTGTACCACACATCCACGCTGGGTGCCCTGTTCTAATGTCTTTTTCCTACTGATTCCTGCTGCCGTGAATCCTGAGTCTAATACTGTTGCATTCTCCCAATTTATTATGAGTCTATTGTACATTTCATGTAAAATATTTTCAGTCACATTTTCAAATCCTTTCTCCATAATGTCTGATTTTTTTTTTGTTAAACTGGAATTTGATAGTGGTTTTATAAATATAAAACTCTATCTAAATCCTTTTGTCTGATTGTTTTTAGTTCCTTGAGACAGGCTCCTTGCTATATAGCCCAGGCTGGTCCTAACACTAATCTTCCTCCTTCAGCTGGCTTACTTTAGTCTATTTATCTTTTTAGTATCATTTTTTTCATATATAGTTCTTTATCCTGTTTCAAAATTATGTTAATAGGTGTCTTGGAGAAAAATTAAATCCTGTCTTTTTTCACATTTATCCATTTTCTACCCATTTTTAAAATTTCATTTTCTTGCATTAAAAATTCATTTTCTTACATTGTGTGGTGGTGGGAGTGACATGTGCATGCCATGACACTAGCGAGTGGAGGTTCAGAGAATCTATAGTAGGACTCAGTTCTATCATTCCACCACGAGGATCCTTGGTATCAAGTTCAGGCTACAAGGAAAGTGACTTGACCTGCTGATCCATCTTGTCATACCCTATTCTCTGCCCCCCTCCCCCGTGTGTGTCTGTGTGTATGTGTATATGTGTGTGTGTGTGTGTATGTGTGTATGTGTGTGTGCTGTAGGCTATAGGCTATAAGCTGGTGGATGTTGTTTTCCTCCATTGTTCTCCATATTATATTTTGGGTCTCTGTGATGGTTTGTATATCCTTGGACCAGGGAGTGGCACCATCTGAAGGTGTGGCCTTGTTGGAATAGGTGTGACCTGGTTGGAATGGGTGTGTCACTGTGGGTGTGGGCATAAGATCCTCACCCTAGTTGCCTGGAAGTCAGTCTTCCACTAGCAGCCTTTGGATGAAGACATAGAACTCTCAGCTCCTCCTGTACCATGCCTGCCTGGATACTGCCATTCTCCCACCTTGAAGATAATGGACTGAACCTCTGAACCTCTGAACCTCTGAACCTGTAAGCCAGCCCCAATTAAATATTGTTTTTTTTATAAGACTTGTCTTGGTCATAGTGTCTGTTCACAGCAGTAAAACCCTAACTAATACAGTCTCTGACTGTTCTGGTTTGCTTTCTGTTGCTGTGAAAAACACCATGAGCAAAAAAAAAAGCATCTTGGGAAAGAAAGGGTTTGTTGCACATTACAACCTGTCCTATCACAGAGGGAATTCCAGGCAGAAATCTAGAGGCAGGAGCCATAGGGAACTCTGCTTACGGGCTTCCTCTCTGGCACATGCTCAGCTACTCTTCTGTATCTCAGGCCCTCCTACCCAAGGCTGTGCCACCCATGTTGGGCCAGACCACAGGCCAATGTGATCAAGGCAACTCTACAACTGAGGTTCCTTCTTCCCAGATGATCTAGGTTCTGTCAAGTTGGCAGGGGCAAGCTGGTGAGGGGCAGGGGCATGTGGCAAGCAGCTGCTTCTTCTGCAGCCCCCCCCCCGAAAAAAACCCCAGAAAATTGGCGGCAGGGAGCAGGACTGAGGGAAAGAGAGAGAGAGAGAGAGCGAGCAAGAGAGAGCTTGTTCAACTGCCATCTGGGGTCTTTATTAGGTACCCAACCCTCAAGGGACAAGAGCACAGGGTCTCTGATGTTTCCTTTGCACTGTCGGTAGGGAGCAGTGTTGAGAAAGGTTACTGAAGACAACTGACTAGGGTATAGAGAGACAAAGAGGAGCTGTGCTCATAGAGAATAGCACAGCACAGGCCCAGTCCCTTCCTGTTATCTCCGACCCTCTTCCACTCTGAGCCTCTATTAGATAGGACCCAGGAGCTTGTTAGAATTTAGACACCTGGCTCTCGCCCTGGTGTCAGAATCTACCCTGTAATCATTCTTCAAGTGGTGCGTTGCTCCTCTGAAGGAGGAAGGGAGAGGCCAGAACACAAGGCACTTGGGCTAGGTGCATCCAACTGCTCAGCCAGAGACCAAGCCCTCCTCTAGCTCCCTTCTTCTGGAGGCCCTGGCCTCAGGGGCAGAATCTCTAGGGTTCTGAACAGCTGACCAATGAATGTTTCCATCAGACTCTGGATTCAGTTAGAGTCTGCTTGCTTTCTGCAGAAACAGCTCTGTGAAGTATCTGCGATAAGCCTGTGGTCAATGTGATGGTGCAGTCTGGCATGTGTCTCTTAATGAAGGCAGGGTTGGTTTAAACGTCAAATGATAAGAACTATGCCCAGCCCACTATGTAATCTTGCTGGGAAGGCAGAGGTGAGGGCCATCAAAGGCCTGGAGAAAGCCACACTCACTATGGTAGGAAGGACTCTTTTTAACTATTATAACACAAGGTTTTCCCGTGGTATTAGGATAGTATATCAGTTGAGAACCAGGAACCACTAACTAACCAATCCATTCAGTATATATTAACTGACCTCAGACAAGGAACCCTTGTTACTTTCTAGCTTCTTGAGATGGATGTAACAAAGTTCCACAAAGTAACCGAAAGAAAAAGAAAAGTACCCAAAGGCACATGCCTTTAACCCCAGCATCCAGGAGGCAGAGGCAAGCAGGTCTCTGTGAGTTCAAGGCCAGCCAGGGATGCACAGAGAGACCCATGGGAGACTGCCAGTGAGTGTCACATCCAGATTAATGATGTTAGTGGTCCAGGAAGGATCCTGTGACACTTTGTTTGGAGGATTTTAGTGGCCCAGGACAGGACTCACAAAGAAAGGCTTTTTAGACGCCTCCTCCAATCTTTTGACTTTCTAAAGAGCATTAATAGCTTCACTCAATCTTGACTTGCCCTGGCACACAAGAAGAAGCACTTAAGAACTGTTAGTTGGAAAGGAAATAAATTGAAACCTGTACTTAGTTGTCGCAACTGCTGTGATAAAGTAATGGAGTCACTGGCCAGGGGCCAAGACAGTTGGGTTTGTACCCCAAAACTGACACTTCCTAGTTAGCTGGTCTCTGATCCCCCAGTTTCCTCAACCATAAGAGAGAACTGGCATTCCATCTGTGTGGCTGTTTTGTTCTGGTTTATGTGACCTGTCCCCAACAGACTCACCAACTGAGTGTTTAGTCCCCAGGTGGCTGTACTACTGGGGACCACTACTACTGTGGAAAGTTGAGGAGGGGGGAGTCCAGTTGGAGGTTAGAGACCCCAGAAGGGAAGCCCTGGGGAATTGTGCCTGGTTCCCACTTGCTTGCTTTCTCTCTGTTTCCCAGCTGCCATAAGGCAAGTAGCCCCCTCCTCTACACACACCTCTATGGTGTTCTCTCTCAACAAGGCTCAGGCAGTGGCACCAAAGACTGTGGGTTACACCTGTGGAGCTGAGCCACCTCTGCCCTGAGCTGTGCTCCTGGATGTTTTGGTCACACCACACAGTAGTACTAAAATTGCTCTCTTCTGCCCTCCTATTCTCCCCTCTCCCTCCTCCTCCTGCCCTCCTCCTCCTGCTGTCCTCCTGCCATCCTCCTTTCCTCCCTCCCTCCCCCTCCCTCGCCTATTTTCCTTCTCTGTGACCTTCCTCTGAATGTTATTTATACTCCACAGCTTAGCTGAGGCACCGATCGATGTTCAGGTATAAAGAAAAGGTAGTTATTGAGGCTAGGCTGTGGTGGCACACACCTTTAATCCCAGCCAGGGAGGCAGAAACAGGTGGATCTCTGTGGTGGTGAGGCCAGTCAGGGGCTACCTAGTGAGATTTTTGTCTCAAAAAAGAGATAGCCATTGAAAGAAGCATAGTGTGGTTTATATACCACCGTCACCCCCAGAACCATTTAAGCCTTCCTAGTCACCCAGCGTTCCAGAGTAAAGCAACCTACTCGGCCTTAGAGTCTCTTCTGAAACTTTATCAAAACCACTCCAGCACTATGGGAACACATGGAACATTCAACCCTCCTTACAAGGGCTGACTTCCCTCAAAACTTAATGGGACGAGAAGTCACAATCTCCACTTACCCATGTGCACTTGCTGAATCCTTTCCCTTCTTCCACAAGGAACTGTGCATCTGGTGGTGGAGGTCTCACAACAATCAAAAGATGTGCTGAGTTTGAAAGTCTGTGGGAGGAACATGCAGAGAGCTTAGAAATGATGTCTAGTCTCCAGTATGCAGAAAATGTGTGTATGTGTGTGTGTGTAAATGTATGTGTATGCATATATGTGCATGCATGCATGTGCAAATGTGTATATATGTTTGTGTGTGTTCTCTATTCCTCCTCACCATTTAAAAATGTTTTATCACATTTTTTTTCCTGGGTGCCTGTGTGTATGTACGTAGGCACATATCAGGGACAGCTTTCAGGAATTGTTCTCTCCTTCCATTGTGTGGGCTCTGGAGCCAAAACTCGGATGGTCAGGAATGGCAGCAGACATCTTTATCTTGAGTCATCTCATTGACTCTCTACCTTACTTTTTGAGACAAAGTCTCTCACTGAACTTGAAGCTCCACCATCAGCCCCACTAGCTGGCCAGCAAGCACCAATGCCTTTCCTGTGGGGACACAGGGAGACGCTGAGCCCAGATTTCTATATTAGATGGGTACTAGGCAGCTGAACTCAGATTCACACACTTGTGTAACACATACATTACCCACTAAGCCATCTCCCCAGTTGCAATTATCCACTTGTACTCATGAGTGGTGTGTGTGTGTGTGTGTGGGGGGGGTGGTTTTCAAGACAAGGTTTCTCTGTGTAGCCCTGGCTGTCCTGGAACTCACTCTATAGACCAGGCTGGTCTCAAACTCAGAGATCCACCTGCCTCTACCTCCTGAGTGCTAAGATTAAAGGTGTGACTCACCACTACCAGACATAATTATCCTCTTTTTATAGATGGAAAAACCAAGGCTTGGAAACGCCAGGAAACCTACCTCCCATAGCCACCTAAGTGGCCACCCTGGGATTTGAATTTAAGTTGACCAAGCTAGAGTTCTTACATGTTACCCTGCAGCAGCTCCTGCCCTGTGCTGACACCCCTCTGAGTACCTGCCAAGGGCCAGTCTCTGCACATGGTTGACCCATGGCATCAGGCAGCCCTCTGGATGAGAAAAGGGAAAATAAGCTCCCAAAATGGCAGAGCCTGTCCACCTCACAGCCTTACCTGCCACCTAAGGACGTGAGGCCACATGGCAAAACGCCATTCCTACTACTATGTAGAGTGCATTCTCTAAGGCTGAGCATAGTGTTATGCTAGCAGCAGGCAATCAGCTGGCACCAACCCCAATAGTAGTAAACTGTGGAAATGCTCAGAGGGAGGCAGCCACAGGGATGGGAACCAACTGTTCTTTGTCTTGGGTCCTTCATGTTAGGAGAATGCATTCTTGAGGTCCTGAATATTTTCTGACCTGTGTCTTAGGGCCTCAGTCAGAGAGCTGCCTCCAGCCATGGTAATGGCTACCAATGCCATGATTCTGCAGTTCAGCATCTGTGTGATCTACATGCTAATAAACCTCTCTGTAAGCTGAACTAGGCAGGAGAAAGGAGGCTACACGTAGAGGAAATGATGGAGTGGGCAGAGGGAGGGTACCAGGGCCATGGAACTGAAAACAGCCAGAGGTGGGTATGAATCACCACTGTAGGCATGAAGGTGATTGAAGAGACCCAGGAGACTTGACATTTGGAGGTGGCTTTCGCTCCTCTTCCTGCTGTCTGTAAAATGGGACAGTAACTTCTTGTGAGGATACAGGAGACCTGGTGATGGAGTCTCTAGCACATGGCAGTGCCCTACAGATTCCTCTGCACTTGCCCTAGTAGGTGACTGATGGCAGACAGGGACCCGTTCACAGTCTGTATTACAAAGACACACTGTATGCTATATTATAGAAAGGAACATGCTATTTCTAGCTCAGCATGTGCACACTAGTAATGGTTTGTTGTTTTGAGTTATTCTCCTCTCAGTCTTGAGGTCCCTGGATGAGTTTAAGGTTGACTCCAGCAGAATCAAACCAGACTCAGTATTTCAAGAGCTGCGGGAGCCCAAAATCCACAGAAGGAGGAAAGGGGGATGGTAACAAGAGAGTCTCAGGCACCCAAGTCTCAAGGGCACACCTGAGCTCTGGGATGATTGATCACACCTGTCCTTACCCACTTCACCGTGTATAATGCGCTGTCTGGCAGTGGGCTGAAAGGCAGATCTCTGGATACTGATCTACTGCCTCCTCAGACTGCTAGTTCTCAGAATAAAGCATGGTTTTAATAGTTGGGTTTTTGTCCTGGCTTGTATAAGTGGCAGATAGCACTAACCAAATTCTGGTGACACTAAGAGATGAAAATTGAAGGCCCTGAAGCTGAGGAGATGGCGCATCTGTTAAAAGCACTTTCCAGCTGGCTGCTCTTCCAAAGGATCCAGGTTCGATTCCCAGTACCCACATGGCTGTTCACCACTAACTGTAACCCCAGTTCCAGGGGTATGACAACCTCTTCTGGCCTCTGCAGGCATTGCCCATGTAATGGTACATAGACATTCATGCAGCCAAAATACTAATACACATAAAATAAAATAATCTGGGGAGGCTGGAGAGATGGCTCAGTGGTTAAGAATACTGAATGCTCTTCTAGAGGATTCAGGTTGAATGACAGCACCCACATGGCAGCTCACAACCGTCTGTAATTCCAATATCTGACACCCTCACCCAGACAGGCGGACATGCAGGCAAAACACCAAACATAAAATAAAAAAATAAAAATAAATAAATAATAAAGGCCCTGCCCTGACTACAGTGCATCTCAGCTGAGCCACAGTCAGACTTAACTCTTTTTTAAAGGTAAATGATTTATACAATCTGAAGATAAACCTTAGTAGAAGCTTAACTCATTTAGTGAGTAATTTAGTAATTTAGTAGTTCAGGACCAGTAAGATGGTTTAGTGAGTAACGATGCTCAATGCCAAACCTGGTGACCTGAGGTCAAGCCCCAGAACCCACACGGTGGAAGGAGAGAACAGGCTTCTGGGGTTGTCCACTATGGTGTGTGTGTGTGTGTGTGTGTGTGTGTGTGTGTGTGTGTGTGTGTGTGCGTGCGCCCACACACATGCCTAAGAGCACATGTGCACAAATAAGTAACTACCACAAGTAATTCTACAGAGAAACATCTCCAAAACACTGCTGACTCCTGCTGCAACTGGACTGCACTTTCACAAATAGCCTCTCACAGGCTTTTTTTCATGGTGCTAAGCCTCAACTTCCCTGCATGACCCCTTTAGTCCTGGGCCTTTAACTGCCACTGAGGCTGCACCTTCACCAATGGCCTCTCCTGGCCTCTCACAGTGCCGAGCCTCAGCTGCGACCCTTTCATGTTTCAAAACCAGTACCACCTGGGTGGCTCTTATACATTACCAAGTCTGGCTGCCAACATGAGGTACAACTGTGGCTGCCTCTGGAACATAGCTTCTCTGTGCTTTCAGGAATCAGGAACACTTCCCAGATTTTACCTTAGTGATGCTCTTAATCACTCTCTTCTTAATCACTGCTAATTTCTTAGCTCCAGCTAACTACATCAATCATCCCAGTAAGCAAAGGTTTTGCTTTAGTAGTTCTGGTATCTTGTTAATCACAGCTGATTCTTCAGCCCCAGCCAACCAAAACCACAGAATCTTCACAATAAAAACAGCAATGGCCCTGATAAGAGTCTTTAATCTTCCCTCTGAAATTTCACAAGCCAGGCCTCCACCTTCTGCACTGTTCTCAACATTATCTTCCAAGCTCCTACAAAACATCCCATAGAGCTCTTAACGCCCAATGGCTATTCTAGTCCAAAGTTCCAAAGTCCTTCCACAGTTCTCCCCAAAACATGGTTGGGTTGTCACAGGAATGCCTCACTATGCTGATACCAATTTGTCTTAGTCAAGAGTTTCTATTCCTACACAAACATCATGACCAAAAAGCAAATTGGGGAGAAAAGGGTTTATTCAGCTTACACTTCCACATTGTTGTTCATTACCAAAGGAAGTCAGGACAGGAACTCAAGCAGGTCAGGAAGCAGGAGCTGATGCAGAGGCCATGGAGGGATGTTACTTACTGGCTTGCTTCCCCTGGCTTGCTCAGCTAGCTTTTTTTTTATAGAATCCAGGACCACCAGCCCAGGGATGGCACCTCCCACAATGGGCCCTCCCACCCTTGATCACTAATTGAGAAAATGCCTTACAGCTGGATCTCATGGAGGCATTTCCTCAAGGGAGGCTCCTTTCTCTGTGATAACTCCAGCTGTGTCAAGTTGACACACAAAACTAGCCAGTACAAGCTCTTATAAAGGAAACATTTAATTGGGGCTGACTTACAGTTCAGAGGTTTAGTCCACTATCGTCATAGTGGGAAGCATGGAGGTGTCCAGGCAGATGTGGTGCTGGAGAGATAGCTGAGAGTTCTACATCTGGATCTGCAGGCAGCAGGAAATGACTGTGACACACTGGCCAGGTTGAGTTTCTGAGACCTCAAAGCCCACCCACTAGTGACACTTCCTCCAACAAAGCCACACCCACTCCAGCAAGGCCACACCTCCTAATAGTGCCCCTCCCTATGGGCCTATGGGGGCCATTTTTTATTCAAACCACCATAGAGTCCCTCATTTGGAGAATGTTAAATATTTCACTGCTGTAATAAATACCCAAGAAAGACAACTTGAAGAAAGACTTACTCTGGTTTACACTTTTAGAGGCTTTGGGTCAAGGTTTGTTGAACTGTGGCTTTAGGTCTGAGCTTAGACAAAATATTGCAGTAGCAGGATCTTATGGGAGAAGCTGTTCACTTATGGTCGACAGAGAGGAGAAGAAGTTGGGGAGTGAGAATATATCCGGAAAACAAAGCTCCCCAAAGGCAACTGTAAGCAGATGGAGGGAGCAGCAGAGATAGGGCAGAGAGTGAGACCAAGCTGGAACCCACTGGTATGTGACATCTACCATATCTACCATGCCTAAAGCTATGGCAGCCTTCAGACAGAGGAAGCCTTCTCACAAACCCCTCAATGTTCCTCTTTTAGTCAAATCTTTCTCTCTGAGGCTCCTCCAAGGGCATCAGCTCATCCAGGAAGGCAGCACAGGGCAGTTCAGAATGGAGGTGAAAAGCAGGCATTTTTAGGGACAGCTTCTGTTCACTCCCTGTGGTTGTAGTTTAAACATAGAACTCAGGTCGTGAGCCATAGACTGTAGTGCCCCAGACCCCAGGGAAATAGAGTTGGATGGCTTCTTGGAGACCACAAGACCCACCATTTTATTGCATGGATTAACATACCAGGCCCTTGCCTCTTGCTGGGAACTATGGCAGGCCCTTGCCTCTTGCACTATGGCAGACCCTAGACTACCTAGCTGCCAGTCTATGTCCTCGGCCAGCACCCCTGCAGCCAGGGCCTCAGCTGACAAGCTGCACTCCTCCCACACTCAGGCAACTGCAAAAGAAAAAAAGCAGAGCCCTAGGCCAGGACACCAACCTTTCTGTTTGGTCATGGAAAACTGCACCGCCTACAGCTGGGGTCAGGCCAGGCCAGCCAGACACCAGGCACAAGGCAAAGAGG
This sequence comes from Mus caroli, assembly GCF_978045245.1. Taxonomy (NCBI): domain Eukaryota; kingdom Metazoa; phylum Chordata; class Mammalia; order Rodentia; family Muridae; genus Mus; species Mus caroli. The sequence continues at coordinate 53,135,548 of NW_028227266.1, read as the reverse complement.
GAGAGAGCCAGTTCATCTCCTGGGCACCATTACACAAGGAACTTTTTCAGAAAACGGTTTTAACTCTCACAAAATATTTCAGATACATATAAATCTGTAGAAATCACACATGAGTCCCGCCATCCAGTCTATCAGCCTTTATATGTTTGCCTCAGGCCTTGTTTTATGGAGCAAAGCATTTCAAGTAGAAATAGAACCTCTCCCTAAGCTTGCCCCACTTCCTGGTGAATACACAGCAGTTGTTTCATCCTGCTACTTACATGGGTATCTTTAAGGATGTTATAACACTGTCTGAGATTGGTACATCTTTTAGGTTTTTTTTTTTTTTTCCTGGCTTTTAAAAAAAAAATGTGTTCACGGGTCCATGTTCTCATCCAGGGTTTGCCTGGGCACTTGTCTCCATCAAGTCCCTGAGATCTGTCAGATGGACAGCTTTTCTTGATGAGCCTGGCCAATCATACATTTGCACAGAATGAAGTCAGTATGGGGCAGGTTGGTCTGGGCAGTGACTGTGGTCTGGAAGAAGGCTGGATTGAATTGGCACAGTTTCAGGATGGCCAGGTTAGCCTCCAGATCATAGGCATTCTCCTTAGCTTGCCCCTCCACATACCGCTCCAGGGTAGCCAAGTTCTCAGGATTGAACAACTTACCCATGTTTGCTTTCATCTGCTCGAACATCATCACCACAGTTACTGTCACCATCTGCAGCCCCAGCTGATGTCGAACACCAGGCCTGGCACTTGGTACTCGCAGACTAGAAGAAAAAAGACACCCTGCCATGCTTGGCTTTTTACATGAGAATCTAACTTGGTCCTCCTGCTTGTGTGGCAAGGACTTTTCCAACTGAGCTGTCTCTGTCCTGTGTTTTAGAAAGACTGACTTGTGTTTTACCTGTGACTCGAAATTAAGGGTCAGCAAACCCTTGTGTGGAAAGCCAGCATGTAAATACCTGAGGTTTGGCAGACCATGATGGCCTCTGTTATATAGTCTTTGTTGTTGCTGTTTTGTTTGTCCAACTAAAAAGGAGAGACAACATCCTTCACAGCTCTGGGATGCACAGAAACAGGCTGTTGAGCAGACTGGGTAGATGGGTGGAGCTCCTCCTCAAGGAAGTTATATCCACCTCTCTCCACTGTGTGGATATTCCAGGGCCTGATAATGGCCACTGATGTCACTTCCAGTTGGTCACCGATATGCAGACATGACATGACAATGAGTAGAATGGGTGAACACTGGGCATGAGCATCTTCAACTCCAGTGTCACGTTTTCTACAAACCGGAAGCAGCTCCTGAACCTGGCAGCTCTGAAAACTCATCAGCACATTCGGCAATGTGGCTTTCCAAACAGAAAGAAACTTCATTTCCCTGCCTTTGCTTCTAGTTCCCTCCTTCCTGTCAAGGACCACTCACAGACAGCTGTCAGTGCTTCATTACGTGAATCTGCATGCTGCCTTCACGTTCCGTGTCTTGGCTTCTTGGCTGTTTGACTGATTAGAATATTGAATATTAGAATATTCTATACCAATCTCTGGAACACTCTGGACACACACCCCTTTGCTGGGTGTATTTATTACCAACTTCTTTTCCTATTCTGTGGTTTCTCTCTAAGCTTTGTGGGATTTTTGATTGAGCAGAAGTTTAAATAGTGAATGATGCCAAGGTTTAAAACAAGAGGAATCTAACATCATTTTTCTTTTGAATGTGTCTTTTTGGTATTTTGTTGAAGACATTTCTTTCCGAGGCTAGGGACTAGCTTGGTTGGTAGAGTGCTTACCTAACTTGGCTGTAGCCCCGGTGTCTTAGGGTTTTATTGCTGTAAAGAGACACTATAACCAAGGCATCCCTTATAAAGGAAAATATTTCATTGGAGCTAGTTTACAGTTTTATAGGTTTAGTCCATTGTCATCATGGTGTCATCCAGGCAGACATGGCACTAGAGAAGGGGCTGAGACTTCTGCATCTTGATCCACAGCAGCAGAAGAGAACAGTGTGCCACACTGGGTGGAGCTTCTTGAGTATAGGAGACCTTAAAGCCCGCCTCCATGGTGACATACTTCCTCCAGCAAGGCCACACCCTGTCCAACAAGGCCACACCTATTCCAACAAGGATACACCTCCTAATAGCGCCACTCTCTTGCCAAACATTTATATACATGAGTCTATGGGGCCATATCTATTCAAACCACCACACCTGAGTACTTTCATTAGCATGGCACAAAGTGGGCATAGTGGAGCCACCTGTAATCCAGCTCTTGCGATGTAGAGGCAAGAGGATCAGAAATTCCTCATTCTTAATTACATATGTGTTCCAGGTCAGCCTCAGAGACATGAGGCCCTTTCTATAAGTTGATAGATAGATAGATAGATAGATAGATAGATAGATAGATAGATAGATAGATCAGTGAGTAAATAAATAAATAAATGTTGCTTACTATTTTGTAAGGACAAAGTTCATATGTTAAGTCCCCAGCCCCAAAGTGCCAGTATAAGGAAAACCTCTGTTGGTGGCTGGGTTAGAGAGTGGAGCCCTTGTGGTGGGGTTAGAGCCCTCATGAGAAGGAATGGAGAAGAGTCTGCTTGTTCTTTATCCTGCTTTCCATCTCGTGATGATTCAAGTAATCCTCCTGAGCCAGGAGGGGCCCCTCACCAAGAGGCAACCAGGCTGGCCCCCTAACCTTAGCAAAGGGCTAGCCTGGAATACGCAATGTCCTTGCCTAACCTGGTGTCTGTGTAATTTTGTTTGTGCCCCAGCCCACTTTTATTTTTCATGGATTTTATAATTAGTCTGCCATGTGCCACGAAAAGTCTTATGGTGATTCATGCAGAAATTCAATTGACTTTGTAGATTAATTTGGTGAGAAGTGATCAATTGTAATATGGAATCTTTCTATTCAGAATGTATATGGTATAAATTTCCATTGGTCAGTCTCTAAATAAATTTAATATTTATCTTAATTCTTTAATGTTACTGTAACAAAATGCCCAAGGCTAGATAATTTATAAACAAGAATTGATTTTCCTAAAACTTGGGAGATTCAAAATTCTCCAGATCTACAAGATCAAGGTCTCACCTGGTGTCAGGTGAGGGGTAGTCTCTGTTTCAAAGATTATATCCGGAATGTGGCGTCTGGAGGGAACACGTGGTGGAATGGACAGAATCATTCCACCTTTATAAAGTGCTCATCCCATCTTCACTCATGACCTCATCCTCTCCAAAAGACTCACATCTTAATTTCCACACTGGTGATTAAGCTTTAGTTTGTGAATTTGGGGAGCATGTTCAGACCATAGCAATATTGTTCATAAAAGGAGTAGCCTATTTTTTCTAAATGTATTCTCAGGTTTTGTTATTATAAATAGGATCTGTTTATTTTCTGGCACATTTTCTAGTCTTCTTGTTTTGCTTTGGAGTCAGAGCCTCATGTACCCCAAGCTGCCTTCAAACTTACCATGTACACAAGGATGACCTTTGACTTCTGAACCCCCTGCCTTCCTCTCCCCAGTGCTAGCATTACAGATGTGTACCATCAAGCCAAGTTTATGCATCGCTGGGGATCTAGCCCAGCACCTTGTGCATGTTAGCAAGGGCTCTACCAGCAGAACTGTGCTCTCAGCCCTCGACTGTGTGTTTGAAGGTTACTAGAAGTGTACAGGAATACTAATCTCTTTTTTTGTTGTTTTTTGTTTTTTTGAGACAGGGTTTCTCTATATAGCCCTGGCTGTCCTGGAACTCACTTTTTAGACCAGGCTGGCCTCGAACTCAGAAATCCGCCTGCCTCTGCCTCCCGAGTGCTGGGATTAAAGGCGTGTGCCACCATGCCCGGCTCTAATCTCTTTTTAAAGATTTACTTTATTATTTATTTGTTTCTGGATGTGTGGATATACACATATGTGTGATCTGGGACTTGGTTGTTGCATCCCCTGGATCTGGAGTTACAGGCAGTGGTGAGCTGCCTGGTGTGGGTGCTGAGAGTTGAACTTTGCAAAAGCAGCAAGTGCTCTTAACTACTAAGCTATCTCTCTAGCCCCTGTGGGATACAAATTGTTTTTAATTTGATCTTCAATATAGCAACCTTGCTAACTCTCTCACTAGTCCTACTAATTCATCTATTTGATAACTTCTCTCTTGGATCTTCTACAGTGCAATCCTATTGTCTGCAAACACGGGTAGTTTTTCCTCTTCGATTCTTAAAATTTATTACCTTTATCTGCTTCTATTATAGGTTGAATCATATAAATTGCTGATTTGGGGAAGCTTGTGACCTAAAAAAAAAAATGGCAATTTCATTTAGTTTTATCTCTACATATTTCCTACACAAGGCCTAAATAAATCCAGTGATGGATGGAAGTAGCCTGTCTGAGGCTGACTGGGATGGAGATTGCTCACACAGTTTTTCCTTTTACCATGCTGCAGGTTTATTGGGTTAAGGGAGCGGTGTGCTAAGGGTTGTATCAGATGCATATTTAATTTGTTAAGGTTGCATATTACATTAATGAGTTACCTGACTGGATCGGTCCTTGTGTTCTTGGGCGAGAGCCCACATTTCGATGATACACCATTTTCCCTGTGTGCACTGCTGTGCTTCACTTGGTTTTATTTTATTTAGAGGTTTAGAATCCGTGTCATTTATTAAGTTTTATTATGTGTTCCGGCCCTATTAGGTAGCATTAAGGTACTTTCCATGACTTACTTCCTCTCTTCCTTAGGAGGCCTCCTGGGGAGACTAGTTCCTCTTTTTAAATATGAAGGAAGGAAGGGCAAAGAGAAGGAAATCACTTGTTCAAGATAACAGGAGATCAGTTATCAGACTCAGGAGGTCACACAGTCCCCTGGGTTAGAGACCCATCAGGCAGACTGGTCTATGGCGCACTTTTCTAATATGTCCTTGTTCCAGCTCAATGCCAAGGTTATGCTACCCCCTCAAACTGTTGTTCTCAACTTGTTAGTCCCGGTTCCTTTGGGGACCGAATGCCCCTTTCACAGGGCTCACCTAAGACCACCAGAAAAACACAGATATTTACATTATGATTCATATCAATAGCAAAATTACAGTTATGAAATAGCAACGAAAATAATTTTATGGTTGGGAGTCACCATGAGGAACTGAGTTAAAGGACTAAAGTGTCAGGAAGGCCGAGTGGGACCCATACTGGCCTAGAAAGTAACTGGACAGCTCTCTCCCTTTTTTTCTTATTTTAAAAAAAAATCTGTGTCAGAAGAGATGGCTTAGTATGAACTTGCTGCACACACATGAGGACCTGCGTTTGAGTCTTTAGTACCCATGTAAACATGTGGGTGTGGTCACATGATCCCGTAACCCCAGTCCTGTGGAGCTTGCTGGCCACTAGCCAGCTCCAGGAACAGTGAGAGACCCTGCCTCAAGGAATACAGGAGAGTTTATAGAGCAGGACCCGAGCGCCTCCTCTGGCTTCCGTGTTGGTGCATGGTAGCATGTGCAGGTAACTGCACACACATGTCTGCGTGTACCTCTTGGGAACATTGACTCCTTTTCAGTTGTCTGTAGAAATATTTTGTCTGGAGTGAATTCTCTGGTTTTTATTTTGTCTGTCTGGTTGCTTAATTTATTTGCAGCTCTTGGTTTGTAGGCACATTTTGCTCTTTTAAATCTGAGATGTATAGGAAAACTACAAGTACCATATAAAGAACTTTTTGCTTGTTTGTTTGTTTGTTTGTTTTTGTTTTTATTGTTTTGTTTTTTCCAAACAGGGTTTCTCTGTATAGCCCTGGCTATCCTGGAACTCACTTTGTAGACCAGGCTGGCCTCAAACTCAGAAATCTGCCTGCCTCTGCCTCCCAAGTGCTGAGATTAAAGGCGTGCCACACCATGCCCGGCCCATATAAAGAACTTTGTGTCTTTTAAAAAAAAAAATCATTACAAGGTTTTTTGGTTTTTTACTAACAAATTGAAAAAACAGCTACTGGCTCACATGTGTAAGAAATCCTATGACAATACAACGGATGTTTCCTGACTAGAGGGCTTTTAAAGAAAGTTTGCATTTTGTGCCTTTTAAGTGTTTTGTATTGGTATATATTAATTATTTTTAAAGTGGGTTTGAGCTGGGTATAGTGGTGCATGCCTTTAATCACAGCACTCAGGAAGCAGAGGCAGGGGGAACTCTGTGAGTTTGAGGTTAGCCTAGCCTACATAGCAAGTTCCAGGACAGCCAGGGCTACATAGTAAGACCTTGTCTCAAAAAAAAAAAAAATGTTCGTTATGAGATTGTCATACATATGTATATAATAAGTTTTGGTCATTGATCACACCCTCCCAATTACTCTCTTTTGTCTCCTTCCCCTCACCTTTGGTCCTTTTGCTTTCTCCAGAATCTTCAATATGCTCTCTCTCTCCCCGCCTCTACCTACCTACCGCCCATCCTGTGGCCCATCAGAGATAACAGAGCATACCTTAGCTAGCCAGGGCTACAGACAACCATCAGCAAGCAAACTCTCACACCCCACACCCCGGCATCCTGTCGAGGACTGGGGTGATTTCTGGCTCTAACCAAGGGTCTGCTAGTTCCACTTTATGCGAAAGGACCTACCCTTGCCTTTAGCTTCCAAAGCCCCACAGGTCTCAGGCTTTGGCTTTCTACATCTCTTTCCCGGTTTGGGTTCGAACTTACTTTCAGTCCTGTTCGGTCTGTGGGTTCACCTTGTGAATCTGACCTGTTACTGCAGTTTAAGGAGGAGAAGATGTCCTCAGACCTAACTTCTCGGAACCATCTCCAAGGCATTTCATCATCGACTTCCGTGCTTGTTGGTTTGCTTTTGTTTTTAAACTCCCGTGCCGACATGTCAGATTATAGCAAGAAGAAATCGGGGAAAGCGACTGGACTTCTGTCTTATTTTTAGGTCCAGAGGTCGTCCCTTCTCCAGGCCAAGTAAGCTCTGTTCACTTTGCCCCTGAAGCTGCTGGGTGCCCAGGTGCAGGGCTGTTTTGACTTGTCCTCTAACTTTAGATCCTAAAAACCTAGCGTGGACCACCTAGGAGTGGGAAAGGCTAATGTATGCTCCTTTCAGCCACTTAAACTGCCTTGGGTAAGCCAGGCTAAGATTAAGATGGGTGAGGGGGATGCAGCCTGCCCTCTCAGACCCTCCCTTACCCTGTAACTCCACCCCTTCCCCAGTCCCCAAGACGAATGAGACAAGAGCTAGTCCACCCTCCGGAGTGCCACGCACTACTCGGCTCCTGAGTGTGGGAAAGTCTCGGGACCATCATCCATAGCCACAGGTTCCCCCAGACACACCCTGCTCTGGGTCTACCCCAAACTCCAGTTCAGTCCTCTAAGTGGGTGGGACCCACAGCAGCTTCCCAGGTGGGGAGCACAGGCTCCATCGGGTCCTAGTGCCGCCGGGCACAGAGAGACTGCCAGCTGGGACAGACGCTCACTCGCGGTTCCATTGTGGGGTGACCGGCAGCCACCCGGCCGGCCATGAGGTGTACGCCCCTGCTCCTCGTCTCTCTGTTTGCTCTGCTTCAGCGTGGTGAGTTCTTTTTAGAGAAGGTGGGAGGGACAAGGGTCGCAGTGTGGGAGGAGTGGCCGGACCAGCTGGGGAGTGGGCGGGGCAAGCCCTATGGGGATGCAGGCTGGCTTGGGTGGGTGGCCCGTGAGGTTTGGGGTCCCCGCTACCTTATTCCATGCTGCCAGGTCACCATCACTGACGAGTGTCTTCAAGCTGGGCAGTGTAGATCAGTCCCGGAGCTAAGAGTTCCCCAAAGGGTCCCCCGAGGCTCTTTCAACTCTAGTGAAGTGATGAACTTGCTACGGTATAAATGTGTGGGAGCAAGCCTGTTGTTTGGAGAGAGAGAGGGGTCACCAAGACACTAGCATTCCATATGTGCGAAGTATTTTTGCACTTTGGGGCAGATCTTCCAGATATCACATATATGGTGGGCACTGCCATGGCTGGTCCCTAACCCTGCTTAGCTGAGGGCAGGTTGATGAACTGGGGTCTGCAGCTCACAAACTTAGCATTGACACTGAAGAGACTCTCTCAGCTCTCCTCCCCAGGTTCACTCAGACACAGTGAGGGTTTCTTCCAGACTTAGCTACCCTCCCCCTTAAATTCCAAGGTCCTTTGTAGCTTCTACCCTCACCACCTCAAGCTGTGTGCACACCAGCTTGTTCTCTGAGCTCCAATGGACCCAGAGAACCAAGGCTGCATCTTCCTCCCATAAAGATCGCCTCCAGAAGGTGCTAGGATTGGGAGTGGGGAACATTCAACCTCTCCTAATCAAAGTAGTGTTGGCACAGTATGCATTATGGCTTTGGGTCACTGCTAGGTGCCCCTATTCTGTTACCCTCTCTCAAGCTCCTTATCTGTTCCATGACAACAATCCGCCTTGCCTGTCATCTGGCAAACACTGGCAGTATTTCTGAAGTATGGTCCCACTAGGCTGTCTGCACCTTCCTCTACAGACTCCTGAACCCCAGCCTAGGCTCAGGGGATCTGAACCTCTGGAAATGGAACCTGGGGAATCGGCTTTTATATAGCCAGGTGATTGTGACCTGTGGTTGGAGAAGCACTGATAGCATTTGGTGAGTTCCTTCTAAGACAGCGTTCTGAGTTTCTAAGATGCTCACAGCTACCCTTTAGTGAGCACATATCTGCATCTCACAGGCCCCTCCTCCACTAAGCACATGCCCTCACCTGGCAAGCCCTGCCCTTCAGATACACACTTGCCAATGAGATTCTGTTAACCATTGCATCCCCAGATAGCTCTCTATTTCTAGATTGGATATGCTTTCTCAGACTGGACACACAGAGAGACACTCACAATTCCACTATGGTTGAGAATCCTATCAGATTCTCAACCTTTCTCCTTTTCCTCAAGGGAGCATTCTTGCCAAGGAAAATCTCCAAAGGCAAGACCTTGTGCAGCAGCCAATGGGGCTCTCGGTTGTTTTTTTGTTTTTTTTTTTCAACATTGTATCACGATGACCTCTAGTGGTGGCTTATCTGCTTAACTGTATAAAAGTTTGACTCAGTGAAAGCCCTCAGGAGCTGATGGTGACCCTTTGACATGTTACTTATCTCTTGGATCTGATAGGCTCTGGAAAGCATTAGGAGTAGATGGCAAGGCCTGCCTATGTGCTCTTGGGGTTCCTTTCCACTTTGGAGGTGAAAAGAGGGGGTACATTTCAGCCATAACAGCCCTGCTGGTCATTTCACTTCTCTGCCCCATCCACAGGCATGCTAACACTAACAAACACAGATACAAGTGATAGGCCCAGCAGGGCGACCTCCCTCAGGGGCAAGTTAGCAGGGGTATTAAACAAGTACAGGGGGAAGGGAGGGCTTCTGTCTTAAAGAAACCCCTGGACCTGGCTTTGTTTGACTTGCTAGAGCCTAAATGGTCTAGGGCAGTTGTTCTCAACTTTCCTGATGCTGTGACCTTTTAATACAGTTCCTCATGTTGTAGTGACCCCCAACCATAAAATTATTTCATTGTTACTTCATAACTGTAATTTTGCTACCATTCTGAATTGTAATTTAAATATCTAATATGCAGGATATCTAATACGTGACCCCTTAATGGGTTGTGACACAAAGGTAGAGAACCACCGATTTAGGGGAACTCTGGGGTCCATAATTGGTTCATGAGATGGGGAGAGTCCCTTAAGTCAGCTAAATATTAAAGAGAACAAGCTGAAGGTGGTAAAGATTAGTACCCCAGGTGGGCTCAGAGCTCAAGCACAAGCCCCACCCCCACCCCGCCCTCAGCCTAGAACCTATAGTCCAGCCAGACTAGCCTCCCAGGGCAGCAGAGATAGATCTACACTCCCCTAGAATTGCAGGACTGGAGGTTGGGTGGTGCAGAGCCTATCCCAGTGCTGCCACAGACTGCCAGGTAGACCTTTGACAAGTTAGATTCATCTCTATGAAATGAGAGGTCAGCTCTAATAAACAAAAAATTGTGAGAGGAACCTAGATTTATCCTTTGGTTACAGATAGGCCCCAAGGGTATTTAAGCTGGTGGCTTGTGGAGAGGGAATTGAAACTGTGAGGAGCCAAGCTCAGAACCAGTCTACCCATATGCTGGACAACCCTCCCACCCTGCCCCCAACCCAGTGTGGGGGTGGGGCAGCAGGCAGCAGGTGTGCCTGGAGCATCTTTCTCAAGGCTCTAAATATTGCATCTGTTCTAGATAGGCAGCCAGTTGGAAAGCGCGTGGAGAAGACAGGGTAGCGGCTGCTCACCATGAACATGTGGCCAGCCCAGCACCCACCCACAAGTCTACTTCACCTTTGCTAGACTGGGGTGATTCACATTCTAAGTACTTGGCTCCATCCAAAGAAAGGGGGAGTTTGGTAAGATGTGAAGGCTCTTTAGGAAAGATCTGACCAGACTCCTGGGCTTGGTAAGATAGTCAGCACCTCACCAGCATCCCTACCCTGATCCCTCTAGCCTTAAAGCATGCTACCTTCTCTCCTTCCCTGATGGTGTTTCTTCTGACCATCCTCATCTCTTTTCCTGCTCCTGGGCATCCTGTTCATGTGCCCTTGTCCTTCCTTCCTGTCTCCTTCTTTTTCATGTCCCATCCTCCACTCTTCACAGTCTCCTTAATGACATCATAGTACACAATCCAGTCCTTAAACTTCACCTTTACCTCATTCCCAACACAAGAGACAGATGAAACAAAGACCCAGATACCACTTGGCAAGGAATCTCGGATGCGCAGGAGGGACAGATCTCGGGCTGTGGGTGCTCGGAGGGATGATGTCTGTCTGTGCAGGATGCTGATCTGGAGCTGGTCCTCAATGTGGCTTAAAGCCAAGAACTCTGTCTTACCAGAAACCAGCTGCCAGCTGGACTACTCCGTTTGATGTCTCAAAGAGACCTTGTGTTCTGTAGGTCAAAGTCTGGATCCAAGAAAGGCTCCCCTAGAATAACCTTGTTTCCTTATTTCCTTATTTATTGCATGTGTGTTATGCATGTGTATAGTGTAGCAGGTGCATATAGGTGTCTTTCCTTGAGCACTCTTTTTTTTTTTTTTTTAAGATACACTCTCTCAGAGTACCTTAAGCTTACAAGTTTGAGCTAGACTGGCCAGCCAGTATCATTCAGGGATATGCCTATCTCTGCCTGCCCCACAAGGCCACAAAGGTTTTTTGTGGGTGTTTAAAGGATCCAAGTTCAGACCCTCCTGCCTGCATGGCAGGTAGTTTACTGACAGCCATCTTCTTCAGTCCCCTTTGGCTTTTTGTTTTCTCTAGGAAAACACTACCACATACCCAGCTCTATCTACAAGCCCACGTTTCAGGAAATGTCCCTGGTAGAGGTACCCATATGCCTTCCCCAGGGCCAGGAACTGGTCCTGGGCTTTGCTGTTTATCCTCAGCACACAGCACAGCACCCGGCACAAACTCCACTCAGATGTTGGTCAGCTGGTGGGCTGGGAACAATCTCAGTGAAAGAAAGGGTATGCTCAAAACCCGGAAGTGAGACGGGTAAGAAGCAAGCGGTGTGTACGCCAGAGAAGAGTCTGGGGCAGTCCAGGGCAGGAGAGGTAAAGGAACGCTTAGCTAAAGGGTGGAACTGGAAGGACAAACTAGAGGAGTTGGGAAGTGGAGCAGATAGGTCTCAGTGGCCGGGGGTAGGGGGAGACGTTGGGGGTGGGGCAGGAGTAGAGAAGAACAGATGCCCAAGGTTGGAACAGGATGTTGCAGCAGGGAACAGCATTTGCTGCCAGGAAGAGCACGAGGAAGAGGTCTGTCCCAGAGGAAAAAATGACACAGACAAGTCTGTTGGCACCCCCACCCCCGCACAGCCTCACCCCCCAGGTCCCCTACTCCCCCCCTCCACCCTACTCCGCGTAGCTCCACCCACTGCAAGCCCCCCCACATAGCCCCACCCCTCAGTTCTCCCCCCCCCCCCCCCCCCGCCGAGCTCCAGTGCCCCTACACTCTGCTTCTCACAGCCCCCCTCTTCGCCGCCACAGCCACAGTGGGGTTCCTCCAGACAAGGGCCCAGCAGGTCTGACTATGCGATTTCCCAGGGGACTGCCGCCTGGCCAACACAGAGGAGAAGCTGATGGATGATCTCCTGAACAAAACCCGCTACAACAACCTGATCCGCCCAGCCACCAGCTCCTCCCAGCTCATCTCCATCAGCCTGGAGCTATCACTGTCCCAGCTCATCAGTGTGGTAGGTGCCTGGGCAACTGTGGCCTAGGGCTTAGGAGAAGAGGCAGGACTTTTTGGGGAGAGAAGTGGATGACTTTTCATGGTGCAGGGCTGGGAGTTAAGTGACAGGCATGTTACTTCTGACCTTGCCAGATGGGTAACACTCCAGACTGCTAAACTTTTCTTCTACTCTTTCTTCCTTCCTTTCTTCCTTCCTTTCTTTCTTTCTTTCTTTCTTTCTTTCTTTCTTTCTTTCTTTCTTTCTTTCAGTTTTTCGAGACAGGGTTTTTCTGTGTAGCCCTGGCTGTCCTGGAACTCACTTTGTAGACCAGGCTGGCCTCGAACTCAGAAATCCACCTGCCTCTGCCTCTGCCTCCCGAGTGCGCCACCATGCCCAGCTTCTTCTACTATTTCTCAAAACATATATTAATACATATGTTTGATGGACACATATTAATTTTCTTTTGTGGAACGTAGTGTGACGTTGCACATGTGTGTAGAAATATCCAGTCAATTATTATCAACCATGGGAACCAACTGCTACCCAGCTCCACCCTGCACCCATCTCTCATTCCTCCTCCAGGCACAGCCTTTTGTAAACAAATATTCCCCACTACTTTTTGGACAGTCAGGCCTTTCCCCCATATCTAAACAATTGACCTAAACTGTGAGGATCATGATTCCAGGTTAGGATTCTTTCATCCAAAAAAAGTACCACCTGTGCCTATTCTCTCTCTGCTCGGGATATTCTACCCCCTCTGTGCACCTCTGATTCGTAGTTGGAGCCATCTGAAAACCCATGCTCTCATGGCATTTAGTAATGGAACATCAAACGGAGAGTGGCTACAACAAAAAGGGCCATTCATCAGATCAAATGACCAGGAGCAGGTCAGTGCTTGCAGGGTTGCCTAACTCCATAATTCAATGGTGTCAGGACTCTAGGGCATAGCCAGAGATGCAAATGGTTGTGGGAAATCTTTTGAATTCCTTTTGGAATAACAACAACAAAACTCTCTCAGAGTCCTGCCCTCTTGATAAATACTTACATCTCACTGGCCAGGGCTAGTAACTTACATCTAAGCCTAATCAATCATTGGCCAGAGAATTACTTTGGCTGGTTTAGATCTGTCGGGGTGTGGCAAGGAGACCATGAGGTTTAGTTGTGAAAGAGGAAAGATAGAGCAGGACCATTAGGCAGGCATCCTATGGACCCCTTGTGGCCCCCTTTAGCTGGGTCTCCAACAGTCACAGCTCCCAGCTTGCTCAGAGACATCCTCCATGTTGTTAATTTGGTGGGGGAAATAGGAACCAGGCCAGGAGAATGATGGGTACAGAGGCTCAGGCCTGTGGATGAAGGTCTGGATGGGCACAGAAGGTTCAACAGGTGTGGGAAGGAGGGTGCCAACATTCCAGGTGTTCCAAGCTGGATTTGAGGCAACAGGGGCACTGAGGAAGGTGAACGTGATCGCAATTTCCTTCCTTGTTCCCCACAGCTATCTCAGCGTGGGGTTGTCTGAAGGAACCGAGGTTCCTTGTATACCTTCCCATGTCCCCACCAAAGGGTTAGAACCTTTGCCCCTGGAAACCACTCGGAAGAAGTGATCACATGGGTGATGTGTCTAGCCATCAGGTGCTAGCTGAGAGAGGCAGGCATCCTCTGCACAGTGTCACCTTCTCTCTCCAGCCCAGTGAGCCCGACAGGCTCCACTTCTCCCATCTGTACTGCTCAAGAAAGGTTTGCCCAAATTGGTAAACCTCTATCCCCTAGGAGGGAGCCTAGCCCCAGAGTGGGAAGAGGCACACAGCCTGCCTCTGCCCTTTCCCTGTCATGGAAAGCTGAAAGCAATGAAGGCTTCTGACCAAGCCACACCAAGACTACTGTCTGAGCATCCCCGACCGGCAAAGGCCTTGTACTTAATTAGCAAGCCAGCTGCCTGCTCTGGCAAGGGTAGACAGGCAGGCAGCTCTGGCCACACTGCCAGACTCAGACTGTTCCTGCCAGATCTGAGCTGTGGACCCTATGGAGTAACAGAGGCTTCCAGAAGCAGGAGAGAACACAGCCTGCAGCTTCACTTCTGCAAGTGCCCCATGGGCTGTCTCAGCCCCAAAGGCAAAACCCTTGGCTTCTATGGGGAGAGTTTCCTTCTGGTTTGGGGAAATGTATTTGGTTCTGAGGAGTGAGTGTTAGAGGCCTAGCCAGTTTAAAGATGGAATGTCTAGGGAATAGACTAGGAGTTTGTGCTGGGGGGCAAGCAATCTTTCCCACTCTTCTCTCTGAGGACTGACAGCCAAGGTCTTATACCAATGTTCCGTCACATTCAGCAGCCATTAGTGGAGTAGAGAAAAGTAAGAGGCAGAAGAAATGCACAGGAGAAATTTCTGGAAGATAGAAAAGACCCATATCTTTTTGTTTGTTTTTGTTTTAGAGGCAGGGTTTCTTTGCAAGGTCCTTCCTGTCCTTGAACCCACTCTGTAGACCAGGCTGGCTTTGAATTCTGCGGTCTGCCTGCTTCTGCTTCCTGAGTGTTGGGATTAAAGGTGGACGACACCACTGCCCAGCTAAAGCCTCCCATATCTTAAAATGAAGAGGCCGAGGAGACAGCTCAGTGGACAAAGCTCTTTCCCGTATCATTCAAGGACCAGACTATGGATCTCTAGAGCCCACCTAAAATCTAGGCAGACCCAGTGTCCACCTGCAAATCAGGGACTCAGGAGGCAGAGACAGAGCATCCCGGGGCAAGCAGGTTCTGTAGAAGAGCAGGAATCAGTGAGCTCCAGGTTCAGCAAGAGACCCTGCCTCAATCAGTAGAGCAATTGAAGATGATGCTGGCCTGTGGTTTTGAGCCTGCATACACACCTGTACATCTGTGCACCCACACATGTACACACGCACACGCACACACACACACCAGAGCAAAAACTGCATTTGTGAAAACTGGTAGGCAGGACACCAGACACTAGTATCACTCACTGTGGAAACCACGAGTCCACATAAGACAGTGTCTTGTTAGAGACAGGGTCTAGCTATGTAGTCCTACCTGTCCTTTACCTCAAGAACCTCCTGTCTCAGCTCCGTAGCTCTGCAGATGCTGGAATTATAGCTATGCACTATCATGTCTTGCTTTAAAACATTTTAAAAAGATAAATGGAGGTTTTCAGCTTTCATTGATGGCTGCTGGAGCTTTTCTGAGGAACAATTAGAAAGGCTGAACAAAATGCTGGCGCCTCAGCCAGGGCTTGAATGGCCAGCTTCCAGGAGGTGACCCTGACAGCCTATGGTGCCTTTTCCCACACTTGATGGCTGGCCAACAGTATCTGCCCAAGAAGCTAAGGCCTGGAACAGAGCAGCAGCTGTGGAGCTGGGAAGCTGGCTGGTGCCGGGGCCATCCCAAGGGCTGAGAGGATGCTCAAAGGCAACTTGGATCTGACCAAGGACATAGAAACCTGGTGAGGGTCCTGGAAGGGTCACCCCAGTACTGGAAATGAGCAACAACAGTAAATCAGCACACACACACACATGCACACACACACACACACACACATGCACACACATACACACACATGTACACACATGCACACACATACACACGCACATACATACACACACATGCACACACATACACACACATACATGCACACACTCATGCACACACACACACATACACACACATGCACACACATACACACACACACACACATGCACATATATACACACACAAAACAACAACGGTGTTCTTTTTAAACCAACTCAGCACCAAACTTGATTAAGATGATCTTT
The DNA here is from genome assembly GCF_978045245.1 of Mus caroli. Classification (NCBI taxonomy): domain Eukaryota; kingdom Metazoa; phylum Chordata; class Mammalia; order Rodentia; family Muridae; genus Mus; species Mus caroli. The sequence goes on along the minus strand of NW_028227266.1, from coordinate 53,119,620 downwards.
GTTCTGCCTGTGGAGGGAGGTGCAGTCAGATGGAAATTAGGCGTGGGGGCGGGGAGACGGTCCAGTCAGTATGATGATTGCCACAGGAGCATAAGGACCTCAGCACCCTGCAAACAGTCCTCTGACCTCTGACCTCTGACCTCAGAGCATAGCAGGTGCATGTATGAACATCCACACAAATAAACTAATGCAGTAAAAAAACTTTTTAAATATTTAAGTTTTATGCTGAGTGTATTTTATTTATGCTGCACAATTCAGAATTTTAAAAAACCTTTTCTTAAAATGAAAATAGCTGTCATTATATATTCAAGGAAATGATAATGGAAATTTTCTTCGTGAGCTAAGAACTTTTAAAAAGATCCAATGGTCTGATTTCTAGAACTCAAACATATCAGAACCTTAAAACTCACTGGGAAAAAAAACTTATCAGAACAAGACAGCCAACATTCCTTTCTTCCTGCTCTTCTCCTCACAACAGCCTGGGTTGTGGGTGTTACGGTTGGAGCCCAGGGACCATCGTGAACCACGTACATGAACCATCCAGTGAGGCAGCAGAGAGCTGGAGAGGCGCCAGATGGGCTTGTAGCGCGAGCATCGGGACATCTGTATATGAGCAAAGTGTCACACGGGGGTCGATTTTGTTCCTCTGATGTAATTACCTGGTTGAATTGCTCGAGGAAGTAAGAACACTGGGAATTAGTTAATAAAGAGGAAGCAGAGAGCACAGGATACATTCAAACGTATAAGGTAGGCCAAGAGGGCTGGGCCACAGAATAAAGGAGCCTAGGGCAGTAAAATAAGGCCGGGGGAGTTACCAATCTAACCCTGTAGAAGACAGGCAGCCTAAGTAGAGATAAGATTGAAGAGAAATGGCAAGAACTTTAGAAAACTCATTCTTCCTGCAGGAAAAAATAGGTGTGTGTGTGTGTGTGTGAGAGAGAGAGACAGAGACAGAGACAGAGAGAGAGTCAGAGAGACAGAGAGAGACAGAGAGAGAGAGACAGAGAGACAGAAACAGAGACAGAGACAGAGAGCTGCAGAATGGATTTAGACCAATTAGATTGTGCAGTGGTCCAGGTGAGGGTGCTAGCCTGAGTTATGATAATAGGATTAATTTATTCATCCAAAAATATTCATCAGGTATCCAACATATCCCTGTTGCTGTATTTTTTTTTCTCCTCAGTGTCCTTGGATCCTAGAGGGAGGTAGGGACAGTACACAGAATTATAGTGTCCAGGGCTAAAAGTGTTATGAAGACAGTATACGGCACGTATGGTGAAGGGAGGCAGGGTGCTATTTAATGTAGGAAAGTTGGAGATTTCTCTGATAAGGTGACATTTATGAGAAGTGAAAGAAAAAAGTCAAAACAGTGTGAGTTTCCAGGGAAGGAGAGCGTATGCAAAGGAGAAGAAGCAAGCATGGCCACAGTGGGGCTTGCAAAGGCAGAAGCAGGCATAGCTAAGGCCATAGGCCTGAGGAGGGCTTTGACTTGGGCTCTAAGTGAGCTTCGAAAGTGCTAGATGGTTTACACAGAACCATGGTCTAAGGACCTGAGGTTCTGAAGACCAGAGTGTCAGCCGGGAACCTACTGAGTTGTCCAAGGAACAGAGAGGAGTGGTAACAGAAATGGAGAGAAACAGGTGATTCTGAGATGTAGGGTGCTTGATAGATCAGGTTTGGTGTGTCAGAACTTCCGGGGTTAGTTGTTGTTGTTAGTGGGGACTCACGAGCTTTGTCTCTGATGTGCTGGTGTGAAGTGTGTTTGAGTTACCTAATATGGTTTGAATGTCAATGGCCTCCACAGACAGGCTCATGTGTAAGAATCCTTGGTCTCCAGCTGGCAAGACTCTTGTGAGAAGTTGTGGAATGTTTAAATAGTAAGGCCTGGCTGTCAGAAGTAGATCACTGAGGGTGGGCTCATGGCTTAGGACAATTTTAGCCTGGCTTCAGTGGTAGGCATGAATACCTGTCATCCATCTGCCACCACAACGTGACCAGCCACAAGCTTCCACACGAAAGCCAAAGCCCCAGCTACCCTGTATCCCTTGCCATGAAACTGTGAGCCAGGTCACTCCTTTCTTCCCCCTTAGTCACTTGTCAAGCATTTGGTTGCAGGGATGAACAAAATACTTCTTATGGGCATTGAGAATGCGAAGCGGGACCATTGCCGAGGTAAACCTTTCCTGGATGTGCATAAAGCTTTGGAACTGAATTGTACAGGGAATTGGGGGCGTATGTAGCTAAAGAATTGGGGAAGTCTTAGTATGCTATAACCAGAGTTTAATTGGGTCAATTTGGTAAGCTTTGTGAAAGAGCAAGATGCAGGGTGAGGGTGGCGGGGGGGGGGGGGGGGGAATGGGACGGGAAAGTCTAGGCTCATGAGATTTAAGAAGATATGTCCTGGAAAACACAAATCTGGTTCTGCAATGCCCATGCCCTAACAATGTGACTGTAGCTAAATTAAAAGACAATGGACTAGATTGCCTGAGGAGAATAAATATTAAAGCAGTATAACGTCCATGTTCTGGCATGATTAAACGCTTACTGCGTTTAGTGGGCTTTATATGCCAGGAAGGTATAAAAAAAAAAAAAAACCCATACTTTGGAAAGGAATGTGGATGTGGCTAAAGTTGAGGATGGATGGGGTTGCAGACGAAGTGGCTGTGGCTGCTAAACATGGTTGGTGTGATCTAAGAGAAACCAGGCATTGCTCTCTGGGATAAAAGGAGAGGCGCCCTGAGAGGAACAAGACTCCAGTACGGTACTGAAGCCTCAGTGAGTGAGAGGCCTGAACTGGGAGTGCTGCTGACTGGCTTCTCAAACCCACCACCAAGGGCAGGGGAGTGTCTTCTCAGGATCGGCGATAGGGCGCAGAGAGGCGGGAGTGGCTGTGCTCCTCTGTGCTCCTCTGGAGTCACCACCACAAGAGCAGCCACTGCTCTTAACCATTGAGCCATCTCTCCAGCCCCTCTCATCCCAATTGCCCTTGCTATGTTCCTCTTGCTATGTCTCTCGCTTTTGGAATGCAAATGCTTATGACATTCTACATCAGAAGTTACTTATCTTTTCACTTTACAGGGACTCACTGTTAAGAGAGTGTCTAGAATCTTAGAAGACTCCAGACTTTTACAGTGTTGGGACCGTAAGACTATGCAGCCTTTGGAAGTGGGAATTAAATGTATCATTACATTATAAGATGGCCAGGAGCCTGTGGGGACCGGCGACAAAGTGTGGCAGTGTAAATATGGACTGTCCTCTGCGCGTTCATTCCTTTAAACACTTGTTCCCCAGGAGGCTGCACTGAAAATGCTAAAACCTTTCAGAGATGAGGAAACGGGCCATTACAAGCAGGCTTGCGGGTCATAGCTTCATCCCAGTTCCAGCTCCAGCCTGTCCCTGCTTCCCACTGGTCGCCACAGTATGACCAGGTGTGAGTTCCACTCAGAGACTGGAGCTCTAGCTGCCATGCCTCCCTCACCATGAAACTGTGAGCTAAAACCAGTCCCTTCATCCTGAGCTGCTTCTTGTCATATGTGGTCGCAGCACTGCAAGAAGTAAAAACTACACCGCCCGAGAGAGATTTAGGTGATGAGCTTTTTGCAATAAAGTATATTCCACTTGTGTGTGTGTGGGGGTCCTCCTTCCAAATGAACTGATACCCCCCCCACTTCCCTCCTCAGAATGAGCGAGAACAGATCATGACCACCAGCATCTGGCTGAAACAGGTAAGTGCCTTGGAGGGTCCCCAGCCCAGGTGATGTTTCCTCTGGGGCTGCTCTTTGCTGACAGTGGGCCTACAGGTGACAGTGGCCTTGCCTGTGTACTTAGGAATGGACTGACTACCGCCTGGCCTGGAACAGCTCCTGCTATGAAGGGGTGAACATTCTGAGGATTCCCGCAAAGCGAGTCTGGTTGCCTGACATCGTGTTGTACAACAAGTGAGTGACGGGGTGGCCAAAGCCTAGAGTCAGGCCAGGACAGCAGGACAGCCTTTGCCAAGACTGTCTACTCCTGAATCCAACCGCAGCCTTCCTTTTCTACACTTCCCTCAGGCTTCTAGGCCTTGGACCTAGAGAAAGAGAGGTGATGGAGACAGAGTCTTCTGAGTGGGAGGGCGGGAAGGGAGGTCCAGAGGCCCTGTGCTGCTCAACACAGTGGACACTGGGCTAGCCGTTGGGCCCTCAGGCCAGTGCCTTTGCTTACAATCCTTGTCTCACCATTCTATTTCTTTGTGACTTGGTGGCTGTGTCAGTGGTAGGGGCTGCAACCTTGACCTGTCAAGTGTGCAGTTCATGATAGCAGCTGAGTCAGGAGGATCAGGAACCCAGGAGTTTGAGATCAGTCTAGGCAAAGAGAACAAGATGGAGGGAGACAGGATCAAATAAGACAAGGGTCCATATCTCTTCTCTCCTACTTAATCATTGAAGGAGCTTGGTGGAGTCCTCCACACTCCCCAGGCCTTGCTGTCCAAGCTGGAAAAGGAAGAACACAGTGAATACACTGCTTCTTTAGACTCCTGTGGGGCCTAACTGAGTTAATTCCGTGAGAGGCCTTCAGTGTCTCATGGTTTGCCGAGAAAAGCAGGCTTGTTTCAGTGAGGAAGGCAGATGACTCCCAAGGGCTCTTGGGGGTTCTGAGAACAGGTCAGGCCTCCTCTGTAGATCTGTGATGCTCTCCTCTATGTCCTGCCCTACCCCAGTGCCGATGGGACCTACGAGGTGTCTGTCTACACCAACGTGATCGTGCGCTCCAACGGCAGCATCCAGTGGCTGCCCCCTGCCATCTACAAGAGTGCCTGCAAGATAGAGGTGAAGCACTTTCCCTTCGACCAGCAGAACTGCACTCTCAAATTTCGCTCCTGGACCTATGACCACACAGAGATTGACATGGTTCTTAAATCACCCACAGCCATCATGGATGACTTTACCCCCAGCGGTGAATGGGACATTGTGGCCCTCCCGGGACGAAGGACAGTGAACCCGCAGGACCCCAGCTATGTGGACGTGACCTATGACTTCATCATCAAGCGCAAGCCACTCTTCTACACCATCAATCTGATCATCCCTTGTGTGCTCATCACGTCGCTGGCTATCCTGGTCTTCTACCTGCCCTCCGACTGTGGGGAGAAGATGACGCTCTGCATCTCGGTGCTGCTGGCGCTCACATTCTTCCTGCTGCTCATCTCCAAGATCGTGCCTCCCACGTCCCTTGACATTCCCCTCATTGGCAAGTACCTCTTGTTCACCATGGTGCTGGTCACCTTTTCCATCGTCACCACTGTGTGTGTCCTCAATGTGCACCACCGTTCACCCAGCACTCACACCATGGCATCCTGGGTCAAGGAGTGCTTCCTGCACAAGCTGCCCACCTTCCTCTTCATGAAGCGTCCTGGTCTAGAAGTCAGCCCCGCCAGGGTCCCTCATCCCAGCCAGCTGCACTTGACCACGGCTGAAGCTGCATCCACCTCTGCCTTAGGCCCCAGCAGCCCATCCAACCTCTATGGGAATTCCATGTACTTTGTGAACCCTGTCCCTGCCACTCCTAAGTCTGCAGTCAGCTCCCACACGGCAGGCCTCCCCAGGGATGCCCGGCTGAGGTCCTCTGGGAGGTTCCGGCAAGATCTACAGGAAGCATTAGAGGGTGTCAGCTTCATAGCACAGCATTTGGAGAGTGATGATCGAGATCAGAGTGTAAGTCACTGCCCTGCCCCCACCACTTACTTAAGCCACCCACATGGAAATGCTGTGTTATAGCTTCCTAGGTGAGGAAGAGTTAAAAACAGTCATCTTCCTGTGTTGGTTTGGGTTGACCCAAAGCAGTGTCTGAGATAGGGTTTGGGTTCAGGTAGCTTACTTGTGCTATAATTCTAGGAAACACAGTGAGGAGGTGGAGAAGGCAAGATAAAGGCAAAAGGTAGGCCGGCTCTAGGGTACCGGTGAGCCTACTGTTGTGGGTGCAGTAGCCCCATGGAGACCCCCAAGGAAACAGACAACTAGCCTCGGAGTGTCCCTTGGATGAAGGCTGGAATATTCATCCTCCAGCACCATCCCCCTCCAGTTGACATCAGCCCCTGGATGGGATCTCTCTCATGATTCCCTTTATGCCCAGTTGCCAGAGCAAGCACCCTGGGCGATAGAGAAAACCCTTACCAGAACCGAGAGGAGCAGCATGCCCTGGGGTAAACGGTTCTCAGTGGATTTGAAGGAGGTCCAGCCATCCTTAGAGAGCACAGCTTGGGCTGGCTGCTCCTATTCATGCCGATTTGCAAAGCAGCAGGAGTATAGAAACATCAGTAAAATAACTATTTCTACCAGGCTAATAAATTGTCATGTGACTAGAATTACAGATTTTCTAAAATGAAGTTAAGCTCTTCTTCCCAGGAAACCATGAATTCTATAGTCCCTGCACCTCAAATAGCGCCTCTGAGGACATTACGTATGTGTTTCAGTTTCACTCTGTTGCTGTGACAAACCAAGGATGAGTAGCAACTCCAGAGAGGGAAGAATTTTCTTGGCTTATACTTGTAAGTCACAGTCCATCCCTTAGGAAAATCAGGGCAGAAACTCAAGGTAGGAACTTAAAGCCAGGTCTGCTTACTATTCCAACAGGATTACCTCTAGCTGGGGGAACTCACCACAGCCAACAGTGATGACAGAAAACTTGGAGGAAGGCCCCTTGCTGGCTCACTCAGACTCATGCTGATCTAGCTTTCTTATGCATCCCAGGCCACTGTGCTTTCTTATGCATCCCAGACCACGGGAATAGTGCTGCCCACAGTGGGCTGGGCTCTCCTACATCAATTAACAATCAAGACAGTCTCCCATACACAAGCTTGAAATCCAGACTGTTCAAGGTAATCCCTCAGTTGAGACTCTCTTCCCTGGTGAGTCTAGGCTGTGCCAAGTTGGCAATGAAAACTAGCTAGGATTATGGGTAAGGAAGATTTTACAATGGAGACCTTCATGGTTAGACCTTCCTATGCATTTCTTTTTTGTTGTTTTTTTGGTTTTTGTTTTTGTTTTTTTGTTTTTCAAGACAGGATTTCTCTGTGTAGCCCTGGCTGACCTGGAACTCACTCTGTAGACCAGGCTGGCCTCGAACTCAGAAATCCGCCTGCCTCTGCCTCCCGCTGGGATTAAAGGCCTGCGCCACCAACCCTGGCTCTTCCTATGCATTTCAAATGCATGACAATGTTCCAGTTTTTGTGTTGCAACATTGTGTCTCTCCACTTGGCAGCTACATGAACAAAAGAGGGTTCCTTCCTTCTAATCTTTTTGCAATTTCTTCCTGACAACTGGAGTCTCAGGAGAGAATTCTGGTGTTCCGTTAGTTAGCACCGTGAAAAGCACGGGCTTCAAAAGTTCCCGAATCACACCGTGAGGAGGGAAGAAGAGATCTGCTGAGAAAAGAAAGACAGCGCCTGGTGCTCAGAGAGTAGCTCGCCCTGGAGCCTCAGCTTCAGCGGGGATCTTATTAGATTCCTCTCAAGCCTCCAACTCAGAATTTTAACCAGATCTCCGGGACCTCCTAGGCCCATTGCAGTCAGAAGCTCAGCTCTGTTGTATTTGATCATATTATTCTTTTTTTCATTCTCTTCTCCACTTTTCTCCCTCATCTCTTTGTGACTTGAGCTGGGCTTGAACTCACTACATACCTGAAGGTGGCCTTGAACTTTAAAAAAAAAAAAGTATCAATTCTTTACTCTTAGAACTGGCCTCATCGTCCACACCGCGGCCACTCTGAGCTGCCCTGCACATCATATTCCTTCTTGTGTGTATCACCATTCCTACTGAATCATGAGCCCTCACCTGTTTTTGTTGTCCTTCACCACTTCAGTCAAAACACTCAGAAGTGCTGGTGGATCTTCTCTTTTCTTGAGATAGTGTTTCATGGAGCCCAGGAACTCACTATGTAGTTGGGGATGTCCTTAAATTTCTCTTCCTACCTGTGCTGCCCCAGGGCAGGTCAGGCACATGCTACCACCTAGCTTTTATTCTGGTGCTGGGGATCAAACCTACGGTTTTGTACAAGTTAGGCGAAAGCCCTATCACTAAGCTGCACCCCCAGGACTATACCTTGGATTTCTGTCTTCCAGCCTCCACCTTCCTAGGGTTAGAATGACAGCCTCGACTGAGGTGGGATTTCTGGGGGAAGCTTTAGGAACCACTCCTGTGGGTCCCTGTGCACATCCCCTGCACCCCTGCATGAACTAGCCTTCATCCTAAGCTTGGAAATTGCAGGGCTTCCCCAAGAGGGAAGGAGCCAGGTAGAACTCAGTGGGATTATAATCACCGGTGTTCCTGTCGAGCCAAACTTACTCAGGTGCTCTGGCGGGAGTGGACAAACAAACAACTCTGACTCCTCCAGGGATCCTGGGAAAAGTCCTTATTCCACAATGGGAAGCAGAGGCCCAGAGATATCATCTGACTTGTCTGGGGCCACACAGCTGGCACACAGCTGCAATCCTTTGAACCCTAAGGCCCCTCTAAGGATCTTGCCCCATACTGTGCATATGACGGTGATTGGCAAACTGACTTTCACATATGTGGTTAGAGAAGTCTGCCTCCCCTCTCCTGGCAGGCTCACTCCTAAGCCATCCCTGGAGCTGTTTGTCATCTACAGCACTTTTGCCCTCCATGGTGACTAACTGGTCACTGTAGATAGCTCAAAAACATAAAAAGATGGAAATATGCCTGAAATTAAGGCTGTCAAAATGAATCCCCCAACCCTAATATCACTGTGTGGAGAGTCCTGCAGTGCCTTCTGGATCTTCGGAACAGGAATAATCGGTATTTGAGGGAGTGGAGGCTGGTCTGACATAGGATTATCCTGGAGTGTGACACACTCCATTGATGGGGCCCTGGAAAATTGGGTCACTGACGTCAGCTTGCCCACTGATGCCTGCGTTTCTAACTCTTGAGTCTTTGCAGAGCCTTCCCAGCTAGGGGGTGGGGAAGAGAGGCTGGGATGCTGGGTATATGGCCATTCTGTGGTACCCCTGAAGGCCAGCCAGGTTTCTACTAGGACCACATCCTGGGATTGGGTCTGAGAAGGTGAAGCCTATGTAAAGCAACAGAGTTGAAATGCCAGAGAGCCAGATGACGAGGCCAGAGGAGGTAAAGTCTTCATTATAGAAAATAGCTATTTCTACAGTCCACTGCTGTTTATATATTTTACTGCTGTAAATAGCGTGGAACTGTTTAAACTGTGGGGTTTCCAAATGTTATACAAGCCCCCCTGTCAAGCAGGTGGGCCCTTCATCTCCCTCTCTGCAGAGCTATCTCAGGCAGAGGATTTAGGGTTAAAAATCAGAGGAAGGAATCTTGTGATTCCCTAAGCTTCACCCATAACCAGATTTGGCTTTAAAATCACTGTGTGTGTGTGGTATATTTGGGTCTCTGTTTCTGCATCCATGGATTCAACCAACTGTGGGGATAATAATGGGTGGAAAAGGTGTCTTCACTAAGGTGTACTTCCCTCCCGGTGGTTAGTCCCCCCGAATACAAACAACTCGTTAGCACTTACACTGTGTTAGGAACGCACACGGTCTATAGACACTGTAACTACAGAGAGGGTTTCATGATGTCTTATGTCTTTATTGCTAAGATAAACTCCATGACCAAAACGAACTTGGTAGAGAAAATTTAGCTTACATATCCGGAGTCATAGCTCATCAAGGGGAGCCAAGGTCCAAACTCGAGGCAGGAACTGAAGCAGAAGCCATGGAGAAACACCGTTCACCTGCTTGCTCCTCATGGGTGGCTCAGGTTGCTTTCTTATACCACCTGGTCAGGACCACCTGACCAGGAGTGGCAACACCCACAGTGGGCTAGGTCCTCCACGTCAATCATTAACCACAAGAACGCCCTACAAACTTGCCTACAGACTAATATGATAGAGGCATTTCCTCAGCTGACGTTCCCTCTTCCCAGAGGACCCTAACGTGTCAAGATGACCAAAACCTAACTAGCATATATGAGTTAAATGCAAATACTGCACTCTTCCTGTGAGCTCTTGAGCAGCATCAGGGTTGAGAGGTCCTAGGGGATCCAGAGGAGACTGAGGGCGTCTGTACCGCCCAAGTCCCCATGGCCTTGCTACTCCCTCCCCCAAGCCCAGTCAGGTCCGGTGAGGTTGGAGAACATCATGAGGAGCCCAGCAGAGGTCGGCCTGGGATTCAGAACCTGCCACAGCAATGCCTAGTTCTAAAGCCCCGTGCTGCCTGTGTGGTGGTGCTCAGCTGTGAGGCTGTGACGCAGAGGGAGGAGCTACTCTGTGCTTGGCATCTGTAACCAGCCTCTGTTTGTCTGCAGGTCATCGAGGACTGGAAATTCGTCGCAATGGTCGTCGACCGCCTGTTCCTGTGGGTGTTTGTGTTTGTGTGTATTCTGGGCACCATGGGGCTCTTCCTGCCACCCCTCTTCCAGATCCACACACCCTCCAAGGGCCCCTAGGCTACCCAGCATGTTATGGGCCCCTGGGTTGTAGTGAGATGATATGAGCAGCCTAGTGGGCAGTTTACTGCTTCATCTGGGTTGTAGCTAATGAGACCCTAAGTAAAGCTAAGACTATTGGCAGTCAGCCCATCAATCTAGCCATGAGAAGGACAGAGATAGGTGGCTTGCACTGATCGCTCTGAATGCCTTCGAGTAAGACCCTTGAAGGAGGGGGATTAGGCTTGCTAAAGTCCATTCTGGCCTCCTTCCTTCCATGTGCCAGGCACTGGAGTCAGACAGCTGTGTATCATCCCATCACACCCCAGCCCACCTTCCCATCCATCTCCCTCCAATCCAGGCTACCCACTAGATTCCCTGGCTGTCTTTCATTTCCTCTCACACTTCCAGATTCTCCCAGGCTAGAACCTTCATATCTGCTGTAGCTATCGCCCAAACCTCAGACTCTAAATTCCCAAGCTTTTTACCTGTCTGCACTAGGCAGAGATCTACTCCCATGATCCTCTGCTACAATATGTCACTTCCTTGTACAAGCCTTCCCTAGCCATGCATTCCAAAGCAGCGACTCCCATAACCATATTAAACCTCCAGGTTTCTTGAGTGTCCTCCATTGGTAGCTGCAGTCCTTAGTTGGTGGCACACTCGTCACCAGCACCTTGCCCATTAAAGTCTATGCTCAACAAGGGCCGGAGTGTGCAAATTCACATTCACACTCCAGAGCCTGGGACAGAACTCTGCACACAGAAGGTGCAAAATAAATGTTTGTTGAATGAATGGCCCCTGCTCTCCTTCAAACACACACACACACACACACACACACACACACACACACACACACACCCTCTGAGTAGCTGTCCTTGGTCCCTACCTGCTTTCTGCCTTTACACCATGGTTGGTTCAGGCCTGTCTCTTTCTCACACTGATCTGTTTCTCTCACAGTGCCTTCCCCATTGTTGGCACTCAAGATACTTCTGGAATTAAGGAGTGTTAGTGGCTTTTTTAAACAAAATAAATGTTGAGCCGGGTGTGGTGGCACATGCCTTTAGTCCCAGCACTTGGGAAATAGAGGCAGGCGGATCTCTGAGTTCGAGGCCAGCCTGGTCTACAGAGTGAGTTCCAGGACAGCCAGGGCTACACAGAGTAACCCTGTCTCATAAAAAAACCAAAAAAAAAAAAAAAAAAATGTTGCTGTTTTCTTTTTACCCAGCTAGCTCCCAAATAATTTCGACTGGACTATTGTATTTATTTAATGAGTTTTAAAGGCACAACAACTGAGCAGCATTATCTATTTTAATCCTCTAAACTGATCTGGCTACCTCCCAGTCAAAACCCCAGTGATACTTGCATTTTAGTAGTGATCTGGCTCTCTGGGCTCCAGGTGTTTTCTTATGGTATCTCCTGGACTCTCTACCCAAAAAGAATCCCCACTTGTCTCTCTCCTGCCCCCTTCCCTGGATGGGAGGAAGTCTAGCCCTAGTCTCTCCCCTGCTTAGCCATTGACCAATCAGGGAATAATTGGGGAGCAATGTTTACATAACATTGAGACTGGAAATTCTCAGAATAAGAATTACAATCAAATGTGGGGGTATAGAAATCAGCGTTTGAATAATATAAAGGTAATCTTTACACAGGGTATTATTTCATGCCTACAAAGGGAAAGATTTAAAAAATTTAAGTATTATTTTATGTGTATGGATGTTTTACCTTCATGTATGTGTGTGTACCACATACATGCTAGTACCCCCCAGAGGCCAGAAAAGGGCACTAGAGCCCTGGAACTGGAGTTACAGACTTGAGCCACCACGCATGTGGTGGGAATCAAACCTGAGTCTTCTGGAAGAGCAGCCAATGCTCTTGACTGCTGAGTTTCCAGCCCCTGAAGGAGAATATTTTAAAGTGTTTTGTTTTTAGAATTAACCTACAATAAAGTTGACTTCTTTAAAGTTTAACATTTGTATAACCATCATTGACACTAGGACAAAAGAAAGATGTGTCACTCAAACTCGGCTACCCTGCATAGACCCAACCCCTGCACACTTAGCCCTGGCCACCCTTACCTTTTCTTCACTGCTGTGGTTCAGTATCCTCAAGCCTGCTGCTTAAATGGAATCCTTCAGGGTGTAACCATTAGATACTGGCTTCTTTCTGCAGGGTCTTTAAAAACAACTTTATTGGGTCAGCAAGATGACTCTGGGCGAAGGTACTTGCCTCTCAAGCCTGGTGGCCCGAATCTCATCCCTAGAATCATTATAAAGACTCAAGGAAAGAATCAACTTCACAAAGCTGTCCTAGGGCTTCTATGTGTGTGCATGTACACACACTTCCTCTCAGGCTTCCATGTGTGTACACGGCCATACACACACAATAAATAAAAATCTTTTGTAAATGATCACTTTTATTGAAGTATAAATTCACTCATTGTGCACTGGACAATTCCATGAATTTTAGTATGTTCATCACCGTGATCCAGCTTAGTACTGCTCCATCACCCTTACAAGGTCCCCAAGAACCATCAAGGAAGCCTTCATGGGCTAAGCCATCCCTGGTGGACGGCCAGAGAGGTCAAGAGACCCCAGAACACCTACCTTGTCACCGTCTATTCCTGGGACACATGGGTTTGCAGCTGGCAGTGAGACCAAGAGAAATCTATAACGGCCACAAAAGGAAATCTATGACGGTCACTATGGCAAGCCAGATCCTCTAGTTATTCCAACTTTGCTTATAAAAGTATTTATTTACTCTGCTGGGAATCGCAGCCTGGGCCTTAGGTATGCTAGACAAGCACTCTACTGCTGAGCTATAACCATCAGCATTTGTCTGTTTTCTCAAGGAGCATCTCTAGCATAGTCTAAAGAAAGTAGCGAAAATAATATAAAACCTCCCAGATATCATCACCCTGCGTCCACCATGGGGAACTCCTTGCTAATATTGTTTCCATCCCAAGCCATCTAGTCCCTCTTAACTGTATGCTGTGTGTGTGTGTGTGTGTGTGAGACACATAGACACACACACACACACACACACACACACACACAGAGCATCGTGCTGAAAATAGTTACTTTAAGAGCATAAACTTCCATGGTCCCCTTTTGAGTTACACTAGAGCTGGCACATGTGATAGGCCCCCAGCCCTCCTCAGAGCTGTACCTTCCAGAAAGCCAGGGCCAGAAATTTGACCCTTTTTTCCTGCCATGGTGACAATGCCTGATCCCGTCTGGTCTGTAGCCTAGAGGTTTCCAGAGTTCAGGGAGGCTCTGGGCGAGGCATCGAGGCATCGACGCCCCTCCCACGACCTGCCTTGGCCTCCTAGACTCCCCGCCCTGCGGCTGCTAACAGCGCTTGGCTGCCTGGGGTTCGTGCACTCGGGCGCGCAAGTGCGCGGGAGCTCGGCGGCGCGAAGCCGGGAGGAACCCCGCGTTCTCCGCACTAGCATAGCTGTGCTTGGGTGGTGGTCGGCACCAGAGTGTCTCCGGTCCTGTCCATGCGGTCTTCAGACATGGGTGTTGTGCTGCTCCCGCCGCCGCTGTCCATGCTGATGCTGGTGCTGCTGCTGCTGCCAGGTACAAGCGGGGAGCGGTCGGTCCGGAGCCTAGGCTGGCTGCGGGCGGTGGCCATCGGGCGGCGGGTGGGTCTCCTGTGCAAGGCTGCAGCCCAGGGCTCTGTTTTCCGCACGACTTTAACCACCAGAGCCTTAGAAGTCTAGGCACCCACTTGCCTTGAATCTCAGCGTGGCCCCACGGTTCTGCCTGTGCACGCGCATCCCAGTCCCTATCACTGAGTCCCTTGGCTACTCCTTTGTTCCCAAACCTGCTAGTTAGCTGAGGCTCGAGGCTAGCCCAGAACCGGCCCTCTGCTTCTGCTAGGGAGATAGAGGTTTGGGTCCTGGTCCCGAACGTCGCCCTGCAGCCCCGCTTCCAGCATCTGCCTCCTCCCACCGCTTGGTTTTATGTGGGAAAACATGCGGCCAAAGAAGGCTAAATATTTGTCTAAAGCTACCGGGTCGTTTTGGAGCTGGGGCTGGACCAAGCCTCTGGTTCTGGTCATCGGGTCTCTGCGCAAAATGATCGCGTTGCCTAGAGACCTTCGACGTGATCGCTCCTCCCAGGCCGTCGTGGAGGCTCTACGGGGAAGCCTATTAGGAGAAAAGCCCTTCCAGAGACCCAGGATGGCTGGCGGGTGAAGCAGAAAAGCAGCTATGATGTTCCCCTGAAGGCGGTCAGAGCATGCAGGGGCGAGGGGGACGACACCAGCTGTGCATCATCACAGTCTGCTCCACTGCATGGGTCCTGCTTAAATCTAAATCACAGCCTGAAGAAAATAAGTTACACCCCCCCCCCAAGACTGTACCTAGACTGACCCTAGTACTGTAAGCAGGCAGCTTGAGCCAAGATGTCTTGCTTAGTTGGAGTGGATTTGTTAACAAAGGATGCCCAGGGACCAGAGGTAAGGGCTGGGATGAGGATGTGAAGACAGCCCAGCCAGGAACCCGGTAGGCATCTTGGCTCCTAAGATATGATAACCGAGCCCCTGCAGAATTTGGAGAGAATGAAGGGGCTGTAGTCTCTGGCACGGTGGAAAACAGGGCTCCTGGCCTGGGGGAACCCCGAGTGGCTCCACCCCAGGGTGAGTCATCTTTCCACTTGGGCAGCAGGAGAACCACAACCTTCCTTGGAGGAACAATAAAGGTTTGAGCCGCTAATAGCTCTTTTTTTTTTTCCTCTTAGAAAGCAAGGTTAGGTGGTTATGTAAAGGTTAGAGTTTTATTAAGAAAACAAAAACCAAAACCAACCAAACAAGAAACCAGTATCTGGTTCTCCTGGGAAAGGCACTTCCCACCCAGCCTTATGACCCGCGTTAGATTCCCAGGACCCACATTGTGGAAGGAGAGAACTGAGTCACCCTCGGAGCCTGCCCACCACATGCCACAGCATTCACCCTCCTCCATTAATGTAATGAAAAAAAATTAAAGAAGAAAATAAGGAAGTCTTTACTTAGATTTAAGAGAGAGAAGGAGGGAGAAAGCTAAGAAAATGGCAGGAATACACACAGAGACCGTGTAGATTCTCTGATGAGGATCCCACCAAGCTAACAGTTCTCCAGCACTTGCCTCATGCCAGGGACTGAAGCACTTCACTTCCACCTTTGAGGTGCATTCATGCATACTCTTTATTTTGATAGTTCAGAAACGATGGTTCAGAGAGTTTAAGCTACTAGCCTAAGCGCACACAGCTTCCCCGGGTTTGCCGGGATTTTCCTTAGATGTAGCCAATTTCAGAACTCAGGCTTCTAAACCACTGAATGTGCACGACCTCAGCTTCCTAGCCTGTAACTTCCAGGGAACATTACTAGCCCGGAAGCCCGCGTTTGCAGAGTACCCTGGCAGACGGCAGTCTGTGGGCAGGCTGCCCTCTCTGGGAGAGGTGCATTTCCTCAGGGACTGACAGGGATACCTCCTTCAGTGGCCAGCGCCTCGGAAGCTGAGCACCGCCTGTTCCAGTACCTGTTCGAAGATTACAACGAGATCATCCGGCCAGTGGCTAACGTGTCCCATCCTGTCATCATCCAGTTTGAGGTGTCTATGTCTCAGCTGGTGAAGGTGGTAAGTGCTGGGGCCACACGATGTGCCCCTGGGGCTCTAGGGGAGTCTTCTGCCTTATTTTGGTCAGTCACCTGTCAACTTCAATCTCACTTTCTAGGATGAAGTAAACCAGATCATGGAAACCAACCTGTGGCTGAAGCAAGTAAGTACCCAGGTTCTGTGTACTGCTGCCCCCTGGTGGTGATTGCTTTATTTGTTGCTGGGGGAAAAGGGGAACTGGACTGGACACTACTCCTGGACCCGGGACAGGGTCACCTCACTGCTCTTGAGGGCTGACTCCCTCACTCACGTCACAGACAGACAAGCTACATCCTGGAGAGAGAATTCTCTCCATAGCCCCCCTACAAAACTGTACAAGCTGGGTGTGGTGGCTCAAGCCTTTGATCCCTGCACTCAGAAGACAGAGGGAGGTAGATCTTTGTGAGTTCAATGCCAGCCTGATATATATAGCAAGTTTCAGGACAGCTAGAGCTATGTAGAGGGACATTAGTCCCCCGCCCCCCCCCAAAAAAACCCAAAACCAACCAACCAAACAAAGCTGGTTTGGTCTACAGAATGAGTTCCAGGCCAGCCAGAACCACACACACACTGGACCCCTGCCCCCCAATTCTGGTAACACTTGCGAAGACATCCTTCCTTTCTCTGGCAAAGCCAGAGGTGGGTTCTGTTGCATTGTGCGTAGGGCAGGAGCAGAGCACTGGTGTTCTGTTCCCACATGTCCTCCCTAGGGAAGCTTTGGCCAGATCTTTTGGGAGACATCACAACATCTGCCAGCTCAGCCAGCCTAGCACTCAGCTCCTACAAGCCTTTGTTTGAAGAGGCTGGTGAGCCAAGTGAAGCGTCCCACCTACATGTTCCTCTGTGGCCACAGCCCCACCCTGCTTCCTTCTGGTGGTCTGTGCTCAACACTTTTATGGTCCTGTGGAATCACGGCTCCATTCTGAGGGGGGGAAACTCTTTTAGTTAGAAAGGATTATTCTGCTTTTTTGAGATGGGGGAGGGTATCCCATGTATTTCATGACAGCCTCAAGCTCACTGTGTGGCTGAGGACCTTGAACTCCTGGCCCTTCATCTTCCTAATGCTTGGATTATAGGAGTATGTCCCCATGCCTGGTTTATGCGTTGGTTGGGACTGAGCCTGTTAGATAAGCATCCTATCAAGTAAGCTAAGTCTCTACCCCACATATTCTGTGTGTGTGTGTGTGCGTGTGTGTGTGTGCATGTGTGTGTGCATGTGTGTGTGTGCGTGTGTGCATGTGTGTGTGTGCATGTGTGTGTATGTTTGTGTGTGTGTATGTGCATGTGTGTGTGTGCATGTGTGTGCCTGTGTGTGTGTGTGCATGTGTGTGTGTGCATGTGTGTGTGTGCATGTGTGTGTGTGTGCATGTGTGTGTGTGCATGTGTGTGTGTGCATGTGTGTGTGCATGTGTGCGTGTGTGTTTGCGTGTGTTTGTGTGTGTGTATGTGCATGTGTGTGTGTGCGTGCCTGTGTGTGTGTGTGTGCGTGTGCCTAGGCACATGTGTGAGGGTGTGCATATATGTGTGTGCATGAATTTGGAGGTCAGACGTTGATAGAGCCTGTCTTCCATGATCAGTCATTGCATCATTTGTTGAAACAAGGTGTCTCACTGAGCCTAGAGCTCAATGATTCTGTTGGTCTAGGGAGCCATCTTACCTCAGGGATTGTGTCTCTGCCTCCCTGAGATTATGAAGTGGGAGGGTTGTATGCTCAGGGATTCCATCTCTGCTGAGGATCCTCACACTTATGCAACAAATCCCTTATTCACCGACTCACCCCTCTTTTCCTATTTGAGACACGATCTCATAGTGCATGGCCTAGGACTCCCTATGTAGCTTAAGCTGGCCTTGAACTCACAACCCTCTTGCCTCAGTCTCATGCCACTACACCTGGCTGGTAAGTGATTTCAAAGTATGTTAAAAAAAAAAAAAAAAGGGGAGTTTAATGTATGAACCTAGTAGAAATCCAGAAGGCTGCCATCTTGGCTAATGTGATCGAAAGCAATGATTAATGGCTCCCGTTTGGTTGATAAGGATTAAGCTCCCAGTCATGAAGGCTGACTAGAGAGCAGGGGCAACCTGCAGCTTTAGCTCATGCTGTCTGCCCTGCTGCCCCCATGTTGCTCCCTTGGCCAACATTTTCTGCAGCAGGGAAATGGCTCAGTGACCCTAAGCAGGGGTGGCCTGTCACCATGGTGACCATAATGACATGTCTGTCAAGAGAAAGAAAACCTGGATGGTCCTTCTACTGTCTTCTCCCCACCTCCTTTGGTCAGATCTGGAATGACTACAAGCTGAAATGGAAACCCTCTGACTACCAAGGGGTGGAGTTCATGCGAGTCCCTGCAGAGAAGATCTGGAAACCAGACATCGTGCTTTACAACAAGTAAGGAGCTGACTGTCCCATACTCTTTTGGTCTGGAAGACTGGGCTCTGGGTCCTCCAGCCACTCACTATGCTTATAGTCTGGGCTTTTTTCGGCATTTTCTGAAAGGGGTCTGCTTACTCATTCACCCTGGGGCACTGGGCATCCGTTATGCAGTGGGTACCATAGACGCCAGTGAGCCACAGAGCTGCAGGATGCTGAGTGGTTCCTTCCATGTGTGGCTGGAAGAAGGGAAAGGTCACCAGAGAAAGCTGCTGGAAGGAAATGCCATTGAAGTGGGCCTTGAAGGTCACATGGGCTTTGGAAGAGGGGACCTGCAGCAGGGAAGGTCCGGGGACGCAGGAGAGTATGCCATGGGTAGCTAGAGTGACCTCACTATCTGCACTGTTGGGTATGAGGCTGGAGCAGCCCCGGTGTATGGTGTGGGGATCTGGGACACCAGGGGAGGGGCTTGCACGTGGCAGCGGACACTAGCTCTGCAGGCAGGGATGGGAGGAGATGGCTGTCTCACCCTCTTTGAGAGGGAATACTCGTGAGAGAAAATCAGGGCTGGGCAAGACTCAGAGGTTGTCCCAGGCTCCCAGGCTAGAGACCAGAATAATCACTGAGAAGCTGCTAAACACACATCTTCCTGGGGTTAAAACATTTTTTCTTTGTTTTTTTTTAGTGTCTTCTCTAAAGTTTATATACATATTGATATGTCTCCTTTATAAGTGCCATATTCTTTAGCATGGCTACCCAAAGGATTTTTATCAGTCTCTGTTCATTCCATTTCCTGCCACAGATAATTTTTTGTTCCGAGTGGTTCCGGAAGAGAGTTTTGTGGGGCATGGGGTGTTGAGAGTTCTGAGATCTCATCGCTTCTTGGCCTTTTAGTTAAGATCAGTGTGCAGAGTTCTGAGATCTCTACAAAGCTGCCCCAGCCTCGACTGACTTCACTGCACCCCTCTGTGTATTCTCACTGTAATGATTTCTTTACATTTGTTTATTTGTGTTGGAGGTGCAGTACCCTCGTGCTGGGATTGTCAGTGCTCATCACAGAAGCTTCTCCGTATGGTCCTTTTCTTCGAGAGGTGGCTATTTCTTCTATGTTTATGACCCTGGAACTCACTCTTTGGACCTTGAGACCCCATTTTTTCCTCCCTATGTTACCCCCATTCAGCAGCTAATCCTACCTAGCCCCTGGGTCTCATGATGCTCTGGCCCTATGCCCTCAAATGCTGACATTCATGAGACACCTGAACCATCGCTAATGGTGTGGATAGTGGGCTTGTCCTGCTGTTGTAGGTGTCCCATTGTTCAGCTTTCACGAGTCTCTGCTGCCGCTGTGATTTTCTTTCTAGCTGTGCTCCATTTCCACACATAATCTTCTCATCTTCTCTTGTATGTAAGGACCTTTGCCGATCCCTTACACTTCTACTGCCTTTTCTCATTTTAACCAACTCAAGGAGTCCAGCGGTAGAGCAGCTCAGACCCTTGCTGCAGCTGTTGTTTCTTTGTCTCTGTTGCCACCCATTTCTTGAACTCCCTCCATATGTGTGATGGGTAGAGATTTTCACTTAGGTTTTCGGCCACTTGTTTGGTCAACAAATACAAGGGCGCCATGTGGCAAACACTGTGCCAGATTTTAGTCTCCTAGTGGGTCCCTGTGTTCTGTGACTCCTGGTGGCACACGTTTTTAAATCCCAACCTGCACAGCAAACAGGCCTTCTGGTATGGGCAGGCACAACCAGGGGCTTCTGTGGCTATAACAAGTGAACAGGATCCCCGGAGACCACAGGGATGAGCCGCTGAGTCAGAGCTGGCCTTCCTCTGGTACTTGTCCATTGAATACACACAGTTTGCTGATGCTTCACTTGGGGGCTGACGTTCTGAAAAGCCCAGGCTCTACCCACAGATGCTCCGTGGACCTTGAACAAATCAACCCTGTTCTTTGGCCTTCAGTGTTCTTTTCAGTGACATGACACAATTGAGCTATAGAAGAGGCATCCAGATACCCTGGAAAGACCAAGTAGTAAATAATAATAATAATAATAATAATAATAATAATAATAATAAATGTAAGAAAATTTAACATTTTTTGAAAGTAGAATTTGAGTAGATGCAGTTTCTGTCACAGCTATTCAGCTCTGTCCTTGTAGCTCGAAGTAGCCACTCAATAGACAACACATGTCAACAACTTTGTTCCAACAGAATCTTGTGGGAATCGTGATTAGGAAGAGAGCAGTGGTTAAAGCACTCCCTCAACATAATCATGAGGACCAAAATTTGAATTTCCCAGAACCCATGGAAGTGTGTGGCAGCCTTGGAAGGCAGAGACAGGGGCACTCCAGGCCATCACAAGTAAACCTTATTGCTACTCTGAGTTTGATTAAGCAACTCAGGGTAGGTAAGCTCTAGGTTTGACTGAGAGATCCTGCCTCAATGAATAAGGCCGAAAGAACAATCAAGGATGATTCCTGACATTGCTCTCAGACTCTACATGCACTGCATACAGGCTCACCCCACATATGTGCCCACATACACACAAATTTACATGCACATGTTTGCATAACACAAACACACACACACATGGAAGAAGAGAAAAATGGGTGGGAATATGGAGGGGATGTTTCTTAGTTATGGTTACTGTTGCTGTGATGAAACACCGTGACCAAAAGCAACTTGGGGAGGAAAGCATTTATTTCATTCACAGTTCAGCATAACAGCTCATCATCAAAAGCAGTGAGGACAGGAACTCATGCAGGGCAGGAACCTGGAGGCAGGAGCTGAAGCAGAAGCCAGAGGAGGGCTGCTTACTAGCTTGTTTCCCATGGCTTGCTCAGCCTGCTTTCTAATAGAACCCAAGACTACCAGCCTAGGGGTGGTCCCATCCACAAAGGGCTGGGCCCTCCCCCAGAATCAGTAATTAAGAAAATGCCCTTCAGGCTTTCCTACAGCCCAATCTTATGAAGACATTTTCTCAGTGAGACTCCTTCCTCACTGATGAGTCTAGTTTGTGTCAAGTTGACATAAAACTAGTCAGTGCAGGAAGGCTTCTGGCCATAGTTTCCCAACTCCAGGACTGGGCCCTGAGCTTTGAAGGTAGGTTCCTTAGTGCCTTGTTGAGCCTGGACACCCCAAGTAACCTTGTTCAGGAGGCCCCTGTATTCTATAGGGTCCTCAAGATTCTGCTCAGCTCTCATAGGGCTCTGGGGATGGGGTGTTGTACTGAGTCTAAGCAGAGCCCATCTGGAGACTGTATAGAGCTCTGCCCTCTCCTACTGCTCCTTTCCTCCAGAGTCATAAGGAATTAAGAATTTGGAGGGGTTAAGAATGTAGAAAGCCATTGGGCAGGCAGAAGTTAACCCTTGCCTTTAATCCCAGCATCCAGGAGGCAGAGGCAAGAGGATCTCTGAGTTTGAGGTGAGCCTGGTCTACAGAGTGAGTTTCAGGAAAGCCAGGGCTACACAGAGGAAACCCTGAATCAAAGGAGGAGGAGGAGGAGGAAGATGAAGATGAAGATGAAGAAAAAGAAGAAGAAAAGAGATAGAAAGATAGAAAGAGAGAGAGAAAGAAAGAAAGAGAGAGAGAGAGAGAGAAAGAAAGAAAGAAAGAAAGAAAGAAAGAAAGAAAGAAAGAAAGAAAGAAAGAAAGAAAGAGGAAGGGAGGAAGGAAAAGGAAAAGAAGACTGTGGAAAGCTGGTAGAGAAAGCCAGGCAGGGGCTCAGGCATTGAGTTGTCTCATGTAACAGCTGTTCTGCTCAATGGGAAAGACAGAGACCAGCAGGGAGGAATGAATTATACCGGAACATTTCTTTCCAACAGCAAATCATTTTTACACGACAATCAAAGGAGCATGAAAATCCTGAATGCCTCCCACTACAGAAGCTAAGAAACCCACAGAGCTGATGCTAGATGTCGAGAGCCTTCAGTGAACCAGGCATTGGTGCCCCACACCTGTAATCCCAGCATTCGGGAGGCTAAGGGGGAAGGATAGTGAGTTTGAGTCTAGTCTGAGCTACAGTAGCATGTTCTTATCTACAAAGGAAAAAATCCTTCAGTGGGAGGGACTCTTGGAGAACCACGTGACTTTTCTGTCAGACGACTTCTCTTGGCCACCAAGATGGAATGCGGAATACAAGCTCTACAGGGAACTACTGAGCTTGTCATGAGTTCATCTGTTAAGAAGTCAGTTTATAAACACGAACAAGATGATTCTAAGAAAACTGCATCATCTATATAAAAAGAAAGGCAGGTGCTCATGGCCAAAAGAAAGACTAGAAACATGGGGGTTGAGTGGGGGCAGCTAGAGAGGAAAGCAAAGGGGCTTGCTGGCTGAGTTTGATTTGAAAGTGTTGAACAAAGTCAGAAAACATGGTCTTCTATTGGAGAGTAGCGTAGGGAGGAAAGAGGGGCAGTGGCAGAATTGGGGTCTGGTGGAGAAAATGAGCTCCCTTGCTAGGGTGAGTTTTACAGCAGAAGCACCTATGGCTGGCCCATGGAACCATTCCCAGGTCTGCCGTGGGGTTTCACACATGGATAGAGCACTTGGTGGAGACAGGCTATAGAGGTGTTAACAAGGTCCTGCCTGCCTACTAGTATTCCCAATGGCTCCTGAGACACCCATCTCCAGGACAACATTCATCTCATCACAAAATCGGAGCCCAGTGGGGCCCATTTTGGGTACTTAGAAGTCTCTATAACATCAAGCTGGAAATTGTACATTCTGAAATGTACTGGGATATGATCGGCATGGCGGTGTGTGGTGGGGAGTCTAGGAGATGGGGAGAATGTACTAGGAGAAGCTGGGCTGGAGGTGATAAGTGTGGCAAATCATGTGCCAGCAGAGGCGGGGGTGGTGGTGGTGAATAACCAATGTGGGTGAGCATTGCTGGAGGAGGTCTAGCCTCAGTATCTTCACTGGAGAATGGGGCAATTGGCACAATGACTCTTATGGCCCGTTGATCTCTCATATCCCCTTGTTTTATAAATTGCCACTTGTTATCTTCTGCACGGGAAGCCAGGCTGGGTGGCTATAGAGGGATGACCGTGAATTGTGTGCCCCACTGTGTCTTCCCAGTGCCGATGGGGATTTCCAAGTGGATGACAAAACCAAAGCTCTACTCAAGTACACAGGAGAAGTGACTTGGATCCCTCCGGCTATCTTTAAGAGCTCGTGCAAAATCGATGTGACCTACTTCCCGTTCGACTACCAAAACTGCACCATGAAGTTCGGCTCCTGGTCCTACGACAAGGCAAAGATCGACCTGGTCCTCATTGGCTCCTCCATGAACCTCAAGGACTACTGGGAAAGTGGCGAGTGGGCCATCATTAAAGCCCCGGGCTACAAACATGAAATCAAGTACAACTGCTGTGAGGAGATCTACCAAGACATCACGTACTCGCTGTACATTCGCCGCCTGCCGCTGTTCTACACCATCAACCTCATCATTCCGTGCCTGCTCATCTCCTTCCTCACTGTGCTCGTCTTCTACCTGCCCTCCGACTGTGGGGAGAAGGTGACGCTTTGCATCTCCGTGCTCCTCTCCCTGACTGTCTTTCTCCTCGTGATCACCGAGACCATCCCTTCCACCTCACTGGTCATCCCCTTGATCGGGGAGTACCTCCTCTTCACTATGATTTTTGTCACCTTGTCCATCGTCATCACAGTCTTTGTGCTCAATGTGCACTACAGAACTCCGACCACACACACAATGCCCACTTGGGTCAAGGCTGTGTTTTTGAACCTTCTCCCCAGGGTCATGTTTATGACTAGGCCGACCAGCACCGAGGAAGACGCCCCAAAGGCGAGGAACTTCTACGGTGCTGAGCTCTCAAACCTGAACTGCTTCAGCCGTGCAGACTCCAAAAGCTGCAAGGAAGGCTACCCCTGCCAAGATGGGACATGTGGCTATTGCCACCACCGTAGGGTAAAAATCTCAAATTTCAGTGCCAACCTCACAAGAAGCTCCAGTTCTGAGTCTGTTGATGCGGTGTTGTCCCTGTCTGCTCTGTCACCAGAAATCAAAGAAGCCATCCAAAGTGTGAAGTATATTGCTGAAAATATGAAAGCACAGAATGTAGCCAAAGAGGCAAGTATGGTTTTTATTATGGCTTCCTTGTGCAGTGATGCATAGGGCAGAGGTTAGAAAATTAGACTCTTGGGGGGTGGGGCAGATTGCCCAGCAATTAAGGGGACTTGTATCCTTGGTAAGGATACAAACTTGGTTTCTAGCACCCACATCAGGTGGCCCACAATGCCCATAACTCTAGTTCTGGGAAATCCAACACCCTCCTTTGGTCTCCTCAGATAAACACACACACACACACACACACACACACACACACACACACAGAGAGAGAGAGAGAGAGAGAGAGAGAGAGAGAGAGAGAGAGAGAGAGAGATTAGCCTTGAGTCAGAAGCTGTGTTCAGACCAGTTAGATGCCCTTGGATAGATTATTCACCTCACTTGAAGTCCAGGCTGGCCTTGAACTCACAATTATACTGTCTCAGCTTCCTCTGTAGTGGGATTCCAGGACTGTGTCATTGTATCTTGTCTCAGATTTACACAGGGATAAGGGTCATTTCTTAAATCAACATTGATATTAAAAGTATTGATCATCAAGGAGTCTGCTGAAGCAACCCCGAGACTGCACTGTCTTTATCCCCATTTTTCAGATGAGGACATTGATACCAAGGGAGATGAAATTTGCTCAGACCAGAAAGGAGCAGGGCTTGATTAAAACTAAAGTTTGTCACCTTTTTCTACAGGCTGTCTTCTATAGCCTAGGGGATGTTGTTATTTGTCCTGTAGAGGGATGTGTAAGACTCAGGTTGTGGACCTGAGTGCTTATAGACAGGTCTCATGAATTCAAATAGAGTCACTTATGTCAAACAGGGCATTAGGATTCTAACTTGGCCACAACTGTGACTTCATGGTGTCACAGAAAGGACACATTTACTCAAGCTTATAATGGTGAAATAGAAACCACATCTCCCAGGCCATTTCAGTGTGCTTAATTGAATTACAGAATTACATGCTGCTGCTTCATTATGTGATCATTGCTTCAGATCAGTTGACTCCTGCGCTCTCTCTCAGCGCAATTGTGGTTTCTCTGCTTTCTGAATTGTCTGGGAGTTTAATTACCATAGATTCTCCTTCCTGTTTCAAGCCTAAATTGAAGCTCATTATATACAATTATTCTTGCTCTTTCTTCCATCTTTGGCTGTACCGTCAGCCATTATGTCTGCTGTTCAGCCTGTCTGGCCATACAACTGAGGATGTCATTTGGTAAGGTGGGCAGTTTAAAGGGAAGTAGGGACAAAGAAAAATGTTAGGCTTGCCCGATGGGGTTATTTCACGTTTGGAACAGATGTTACACGGAAATTAGAATCTAAAACAAGCATTAGTACTTTGAAACAATGTTAAATGATGTTGGGTTAAAGTCATCATTCTAACAAAGGCTCCAGACCCTCCTGTAGAGGTATATTAGCTTTAATAACTGGAATTCAATTTAGAGAAAAAATAGATTTTACACACACACTTCTGAGTGGTGGTACATACTTGTAATCACAGCTCTCAGGAGGCTGTGACAGGGTGATGAACAATTTGAGCCCTACCTAAACTGTGTAGACATGAAGACCAGACCTTGCCTTGAAAGAAAAATGTATTCTCATTAGAAACAGAGCTAACATAGCACATATTTTTCTTCTGTTCCTCCACTACATGAAACCTGAGGTTAGTAGATATATTAGTACTTTTCCTATTGCTGTGACCATTTGCCTGATAAGAAGCAACCTAAGGGAGGGTTTATTTGGACTTACTGCTCTAGGGAAAATGGTCCATCATGCAGTCATGGTGGCAGGAGCATGAGGCAGCTGGTCACAGTGCATCCAAGGCCATGAAGCAGAGAGATGAAGGCCACCATTCAATTTACTCTCCCATTTGTACTCTTCTAGGACCCTAGCACAGGGAAAGATGCCGACCATGGTTAGGGTAGGTCTTTCCACCTTCATCAGTCTAATCTAGATAGTCCCTCATGGTCACCTCCAGAGGCAAACCTAATTAGATAATCTCCCCTGAGTATGCCCAGTGGCTTGTCTCCTAGGTGATTGTAGATCCTGTCAAGATGACAAATCTATGGTATTAACCATCACCATAGATTTCCTCAGATCATATCAATAAGTAAAAAAAATATTTCTTATATATTAAAATGGCTTCTTTACCTTACAAGACTTAATACTGAAAACTGACCCTTCTCCTTCATGTTCCATTTTCTCTTATTTTTTGTTTTCCAGATTCAAGATGATTGGAAGTATGTTGCCATGGTGATTGATCGCATTTTTCTCTGGGTTTTCATCCTGGTGTGCATTTTAGGAACTGCAGGATTATTTCTGCAACCCTTGATGGCCAGAGATGACACATAAACTGAGACCTGTTCGCCAAGGCTCACCTGTGCTGATGCAAGGGCACTTTCTCAATAGCACCACACTTTATCCGATCACTGGCTTGGAGTTTGCTATTTCAAGGGTTATTTTCAACTCATCTTGATTTTTTTTTTTTTTGTAAAAAAGAAATGTGGGAGAAAATGTCTAGTTATTTATTAAGGATAAATGAACATTTTACTATCCCCATGATTGAAAACTAGATAGATTTTTTTTCTGTTCATAAATATTAAATCCATGGGCTCGGGATCTCTATAGAACTCAGTCGTTCAGCCCATAAACTACTTGAAGTTATAGAGTATTCCAGCAGCACCCCATCACTTCCATTCTTTACTATTTTTCCAAAGGCTTACACCTCAATTTTGTTGCTGCTAAACCCCACATATCAGACCCTGAGATGTGACGCCTGGTCTCACACTCATTGTTAGTAAACTACCATAGTCTGTTCAAGTTGCTAATTTAGAAGAACATCCCATAGAGCCCTGAAAGACTTTAATCCCAGCACTCAAGAGGTAGAGTCAGAGGCAGGTTGGATCTCTGTGGATTCCAGGCCAGCCTGGTTTAGTTAGTGAGCTCCAGCCCAACCATGGCTGCATAGTGAAACACTGTCTCAAAACAACAAGATCACAAAAACTGGGCAGCTAAACACAAAGTTATTTCTCATAGTTTAGGATCTTGAGAAGTCTAGGATCAAGGTGCCAGCAAGACTGTCTGCGGAGGAGTCTTCTTCATAAAGCATACCTTCCAGTGTGTCTCCATGCGGCTGAAAGGGCTAGTGTTTCTGGAATCTTAATTCCCTTTGTCAAGGCATGCCCTCGTGACCTAAAACCCCAAACACTACTGCATGGTAGGTTCGCACATGAGCTGCAGGGAGTCATCCAGACTCTAGGATGTCAGGGTAAGGCTTCACTACTATAGCACTAGGGTTTGGGCTCCCTAGAGTCAAGTTGGGATGAGAGATGTGTGGACTTCGGCAGCCGATGGTTCCTGCCCTCTAGGATGCCAATACAGGCCTGTGTGCTTCGGTTGTCAGAGCACCCAGAATGTAGGACGTTGTCAAAATTAGTTATGCTTGAGAAGCTATTTGAGCGAATTGAGTTTCCCATATTACATTTCCAAATCTAAACCACAACTCCTAGAGTTCACAGAGACCATTTTGAGTATTCTCACTAGTTTTTTTTTTCCTATGCAAAAATAAAACCTGACAATTGCAATTCACTGTGGCTCATACTTCAGTAAGTCAAAAGGAAGTGTGTTCTATGAAGTTTGTTGGCTTACAAATGTCTCAACAGTGATTGAGATATAGGAGATGGGGGATATATACAAACTAAGATAGCTAACAGCAATTTACATTAAACTAGTTTTTATTAGTGTTTCCTCATATTGTTAAGCACCTGAGATAATAAATTTTAAAGGAGGAAATGTGTATTTGGGCTCATGGTTTCAGTCCACAGCCACTCATGTGGTCTATTCCTTTTGGGCTTGTGATGAGACAATACTTCATAGTAAAAAGTGTATGATTCATCAATGACATTCACCCCAAAGCAGCCTGGAAGCAGAAAGAATGGGGAAGAAGCTGGGCTCCTGTTTTTCCAAGAGGGATGCACTCCCAATGACCAAGCTCCTTTCTTCTTAGAGGTGCCACACCTCCGAGTAGCACCAAATAGGCTGATGACCAAACCTTTGATACACTGGCCTTTGGCACTTACTCAGAATGTGGCCTGGTTTCCAAAGACTTATGTCCATTTCATAATTTGTTTTTTGCAAGAGTTCCCAAAGTCTTAACTGCTTCAGAATTGTTCCATAGTCCATGTCAAACTCGGCAGAGAAGCTATAAAAAGATTATAAATACCCAGGATACACTGACACTAGGTAAACATTTCTATTCCACAAAGGAGCACAGATGTGTAGAAAAGATCAGATCAAAGCAAGAGCAAATAAGCAGGGCAGACATCTGGCCTCTGGCACACACAGTGGCAGTGTGTGAAATCCCAGGGGTGCAGGCAGTCCTGTTCCTACAGACTGGCTGACTGCATGCAGCCCCTGTGCCTGTTCTCTAGGGCTGGCTGAACTTACCTCACACAGCTCTCCTCAGCAGGCACTCCACAGTTTGTCACCCCTTGCTTTCTGGGGTCTCCATTGTAGATTCAGCTTCATACTCTTGTTTCCAACATATTGCCAGTTTGAGAGCTGATAACCTCTGAAATCTTTGTGGAAACCTCCAGGATGCCACAACTCTTGCACTTTGCATGTCTGTAAAATTGGCATTATGTGGATGACGGCCAGGTTTGCACAAGCTATATAGGGCCTACTCGAGCATCTGCAGATGAGGAAGGAGTTTCAGGGCAACATTTTCTAGATTGCCTTATGGAAGGAGGCTGTCCTGGGTCTATTTAGGAAAAATGTCTGCATTCTTTGAGCTTGCAACAGGCACAAGTCTGAATGATTCACAGTATTGTATTATCCTGGTGCCAAGCACGTGACTTCCCCTTTAAAATATATTTTTACTCATTGAGAATTTCATACATATTTTGATCATACTCATCCTCTCCTCTTACCACTTCCCAGACACATCCTCTCTTCTTGACTCATTCAACTTTGTGTCCTTTAAAAGTGATAATAAAAAAATACATTTATCAGACCAATTTGGGTTGCCCAAGCATTCTTGGGTATATGGCCTCCCATTGGAATGTGGTCAGCTTACCCGGGGCTACTCTCTTAGCAAAACATGACTCTTTCTCTAGTGTCTAGCAACTGCCAGCAGTCAGTCAGCTAGGAGCAGGACTTCACGCCCAGCTTTGCTCTTTGTGATGAGATTTTATCTAATTGTATCAGATATCTTGGCCTTGCACAGGTCTTGTGCATGTTATCACAACCCCATGAGCTCATATGTGTAGCTGCCCTTCAGAAAACACATTCCTTGTAGTCATCCAACATCTCTGGGCCTTACACTCTTTACTGTCTTCTGAAGTGGTCTCTGAGCCTTGGGAAGAAAGGGTGTGGTATACCGTGTCTCATTTAGGCCTGAGGATTCTACAGTTGCTTATGCTCTACACCATGGCCAAGTGGCTGAGAGATGTATTTATCTAAGGGTAAAACAATTAGTCATTGGGTATCAGTTTAATAGTATGTCCACTTAGCAGAATAGTAGCAACATGTTCTCCCCTAAGAGCCCATTACCTGTCTAGTCATGGGTTCTTGGCCATTGGATGGTACCAGGTATGAGCTTTGTCTTGTGAAGGATTTAGACTCAATCAGAAAGTGGTTGGGCACTCTTGGGATGTTCACATGCTATCATGCCAGAGGGTGAATCTTGCCAGGCAGCCATTAGTATCGTTCATAAGGTTCACAGTCAGTTGGTGATTGCTTTTGTCCTCTGGTTGCATGCATAGCACCTTCCACACTATGAAAGCAGTCCAGTCGGGATGAACCTTCCAAGTCAGTACCAGCTTCATTTTTTTCATGTTCCATGACTTAAGTATGTGCTAATTCAGAAATAGGGTCTTACCCTCAAGTTCTGGTGGGTGGCCAGAACATTGGTAAGAGCGTGTCTGGTCTGGTCTCAAGTCCTCGTACAAGTAAGTGCTTATACATCCTAGGCTTTCTCTCTCCCACTTCTTCAAACCTTTCCAGATTCTATCTACAGAAAAAAATTCAAAGGCTTCAGAGCTACACCATTATTTATTATCACAATAACTACCCTTTTGTGTGGCTGTTTCCTCCAGGTTGAAACATCCCCTTCTAGGGGGAGGAGGGATGCTCACCAGATTCATGAAACTCACAGGACTTACCAGACTCCCAAGATTCATTCCTGAATTGATAAAAATAGCAAACAACAGAAAAGAGGAAACTGCAGGACTGTTATCTGCAGGTTGTAAAAGTTGTTACCCAGGCTAAGGTGGGCTGTCCATGGTTTCTTCCATGGAAAAACCCCTCCCTCCATGTTCCTATAAGTAGCCACAGTAAACTCACTGGTTTCCAAGCTGTACTTGGACAGAATTATCTCTTTGTTTTATGCCTACCTTTTTAAAGTCTAGAATGACTAGAAGTAGACTCCAGAGCAAAAGTCACGCCAGAGATTTCACTTCAGGGTACTAATATTCTATTAGCTTTTTGCTATTATGGGAAAAACACTTGAGATAATCAAGAAAATACTTGAGCTAATTAAGAGAAAGCTTTGTTGTTGATCATGCTTGCAGAGACCTTAGTTCATGAATGGCTCTTGCTTTGAGGTCATTGTCAAGATGGTATATAACAATGGGAGACACAAAGCAGAGCCAAGTTGTCTACCTCATGGTGTCTGAGAAGCAAAAGGAAGAGCTGGGGTCTCAATATCCTCAAAGGCACACTCCTAGAGACATAATTTCCTTTGCTAGAGCCTTTACTCCTGAAGATCCCACCACCTCCCAAAACCATCATGACCAAGCTTTCAACAATGAGCCTTTGAGGGACATTTACTAAACTACAGTACAGACTTTCACTCACTCTAACAGTCGTAAACACAATAATCACAATAAAATTAAACTTGACAGAGTCCATCCTGCCTTCCAAAGAATGCTGACTTGAATTTAAGTTGTTGATAATATATTACTAATAACCAAAGATGTTGCTAACTTTACAAGTAAGAGTTGTGAATCGAACACAAGCTTTTGGGTTATAGCTGAGTTGGGGCACTAGGGATGAAGTTTAATTACTTTACCCATGTTACATTATACAGTACTGACTGATATCATACCTAGTATTAGGCTAGCTAGACAATATCTAAAGCACTTTGCTCTAAGATTTGACAATTATAATTGGGGTGAAAGATGATTGAGACATGAGAAGATATGACAGTGTGCTTACATCAACTCAGAAGGGCAATTTTTGTTTGTTTGGCCTTTGAGACAGGGTGTCCTACTATAACCCAGGATGACCTACAACTCACAACAACTCCCCTGCCTCTGCCTCCTGAAAGTAGAGATGACAGGTATGTATGAGACACCGTTTCCAGCCCAGAATGATTTTTTCCACAGAACTACCAAGACAGAGACATAGCATCCCGTTTTGAGACGGGAATCTGTGCAACTGCAGTATTATTCTGAAATCAGAGATAAATAAGTAGCTCTCCTAACCAAAGAATATGGACAAGGCGACTGAAGTCATTACAAAGGATATGCCACTGCAGGATTATAAAGTCATTACAAAGAATGTCTGCAGGAGTTGCCTGTTATATGTTTTCAGTGGACAGTAAGCTGCAAAATTAGTTAGCACAGAAGACATTCCATATTGCCATATGAAGAATAAAGTAGGCTTAAGGAGTTTCTAGTTACCATTTTTCACATATTAAAAATGTCAATAAAGAATAGCATCCTATCAAGTGTGGTGTGAATAGGGATGGCTCTCATAGACCCATAGATTGAATGCTTGATCACCAGGGAGTGGCACTATGAGGAGGTGTGGCCTTGTTGGAGAAAGCGTGTCACAGGAGGTGGGCTCTGAGGTTTCAGCAGCTCAAGTCAGGTCCAGTGGGTCATTCTCTCTTCTTGCTGCCAGCCAATCCAGATGTAGAAAACTCTTGTCTTCAACATTATGTCTGCCTGGATGCTGCCATGCTTCTGCCATGACAATAATGGACTAAACCTCAGAACCAGTAAGCCAGCCCCAATTAAATGTTTTCCTTTATAAGAGTTGCTGATCATGGTGTCTCTTCACAAAAATAGTTATTATTAAACTAATTAATTAGCTTATCTCCTATAAAAGTATGATGTGTTTTATACCCATGAATACAGAACAGGGCAAAATGGAGCACACCCATAGTCCTAGCTACTCAGGAGGTTTAGGGCCAGCCTGGACAATTTAACAAGACCCATTCTGAAAATTCAAAACCACACAAATATATGCTTTTACTAGATGTGGAGGAAAGCTTTAAACACTCTTCAAATATAGTTGTATTTTCCAGTACTCCAAAGATGCCCTTCATCACTGGTTGCAAGTTAGTAGGATTTACCAGGATGCGATGGTAGGCCTTCACTAGTGCAGGGGGACAGTGTTGGTACTCAAGGCTATTACTACAGTTTTAATGGACAACATTAAGCCAATGTCAGAAACTGCTAATCTGTTACAGCCTATATCAAATTGTAAATATTTTCATAATGGCATACGTGTCCTAAGAGCTGCTTGACTGCTCACTAAATCCAGTGTAATTTCTTGGTTTCACTTAATTGTGTTTCCAATGTGAACTGGGACTATTATATTGGCCCATTTATAAATAACAGGAACAAAAAGCCCTAGAGTCCCAATGACTGAAACCAGAAGAAACGTCCATAAAAACATCCGATCAAGAACTTGGGCTATGAATTTCCAATCTTCAACAACCTGTTAAAAAAATAAATACATATATAAAGCTGTATTTTAGGATAAAAAACAGAGTTAGAGATAATCATTTGCTGTCTCCTACGCCCAGATCTCTAAGACAGACTAGTATAATTTATTAAATCCCATTCTAAATTTAAATTTGGAATTTATAGTCATTAAATTCTTACCTTTTAAGATTCCATCAATATCTTAAACACTACAATAATTCAATTATACTGCCATAGAATACTACATTTAACAAGTACCAGTTTGTTAGAAGTAAACTGGCCACAGTGGTAGGAGCATGTAGTACCAGCTACTTGGAAGACTGAGGCAGGAGGATCAGAAGTTCAAGGCCAGCACCTTGGAACAATAACAAAGAGTTAGTTCAAAGTCATAACCTGCACATGGCAGTATTTGCTGAAATCTCAGCATTCAGGAGGCTGACGTGAAAGGATTGACAGTTCAAGGCTAACCTGAGCTACATAGTGAAACTTTCTTTAAAAAGTAAACGGTGGGGGCTTTGGCATAATGGAACATGCCTTTAATCCAAAAGGGGGAATTTCTGTAACTCTGAAGCCAGCCTGGTCTACACATCAAGTTCCAGTCTAGCCAGGACCTTAAAGTGACTGTCTCAAAAAAAAAAAAAAAAAAAAAAAAAGGAAGGGGAAGAGAAGGGAAGGAGTGAGGGGGAGGGGATGAAGAGGGGAAGGGAGGGAGGGAGGCGGGGGCACTATTACTGCTTTCCTGAAAACTCTAAAGTATAAAATAACCATGAGAACACCTTATTCCTTTTCTCTATTTTATGGTTATTTATTTCACTTTGCTTTTATTAGACATAATCTCCCTATGTAGCCCATGCTAACCATGAACTTCCTAAAGTACATCCATATAGAGTCTAACTTTCAATCCTCCCGCCTCAGCCCCTGAATGGCAGAATTATAGCCATGCACCTTGCTCTTTTCAATTTTACTAATATTCATTTGTAAACAAACTACAAAAAGATGTCTTTATGCAAAGTATCTTGGTTGTACTTTTAAGGTCTACATTAGACTCATTCTTCAGAAAAGGTAATTTTTGATAAACTATAATGTAAAAATTCAGAAACAAAGTTATGGAAGATAAATCTAAATCAGTAAATTATTCCAGAGCCAAAGAACTAGGTCAATATTACTATCCCTTCAAATGCATACTGCTAAACTTTCTCCAGGGTCATTCAAGACGCTCTGGGGAAATGGAGGGTGAGATTCATGTAGATACCCCATGCGGGGGTGTTTGCGGGGGTGTTTATACTCGCCACAAACCTCGCGGACGTCGTTCTCTTTCACTACGTGTCTCGTGATGTAGCGAATGCAATCGAGCGCGGCCTCCAAAGTATTCCGAGATTTAGGTCCACCGCCTTTCTCGGCTTCTTCTCTCTGAGTGAAGTACCTATCGGCATGACTTCTCATGCAGAGCAGTTTGGGAAGCTTGTGGAGAAATATCTTACGAACCCACGGCGCCATAGCATTGTGTGTGGAAGAGGAGCGGTGGTGGATGTTGATGGCAAAGACAGTCACCATAATGGATAGGGTCACGAAGATCATGGTGAACACCAAGTACTCCCCGATCAGAGGTATGACTTTGGAAGATGACGGTATAATCTCCTCAATCACCAGCAGGAAGACAGTCAGAGAGACCAGCACCGAAGTGCACAGGCTAATCTTTTCACCTTCGTTTGAAGGGAGATAGAAGACAACCACGGTCAGAAACGAGAGCCCGATGCAGGGTATGATAAGAAACAGGGTATAGAAGAGAGGCAGCCGTTTGATCACGAAGGAGTAGGTGATGCAGGGGTACCAGCAGCAGCTGTCCGTCCGGTTCCCCTTGCTCCCCATTGCGCTCATGATTTCCCATTCCCCATTGTCAAAAAAGTCTGTTCTGTCGACATCTTGGTCCTCTAGGATTATATCGACCTGGGATCCATCATACGTCCATGAGCCGAATTTCATGGAGCAATTTTGGAGATCAAATGGGAAAAAGGTCACATCTATAGTGCAAGAACTTTTGTAGTTTGCTGGCTGCGTCCAAGTGACAGTGCCATTGTACCTGACAACTGTTTTCGTACTGGCCCCTTCGAAACGTCCGTCTGCACTAGAAGAAACAAAATAATAGTGCCGAAGTCAAACAGCCCAAGGACACATTTGATAAGCCTAATTTAAAAGGAACCTGGGGGTAATAGTGTGAAATGAGTTTGAAATTACTGTCTGCCCCAATGCCTGCTCCACCCACGGGGTCACGCTTCGTGGACATCTGTCTATCATGTAAGAATTCTGCTGGGACTGAGCCTGTTCTTCCCTTTGTATTGTGAGACGGGCAAATCCAAGTTTCTCAAAATGTTGAGATTTTAGTTATTGAAAAGATGCCACTTTACATACAAACAGGATCGGGCTGTCTATATACTGGGCACGCAGAAAGGCAGAGCCCGAATCCACATCCCTAGACTTTCTCCTCCACCAAAATAATAGATGCTTTCTACCCTAAGAGGAAGGACTATCTGCACCATGCAGGGCACACCTGGATGCTCCTGTACGGGGAAGGCACAGCTGCAGGCAGAAGCACCTGATTCCTTCATAGTCTTGCTCTGTATCTTGAAAGTCCTGTGAGCTTTTCACAGTGCCATGCAATCTATCTATGCTGAGTCATAACAATGTTTTCATACAGAGAGCAGCTGAGGCTCATGGTGCTGCATCGTGCTACCTTGCAGGCTTTGTTCATGCTTTCATATTAATATGGAAGCAAAAGGTTTCAAACGATTGCTTTTGCACAGCATTTGATCTGTCTGCATGCCAAAGCTTTTGTGCAAACAGGACAAGGTGCTTTCGGTTACTGAGAGGGAGAGAATGTGCCAGAAGCTGCCTCGTGTTACCTTACGAGCCTTCTCCATCCTTCCATATCAGGGAACACAGAAGTAAAGGCTTCAAAAGATCATTTTTTGCATAGCATTTGCTCTAAAAGCCTTTTGCAAATAAGACAGGGTGCTTTAGGATACATGCAGACTCTCACATTTACTCTGAGATGGCCCTGGGAGGGGAGGGGAGGGGGAATACAGCTGGTAACTGACATTACCATCAAAAATGAACCCCAAACTCCTCACCGTGGAAAAATGGATTGTGCCATCATGACAATGTATTTACGTAATATTAAAAAACAGGGTTGACCATAAACTGTAACCTCAACTAAAAAACAAATCCCCTGAAACCTGGAAGTCTGACTTGAATAAGGGGTAGGTGGAGATGCCAGTGTCTTGGGGTGAAACCTTACTGTACCTGGTGGCGCACGCCTTTAAGCCCAGCACTCGGGAGGCAGAGGCAGGCAGATTTCTGAGTTCAAGGCCAGCCTGGTCTACAGAGTGAGTTCCAGGACAGCCAGGGCTATACAGAGAAACCCTGTCTCAGAGAGAGAGAGAGAGAGAGAGAGAGAGAGAGAGAGAGAGAGAGAGAGAGAGAGAGAGAGAGAGAGAGAGAGAGAGAGAGAGAGAGAGAGAGAGAGAAAGAGAGCGCTTTGTGATCACAGACAAGTGTAACTACCTTAGGCAAAGTACGATGGGTGGCGCCCAGCACGTAAGCTCGCCATGAGCACACTGCCAAGCACATAAGTTTACTGTATGTGTAAATGAACCACAACCATTACCTCTATCTGATAATGCACACCACTTTTCTTTATTCCACATTGGCCATGTCCTTTTTCTTATTTCAGAAATCAGATAACACTTTTATGATAAAAAAAAAAAAAAAACCAACACACCAAAAAGGGCAAAGGATCCACAGCACACGTGCAACAAAGAGACACAAAGTCAAGTCATTTGATTTCATAGCTAAACAATTTGCAGACAAGAGGAAAAAAAATTACTAGTGTCTAGTAGCAATACAAGTTTTCTTTTGGAAATGGGAAATAATACTTAGAATATGACTTACTTATCAAACAAAACGATGTCTGGGATCCACAGAGAGTCTGAAGGAACACGTATAATTTTTATTCCACCATAGTCATCAGGATTCCATCTTAATTTTACATCTATCCATTCCTTTAAAATGAGAAAGTCACCTCCATTTCAATCAATCAATAATGAAATAAGTTTAAACTATACTTTTTGTCTTACCCAGTACTATAGGCATGAATCATTTCTGCTCTAATTCAGTAAACCTCGACTAATAATAAGCCATTTCTCTGCGCAATGCCTCTCGCTGTGGTCCTGATGGGGCACAGGTGAGGATCATGCTATACATTCAAGCTTCTCTACTTGGCCCCTCTTCTCCCACCAGCTGATCATACTCAAAACCTGAAGCCATGGACCAGTCCCTAAAGTCCAGGTTTAGGGAAAACGTTCTCCTTCCCAGCTGTACTGAGCCCTGATTTGGTGGAAGGAGAGTTGGATTTATTACACATTCCATACACGTAAGTGTTCTGCTCAGTGCCCAGGCAGTAACAATTCTGTGACTGTATCAAGCTAAGAAATGGACTAGAGATGTAGCTCATCAGTAGACCTGCCTGGCATTCTCCAGGCCCTAGGTTCAATCCCCTGTGCAGCAAACAGACAAAGGAACAACATCAACCTGCCTTTTGTAAGTCTGGGATTAGGGAACTGGTGGTGGGTATAAATAATCAGAGACAGAGAAAGAATAAACAATGGGGGGCACTCAACAACAGCCAGAGACACAAAAATGGTGGCCCAGAATTTAAAAGCCCTTCATGTAAAAGGCACTCTGCCATAAAAATAATTCATTACAAAGGGGTCACTGGGGAATGCGAAGGGGGCTGGAGGAGGGTGATTACAGGGTGGATGGACATGGTCAATGCATGAGGTCTGCATGCATGAAAATATCACAGTGAATCCCAGTAACATGCACAGTTAGCATGTTAACAGTGATAATAAAATAACTAGTCACATCCTTATCCTGTCCCGTTGCAATCAAATTAAAAGCCAGAATCCTGGGGCTAGGCAGATGGTTCAGGACGAAGAACACTCGCTGCTCTTGGAGAAGAGCAGGTCCAGTTCCCAGGACCCACACAGCAGCTTACAACCCTCTGTAATGCCAGTCGCAGGGGATGCAATGCCTTCTTCTGGCCTCCTTGGATATATTTCATGTATGTGTGTATATATGCAGACTAAATAACTCATACATAAATAGAAATAAATCTTTAAAAAAAAACAACAAATAAAACTCCAACTCCAAATCCTTGTGGTGTCCTATAAACTAATACTCTAGTGGCTTTTAATATTCTAGTGGCTTCTTGTTGCTCCTTTGACCCCATCTCCATACCCCGCCCCATGGCTCACACACCTCTAGCCACACTGGTTCCCTTACTAGATGCAATCGGGCATCTGGGCCTTTTACTTGCTGGCCCCTCCACCCAAAACAGTCTTGTCCCCTAGGTGCCCACTAGGCTTGCGTCATCTCCCCTGAGACTTTGTACAAACTTTGCCTTTTCAGTCATTTTTATGGCTTGGTTGGGTGTTTCTTTTTGCTAACAAGTGTAGTAGCCAACACTCTCCATCCTCTTTGCCACGTGACCTCTCTCAGACAGTCGGCCTCTAAGGCACTATGGCTCACTCTCTTTCCACTTGGATGAAGTTTCTGGGGAACAGTGAGTTCTGTCTGCTCCATTACTGCAGTTTCTCCAGTGCTTAACACATATCAGACCCACAAAAAATGTCAACTAAAGAGGACACAGTGGTGATCCCAGAACTTGGGAGGATGAAGACGGAAGACTGAAGCTGTATAACAAGACCCTGGTTCAAAACAAATATACACGTTATGCATACATCCATGCACAATGAGTACAATAGCTCCATCTATTTATTCTCAGCGTTCTCAACCTGACAATCC
The DNA here is from genome assembly GCF_978045245.1 of Mus caroli. Classification (NCBI taxonomy): domain Eukaryota; kingdom Metazoa; phylum Chordata; class Mammalia; order Rodentia; family Muridae; genus Mus; species Mus caroli. The sequence continues at coordinate 53,080,530 of NW_028227266.1, read as the reverse complement.
ACAGGGCACACACGCAAGCTCCTCCTTGCTGTAGCCTGTAATGAACAGTGTAGCCAGCTGCTCGCTCCGTGCCTGTGTGATTGCTATACACACCTGCTTCAACCAGACGTTGGTGGTCATTAGCTGGTTTTTCTCATCCTATTAAAAAAAAAGAAGTAAGGTTGCTTATTTCTGTTACATAGGAATACTTCTTTAAGAGTGTGTATATTTGTGGCAGTTGCTGACAGTGGCAGGCGTCACTCGTAAACCTGTCTACTTTTCTGAGTTCTGTCTCAAAAAAAAAAAAATTATAACTTCATTTTCTCCTTTCTAGTTCTTGAGTATTAACTGAAACCTCAAGTATGCCTTCCCTGACTTTCTGGCCTTCTCTGTTTTTCTGAAGACCCTGCCCTCTCTCTCTAGCTGCTCACAGACCTTCACTGCTGACCCTAACTCAAAAGGTGTGGCTTTCCTCTCCGTCTCCCTCCTCCCTGCACCTGTTGAGATTTACAGCTGCCCTGCCCTGCTTCTCTCCCCGCCTTCCCCACTCTCTCTCCCTCTCCTCTCTCCCCTCCCCCCTCTCGCTCAAATTTTAATAATATGGTCCTTAAGCTTAAAAAAAATACAATCGGTACATTTCAATACAAATGTTCCTCTCCACATGGAATGAACATTTTGCTAATTCATCTGTTTTTCAAGAAAATAAGATTAATCTGCTATTGTTCCTCTAAACATTCTGTAGTTCAGATAAACTACCCTAAAGCCGACCACTAGCGATTCTATATTTAGTTTTCGGGGTCTCAACTACTACATTTCCTCAAATTCAAGAGAGGCTCTAAGATACAACATCCCTTAGCTCTCAAAGGGTGGGAGAGCGTGTGCTACCATATTCAGCCCGCCCTTCTTAAAGGAAGGAGAATTCAGACATTCGTGTACAAACATGGTATCATTATAAGAAGACTAGACAAGTTGATGCAAGTAAATTATAGGAGGATTTGAGAGAAAAGCAGTCAGCAAAATCGTATCAAGAACACATCCCAGGGGCTGGAGAGTTGGCTCAGTGGGTAAGAGCATTTGTTGTTATTGCAGAGGACCTGGGTTCAACTCCCAGTCCCACACAGAGGCTCACCACGCCCTTAGGCACCAGACATGCTCGTGATGCACAGAAATGTATGCAGCCAAAGCACTCATACACACAAAATAAAATAAAGAAATAAGAATCCCAAGTTTGTAAAACAGGCACAAGGGAAAAAATGGCAAGAAATACAAGACATTGTATTTTTTAAAAATACAGGGTCTCAGGACTGGCTCAAGCTCTCTGTGTAGCAGAGGATAACCCGGAACCCCTGATTCTCCTGCTTTTACCTCCCAAGTGCTGGGATTATATGTGTGAACCCCACTCTTACCTCATTATCAATTGTTAACATTAGTCACCAATGGACGGTAGAATACGAATCTGTTTATTTGTACATTTTTACACTTTAAAAACTCTCTAAAAATCATGTGTTACTTCTGTAATCATGACATAAAGGTACACTAGTGTTACTTTTAATATAAGTAAATATTTGTTCATTATACTAAAAACAATTGTTGGCATTATCAGACCAAGAAGAAATTAGTTTTTAAAGTGTGAGTTTCTTAGGGTAAACACTGAGAAGCAGGTAATTCATCACTGATGAACAACACATAAAATCTCTCTGGAAATATTGTTTTATGTGTATCAGTGCTTTTCCTGCATGTATATATGTGCACCATGAGCATGCCTGGTGCCTATGGAGGTCAGAAGAGGGCACCAGATCCCCTAAAATGGGGGTTACCAGTGGTTGTGACCACTACGAAGGTGCTGGGAAGCAACTCTAGGCCCTCTGCAAGAGCAGTCTTAACCTCTGAGTGCTCCCTCTGCAAGAGCAGTCTTAACCTCTGAGTGCTCCCTCTGCAAGAGCAGTCTTAACCTCTGAGTGCTCCCTCTGCAGGAGCAGTCTTAACCTCTGAGTGCTCCCTCTGCAGGAGCAGTCTTAACCTCTGAGTGCTCCCTCTGCAGGAGCAGTCTTAACCTCTGAGTGCTCCCTCTGCAGGAGCAGTCTTAACCTCTGAGTGCTCCCTCTGCAGGAGCAGTCTTAACCTCTGAGTGCTCCCTCTGCAGGAGCAGTCTTAACCTCTGAGTGCTCCCTCTAGTCCCTGATATGTTTGAAGTATGATTTTTTTTTTCTTGAGACAAGGTTTCTCTGTTTAGCCCTAGCTATCCTGGAACATGCTTTGTAGACCAGGCTGGCCTTGAACTCAGAGATCCACCTGCTTCTGCCTCCCTAGTGCTGGGATTAAAGGCGTGCGCCACCACTGCCCATTGAAGTGTGATCTTGAAACAATGTTAAGATAATCTATGATTCTCAGACCTCCCAGCACAGGCTCACATACATTTAAGGGGAACTTCAACATAAAATGTTTTGATATGTTTAAATTTCATTAAGGATGGACCTATTACTAGCAAATGAAATAAAACTATTTCTAAACTTCACAACAACATATAAATGGTATTCCTATGCCTGTGGCATACTAGCAATTGTTTCCTGAAGAGCCCCTTGAGTGAAGGGCTACATTTGGTCACTTTGGCAACCTCTAGTGGCTAACTCACACCTGGGGAAAAAAATTGGTTTTCCCTAAGTGCTAAGTGGAACATGTAACGGCATGTATACTTACCACGTCCACTAACTGAGATATTGCAAGGCCAAACTTGATTTTTATCTTGTCACTCAGGTGTTCCACAGGACGAACCCACTTTTCATAGTCTTCAAATAAATCCCTAAACAAACTGTCTTCATGTTTTGCAGCAGAGGATAGTTCAGGCAACCCTGCATAACAAGTTTTTAGGAATTAGTTTGCTGGCTGCTCTCCCCCAAATAGCCATACTTTAAGAAACTCAATGTTATCAATAATCCAATTAAAATTTAACTTATTATTGGTTTTGGTTTATTTGTTTGTTTAAAACAGGATATCAAATAAATTTGTTTGTTTGAAATAGGCTGGCCCTGAATTCCCTTTTACCAAGTACAGCCTTGAACTCCTGATCCTCCTGCCTCCACCTCCAAAGTACTGGGATTATAGGCATCCACCACTGCATCCATCCAGCTCATTTTTAAGATTTCTTTTTATTTTAAATTGTGTGTGGAGTGTGTGTGTGTGTGTGTGTGTGTGTGTGTGTGTGTAGAGTGTATTTGTGTGTGTGTGTAGAGTGTGTGTCCAAGGTGTATGTGTGTGTATGGCAAGGGTATGTGTACTCCATAAATAGAGTGCCCATAGTGGTCAGAGGTGTCAGATTTCTCCCAGAGCTGGAGTTGCAGACGGCTGTAGGCTGCTTGATGTGGATGCTGGAATCAAACTCAGGTCCTCTGCAAGGACAGTATGTGCTCTTAACAGATGAGCCATCTCTCCAGTCCCCTAATGTGACTTTTAAAATGAAATACTAATACAAACACTATGGTCAAGTTAGAGATACTCTGGTTCACATATAATTCTTAGTTAAATGAGATTAGTCACTATAGAAATATTCCTAATTGCAGTGGCAGGGACGAGGGAGGGACTAGGAGGGAAGGAGGGAAGGGAAACTGCAATAGGGATGTAGAGTAAATAAATAACATAATTTAAAAACTAAAACTGAAAATAAATCAAATAAAATCATATAAAAATGTGAGAAAAACAAAATATCCTGAATTCCTTAATAAACATTCAGAGTTAATACAGAATAGCTTAACATTGAAATACCAGTGGCTGGTTTATTATTATTATTATTTATTTATTTGATTTGTTTCCTATGGTAGACTACAAGAACTTGAATGTAGCTTTGGGTCCAATGCCTCATGCTGCCAAAACAAAAAGTAAAGGCTTTTCAACTGTCAGGGATATAGATGGGGATTGATGTAAAAATTCTAAGCAAATAGGCTTAATAAATTCTAACTTTGCTTCATTAAAAAAAAAAAAAGACCAGATATACTGAAGTAAAGTCCATTGATTAACTAGAAATATTAAGGTCTGTACTTTAGTTGGCCTAACTTTATATATTAAAATATTGACAGAATTATTTAGGTGTGTTTTACTATATATTTCTATAAAACTACTTTGGGTCCTAGGTCTTAATGAAGCTCAGCAGTGGGGGTCCTGGAAGCTCTGCTCTCTATTAGAAAGAGACTTCCAAGGGCATAATGACAACCTTCCCCCAAATGGCCCTGCCAGGTTTCCCATCGCAGTGAGTGGGCCCGGCCGAGGTCTGGTTCTTTAGTCTAAAAACTGTGTGTTACACTTGACACCACTCTCTCCCTCACTGCTCTACATAATCAGGAGTCAAACAGACTTTGCCCCTAAAAATTCTCAAATGCATAAGTTTCCTACTTTCTCTGCTGTTACCTGCCTACCACAGGCTACCTGAATCTCCCTCCAGAACTAGAGAAATTCTACTAGAAGTAGTCTCCGGGGGGGGGGGGGGGGTTGAAATGGCTCAGCCATTAAGAGCACTTGTTACTCTTACAGAAGACCTACGCTCCGTACTCAGTACCCATGTGGCAGCTCACTACCATCCGTAACTCCAATCCCAAAGGCTCCTGTGCCTCTTCTGACCTCCCAGGACATAAGGTGCACATGTGGTGCACATATATGCACGCAAGCAAAATACTCATAAACCCAAAATACAATAAATAAGCCTAAAAATTAACCAAACTGATCTCTAACTGATACAGATGAGGGACTCTTCCCATACCCCTGAGCACTGAGCAGGCACTAAAATGCTGTTGAAATCAGTTACCACTAGTGAACACTAAGGTTAAATGTGCATTGTAAGCTCCTCTTCTGCTGTCCTTGTCTAATAACTAAGCACACACCGGGGCATGAAGACAGCGAATTAGCAGCTCTCAGACTCTCCCTCAAGCCTCCAGATGACTTACGCAAAAGAACAAATGGGTCTGAGAGATAACCAGATAGCCCTGAAATCTCTACAGATACCTCAAGAAAGCTATATACTGACTGCAGCTCATCATGCTGGCTCCTGAAGGGGCAACCTTGGGACTGCCTAAACAATTGTACCATATTTCTTGCTGCCACAAGCATCAGTGAACTCTAGACCACCCTGCAACCATTTCCACTTTGGACAGAAGGGGTTGGGGGGACTCCTACTGTTCCTAGAGCAGGGGCTTTCTGTGACTGATGAAATAGCCTAGGTAGTAAAGGCACTTGCTGCCACGCATAATGACCTTGGGTCTTGCATGGTGGAAGAAGGGAGACTCTTGATAGTCATCTTCTTGAGAAGCCCCTTCAGGAACCCCATTCTCACTGGAAACAGGCACCCTGAATGGTCCCACCAGTGGCTGAGTTGGACAGCAAAACAGTTCAAGAGTATCCAGAGAAGACGACAGACAGAAACAGAAATAACAAGAGAATAGAAATCTGAAATGAATAGAGGCTGGAAGGGGTCAGAGAGGAGAACCGACAGGCTCTGGTTGAATTGTTCCAGAGAGCTGTCAAGTCTTCAGGGTTCAGCCCGCAGGCTGACAGCTATAACCACAGCCATGCCAAGAGCCAAGAGTTCGGATCCCAGAAGCTGGAAGGCCGGAACACCTAGAGGTTACTGCCTGACCACTGCTGCCAAACACTGCCAGAATCTAAAGCTGCTGGATACCAGCATTTGAGGAGTTTCTCTGCCTGACTGAGACTTCTGTCCAGGTAGAGAGAAGAGCCATGGGGCAGGCGATCAGTTATAGAGCCATCTTTGCAGCACTCCACTTACTCACCATGGCTTGGTTCTCAGCAAAGACCCAGGCAACCTTTTCAAAACATGGACTGGCTGACGCTACACATCGGCCCAACAGCCTTCTTCATGGGCCTGTCCCTACCCTCTGCTGCCATTGCTCTCCTTGGTTCCAACTGCACTCAAGGGGTTCAGCTTCTGACCTAGCACACCTTCCCATCTCTGAGGCCCATGCCCTTCCTTCCCCACATCCTGGCTAAGTCATTCATTCTTCAGATCTCAGCAAACATGTCTTCCTTGAAACCCCTTTCCTACCCTGGTTCTCACTGGGTTTCCGTAGTAGCTGGTGTTCTCATGCTAATTAATTTGCAGTGTCCTGCACTTAGACTAAAAGGAAGCCTGCCCCCAGTTGGCTCTGATTGGGAAATAAAGTTGCCAGCAGCCAATGGCTGGGCAGGGAGAGAGAGGCAGGACTTTTGGAACTCCCAGGCAAGAGAGAGAACAGATGCCCCATGAAAGGGGTGTAGGATGGTCCACGTGGTGAAGGAATAGGAGAATAAGACGGCCGAAATGTAGGTGCAAAGGGAAAGTGGTCCCATGGGAGCTGCTCAGAAGGAAACAGAACAACAAAGATAAAAATATAGATTTAGAAAATGTTAACTCAGGAATACTGGAGGGGAGTGTGTGCTAGCTTCAGGGAGGTTTGGAAGTGCCCAATCATTAAGCAAGTTAGACATATTAGAATATAAAGGTTGTGTGTATATGTCTTTTCACTCAGGAACCCAGAGCTGTTGGGCATGTGCAGAGCCAGGAGCATAGAGTAGATGGTTTAAATATTTACCACGACAGTTCCTCTTCATAGAGCCGTGTTCCTCATCTGTGCTGCAGCTATGCAGTGTTGAGTGTTTATAATTAGAGTCTCTCTTCCTCACTCTGTGTTTTTCTCATCCATGTCTCTACACTTAATAACAGACACAAATAGTAACCATTCAGTCTGTTCAGTGAACAATCATATAACTGAATAAGTGAGGCAGTGACCCACTTATTATCATATGCTAAATCTCATTTTTCTCTAACGATTGAGAATGTTACCTTTGGTTGTGGAATAACTGGCATGAGAGCTATTTTCATTTTCTCTGAAGCTCACCAGACTCATCTTCTGACAATTATAGGGACTTTGACTCAGCTTTGAACATAACACACTTGCTAAGAGTTCAAGAGCTAAGGCTGGCATAGTAGCATGCACCTGTAGTCTCAGATACTTTAGAGTGGCGGTTCTCAACCTTCCTAATGCTTCTAAATACAGTTCTTCATGTGATGAACCCTAATCATAAAATTATTTTCATTGCTACTTCATAACTGTAATTTTGCTGCTCTTATGAATTGTAATGTAAAGATCTGATATGCAGACTATCCGATATGTGACCCTTGTGAAAAGGTTGTGTGACAACCCCCCAAAGGGGTCGTAACCCACAGGTTGAGATCTGCTGCTCAGGAGGCAAAGATAGAGAATCATTTTTGCCCAAGAGTTTAAGACCATCAAGACCCCTTCTCAAAATCAAAACTTAGAATTTTAAAATATCCAGGCTAGATCCCTTTCTGGTCCCTAATATTTACTATGTGACTTCATGGCCAGTGTCCTAATCTGTCTGCATATGGTTCTCTCCACCTGTGAAAACAGGTATAGAACAGTGCCTACCTTAAAGGGCTATCGTGAAGGCTAGAAGTGTGTGTGTAAGTGCCCGCCCCAGCGTGCTCTGATTCCACAAATCATTGCTACAGTAACAGAAAACAATAAGCCTCTATAGGCAATCATCCAAAAGCAGTGCAATAAAAGCAAGCAGCTCCTGCAGAGCCTTTCTGACGCCTACCAATATCCGACAAAGATAGTTTCCAGGCAGTCCAAGGCAAGAGGACCCTGCAAAGATACAGAGGAAGAATATGTGTGCGGTACAAGGCACTCTTGATATGGCACGATGACAAAGCTTTCTCCAATTCACCTGTGTGGGAGGGGCAGGGTTGCTTGGGGAGGGGTTTGTTTTAGGGAGGGTTGTTAGTGGGGTTGTTGGGGAGAAGGGGTTGCTTGGGGAGGGTGTTTTGGGGGTTACCTTTGAGTCAGTGTCTTACTCCATCACCTAGGTCAGCATACAATCCTTTCTCTTGTTGACTCTACTTCCTGGGTACTAGAGTCACAGACAGTTATGTGCTAGCACACCTGCCTTCAAGCCTAGTCATTAAAACTAATGAGTATATTATCAGTGTACTAATTGCCATAAGTCACAAATCATAAAATCATAAAAAAACAGGGAACCAAGTAGTTAAGCACATAAACACTCCATGACGTCATTCCCCTCAAGTCTTTGAAAACACAACAAAAGAAAGACTAAGCTGGACAGCTAACACATGGAACTATACATGCCATTAACATCTCAAATGATTCACAGTTTGGTTTCGCACATTCAATTTTAATTCTGAATATCAACTGTCTCGAGTTGAAGAATTGGAATATGACATTTAAGTGTTTTCATAAATCCCGGGATGATCATACCCATACGGAATTTTAACATTTAGGGAGCTAAAATGGGAATATCAAGACCTCCAGGCTAGCAAAGGTTCAAGGTCAGCCTGGGCTGCCTAAAGACAAAAGCTTAAAGTCAAGTAATTTAGAAAAGAACTACATTTATTTTCAAAGAAAAGACTCTTGTTCCTTAATCTTACTACGGTGAAGAAGAAAGAACAGAACTGTGGAGCTGCAAATCTTCACTGAATGCTTGGCATCCCTCCAGGCCTTTCACCTCTATATGCTACAATTTCTAATCTATATTTAAAAAGGATTATCTTATTAGCAAAGTATAATTGGTAATAATGTATGGCAAGAACTCTCAATCCATTGTACTAAAAGCTCCCTCCCCCTCCAGCACCCACTCCCCAGGTTCAGAGAGTTGAACCTGAGGCCTTCTATCTGCTAGGCAAGTGTATTGGCTGGTTTTCCGGGTCAACTTGACACAAGCTGGAGTTACCACAGAGAAAGGAACCTCCCTTGAGGAAATGTCTCCATGAGTCCAGCTGTATGGCATTTTCTCAATTAGTGATCAAGGAGGGGTGGGCCCAGCCCATTGTGGTCCTATCCCTGGGCTAGTCCTGCGTTCTATAAGAACGCAAGCTGAGCAAGCCAGGGGAAGCAAGCCAGAAACATCCATCCCATCAGCTCCTGCTTCCTGACCTGCTTGAGTTCCAGTCCTGACTTTCTTTGCTGATGAACGTGTAAGCTGAGTAAATCCTTTTCTCCCCAACTTGCTTCTTGGTTATGATGTTTTGTGCAGGAATATAAACCCTGACTAAGACAGCAAGTATCTACCACCAAGCCACACCCTCGGACCTCCTCTTGCTTTCTGTGACAGGCTCTCAATAAGTTTCTACGGCTGAGCCTTAACTCACTCTGTAGCCCAGGCAGGACAAGGAACTGTGACTCCTACCTAAGTTTCTCATTTGGCTGAATTTACTGGCCTGGGCTACTAGGACTGACTACACTGGACCAATTTTATATGTTTTAATTTTTCATTACAAAACATTAATAAACTGGATATGGTGATACACATCTTTAACTCCAGAATGAGGGGGGTTGAGGCAAGAGGATCCTGAGTTCAAGGCTAGGCTGGGCAACATCCAATGTAGGACCCTGTGTTTAAATAAATAACATTAAAAAAAAAAAGATGACCTCTACTTAGCTGTTTTACTGCTGTGTTAATCAAATAAAAATAAATAAATTTTCTTATTATATCAGGTAGTGTCTAAGTAATTTAAATATTTATTTTTATTTTTTTTCTCTACACCTGCCCAAGTGCTCAGCTGTGAAACATGTGCATGCAATGCCTCTGCATTAGGGACAGAACAGAGCGCAAGGACACAGTGCACGCCCTACTGGGATGCAGACTTGTACATGTCGTACTTAGAATTCTGTGGTCACGCAGAGGACACCCCACAGTAAGAACGGTGCTTTCTGGAATGTGTCCAATACACAACCTTCAAGCTTAAACATGGCCACAACTTTCTAATCTAAACAGAAGATTTCTTGACTTGGCATGACTGACATTTTGTGACCAGAGATTCTTTGCTGTGTGAGAGCTATCCTGGACCTGTATATTTCCGCTTCCATCCACCAGATACTGTCTTTATGCAACAACTGTAAGTGCCTTTAGACACTGCCTAATGGGGGGAGGGGCACCAAAAATTCCCCTCTCTGAGAAGCACTGCTCAAACAGTAGCAAGTAAGAAGCAGAGGCCTGATCTGCCTTTTTCTAAATGATACTTTCGTTACAAAATTACAAAAAAATAAGGTATGGTCATTGTTACAACTCAAACCTAGAAGTTCATTTAGTAGGGAATCTACCTCTCCTCTCTCTTTCTGACTCTAGCGTTGACCACTGATAAGTTTGAAGGGTACACACTTTAACTACAAACACACATGCACATCATATCTGCACAGAAGAACACATATTTCCCTCTTAAAGTTCTTTGGCTTTATTTCTTCCATTCAAAAGTATGTTATGGTTATGCATCCATCTCTATTCTTTCTTCATAATCACAGAGTGGTCTGCATTATGGGTCCTTGACATACTCTAAGCTTTCACAGGTGGGCATCTATGTTGTGTGCATTTGGATCTGTTTCCAATGACGATACTATAGAAAATGCTGTAGCTAACATCCTTGTATATCTGTCGTCCCCGTCTTATGCGGGGGCTGACTCTTAGAAGTGTGACCTCTGAGTCAAGGGTGTGCATGCCTTCAGTTGTGCTACGTGTTGCCAGGAGTCTTCCCTAACTTCTTCACAGGCTACCTAAGAGTGAAATACATCATGTACCTAGAAAGGTTTGTAACGGTGAGAGATATACTCTCTTCCCGACCCAAAATGAAGGCATTCCTGGAGCAGTTAATCCTACCCTCTAAGTCTCCTTGAATCTTTTTTTAAGTTAACACACACACAAAAAAAAATTGACTTTAATGCCTCTTTTAAAAACTTCTCCTTGCTGCAGTCCTAGGAGAGCTATTTTAAGAGATATCAGGATAAAGCAGGGAACATAAGCATTTGGTTAATACAGGGGACTAAGCATGCACTAACTCAGCACTTTCAACGTGACAAATAAGGCCAGCGTGCTTACTAATCATTGTTTCAGTATCACAGATGAGTGCAGGGGTGTTGCTTTCAATTGATTTTTAACACCAAATTACAGGACACAATTACACTGCAAATGCTATTACAAAGCTCACTTCTACATCTTTCCCTGACTCTCAGAACCTGAGGAGTACACAATGACCTCAGGCAGTGTTAAGTTTAGGCCCAGTCAACAGTCCTCAAGGAGTTCAAAAAGAGGCTAGGCATTAGCAAAATCAAATAAATGCAGAGTTTGCTATTTTAGTTTGGCACTAGAAATCTTCCAATGGGCAACAAATACATATTTAAGCGAGTACATTGACAGCGTTAGGAAATAAAACATCCAATGGGCATAAGAAGCTGCAAAGCCTATCTGACCTTCATAAGACTCCTGCAAACCTCTTCCCCTGGAGCCAAGGAAGTGGCACACCCCTGTCATCCCAGAGTGTGCTGGAGTCAGGACAACCAGGAGTTGAAGGCCATTCTTACCTACCTAGTTGAGACTGAATCATTTTTCAGAATTGTCCAGCTATGAGCAAATAATGACTTAAAGAAATACTGAATACAGAAAGATGAAGATAAGAACCAGGCATAGTGGCCCATAGTCCCAGCACGTAAGTGGTGGAGTCAGGAATTCTTCAGGAGTTTGTTGTTGCTAGAATTTAAAATTTTATGTGTATGTGTCTTTTGCTTGCTTATATGTATGTGCACCACAACAGTGCCTGATCCCCTCATAGGCCAGCTCTTTCTCCAGCCCCAAGACCTTGATCTTAAGGTCAGCCTCAAGGACCCCTGAGTTCAAGGGCAGCCTAAGCTACATAGTCACAGTGAGACCTTGTTTCAAGAAAGAAACAAGAAAAGGGAAAGGGGACAGAGAGCTGCTTTGTGGGAACAGGGAACTAGTGCTTGGTTTCTTGGCTTCTAGTAGTCTTTCCAGAGTTTTTAAAATCTATGTGTCTGTGTGTGCCATGTTTGGAGTGTACATACAGAGGTCAGGAGAGAACACTGGATTCTCTGGAGTTGGAGTTTCAAGTGGTTTAACGGCTTCACGTGGGTTCTGGAAGAGCAGCAGATACTTTTATTTCCCTCTAGGTAGCCCAGGCTGTCCTGGAACTCATGTAGATCTGCCTGCCTCTGCCTCCCAGGACTAAATGTGTGTGCCACCACACCCCAGCAGCAAGTATTCCCACCCACTTAGTCTTCTCTCCTCTCCTGCCCCAGGTTTCTTTCTTTTTTTTTAAAGTTATTCTTTTTGAAAAAAAAATTAGATTTATTTATTTTATGTATATGAGTATGCTGTCTTCAGACACACCAGAAGAGAACATCAGATCTCATTATAGATGGTTGTGAGCCACCATGTGGTTGCTGGGAATTGAACTCCGGACGGCTGAGCCATCTCTCCAGTCCCAACCCCCGGGTTTCTCTTAGTTTTATGTCATTTAGGCAAACATTCACTACTTTCATTGGGTCCTAAGAATGACACTAATTGACACAAATGGGGACTTACCTCCATAGCTCTCCTACTTAAAGTGTGTTACTCTCCGCAGCAGTGGCTACATATAAAAATGACATCAACCTGGGCTACATGAGACCCTGTCTTAAAAACAAGCAAGCAAGCAAACAAAAGTACAAGTACAGCCAGTACAGCATGAATCTCACAAACTTCCCTTGGAATCTCAGAGACATTTGAGCCTCAGGCCCTGCCTCTGACCTTCTGAACCCCCATATCCCCTTAAGAAACCCCCAAGGGTCCCTTCACACAGCAACGTATGAGAGGCTCCTCAACAAAACTACAAGTGGGATCCTCATAGGTCGGGGAAGAGCAATTCTGACCCATAGGAAACATCTGAAAGACTCTGGAGATGTTTCTCAGTAGGGTGAGTGGTGGCTCACAAACAGAGGTCAGGGATGCTGTAAACACACTAGAAAGCCAGGACCCTTTCCTACAGGGATGTTATTAACATGCTACATGGCCAGGGCCCTTTCCCACAGGGCTGTTGTAAACACATTAGATGGCCAGGATTTTTTTCCTCCCAACAACAAATACTTCCCAAGCCAAAGGTTTCAGAGGTTAAGAAATTTTCACTCAGAAGAAAAGTTCTGCCTAATTCAACACATATCACTAACAATCTTTAAGGAGAAATATTTTTTAATCCAAAAGTTTATAATTATCTTCTTGTCAGAACAATAAATTCACATCTCTTTTACTGGCATCCCCTTCCTTCTCTTCAGTCCTGCGTTACAAGAAAAGAGCATGAGGTCAAAATTAAAGGATTGGAGAGATGATGCCATGTTGTTTTAAATCATAATAGACGGGCCGGAGAGATGGTTCAGTGGTTAAGAGCTCTGATTGCTCTTCCAGAGGTCCTGGGTTCAATTCCCAGCAACCACATGGTGGCTCACAACCATCTGCAATAGAGTCTGATGCCCTTTTCTGTTGTGTCTGAAGAGAGTAATGGTGTACTCATATACACGAAATAAATAACTAAATCTTTTTAAAAAAATAAATCATAAAGAAAGCATTTAAATAAAAATTATAGCCAGGCAGTGGTGGCAAACACCTTTAGTCCCCCAGCACTCGGGAGGCAGAGGCAAGTGGATTTCTGAGTTTGAGGCCAGCCTGATCTACAGAGTGAGTTCCAGGACAGCCAGGGCTACACAGAGAAACCCTGTCTTGAAAAACCAAAAAAAAAAAAGCCAAAAAACAAACCAAAAAACAAATTCTAACTTCTTCCTAAAGTATTCTAAGTTCAACATGTCTGCATCTACTTGCTTATTTAATTTTAAACTAAAAATATCATCTAGAAGAATTTAATCCCAACTATTACAAGAGAAAAGCAATGCTACCAAGAGAAAAATGATATGCTGAAACTATTGTACTAAAAACTCAGTCTAATTTTTAAAAATTGCTAGGTAGATATAATTTGTAATCACAGAAGCACAGGAACCCTCTATTCTGACAACTGTATCAGAGCACTGTCCTGTCTGCAGATACTTACATAAACTCAGGCTCGAGCTCGGTGAAACACAACGGTAATCCTAGCAGTTGGGAAGTGGGGGGGGGGGGGGGAGGAAGGGCTCAAGGTCATCCTGGACTCTGCATCCAATTGAGGCTAACCTGGGCTACTTGAAACATGTCCCAGTGAATCAATAACTGCCCAGGTACATTTGCACTGTCCAGTGAATTGTGACCCTAGCCTGCAGGTTCTGCATTTTCAAGAAAACAATTATTTTCTTTCTATAAGACAAGTCCTGTTTAGCCCAAGTTGACTTGTGAACTTTGAAAAGGTTTTGTTGATATCTAGTCATTGTGGATGATGACGAGTTTTATGCAAACGTTTTCATTCAAGTATGTCATGTACCTCAGCCACACTCATCTCCAAGTCCTTTCACTCCCCAGCCCCCTCCCCCGCGCCCCTCTCCGCTAGTCCTTTACTCCCCCAGTCTCATCTCTCTTTCATCTCTGTCTCTCTCACATACACATGGTTTTATGCAGCTTTTATCTACAATAGAAACCAAGGAAGGGAACACCCAAGCAACAAAGACAATGCCAAATATCCAGTCCTAGTCATCTCAATCATCATAACTCCATCCATATATGAAAGTAATCTAAAGTATATGAAACCAACTCACCAAATAATGAAAAGTAACATCTAGTTGAGTCATTGGCTAAAGGGATATCATGGAAGCCCCCAAACATCTCAGTCTATTGTCAAGGCTTCTGGTTGTTTTCCACAAACTGATAGTGAGGCTCTACCGCTGAAGTCAACACTTACATATCTCAGAGAACACAGAGAGGCCAAGCTGGTGCCTAATTAGCACCTTCATCCCCACTGACTGATGTTCATGATCTTCCATGGTTCATGGAAGATATTCTACCACAAACTGCAATCTACAACAGTGACATGCCCACATGACATCTTGGTGCAGTAGTAGCACAAACACTGTAGGAGTGACTAGTCATTCTCTAACTGGATCTAAGGCTGACTACACAAAACAGAACCCAGGCCTGACACTGCTCTGGTGGCCAAGAACCCGAGACTGGATAGGCCATGGGTCTAGAAGAAAACCAAATACTACCGCTAAAAGGACAAAGCAATAAAATGACTCCTAATGACATTCTGCTATATTAACAGGTCAATGTCTCAGTCACCATCAGAGAGGTTTCCTTGTGAAGTAGATGGGAACTAACACAGAGACCACAGCTGGGCAATGTGTGCAGGAGGGGGGGGGGGGGGCGGGGGGAAGGTGCAGGGTGTAAGAGACAGAGACAGAGATTTTGGAAGTTTAGTCTAAAATAGCACATCTTTATTAAACCACTGTCCTTAAGGGCTCAGGGAACTATACAGAAGAAGAGGCAGAAAGACTCAGAGCCAGAGGAATGGACGTCATCAAGAAAACACTGCCTTCCAGACACAACAGGACTGATACACATATGAGCCCACAGAGACTGTGGCATTGTGCATAAGGCCTGCACAGGTTCAAGCCAGACAGTGTCCCAGCACTGAGAGGGGAAATGGACACAGTATCCCACTTATAACCAAAAAGTTACTTCAATTGACAACCTCTTGTAAAGGAAAAAAATAATTTTCTCCAATGGAGTCTCACTAGGTGTATAAAACACACTTAAGCCAGGCAGTGGTGGCGCGCACCTTTAATCCCAGCACTTGGGAGGCAGAGGCAGGTGGATTTCTGAGTTTGAGACCAGCCTGGTCTACATAGTGAGCTTCAGGACAGCCAGGGCTACACAGAGAAATCCTATCTGGAAAGCAACAACAACAACAAACACACTTAAGGGTAGGCCTCATGCCCAGCAGTTGACTGCCCAAACAAAACAAACTCAATGATATTTTTGTAGATAATTTTGACTCATATTGCTTTGTTTGGGCCTTTGTTTCATTTTGTTTTGTTGTTTTGTCTTGCTGGTCTTTTGCTTGTATATTATGGTTTCTGATTTAGTGGGATTTTGTTTTGTTTGTGGTGTGTGTATGTGTTTTGTATTTTTCTGTTTTTTTTTAAAATTCTGGTTTGTTTACCTGTTTGTTTTCTAAAGAGAGAAAAAAAAGATTGTTTCTTTGAATGGGCATAGAGTTGTGTGGGTAGGGAGGCAGGGATGATCCAGAAGGGGCTGGGGAGGGGAAGCTGTGATCAGAATAGATTGTATGAAAAAAAAATATTCACTAAAAGTATATATTTAAAATATTAACCCTCCAAAGTTAAATACCTGGTCTGTTTCACTTTTGTTGGCCGATTAAAATATGAGGTTAGAGCTGGGCGTGGTGGCGCACGCCTTTAATCCCAGCACTCGGGAGGCAGAGGCAGGCGGATTTCTGAGTTCGAGGCCAGCCTGGTCTACAAAGTGAGTTCCAGGACAGCCAGGGCTATACAGAGAAACCCTGTCTCGAAAAACCAAAAAAAAAAAAAAAAAAAATATATGAGGTTAGCTAAGAATAGTGACTAAAAGCAAAGCCCCAGTCAGACTTCCCAAATTCAAATCTAGAGTCTCTCATTCATTAGCTGCAGCCTAGACTAAATCATATAAATAACTTGTATATCAACCTCATCATCTGATGGATTAAGCTCTAAAGAGGCAGAGGACTGTGTTTACTATCATCTCACCAGCACCTAAGACACTGATTTGTCCTAAATAAATCCTGCAGGGTGAGCCGACAGAAATAATACTTCACACACGGTGGGTCGTTTCACAGGAGTTAGAACATACAAAGCTGGAGCTCTGTGCGCATGCTCAATAAACGTCAATACTTTCTTTAAAAATAATGAATGATAAAAGTGAAGTTGACAGCCACACGAGTATATTTCTATTAAACTATTTTACCTTCCTTTGACTGAAGAACATACACTAAAATAAAGTTTCAACCATTTAAAACGTCGCACAGCTAAGAACTGTACCTAACTAATGACTGTTTAATTTCCATAAATGTCCTCATCACGGGTCAGTTCAGAGACCTATATTATCTTAATGTACTAGTAAATTATATTTCATCGCAGACAGAATTGCCTTCCAGGCTACTTTCCACAGCTCTGTGACCTTCACTCAGCCAAACAGGTATGGATGGCTGCTGGCTGACAAGACGAGAATTCCTTTTGTCTGGGAATTGGCTCATAGGAAACCGTAAGAGTTATGATGAGAACCTAAGATGAATATGAGAACAATAAAACATAAATATAAAATCAATTATCTGAAAAACATCCACCTCAACTCTATCATCTAAAAGAGGGAGAGATAAGTAGTCAGCAAAGTTGAATATGCCAAATAAATAAATAAAATAACCCACAGCCAGTTCCTAGGTCTCTTAACTCCACACAGACAGCCACTGAGAATTCAGAGGTAGTAGAACACAAAAGCATATTAACATTTATTTGCAAATGCGCAACAATATCACTCTGTATCAGTGTCTTCTTCAAGGCACTCATTTAGAATGCACAGAACTTAAGAAGTTTAGAGCTGTACAGGGGAATATGTAATGGCCTTTTCTTGCATGTGAGAAAATATCTATTATTATTATTCCATCCACTCATTTATAAACATCCACTAGTCTCCTATAATAAACCAGGTATTAAGGATACCAAGATAAACAGAAAAGCAGAGCAGGTCTTGAGGGTTGGGAGATGGCTCAGCTTGTTGAGTGTTTGCTGCACAGCACAAGGACCTAGGTTTAACCCACAGCAAAATGTAAAAGCCCTGGCAAAAGGAGACCCTAGTAATCCTAACACTAGGGAGGCAGAGACAGGCAGAGCCATGGAATTCAGCAGGATTGTCAACTAGCCTATCCTAACCATGAGCCCCAGGTCACCAAGAAAGACTGTCACAAACAACAACAAACAAACAAAACAACCAAATTGGACAGCTCCCCCACCCCCAGGAACAATACCCAAGGCTGATCTCTCCTCTACCGGCACATGCACATACCCACACACAAAGGAATCGGATCTTAAGGAGCTCCCATGGGGGAAAAACTATTATACAGATGCTTAGTATTAAAGAAGTCCCACCGAGTGGGAAAAGAAAGGAGTAGGTCATCAAGTCTGGTTAAAACACCAAGCCCTGCAAGAGTTAGCTGCTTACACCATTGAAGAATCAGCAACAATGATTTATCTTAAAACAGAGAAACCTTTTCAAAATTCCCAGCTCCATCAAGAGAGGCAGGGATACCATTTTCTAGGCTGTCAGGCACTGCCTGGCGTTTTATATGCACCAATCAATCCTGAAAACGGATGGGAAAAGCAAGCAGTGTTGTCCTCCTGGTTCGAGGGAAGAACGCGGAGGAGAGAATTCTGTCCTAAGACAGACACACTGGGGACATAAATTGAGACAAGGGCCCCCCTTTCCTTCTCTAAACTGTTTACACTCTGCAAAGATTTCATCTCTTCGGTAGACCGGTTCTGTAATCAGGAATCCTAGCCTGCGAAGTTACCACTTCCTAAAGAAAACCAGGACTCACAATTTAAGAACCATAAGGAAAGAAAGGTCCGCCAGATTTCCTCATCTCGATAAAACTGAGCTTTGCGTGCAGCGACCCTCCACTTAAAGGAGCCGCACCTTCTCTAGTATTGGACACACCACAGGTGCTCCAGAAACAGTAGGATTTTTTTCCAAAGTTCTTAAAAGGGCTGACTAAAAATATGCTAAAGCACTGTAAATTTAAAGTACTAGCTAGGTTGTTTTGTTTGTCTCTATCCCAACCCACAACATCTGAAACGCTAAGCAGGGGAGGGAGACAGGGCGCGGGAGAGCGTGGAGGGTCGGGCTGGGAGGGTGGTACGCGCGCGCGAGCCCTGTTCCAAAGGAGCGAGGAAGCCAGATACAATCCTTGAGTCCCGAAGCCTGGGCATGTGAACTGCCTAGCAAACGTTTCTTCTGCAAACGTTTGCTTCTTCTGGCCAAGATGCTGCAGGAGTGAGGGAGGAGAGGGTAAACTATAAAGTCTCAAAGGCGAGCATTAAGCCCAAAGTCTCCACACCGAGAGCCAGCCACCAAGTGGGAAGCCCGATGCCAGCAGTACGCTCTTGGAAAGTTGTACCGAGGCACGCCCTACACCAGCGGCCCAACGGTGACAGCCACCGAACGCCAAAACCGGCCTTTTCTTTGCTTTTGGGTGCTAACCTGGAACCTCATCCCGAATTTTCAGAAGAAAGGGAAAGGGAGCGGAGCCCCGCTGCGCGGCCCCGCGACCCTCAGCCCCGCCCCGGCTCACCTCCCCGCGCGCCCCGCGCCGCCCCGGCCGGCCGCCAGCGCCCCGCCAGCAGCTGCACCATCAAGAGCAGGCGCAGCGCGCGCCGCCGCGACCCCCGCGCCGCCATCGCCCGCCCGCCCGCCGACGGCTGCCTCGCGGATAACTCCGGGCCCTGAGGGACGGAGCACGCGGGCTGCCGCCGAACTCCGCTCGTTCCTCCGGAGCCGCTCGCCGCTCGCTCTTCAGCTTCTGCACGAAGCCCACCTCAACACTTGGTGGAAGGCCCGCGTAGCTCCAGGGCGGAGCCGCGGCGCTTGGCCCCGCCCCGATGGCCCGCAGCTCTGCCCCCAGAGCCCACACCCCGTCCTTCTAGGCTCCGCCCCGGGTCCAGCTTCATCAACTCGTAGCTCCGCCTTTCCCACACCTGGTGCTGCCTTGTCACCCCTTCTCAGCCTTCCGCAAGAATTGTGACAGGTGCGAAGACTGTCCTGACGTCTGTTTTGGTGCGGTTTTGTTTCCTTTGGAACTGTAAACTCTGGATTCCCGAGTGAGCCAACAAGACTGCCTCCCTGCTGTGGACTTTCATGCCCCTGGTGTAGATGCTAAGTGATCCATATCAGGAGATCTGCAAGACCATCTTGGTCAAATCACTCTTCCTTTGTGCTTCTATTTTCTCTTCCTTGTAAATGAGATGGATAAACTGGAGGACTCTGAAGGACAGCTGTGACTGACAGCTCTGACATTCATTCAAGTCATCCGCGAAAATGATAGGCAATTGCTTCCAGAGTAGGCCATGCTGCCTGTGCGGTCATCACTTGGCATTGTAAATATTAGTGCCTTCGACTGCTACTGCTCCCTTACAACTTTGATAGAGATCGATGCTGACTGCATCACAAATCCCTCTAGACTCTGCACTGTATCTCATTGCCTCTGCTCATAATTGATTAGAACGCTTCATTTGGTTGAAGAGATTCAGGCAAATTATCTTTAAACTTCAGTGGCAGAGCATGCCAGATTTTTCACAGAAAATTATGGAGTTGGCACCTCTACAATTCATTATAGGCAGAAATCTCACTCCAACCTTCAGACTGCATAAATCTGTTCAAAGTGAGACCCGGTTGCAAAGAATCTTAAAGGCAAAAGTCATTTAAGACCTTTCCCCCCTGGGTCCAAGTATATCCAGAGAAATGGAAACAATGTCCAAATGAGCGAGTGTATTTAAGCAGGCAAGTGAAAGAACCAGAGAATAAAAGATGTGTATGGTGTTCACAATGCCAGTTGTTAATTATACCTCTGCACAAGAATGAGACAGTGCCTAACCCCCTACACAGCAAATATATACTTTGAAGAATTTATAGGACTTACAGCCACTTATACCATTTGTCCTAGCCAGCGTTTGGGTGACTTTAGAGTGTTGCTCTACTTTCACAGCTAAGGAACGTGGAGACTGGAGTTGAATAATTGCTGAAGATCACAATACCTGTCAGTGGTAAAGCTGGGTTAATGGTTGTTAGCTCAGCCACAGTGAGCATAATTAGAACTTGGACTGCTCCGGAGTGTTAATCTACAGTCACAAGAGGACAGTTACCTACATCATCTCTGCAACACCATTGCCAGTTAAGTGAAAGGCGTGGCCTGGGATGTCTTGGGCACTTTCCAACCCAGGTAAATCATCTCAGTACACAATGTGTCCATCTTGGATGCTATCCCCTCTAGGATAATGTGCTAATCCTTCACATTTGCCAGCTGTGTGTCCATCCCTAAATCCTTGGCAGGCATCTCCACATTGCTAGGACACACTGACTGACCAATCAACAATGAAGGCTGTTGAGCAGCCACTGCCAAAATTCTCCTGACATAGCATCTACCCACTAAATGTCTAACACTGAGCTAAAGGAACTATCATGAAGTTTGTTTTTTGTCTTGTATTGCTTTTGCTTTGATTTATGTTTATATCTGTGTGCCAGTATTTGTCTGTGCATAGGGGACCCAGAAGAGGCCAGGGTTGGGACCTTTGGAGCTGCAGTTACAAGTAGCTGTGAACTGGGAATGGGGTTTGGTGCTGGGAATTGAACTGTAGTCCTCCGGAAGAACAAAAGTATTCTTAAGACCTGAGCTTGGAGTGCAGAGCCCTTGTAAAAAGCTGCACATGACTGCCTAAGCCCTCCTAGAACTGTGTGGGATGGAGTCAAGAGAACTGCTGAGGCTCTCTGGCCTCTGGCCCTAACTCTAGGTTCAGCAAGAGACTCTGTCTCAAAGGAAACACAGCAGGACACCTGATATCCTTCTTTGGCCTCCTAACTCTCAAGCATTTGAATACATACTCACATGCATATACCCACGCTCCAGAAAAGAAATAAAATAGAATTTAATAATAATCTTACTGACCTGGCTACATATGTGAGATGTAATATGTATTTTAAATATACAAGTTAATTTATTCTCCAGCAGCAACACTAGGAAAGTACTTATATTGCCCCCATTTTGTCTTAACTTCCCCCTCCATCCCCTTGTGTGCTCCTTCCTTTCAGAAGCCCGTTGGCTTCAGTAATCTTTTCCTTCTTCCTATGTAGACCTACATGCTGGGCAAAGCAGTGCAAGACTGTAACCTCAGCACTCAGGAGAGGCTGAGGCAAAGGCATCATGAGTTTCACACGAGCTTATGTTGCACAAGGAGACACACACACACACACACCAGATCAATAGATCCAGTCTTATAGTCAGATGTTGGCCGTACCTCTAGGCTCTGGTGAGCCTGGCAATGAACTTGAGACCATTAACATTAAACACCACTTACTATATCCCAAAGTATTCCTTCCTGTTAGACTTCCCATCACTATAGAACAAATTATTCACACTAGGAATCTGGAAACCACCCCTGGCCCCCATCCCACCCCCACCCCCTGCTCACTTACTGAATTCTTCTCAACCTTAAGTGCAGATGGCAGCACGAGGAACATCTGAGAAACTGAATCTTACATTCTTTTCAAAAAGTGCCATTGCCTTCGGTAATTCTGTACCACCACCTCACCTGTTCTTAGGTCTAGCCACGCTGGCTCCTTCACTCTCCAGAGCAAGCAATCCAGTCCTATCGGGACTTTCACACATGCCATTAACTCTACCTGGACTTTTTTTCCCTTCACTCTTCCTGTTCCCTGCTTTGCCTACCTCCTAGGGCAGTTTCAGCCCTGGCATTATCTGCCACTCCTTGAAAGCCAACCTAGTCAGTCTTCATCATGATCCCATTTCCCATCCTTCACTACTGTGTGAGTCAGGCTGCCATCCTTGGGGGTGGGAAGGGAAAGAAAGAAAGAAAGAAAGAAAGAGAGAGAGAGAGAGAGAAAGGTGTCTTAGTGAGGGTTTTACTGCTGTGAACAGACACCATGACCAAGACAACTCTTATAAGGACAACATTTAGTTGAGGCTGGCTTACAAGTTCAGAGGTTCAGTCCATTATCATCAAGGCGGGAGCATGACAGGGTCTAGGCAGACATGGCACTAGAGGAACTGAGAGGTCTACATCTTGATCTGAAGTCAACCAGAAGACTGTCTCCCATGTGGCTAAGGAGGAGGGTCTCAAAGCCCACCCCCACAGTGACTGTAATAAGGCAATATCTCCTAATAGTGCCAGTCCCTGGGCCAAGCATATTCAAACCACCACAGAAGGAAAGCCAGCTTTGGCTCATGGATCTCAGAGGCTTTTATCTTGGTCACTTGGCCTCGCTGTTTCAGGTCTGTGGCAGAGTAGCACACCATGATCGGAGCAGATGGTGGGAGAAAGCTGCTGAGCTCATGGTGACTGCAAGCAAACAGAGAGGAAGGGGCCAGGATCCCAAAAGAAATGCCCTCAATTGCTTAGTTCCTTTAATTAGGCTACCTGCCCCCCCCCCAAAGTTCCATACCTCCCAAGAACACCATCAGGTAGAGACCAGGATTTCAACATAAGAGTCTTTGATGGACCTTTAGGATCCAAACCCTAGCAATCTTGTTTGTTACAATTTGTAATTCTCTCTAGAAGCAGAGAGTCTGATTTCCCCTGATTTCTCCTGATAGGCAGCAGCTGTGCCTGGCTTCTTCCCTGGTATATTGAGCACATGCTAGATGCTCCAAATGTTTATTCGATGAATAAATGAATGCTAATTTGTTAATTCACTATTCAGAGCTGGTGAACTAGAATGTAGTAGCAATTCTGATCCAGGTGACCTGACTTCCAAAGCTTTACAGTTTTGTTAAAGTGAACTTATAGCTCTCCCCTTAAGTCCTGTTAGCAAAGTCCTTTAACACAGTCCCTTAGAACATGCTCCACGGGAAGGAGAGTTCGCAGAGTATTCAGTGCAGCACCCAAAGGCTCAATAGAGAGTAGCTACAATTATTTATGTGACAATTATTTTCAGACATGTTTTATACTTACCAAACCCCTAAGCAAAGGGAATTTGGTACTTTGGAGTTAACACATGGCATGTGAAAAGGGAATTAAGAGGCTAAAAAATTAATACAACAAGACAAAAATAAACATTGTCATCTGCTGCTGGTATGACCTAATGAGTTGTCTTTTCTATTGATGCTGTTGTTGGCTTCTCCTCCCAGGAACCGGGTCATCCGAGCTAAATTCAGAGCTGAGCAGTGTCCTCAAACCTTCCATTCATTGCTTTCATTACAGCTTGGTGATAAATTTTGCTGTGAGCCTTTAAAATGAAAGCCAAGCTGAAAAGTTAATTAAAGATAAAAATGGATTCTGTCAACTTTATTGCTGAAAGTAAATGAGTTGTCACAGATTAGAGGAAGGAAACCAAGAACTGATAGGATATTAAACTTCAACCCCTCAAAACAGACGCTGTGAGAAGCGAAGGTCCCTTTCAAGGGTTATTTCAGTATTACGATCAAAATGCAAGATTGCAAACATAGATTCATGTAGAGCGCTTGGTTATTCTATATTTATGCTTGGTACATGTGTGTGTTCACACAGCACATATGGGATTCAGAGGACAACTTAGGGAAGTCAGTCCTCTCTTTCCAATACATGGGTCCCAGGGATCAAATTTATACTTTTATTAGATTGCAATAGCTGTATTCATGTTTAATTAAACACGATCTATACATATGTAATATATTCATATAATAAATATACATTTAAATTAAGTAACTTCATTTAAATATACATTTACATATAAACCATACATGAAACTCAGCTATCCTAATAGGATAATCACATAGTACAACATGCCATAGATTTGACTGCTAGTAGAAGAACAACAGTTAATAAGCAAATTATAATTCACTTATAAAATAGAAAATTATAATGTATCCAGAACAAATATCAGCTCTTATTTAAAATGAAGATACTTGGGTAGGGGGATGGTGAAGTGGGTAAAGTATCTATTGTGTAAGTTTGAGGAACTGAGTTCAGATTTTCTGCACCCACAGAAGATGCTGTGCTGGGCAGATAGGGACAGGCAGGTGTCTGGGGCTTGCTAGACAGTTTAACCAAAATGTAGAGCTTGAGACTGTGAGAGACTATATCTCAAAAAAGAGACTGGAGAGAGATAGAGGAAAGCCTCCTGATTGGAACCTCTTCCCCCATTGTATAGTGAGCATACCTGCACACAGATGGGTACACACATATCACACACACACACACACACACACACACACACACTGAGTAAAGATATTATTCCCACATTAGGAGGGTACAATGTAATATTCCAATCTCCCCAAAGTGTTAAAATCCTTTACATTGGAAGTGATAAATCATGTTATGAAAGTTTTTTTTTTCTTTAAGACAAATCTGGATTTCTGGAGATAAAGTCCCTCAGCAGATCTGCAATCACAGGTATGCACTGCTTAACCACAGAGACTTGTTCACAGAAACGGGCTGCCAGGTGATTTCCTTACTGTGTGAACACCATGGAGTTTCCTTTCACAAACAAAGGCAGCCATGACACCATTAAGAGATATCTTCTTGAGGAATTAATATGCCACACATGGAGTCCCTTGTTAACTAGGACATTGCTTTATTCAGGGCAGGAATTGTTTACTATACAAGAGCTCAACACTTATGATTAGTAAAGATAATTTATTATGAATAATTTGTCTTAAGCTATGGTTCTCCATCAATAATACTATTACAAACTTAAACAAAGATATTAGGCCATTGTTATCATCTGTATAAGATGCAATTGAAAACATTCAACCCTGTGCAAAAAATAGAATTTAGATATTCTTTCCAAATGTAAACCCTATCCACTCCATATTTCTCTTCTAGATAGGATATTTATCTATGGTTACTCCTACATACATGAAAAGTGAATCAAAAGTAGCTATTCTACCGCAGGTGTGGCCACAGATGCTCTGGGTGTCTGTAGTTGCTCGCCAGAACTGCCATTTCAGAATGTCACTCATTGAACCAGGCATGGTGATGCATGCCCGTAATCATAACACATGGTAGGCAAGAGGATCAGGAGCTCAACGTTACCCACAGATGCTTTAAGGCTAGCCTGGGCTACATGAGACCCTGTCCACAATAAAAGACAACCTCCAAGATGGCTCAGTGGATAAGGGCACAAGCCTGGAAGCCTGAGTTTGACCCCTGGAGCCACACCCACGTGGAAGCAGAAGGAGAGATCTGCCTCCACAACTCTCTGCTCTAACCTCCACAGGCACATTGGCACAGGAACCTCCCAACACTAGTAAATAAAACAATAATAAATAAAAATTGTAAGTGAATTTACTTGAGTGCCAGTTTACTTGTCACCAGACTATCCCCACATCGATTTAGGTGTTTATTTGCTTGTTGTTTTAATATTTATGCTTGTTATGTGTATGTGGGAGTGTGGGTTCTCTCTTCTCTCTCTCTCCTCCCTCCCTCCCTCCCTCCCTCCCTCCCTCCCTCCCTCCCTCCCTCCCTCCACCTTGTTTTGAGCTGAGTCTCTCCTTTCTGCTCTGCTGCCTGATTCTCCTGCTTCCATCTCCTGTTTGCATAGGAGATGTTGGATTTTGGTTGCATACCACTGAAACTGGCTTTTTGTGTGGGCTTGGGGGCTTGGACTCAGCATGTGGTTGGCCCTTTATTTTGCTAATCTATCTCCCTGTCCCTGAAATCTGATCTTCAAAAGGCCACAGAATCCATTTGCATATGTCATGAGCAAACTATCTGTATCAGTTAATGTCCAAGTTGCTCTTCAGACAAAGGGCAACTGCAGGAAAGATTCTGTTAGGTCCAGAATGACCAGGGAAGCATGGCTGCATGCAGCCCCAGAGCAGCAAGACCCTGTCCTCTGATCTTTGCTGCCTCCCATTTCAGTAGATCAGGAGACAGAGAGATGAATGTTGGCCCTCATCTGGCTTTCTACTTTTCTCCATTTTTTTTTTTTTTTTTTGGTTCTGGCTTCCAGTCCCTGGAATGGTGCCAGCCAAGTTCAGGGTGAGTCTTCCCTCCTAAGTTAAACTTTCTGGAAATGCTCTCACAGATGTTCTCAGAGATGTCTCCCAGGTGACTATAAGTCTGGGCAGGCTGATAATGAAGAGTTAACATCACACCTTGTGCTGATACTTCCAGGAAAGTCAAGATACAACAACACCCAAATGTTTGCTTCCTTAACAAGCTCTGAATCCTTCCCTCTCATCCACTTTTCTAATTGATTTAGCCAGGGTTCCCTTTCTCATCCAGCTTCATTTCCTGTTGAATGGTAATTAACATCAAAAAGCAAAAGCTCCCTCGGAAGGTTAGCATAATGAATGGCATTAATCATGCCGGAGAATTGATTATCTTTAATCTGATTCAGCCACCTGATCCAAGGATCTTAAAATTGGAAATCATTTGGTTCCTAGTCCCACAGCTGCCTCTCGAAGACAGGCTCTTTTCTTGGTCTTCTAATAACAAACCCAATTAATTTGAGGAATTTGCCATTATTTTTGGAAAACTGAAAATTTCTTGAAGTCACTTATATGGAGAAAGCTATTTTAATTTTTGCTTTTATTTGGTCTTCTCTGTTGGTGAAGCAGAGTCAAAATCACTTCACACACACATGTGCACACACACACCCAGAGACAATTTATTTCTATCTGTCTAAATATCTACCCACCTAGCTATCTTTCCAATACTCTGTGGGATAATAGATTGGAAAATATAGATCTTTCTTGGAGTATTAGGAACTGTGAAGCTATTGCTTTGGTGTCAGACTTGAGTCTGAATCTTCACTCTCTCACTCTCTAGCTGCTCATTCACTCAATAAACATTGGAGGATAAACTGTATGACAAATTCTACGGAGGACACAAACACAAAACAGAGAGTACAATAAAAAAAAAAAATGCCTTTCTGACAAGGTGACCCAGGCTAGAGCTGGAGATGGAGGAATTGCTGGCATACAGAATCCAGATGGAGCGAAGGAAGAAACTTGATATGAGGGAGGCATAGGGAGGAGTCCTGTGATACATGACTGCAGGTTCCAGTCAGAATGAACTCTAGTCTGAGGAAAACTGTGAACAGGGAATGGTTGAGGTCTAAATGGAAGACTGTATAATTTGGGGGCTGGTCCTTGGTACTTATCTTGTTCCTGTAACAAAATATCTGATCAAAGCAACTCAGGGAAGGAAGGACATAAGGAAGAAATGAAGGAAGCCACGGAAAGCAGCAGTAGTGTGAGGCCCCCTAGTTACATTGGGCCCACAGTCCTGAAGCAGAGATGAATACTGACATTTTTCCTCTGCATTCAGTCCAGAACCCAAGCCAATGTAATGGTACGACCACATTTACACTGGGTTTTCCTACCTCAATTAAGCTATTAATCCCCTATGGACATTACCCAAGATTTGTTTCCATAGTGACTCTAAAGCCCATCAAGATGACAAGATAAATCATCACACCCTTTTTAAGTGAAATACAACAATACAAATACAAAACTTCATGTGTAATTGGATACTTATATAAAATAAAAAGAACCCAACAAATCAGGAAACCTTAGTATGCTGGTTTTGTTTTATTTTTATAAAGACAGGGTCTCACCATGTAGCCATGGCTGTTCTGGAACTCATTATATAGACCAGGCTAGCCTTGAACTCAGAGATTTGACAGCATCTACTTCCAAAGTGCTTATATTAAAGGTGTGTGCCACCATGCCCAGCAAAGAAAAAAAAATAGAGACTTTTAAAATACTGACAAACATCATAATATCCAGGAAATTAGGGTTTGACTAATGGCCTGAAACACCATATCGTTCTTGTCCCTACATTTCTTGGCATCGATAAGAATAGAATCCTTGACTTATAATTTTGCCCACCTGCCACAGACTAGGTTCTAACTCCATTCATGTCCAGCTTTGTTCTCTTTCACCATTTGTAAATGTCCAGTGATAGGGCCCAGAGATGGTGTGCTTGTGGTGACATAGCTTTCTATGTATATACTTATAGTTTGTGTATAGTATGTGTGCACAGCTTCCTTTTAATGTGTGCATGTGTACATGTGTGTGTGTGTGCATGTGAGCACATGTGTAGCAGTCAGAGAACAGCTTTGTAGAATCTCTTCTCTTCTTCTAGCTTTACGCCAGTTCCATGGACCCCGGTCATCAGGCTTGTCTGACAATTGCTTTTGTCCACTGAGCTGCTTAGCTGCTTCCAAGACACAAGATCAGTCCTTGCATCTTCCTGATATGGTCACTAAGAGTTTGAGGGAGGTTGGTGTCTTGGAAGCCAACCTTACATGGAGATGGGCAATAACCTTACCATGAAATCAGCTCTGAATAAATATAACATTTCACCATGGCCACTCCAGGATCTTCCCAATGAAGAACTTTCCTAAAGAAGTGTATAGATAGTGCACTTATTAATTATAGTTAAAACATTTATTGGGGTGGGGGGCTGAAGAAATGATGGATCAGTGGATGACTTCATAATGCTCTTGAAGAAAGCCAAAGTTTAGTTCCCAGTACCATTGTTGGGTGGTCTACAGCTGCCTCTAACTCCAGAAGATCTGACTCCCTCTTCTGGACTCCACAGGCATCTAAACTCTCATAATCACCTCAAATCAAGATTTCATATCTTTTATCAGATATAAAATTAAAAATAAAAATAAATCGCTGAGCAGTAGTGGCACACTCTGGACGCAGAGGCAGGTGGATCACTCTGAGTTCGAGGGCAGCCTGGTCTACAGAGTTAGATTCAGGGAATCCAAAGGCTACACAAAGGCTTTAAACCCTGTCTAAGGGAATAAACAAGCATCTAAAAGAAGATTTTATTTTATTTTTTAAGAGCTAAGGGCTCACTATCTTGTCCAGGTTGGTCATGGATTTCAGGGCTCAAGAGAACCTCCAGCTTTATAGTTTGGACTGGCATTCATCACCACACTAGGCTCAAAGGACTTCCAAAAATTTCATGAAAAGCACGTGAGCAAGGAATACACTCTTAGTGTTCTTTCCAGGCTGTGGAAAAGGCTGAGTTTGAAGCTTTGGCTTCATTGTCGCAGTAAACATGACAGTTTACTAATGGAAAGCCAGTGTAGCAGTTAAGACATATTTCTATGTTCTGCCTTGTGTTTTAAGACCATCGTTCTAGCATTAAAGAATGGGGTGGAGAATGGGTATGACGTTAAGGGATGACAGTGATAGCTCACGCTAAAATGGTGTCCCAGGAGCTGCAAGACTCGGCATAAGTCACTCAAGTCTTTCTGGTCTTTGTTTTTTTTTCTCAACTGCGTAGTAGAACTGTATGCACACACTGTGCGCTCAGCAGGCTGTCAGTAGCTGAACACCGGAATTTTAATTCCTCGTTTCCAAGCTCATGTGAGAATGAGCACTAAGGATTTTGAAATGATTGACACATGCTGTTTCCTCAGCAAACATGACACATGGCAGCTTCTGTGTGGAGAAATGGGGCTCCCAAAAGAAGCAAAGAAAGAGCAGGAAGTGTAACCGACGTTTGCTACCTGTCTCTCTCTCTCTCTCTCTCTCTCTCTCTCTCTCTCTCTCTCTCTCTCTCTCTCTCTCTCCTTTTTCCCCTCTCCACCCCTTTTCTCCCACCCTTTCAATCCCCTAACACTAGATAGGTGAGAAAAAGGGATAGAAAGGAAAGGAGGTGACGTTATCATTAGATATCATTAGACTGCTTCCTACTGATTAGGGCCATAGAGTTCCTTGATCTTTGCAGTCAGGATATCTAGTTTCTTCTTTGCCCACAACTATTTAACAAACTGCAATCAATAGCAACCAACCAACAACCCACCCACTCACCAACAGACCTTCCCCCCCCCCCCCCCCACATCAACTAACCAATAAAACCTTACCTCACCTCTCCAGGCCCTAGCGTTTATATACCCTCTGAAGAGTTCCCACAATTCTAAACGTTACACAATTGCAACAACTATCAGCAGCTGACAAAATCACACTCTGACCAGAGCACGAGGCAAATCATAGACAGCTGCTGTGGATAATCTGAAGCAGCCCCATATCCTACACCTGGGATTAGGATAAAAACATATCTTATAATAGTCCTGTGTTTTTTAAAGAGCCCAAAACACCAAATTTGTCACTACAAGTAAGTCCTTTAAATTCACCTTCACAACTAACTTTAAGGTCAGGTATCATGGCACACACACACACACACATCTTTAACCCTAGCACTCTGGAGGCAGAGTTCAAGGCTACTTTGGTCTACATAATGAGTTCCAGGCCAGCCAGGGTTACATAGTAAAACACTGCCTGTCTCAAAAAAAAAAAAAAAAAAAAGAACTGTATTTTAAATGGTTTGCCACAATTAGCTGAAGGTTACCAGTATTCTTATTTGGCATGGAAAGAAAGTGGGTCACTGGGATAAGTTAACAGTGGGTATCGTTAGGCAAGATGTCATCTGTGACTCAAATTTTACTTGTTTGTGTATTCTCTAAAACAATCATGTCTGTGGTTGACACCAGAAAAAAAAGTAATTCTATTCTTCAAGCCTTAGGAGACATGTTTCCTTGAATTCCCCCAGCTCTCTGACTCTGCAGTTTTCAGAGAATGTCATTACATAAGGTTCTGCCACTGAACTACACCTCCAACTCTGCAAGGTTCTTAGGTGTAGAAGCAAAGACTTGGCTTCTCCAGGTGCCATGTAGACAGGAACTTGGAGAAAGGAAAGGATTCCTTCTTCCAGTGTGAAAAGAAGTGAGAATCCCTTCCAGATCTGAGAACTACTTCAGAAACTGACAAAAATCTTAGACACTCAAATAACCACCCGTTCCCCAATTTTATTGGGCTATGTGAGAAACAACTGAGGAACACAAACTCAGTTTATAAACTATAAGCCTAATATGAAGGTAGGGTAGATTTTAAAAAGAACAAGACAGACTGGACATAGTGATGCACACCTTTAATACCAGCACTTGGGAGGCAAGGCCAGCCTGGTCTACGTAATGAGTTCCAGGGCAGCCAGGGCCATATAGAAAGAAGAGACTCTGTTTCAAACAAACAAGCAAACACTTTAAGATGGGCTTGTGAGATGGTGTAGTGGTGAAGATGCCTTTACTGGGCCTGATGACCTGAGTCAAGTCTCTGGGATTCACATGGCAGGAGAAGAGTGTCCCACAAGTTGTCCTCTGAGCTCCACATGTTCACTGTGACACATGCACATTTGCCAAACACTTGCAACATAAATTAAAATGTAATGAAATATTATTAATATTAATACATGATAGGCATTTTCTCTCCCTTGGTGACAGATATAGGGCAGATTCGACCAGATTAAAAGTAGATAAAGGTGGGGCTGGAGAGATGGCTCAGTAGTTAAGAGCACTGATTGTTCTTCCAGAGGTGCTGAGTTCAATTCCCAGCAACCACATGGTGGCTCACAGCCATCTGTAATGGAATTCGATGCCCTCTTCTGGTGTGTCTGAAGACAACAATAAAGGCAGGTTTATTAGGAGGCAGCTCTTTCGTGGGTTCACCAATCTCACAGTGAAGGTCAGTGGAGTCACACATCCAGGCTAAAGAAGGGGGTTTTATAGAGCTTGGGTGAGGAGTGATGCTAGGAGCTGGGATGGTGCCCATACATGGTTCAAAACTGAACCCCTGCACAGACACTCTTGAGTGGGTTGTGGGAAAAGGGGAGACAAGGAGTGATGACATGTTAGCATGGAGTTTTCTGAGGGGGATGAAGAATTCTCTGTGTGGGAGAGGTTGGGGAAAGGAGGGCAGACAGGGTTTGCCAGCTGGTGCAGGGGATGAGCAGGGCAGGGCGTGACTCCCAGGAATACCGAGATGTGACTCCAAGGAATATTCTCCTAAAAAAATAAAATACATGTCTACATGAAAACTTGTACATGACTCCATTTATATGAACTATCTAGAACAGACACATTTGTAAAGACAGACAGTAGGTTATCATTTGCTCTGAGTGGGCAGGGACCTGGATGTTGGGTACAATGTTTCTTTCTGCAGTGAGGAAAGCATTCTGCAGTTGACTATGGTAATTATTATTCAGTTCTGTGACTATAGCAAAAGTGATTGAGATGTGCATTTTTAAAAGTCAGGATTTCCTGTATCCAATGGCCTTGAACTCATTATACAATGCAAGATAACCAAGAGCTTCCGGTCTCTCCCTCTCTACCTCCCAAATGCTGGAATTACAGTTGTGTGCATTACTCTCTGTGCTATTCAGTGCTGGGATCAAACCCAGCCTTTTGTTCTCGCTTAGCAAACCACCTGAGCTATATCCCTAGCCAAAGTGTACAGTTAGATATGTTTTACATTTGTCCATTTGTATGCACGTGCATACACTGCATTTGGAGGTCAGAATAGAACTTGTGAATATCAGTTCTCTGCTTCCACTACGCAGAACCCAGGGGTTAAGCAGGTGGTCAGGCTTGAGAGCAAATGTCTTTACACACTGAGTCACTTCACCAGTTCATAACACATAATTCAAAATATATGATTATAACCAGATGTGGTGGTGAACACCTTTAATCCTAGCACCTGGGAAGCAAAGGCAGGTGGATCTCTGTGAGCTGTAAGCCTATCTGATCTATATAGTGAGTTTCAGAACAACCAGAGATATATAGAGAGATACCCTATCTCAACACACACACACACACACACACACACACATGTTTTTTGCAGAGGACCTGGATTCATCAGCAACCATATCACAATCAATTGTAACTCCAGTTCCAAGGGATCCAACACCTTCTTCTGACCTCCTAGGGCACAAGGCACACACATGGTCCTTATACATACAAGCAGGCAAAGTATCAATAAAATAAATCTTAAACAAAAATGTGATTGTCACATATGTATATGCAAGCAACTCCAATTAAACCATGTGTCTTAGGGTTTATTGTTGTGAATAGACAGCATGATCAAGGCAACTCTTACAAGGGATAACATCTAATTGGGGCTGGCTTACAGGTTCTGAGGTTCAGCCCATTATCATCAAATGTGGCAACATCAAGACAGACATGGCACTGGAGGAGCTGAGAGTTCTACATCTTCATCCAAAGGAAGCCTGTCTTCCAGGCAGCTAGGAGGAGGGTCTGAAAGCCCACCCCAAAAGTGACACACTTCCTCCAACAAGACCACACCTACTGCAAAAGGCCACACCTCCTAATAGTGCCACTCTCTGGGCCAAATATATTCAAACCACCACACCGAGTCTTAGTTTCTTTTCTATTGCTGTTAGAATATTGTAACTAAAGCACCTTATAAAAGAAAGCATTTAGTTGGACTCATGTTTTCACAGTTGTTAGAGTCCATGATGACAGAGCAAAGTCATGGCAGCAGGAACAGCTGAGCGCTCACATCTTGATCTGCAAGCTGTAGTCAAGAGAGCACACTGAAGGAGCAAGTCTTTTGAAACCTCAAAGCCCACTCACTCTCAGTGACATACCTCCTAAAGACCACACCTACTCTTTCCCAAGATGTTGCTTCAACTATTCAAACACATGAGCCTCTGAGCTGTTTTCATTCAAACCATCCTGTTACATACCCTGGTCCCCACAGACTCATGCCCATATCATAATGCAAAATGCACTTAGCTCAACTTCAAAAGTACTGATATTTTGTCATAGTCTCAAGCTTTTTAAAGTCCAAAGTCTGTTCTGAGACTCGAGGAAACCTCTTAACTGTAAATCACTGTAAAATTAACGGCAGATGACATACTGACAACATACTGGCATAGAACATATATTACCATTCCAAAAGGGGAGAATTGGGACATTGTGAGGAAATGCTGGACCAAATTAAGAGCAAAACCCAGCAAGGCAAACTCCAAAGATGCTGTTCCATATCTGATGTCAAAGAGCTTACATGCCTCTTTCCCTCTGGCTTTGCTTCAGCAACATACTTCCTTCTTCTTCTGGGCTGGTTCAACTCTGTGCAGCTCTCCTTGGTAGGCATCTCACAGCTCTGGCATCTTCAACATCCTGGGGTCTCCAAAGCAATTCAGCCCCACTCAATGGCCTCTCAGAGCCTCTTGACCGTACCACACATTGCTTGGTGGCCTCAGCATCTCTCCTTAACTAAGAAGGAAGACTCCACAACCCCTTCACTCATGTATCCTCCATAACTCCAAAGCCACAGGGCTGACATTGCTAAGTTTGGCTACCAACTTTGGATGAATCTTGACGCTCTTAAATCACATTTGTAGCAGCTTTGATTTGCCTTTACTTTTTAGGAGCTGGAAATTCCTTACACCTTTCATGAATTGGAAGCTTAGCTGGGTAGGGTCTTGCCCTGAGGACATCCCAGTCTCAGTCCAATGTGGATCTGGACTCTCCTTGATCTCCTTATCTTTTGCAGCATAAGCCTTGACTCCAATAGCAAGTTTTCCTGGTGTTCTTTATCTTCAATTGCACGTTGTGTATTTATTTTTGCCCCACTTGCTCCCTTTCATTGTAGACAAGCATAAGAGTGTTCACTAATAACCACACAACAGAGTCAATATTAGTCTGTATTGAAAACCCCTCTGCCAAAGAAATTAGTCTATTACTTATCAGTCTGCCTCGGGCAGATTCTTAGGGTAAGGGAAGAAACTACCCACATTCCTTGTTAAAATAGCACAAGAATGAACTCTAGCCCATTGCTATTATTGTTCCTGTCTTAGGGTTTTACTGCTGTGAACAGACACCATGACCAAGGCAACTCTTATAAGGACAATATTTAATTGGGGCTGCTTACAGGTTCAGAGGTTCAGTCCATTATCATCAAAACAGGAGCATGGCAGCATCCAGGCAGGCATAGTGTAGGAGGAGCTGAGAGTTCCACATCTTCATCTGAATGTTGCTAGTGGAAGACTGACTTCCAGGCAGCTAGGATGAGGGTCTTAAAGCCCATGCCCACAGTAACACACCCATTCCACCAAGGCCACACCTTCAAATAGTGTCACTGCCTGGGCCAAGCGTATTCAAACCATGACAGTTGCCCTCTGAAACTTCTCTTGAACTGGGCCCCCACAGTCCACATTGCTCTCGGCAACACTGTCTTCCAAGCTCCTATTAGGATGGCCCATTGAGCTCCGCTTAACATTGAACTGCTTTCCTAGTCCAAAGTTCCAACGTCTTCCATGCTCCTCCAAAAAGCCAGAATGGTCAGGCTGTGAAGCAATAGCCCAGTCCCTGGTAGCAGCTTCTGTCATAGTTACTAATCTGTTGTGGTAAAGACACTATGACCAAAGCAGCTTAAGAAGTGTTTAATTTGAGTCTTATGGTTTCGGAGGGTTAGAGTCCATGACAGAGCACAGGCATGGTGCCAGGAACAGCTGAGTGCTCAGATCTCGCTCTGCAAGCATGAGGCATAGAGAGCACACTAGCAATGGAGCAACCCTGTTAAACCTCAAAGCCCACCCCCAAGGACCCCCTCTTCCAACAAGTGCACACCTCCCAAGCCTTCCCAAACAATGCCACCAATTGAGGACCAAGTATTCAAACATATGAGCCTATGTGGGGTCTGGGGTTGGGGGGACATTCTCATTCAAACCACCACAAACCAAGTGGGTCACTCACACAAAAGACACATGAAAGTAGAAAGAGGACTTCTTAGGGGAAAGACAGCATCAGAGGAAGAGAGAAAAGAGGGCAATGACGTGAAAAGGAGTAAAATTCATTATATACACATGTGCCAACTGATTTTATGTCAACTTGGCACAAGCTGAAGTCATCTGAGATGAGGGGACCTCAATGAAGAAAATGCCTCCATTAGGTCGGACTGTAGGCAAAACTGTAGGGCATTTTCTTAATTTGTGAGTGATAGGAGAGGCCCAGCCCACTATGGGTGGTGCCATCCCTGGGCTGGTGGTCCTGGATTCTACAAGGAAGCAGATTGAGCAATACAGGAAGAACAAGCCAGTAAGCAGCACACTGCCATGGCTTCTCCATCAGCTCTTGCCTCCAAGTTCCTGCCCTGTTTGAGTTACTGCCCTGACTTCCTTTGATGATGAACAGCAATATGGAAGTGTAAGTCAAATAAACCCTTTCCTCCCTAGCTTGCTCTTTTTGTCATGAGTTTCACTACAGCAATAGATACCCTAAGACTACATGTATGAAACTGTCAAAAGACAATTTTTAAATTAATTATTTTTATTTCATACACATTGTTATTTTGTCTGCATGTCTGTGTGAGGGTGCTGAATCCCCTAAAACTGAAGTTAGAGACAGCTGTGATCTGCCATGTAGACACTGGGAATTCAATCCAGGTCCTCTGGGAGAGCAGCCAATGATCTTAACTACTGAGCCATCTCCCCAGGCACCAATATAGATAGGTAGATGGATGGATGGATGGATAGATAGATAGATAGATAGATAGATAGATAGATAGATATAAAATCTTCGAATGATTGACAGTTTTGCTTACACAAGCAAACAAAAACCACTTGGGTACATCAGCATATAAAATTAAAATGCAGACTGAGTTGTATCATGGGTGTTCCATACTTTTTGGCTAATATCTACTTATCAGTAGATACCATGCATGCCCCTTTGAGTCTAGGTTACCTTGCTCAGAATGATATTTCTAATTTGGCTGCAAAATTCATGATGTCCTCATTCTTAATAGTTGGATAGTATTCCATTTGGTAAATGAACCGTATTTTCTGTATCCATTCTTCAGCTGAGGAACATCTGGGTTGTTTCCAGCTTCTGGCTATTATGAATAAGGCTGCTATGAACATAGTGGAGCCCGTGTCCTTGTGGTATGGTGGAGCATCTTTTGGGTAAATGTCCAGGAGTGGTATAGCTAGGTTTTCAGGTAGAACTATTTCTAATTTTCTGAGGAACCTCCAGATTGATTTCCAGAGTGGTTGTACTAATTTGCAATCCCACCAGCACACCAGCAATAGAAGAGTGTTCCTCTATCTCCACATCCTCATCAATGTGTCATCACCTGAGTTGTCGATCTTAGCCATTCTGATTGGTATAAAGTCAGGATCTTTTTTATTTGTGTTTCCCTAATGACCAAGGATGTTAAACAATTCTTTAAGTGCTTCTTGGCCACTCGAGATTCCTCTGTTGAGAACTCTCTGTTTAGCTCTGTATCCCATTTTTAAAATTGGGTTATTTGGTTTTTTTGAAGTCTAACTTCTTGAGTTCTTTATATATTTTGTATATTAGCTCTCTATTGGAAGTAGGGTTAGTGGGGGACTTTTCCCAATCTGTAGGTTGTCATTTTGTCCTACTGACAGTGTCCTTTG
The DNA here is from genome assembly GCF_978045245.1 of Mus caroli. Classification (NCBI taxonomy): domain Eukaryota; kingdom Metazoa; phylum Chordata; class Mammalia; order Rodentia; family Muridae; genus Mus; species Mus caroli. The sequence continues at coordinate 53,042,830 of NW_028227266.1, read as the reverse complement.
CCTTACAGAAGCTTTTTTCTTTTTTTTTTTTTTTTTTTTGCTTTTCGAGACAGGGTTTCTCTGTGTAGCCTTGGCTGTCCTGGAACTCACTTTGTAGACCAGGCTGGCCTCGAACTCAGAAATCCGCCTGCCTCTGCCTCCCGAGTGCTGGGATTAAAGGCGTGCGCCACCACGCCCGGCTCGCAGAAGCTTTTCTCATGAGGTCCTATTTGTCAGTTGTTGATCTTAGAGCCTGAGCCAATGTTATGTTCAGGAAAATTTCCCCCATGCCAATGCGTTTGGGGCTATCTCCCATGATACAATTCACAGACCATATGAAGTTTAACAAGAAGAAAGGCCTAAGTGAGGATGCTTCAATCCCACTTAGAAGAGGGAACAAAATAATCATGGGAGACAGAGGGAGGGAGGGAGGGATCTGGGTGGGGGGGAGGGGGGGCAGAATCAGGTATGGGGGGATGATAGGAGAGAAGCCCAGAGAGCCAAGAGAATGAATGGAAATATGCAGCGACAGAGGGTAGGAGGCAGGGGGAACCACTAGAAAGTCCCAGAGACCTGGGATGTGAGAGGCTCCCAGGACTCAATGGGGATAATCTTAGCTTAAATGCCTAACCATGGGGAGAGGGAACCTGAAGAGACCATCTCCAGTAGATAGATAGGGCACCCCCAGTAAAGGGATGGGGCCATCCACCTACCTTCAAAATTTTGGCCCAGAATTGTTTCTGTCTAAAGGAAATGCAGGGACAAAAATGGAGCAGAGACTGAAGGAAAGGACATCCAGTGGGTGGGGAGAGAGAGAGATTGGAAAGAAAATTTGAAAGAAAACTCCCCTTGGCCTGGAGAGATGATGGCTGAGTGGTGAAGACCAATTGTTGCTCTTGCAGAGGACCCAGGTTTTGTACCCAGCACCCACATGGGTGGCTTATAGCCCGCAGTTCCAGGAGACCCTGGTTTCTGTGACCACAGCACACAAGTGGTTCATAGACATACATTCAGGCACATATCCACGTAAAATAATATATAAATATTAAAAGAAAAAACTCACACTGAGGAAAAACTAAGCCATTAAACATGTACATTTCTAGTTAACTTTTGGTAATGGGGTATACATGGATGAGTAATAGGCCGTCAGTTCTTAGTCTTCAGTCTCAGGAATCTCTCTCCCTCCCTCCATCCCTCCATCCCTCCCTCTCGCTCTCTCTCCATCTTTCTCTCTTTCTCTTCTGCTAAAACAAATGCTCTGGAACTTTCAAAGTGCTAGACTGTCGAGATTCCAGAGACTCATTTCCGATTAAGAAAAACACCAGATGAAAGCATGCACAGGAGCACATCATTTGCCACCACACTACTATTTTTAAAAGCATGAGCTGAAGCTCTTGAAAGTGAAAGAAAAACTTTTGATTTTAAAGTTTGACCCAGAAATTTAAGCCAGAGCTCTCTTAATTGTTCCTGTCAGAGGTTGCAAAGGCGGGGGTGCCCTGTGAGAACCATCTAGTTCTGCCCAGATGAGAGAATTCAATGATTGCTATTGGTGAAGGGTGCCTGTTAGGATAAGGGCAGCTGAGGCAACAATTGGGATGCATCAGGCAACATCCTAGAACCAGAAAGCCCTGCAACAGGGATAAAAATATGCCACAGAGCAGCTGAAAGAACGTTGGGTAAGATTCTAGGCTAGCTGATCCCAAAGCAGGATAAAGCAACTGGCCATTACAGGGTAGCCTTGGCTGCCCCCAGCAACCTTTAACCTCCCAGTGTAAAAGCCGAAAGTGTGCTAGCTCCTAGTGTGGTAGTGAGGTACCCGGGGTTCTCTTATCTGCTAGTCTCTGAGGTGTCCTTGCTCTGGGGTGTGAAAGGGACAGTCAGGACATGGAAAACCGACTAGTTCTACTAACCTAAATGGAAAAGGGTTTTTCAGAATTTTGCACAGCGTATCAAGAAGGGACACTGTTTATCCATGTATCAGTGTTTGTTACCTTGAACGTGTCAGTTCCTGTATTGGAACTAGGTTGTAGCTACTGAAAGAGAACAAAGTCCTTTCTCTGGAACCGTAGTCCAGGAGATGGACAGTATGACAGCCAGTGAGGCGTGTTATGGAGAAAATCAGCAGGGCAAGGAGCTTAGAGAGCGCACAGCAGATTATTCTTCTATAGGAGCCAAATGAGAAAGCATTCAATCAAAAGAGAGACATATACCCAGGGGAAGGGCACTTCTGAGGCAGAGAAACTGGCAAGTGTATGAACGAGAGATGAGGGATTGATGGGTCCAAGGATGGCTAGATGGTGAAGAAGGGGCACAGGTAGAAAAGGCAGCTGAAAGCCGGAGTATAGGGTGCTGCCCTAGGCTAGTGTGAAGAACTGGACTTTACAGAGGCAGGTGCCTATGGAGAAAGAAAATCAGTCCAGGGCCACTGATGTCCAAGTGAGAGATCTTGGTATAACCATTCAGACCAGTCCTGATCCCTACAGAGGTAACTGGCTAGCCTCTGGGCATAAGCTGGAGATATGGCAAGGCAATATATGGATTCACTTCTCTACTCACGTTACTATTGAGTGTAACAAGACTGAAAGAGGATCATTTAAGGATGTATAGTCAATCCTAGTAAGATTCAGGGGCTTGTCTACTCACAACCATGTACTTGTGATGCCAGAATTATTACTCAATGTGTGATGGCTAGTTTACATCAACTTGACGCAAGATAATCATTTGAAAGGGGGAAACCCCAATAGAGGAGAAAATGCTACCATAAGATGAGGTTGTAGGAAGCCTGTTGGGCGTTTTCTTAGTGATTGACATGGGAGGGACTAACCTATTGAGGGTGGTGGTGCCCTGGACCGGTGGTCCTGGGTTCTGTAAGAGAATCAGGCTGAGGAAAGCATGGAGAACAAGCCTGTAAGCAGCTTGTTCCATGGCCTCCGCATCATCAGCTCCTGCCTCTGAGTTCCTGCCCTGATTACCTTCAGTGATGGACTGTTACCTGAAAGTGTACGCTGAAGTAAGCAAACCCTTTCCTCCACAAGCTGCTTTCGGTCATGGTGTCTTTATCATCAAAATAGAAAGCTAAAACAGTGCTTTCTTTCACTGTTCTCCACTTCTTTTGAGTGCTCTGAGGCCTATCTTCCTAGGTAAGGGCTAGCGAGGTGACCCTTGACCTTCTTGAGCCAGCTCTCATTCTGAGCATACCACCTATCTTGCATCTTGTTTTCATGCACAAGTGCTGTTGCTGAATTTCGGTTGGAAAAAAAAATGATCTTCAGGCATAGTGTTTGCTAGTCACCATTCCTAAGCATAGGAAAGCTATGATGTGCCTTGAGAAGGAAATATAGCCCTAATGCCGTTGGTTGGAGCTGCTACAACTGTGTACACTGTACACACCTGCTGTCATCTCAGGACTTAAAAACTGAAGCAGGATTGTGAGCTCCAGGCTAGCCTGGGCTACACAGAAAAGCTCTTAGAAAACAAGCAACAAAGGATGTCTTTTTAAGCAGAAACATGCATAAAACAGGTATGAACAGATGAATACACTATATATATTTGATTTTTGCTAAAAGGCCCAAAAGTGAGAATAAGCTGTATAAACAACACAGCAAATATTTCAGATAAGTCACTAAGACCACTCGGAGGCTTGACAGACATCAGCTAAAGAAACTGGCTCTTATCCCTCTACCATGGAATAAAAGCCACACCAATGTCTGGGTTCCCTGCCAAATACTGAGCTAATGGTATGGACCTAGCTTTGAGCCCAAGTTTGAAAAGCTGTCAGGTGATTCTAATGTGTAAAATTTACCTCTAAAACTTTAGCAAGCGTTAAGAATCCCAATCTACAGCTTGTTAAAACAGGGTGGGGATATATCTTTATGCCCAAGATTCTCAGCCCAGGCCCTGGGGTGGAGGTGGGTGTCAGAGCATGAACAACAGGGTAAGACTGGGCTTTAACTGCAGACAGTAGGTCTGGGGTGTGATGCCCCGGCTTCTATTCCACTGATGTAACAACTGAACAAACCACATTCTAACAACTGCACTCCATTACTTCTGTCAAGTCACAGAACCCCAAGCAGACAGGTTGAGCACTAGGGCTCCCTTCAGCCTCACTGGAGTTGCCCTTCCGTGTGCTACCCTCTCCTCCTCAGGCTCCAACTCCTCCTCCAGTATGATCTTCTATGAAGCTGCAGCTCCTAACTGTGGGTAGCCCCAGTCTCGGGACTCAGCATTCTTCATACACACACACACACACACACACACACACACACACACACAAAGTACACACAAAGTGCACGCACACCCCCAATTCTGGCCTTGTTCAGTCTGTTTAGTCGTAAACCAATCTGGAAGATGGCTGACCATCTGCCCACTTTTGTGAAATTGGGGTATTTCAAGTGTAAGCCACAGCATATATACCTCACAAGAAGGCAGCAATGGTCACCCTAGCAACCCTGGTACCTTTTGTTCACTGCTATTTAATTATTTACGTCTCTGGTGTGTGTGTGTGTGTATGTTTACATACAACTGCAGATTGCCAGGGGCATTGCCACCCCTAGGAGACCAGGCTGTGGCTGTGACCCACCCAATATGGGCACTGGAAACTGAACTCAGTCAGATCCTCTGTCTTAATGACTGAGCCCCTTCTCCAGCCCCAGCCGTGGCATCTTCTCAACAATTGTTGCCACAGAGAAAGTATCCTTTCACCATAACCAATCTTTCCAAGTTTTATTCCAAAAATTATGTGTTGAGATTAAGATGTTTATAAAGATGTCCATCATTACAATAAAGCATCCAACTGGACAGACATGGACCCAATTCAGTATGTAATGTCCTATTTCCCCGATGGCCAAGGTAAGGAAGATAATACAAGAAAACACTTCCGGGGTGGAAGGCCAGGACAGCTCCTAAGTGAATTGGTGCCTCTAAGGAGTTATAAAATCCGTGATTCTGTCTATTTATCCTTTTCTCTCTGTTCTTTTTCTTTCTTCTCCCGCTCAGCCTTAGCTTCTTCCTCTTCATGTTTTTTGATCAACTGTTCCACTTCCTTTTGCTTGAGGACTCTGATCACCGTCTTCCCACTCTCTCTTGTTAGTGTGGCGATTTCCACTAAAACACAAACATACATTTGTATGAGAGGCAGGACTCAGTGCATGTCACCATGGCTTACGCTGTTCTCTCTACCTGAGTCTTACTCTCCCATGGTTTATACTTTATGATGTACCCACATTTTTATGGGAACACAACACCTTTGATCTTGTGACACCCTGATGTTTACCTAGAGGTCTTTTCTTCACCCAACAACTTTCTTAGCAAAACATTTATGTCTCTCTGATATCTGGTTGGCAGTTGTTCTAACTGACCCACACAAACTAGCCAGAAAAACAAGACGGAATCCTAAACAAAGCAACACTTCTTTATGGACTTTTCTCATTTCTTTTTTTAAAAAAATGACCTAAAAAGCAGCTTCCATCAGGCATGGTGGTACACACCTGGGGAACAAGCAGGGGAAGAGCAATGCTAGTTTGAGGCCAGCTTTGGTCTAACACTGAGTTCAAGGCCAGCTGCTGACACAGGATCTCCAAACCAGGAGTTACAATCAGGCTCAAGTCCTTAAGCCTGCCCTATATTGCAGAACTGTGGCTTTACAGTTCATCAAGACTCATCTATTCGAGACATAGGGTCCTTAGTGTCCCCTAAGTGGCAGCTTCAATGAACTCAAACACATTAAAAACCTAAGGCTGTGGCTATTCAATACAATCCTCAGTTAAGACAAAGCAGGAGGACACAGGATTACCTTTTTCAGCTGACAGTTTACTAACATCCATTGTCTTATTTAGCACCTTAACAGCCAGAGCAAGCGCTGACTTCAGAGTCATTTCTCCTTCTTTGTAGTCTTGTTTCAACATTGACACAGCTGCCTGAAAAACAAAACATCAACAGAGTTTCCTTCCAATCTGCGCATGGTAGGGAGGGCACAGGATGGTTAGAAGAACTAAGGCCTGACTACTACTTATAAGGCCTTACTACTTATAAGGGAAAACTAGCCCTTAGCTACAGGTAGCATCAACAAACTATCAAGATGTAGCACTAGAAACAGGCATTCCCTTCACACTGAAGAAGTTATGAAGCTGTTAAATCCTATGGTAGATACTCTAACACACATCACTATTTAACATTACTGTCCTCTTAGCCTTTCACTACATTTTACAGTGGCACGAAAATACTCACAGCACTGTTGTTCCCAATGCATGTGGCTTTCCATCCCCCGTAGTTTCCACTTGGGTCACTCTGATAGAGCTGAAAGCCATAGTGCTTATCCCAGCCAATATACAGCAAAGAAACACCAAAGGGACGTTTACCTTTAACAAAGAAAAAGAATCAATAATTTCAATTTTAAACCCAACAATCTCAATTTAGAGCTGTCAGTGGACGTGGCCCAAGCCTCTGAGAAGTGAAGCACACAAAACTGGTTTGTATTCTGGCCACCACAGATAAGCTCAGTCACAAATGCCAACTCTGTCTCTAGGAGCTGGGCTGAGGCTGGGGTGGACATTCGGATACAGAAGGCCAGTGCTGAGCTTCATTAATATGGAAGAAGTCTGTTTCCAGGCTTGAGTATCTGTGAAGCTGCCAACTGACACGTGGAAGCAGCCTTGCCAGTGAAGCAGGCACGATCTGCACCCAGTGTGCAGGAGGCTGTGGCGGGACTGCAGGGAGCACCAGAGGAGTTCAGGCTAAACTGTGAATGTCACAAACGAGTGTGTAGAGTAAGAGACTTCAGGGTGCTCCTCCCACGGGACATCCAGAACACTCCTCCAACACTCAGGGATCATGGAAGAAGAAGGGAGAGACTGGAAGAGCCAGAGGTGCTGAATGACAAGGAAAGTATTCTCCAAATACAACTGAGCCGCCATGCACATGAGCTCACAGCAGCTGTGACAACATCCACAAGAACAGTGGCAGACCAACTCTCAGCCCCGAAGGGAGGGCGCATGAGGCCCCTCCTCCAGCTCAGAGTGTCCAGCAAATGGGGGCTGCTGGGAGGGGAAGGAAGGTTCTTTATGGGTGTGACTCTTGGTAATGTGACAGTGCTCTGGGGCAGGTTCCACACCTGAACTGAAGGAGTTAAAAGGGGAAAGGGGAGGGGAGGGAAAGAACAGGAAGCTGAGTGGGCTGAGAAGTGGGGGACAGATAGGGAAGGAAATGGTGGGTGAATATTATCAAAATTCATTGCAGGAAATTCGCAAAAAACAAAAATATTTTTTAAAAAATGTGTTTTAAAGCTAGGTGGTGGTGGCACATGCCCTTAAGCCCAGCACTTGAGATGCAGAGGCAGGTGGATCTCTGTAAGTTTGAGGTCAGTCTGGTTTATAGAGCAAGTTCCAAGACAGCCAGGGCTAAACAAAGAAACCCTGTCTCGAAAATAAATAAATAAATAAATAAATAAAATGTTTAAAAAATCTAAAACCAAAATAAATCCAACAACAACAAAACAACCTTAACAAACCTTAAAGCAGAACAAAACAAAGTAAAAAGTTTATTCTTCATAAAATGTTTTCAGTTTTCAGAAAATTTCCAAAAAAACTCAGTACCTCCAAACTGTGTATACGCCTGTTTGATATCACACAGTGCTGTAACCAACTGCTCACAGGGAATTGGCTCCTGATACTGTAATAAGTACCTAAAGTAAAGAGATTGACATATTAAACAGGCTTCTCTAAAATATATACAATGCAAGAAGATGCTCTTTGTAGAGAATATATATGAAAGGAAAAGCTTTCCTTGGAGACATGCTGAGTGCTACACGATTTCCGTCCTTACCGTTGAGCAATGAGCCTTAGCTCATTAGTCAGAACGTTAGCATCAGATGTTATGCCTGCCACGCTGCAAGCCATGTCCCTAGAAGGGAAAAAAAAAAGTCACTATAAGCAGGGAAGATGCTTGTCAGAGAATTTCTAAGTGATATAAAACACCTAGATCTATTAGGGATTCAACAGCTTTGCGATGAAAATAGCATCTTCTCTGGAAATGTTTACCTAGTGTCATTCAGCATAAATGATAAACAAATGCAGCCAGAACAATAACAGATGTATTGATTACTGCTCTCTGGAAACAGCAAGAGAAGGAACATCAAGTACAGAAGCCAGACCACTTCCACATGTTAGGGTCTAACTCGCCATGCCTGGCCTGACAGGTGTAGGGGTGAGAGTGGTAAGTTCAAAATTTGCCTAGGCACGTACCCGCTTTCTGCCTGTTCCCCAAAGCCTTCCCTGGCTCTCTATAGTGTAGACATCTGCACTGACTATGCCTAAACAAGCCGACACAAGTCGCTGGGTAGAGACTAATGTGACTAGGGAGGGTGATACTATGTGAGGGGAGTACCAAAGGCCCTTGCAGGAAGTGCACTTCTGAGGGCCAATGAACACAGAACCCAACTGCCTTCTAAATACCTACACTTTACGCCCAGACAGAAGTGGATCCCCTCTTTAATCAGAGAAGCCCCAACTTACAATGGATGCTATAGTGCAGACTCATGGCTTCCCATAACACAGGAAATAAATGAGAGTGTGAGACAGTCCTAAGGATGCCACTCAGACCAACCACTCCCTCTCTAAGGTCTGTGAACGTTGTGGGAAAGGAGCTGCCAACTACTTAAGAGAGGAGACAGAGTAAGGGCGGCAGAGCACGTTCTCTAGATCTGACAAGTGAAGTCACAAGCTTACAACTAGTTTGGGCACCGACAAGACCAGCCCTGTCAATAATTAGCCAAGAGTAGCTCATAGGACCCTACCCCTTATATAGGACCTATTGGTTACTGGTAGATTCTGGGAAAGACTCACTGTTCTTGGCTATATGTACACACTGCTGAGCCCACCAGACTCCAGCAGGCAGCTCTCACACAGATGGCCCTGGTAATGCCAGTGAATCAAAACAGACAGACATAAATATTTGTGGGGAGAAGGGTGGGAGATGGGAAGGTAAGACTAGGTTGTGAGAGTGGTCAGTACGCTTGGTGAACACATCCAAAGCTGTAATACATAAACAAATAATTAACTAGGCCCCAGTGCCAAGTCTTCAGCCGGCCTACCACTGATGGCAAAGTCTCTATATAGCACAGCCAGTCTTCCACCAACAACCAAATTCCACAGACAGCTCCAAGCACTCAAACTGAACAGAATGAGACTGCACCCCGTGGCTGAACTGAGTCAGATCTCCACGAGCCTTGTTCTTTGGTAGAGTCAGGATAACTGTACAGAAATCCTGCGTGCCATTCTGAACGGCGTCCTGAGGGCCTGCTTTACATGGCGGCACTGTGTTAGTTTATTTCACTATTCTGTTCCATTCGATTCCCATAACCACTCTAATCCTCGAGAAGTTAGGTAATAGGTGTAGCACCTTCTATCAGTGGACTTTAGATTTTAAACCAAATCTGTGTGGCCAGAAAATACATACATACTTTTATCACTGCACAATGCTACTTTGCACCAAGTGTTTATCTTTGCACTTCAAGTGAATTATACACATAATGAACTGAGACATAATGGGCTGCAAGGAGATGTCAAGCAAAATAAAGCAAATACACAAATTTTTACAAGAAAAATAATAAAACTGCTCATTTCAGTTCTACCACCTCACATAGAAGATCCCTCCCTAAATATGCAAATCCTGCGTACGCTGTCAAGTGCAATAGTTCAAACTCTTCCCCATGATCTCACTTACTCGTTAAGTTTATAAATTTTCTCAGAAAAGAAGACTTCATCAAGAAGCTTGTGGATGTTGCGCCTCTCCGCTGCAAGCAAAACTCCATCATTGGCTAAAATCCCCAAACAGGTGCCTGCATGTCCAATGGCTTCCATGGCATATTCCACTTGGTACAAGCGACCTACAAAACAGTGGGACACCACGGTTCCTCTCGCTCTTGCACCGCTCATCTGAGAGCAATCAGCAATGACACAAGGTAGGCTGGCATCAACAGCCCTGCATTCACTCGCCCACAATGCATGGCGTAATCAACCTGGTGACAAGTTATCTCCAAGAACCAAAGGAATGAAGTTAACTCCAAAATGTGTGTAGCTAAACGTCACACTAGACCCCAACACTAAAAACATACTCCTTAAAGCAACAACGACAACAAAACGCCCCAACCTTCTTTGGAGCAGGCTAAATCTTCTAATTTACCTTCTGGAGAAAATATTGTGGTCCTGGAGTCATATCTTCGAGACTGCAAAGGAAAAACAGAGATGATGCCTGTTCACTGACATAAGCTAACTTCCGGATGCCCATGCATCGGATACAATGACACCCTGGTGCTGAGTTCAGTGGGAAGAAGAGGGAAGACCCCATTCAACTCCCTCTACCCCTTTGGTTTCACTTTCATCCATGTCAGGCTGTGCGCTTCAAACAAGCCCGTAATGTTCCCAGGCAAAAGTTAAAGGAAACGTGTCATGAACTCACCATGGTTTCTGAACTTTATGTTGATTCCTGTGAAAAGAAAACAGGATCATTAAAAACAAAAACACCCCACAATTTTAAGAAGTGTCTTCCACTGTTAATACCATTTGATCCACACCATCACCCAGCTAACATGAACCGCACCACCACTGGGAACTATACAGATGTTGGGCCACCACAATAAAGGTAAACCATGGTATCCTGAAAAAGCTCAGAATCTAGCAGCCAGATATGACAGACACAGATTATAAAGCAACATGGAAGAGAAATTGAGGGTGGGGAGGGAAAGCGGAATCGACAGCAAGTAAGATTTTAGGAAACCAATACAGATAATGAGAGTAAATTAGAGGTGGGAGAGGCGAAGGTACGTTGAAAAGCCTCAAGTCAAAGAAAAAGAATTGGGAAGGGGTGAAGGAAAGGCATTCCAAGTAGAGCACGCTGAGAATGGTTAACAAAGTGGATAATTCACATGATCCTAAATTTGGGGGTGTAGGGGTTAGGTGGTAAACCTGGTACTCATTTCCGTTTCTTTGAAAGACAGCAATGGAAATTCTGCCTTAGTAGAAAAATGGCAGTTCAATTCCTATGGGATATAAGGAAGGCATCGTGGCTGGGAAGCTAAACAGACATTTGAAGGGTCTGCGCGCCCAGGTGATAGAAAACACCTTTATCTTACTCAAGATCGCTTCACCGACGGGCTGGACTCAAGGACCACGGGAAGTGACATTTTAGAAGAGTCGTCAGGCCTAAGGAGAGCTAACCTGCCAGGAGTCGGTTCCAACACGTAGGAGAAACAGAAAGGTGGCCCTGAGCACAGCAGCCCGGAGGCCACGGCGGGTTTCGGATTCGACTGTGAACACAGCTACCTCCACGCCTGGCGCCGGCGCTACAAGATTTGGACTTTCCCCCGCAGCGCCACTTTCCGGAATTGTCTCTCTGGGCCGCAGCCGCCCCCACCCGTCACACCGGCCCGGTGGGTCTCAAGGCCCCGCGGGGATACCCGACGGCGGCCGGCGGGGACCAGTCCCTGGCAGGCCGGTCACCGAGGAGGCGGGTGCAAAGTCATCGTGCCCACGGCTCCTCGGTGGCGGCCGCGGGCCTGGGCCGTGGTCTCCACGCAGATGGCCCCCGCCCGGGAGACAGACACCTCGACTCCGCGGCCCCTAAAGGACTGAGCCTCACCAGAAGAAGACGGTGAGGGTGCAGATCAGCGCCTCTTTACTCAGCTGGAGAAAAACCAACCCGGATGGCCAAGCATCCGCGGCGAATATGGCTCCCGCGCGTGCGCAGGACTGCGAGGGGGCGGGGCGGGGCGGGAGGACGCGGAAGTTCTCCCAGTGGCGGGGCGGGTTCAGTCTGCCCACGTGGACTGTGCAGAAGCACAACCTCGGCTTTGGCTGCGGTCTGTGTTAGAGGAGGACTGGAGGGAGGAGGGAAGCGTCTATACTGTGGAGAGTGGAACCAGATTCCTCCTACGCTTTGCACCCACTTTCGTTTTCTCTTCTGTACCATTCCAACGGAGGCCAGAGTAGCATCTGTATAGACAAACCAAATCGTTTACTCTTCCAGTCTTGCCCCTTAACAGTCTTTCCTTTGTTCTTCCTCTTAGCCTCATTTTCTCCTTTCTCAGATCCAACTCTTTAATTGGGATAACTTTCGTTCCAAGTTTAAGACTTCTCTTCGCCGGGCAGTGGTGGCGCACGCCTTTAATCCCAGCACTCGGGAGGCTGAGGCAGGCGGATTTCTGAGTTCGAGGCCAGCCTGGTCTACAGAGTGAGTTCCAGGACAGCCAGGGCTACACAGAGAAACCCTGTCTCAGACAAAAGAAAAAACGAAAAAAAGACTTCTCTTCATCCATTTCTCCTTTCCAATCTTACCTAGTTTCTGTGCCTATGTTGGGGTTTGAAGAGCTAGTGGGCCTTTGTCTTCTGTGTAGGCAAAACGGTTGGATCTGGGTTTCTTAAAGGGGGAAGCTTAGAAATTTAGTTGCATGTAGACTGGACCTGGCCTGTAGTCAGGACCTGGTTTGCCCTGTAAATTCCTAGCCAGCCAGGGATATATAGTGAGACTGTTTTAAAAATGAGAGAGAGAGAAAAAAAAAAAGACCAAAAAATAAAATATCCATACAATGCAGCATATATTTAATTTCAAACAGGAATTAGCAATATTTGCAGTAGGAATTTAGTGGAGAATCTCTCTTAGCAAGAACAATCAAGAGAAACTTGCAGAGTTCCATTGTATAACAGGATAAACACTGATTTGGAATGAGACCCAAGTTCCAGCCCATTTTTCTGGTCCTGATTGGCCAACTTAAATAAAAACCTTAAATATGAGTATCCTAAGTGTTTCACATGTGAATGATCTCATGTACTGCCCCCATGTGTGTGTGGGGGGGTGAGTGTGTAAAAACAAGGAAGGAAAGGCAGAAGGATGGGATTTTGTAGTGATTAGGAACAGGGGTAACAGCCCAAAGACCTAATTCAAGATCTAAGCCTGGGCTCCCTTCTAAAGCAATAAATCAGCTTTTAAAGGCTCTATTTCTTTATTTAAAAATGGAGATTAATCATCAGAATATCTTTGTGATTCTATTCTGGATTAAATGAGGTAGTGCATGTAAAATAACATTCAATACCATTGTATTATAGTATATTCTACTGAAAAAGTAATGAAGCAGGAAAGACAAAACTGCTCCAGTTTTGTTAACCTAAAATCCTGATTTGTGAAAGCAGCAGGGCTCGATGGCTGACTGTGAGAAGGGCAAGCAGCATGCCACACCAATATTTTGAGTGTGCGTAACCTGGAATATGATCCATTATTTAGTAACTATTTATTATGCCTCTACTATGTGCCAGAGTCTATGCTAAGAGGCTGCTATTAGCCTCTTACAAAACCCTCACAATTGACTCTCTGAGATAAGTACAAACATTATCTTGACTTAAGAAAAGAAAAAAAGGAAAGAGAAAGGAAAAGAAAAGGGAGACAAGGAGAAGTTAAAAATAAACTGTATAAGTAAATTCAGAGAAATACCTAGTTTGGGAAGTTTAGACAGGTAGATAGGCAGGCAGACATCAGACAAGAGTCATAGTATCAAGGCCTACTCACATAGACTGATAACTACTAACAAGATGTTTAAATAAATGACTAGGGGTCTAGACCTGAGTCATCTTTAGAAAGCATGTGGTTGAACAAAAGAATGCAGTGAGTGGTCTGTGCATGCCTACAGTCCTAGCTACTGGGTTGCACGGGCAGGATTATCATGTGAGTCCAGGATAACCATGTGACAGCTTGATTCCAGTATGGACAACACAGTGGAATCCAGTCTCAAAACAGAAAAGAAAAAAAAAAATCCCAACCTACAAGAATAAGTAAATAGCCACTTAGACTAGAGAGACATGAAAAGGAGTCAGTAAAGGAAATACTGAGATAAAACTTAAGCCAAATATGCAATGAGCTGCATTTTTACAGAATCCTATAAAAAGGCAATCATTAGTTATAAGAACAAAGAACATGTGGGGCCAGGCAGAATGGTGTATCACTATAGTCTCTGCATTGGGAGGCTGAACAGGAGGATCTTGGGAGCCACGATGTTTAAGACCAGCCTGAAGAGCATAGTAAGCCCTAACTGCCCAGGAGCCTTGCTGGTGTCCTGGATAATGGCCTTGCCTGGATGCCTACATTTGCTTCAGTGTACTTGTGTCTGGAGTTCTGTTTGCAGCTACTCTCCCAAACAAGTTTTTCTCAGGACTCCCTCTAGTGTTTTCCCGAGGGCTTCATGTCTTTCTTCTTGCATGCATTCATTTTGTAAATGTGTCCAAAGACTTTTCTGTGGGGAAGGCACTATCAGAGGGGCAAGAAGAGACACCCGGATGTAAGTTTTTCATGGCTGTGCCATGTCAATTTACAGGATAGATAACTGTACAACCAACCATCAGCAGGTAAGAGTGAAATACCACAAAAAAGATAGAATGCCTCACTTCTAGAGAGGTGAGATTAAGAGTCTACAGAATTAGTGATGTGTAAGCTACATATTTAAGTTTCTCATGGTCTGTGTCATGGTAACTTACAAGATAGATGACTGTACAACAATATGCAGGTAACAGTGAAATGCAAAAAAAAAAAAAAAAAAAAAAAAAAAAAAGACAGAAAGACCTCAATTCTTGACAGGTGAGATTAAGGAAGAATTCATAGAGTTATCGATGTATAGGTTAGGTATTTAAAATATGTGGATTATTTAAAATATGTGAATATGTGTGCGTTGGTAGATGCCTTTAATTCTAGCATTTGAGAGGCAGAGGCAATTGGATCTCTGTGAATTTGAGAGTTCCAGGGCAGCCAAGAAACCCTGCCTCAAAAACAAACAAACAAACAAAATTAATATAGCTATACATTCTTTTCAAAGTTTAAAAATCATTGACCTAAGGATGAGAATCGATCTTTGGAGACTGATGACAAATCATGTATCATCATGTGTGTTTCTTGTAAAAGGCAAGCATGACCTGCACAGAGACATGCTTACTTGGGTGGTACTTGTGTGGATTTCCTTGTTTCTGTAGTGCTGAGGTTGAACCCGGGCCTTGCATACTAGGCAAGGGTTCATCATGTAGTACTTTCTTAAGAGTAAAAGATGGTCCAAAGATCGCTGTAAAAACCAGATCTTCCTTCACCAGTTCATATTTAGAATGGCTGTGTTTTGTTTTTTTGTTTTGTTTTTCGAGACAGGGTTTCTCTGTATAGCTCTGGCTGTCCTGGAACTCACTCTGTAGACCAGGCTGGCCTCGAACTCAGAAATCCGCCTGCCTCTGCCTCTCAAGCGCTGGGATTAAAGGCATGCGCCACCACTGCCCAGTGAGAATGGATCTGTTTTACCATTTTAGTTTTAACTCTGCACAAAAAATCCTTCATAAATTTGTTCTAGGCCAACTGGGTTTTAATTAACACAAGCTTTTCTAAGGTCACTTGTAACGGCTTGTGTTCTCATGCTAATTATGTTACCAAAAATACCTGTTTGCAGTGTCCCACACTTAGGACTAAAGGAAGCCTGTCCCCAGTTAGTTTTTGACTTGTCAATAAAATTACCAGCGGCCAATGACTGGGCAGAGACAGAGGTGGGACTTTAGGATTCCTGGGAAGAGACAAAGAGAGTAGGAAGAGAAGATTCGGCCACAAGAGGGGCATAGGAGTCGGACCACGCCAGAAAGATACAGAAGGGAAAGACTGCCGACATGTAGGTGCAGGGGGAAAGCTGTCCAAGAGGGCTGCCCAGCCAGGTCCAGGGCAGCAAAGATAAAATATAGATTTTAGTAAGTAATAACTCAGGAATATTGAAGTGGAGTGTGCGTTAACCAAGTGGAGTTAGGGAGTGGCCCGGCAATTGACCTGCTTAGGGCATATTAAAAATAAGGCTGTGCATGTGTGTCTTTCACTCGGGAATCCAGAACATTGTGAGTGCATAGCGCCAAGCGCATGTGCACCACCGGGGAGTTTTGAGCGGTTTAATTTTTTTTACCGCGGCAGTCACATGGATATCCCAGATTCATAGGACTTGGCAGTTTCGAACCAGATTTCTTCTACGGCTTTCTGGCCCATGTCGAACAGCTGCTGTAAATGCTTCCATCCGGTTTTGGCTGTAATCATGAGGTACTCTTTGTTCTCTGGGTACAGCTGGCAGGAGTATGCAGCCATGACGAGAGACTGGCTAAAACGACTGCATACAAGTAAAAACAAAGCCTGCCTCTCTATAGCCGTCAGGGGGATCACACTTTCAAACCCTGCGAGGATGTGACCTCCTACTTGTATAGGGTTTGTGCTTTCAATCATCATGTACATGATGACGATTGCCACTTCAAACACATAGTAGCCATAGCTCATGTCACCGAAGTCTAAAATCCCAGACACTTGATGCACACCATCTCCAGAGGCTGACTTGCTGAGGTCTACTAAAATGTTATGGTCATTAAGATCACCATGATTAATACCTGAAATCAGAAAGATCATGTAAAAAGTTATTTAAAATGCTAACTCATTCTCTTTCTATCTTTCTTTTAAAAGCACAGCCATCTAAATAATTTGATGAACAAGAAGAGATAAAAGAACAAACTCTATTTTCTGAAAATAAAGCCATTTCCCTTGGAGAAGACACAGGGTCTTATGTGCACGGTTTCTCTTATAGAGGTAGATAGCTGTTTTTCCACAAAAAGCACTTCTGACAGTAGCTGGTGAACAGAGATTCCAATAATGGACATCCAGTAATGGCAGCGTATAAAACAAACAGAAACAATAAGAATCAAAGCAGTAGGAGTAATCTAAGACCACCTCCCTCCTTGAGCAGAAAACAGAGCCAAGCCAAAACTGACCCCCACAGTTTCTAGTTTAAAGGCAATAGAACTGACTGCTACAGGGTACAAGGTTTCTTATTTGGAAATGAAACGTTCTACAACTGGAAATGCAACATTTGCACAGCCATGTAAGAGCATGGAATTATACAAATGAATAGATTGTATCTTCTGTGAATCATATCCCAATAAAGGTGTAAGAAAAGACAAATGGGATGTTTTATCTTCAATTTTTAAAAGGCTAACAATATATTGTTTGACAAACAACAAATATCTCAAAATACAATACATTTTTCCTTTGCTTTTTGAAACATGTTCTTGCTCTGTATCCCAGGCTGGCCTCAAATTCACTGTCTTTCAAGTGCTGGGATTGTATTTCATTGTCTCTCAAAATAGGTTTTTATAAAGTCTTCAGACAAACAGCATATCTTCTCAAACAAACTTTAAATTTGAATATCTTGGAAAAAAAGGAACTGGGCATGGTGCATATGCCTTTAATCCCAGCACTGGGGAGGCAGGGGCAGATGAGTTCTCTGCCTGGTTTATAAAGTGAATTCCAGGCCAGCCAAGGTTACAGAGTGAGACTCTTAACATACACGTGTCCTGCTCGGACACACACATACACACACACAAACACATACACACACACAAGGATGAAGGAAAACTGGGGAAAACACTTTGGAACAATAATGAGTACAGATCATTACAAATCAAGACATATGCATAATTAATTTTATGTTTGCAGTCCAAATAAAGGCAAAGAATAAAAAAATCACAAAAAAATCATGAATTAAGCACCTATTTCAAGAAGCTTTTAAAAAGCAAAAAGAAAACATTTGAAAAAAATAGATATGAGTAATTTAAGATACAATAAAGAGGGTCTTGAAAAGGTGTTTCCCCAAAGGATGAGCCCGAGACAGGAGCCAGTGGGAAAACATGGAAGAGGTGCTACTGATCTCCAAACAGAGCAAAAGGACACATATCACTAAAGACCTGATCAGTATGAAAATATAAGTAAAGACAGCTGGAGAGGTGTCTCAGAGCAAGGACACTTGGCTGCTCTTCTAGTGGCCCCCGGCTTCAGTCCCAGCAACCACAAGGTGGCTCACAACTTGTTATAACTCCAGTTCCAGAGGATCCACTACCTTCTTCTGGTCTCTTCCAGCACTACATGAATGTGGTACACAGACATATGTGTAAATAAAACACTCATACATACAAAGTAAAAGGAAATTTTCAAAGAGTAAGTAATAAAAATGATAAAAACAATTTTTAACATGCATGTTAAGAACTTACAGTTGGGGCTGGAGAGATGGCTCAGTGGTTAAGAGCACTGAATGCTCTTCCAGAGGTTCTGAGTTCAATTCCCAGCAACCACATGGTGGCTCACAGTCATCTGTAATGAGGTCTGATGCCCTCTTCTGGTGTGTCTGAAGACTGCTATAGTGTACCCATATACATAAAATAAATAAATAAATAAATCTTTTTTAAAAGGAACTTTGTTTGTTTGTTTGTTTATTTTCGAGACAGGGTTTCTCTGTGTAGCCCTGGCTGTCCTGAAACTCACTTTGTAGACCAGGCTGGCCTCGAACTCAGAAATCCGCCTGCCTTTGCCTCCCAAGTGCTGGGATTAAAGGCATATGCCACCACCGCCCGGCAAAAAAAAAAAAAAAAAAAAAAAAAATTTAAGTACAAAATTTTAGATAAATTTCTATAAAATACAATCCATTAAATATGGCAAAAATCTAAACAGTCCTATATATATTTAAAAAATTAAACTGCAATTTTAAATAATTTCTGGGGCTTTTTGTTTGAGACAGGGACTCATGTTGCTAATCTGGTCTTGAACTATGTACCTGAAGATAAGTTCAAACTTCTGATCCTTCTGTTTGTATCCCCAAGTGCTGGGATTACAGCTGGATGCCATCATGCTCAGTTTGCTAATTTTAATATCTTCCCTAAAGACAGATACAGTACTAAATTACCTCAGTGGAAAATTCAAAAAAGAAACTATTGTCGTGAAGCCGGGCAGTGGTGACACACACCTTTAATCTAATCCCAACACTTGGGAGGCAGAGGCAGGTGGATATGTGAGTTCAAGGGCAGCCTGGTCTACAGAGTGAGTCCCAGGACAGCCAGGGATATACAGAGAAACCCTGTCTCAAAAAACAAACAAACAAACAAACAAACCAAGTATTGTTGTACTTCTAAAGTATAAATTTACTTTGTGAATTTCTGTCTGAGTGTGTGTATGCCACACATGAGTAGATGAATACAGAGGCCAGAAGAGGATCATGGCTCTTCTACAGCTCAGGTAAAAAGGGGTGGTGAGCCAGCTAACATGGGTGCTAAGAACTGAATTCAGGTTCACTGGCAGAGCAACAAGTGCTCCGAAGAGCTGAGCCATCTTGCCAGCCCCACTCTAATCTCACAATCACTGAGAAAATAGAAGAACTTCCTAAATGATCTTACAAGTCTAAGCCCATACAAGGCTATTATAAAGGGAAAGCTGTAAGGAATGTAGATGGAAGCCATAATAAAACATTAGTAAACTGATAAAAAAGAGGAAAAAACCAATACAATGACCACATTGGGTTTAAATTAAGAATGCAATGTTGATTTAAGGTTAAATACAACCAATATAATTTGACATATCTATAGACTTAGGGATAAAGCAGCATGCGTTTCTATATGACTTCTTAATGAATACAGGAATACAGGGAAGCTTCCCTAACCTTATAAAAGATGTTAACAACAATAGCAACAGGGCTGGAGAGATGGCTCAGGGGTTAAGAGCACTGACTTCTCTTCCAGAGATTCTGAGTTCAATTCCCAGCAACCACATGGTGGCTCACAACCATCTGTAATAGGACCTGATGCCCTCTTCTGGCGTATCTAAAGACAGTGATGTACTCACATAAATAAATAAATCTTTAAAACAAACAAAAAATAACAAACTAAAGCAATCACCACAGTTAACAGGTTTTTGTTTGGCTGGGTTTTTTGTTTGTTGTTGTTTTTTAAATTTTGTTTTGTTTTTTGAGATATGGTCTCTTTTGTAGTCCTGGCTGTTCTGGAGCTGATTATGTAGACAAAGCTGGCCTCTGCCTCCCAAGTGCTGCGATTAAAGGCGTGTGCCACCATGCCTGGCTATCGCAGTCAATAGTTAAACCTTGGCAGTTGGCAAGAAGGTTCGGTGGGTGAAAGTGCTTGCAGTACAAGCCTGACGTCCTGAGTTCTGGCTCCAGAACTCACAAGTGGAAGGACAGATGAAACGCTCAAGAGTTGTCCTTAGGCCTCCACGCAACATACCCCAGCTCGTGCATGTCCACAAACACGTGCATACACATGTGTGCACATACACAATAAATAAAAAAATTCAACGTTCAAAGAGTTTTCTGGGGTAAAAATGCAAGGATACTTAATGAGCTAAAACAAATAAAAGGGCCCTTGGCCTGGTTTTACGTACTTGTAACCCAGAGTTTGTTTGGTAGGCTAAAACAAGAGGAAGGTGGGTTTGAAACCAGGCTGGTCTACATAGAAAGACTGAACCTGAGGGGAAAAAAATTCTTCCTTTATAGAACATTTTAGATGATATTGTTGTACACATATAAGTATCTTGGGATAAATTATTTAAATGATGTGTTTAATATCGAGAGCTTGAGATAGATCAATGGGTTAAAAGCACTTCCTGCTCTTCCATAGGACCTGAGTTTTGTTTGCAGCACCCACAAAGGCTGTGCATTCCAGCTACAGGAGATCTGATACCATTTTATGGCCTCCATGCGTACCTGCATGTGGTACACACACACACACACAAATAAAATTTTTTAAATAAAAGTATGGCTGTCTTGAGAGCACAGCATGAAGGTCTGCGTGCCCACAGGTCTTCAGAGAAACCAGAATAAGCATGCAAGATTTTCTTTGCAATGAGAAAAATGTAAAACCTGCTGTTTCATTCAGAAAGCAGAAGTGAAGTGGGAACTGGAAGTGATTAATTGCCTGGTAATACCTCTTTAAAGACATTTAAAAAACGCAATGTCTATGTGTTTGTCTATCTACATGTCTTTATTCCTAAAATGTAACTGAAGACATTGGCTTTGTTCATGAATTAGACTAGTTTTATAAATATAAATATAAATAATCATTTTCTTCAAGTTTATCTACAATTCAATTGAAATCCAAATCAATAAAGTTTTTTAAACATATGACTTGGTGATTCTAAAATGAAAAAATAAAAAGGAAGAAAAAGAGTAGTTAAGACTCTTGTTTGTCTGGGTGATGGTGGTGGTGCACGCCTTTAATTCAACACTCAGGAAGCAGAGGCAAGCAGATCTCTGTGAGTTCTAGACCAGCCTGGTCTACCAGGCAAGTTCCAGGGCATCCAGGCCTTTTTTGGGGTTACTTTTTGTTGTTTTTTTGTTTGTTTGTTTGTTTGTTTGTTTTTGTTTTGTTTTCTCACAAGATTTCTCTATGTAATATTGGCTGCCCTAGAACTAGCTCTGTAGACCAGGCTGGTCTCTAACTCAGAGATCTGCCTGCCTCTGCCTCCACACTCAACAGTTAAAACTCTTACATAAAAGAACAAGAAGGTGAGGAGATCTATTCTATTCTATTCAAAAACTAAAACTGAAGAAATTAAGATTGTGTAGTAATCTTTAGGTCACTCACAAGTTCTAATTAGGAATATGCTGGTTTATACTATTTATTTTTTAAAGGAATGGTATGACCATATGACATTTTTTGGTTATTGACATGTGAACATAAATGATTGTTACTTCAAAATAGAATCTTTAAAACCAGTGCAAAGGTACCTGCATATCCATGTTTATTACTGAACTATTCACAATAGTTAGAAAATGGGACCACCCTAGATGTCTATTAACAGATAAATGGATAAAAAAAATGTAGTACACATTCATAATGAAATTTTATTTGTTCATAAAAAAGTAATCATGATATTTGTTAGGAAATGGATTCATTGAAGATCATTATGTTAAAGTGAAATAACCAGATGCAGAGAGACAAATATTGCATGTTTTCTCTACTATGTGGACTCTAGACTTAATATGTTGGTGTGTACTTGTTGTAGGGCATGAATCTAGGAGGAAGCCCAGGAGAGAGAAGAGGTCATAAGGAAGAGGGTTTGTGAAAGGTGGATTATCTGGAGAGATGAAGAGGATCAGGGAGACTGGAGCAAAGACATAAACTAAATTGATATATTATTGTATAGTTGTGGAGATGGACAACAAAATCAGAATAGTAAAATAATCCAAATCATGTTTAATTAATAACAGAGGTAATACTGCAAAGCTTAGAAGAGGAGAAGGTATCTACAATTCATGATGGTGAGGAAAATTGTGGGGAGTGGGTGTGGCGGTAGTCCCAAGATGGCGCCTGGGACTGCAGCCAAGTCTTATGACTTGCACCTGACTTCCTCATACACCTGAAAATAAGCCTCGTCCATCGTGAGAGCTGCGCAGGCGCACCATGACGCAAGATCAGGCCATTTGACGAAGGCCAATGAACTGAGATTACTCGGACTGGGCTGATGGGGTGTGGTTGAGGGGTTATATAAGGGATTGCGATTGGGGGCTAGGAGAGATTCCTGCTTAGAGAGATGCCTGATTGCATGTTGAAAGGTTCCTGAATAAACTGCTTTGAGAAGTACGCTGTGTCATCACTCTTTTCTGCTGGTCGGAGACAGAAGCGACAGAAAATGGCCAGTTATAAGACAAATTCATATTGTATATAAACCCCAGTGGATTATAGGTATAATGTAGAAAGCAAAAAAAAAAGTAAAATATAAGATGATTAAATATGTTTCTGATCATATATTGGAGAAGAACTCCTATCCTTCTCCACCAAGACTGAAATATTTGAAACCATTAAAATTTGCCACAGAATGGGAGAAACATTTGCACATATATAACTATTATACAAAGAACTCATATGTTTAGAATTTTAATCAGTCGGCCAATGAGGAAAAAAAACAGGCAAAGACTTGAATAGGCACTTTACAAGAAAGTCTCTCTCTCTCTCTCTCTCTCTCTCTCTCTCTCTCTCTCTCTCTAACACACACACACACACACACACACACACACACACACACAGAGCTTTCAGTGATGGGACTGGGATACCAACCCTTTCAACCTACAATGTGGGTTGGGGCAATGGAGGCACAAAGCTTGTGGGAGTGGCCAAGAAGTGACTGAGAATTTGAGGCCCATGCCATGAGAAGGAGCCCATGCCTG
This sequence comes from Mus caroli, assembly GCF_978045245.1. Taxonomy (NCBI): domain Eukaryota; kingdom Metazoa; phylum Chordata; class Mammalia; order Rodentia; family Muridae; genus Mus; species Mus caroli. The sequence goes on along the minus strand of NW_028227266.1, from coordinate 53,019,816 downwards.
ACAATGCCTGGATAACCAGAAATCAGAATCAGGACAGCCTAAAGACCAGGGATAGAAACAAACACGTCTGATCAACAACAAAAAATTTCTAATGATGTTCTGCTGTATTTATAGATCAGTCCCTAGTCCAATTATGATCAGAGAGGCTGCCTCTAGCCTCTGATGTGTGTGTGTATGTATATTGATGTGTATATATATATATATATATATATATATATATATATATATATCCAATTATGATCAGAGAGGCTGCCTCTAGCCTCTGATGTGTGTGTGTATGTATATGTATGTGTATATATATATATATATATATATTTATATATAATGTATGAATGTATCTAAATAGAGAAATATATTTTAAAATTACAATGAGAAACTATTAAATAAAAAGAAGATTGGGAAAGCATCCACCTAAGGCAATAGTAAGGTCCTGACCTGTCCTACCTCCAAGAGCCACGTCTGGGTCCATGACCCTGCAGCAGTGGTGTCCTATGACCAAAGACCATACAGGCATCTCTGCTGCCTAGGGCCATCCATGTTGGTACCTCTCACCTGGGCATCATGGATGGGAGAGCTAGTCCTGAAGGTGGCCCCTCATCAACAGTACTCTGGAGAACAGCCACCACCACCATGCCCTGAACCTCTCTAGCTACAGTAGAGCTAGCCCTAATTTTGGTAATTGTAGGTGAGTTGGCCCTGAGGTCATGAGAGTGAGAAAGGTGGACCTTTGAGAGTAGGAGAGCTGGCCCTGCCCCTCACTGGCTGCAACACTTGGGAGAGCTGACCTTGCATCCCATCTAAGCATCACACTGGAGCTGACAGGGGGCGGGGGTGGGGGTGGGGGGGATGTCGGGCAAGCTAGCTTCAAGGGAGTGAGTGTGGGAAAGGTGGCTGGTCCTGTCACTTGTCTGCCATGCAGTAGCACGGACAAGAAAGAGATGCTCCCCACCTGAAGCAGATGGGAGAGTTGGCCCTGTGGTTATGAGAAAGGGAGAGTTGGCCCTGCTCCTCATCAGCTGCAGCCCTCAGGATAGCAGGCCCTGCACCTTACCTGGGCAGCACAGTAGAGCTGGCCCTGGTTGCAGGGGTGGGTTGTGGGTGATCCAGTCCCAAGGATATAAGAATAAGAGAGCTAGCTCTGCCCCTTGTCTGCTGTGGCATTGGGTAAGTTAGTTTGTGCAGTGCTGGAGAGCTTGCCCTGGTGGTGTGGGTGTAGAAGGGTTAGAAGGCTGACCAGCTCAGCTACCACCCAGGTCCATATCTAGGACTTAGAATTGGTCCACCCCAATATCTACCAGTTGATGAACTACTGGAACATGTGAAGGGGTTGATCCTATAATCCCAAAGAAACAGCTTTCCCATGACACAGGGCAACAACAGGATATCCTTGAAAAGTCCCAGTGAGAATCCAGTACTGATGGTAGAGCAGAAGGAAACACCAGTGACTCATTGCAATGAACATTTACAATCAAAGAAGTGTGGACAAAAGGATATGCTGTGGGACATACTTGTGACACACTAAAGCTTTCACAATGAGATTTTTTTTTCTTTTGGATGGGGGAGGTTGCAAGGGCAGAGAGCAGGTACAAAGATTGGGGAGATGAATGGTATTGTGGAGCATGATGGGAAATTCACAAAGAAGCAATAAGAAGTTCAATAATAAAGAAAAGAAAAATATAAGCATCACAAAGTCCAGATGGGCTGGGCGTGGTGGCGCATGCCTTTAATCCCAGCACTTGGGAGGCAGAGGCAGGCGGATTTCTGAGTTCGAGGCCAGCCTGGTCTACAAAGTGAGTTCCAGGACAGCCAGGGCTATACAGAGAAACCCTGTCTCGAAAAACCAAAAAGAAAGAAAGAAACAAACAAAAAACAAAGTCCAGATGGTAACGCAGGGAGAGCGTCTACACCCTGGTGATAGTAGTATGAACTATACAACTTCTTTTGGAAGCTGGCATTATTTGGTCAAGTTGAGATTGATGCAGGAGGGTTTCTGCCAATTCAAGACCAGCCTGGACTATACAGACCTAACAACGATAAAAGTTAACTTCAAATACAACAAACGTAAGAATAGTAAAGACATGCCAGGCAGTGGTGGCGCATGCTTTTAATCCCAGCACCTGGGAGGCAGAGGCAGACAGATTTCTGAGTTCGAGGCCAGCCTGGTCTACAAAGTGAGTTCCAGGCAGGACAGCCAGGGCTCTACAGAGAAACCCTGTCTCGGAAAAAAAAAAAAAAAAAAAAAAAAAAAAAAGAATAGTAAAGGCATGATTCTTGTAAAAGTGATAGGAACAGAGGAGAACATCTTATAATGCCAGAAAGCTAAGCAGTTCCTCCATGTTTTCCTGACACTAAATTTGCCAAGTTAAAGATTAAGAAACATACATATGTTGATTGGGAAAATACTCACATTCTCGAAAATGACTTAATTTGGGCATTACTTCTTCCTTGAACAGCTGAATGACCTGTTCAATAATCTCCCGGTTTCGACTTTGGCTCAGGGCACCCATGTATTTCTCTAGAAGAGGAACGTTTTTCAGATTCCAGATAAAGTTCTCCCGATGAAAAAGATTTAACTTTGGATGATGGAATTCCTAAATGAAAAGCAGAAAACCAGGATAGAATGTAGCTTAGGCAGGGCTTGTTTAGCATGGACAGTACCCTATGCTTGATCCCTGCTATGGCAGCATATGTCTGTAATCCCAGCATTTGAGAGCTGGATATGGGTAGATCAGAAGTTCAAAGTCATCCTTGGCTAAATAGTGAGTCTGAGCCTACCTAAAAAACAATTTTACACACACACACACACACACACACACACACACATGCAAGAAAATTTACATATATTACGTATATAAGAATTATCATTTGACCTCTACACTTCCATACTTGCACTGTGACATACACCATAACAGAGAGAGAGAGAGAGAGAGAGAGAGAGAGAGAGAGAGAGAGAGAGAATATATTCTTCATACATTTTTCACCAGTGCATCTGATCTGAGGCTTGTCTCTTCTCACTTGGTCCCATTCTGGCCTCTCTAGAGTCCAAGAAGCCTCAATGCTTTGTCATGAGCCATTTCTCTCCCAGGATGCCCTTTTCCACAGTGATGTTAGACTCTCATTTCCACTCAGCGAAAAAGCCTCTACACAAGCCTTATACATTGTCAACCCCTTCTCGAATATCTCACAGCCCTCTCTAAGGAAAGGTACTCCTAGGAAGTATTCATCCTCCCAGAGATGGCTCTTCCTCTCACTGAGGTAAAATCTGCCTCTGCACTGGTATCTATGCCACCGGTCCAACTGTGACCCTCTAGGGACATCTGCAACAGGGTATGTATGTCTTCTCTGGGAATCCCCAGGCCTTGAAGCTGCTTTGAACACAGCACACCTCACAAGACACTGTTTTCAGTCTCCTCCTCTTCTAGTGTGTTAAGTAGAGGGTAAGCACTGACCCGCCTGAGCCATGGCGCTGGGGATGGACTGCGACTCAGAGGTCATAGTAGAGGGAACTTCCTTGTTTCATGCTGGTCAATGCTACTCAAAGTTTTAGAAATCATATTATACATATATATATATATATATACATACATATACATATATATGCATATACACATATGCATGTAAGTTTTATTTTTATTTGATATGTATGGGAGTTGGAGGGTATAAGATGCATATTTATGTGAGTGCATGTGTTTATGGATATATATGTATCTATGTGCTTATATGTAGAGGCCACTGGTCAATTTCGTGACCACGCCATTCCTCAGGACCCATCCACTTTGTTTTTTAAGACAAAGACTGTCATTTGTCTGGAGTGAGCCAATTAGGCTAAGCCAAAGTTCCCAAAATCCTCCTGTCTCTTCCTCCACAGCCCCAGGATTCTAAACCTGTGCCTGGTATTTTTATGTGAGTTCTGGGGAGATGATTCAAGTCTTCATGCTTCTGCATCAAGTGTGAAGTACCACTTCACTCCTGAACTGTTTCTAGTCTCTACTTTTATTAATTTTAATGGGCTGTAGGTGTGTGTGTGTGTGTGTGTGTGTGTGTGTGTGTGTATGTGTGTGTGTGTGTTTGTGTGTGTACGTCTTACATGGATGTGTGCATGAGAAGATGTGAAGGCAGGTGCCCACAGAGACTACAGGCAGTTGTGAACCACCCATCTAGGTACTGGAAATTGAACTTAGGTCCCCTAGAAGAACAGTATATCCCCCTTAAGGCTTAAGAACTTAGTAAATGAGCCTGGAGAGATGGCTTAGTAGTTAAGAGCACTGACTGCTCTTCTAGAGATCCTGAGTTCAATTCCCAACAACCACATGGTGGCTCACAACCATCTGTAATGGGGATCCAAAATCCTCTAATGTTGTGTCTGAAGACAGCGACAGTGTACTCACATACATGAAATAAGATAGATAAATCTTAAATAAATAAATAAATAACTTAGTAAACATTGAGCCATCTCTCCAGGTATTTTTAAAGTAAATATAGCAAAGTCAGGTGTATGCTTTTAATCCCAGCACTTGGGAGGCAGAGAGGCAGGAGGATTTTTGTGTGTTCAAGGACAGCCTGATCTACATAGTAAGTTCAAGGACAGCCAGAGTATGGCCTTGTCTCAAAAAATCTGTATCAATATAACACTCTTGTTGGGTTTCCAGTTACAGTCTACTCAGCTACAGTGCTGGCAATGCTGTCCCCCACACCCACAGAATGGCATCTCAGCTCCCAGGGCACCAGTGGAAGGAACACTGGACTGAGTCACACAGAGCTCCAACTCCCTCTCCTACTGACAGACAGGCCATGAACATCTCAGACCTTGGTTTCTCTATCAGGAACATAAAGGCATCCGTCACTCATGGACTAAGAGGACATACAGCCCTCACCCATGTTGGTGTTCCATCAATGTTCTGCTTTGAGTTTGTCTGTTTGTTCTGTGGTGCAGAGGATTGAACCCAGGGCCTTCCACATGTGAGGCAAGCACTCTGTCTCTGAGTTGTGTCCTCAGTCCAAGAGTGTGTTTGAACTGAAATTCTGCACTATCATCCTGATTTTGCTGGCCTTTATTTCTTTTTGGCTCCTTGCAAATAATGGGAATTGATGGCAGTTTAACCAGTGCTCTTTGTTAATTCCTGTCAGCCTATCTCCCGTCACTGTCATTCCTAAGCACTTTGCTCCCTACAGAGCTCAGACCACAACCATAGTTGCCTATATCTTCTTTTTCAAAATATTTGAAACTTCTGAGATTGACCTGCAGTCCAACTGCCAATCAAGCTTCAACCAAATTCCAGTGGTATTGGTTCAATCACTTAAGAATGCCTTAGTTCTGGTCTCTGTGATGTCAGGGCCTCTGTCTACACTGGAGCACCTAGGCCTGGAAGCTGATGGAATTTTCAGTGCTCAACTGTATCCTCAGCAGTTTGCTCACAGCCTCTAGCACAAGGGCAGAACTGCAACACTTTCCCAGTTCTATAGACATTGCGACCCAGAGAACAAACAAAAGCAAGAAATAACATTTTGCTCATATAAAAGCAGACAAAAGAATTAGTGGAACAGAGCAGAGAATCTATAAAGAATCCTTAAAAACAGTACCAGGGCTGGAGAGATGGCTCAGTGGTTAAGAGCACTGACTGCTCTTCCAGAGGTCCTGAGTTCAATTCCCAGCAACCACATGGTGGCTCACAACCATCTTTAATGGGATCTGATGCCCTCTTCTGGTGAGTCTGAAGACAGCTGCAGTGTACCTATATAATAAAATAAATCTAAAAACAAAAACAAAAACAAAAAACAAGCAAAAAAAAAAATCCCACAGTACCAAATAGTGGTCAATAAGGACACCATAAAGACACCATGGGAAAGGGTAAAGTTCTTTAGTGTAGTTCTGGGGAAACTGGATTTCAACATAAAAAACAATGATATTGGAGATGTTTCTTACCTCAGATACAAAAACTAACCCCCAAAAGACCCAAATGCCATGATCAGAAATCATAAAACCCCTTGACAATTGCATTGTCAATGATTTCTTGCCTGTCACACCCAATGCAAAAAAAAAAAAAAAAAAAAAAAAAAAAACAGATGAGATTATATCAAATTGAAAGCTCCTGCATGGAAAACAACAGCACTGGGTCTGAGGGAATGGCTTAGTGAGGTGATACAGGCCTGGACATAGGAGTATGCCCTGGGTCTTGCTGGCCAGCCACTGGAGACAATTGGAAAGTTTCAGGCTCAAAGGATACCGTGGAGGGCTAGTGAGATGGCTTACCAGGAAAAGACTTTTGTCAAGCCTGATGACTTGAGTGTAATGCCTAAAACTAGTATAGCAGAAGGAGTAAACTGACTTGTTGTTCTTACCTGAGATTTCCACACATACACTGTGGCATGCAAGGACACACTCATAAATAAATGCATGGACACACATAGGATAGATAGATAGACAGACAGACAGATAGATATGAACATTTTTAAATAATAAAAAAGATGGAGAGCAATCAAGGAAGACACTGGTGTCAATCTCTGGCCTTGACATGCACATGCACACATGTCAGTGCACACCCACACAACATGTCCATACATGAACACATTCATACACAAACTCAACAATTTAATCCCAATTGATAGTGTGAGAAGACATGTCGCTGGTATGCAAATGTATAAAGAACGAGTAAACCCAATAGCAAGGAAAACAATATAGCTCAGTTTAAAAATGAACAAAAGACTAAAACTGAGACTTTTCCAAAGATAACACAAAAATATCCAACGGGTACGCAGAAGCATGGTCACCTACATCACCCACCAGGGAAATACACACTGGAAGCACCGTGAGCTATCACTTCACATCTGTGAAGACAGATGCTGTCAGTAATATGAGTAAACTAGCTTCGGGAAGGTATGGAGAAAGAGAACCTGTGTATACTGTTGACAAGAATGTACAGCCACTATAGAACACAGCATGGAAAATTACTATAAATAAATTACAACCAGAACTACTATGTGAACCTTTAGTTCAGCCTTTTAGGGGCACTTACCTAAGGGGAAGGAAAATATGGCCCTCGTGAAAATATCTGTACTATTATGTTCATTGTAATTAGTCACAATAGCTAGGTTAAAAGAAAGAGAGGTGTGTGTAGGCCAAAGGTTTCACTGTAGCAAATATTTAACAAAAGGCAAATTATTTACAGTCTCTGAAGAGAAATGGGAGTAGCAAAGTAGTAAATATTTAAAACTATCAAGATGAATGATCTAACAGCATGAATACCCCTAAAAGTCCTCCGTCACACTTTTGGTAAATGGGCACAGGAGAAGAAGTTAACAAGGATTAACTGAGTGTCACAGGAAGAGAGAACGAGGGAACAGTGTGCTCCACTGTAGCAGTAGCTTTACTGTGTGTGCATATGTATCTTATAACATGTTGTATACTTTAAATATATCACAATACATTGATTTTTTTTATAAATAGTAAAAGAGAAAAATGTAAGAGGCACTTATTTAAAAAGTGTATTTAGAAGACATTATGAGGGTATTACACAGACAATCTAGATATAATACAGAGGACTGTAATCACTACAAAGATTTTTCTGTATAAAATTTATATATGGAAAAAAATCTCCTAAAAGTACACGTATACCAGGTGTACTTTTACTATTCATGTAGTCTCAGCACTCAGGAGACAGAGGCACGAGGACTGTCGTAAGTTTAAGGACAACCCAGGCTTCATAGAGAGTTCCAGGTCAGTCAGAGCTATAGAGCAAGACCCTGTCTCAGGGGCTGGAGAGATGGCTCGGTGGTTAAGAGCACTTGATACTCTTGTAGAAGAGGGATTCCCAGCATCCATACCTATTCACAAGCATTCCTAACTCTAGTGCCAGGAGATCTAGTGCCCTCTTCTGGCCTCCTTGGGATGCAACACACTTTCATAGATGCAGGCAAAACATAAATAAATCTTTTCTAGAAATACCCTGTCATAAACCAATAAAAATAAAACAATTACTCAAATTAAAAGTATATTGATATTCTAAATGGGTTGTGTGTGTGTGTGTGTGCGCGTGTGCGCGCGTGCATGTGTGCATATGCATGTTCATGTGTGCATGTATATACCTAGAGGCCAGAGATCAACACTGGGCATCTTCCTCAGTTACTCTTCTCTTTATTTTACTTTTTATTTATTTATATTTGTATGTGTGAACACACGTGTATTGATGTATGTGTGTGTATGTATGTATTCATGAGTATGGTAGTCAGAGGAGAACTTGTGGGAGTCAAGCCTTTTCTTCCACCACGTGGGTCTCAAGCTTGGTGGCAAGAGTCTTCGCTGCTTAGTCATTTTCCAGACCCTCCATGTTATTTTTCTGAGATGAGGTCACTCACTGAGCCTGGAGCTTGCCGATTTGGCTAGACCGGCTGGCCAGGGAGCCCCAGGAGTCTCCCACCTCTGCCTCTCCAGGGCTGGGAGACACTCTGCCATTCTTTTATGTGAGTATTGGAATCCAAATTCAGGTTTTTGTGTTTGTGACAAAAATAACTTTGCAGAGCCATAGACACACTTTTTAATGAAGATCCACAAAAGAATTAGAAAGAGTTCTGACTGAAATGTTTGACATGTTCATCACCCACAGCTATATGCAATACAACGTTTTAAACAGGTGAACAGAGTGCAGTAGAAAGTTCATAACCATTTACTGAACATCACTTCCAGAGGATGGGAGTACTTGTAACTTCTGATTTTTCTTTGTATTTTTATTTGTTTTTCTTAAATAACGAATAAGTAAAGGGTTTTTATTTAACCAGAAAAAATAGGTTATTACGATTTGGGAGAACAGGGTAAATTAATACTGTGTAGATGGTCACATGGTCTTGACATTCTGGCCAAGAGGTGTAACCGACTTGGTTTGCCCAGTTATAAAAGTTAAAATACTGAAGACGATTCAAGTCCCTGACGTTAAGTAATGAAGACAGACAAGTAAAATGAGTTTGTCCCCGCTCACTACCTTGACAGAGGATTCAGTGCAGAGGGAAGACTTGGGAAGAGACCAGTGAGTTCAATGAGTTGAAGAGATAGAGCTGAGAGTCCAGGAAGACCAAGGCATCTACAGTTTGTAGGACAGACTCCCAAAGATCAGAGCTGCAGAGAGAACACCAAGTCCTCCTTGAGAATTTGATGCATTGGTGTACACCGCACGTGTTAAGTCTGAGGGAAGGAGCATCTGAAAGGGCTGAAAGGGATTGGATTGGGCACATATGCAAGGCTGAGAACAGTGCCTGTGGCTACTGACCACCCTGGGAAACATAAGTTTATAGGATAAACATAGTTTATTGGGCAGAGAACTCAGAAGGGTTTTGCACTACATAATTCTTAAAGTAAACCTAGCTCTGTGGCCCCACTTACAAGAGGTTAAAAGCAAGACCCAAAAGAGTCAAATGACTTCAAATCACCCTAACTGCATGTACTGAAAGGACGTTCAGTGAATATCAAGTACAAGAAACACATAGGAGCTAGACATAGGCACACATACCCCAATGGGGAAAAAAGTAAAGTGGCCTACATGTGTCAACTAAATGGCAAAGCCTCTGCGTTTCTTTGGTTTGTTTTTGTTTTTGTTTTTGTTTTGTTTTTTTTTTTTTTTGAGTTAGGGTGGTAGAACACAGCTAAAGCTGGGCTTGAATTTTCATCAATCCTTCTGCCTTAGCCTCTTAAGTGCTGGGACTACAGATATATACCACCATGCCTGGTAAACATTATCAGATTGCATAACAAAGAAACAAAAACAAGACCCTAAAAATTCTTCCCATAAGAAACACTTCAGGCATAACAACTCTGCCACATAACACAGCATTCTGCTTTCTCTTCACTGATTTCTAGAAGACTCCAAATAAGTTCGAGATTGAAAGAATTAACCTCCTCTCCTTCTCCTCTCATTCAGTGCTTATTTAATTGCTTCCTGCTTCAGATGAGACTGCGTCACAACAAGCCTAGGTTAGAACTGCACTTGGCTCACTTCTTCCCTGGTTACCAACTTAACACTAAAACAATCACCAAATATAGTCCCATTGCCTTCTAAACCTTGAAACTTTAAAATGTGTTTGTTTGTTTGTTTGTTTCTTTATTCATTGTGAGACAGAGCCTAGCTATATAGTCCTGACCCAGAATTCCCTATGTAGACCAGAATGGCTTTGAATTTATGGTACTCTTCTTGCTTCTGCCTCCCAAGTGCTGGGAGTTGAAACATCTCCCTGACTCAAGCCCTTCTTTAATCTGTTTTTACTAGCTATTGATTATCTGACTACTGAATTAGCTTTCTAGATGTGCCACGCCTCTCTGGACCCCAGAGTGCTATCATTAGTAGGTTTTGCATAGTAAGAAAAACTTCCCTCAGGGACACACACCTACTGCCTGAGAGATACAGTTCAGACTCCTTAGCTTTGGATGAGGGCGGGTCTTACAATGTGATCTAGGCTGGCACACACTGATGAGACTCCTGTATCAGTCTCCCAAGTGTCTGGGACAAACCAACTCTTTACTGTCATAGAATGTGTCTCTTATAATCTGACTCCACCTTAAATTTTTAATTTTATCTCCTGCCTGCCTCATTTATAGTTCATATATATATAGCAGCCACAATGAACAATCCAGAGGTTCCAGAATATTCATCATACTTCATGTGCTCTTTCCTTCACCTGCAATGTCCTTCTGACCCATGCAGTACTAACTTTAGCATCAGCTTGGCATTACTTTTTTAAAATTAAAAGTCTCCCAATGTGTTCACTGCACAATGCTAGACATCAAGGGTAAAGGATGAATAAATACTTTGGGAAGGCAGCATAGTTGGAAGTATGCTTATCTAGCATGTTCGAAGCCTAATCCCCAGCACCATATAAAGTAGATGAGGTAGCACGTGCCTATAATTCAGTACTCAGGAAGCAGAAGCAGGAGGACCAGAAGTTCAAAGCCATCTTTGGCTACCCAGGGAGTTTGAAGCTACCCCATAGTGTAGGAGACTCTGTCTAAAAGACAATGAATAAACAAAGCATACTGCTTTTAAGAGTCTCATTGCTGCCAGGAGTGGTAATGCATGCCTTTAATCCCAGCACTTTCAGGTAGAGGCAGGAAGATGTCTGCGAATTCAACATTAGTCTGGTATACATCATCAATTCCAGACCAGCCAGGGCTTTAGTGAGACTCTGTCTCAAAACAAACAAAAACAAAAAAAGATAAACAAACAAAATCCCTTACAAACAAGACCCCAGATCTTACCTCTAGGGCTTTATCCAATTGGGCAGCCAGCCTTCCTATTTCATATAATTGCTGGTGGCTGATGGCAACCTCAGCTATTGGTCTTCCTGGGAGGTAAGTGAGCATTCTTACCAAGTAGCTTTTGACTCCAGATCCACTGTCTAGATGGAAGGGATGATACATCCTGTCAATCAATCATTCTTGAAAAGACAATGAGAACTTGCAGCCTTGCATACACGTGCTGTGTCCGAGGTCACATACATAGTAATGACAAACTGGTGTTTTAAATGCTTGATTGCTAGTTTCATGTTCTTTCTATTTCTATTACAACTCAGCAGCCAGTCTAATCAATACAAATACATTCTCAAGGCTGGAGAAGTGAATTTACTGAGTGCTTGACTAGCTCGTGCAAGGGCCTGGGTTCAATTCCTAGCAACACATAATCTTTTTGTGTTAAATAAGAATAGAGCATGTCCTCGTGGTGTTCACAGGTCCCTTACTTATTATTTATCAGGACATTTATAAACATAAAATTTACAGTAGGAAACTTAGAATACCCAAGATACGATTTGCAAAACACAAGAAAATCAAGAAGAAGGAAGACCAACATGTGGATACTTCATTCCTCCTTAGAATAGGGAACAAAATACCCATGGAAGGAGTTACAGAGACAAAGTTTGGAGCTAAGATGAAAGGATGGACCATCCAGAGACTGCCCCACCCGGGGATCCATCCCATAATCAGCCACCAAACGCAGACACTATTGCATATGCCAGCAAGATTTTGCTGAAAGGACCCTGATATAGCTGTCTCTTGTGAGGCTATGCCAGTGTCTGGCAAACACAGAAGTGGATGCTCACAGTCATCTATTGGATGGAACACAGGGCCCCCAATGAAGGAGCTAGAGAAAGTACCCAAGGAGCTGTAGGGGTCTGCAACCCTATCGGTGGAACAACAATATGAACTAACCAGTACACCCAGAGCTCGTGTCTCTAGTTGCATATGTAGCAGAAGATGGCCTAGTTGGCCATCATTGGGAAGAAATGCCCCTTGGTCTTGCAAACTTTATATGCCCCAGTACAGGGGATCGCCCAGGCCAGGAAGTGGGAGTGGGTGGGTAGGGGAGCAGGGTGGGGGGAGGGTATAGGGGACTTTCGGGATAGCATTTGAAATGTAAATGAAGAAAATATCTAATAAAAAATTGAAAAAAAAATTTACAGTAGATCTCTACTAAAACCATGTCCAAGCTATATCTCCACTTTGAGTTATGAACTTGTTTTAGACACTTTGCTTCTACCTGTAGCCAAAATATAGTAATATGAATGTATAGGAAATCTCTTACCAATGGATATGAGAGAGATCGTGTTGTCCCCTTTAGTTCGGCACACGGAGGCTGTTGGGAATCCAGCTGCTCTCAGGAACATGATGACATGGTTCTGCATTTCAATCAGCTCTGGAGTTTGGCTAGACTTCGTGTTGCTTATTTTGAGGACATATTCAACTGGGTCATCTGTAGTCTCTTTGCCTCTTGAAATGTGAACACGAAAGTTTTGGTCCTCATAGCTAGGGAGTGGCTGGATCTTAGAAACTTTGAATCCAAATACCGATTCTACCAGTGCAGAGGCTTGTGCCTCAGTAAAAGCGGGCTTGGCAGAAGCCTGTGACTGCTGGCCAGCTCCACTTGACATTATGCCTAGGGGGAAAATAAGAGCCAGGCATATTACAATGGCAGTTGTTTGAATGATTATTCTCAGACAGGCCACTATTTTTCTATATTGAGTCTATGCTTCTTGATTTTTATTTATAAAGTTTAAATGATCAATTAGTGAATAAGATGAAGAAGCAGATGACCTGGAGCTGGAGAGGTAGATCTGCAGTTAAGAGCACTTGCTGCTCTTGTAGAAGGCCTGAATTTGGTCCCCAGCTTTCACATTGTGTGGCTTACATCACCTGTAACTCCAGTTCCAGGGGACTCCTCTGTGCCCTTCCCCCAGCTTTGAGCGGGCCAAATAGATCTTAAGTGTTTGCCACAGTTGGACCTCGACCCAGGAGGAGGCTTCCGCCTTGCCTTTGCCGCACCTGCAATTTCCTGCAGGAGCAGACTGCCAACTGAGTTGCTTTGCAACATTCTGCTGAAACAAAGGATGAGGTCTGTGGGCTTTCCCTATATAAACGCAGTGCTGAAAATTAAACTTTGAGCCTTGAGCAGAAACTTTGTTTTGGCTTCATCCTTCTCTTGCACCCCGTTCCTTTTTCATTTCCAGCCCCCCTTGCAGGTAATCCAGTTTATCCATGACTGCTGGACAGCTACACTCTGTGCTACATCTGTAGTTACATGTGCACCATACCCACACAGAGACATTTAAAAATTAAAATAACCTTTAAAAAAATTGATGTTCTGTCAGGGGATAATGGCCCATGCCATTATAATCCCAGCACCTGGAAGGCAGAGGCTGGGAGACTATTTCAAATTCCAGGCCAGCTTGGTCTACCTAGCAAGTTCTAGGCTGGCCAGGCACTATAGAGAGACCTGGTCTCAAATAAAACAAACAAAATAGAAGTAGATATGTTAGATGAATAAAAATCCTGGGCCATAAGTTATTTATAAATTTCCCTCACAACTTAAAGGTACAGTTCTATGGACAAACGCGGGCCAGAGAAGCATTTTGTTATGTTATCTAATCCAATCTTTTCTCTTGCCTGCCAACTTTATAGAGAAACACAGGTCCAAAGACATTAAGAGATGTGTCCAAAACTAATATTCAGTTCCACTGAGACCTCAGCTCTGAGGGCTGGGAAGATGGCACACTTCGGATGGTGGCCAATGTGTAAGTATGGAAACTAGAGTTTGGAACTACAGCAACCATGGGAATGCCAGGCTTAGCGGCACATGCCTATAATTCTGAGTTGTATTCTTTTATGTTTTTGGGTTTTGAGTAGCATGGGCTGGACTTAAACGTATTAGACAGCCTTCAATTTCTGATCCTCCTGCCTCTACCTCCCATGTACCACCATGCTTGGCTTATTTGGTGCTAGGGATCAAACTCAGGACCTCGTGCATGTTAGGCAAGGTCTCTACAAAGTAAATCATGTGCCCAACCAAGCTGTTGTGTTCTTGACAAACACTTCTCATGTTTACCTTCTGACCGCAATATTTGCTTTCAGAAGCCAATTAAGCCCCTCCGGTGTTGACACAAAACATATTATCACAAAGACTAAACAGGGCTTCAAAAGAATCTTTGCACCTGAAACTTCTGGAAACTGATACATCCTGTTACACTGCTTTTGGTTCTAAGACTTTACAAGGAATTTTAAACATTCCTTCTGAATATATTTATAAAATAAGGCTAGTGCTCAGAATGTAATGTGAACTGAAACCTTAACTCCAAGCTCTGAAAGAATTTAAGGGTATTAAAAACAACACTGAGCTTGATGGGGATTTGACAGGGAGCTGGGTGTGGTAGCTCACATCTGCTATCCTGCCAATCCAGAGCAGGACAATAAGATTGCTGCTAGTTGAAGGTCAGTCCAGACTACCTATTGAGTTCCAAACTAGCCCCGGCTACTGTGAGAGACTTTGTCTCAAAAAGAAAAAGCTATTAAATTTGAAGACTGTTGAAGTCAATTGGTGAAGGCCAATCTCCAGAAAACATTCCCATGTCCTTAAAGGGGGCTTGTTAATTATCTCTTCGAAGAGTCCTGTTTAGCAAAGCAAAGTCCTGTTTACAAAGTACTGTTGGTAGGTCTGGTCACGGGACAACCTGGTACCAAACAGTTACTGAGCTGTGAAAAGTTGTCCCAGCACCAGCTGGGCAGCCAACCTCTGTAACTTTAGCCACACTGCCTCTAAAAGAGTTCAACGAAGAATTTTGAGCCTTTTTGCTGTATATAGAAAGAACTCCACAACCTGAAAAAAAAGACACACATTGAAACATGCTACTGAAAGCAAATACACATAAAGAAAAAACGTAAAAAGTAAAAATAAAAAAACAGAGACATCCATTTTCATCAAATGCGCCCCGTGTGTGGAGAGAGTGGAAAGCGATTCGAAATCCTATATAGATGTTAGTATACTTCTTGTCAACAATATTTAGATCCGGAAAAAACAAACAAACAAACAAACAAACAAACAACTCAAACAGTAAGGACTTCTAAGCAGGAGGTTTGCGCCAGACTCAGTAATTTTTCGCTGCATGAGAGGAGAATGGAGAGGGAGTGGATCTTACACTCTGCACTTGGTGAAAAGTACACAAGAATAAAATAATAATAACACATAAACTAGTCTTTCCTCTCACCTTCTCCTAAAGTGTTACAAAGTCTTTGTGACTTCTGCCTTAGCACTTCCTCCACGGCTGTCTTCGGCGACCCTCTGCTGTGAGCTTCCAGGCTTGGGAAGCAGGCAGTGATGTTCCCTGCACTTATTTCGTGAGTTGCCTCCACTCTCACAGCTCGCGGGCCGCAGGAACTCTACACTGTCGTCCTCTAAGGGCGATTGGAAGCAAGACTCACTTCCAGGGGGTCTTGCTGAGGAGCGAAAGACACCGATGGGAGGGAGGTGGCCCACAGCCCGTTCCCGGCCTTGTCTCAGGTCCAGAGGAGCCTTAGGATGGCTTCCACCCCCAAACCACGCAGGCCCGCGGAGGGTGGGACCCTCAACACTGCGCACTGAGATCTCAGCAGGGCTGGGGCTGGACAGTGACCTGCAGCGTCAGCACGCAGCGAGTTTGAGGAGCGCAAGGGTTGCAGGAGCCCGCCACGCCCCCTCAGGGATGTCCCGTCAGAGAGACGCTTGTCTCGCTTCAGTCTCTTCCACCTCCTCTCACGCACAGCGACCGGACGTCCTGAGACCGATCGCTCTCTCCACTCAGCCAGCTAGCGGTTGCGGTGCAGGAGGTGGGGCCGGACCCGCCGCCGCTGCAAGCCCCGCCTTCCTATTGGCTCCTCCCACATCCCTCCGCCCAGTCAGTACACACTACTGACAGCTCTGGCCCAACCCTCTCCAACCCACCAACAGAGTTCAGAGATCTGGCTTCTGATTGGCTGTCCGGAATCCGACAACCTTGTCAATCTCGGTTCTCTAGTCAAAACTCTTGTTTCTGATTGGCCAATTAGTAGGCCTTGGGGTTTGAGTGGTATCTGTCAATTCTCACCAGGTTGGTTTAGTCCTGGCAGCGACTTGGAGCACAAGTCTGTCAGCAAGCTGCCAGGAGAGATAGCATCTTGACTTTCTTTCCTCACTCCTTCCCACTCTTCTAGAAGCGAGTATCCTGAAGGCCATCTTCATAGAGGTTGGCTAGAGGTTCATTTTCCCCAGAAAGGAATCCTGGTTCTGAAACTACAAGGGTCAGTCCCTCTCTGTGAGGAAATGGGGCTCGCTGTCTTTGCACTAGCATGTCCCAATCCGAAAAGGCTTCATTTATTAAACAGACCTACACTGTCTGTGCTGGCGGGAACTGAAGCCTAGAGTGCATAGACCCTTAACCCTAACCAGACCGTGCTTACCAACTCCCAGTTCAGGATCTAGGCGGTAGCACCAGTTTTTAAGCGGGGTAACGAAGTACAATAGAGAGAGAAAGAAAGCAGCGCCAACTGGGCTGTTAGTGTCACAGTTCAGATCTGGGGTGATGAATGAAGCGTCTACACGGAGGAACAGAGCTGACAATTGGGTTAGAATCCTTATTTAGGCAGTTCTGACAATGAGAAAGTGCTCAAGACTTTGGGATTCTGAGACAAGGTAGGGGTAGTTAGACAAGGTAGTTAGTTAGGTGTCTTAGAGTTTAATTGCTGTGAAGACACCATGACCAAGGCAAGGTTGTAAGGGATAAAATTTAATTGGGGCTGGCTTACAGGTTCAGAGGTTCCGTCCATTATCATCAAGGCAGACAAATGGCAGGCATGGTGCTGGAGGAGCTTCCTACATCTTGTTCTGATGGCAAACAGGAGAAAACGGGCATCCTCAGGCAGCTTGTAGAGTCTCAAAGCCCACGCCAACACACTAGGCCACATAGCTGGATGCCTTCTTCCAGCTAAGCAGGACTTTTTTGATGGACCAGAGCACTCCCTCCTGGAAGAGTCCTGTACACCTGTCACTCAGGTTTGCAATTTGCTCTCCTTATGTTATCGTGCTGTATGCATATCTCACTTGTTTTTTCTTGTCCTGGCATACTCATGGGTGCCATAGTTACTCTGATTATTATTTTTTGTTTGTTTTCCGAGACAGGGTTTCTCTGTATAGCGGTGGCTGTCCTGGAACTCACTTTGTAGACCAGACTGGACTCGAACTCAGAAATCCGCCTGCCTCTGCCTCCCAAGTGCTGGGATTAAAGGCATGCACCACCACGGCCCAGCGTTACTCTGATTATTAACTCGGATAGTCTCTCCAATCCCCGTCAACACCTATCGTAATGAAAATTTTCCTTTGCCCCCTTTAGAAATATGTTTATGTTTTGTGTGGGATGGGGGAAGGTGGAGAGGGTTGAGACAGAATTTCTGTGTAGCCCTGGCTGTCCAGGAACTCCATCTGAAGCCCAGGCCAGCCTTGAACACCTGCTTCTGCCTCTGGAGTGCTGGGATTGAAGGCATGCCTCACCATTGCCCAGCACATTTCTTTTCTAATCTTCAACTAGGGACGACCTTTCTGCACTTTCTGATGTTGGCGACTGTGACTTGAGTCTCCTGTAACCATGTTTGCTTTCTGAGGCCTCTCTGCAGTGTCTGAATTCGCTACACCTTCTCTCACTATCCTACTGCTACTGGTCCGTTTTCTTTCTCCTCATGGCCTGGAAAAAAACAATGAGAATGAGGACTGAATGCTGAAATTGTGAAAACACAGGACAACAAACTTCACAATTGCCTTCTTTGGTTTGTACCTGCTTCCATTTCCCTCTACATTCTGCTTGCATGTATGTGCCCATGCACACAAACTGATGAAGAGGATTTTCCGTCTTTTCCAGTACCTCATCTGTGCTTTTTCCCCCTGAGACAGGGTATAAGCTACAAACAGATGATTTCAGTTTGTGGGAAAAAAAAAATTGAGACAAGGTGTTTACCATAGTAGACTTGGCTTTAGTTCAGACTGGCTTTCAACTTAACCAATCCTGCCTCAGCCTCCTAAGCACAGAAATTATAGGTATGCAACACTAAGCCTGGTGAAATCCAGTTTTTAAACATTCAAACTTCGGTATCAGAATGGATCACTGGGTAGGATACTCTGTCACTTTAATGTTAACTTGCCTGACTTGTGTTTGTACAGAAGATCCTGGTTTAGGTCAGACTACTGTTTCAGACTAAACTGACTCTATAACTTGATTATCCATTGTGATACTCCCAGAATTAAATTCATTTACTGTTTAAGTGGACACTAACCATATTTCAGACTTTTATTCTCATTAATCTTAGCATAGAAAGGAACTTAGAGATATAGTGGTGAGATTAACCAGCCTGGCTGTTATATTGGGAATGAACAAAATCTGAACATTATAGAACATATTTGATGAGAGATTTCTGGATCCCATTTAAGTTATGCTTTATTCTGAGTGACTATAAAACACAACATGAGTCAAATGTGATAATACAATTTTCTTTATTAAAAATAATTTACAGCATCAATAACATATACACAATTTCATAACTGAACTTTACCTCCAATATATTTCTATACAATACTTAACATTATTGAACTTAAAACTGTTATGCTATTTTGTTGGCTTTAAATAACAATGATTTGTAGTTACTTAAGAGATATATAAGGTTTTACAGTCACATATTATGCATAAAATTGATAAAACAAACAAATCAGCACAGTCACCTTGAAAGGGAAAATACCCCACTGAAAAAAAGCCAAAGTTCACTTCCTTCCCCGTTTTTTACTCCCCAAATCAAATACAGTATCATTATCCAGTACCTTAGCATCTTCTCTCTAGACTCAAAGGTAAAAAGGCTCTGAAAAATATCAGGTTTTCTCATCATGTCACTTACCATGGAGAAGAGGAAGGAACACTACATTGTTACCAGATAAGCAAATAACTGCTTCTGGCTGAGTTACAGCTTTTAGTACAATCCCTGTGAAAATCCAAGCAGTGTGGTGAAGAGATGCTGTGCCTCTCATCCAAGTACTAACAGAGGTACCTGCCATCCTGGGAACCTTAGAGGAATAACTAACAATGGCAGTTCAGTGGCTGGAGGTCTTTCCTTTCCTTCATTTGTATGAGCAGCACAACTAAGGCACACAACAGCATGGAGCACAATGTTCTTCAGAGACTAAAATGCTGCTGTTGGTAACTGTGCTACATTCAAAACACTGATTTGCTTTTTTTGTGTTCACTTTCTTTCTCCAAATATTGGTAATTTTTAGAAAATAACTAAAAATTGTCAACAAAGAAAGTAACACAATAAAAACAGGTGCCACATTTTTGCATTATTTGGCTGGAGGCAGAATCACAAGATACACACATTGGGACATGTGCTTAATTTCCTTCCCACATTTAAAACCATGCTGATCAAGAGTTTAGTTCACGGTTTCTGGGTGAGAAATTAAGAGAACCTTCAATTTGTTCCTGAAATGCACTTTTTATACCATTACTGTACTGGAAATGTTTGATTAATAATATTTGATTCATAGCGAGTTTACCATTTTTCAGACATTTATGTCCAGACTTGTAGCTCACACTACAGACGGAGTATGCCTTCAAAATATGACAGATTATTTTCCATATATACATCTGGAATTACCATTTTTTTTCAAAGCATGTACCAGTATTTTAATACTCAACTTGTAAATTCTCCATTCCTGATTCAGGCTTCCACACATTAACATACACAGACAGACACATGGTATCTACCAGAATACAGTATGGTTTCAAAGTAGCAAAGAAAACATTAACTAAAGAGACTAGTTTTGTCAAACTCTAGTCCAACTAAGTACATATTTGAAAAATATTCTTAAAAGACTGTACGACTGATCATGTGTGAAGTTCTCAAGTGTTCTTCACCCACTGGTTTGGTAGTCCTTAAGTTTAGCATAAAAGAAGTACTTTTCATTTTGTGTAGTGTACAAGAACAGATCAGATTTTTAAAAAAAAAATTTTTAAAAAACCACTACACTTAATAACTTTTTGCTGCTAAGTTTAACTTAACTAAAAAAAGATATAGGGCTTTCTAAAATTCTTTTCCAATCTTTTAAAATGATGTTAAACAAGGACCAAGCATGTGATGTGGTGTAACAGATACAGATGCAATTGCAAACACATGACAGACATGCAAACAGCTGTGACCACCAAGTGTCTTATCTTTATGGTCAATTTTGATTAAAAAACAAATTATAATGAAATTAACAGTGATGTATCCCAGATAAAATAAGACCCAAATAGCAAGAAGTCAACTTAAAGGACTGTAAAACTAAAAACCAAAAAACCCTTAAGGGTGCATATCTATAACTTTGGATGGATAATTTATAAATCTAAAGGAAAACTAGAGTTTGATTCAAATTATTTCCAGCATTTATAAAAGGAGTGTGGAATGTCAGCTTGGTGACACCTAATTGAGGTTACAGGAGTTACAGTATCATGTAAAATGAGCAAAATCTAGTTCAATTAATACACCAGTATTTGGGCTTGCAAGAAGGTCATAGTGGCAAATTACTAAAAAAATTACAGGGCTGTACCATAGGAAATATATTTCACTAATACATGATACCACATGATCAGCTATATTTTGCAGTCGTTTATCTTCAGACATGGAGTACATTCTGGCTGGACTGGTCAGAGAGACTGTGATCTGGGGCAGGTTCTATGCCTTGCAGACATACTAAGACTAAGGCTAAACCTGACTTACTTTACAAATTTGGAATGCCAACTGTGTCCAATTCAATTCTGGAAAGAAAAACACTTTAAAAAAATTCATTTATAAATCAGGTACCCATTCCCACAATCTTAGGGTCTAGTCTGGATTCTTCTATTTCAACTTGCTATTCTTAAACCAACAAACAGTAGTCCAGTTTTAAAGGTGCAAAACAAAACAAACAGCTTTAGAACGGCTATTCATATGAATCTTCAACACAAGTTCAAATTCTGTCTTTATTTACAAAATGTTCTCATAAAATATACCCCCCCATACTTACAGGTCTCTTCCACAACACACTTCACACGTTGATTTTAGCAATGTTAATAGCACCATTCGTGTATTATTTAAAAATCAAGATTTCATTTTAGTCACTACATTGATTCATTATCATTTACATCCATGGATAAGTATACTGAAGTTATCTGCAGTTCCATGGCAATGATTCCTGGGTCCAGCACAGAAGGCTTTGTTTGCAGTTACGAGTCATGAAAGATACCACGGTGAGTAGATACTATAAGAATTTTCGAGCCACAAAGTTTAATAAGCCTCCATGTTTGTACAAAGTTATCTCCACGTCATTTGCAAATGATGCAATCACGCTGAACTCTTTTCCAGTGCTTGTCTTAAAGAAACAAAAAGATCTCCTGTGAGTCAGAGCTTAAAGTGTCGTTTGGTTAAGACCACTGGTATTCAATCACTAACTACCTGATTTTTTTGTCATTTTCCTGATTCTAATTTCCCAAATTTTGATTGTGCAATACACTTCTACTATTTGAAAACTTGAGACTCCCCCCCCCCCACAATGAGATAAGTAGAAAAACAGAAAACCAGGTATTTTGATCTCTAATACTAAACGGCAGCTATCAGCCCTGTAAGTCTACAGCATGACTTAGATTATGCTTCCCCGAGGAGGTCACCACTCACTATTTACACTCACAATACAGTGAGTATCTGTTACATACAATGTCTAGTGCTCTTTCTTTTGTTCCCTTAGTTATAAAAATCTTACTCCAACCTTGAGTGCTGAACTTTTGTTTTTCTTTGGAATTGATTATTGCCTGGGCAATATTCTGATCAAACAGAAAGAGCTAAAAACCTGGCACATGTACATAGAGCCTCAATTCTCTGCCAGGCATCTTTTTTATAAAGATTAGTTTCCTCTACTGTCCTCAGACAACATGGGTGTATTAATAACACCAACTAACAGGGAAGAGCTACAGCTTACAGGTGCTGACATTAGCATCCAATTAGAAACAATTCTTACACAACTTCCAAAACCTGAGTATAGAGTATGTAATGACAGATTTGGGGATCTTTGAGTTACCTTTATATTTAATGTAATTCCAGGAAAGAGTTCTTCAGGAAATGATAAAGAAAATACTTCTCTGCCAGAGAGGCCCAAGGAATCTGCATTTTCTCCCGGGAGGAATTCAAGTGGTGCTATACCGATTCCAATCAAATGATCTTTGTGTAGTTTTTCATAGCTTTCAGCCAAAACAGCTTTTACACCCTGTAATGAATGTGCATTTTATTTCCTTTCAACATTTTGAGCTTTTTTGTATTATTATTATTATTATTAATATTATTATCACTACTACTACTAGGATCTTCGTTTGTAGCATAAACTGGCTTCAATCATGGCCATCTTCCTGCTCTCTGGCCCCAGGGTGCTGAGTTTACAGGGTATACCACCATATCAGCCTTATAGTGAGTATTTTAAAGGAAAAAATATCTACTTTGGGCTTTGTATAGTTGTTTTTGATGGAATATCCCATTACTAAGATTTGAGTTGTATAAGGTATCCACAGGAACCTTCTATACATTGCTCTTTAATAAGAGGCCACACGCCTTTAATCCCAGCATTCGGGAGGCAAAGGCAGGTGAATCTCTAAGTTGGAGGCCAGCCTGGTCTAGAACAAGTTCCAGGGCAGCCAGGGTTACACAGAGAAACAACAACAACAACAGAGAAAACAACAAAAAAAAGTAATAATAAAAAAAAAGATAACTCACTTGGCAGACTGATAACTAGAAGTAAGAGACAGTGCTATCAGCATGAAGTCAATCTGCAAACAGAACTGAGGTTTGGAGCTGAGACCTCAAGCTCTAGCCCTACTTTGGCAAATGTTTATTCTCTAAAGAAAATGAGCTAAAGCAGTGGCTTTCCACCGGTGGTTGTGACCCTTTTGAGGGCTCAACGTCCCTTTCACAGGGGTTCCTAAAACCATCAAAAAACATAGATACATATATTATGATTCATAACAGCAGCAAAATTACATTTCAAAAATAATTTTATGGCTGGGGGTCACCATAACAGTATTAGTAAGGCTAAGAGCCCCTGAACTAGAGCTTCCAGACCTGGCTTCTCTACTTGAAAAAAAAAATTCCTCAGAAGCGTTTTAGGACACTTCCCCCTCTCAATCATACATTCTTCATCTTCTTTCTTCCTCCAAAATCCGCACAAATGTACTATATACTTGTTCAAATACTTTATGTTTACCCTGTAATTAATATATATCTATAACTTGTTTTGTCAGTCTTGTTGTTTGAGACAGGGTCTCTACATAGCCCCGACTGGCCTCGAACTGACTTTGTAAATTAGGCTGTCCTCAAACTCATTGAGATCCTCCTGCCTCCACTTGCAGAGCATTGAGAGTGAAGATGTGCTACACACCTAGCTCCAGAATAACATGTGTAAAAACCACTCAATCAACCTTCACTCAAAGTGCAAACCCCTACTGAGCAGGAAGGTCATAAATTGAGGCACACTGGGACGTTGGAGAATACAGATGACATGAGACAGGGATAACAGATGACCTGAGAAACCAGACTAAACAGGGATGGAGCCAACCTGTGTCTCCTGTATAAGTTATTGTCCTTGAAGAAACTCAATAGCCTCAGAGAAAATACAAATAGGTTTCTTATTTGGCCAAAGTGTGTGAAATTTGGCTACCTGAGTCTCTTGACAGAACTTAAGTGAAAAGGAGACATTGGTATACATGAAAGTTAGTTTAAGGCGGAGTTTCTATCTTCACTGCGTCCATACAGACTTCCATACAGACTTTGTAAAAACAAAACAAAACAAAACAAATAACCTGAGGTTTAACCAAATTCAGAGTAGCAAAATAAAAGTAGAAATTTAAAATATCATCTAAGATCAATGGAAACAAAACTCATAAATGTGCAATCCAAATAAGCCAAATAAACTTTGATACGATGTTACTGACAAAAAAAAATTAAAATTTAAGAATCCATACCAGCAAATAGGGTCCTTTGGCAGCCCAATCTCTTGAATTTCCTGAACCATATTTTTTTCCTGCTAAAATTATCAGTGGGATACCTTCTTTCTGGTACAGTTCTGCAGCTTCAAATACATCCAGCTGTAGATTAAACAGACAGAAAACACTTAATACAGAAGCTGATCCAGTGAGCAGTGGCCAAGGCACTCTTGTAGATATCCTTACCGTTTGTCCCGATGGAAAATGAATTGTTTTGGGAGCTGGCTTCCCAATAAACTTATTAAAAAGCTTGATGTTTGCAAATGTGCCTCTTGTCATCACAGCATCATTACCTCTTCGAGCTCCATAAGAGTTGAACTCTCGGGGAGTAAGGCTATAAAAAGTTAAGAAAGAGTTTTCATGCCAAGTACAAAATGGTAACATTACTGAATTGTAAAACCTGTTCAAGGCTGTTGTCCGTTCCCACAACTTTAGCTGATCTCAAGCAAGTACAGTAGGTAGGTAAAGAATACAATGACTATACATGCGTTTGTCGAGTTTATGACTCATCTATAAACACAGTTTCTTAGCTAATCAGCCTCAACAATCTGAGGTAAATCTCAGATCTCACTTTTCTTTTTAAAAGGCAAGGAAGGACTTAGGTATATAGTCAAGGCTGGTCTCAAACTTACTATCCTGTAAACAGCTACCACACTGAGAAGTTTTAGAGGCCAGAAATTACTTTATAAATATATCTTAACAATCAACAACTGATTTTTATCAACTCCATTTGATCTTTTTCTTTTTTTGGTTTTTCGAGACAGGGTTCCTGTCCTGGTTGACCTGGAACTCACTCTGTAGACCAGGCTGGCCTCGAACTCAGAAATCTGCCTGCCTCAGCCTCTCAAATGCTGGGATTAAAGACATGCGCCACCACTGCCCAGCAGCTCCATTTGATCTTTTATACAGAAGCATCAATACTTTGAATGTGTTGTATACTAAAAAAACCTTTTTACTTCAGGATAGAATGATAGAGACCAGTGGTTTTCAACCTTCCTAAAATTCCATGACTGTCTAATACCGTTCTTCATGTTCTGGTGACCCCCAACCATAACATTATTTTTTTGCTACTTCATAGTAATATTGCTACTATTGTGAATCATAAAAAAAACATCTGATATGTAACCACTGTGAAAGGGTTGTTCAAACCCAAAAGGGCTCATGATCCACAGGTTGAGAAACACTAGTATAGCTAGACTCTGGATGTCCATATTTTCAGAAAATTCTAAAGTGATAAAACTACTAGATTAAAAGAAATAATACAAAACTATATATTTAAAAGAAGCGGTAACTGATTTTTTTCTGTGGAGGATAATTACTATTATGACCAGAATGGAAATCATAGCTAAAAAATATTAGGAGGTAACACCAGCAAGATGGCTCAGCAGGTCAAGGCACTTGCTGCCAAGCCTGACAGCAAACCTGACAACAGGAGTATGGATTCCCAGGGTACATGCAGAGAACTGACTTGAATGTTTCCACACACACACACATACTAAATAAAAATGCAGTAAAGGGGCTAGAGATGACTCAGCGGTTAAGAGTACTGACTGCTCTTTCAGAGGTCCTGAGTTCAATTCCCAGCAACCACATGGTAAGTCACACCATCTGTAATGGGATCTGATGCCCTCTTCTGGTGGGTTTGAAGAGAGCAACAGTATATTCACATACATCAAAAAATTAATTAATTAATTAAAAGACTATTCTTTAAAAAATGCAGTAAAAAGTATTAGGAGGAAACTCTGTAATAAAAACTATAGTATGGGAGGCTGGTGAGATGGCTCAGTGGGTAAGAGCACCCGACTGCTCTTCCAAAGGTCCGGAGTTCAAATCCCAGCAACCACATGGTGGCTCACAATCATCCGTAACGAGATCTGACTCCCTCTTCTGGAGTGTCTGAAGACAGCTACAGTGTACTTACATATAATCAATAAATAAATCTTAAAAAAAAAAAACAAAAAAACCCCTATAGTATGATTATGTCAAGTGAAACTTCATAGCTTCAATTATTATAAAGCATTTCAATGAAAACTCTTGATATCTGATTGGGCAAGCAACAAATAATGTCCAAAAGTTAATCAACAAATAAACTTCCTGATACCAAAACAGTTCTTTAGTGAGAACAACGCCATAGTTTATTCCTGACATAAAAATGAAAAAATGCCTTTATAGTTTTAAATTTCTATCTCCTTGGCTCTGTAGTTTAAACAGCTTGTTATTCTTGCAGGGAACCTGAATTCAGTTTATAGAGCCCATGTCAGGTAGCTCCAAGTTCCAAGGGGTTCAATATCCTTTTCCTATCTCCATGGGCAGTACACACATGGTGCATATACAACAAGCAAAGGTGCATACACACGTATACAGGTGTGATGGTTTGTATATCCTTGGACCAGGGAGTGGCACCATTTGAAGGTGTGGCCTTGATGGAATAGGTGTGACCTGGTTGGAATGGATGTGTCACTGTGGGTGTGGGTATAAAATCCTCACCCTAGTTGCCTGGAAGTCAGTCTTCCACTAGCAGCCTTTGGATGAAGACATAGAACTCTCAGCTCCTCCTGCGCCATGCCTGCCTGGATACTACCATGCTCCCACCTTGATGATAATGGACTGAACCTCTGAACCTGTAAGCCAGCCCCAATTAAATGTTGTTTTTTTTATAAGACGTGCCTTGGTCATAGTGTCTGTTCACAGCAGTAAAACCCTAACTAATACAACAGGTAAAACTTCTTTAAAGTAATTTAGCTCCTATATATTCAGGCTATTCAAATTTGATCC
This sequence comes from Mus caroli, assembly GCF_978045245.1. Lineage (NCBI taxonomy): Eukaryota > Metazoa > Chordata > Mammalia > Rodentia > Muridae > Mus > Mus caroli. Next base: position 52,992,711 of record NW_028227266.1, on the reverse strand, counting down.
TTTCAGTCTCCTTTGATATTGATACATATGAATCCTAGCCTCACTGACAACATACTTTATAGCCGCAGGAAGCACACATTTACTACAATTTAATGGTGGGAAGCTGGTTAGAACCAAATGGTCAGGCTCCATTTGGTGTGTCAAACTAAGATTAGTGCTTCTAATCAGTTATTTCTTTGATTATAAAGGCTTCATTTACTTGTTAGTTTGAATAAAAAGTAAGTTAAAAATAGTGACTTCAATTTCTAACATTATAAGGAAAGGGTTTACAAGGTACTACTTAGTTCTTGCTAAAAGACAAATGTGTGAACAAGGAGATCCCTAAGATAGCATGTATTACTGTGTATAGGAATATGACCAGAAGAAAAGCCTCTTAATAAAAGAAAGAGAAGGAAAGCAACACCCAGAGGCATGGGCACACACATACCCTCTGTTTGTCAAATACTTAGCAGCAGCACTACTCCTAGCAATACTTCCAGCGGGTGATATATGATCTGTAGTGACAGAGTCTCCCAAATACAACAGGACATGGGCATTTTCAATAGGCTGGAATGCAGCTGGCTCTTTGGTCTAAAAAGACAAAATTGAAAAGACTGAACTCTCTCTCCCCCCTCCTTTTTTTTATTTTAAGATTGTAGCAATCTTTAAAAGATCAAACAGTATACTGGGACTTACAAGTTTATCAAAAAATGAAGGGCATCTGATGTAAGTAGACTTCACATCCCATGGAAACAGCAATGAGTCTGGAGCTTCTAGAGAATTCCACCGTTTATTTCCCATCTGCAAACATGGTTTTAAGAATGGACCACAAGAACAACTTAGAAGATGAGACTTTAAAAATATCCACAATAATAAATAATACTTAGGTAAGAGTAAGGGGAAAAAAGGAGCCATATCCACCTGAAAAGTCATGACTTTTTTTAACAGAATAGACTTGCTTTAAAACTTTCAACCCACCAAACTTTCAGAAGCAATTAATTTTAAGTGTTAAGTTTCTATACAAACAATTTTAAAGATGTCATAGAGCCATTCTACCCTCAAACTAAGTAACTCACAAAGACATGCACGTATATATCTGTACACTCACAGCAAAATGATACAGTATGTAAGCTATGTCATCAATCTTTTAGAATATCATAAAGAAACATGTTTTTTTTTTTTAAATTTGTTTGTCCCATATCACCACCTGTTAGTCTTGTCTTTAAATAGAATTTAAATAGCAACAACTCCTCATTTCTCATCAGTCTCCACTACTATCTCAATGGTCTAGTCTACCAACACCTTTGACTATTATTAGACATGAACTTTCTGGTTCTATCTTTCTTATCTAACTCTCTCCTTTCAAAATAGTGGATTAGAGAGATTATTCAGAGGTTAAGGGCACTGGCTGCTCTTTCAGAGGACCCAAGTTCAATTTCAAGTACCCACCTGCCAGGTCCTAACCATCTGTAACTCCAGCTCCAGGAGTTCTGAGTCCCATCTTCTAGCCTTTGCAAGCACTAGGCACACATATAGTATAGGATCATACGCAAAGGCAAATACTCATGCACATAAAAAGTAAAACTAAATGTCATCTTTCAACTATCTTGTGTAAAACAGAAATGCGAGCAAGACATAGTGATATATTCTAGCATCTAGGAAGCTAAGACAGGTAACTGGAGTTAATGCTTGTCCGGTCTACAAAAAGAGGCTGCCTTCAAAACAAAACAAAACCCCATCTAACATGCTTTCCAAAATTTGAACAATTAATCCTTATCCTAATTTCCTTTTCTCTCTATACATTTAGCATAATATGCAATTATTTACCTAATCATTTTCTTCTTTCTTTTCTTTTTTTGGAGACAGAGTCTTGCTATGTAGTTTTAGCTGGCCCATAACTAACTCCCTAGGCAACCAGAATGGACTCTAACCCATAGTGATCTGCCTGTTCCTGGTCTCTTCGAGACTGTGATTAAAGATGTGCATCACTACACCCAGCATTCTTTTCAAAACAGAGTCTCGTACTGTAGTTCAGGTTGTCCTGAAACCAACACATGATGAGCTTAAGCCAGCCTTGAACTTGTGATTATCTTACTGTCTCGGCTTCCCAAGGGCTGGGATCACAGGAATCTGCAAAGCTGGCTAATTACTTTTTTACATACAGTTCACTGTCTTTCTGTAATAGAATGCTTTCTGTTCAATTAGTAGTTGTTACACAGGCAGTTTTTGAATACTCCAGTTTATACACCACTTTGAACATAAAAGACTGTATTTGCTCATCTGTAAACAAAGGTAAGTTTTAAAAAGTGTTAAAAATGACACTTTCCCAGTCCTAAGGAGGTAAAGCAATGGCCAGGATTTTAGTGATAGCAAGCGTTATTTGCTCTTACTTATTTTAATTTTGAACTATGTGAATAGGAATGACAAATATTTCAGTAACTCAATTAGAATATTCTAGGTCTTTCTCCTTATAACTAGAAATTCCAGATATAAAATAACATTAAAAACTATGAATTCACCAGAATTACAGAAAAAAAAAAAAACAGTAGTCAATTTATAGAACCAGCATGGATGTCCATCAACAGGATGAAGAAAATCTTGTATTAACAGTGTGGTTTTATTCAGGAATTTATTCAGCTATTTTTGTTGGAAAATAGATGGGCTGGTAATCATCATGTTAATAAGCCAGGCTCAGAAACATAAATATCAGATGCTCTCTCTTACTTGGAGAATCTAGATTCAAATATAATAGTAGAAAGAGCACAAGGGGGAAGGGGAATAAGGGATGATAATATAAAAGTAAAAATAAAGATAAATATCACACATGTAGAATCTAGATTTAAGTGTGTGTGTGTGTGTGTGTGTGTGTGTGTGTGTGTGTGTGAGAGAGAGAGAGAGAGAGAGAGAGAGAGAGAGAGAGAAGGGAGGAGAGGGAGAGAGCATGTTAGACAAACTGACATTTTTAAGAAAATAAAGCTAGAGACCATTATGTTAAAATGTCAGACTCAGAAATACAGATATTGTATTTTCTTCTCTTATGTGGAATCTAGATTTCAAAATAAAACATATGTGCCAAATGTATGACATTCTGGCTGAGAAGCTCATCGGATAGAAGAAAGTTATATTGCCCATATTTAAAGTTATAAAAGAGAAGGCAGAACTATGAGTAGGCAGAAGGATTAATGGGTATAAATCACTTGACACAGTGTTTCTGAGTTTGAGCCCCCAGAAGTCATGTAAGCAGGATATAAGGTTGCAAATCAGTCTTATGGATAAAACAGGAGGTAGAGACAAGAGAATCCTTAGAAGTTTGTCTATCAGCTAGGCTAGCAGAGGCAGTGGCAAGGCAAGATCCTTTCTCCAATATGGTAAAAGATAAGGACTAATACCTGAAGCTGCTCTCTGACCTCCACACATGCCATGGTATACACAGGCCCACATTCATACACATAAACACACACACACACACACACACACACACATCATTCACATACAAAGATTTGTAAATGCCTGCAGGAACACACATACATGTGACTGTAGAAGGGATACTGTTTGGGAAGAGGAGGAGACTAGCAGGAAATAGTGGGGACAGGAGAGAGCAGTGAACAAACATGAAAATGTCATCAAGAACATCTCCGCCCCCCGAGGATCTCACTGTGAGGCTGAGGCTTTGTCTTGAGTGATGGGATTAAAGCCTATACCACCACCAAATGTTTTTAATGGTTTTACACACACACACACACACACACACACACACACACAGAGGCTTTAAAAAAAAAACTCAGCCATAAAAATTATATACTCAAAGTTAAAATTTTTATTCTGTCTAGAAAGCAAGACACATGGATCATGCCTGAAAGCCCAGAACTAAGAGGACTGGATTGCTGAGTTCATAGGTCAGTGTGGGCTGCAAGGAGTGAGGTCTCAGTCAGTATGAGCTATGTGAGACCTTGCTTTAAATTAAAGAACTAAAAACAAAGCCCCACAAGACTCTTACCTCTACTTTCTCTTTTAGTGTTTTAAACATTGACAATATAACATGTTCTTCCTCCATCTGATGAACTTCTTCTCGACTAGGCCAAATGTCATGCAGGTAAATTTCCTTGCCCGTAGAGTCAGTACCTGATCAAAATTGTAACATGGTATTCAGTACACATATTATAACAACCACCACCAAAAACCAACACCTCAAAGCATTTCTATCTTTTCAAAGAAAAGTCACAGAAATCAAGTAACTGATTTAACAACAGGGTGTGTTTCAGGTTTAAATATTGCAAACCAATTACATATACATATTACATTCTTCATATCAACAGACACACTGAGAGCAGAAACATGGATGTGGTAAGAAAGTAAACAAGTACTGCATGTTTTCTTTCCTATCAAGAATATGGTTTTAACCACTTCTGGAGACAGTGCACATAAGTATGCATATAAACATACAGGTAATATATAGAAAACACACCTAAAGGCTCTGTCTGGAAGTCTATATTCACTGTGCCTGCGATGGCATAAGCCACCACTAATGGCGGAGAGGCGAGATAATTGGCACGGACACAATCACAAAGACGGCCTTCGAAATGTTTGTTTCCAGATAAAACTCCACAGGTAACCAAATCACCCTAAGAGGGAAAACAAATATACTTGATTCAAGAGCTTATATATACTCACACAATTATAAAATTTGTCTCAACTAATTTTAGTTGAGATCCAGACAACAAAAAAAAATATTTTACTAAGTTTTAATTTTAAGTACAGAACTACAATTCTTATACTTTAATGGTTCCTTATATTACTAAGGAATTAGTTTTAAAATATACAAGTAATTCTTTGCATTATTTTAATATCCACAAGTTACGTTTCCTGAGAGTTTCAAGTATAAATATCAATATACACACTGTTTATAATTTACTAACATGATATAGTTGAAACAAGTTAGGGCAACTCTCAAAGAGGCTCACAATTGCATTCATAAGTGTGTCTGATTTTTTAATCTAGCATCTATTAATCAACTCTGATGCTTAAGTAGATATTGAAGTATCCTTATTAAAAATAAACAATAAAAATGCACTTAGATGTGCTAATCTACATTTTACCTGTTTTACTGCATTCAAAACTGCTTCTGACAAAGGTGCTGTATTTCCTACACATGTTGAACATCCATAGCCAACTATGTCAAACCTGCATTTAAAAAGTGAAGCATGACTAGACAGCATGTGAAGAGAGGACAAGTCTTCTCTCTGTATTTCCCTTCTAGACGGTTGTGAGCATCTTCTCTTCATTTCCCTTATCACAGTAAGATTACTGCTTGCTTCATAAGAATTAACCATCGACACGTGAGTTTCACAGTTTTAAACATTAAAGTCTCACTGGTAGCATGTTCTTTGAACTGATTATAAATCTTAGAAGAGCCCACACAGCCACACTATCTGTACTAGATCAGAAGTACTTAAACAGTATCAGAAAGCTCCTCTGCTACAACTAGAACTAATAAACCCCCTTTAAAAAAATCATGTGTCCAGGTGGATTTCTGAGTTCGAGGCCAGCCTGGTCTACAGAGTGAGTTCCAGGACAGCCAGGGCTTCACAGAGAAACCCTGTCTCGAAAAACCAAAATCAACAACAACAACCAAACAAACAAAAAATCATGTGTTTCCACTCGAAAGGCATATTTCAAACTATAAAACATAAGGATGACCTCACTATAACAGTTATCAAAGGTCCCAATTTACTAGTGGGAGTAAATTATTCAACTCTGAATAAACTACACCTAACAAGAATCCCTGACAGTAATTCCAAAGCAAGATTACAAACATAAGCCTCTAAATTACTTTAGCTGCTGCTCTAAAGGCAAAATTTTTAAAAAAATCTAAAATTTATGAGGTTTGTTATTTTCTAAAATTATACTGTCATCACTTAAATATGAAAGAAATTCAGAAGTTGTTTCTCTTAAGCTTCATAGATAAATTAACCTCACATTGCAGACACAATAACTTTGCAAAACCTGAATCAAGACAATCTGTTCAATTCCCCCCACTGCTCCCAATACAAAATTTCCCTGTAGCCCTGTCTGACCTTGAACTACCTCTGTACACCAGGCTGGTCACATACTCAGATATCCCCCTGCCTCGGTCTCCCAAGTGCTGGGATTAAAGATGTGTTCAATTAAATTAATCCAACTTGTATTATTCCTTTACTCTTTTCTGAACTGAACATGACTCATGAGAATTAAGATTTTCCCTCACCCCACTCTTAACAGTAACAGCCCTATCCTGAGGGCTACAGACCATGTGCTTGTTATCAACCATTCCCAACCACCACCTGCTTCTTAGGCACCAGACTATGTGAATGGCAAGGGAACAAGTGAAGGGCTCTGGCACACCCAAGCACGGCAAGCATGGCTCTGACAGGTTTTGTCTTTCATCTTTCCTTCTCCCCTTGCTAAAATAAACACCACTAAACTGTATTGCTAAAACCTGTTCCCAAGGTCGATTCCCTTATTTGTCACTGACTCATTCCTGAGATTTAAACACCAAGATCCAACAACCAAAATTCATTATCTGGCTATCAAGATTCACCAACTCATCCAAGCACAGATTTCCCCCTTTTCTCCTTAAAAATCCACTCCTCCAACAAAACAAAACAAAACAAAACAAAACAAACAAAAAAAAACCAAAACACCTGCTTGCTTCTTGCTGCTGTGCTGTCTGCCTTTGTACCCTCCCCTATCTGCTAGACCCTCTGGGTATAAAATTTCCTTTTTGCTGAGAACTTGGTGTCTGGGTGTGTCTTGTACCAACTCTGAGGGGGCCATCCACCCTTTTAAGTGGTATTTTTCCTTTTTTCCTTCTCTTTGATTCCTAAGAAATATATTTATTAACTGCTGGATGCCAGTCTAGGTATAAATTAACAGTAATGTCACTCACCCGAGCTTGCTGAGATAGGGTAACACTCCACTTGAACTGAGGTAATGTGTAACCATCCCACTGCCTGGAGACAAACTTGTTCTTATATAAGGTTTAACTCGTAGACCTATTTCAACAGCCTTTTTAGCCAGAAGACCTGTAAAACCAACAAACAATGACTATGACAACGCACCCGTACTCCTTCACATTAGAATAAAAACCAATAAAAGGGTGCGTTTAATACCGTCAACTACAATTTATAGTAAAAAGCTAAAAAAAAAAAGTTTAAGATTTATGTTTTAATGTCTATGAGTGCTCTATCTGTATTACACCTGCATGCCAGAAGAGGGCATCAGATCCCAGTGTAGATGGCTGTGAGCAGCAGATGTGGTTGCTGGGAGTTGAACTTAGGACCTCTGGAAGAGCAACCAATGCCCTTAACTTCTGAGCCATCTCTCCAGCCCATAAAACCTTAATATCATTACTGTGTGCATTTTACTCTACCTATTCAGTTCACTGAAGACAAACTGAAATTTTTAGTAAAGTAGCATTATGCAGCAGGGTAAGGAGGGTAAGGCTAACACCACAGCATCACACAAACAGGAAAAAAAAGAACAGTCGTCATCTGTAACTGCTACTGATGGAATCAATGCCATAATCATAGTAAACAAAGAACAATTTAACATTGGTAATGCTGTCACCCGGTACACAAACTGATGGTACGTGTCAGTAATTCTCCCCTTGCACAGTATACTGTGTTTGTAAACTGGTGGGAAAAAATCCCAAGCAATACCTGCTGAGTAGCGTTACTTTTAAATTTACTGAAGAGACAGAAACAATTTAAAATTAATAGGTATGTAAATTATAGGGTTTTTTTCCAAAAGCTACCTTCTGTGTAAAAAAAAAAAAAAAAAACTACAAATTAAAAGCTCCTAACAAGTTAATTAAAAATTTCAGTGTCTCAATATAAAACACACACACAGACACATTATCTAAAAATGAGAAATATACCAGGGAAGCAAACAGTAACTTACATGAGAGAATATATAGTTATAAATACCAACCTACCTGCAGCAAGCATCACAGATGGATTGCAATTATTGGTACAACTGATAACTGCAGCAATGACCACGGATCCATGGGACAGCTTATACTCACTTCCATCATAATGAACAGAGACAGTGTCACTTTGTTTTTCAGCTGCAACTTGGAAGCCTTTAAATCCAACCTATAAATTTGTATGCCAATATTACAGACTTGGTAGGACTAATAGGAAACACAACTTGGACATCAAAGTTCTACTGTGACACATAAGGTCCACACCATTCAGAAGGTCCAATTCATCTTAAACAAGATTTGAATGTTTACAGAAGTCTAGTGGTGTTCAGAAACAACACTTTTTTATATACTGATTACAGCCAACCACCCAGAATCCAGTCCCAACTAAGACATTTCCTAGTTATTCCTGTTCACAGGAAATTTCAAAAACACGGTAGAAACTCTTCCTATTGTAAAGAGTTGCCCCAATGGTTCAAGTGTGTGAGTGCAGAGGAGGTAAGTGAGGTTTACACTGAGTTCATTAGTGCTAACAGTGCCCGGCAAGTGTACAGCAATTTATCAGAGACCACCTTACTTCTGAACATGTTTAGTATTTTCCAAATAAAAAGTAAGGAAACTATAAAAGTAAGGATTGGCAGGCAAAGTCAACTCTACTGTTTCCTAACAGACCAAAGTGACAAAACTACAGCCATGACTTTAAAGACAAAAATCAGAAACCCCAGAGCCAAAGTTATTTTGTTTGTGTTGGTTTTTTTTTTTTTTCAAATTCAATGAAAAGAATTATACAGTGCAATGGTTTCTGCCTAGTAGGAAGTCTGTAATAATGATGCCCAGTAAAACATCCTTCAGTGATATAAACAATGTTTGTTCTATCACGCACCTGATTAGCACTTGAAAGGAAACCACTAGGACTGAGAAACCTCACTTTATTAAGTTCTGATTACTTTAAATAGATATAATACAAACTCTGACCCTCTTGAGGCTGCTAGCATACACCACAGCATATGAAGAAAAAAAAAAAAGCAGTAGACTGAATTTAGAAATCAATCTCAAACCCTGTAGGCTCTTAACTACTTAGCACATAGCATAACAGTAACAATAAAATAACTTACCTTTTCATTTAAGCAAGCCTGAAAATCACTTTTCATATCTGTTACAGCAACCCTATCCTGAGGCCTTTTTGGACCACTGACAGATGCAACTATTGAATTCAGATTAATCTGTATCACCTAAGAAAACAGAGAGTGGAGGATGAAAGGAGATCAGAATTTCTAAGAATAAATACAAAAGCAAACATTACTTTATAAGCAGAACGAGTACATCTATTTTAACACAACTTATAAAAACTATGGCTTTTCCTATGTTTTTCTCTACAAATATAAATACTATCAAAAGGGCTGAGGATATAGCTTAGTTGCTAGAGGGCTTGCCTAGCATGCAAGAGGCCCTGGGTTCTACCCTGAGCATCACACAAAATCAGAATTGATAGTATATTGCTTGTAATCCAAATACCTCAAAAGCAAAGACAGGATGTTTATTAGTTCAAAGACATCTTCAACTATATAGTGAGCCAGCCTGGGCTATATAATATATAAGGCTGCCCTAAATAACAACAAAACCAAAACCACTGTCACAACAGAAGCCTGCACAAGAACCTCTGCTCATCATCAGCTCACTGATCTGAGTTCTAATCCCAGCCATGCCTCACTCTCAGATCACGAAGTGAATGGTTAGTAAACATTCTCCCCCGTCACCTCATATGTGATGCCTGGTCAACAGAGCATGCTAAGGGAATATAACAAAGAAAGGTTTTCTTTTTTTTTTTTAAAGATTTATTTATTTATTATATGTAAGTACACTGTAGCTGTCTTCAGATGTACCAGATCTCATTATGGGTGGTTGTGAGCCACCATGTGGTTGCTGGGATTTGAACTTCGGACCTTTGGAAGAGCAATCAGGTGCTCTTACCTACTGAGCCATCTCACCAGCCCAAAGAAAGGTTTTCATTCTCTGTGTGGCTTAAGAGGATCTTACTGGCTAGTTTCCTATGAGATGGCTTTTATTTCTTGGTTAAAAAGTTATTATTTTTGTTAAAATCTCAGTTTCCAATTAGTTATTTATTTTTCCAAATATTAATATTTCCTTTGTGCATCTTATGTGGTTAGGTACAGCAAATTTAATCATTCTTCATTATAGTCTCATCACAGCCATGATTATTCTAAAGGACCTTACTATATTTAATAGGTTCAACTGATCTTAGTCTTTGACCTAAATAAACACTGAAGACATTTATTATTTTTTTAAAGATTTAGTTTTATTTTATATGTATGACTATTTGTCAGCATGTACATGTTTGTATATATGTGAACACGTGTCTGGTAGCTGTGGAGGCCAGTAGAGGGTTGTCAGATCTGCTGGTGCTGGAGTTACAGATGATTAGGAGACATATGGTTGGCTGGAAACCCACCCAGGTCCTCTGAGAAAAGCAGCAAATGCTTTATCCACTAAATCATCTCTCTAGCCTCAATTAGTCTCTTTTGAAATCAATGTCTTGATGGATTTTAGCTTTATTTCCAACTATTGGAGCACAGCAAAACCATAATAATACCAAATTGATATCAACTTTCCTGAATGTGAATTCTACCTATGGCATCAAAAATATCCAATAGAAAAAGAGTTGTAAAGTAATTTGAACATTAAGACCATATAACAATAGAATGATGCAAAATAATCATAAACCAGAAGCAGAAATCATAAAAATTACAATTTGTGGAGCAGTGAGAACAGTACAGCGCTCATCCTAAATCAGACAAAATTAGAACTTAGAGTTGATATTTTAAATACCTACAAAGCTAGAGCAGGAGTTGGAGAGATGGGTCGGGTGGTTAAGAGGCCACATTGCTCTGTTATAGGATCCAAATTCTGTTCCCAAACCCACGTTAACTCTAACTCCAGGGGACCTGATGTTCTCTCCTAGCCCCTGTGGGCACCTCTACATATGTGTGTGTATATATATATATATATACATATACATATATATATATATATATATATATATATATATATATATATATACCCACTCTCATAATTAAATATAAATCAAAATGGTAGATTTTACAAAATGTTGCAAATTTTACTACAACTAGAATCTATCTAAATGTCATTATAAAATCAAAATAATGTGTCAGAAATGGGCCATCTGATTAACAGCTATCACTCATTAAGCACTTAGTACATTGCTGGAACTGGTCTACAAATTTGCATTTAATCTAAGTCTGTAGGGCACACTGCCCAAAGATACCTAGCTAGTAAACACTTATAAACAGGACTATGCACAAGCACTTATCCTTGTACTCACTCCTAAGTGAGTCACTTGCATATACCTGAGAATATTCAGGTTCTGAAGAAGTCTCATCATTTCGAAACAATTTCACAGCTTTAAGGTATTTTTCCATTGACTCAAGTTTGGTTTTGTCAAAACCTAAAAAAGAGGAACAGCAAAATGAAATGTAGTAAAGAATTCTGAGCTCTTGATGACAGCGATGAGAAACTGCAGTGTTGAGCTAAGTCCACCCACTCACAACATCCTTGACTTACACTTGTCTCTTGCTCTGCTTAACCTCGACAGTCTCCACTTAGCAGTCCAGACTGCACGTGGAAACCACAAGGACACACCACACTGGCATGTATGAATGCATGTGTTCACAGCCCGACCGAGTCCACAGCAGATGTTCATGTGAGTAGTCTTCAGAATTCCAGACCCTAGTCTGTGAACTGTGCAGCTAGGCCCTAGACACAAAGCAGCGACAAGCTCTTCCTGTTGTGCCCTGTCTGAAATCAGACCCACTGAAATCATGAGGCAGTAAGTGATTATTGCTGGCTTTGTTCTGGATTGGTCAGGACCTTGTGGCATATAGCATGTGCTCTACCAGAGCTAAGCAGCCCTACTGCTGTTTTATAAACCACTACATTTTAGGCTAGTTTGTTATACAGTTAAAAATAATCACCAGCTACCTTAACTCATATTAGTATGTAAGAAAGGAGGTGAAACAGACTTAGGGTTCAATAAAGACAGTCTAACCCAGACAAGGGTTAGGAGAGAAATGCTCATAAAAGAAAGACACACCCGAGAGCATGAGGACTGGCTTCTCAAAAAAGTATTGTTTTTGTGCATTTTATGGAAAACACATCTTTTCAGGGGCATCATATAATCTGTCTATTATTGGCTGTTCCATTTATTCACTCATAATAATATGCCCACAAACTGAAGAACACAGATTCTCTCTCTCAAAATGTATTTTTCACTTATTTCTAAAGTGGCCCAACAGTGGTTTCTTCATAATGGAAAGGAGACTTACTATTCAGACAACAGTGGTTTTATGAAATACCAAGTATCATTTTGAAGGTGGCTTCTATAGTGATCAGGGTGATCAAAGATCCTAGCCAACCAAGCTACACAGGATCTTGAACCTGCGACCCAAACTGCTTCTCACTCAAAAATCTCTTGTCTGCTTGCAACTCTACTAAGGATAGGTGAGAGCATTGGTATGCGTAAGGAAAGGGTAACATGAACATCAGTAGTTTGAATAATTTCTTTAACACGTGTCAGTGGATCACAAGGGACTGTTTCAAGGAATTTTTTTAGGGACATAAATGAAGATTAGAGTCACTGTTTCAAAATTAACAGTTTGATAACTATCCAATAGCATATATGACATAGTTTATTATAAAGGACTATCAAACAGCTACAGTAGAAATGCAATCATTTTATATTCTCTTACCTGTATGTTCTAAATGCCGTAGTGTCACATTGTCAACAGGGAAAAAGCTGAGGATAGCACCATATTCTGGACACATGTTTGCTATGGTAGTTCTATCGACAATAGATAATTGTGAAACTCCACTTCCAAAGAACTCAACAAACTTTCCAGCCACGCCTACTTGCCTGAGGTGCTTTTAGAGATATGCAAAAACAACACAGCAATGGTAAAATTAGCATGGATTTCTAGAAAAGCAAGTCAGATTTTTTTCTATAAAGTTAAATTTTTAACCAATACTCTTTTATTGTATGAAACAAATTCATTCTAGTTTTACCGGTATTTTAAGAAGAGGAGGAAGAGGAGGAGGAGGAGGAAGAGAAGGATGAGAAGAGGGCATGGTGGCTCTAACCATTAATCCCAGCATCTGAGAGGCAGAGACAGGCAGATCTTTACAACAGCCAGAGCTGTGGTAAAAATGAGATGCTGTGATAACAACAAAATAAACACCTGAATGCTCAAAAAAACCCCAAACCTATTATTAACGTCTCTAAACCAGAGAATATATCTTCAATTCCTCAGAATGCTCACATAGCTGGGAGCCCTTTTTCTTCCTAACAGCACATAAAAGAACTGTGTTCTAACTACTGTTGGCATCCTATAGTTTAAGAAATAATATGAGAAAAACTAGTGATCTTAAAAGTATATGCTGCTGTACAAAACTCTCCTAATTATTAGTATTAGCTTAAATATTTATAGCAACATTATTCTAGGTAAATTCATTTTGGTCAGATTTAACACATGGTTTAAAGTGAATTCCTTCAAAAATCACTCATTCCTACCAAGTAACTGAAACAACTTCTCATCTTTGGGGTTATTTTATTACTTATTTTTACTTTACATGTATTGATGTTTTGGTTTGCATGTGTATTTATGCACCACATTCCTGCTCATTGACTGTAAAAGCCAGGCAAGGGTTTTAAATCTCCTGGAATAGGACTCCAGGCCCCTGATCTTAGTTTTTTAAGATAAAAAGAAAAATAGGGGGCCTGAAGAGATGGCTCAGTGGCATTTAAGGGTATATATTCCTCTTCCAGAGTACCCGAGTTTGGCTCCTAGCACCCATGTAAGGTGGTTCACATTGGCCTTTTAACTTCAACTCCAAAGGGGCCTGAGACCCTTTCCTGGACAGTATAGGCACCTTTTTCATGACCACAAAGGCACACATAGATACAGACATATACATAATTAAAATAATAATGTGAAAATAATCTTGAAAAAAAAATAGATTAGGGCAAATGTTGTCTTCATCAAATTAATGAAGTGTCACAATATATTTTTGGGAAAATAACATGGTTAATCCTATAAAGACCATAAAAAGAACAGGACCAACAGAGAAAAATATATCCAATAAATATACATAATGGATAAAAATTGTCTCACGATAAGCTGCTAACCACACAAATAATACTGTTAAATAAAAACAGCCAGAAAAATCTGAAAATAGTGTGCTTTTAGGATGTCGAAAGAACTAATTTCTTTAAAATCAAAATAGCACAAATTTCTTCCTCTAGGAGTAAATTGTGCATTTCTCAATTTAATGTTGTGACCTTTGCTACCAAGCACTGACTTAATCATCTTACTAAGATGTCAGGTTTTTCCCAGTTAGTGAAAATCCTCATTATGACTACCGAGGAGCTGGCACTACTTTTTACCTTGTGGAGTAGCTCCAGTCATCACATCAGTAATTTAACCAAAACTTCTGAGAAGCAACCCACATTGGAATTGTGTATGAAACACGTTTCAGTGCAAGTATTTTTTAAAAATGGCACTTAAAGTTTGTGAAAAATAGAAAAGTTAGAACTACAATGTTACAACTTATTATTCACTATATTGAACACATGAAGCCAGTGGTTTTTTTTCCCCAAGTTCCAAGAAAGCTCAAAATAATGTTAAAGCTAACAGTGGAAAAGTCTGACATCAAATTTCTACTATTCATATATTTTAAAGCATTATCTAGTAATGGTTTTGAAAGAGACTTTCTTTAAAGAAAAAATTGGGGAGAAGGGTCAGATGGTCCAGGGTGTCCAAACATAAGTCATGGCATATGTACGTGCACACATACAAAAAAAATTAAATATATAATAAAAAGCCTTTTTAAAACTTGAGGGAGGGCCGGGCGTAGTGGCACACGCCTTTAATCCCAGCACTTGGGAGGCAGAGGCAAGCGAATTTCTGAGTTCGAGGCCAGCCAGGACTACAGAGAAACTGTTTCGAAAAGCCAAAAAAAAAAAGGAACTGGAGGGAGGACTGGACTGGAGAGAAAGCTCAAGAGTTAAGAGCACTGACTGCTCTTCCAGAGGTCCTGAGTTCAAATCCCAGCAACCACATACATAGTGGTTCACAACCATCTGTAACAGGATCTGATGCTCTCTTTTGGTGTCTGATGATAGCTACAGTGTACTCATATATGTAAAATAAATAAACCAACCAACCACCTAAAAAAAAAAAGAAGAAAAACCTGGGGATGGGGACTGAAGAAAAAGCAGTTGGTAAAATAGTACAAGTTCTTAAGCACAGGGCCTCAACTTGATGCCCAGAACCCTAGTTCAAAAAGTCAAGCACAGCAGCATATCCTATGATCCAGTGCTGGGAAGCCAGACAGGGAGATCCCTAGCTAGCACAGCCTACTTGAAGAGGTTCAGACCCAGACTCAGGCCAGTGAGAAACAAAGAAACAAAGGCATCAATAGAACAGGTTCTCTACCAGCACTTACACACACATGAATATGGATACACACATACAAATGCACATAACAAAATTCTTTTCTGGAGGATGGCCTCTTATCTCATGATCTTCCAGTCTCATGTCTCAGCCTCTTGAGTGCTAGGAGTATAAACATGTGCCACCACACCTGGCTTCTTAATTAAATACGATAAATGTAACATTTTGTTGTTATTTTGCAAGACAAGATCTCTCTATGTAGTCCTAACTGTCCTGGAACTTGTTATATAGAACAGGCCAGTCAGTCTCCAATTCACAGAGATCTGCCTCCTGTGTGATGAGATTAAAGGAATGTGCCACCACCCCAAGTGTAAATATAACATTCTTTTATTTTTTGAGACAGGGTATCTCTGTGTAGCCTTGCTGCCCTAGAATTTGCTCTGTAGACCAAGCTGGTATCAAGCTCACAAAGATCTACCTGCCTCTGTGTCCAGAGTGCTGGGAATAAAGGTGCACACCACCACTCTCCTACTCCCCACTCAGGTTAAGTGTAACATTTTAAAATCCACATCAAGTTATTTACTGAGGCACTAATACTTGTTAAGGGCATGGACTCCTGGGTCAGAAGCCTGAGTCTATTACTTAGCATTTAGCTCTGTGCTCCTCCTCTGATAAACAATTAGGCTATCTTATTTTCGATTAAAATAATTACAATAATAACTACTTCATAAGCTTGTAATGAGGTCTTCTGATAAATGTGTTCACAGGTTGCAAGTACACAATGATTTTTTTTTTGTTCTTCCAAGTATATATTATATGCTACATTTGTTATATTTACTATGGTAACTTTATGATACAGGTAATATGAGAACTAAGAATGGAGGCATAAATCCAATCCCCAAAATCTCTTGTGGGGCTGCTCCACTTACATAAGATGTCCACTAAGTAAGTCATGGAACAACTATAATTTGAGCTTACCTTTGTAATGCCAAGGACAATATCTATGGATGTAACAAAAGCATTGGATGACCCAGTTAGCTCACATCCAACCACCTCTGGTAAAGTAAGAGTAACTGGCAGGCCAAGCATAACTGCCTCTGTCTCAATGCCTCCAACTCCTGTAAAGAAGGACAAGTGTATCAGCACAATTTAAATCAGCCACGTACCTTCAAAAATCTCCTATGCTTCCTGAGCATGACGTACATAGCATCTTACAAGGAACATACTTTCACTGTGGACCTTGAACCTAAACCTTTTGAAAAGAATGACTCCACTTACATAATTAAGAAAACTAGTATTTTAACCTTATATTAAATGCAATCAGCATTTTCTGAGTTTGCTATGCACTGTTCGATGAGTAACAAACACCAAGATGTGAATACAATCCAGTTTATATCTATCTTAGCTTAATAAATGGAACCCAAGAAAGAAGGGGAAAAAATCCAATAGTTATAATACTCTATAAAAAAAATTAGAGTGGAGTACACCAGTCACCATCAACACTCCTCGGACCTCACCATCATCATTGCGGAAACTGCCTGGAGTGGTGCTGTCAGGACACTGGGCACATTTTTGTTATCAATCACCTTTACTATATAATTTACAAACTATTAAAATAAATCTGTTCTTTTGTTGCTTCAAAAAGGCTCTCCATCCCCTGATTATGTTTTTGGTATCTTTTCCTTTTTTTCTTTTTTTTCTTTGGTTTTTCGAGACAGGGTTTCTCTTTATAGCTCTGGCTGTCCTGGAGCTCACTTTGTAGACCAGGCTGGCCTTGAACTCAGAAATCCTCCTGCCTCTGCCTCCCAAGTGCTGGGATTAAAGGCGTGCGCCACCACGCCCGGCTTTGGTATCTTTTCCTAAAAAGGAACAAAATATACTTACTTACCCCACCCAAGAATCCCCAATCCATTCACCATGGTTATATGAGAATCTGTGCCAACTACGCTGTCTGGGAAGAGCAGGTCCGTTTCTTCAAAAACTACTCTTGATAAATATTCTAAGTTCACTTGATGAGCCATTCCAGTTCCAGGCGGGATGACTGCCACATTCTTAAAAGCTCCTGAGCTCCACTATATTTTGTTTGGATTGAAGAGACACAGTGTTATTAGTGCATTGTGTAACTCTGTATTCATAATCAAGATACAAATAAACATTGACACTAAAACGTTAGCCAACTGCTCAATCTGACCAACTCCAAGTTTATAATAAGTACTAAAAATACAGATATTGAGCCTATGCATTCTCATGAACATTAAACCCAAATTAAGCTGGGCATAGATGTATACCTATAATCCCAGCAGTTAGGAAGATGGAGGCAGAAGAAATTAGTTCAAGGCCTTTCTCGGCTATTTATCAAGCTCTAGGACAGGTACTATGCTCTAAAATTCAAGGAAAGCCAAGGAACAAGACTACCCATGGCTCACGTAAAATACAGCCATTGATTTCATTACTTTTTATTATTTGCTTAAATATGCCAAATATGAGGTTTCCAATTATATGGTACAAGAAAGTTCCATGACTATAAAGCTTTTCCTAATGAAAAATCTCAATCTAAAAACTTTACAGAGTCAGTATTTTATAGATGTTAATCAAGAATTTCCGAAATCATTTATACCTTGAAAAACTGAAGCCTCTCTCGATTTCTGCCAAATTCTACTTCTTGATTTTTTAACACTGTCTCAGGTCTAAAAGGATGAAAAGCTGGTATTAAATACATGTATTATTAAAAAAAAAAAATCATTGCCTTGTGTCTAAGTCTTTACTGTCAACATTAAAATACAAATCTCTGTAAGAATCTCAGACTCAAAATGATTTTCTTTCTCATCAAGAAAGCTCTTTCTACCTTACACAGCATACAAGACAGATACAGAACCATTGCTTTACTGAGTCAGCACCCACGAGTGCTCAGACTGCTGTGGGAAACGGAAGGAAGGAAGGAAGGAAACGGGACAGTGAGTTTTATCAGTGAACGTGTGCACTCTCTCACCCCTTTGGTTCTTGTGCCACTTAAAACGAAGGGAATGAACATAATGACATATGAACATTGCCTTATAGTTTAAAGAGACCTTTTCACAAAGTCTTTTTATTCAACTCACTGAAAACAAGAAACCTCTGCTTCATGTTTAAGTAGATTATGTGGGCTATAAATACAGCTTACAGGAATGTATGACTTAAAACCGCCCAAGTTTACTTCAACTAACAGCTTGTGACTTTTCTAGGGTTATCAATAAAAGTTATTTGTATGTAACCTGGGTTCTAAAAATTTTAATTGTTTGTGAACTTTTTAAAAAGCAAAGCTTATTTTAATAACTGACAGCCAAGTGAATTTTATAGCCACAACATAGTCTAGAGGTTTTACTCCATTCTTTGGGAACAGTATTCTAAAGTCACATCTATTAGTTCATAGCACTTGGTGCTACAAAATGTCTTTTGTGTGTTAGATTATAACATGATTTCAAATTAGACAGCTGTCAGGGGCCAAATGGTAAACTTCCAACTATCTAACTTTTCTATTTCTTCTTCAAATTTACAATTAATACTTTACTGATGCATTTACAAACAAAAATAATCAGGAAAAATGGTTATTAAGAAGTTATTTCATAAAACTGTTGGAACTGTACAGCAAAACTGTCAGGGTATATTTAATCCTTAGGAAGGGCATTAGGTTATTACTATAACCTAAAGTTTTATAGAAATACTAAGCAAAGGATTTAGAAATACAACTTCAAAGATCCACAAAGACGACAAAATTACCGTATCATCTGGCATTTATCATGCATATGTATAATATTTTTCTTAGCAACTTAAAACTTTAAATGTTTTAATACTTCTTAAACCAAAAGTATATTTGTTTACATGTTTTTATTTAACTATTATGTGTATGTGCATGAATATATGTCTGAGCACCACATGCATGCAGGAGCTTGCAGAGGAAATTGTTGTGAGCTGCCATGAATTCTAGGAATCAAACCCCAATCCTCTGCAAGAGGAAGAAGTTCTCTTAACTATTAAACCGGGGGCTGGTGAGATGGCTCAGCGGGTAAGAGCACTGACTGCTCTTTTGAAGGTCCTGAGTTCAAATCCCAGCAACAACATGGTGACTCACAACCACCCGTAACGAGATCTGACTCCCTCTTCTGGTGCGTCTGAAGACAGCTACAGTGTACTTACATATAATAAATAAATCTTAAAAAAGAAACAAACAAAAAAACTATTAAACCATCTCTCCAGCTCTGTTTACTAAAATTTTTTTAAAAGCTAATAACTGAGTAAGAGAGCACAACTTAGCAACTTTATCGAATGTAAGAATGGTGGCACACATTTTTTATGATAATACCTGGAAGGCTGAGGTAGGAAGACTATATCTAGCATTATAGAAAGCATTATCAGAAATGTAATTGTGACCATTGCATACACTAGCAAAATTCTGCTGAAAGGACCCAGATATAGCTGTCTCCTGTGAGACTATGCTGGGGCCTAGCAAACACAGAAGTGGATGCTCACAGTCAGCTATTGGATAGATCACAGGGCCTCCAAGAGGAGGCTAGAGAAAGTACCCAAGGAGCTAAAGGGATCTGCAACCCGATAGGTGGAACAACATTATAACTAACCAATACCCCGGAGCTCTTGACTCTAGCTGCATATGTATCAAAAGATGGCCTAGTCGGCCATCACTGGAAAGAGAGTCTCATTGGACTCGCAAACTTTATATGCCCGAGTACAGGGGAATGCCAGGGCCAAAAAGTGGGAGTGGGTGGGTAGGGAGTTGGGGGGGGGGAGGGGTATGGGGGACTTTTGGGATAGCATTGGAAATGTAAATGAGGAAAATACCTAATAAAAAGTATTAAAAAAAAAAAAAAGAAATGTAGTTGTGAAAGCAATACAACAGTAATCAGGAGAAATGTGATTTTCTTAACTGAAAAATAACCTGGCACTAAAACTATTAACAGAAACAATGTCATACTCAGGCACTGGTTGCAAATGAAAAGGACACAAGACAGGTGTATTCTCAATCTGTGAAGAAAATGTTCCTGAGTTCCGGCTTAGTTCTCCAGAATCACACGATCCCCGGCAGGTAGTCTGGCCTCGACACGGAAGCTTCTTAGGCTGCACTTTTAGTGGAGAGAGCTTTCCTGCTTTCTGTAGGTCACCACCTCCAGGATTTGGTGCATTCTGTATTGCACTATTATTTCAAAAAGGAAACAAAGTAATAATTTACAAGTAACAAGAACTTTAACTTAAAAAAATTCACATCATCAAGACTATCTGGTGCCGGGCGGTAGTGGCCTTTAATCCCAGCACTTGGGAGGCAGAGGTAGGCAGATTTCTGAGTTCAAGGCCAGACTGGTCTACAAAGTGAGTTCCAGGACAGCCAGGGCTACATAGAGAAACCCTTTCTCGAAAACAAAAAAAAAAAAAAAAACAAAAACAAAAACAAACAAACAAATAAAACAAACAAACAAAAAGAAACAAAACAAAACAAAACAGACTATCTGGAAGTGAAAGATGTTCAAATCGCATAAAGTGGCAGATGCCTGTAATCCCAGTGCTTGAAAGGCATGAGGACTGACAGGAACAAGGCTAACCTTGGCCACACAATGAGATACTGCCTCAACTCTCTCAGCCATCCCACATTAAAGTAGCTTTTATTCAGGAGGGTTATTAAAACATAATCCTAAATATCCCATGCAATAACACATCTCTCTGACACTCCAGATAAGGTAAGGAGAGGAAGAGCAGATATGAATTTCTTTTAATTTGACATGCAAAAGAAGGAAAGATGAGTCTGGTAAGTATTTTAAGTCTTTGAGACAGAATCTCACTATGTAGGCTTTGCTGGCCTGAACTCCTTATGTAGAGCCTTGAACTCAGATCCACCCCGTCTCTGCCTCCTAAGTGCTGTGATTAAAGCCACACTTGGCATAATTATTTTATATGCTCTATACCAATGTGAAAAACTCTGAGAAAGTACACTATACTTTTTTTCCACATAACTTAAAGAACACAGATTTTTTTTTAATACATGGTATCAACTCTCTCAAGAGTTAGGATAAATTCCAGAATCATTCCACTACTGTAAGGAATGTAAAAAGAAACATGGCAGAGACCAGAAAGCTGCTCTAGTATGTCCTTTGCCAGTGGAAGGAGAGCAAAGCTTTAGCAGACTCAGCATTTCCAGTAAGTAGTTAGAGACAAAGCCTTAAGATTTATTCTAAAAGGTAAGCAACTTAAAAGTCAAAATGAAGCTGGCTGTGATAGTGCACGCCTGTAATCCCAGCACCTGGGACGAAGAGGTAGTTTATAAATAGGGTTCAAGACCAATCACAACTAAATAGCAATATCCTGACTCAAAAACTTAAAGAGAGAGAGAGAAAACTTAATTCAGATATTCATTCCAAAAAGCAAGTTATAAGCCTACTTCTATCAAGCCTGGTAACAGAAATACACAAATATGAAAAGGAACTTTAAACTCAAAGTACAGAAAATCATACCAATCCATGAGTTCCTCTGGGTTTTCTTTAATGTGCTAGTCAGTTCTGAGCACAATGGGCTTTACTCTGGGCCAGAACTGCTATTCCCTACCTCTACACTACCCACTTCACTACCAGTTAACTAGTGCTACTGTCTTCACACATGTCTGTATTGCAGTACCATTTACTGAAGTCAATCTGTAAAGAGTGGTCCACTGTGAGATCTGTTGGACAGGCAGGGTGGACTTTCTTAGGATCACCTCCAAGAGTTTTCACTGCCTCCCTCATAGCAGCAAAATCCACCATTGCCGGTATTCCACTGAAAGATAAACAACAGTCAAATTATGGGTCTAATCGCTTAATACTCACTTGTTATCATTTTTTAAAAAAATCTCTTTTTTGTTTGTGTTTATTTTTTATTATTTTGATAATGATATAAATTTAGATGTATCCCCAGTCTAGTAAGAATTAACACTGAATATTATCTGAGAACTTCAATGCTCAGGAGTAGAACTGCCAAAAACAGAAGAGATGACTTTTGGAGGTATAAATGAACAACAGAATTGGCTGTGTGATTCCTTCCTGTAGGTCCTTCCCCTACAGTCCTTGCAGTATCTCAAAAAGCTATTCATAATAGCCTTTACCATTTTACATTCATCCATCTGTGTGTGTGTGTATGTGTGTAAAACAAACATGTACCAAATTACTTCAATATTCTTCATACCAAGGATACAAGGCAAACAGGACACATTACTGATTACAGAACAGTAATGTGTATATTAAGCAGCAACATATGGGAGCTACCACACATTAGTGATCAGTGGCACAGAAGCTAGGCTTGTATAACTCTGAGTGATAACAGGGTGCTCTCTTCCAACATTTATTGTAAAATTCACACTTCGAATAAATATCCCATAAACAGGCAGAACAAGAAGGGTCAGTCTTTCAGGATACTGTGAAGAATCTGAATTTTATTCTGTGATGGAAGGCAATATAATGGAGGAATTAATGATAACTTTAGATTTTTTTAACCACATCATTCCATACTGGGGTTTCACACGTGGGAACAAGGCCATCACATTAGAGACTACTGTATTGTCAATACAATGCTGTCACTTACGTGAAATCTTGAAGAACAACACGGGCGGGGAAAAAGGGCACTTCAACATTGCTCTGTTTGGTTTTCCAGTCCAAAATGTTCATAACATCTTCCTTTTTCATTAAAAAGCCATCACAATTTCGTACAGCAGCTTCCAATAGGACCCGTATTGAGTAAGGCAGAATATCTGATTCAAGATAAAATATTACCGTAAACAAGAAGTCATGTCTACCCTCTGTAAAAAGTACAACAGTAAAAATACATATTGAAAAGCATGGAGTAGAAACTAAATACAGTAATGAAGACAACCCTATTGTCCCAGCTAGTCTCAATTGTGAATTTGGCACAGCCTGGGGTCATCAGCTGAGGTATTGCCTAGATCAGATTAGCCCATGGGTATACATATTGGGGATTGTCTGATTATCAACTGGTATAGGAAGATCTAGCCCACTGTGGACAGTCAGTCTTGGGTTGGACAAGAAAGTGAGCCAGAGTGTATACCAGAAAGCTGTGTTTCTCCACAGATTTTCTTCAAGCTCCTGCTTGAGTTCCCATCCTAAAATATGGGCTGTGACCTGGAATTGTAAGATGAAATAAACCCTTTCCTTCCCTTAGTTACTTTCAGGCATGGCAGTTGTCAAAGCAACAGAATAAGATTAGAACACCTGTTACACCTTAAAATGCAGGCACCACTCAGAGTGACCCGGAAGGAGGGTGAAGCCCTCTCATCCTGTCAGTCATGACTCCAGTGACACACTTCCTCCAGCAATGCTGCACCACTTCCCTAAACAGGGGTAAAACTGGGAACCAAGTGTTCAAGTACCTGAGCTTATGGGAGACACTACTCACTCAAATACCACCACACACAGGAAATAGAGAGATACTTTTTTTTCTTTAATTGCAATGTTGGGCCAGGCATGGTGGCACATGGTTTTTTTGTTTTTTTGTTTTTGGTTTTTTCAAGACAGGGTTTCTCTGTATAGCCCTGGCTGTCCTGGAACTCACTTTGTAGACCAGGCTGGCCTCGAACTCAGAAATCCGCCTGCCTCTGCCTCCCGAGTGCTGGGACTAAAGGCGTGCGCCACCACGCCCAGCTGTGGCACATGTTTTTAATTCCGGTACTTGGGAGGCAGAGGCAGGCCTCTGTGAGGCCAGCCTGGTCTACAGAGTGAGCTCCAAGGCAGCCTGGGCTACAAAGAGAAACCCTGCCTTGAAAACACAAAAATAAAAAACAAACAAAACAAAAACACAATGTTTATAATCCACAAGAGCCTAAGGAAGGAGCCAAATACACATAATTTTGAACAGTGTGAAGTGGATATAGAAGTCTGGCTATGGACTAGGCAGACCAAGCACCTAGAGCTTTCTTAGTGGGTACAGTAGAAGCTGGACAACTATGTAGCATAGCTTCAAAATTCCAAGTCAAAATTATCTTCAGTCCTGAAATTTATATACATTCATTTTATCCCCTTGGTGTCTTCCTTATTTAAGTAGTTTGTGAAAGACATGTTCTATAAAACAAATATAAACAAAAATATGAAAACTAGAAAGTAGCTTCCAACAGAGGTGGAAGGGTAAAGAGACTCAGAGCACTAGCTGATAGAGACAGTGTAATCAGTTCTCAACTGGAGCAAAGATGAAGTCTAAATGCAGTGCTGCTAAGAAAAGGGGTGTAGGGAAAATGACAGATTATTTGATTATCCAATCAGGAGCATAGACCTTCTGGAGACCAGACATACTGATTATGGGTAAGGACAAAGGAAACTTAGGAAACTGAAAAAGGAAATCATTAATTCCAGGCCAAAAAAAAAAAAGAAAGAAAAGAAAAAGAAAAAACCCCACCTCCTTTCAGACCCCTTTGTTCTTTCATCCTATCTAAAAAACACCAACCCTGATGCTAAGTTATCTTCAAGTTGAAACACTACCTCCTTGAAGGGAAATGAAGCTTGAAAGAACCAGGAAGCTTATGAGACTCTCACCAAGCTTGATCTATTGGTTGAAGAGACATGCAATGAAAGCAAAGGAGGTTGAGCCTGAGGCACACCTGGTGACGGTTCCAAGATGGCTAGCTTTCTCTACATGCTATGGGAAGAGTATGCCTCTTTGATAAATATGGTCTGAAAAAAGTACAGGGATAACCTCAAATGGATGATCAATTACAAAATATATTGCAGTCCCTGAAAACAGCTCAGATTGAGATGGGATCAAAAGCAGATTGTTGCAGGAGTTTATTATGGGGCCTTTCTGCCATGAAAGAACTTGATCATTTACTATTTTAACTAGAACTTTAGAAAAAACTGAACAGATATTCTTCACATTAGCCAGACTTGACTGGAGGATAGAAAAATGGAAGAAACAAATAGAAGATGAGATGGATGGCATGGCATTTCTTATAGCTGGCAAGAAGCATAAGAGAAGTAGAATACAATTAAGATCTATGCTACAAAGAACCCTTTATGGATCCAAAGACTTGGAACCCATGGGGAGAACCAATCTGAGAATGGGTTGGAAGAGAATGAGACAGAAATGAATAGAAGATACCCCTTCAGTCTGACTGACCTTTACTGGAGAGGAAGGAAAAGCCATGATTCAATGTGCAGAAAGTGGCCTTACTAGTGGCCCAGTGAAAGAAACTATGATAACCAGGGAATAATAGCCTTATGAACTGCCTTGAATTAAGAAAAGACTTTTTAGGAGCTGGAGAGATGGTTCAGTGGTTAAGAAAGACTTTTTTTTTTTTTTTTTAAGAAAGACTTTTTAAGCAAATGAAAGAATTGCTCACAGCTTGGCTTGTAAGGCTGTGGGACATGGATGTGGGTGGCAACGTAAATGCCACAGAGGCAAAGAAGATGAGTAATAAAACTACTCATCTCTTCTTAAAACAAAAGCTGCACAACCTGAGGTTCTAATAGAAATGTGGTGGTTTGAACAGGTTTGGCCTCCACAAACTCATGTGCATGAATGCCTGGCCCACAGGGAGTAGCACTATTAGGAAGTATGGCTTTGTTGGAGTAGGTGTGGTCTTGTTGAAATAAGTGTGTCACGGTAGGGGCAGGCTTGAGCAAAGGGTCTCCTATGCTCAAGCTACACCCAGGGTGGCACGTAGTCTACTGCTGCCTTCAGATCAAGATATAAAACTCTCAGCTCCTTTTCCAGCACCATGTCTGTTGCCCCATTTCCCATATTTAGTCTATGATAATGTACTAAACCTCTTAAACTATAAGCCAGCCCCAATTAAATGTTTTCGTTTTACAAAATTGCTATGGTCATGGTGTCTCTCCACAGCAATAAAACCCAAACTAAGACAATAAGGAAAATCAGTCCCTAGTGGATCTAATATAAACCATGAAAGGTTTATACGCTCTGATAGGTCTTTCTCATGCACAACAGTTCCTGAAAGCAATAAACAACAGCCATTACTAAAGAAACTGGACTTCTGAGTGACAGTGTACGATGTTCAGCTCTCTGGGCCTGATAAAATTGTGCACAGAGAGTTAGGAAAATGAAGTTTCTGTGCCTTTGCTGAGCTCTATAATAAGATGTAGTCGTGAGGAAATAGAAGAGTCTCTAGAGGATCTGAATGACTTAGAACAACGTACAAATCAGGTTTATAAAGTGCTAAAGCAATGAAGGGGTGATAAAAGGATAAAGCAGATAAAGGGGCCTCTCTAGGCCCAGCTTTGAACAGAGCTGGTATTCCTAGGGGAAAAACTAACAAGAAGCCCAACAGTGCTTGTGAGCCTCTGGAAGACTTTAAAACCAGAGCAACAATTCATCAAGAGGTAGGGGTATAGCTGAAAAGACAAAGTTCATCTTAAGAGTGGGTAGTTATGGGCTGGAGAGATGGTTCAGTGGTTAAAAGCACCAACTGCTCTTCCAGAGGTCCTGAGTTTAATTCCCAGCAACCACATGGTGGCTCACAACCATCTTTAATGGGATCTGATGCCCTCTCCTGGTGTGTTTCAAGAGAGCAATGGTATACTCATACATAAATAAATCTTTAAAAAGAAAAAAGAGTGGGTAGTTATTCTCCCTATACCCTGAGCATACTTAAATTACATAAGTTGACTGTATATGTATAGTATATTGGGGAAGGGAGACTGCCTGAGGATTCAACGCTAGCAGAAAAACTAAGCTCCACTCTCCCTTTCCCTGGGCAAGAGGAGCAGCAAAACTCATATCATCTAGTTCATGAGGTATGCAATAACCCAATGACAACATCCCAAGATGAAAAAATGCATGACTGCTAATGAAGAGCAACTGCATTACAGAAAGCCAAACAAGGTGGCTCTCATCCATGATGCAGAATCTACAGGCAAACTGTTAACTTTCTTGGAAAGATACAGGTAGGCCTTAAGAGATCCTGTCCATAGTCTGATTATACATATATGTGTGTGTGTGTACAATATATATGTAATATATATATTAAGATTACATATGTATATTATACATACACACACTCATACACACATATATGTATATTTAAATGTACATAATGCTAAGCATCTTACAGTTTTGGAAAAGCATTGGAAAGAACAGTAAATCAGCAGCTAGAGTTTGAAAAAAACCCTATGTGGACTGGAGGGAGGATGGGGGGAGGGGGGAGGATTGGGAGAATGCCCAGAAACCATTATTATTTACAAATATGCCAAGGGCAAGTTATCTCCCTATAAGCTGCTGGTTAGGCAGGCCCAAGCCATAAAAGCTATTACCACCGCTACTGGTTCCATATGAGAAATGGATAAAACGGTCACTTGACATACCTGCTTGGGTATGGACCTGACCACTGTACAATGAACATACCATTAGTAAATAGTGGCACTGACTGTCACTGATTTCTAATTTGATTCCATAAGCAAGGGCCTATGTTTGGTTTGTAAGCCAGGACCTGTGGCTACAGAGGCCATATGCCCTGGTGGGAACTACTGTTTTTGTGGCTACTGTTTTTAAAACAGACGTTAATGTGCCTGTAAACTGCCTCCTAGACATTTTGTATTTACTACTTCTGTTAGTTAATAGAGGGCGTTCTTTTAAATTTTTTTTGCAGTGGGTGGTGGTTACTGTAGAGACTCAACTAGTCAAACTGCCAAGAGTAAGTGACTATTCCTATAGCATAGTGGCCCAATGCTAAGCTATACATAGGAGAAAATGAGACATCCACATTACACCCTTCATCTCTACCCAAGATCAGGAAATATTGCTACAAAGGGACTGGAAAGAATGTAAGAACAAGAGGAAGAGATAAAAATATTATGTAGCTGTATCCTTCATATTGAATAAAACATTCTCTCCTGGAAAGAGGTTTAGAAGACTCAGGAAGGGAACTAAACTTACAAAAGTCACAAGACCCTTCCTATAAACAGTAAACAACTGCTGAAGAGAGGAGACTCTTCTAGAGCAGCTTTATGAGCATGCCATGTCCCTCCCTGTAAGTGACTCAAATAACCCCCTGGTTCACCAACCGTGACTGGAGTGGAACTGTCTCTGTGGTCTGTTGCCAGTACTCTATCTGGAGTGAAGAAGCATTTGTTCAAGTTTCCCCAAGAAAAGTCACATAACACTTAGCTTTTCAGCATTTTCAGTTGGTCTGTATCACTTCTCTAATTCAAGAATTGCTAATTTAAACAAAATAATTAAATTGAGACATATTTCCCATATCTTATATTCTTTACCCTTTCCAAGTGAGCAACTAATATTTTTTAGTAAATGTGACAGGTTTTACAATTAGCATCATAAATGAGTTTTGGTACAGTTACATAAACTAGCTTTCCTCATGCCCATTTAGTGTTAATCCTTATACCTTCCTCTCCAACCCCAGGACCCCTACGAGTATTTCTCTTCATCTTTTCTAGACAGATGGAATAATGCAAAAACATCTTTTTTGTCTGCCTTTCTTTTCATTGAACTTTCTTTTAGAGTTCATTCCTACTATATTATGTATCTTTAACAGTTAATTTTCTTTTATTAAATTATATTACACACCAAATTGTGCTTTAGTTGAGGATATTTAAGTCATACAAATTTTAGCTCTGTGAACACTTCCTAATATTAGCACTTTGATTTTTTTCTTGGGTAGAGATAAGAATACTATGTACAGGGTTTAGCAGTTAAGAGTACTGAGTTCAACTCCTAGCACCCAGTCTGTAACTCATGACCATCTGTGATTCCAACTCCAGGGGATCCAACACCCTTTTCTGGCCTTCACAGGCACCAGGCATAGACATACATGTAGGCAAAATACCCAAATACATAAAATAAGATTAAAAACATAAATTTTTTAAAAAAAGAATACCGTGTATATACAATAGTTAAATCATATGATAAGTTCATGCTTAACCATTTGTTCATTCATTTACTAGTGCTAAGGAGGGATGAAACCTGGCACTTATATGTGCTAAGCAAACATGCTATCACTGAGCTACATTCCAAAATCCCTAGCTTTTTAAGAAACAGCCCACTAGCTTCCAACTGGTGGTATTCTTTTATATTCCCACAAGTAATAAATGCAGTTTCTATATCTCTATATTTTCCTTAAAACTCATTTTTGTCTTTGACATCATACCTACTATACCTAGTTAAGAGTTCTAATAGCCTCTCAGCAAGTCAACAAGGTTAACAATTTCCTCCTGGAAACAACTTTATTTCTTCAGACTCACACAACAGCTTAGCTCTCTGCAATTTTCTCCCTACCATGTTATTGAAAGACAATTTTCTATGCCTTCTAAATGATTTGCCAAAAGGTACTAGTTTTCTTTGTTTCAAGCTATGCTCCTGAAGATGGCTTAAGAGACTGGCCTTGAAAGACCCTTTATAGCAGTGGTTCTCAACCTGCAGGTCATGAGCCCTTTAGCAAACCTCTATCTCTAAAAATACTTACAATTCATAATAGTAGCAAAATTATAGTTATGAAGTAGCTAAAATAACTTTATGGTCGGGGTTACCACAACATGAGAAGCTGTGTTAAAGGGTTGTGACATTAGGAAAGTTGAGAACCACTGCTTTAGAGCAAAGAGTAGATATGCTTACTGCCCACTTTAAAGACTCAGGTCTCAGGGCTGAAGAGATGGCTCAGTGGTTAAGAGCACTGACTGCTCTTCCAGAGGTCCTGAGTTCAATTCCCAGCAACCACATGGTGGCTCACAGCCATCTGTAATGAGATCTGACGCCCTCTTCTGGAGTGTCTGAAGACAGCTACAGTGTACTCATATACATAAAATAAATAAAAAAAATCTTTAAAAATATTATTTAAAAAGAAATGTTCAGGTTCCATCAGATCTGTTTCTACACGTTAAGAAACCAATGTAGATGTAATCAACTTTTATTTTTAAAGATGTATTCATTTATTGAGTACACTATGGCTGTCTTCAGACACACCAGAAGAGGGTGTCAGATCCCATTACAAATGGTTGTAAGCCATCATGTGGTTGCTGGGAATTGAACTCAGGACCTCTGGAAGAGCAGTCAGTGCTCCTAACTGCTAAGCCATCTCTCTCCAGCCCTGTAATCAACTTCTTAACCAATCTTTAAATTTAGCAGTTCTTATTGAGGCTTATGTCTCACTCATTAGTGCTCTCCCTAGAGGTCTTAGCTGCTCCCGTGGCTTCGATCACACCTAACTATCCACCTTACACACACACTCCTGCGTGGAGATCTAACCCATTTGACTCCACCAACAATACAAAAATATTTTCTGCAGACCAGAATGGTCTTCTAAGCTTCAGAACTACACGCTTAGTTGCCTCCTGAAAACCCACTCTTAAGTTCCCACTCAAGTGATTTACTCTATGCAATGGCTCCTTACTGCTACCTCTGCTTTATCACATCTGTATCAACACAGCATCACAGCTGGGCCTGGGCACAAGTCTGTAAACCCAGCTACTCAGGAGGCTGAGGCAAGAGCACAAGTTTAAGGCCTGTCAGACTAGAGTTGAGTTCAAGGCCAGTGTGGTCATCTTATTGAGATCCTAACTCAGAATAAAAAATGAAGGATGGGCAGAAGTAAAGGTTCAGTGTGTGACTTGCCTAGCATGCTCAAGGTCTCAGGTTCAATTCCCACTACAAGGAGTTTTAAAAAGAAGCATTGTTCTTTTCGTTTTGGTTTTCAAGACGGGGTTTCTCTGGGAGACTGTCCTAGAACTCTATTTATAGACCAGGATTTGTAGACCAACTCACAGAGACTCACCTGCTTCTCTGCCTCCTGAATGCTAAGACCAACAGCATGGACCACTATGTCCAGATGAAGCAGTGTTCTTGTCACATCTGTCTACTACCACCACTCAGAGTCCAAACTCTTAACAACCTTTATGCCTGATCTACACTAGTGCTTTCTAAATGTGATCGTAGAACTCCTGAGATTCTAAAGACACTGTTTTGGTTTTTTCCTTGTTAGCATTTTGACCTTTTTGGTGATTTTTTTTTAATTTATTGCTGTGGGGGAGGAGGGAATATATGTGCCCAGTATGATCATGGAGGCAGAGACGTAACCTGCAGGAGCTGGTTCTCTCCTGTACCATGGAGAACCTAGGGGTCAAACTTGGGTAATTAGGTTTGGCAGCAGGTACTTTAACTGAGGCATTTTACGTGCCCGATCCCCCACCCCCAGATGGCTTAAAACCAACAGTGAAGCTAGCCTTAACAGCTCATGCCTATCACACCAACACTTAAGAAACTGAAGAATTTCCTTGAGTTCAAAGCTAGCCTGAACTAGAGACCCACCCACCCCATCTCAAAACAGTAATAGAACAAAACTCAAAACCGAGTGCCTGATGACTCAAGGCAGTGGCACCAAATGACTTATCAGTGACTTATCACTCAAAAGACCAGTAAGAATGTCATTGAAGCTGAGTGTTGATTTCTTAAAATTTAGCAGCTGAAATCTTTCTAATTCTGTGAGACAAAGTACATATATAGCCTCACTGCTTAACATCAAAGTACAGTGCCTGTGACAGATGCAAAGCTGTAAGGAATCATGCTACTTGTAAGCTAATTAAAAAATAACTTAAGAAAAAGTACAGTAATTGCTTGGAGAAAAACATCAGTGATACTATTAGAGTTGCAAGTTAAATAAAGTAGCCACTTTTTTTTTTTTCAAGAAGTTTTCACTTGAACCAACTCACAAACCATGGCAATACAAATGTGGGCATTCAGCAAACATTTCTCAAAAACAGAGTAAGTGCCAGGCATAATGGCACACGCCTTTAGTTCTAGCACTTGGGAGGCAGGGGCAGGCAGAGCTTGAGTTTAAGGCCAGCCTGGTCAATATAGTGAGTATCAGGCCAGTCAGAGCTACACATTGAGATCTTATTTTAAAAACAACAAGAATGAAATAAACATAACTACTAATCATCTAGTGCTACGCTGTCTGGTCACTACAGCTATTCATCTTTGAGATGTTATAGTTAAAAGTGAATCATGCCTATTGTGGTATTCTGGTAAGAATGGGCCCCCCAGGATCATATATTTGATTGCTTAGTCACTAGGTAGTGGTATTATTTGAAAGGATTAGAAGGATTAGGAGTATGGCCTCATTGAAGGAACTGTCACTGAGGGTGAGATTTAAGATTTCAAAAGCCCATGTCAAACCTTGTCAGTCTGTCTGTCTGTCTCCCCCGCTCCCTACAGATCAGGACATATAACTCAAGAGACAACCAGAGTTCATTAGCCTGGGAGTTACTGTATACCAACACAATAAATTCTACTTTGGCTGAGCTAGTAAGTGCCACTTTTTTATAATCTAAGAGTGTAATCAGCAACAGAAAATGAAAAGCAAAACTAAAGTCAACTCTTGAACATAATGTACCAAGTTAAAGGAAGAACTGTACCAGATATCTACAGGCTGACATTAGGCAATCTTTACAAACATATGTACTGTGTATATACTGTAGGTAAACTGCTGCTTACCCAACCCACAATCCTTTCCAGGGTCCAAGGAAAATGCAAGATTAGAGAATACACACCCTTTCAGCAGGATAACTGTATCAGCAGAGGAAAATTGACAAATCCAGTTAAAGCAACAGGTGAAAAAGTCACCAAGAGATACCTTAGCTAGATTGTAAGCCATTTACAATGCACAAAGAACAGTCCAGTGGTCATACTGGGAACTATTCAAAGTACAGTGGTCATACTGGGAACTATTCAAAGTCAGTACAGGGAGTTATACAGATAAAAGCTCAGGTAGACAGTAAAAAACAAGACCAGGCAGCCTTCAAATTGCAAACGGCCTCTGGCTCTGACTGGTTTTGATAAGACTATACTTTTCCTCTCTATCTTTGCATATCTGGAAAACATAGTATCATTTTCTATTAAAGTATTTGTTCTTTATAGACCATGGTAGAGACTGAGACAGCATATACTAGGAGCATGAAAATAAAAGTATGTGTGATGAAGGTGGAAGGAACTGCACAACTTCAACACAACAATACTATGTATCAATAGTTTGAATTAAAATTGTGTGTGTGTGTTAGAAGTCAGGGATGTAGAGCAATTGAGGCCCTGCAGGGGTAGGAATAAAGGAAATATAGCCGAGAAAGCTAGTAACAACTTTACTGTGTAAGCGTTAAAGGCTGTAGCAAGTACACCCAGCCCTTCCCACTGGAACTCACACTCTCTGACTCAGAAACCAAGCAGATTCTGATAGCAGGAATACTTGTATTAAATGACATGGAAAGATGTGCATATATTAGGTGAAAAAGGTCACCTAATATATGAAAAAAGGTCACAGAGTAATACACACTGTAAAAATATTCATGCTTTACATATGTCTATAAAAATGTGCCTTTCACTAGGCATGCTGAGCATGCCTTTAATTCCAGGCACAGACAGGAGGATCTCTGTGAGTTCAAGGCCAGTCTGGTCTACAGAGAGTTCCAGGATAGCTAGGGCTCTGTTACACACACACACACACACACACACACACACACACACACACACACAAACACTGTCTCAAAAACTAAAACAAAACAAAAAATGATTTTCTATTTTATCTGTGAAGAAGGATGGATCTTGTTTGAAATTCTTATAAACAAAACACGCTACTAAAATGTTAACTACAGATTCCTTTCAGAGAATGCAATGTAGGAGTTGGTTTTCATTTTGTTTTGTTTTCCTAGTGTTAGGAGTCCAATCCAGGGCTTTGTGCATGCTCTACTCTACCACTGAGCTATATCCTCACCCCATGCTATTTAGAGACAGAATCTATGTAGTTCAGGTTGATCTGGAACCCATGACCTCTTGACACTGACCAACAGACATGTGCTACCATGCTTGGCTAACAAGGTAAGTATGAATACAGTGCTGGCTATATCTATTTACTATAGTTAAGAAAGTAAGTAGTCAGGAAGGAAAAAAGAAAAGATAATGAGATGACCTAAAGGCATGAGGCTTCATACTAGTTAAAAAATGGACACTCTACACTAGCCCGTCTCTCCACCCTCTTCCCCATTGCTAACCACTTCACTCATGATTTTATACTGCTGCTCTCTGTGATTACCTGAGGTTAACTGCCACCCACATACCCTCTGTTCAATGGCAATTCAACTGCTTCAGAAAGCAGACTCTATTACAAGCAACGGAGACTATTCTCTGCCTTGGGAATATGTGTATTTTTAAACTCAGAGAAGACAATTACAAAGATCTCTTAAGTTTCTAGTCAGTTTACTAAAAGGTACCAAAGAGGCAACTCAGAACTTTCCAAGAGGGAAATCATATCAGGTCAAAATATAGTCAATGTCTCAGGAGTGTCCACTTCTGTACCCTGAATATAAATTGGAGAAGCAAAAGATACAATGGACAGAGGCAGTCTCATCTGTGATTGAGGCTATTGTGGTCTACATAGTTAGTTATAGGACAGCTATATGGAGAAACCCTGTCCTCAAAAATAAATAATTTTTAAAATATTTTTAAAAATAAGATAAACTGGCACTAGAAAGGGGAGAGGGGAACAGTAATTAATGGCTCAATTCCCTAATTCTATGTTTATAAGTCATCTTTAAGCATATTTCCATAAAGTATTCATAGAAATTATTTATTTTCAAGTACAAAACCATCTCTCTATATATGTTCTTTACTAATCATTCAAATTTGTGTTAAAAAACTTTTACATGAAAATGTAATTTAGGGCTGGAGAGATGGCTCAGTGGTTAAGAGCACTGATTGCTCATGCAGAGGTCCTGAGTTCAATTCCCAGCAACCACACGGTGGCTCACAACCATCTGTAATGGGATCCAATCCAATATTCTGGTGTGTCTGAAGAGAGCTACAGTGTACTCACATATACAAATAAATCTTTTAAAAAAAAAAAAAAAAAAAAAGAAAATGTAATTTAGTTGGTAAAGTGCTTGCTTAGCAGGCAAGAGGCCTGGGTTTGACCCCCAGCACTACCTAAATCACATGTTGCAACACACACTCCTGTAATCTCAGTACTTGGGAAATGGAGGCAGGAAAATCAGAACTTTGAGGCCAGCCTGGGCTACATAGTGAGTTCCAGAATAGTCTGGGCTACATATGACTATCTAAAAAACAAAATAAATCAAACCCCAAAATCCCTTGAGGCTAGGGTAGTGGCTTAAATGAGAATGGCTCCCAATAGACTCATAGAGTTTAATACTTGGTCCCTTGTCAGTGGAACTGTTTGTAAAGAACTAATAGTTGTAGCCTTGATGGAGGTGGTATGTCACTAAGGACAGGCTTCCAAGTTTCAAAAGTCCCACTGCCCTTTTCTGAATTATGGTTGCCTCTTCAGATAAGAGCTTCTCTGCTACAGCACCTACACTATTCATGTCTGACAGCATGCTGCTAAGCTCCCTGATAGTGATTATGGAGACTAAACCTCTGAAACTGTAAGCCTCCAATCAACTTTTTCTATAAGTTGTCTTGGTCATGGTATCTTATCATAGCAACAGAAAAGTAACTAGAATCAGGCTTTGTTTTGAAGAAAAGAGTGTATGAAAAACCTATTGTGTGTGTGAATAATATATATGTGTGTATGAATGATATGCCTGTCTGTGCATGTGTGTACTCAAGAGTTCAATGTTAGGTTGTTTTCAATATTGCTCTCCACCCTAAGAGAAACAGGGTCCCTCACCTAGAGAGCATTGCTGTTTTGGCTAGAATGGCTGGGCAGATGGCAAATAAGGATTGGCCCTGCCCGAGTCTGCCTGTGGAGAGCTGGCAGATACATGAATATGCTGAGCTTTGAATGTGAGTGCTGCAGGTCTGAACTCAAGTCCTCACGCTATGGGGCAAGCGTTTTGCCTACTAAACCAATGCCCCCTCCCTTTTTTGGTAAACAATCTTCTAGAACCAATACAAAATCATCATCACTTAGGGGATAAAATAAATAACAGACATAAAATATTTAAAAATACCCATACTCTCTTATCAGTACAAATTACTGCAACAGAAGGAATGCTACTGTTGCCATTCTAGGGAATAGTTATTTTTAAAGAGCAATATAGTTCTAAGACAAAGATCTTCTAAGATATTAAAAAATACCTACATTGTCTCAAAATGCATATAAATACATATAATACATGAAGAGTATTTAAATTCATAAAAATCTGCAGTATTTATAAAGGAGCAATAAAACAGGACTAAAGAAAATCTCTCTCCAAACTGTAGAAGGCTGGCCATGAATTTTTTTCATAAAAGCTTACACCAGCAACCATTCTTCCAAACAGGTTTTCTATTCTTTGGTCTTGTTAGAAAAATTGCTCAACTGTCAACTAAATCAAAAGCTGTGCTTAGTGGGGCCTTCTTCCCACTGCAGCACTGAGACAGAAATGACAGTTCAAGGCCACCCTGGGCCACATAGGAGACCATGTCTCAAAACAAAAAACAACTGAAAATCAAAGTTAAGACTCCATCCAGGTTAACCACGTTCATTTTTCTGAGAATGCAATGAAAGATTTTACCCCAATTAGGAATGTGAGAACATTTACCAAAGTGTCAGAGAATCAAGCCTAGCAGTGAAGAACAATTTGAACCAGTGGGCTCAGTTGATGATTCTATTTAAAGATGATATAAAGAATAATCAGAGGCTCTGGGCAGTAGCGGTCTCTGCCTTTGATCTCAGCACTTGGAAGGCAGTAACAGATAGATCTTTGAGTATGAGGCCAGCCTGGTCTACAGAGTGAATGACAGGACAGTCACGTTCTACAGAGAAACCCTGTCCTGAAAAAAAACAAAAACAAAACAATAACCAGAGGCACTGACCATTGAAAAAGTTAACACACATATTAAGTCACTATAGATTATGATGGTCTCTTTTAAAAATAAGATTAGCTTCTGGGAGGAGGGGAGGAGAGGCACCATCTATTTAGCTAAAAGTTTTAAAGAAGAAATCAAGGTATGGTTTCTATTGTTCTCAACCAAAAGTCCCAAAGGAAGTTTTGTAAACATGAAACATGGCTAGGTGTCCCTGTTGCCACATGGTGGAAATAAATGTCTTCAGCTTACCTTGACCAATGCATTGTAACTACTAGAAACTAAAGCCCACGAAAAACATAAAGCAACATTACCATACTTGGTGCCACCAAGTTTAGGTACATTGAAGAACTTCTTCTGTGAATTGCCATTTAATGTTTCAATAAGGTACTCAAAGGTGTATCCTGGAGAAGAAAAAGAACAAATGCCTTTCATTAAATACATTTCATCAAATACATTAAGTACATTAACTACAGTTACCAAGAACCTTATTCAAAGAGAAAACACCCAAAATTTTGCTCAGCAGAACTCTGTGTGTTGATGGGAAACTGACGGAAATATTGCATATTTGCATTACCCTGCAGGGCAGCTAAGGGGGCCACACTTGAACCATGGAGGCAGTGATGGAGGTGCTGACTGTTCCATACCACAGACACAAGTCTCGTCTCCATCGGACTGCAAGGGGACAATTCTAAACTTCCACTCTTGTCAAATAGAAACTAGTGAGATAGTTCTCTACCTTGCCTGTTGATACAGGGTCTGTCACTGTATCCCAGAGCAGACTTAACCTCACTGGGCAACCCAGGAGAGCCTGCAAGTAGAGGCAATAAACGCCCATTCTGGGATTACAAGCATGCCCACCCAATGGCTTTTCAATCTTAAAAATGTTAAATGTCTGCAAAGAGACCATAAGAATGGTTTAAGTGATGTATAAGCATTCAGAAATCGTGCCCTGAACATTGCTTAAGTACAGAGAGAATGCTTTGACAAAACCATTGTTAGAGGTTTTCAAAAGGCAATTAAAAAATCCAACAACAGAACACTAAAGATGTTTTTTAAAGTGACCATTAAAATATCTAGATAAACTGGCACATTAGATTCTACTAAGAGATATACCCTTAATGGTTATGCACTAATTGAATATGCCCCCACCCTCAGTGTTGTGAGAATGAGTGAGGCCACCTTGGGGTAGATAAAAATTCATTATGCGGCCTCATTACTTGGATGGGTGAGACCCTTAAACATTGCGCTAAGATTTTCTTCCAAAACCAGAAAAGACAAGCACAGTCCATTCAGAAAGAACAGTGTTTTTCTTTTGTGGAGGGAGGTGGATGGGGGAGGAGACTGCAACAAATGATCTGGGAACCGGCTAACGTTCAGCCTCGACAGCCCCTCCACTTCCAGGAGCAAAGAAAGGGAGATTCCAGGATGCTGGGTAGAAGGATCAGCCAGCAGAGTGAAAGCCAAACAAGGGAGCCAGGTCTTCCGACCCTCAATGCTCACAAAAGGGGGGCGGGCAGAGAAAGACGTGGGCTTGTCCCTGCCCCAGGAGTTCCTCCTGGGGGCATGGAGGCTGCAACCAACAAGCAGCGGGCCCCGGCCAAAGGGCGGAATTAGCGCTCCGCTGAAGAGCGGGACGCGGGCGGGGACGCCGGGCCTTCGCGGCCTCCGCCCCGAGGGGAGAGAACGACCAAGCCCTGAGGGCCCGGCCGCCCCCCGGGTGACCGTAAGCAGAGCAAAGCGAGGGCCACGGATGTACGGCAGCGCACGCCTCCAGCCGCCAACGCTAAGGCGGCGGCCGGGAACTGACCTGCACTTGGGGAGTCCATCGCCGGGGACCATATTATCCCTGCGGGGAGGGGGCCGGCGGGGGAAGGAGGGGGAGGCCAGGCCGGGAAGAGAGGGAGGAAGACGGGCGGACGGGCAGGGGGAAGGAGGAAGGAAGCAGTCTCGCGCAGGCACCGCGAGAGCCGCAGAGCTGGCCCGGGGTCCGCGCTCGCGGGATTTGCCGGCTAACTCTCGCGAGATCCTCGGACCGGCGAAACAAAGAAAGAGTGGGGCGGAGCCAGCGGGTAGGCGGGTCTCTGCGCAGCCTCTGTTGTTCTCCAGAGCTGGAGGTGGGGCGGGAGGGAGGGGGCGGAGCCCTGGGAGGTAGTAACTTTGACAACGGGACGCCATAGGTTCCGTTACTTTGGTTGTGGGCCCAAAAGTATACCGTGAGCATTTGAGGTCCCGCGATGTCTGCAGGACTGTCTTGTAGGAAAGAGCCAGGAGTGGGACTCAGGTTCTCCCTGCATGGTAAAGCCTTGTGTTAAGCCGTGATGTAATGAGGCCCACTCGTGCATTCTCAAGAGAACAAGGCCGGGTTAATGGGACACATAGGCAATCGACTAATTGAATGAATTAAAATGTCCATACTTTCCTATAACTTCGACCTTTCTCTTCCCAGGAGCAGTTAAACGTGATGGTGTCCTAAGTCTTTCTCTGGCCCCGCCAGGGAGAGTCCTTATGTCTTCCCTGTCTTGTCTTTTGGTTAGCGGGCTCTTTGGAGTTGTCTGGTTTGCCCTTTTCTTCCCCACTCCTATCCCTTCTCAGACTGGTTTCCACTTCCCAAAATGCCTGTGATAAAGGTAGGCATAACTATTTGCTAATACATACCCCCAGATCTTGCTTTAGCTGTTTGTTTAGTATGTTTCTTAAGACAAACTGTATTAGCTTCCATAATTCCAAAACTATTCTGTACTTCCTGCCTCCAAGCCTACTTCATCCCAGTCTCCTCTAC
Organism: Mus caroli; assembly: GCF_978045245.1. Taxonomy (NCBI): domain Eukaryota; kingdom Metazoa; phylum Chordata; class Mammalia; order Rodentia; family Muridae; genus Mus; species Mus caroli. The sequence continues at coordinate 52,952,732 of NW_028227266.1, read as the reverse complement.
CAGGGCCTTTCTCTGCCCAGCTATTAAGTGTACTGTCATTAACTCTATCTCATGACATAGCTTTGCACCAGATTACATTTCCTCTGGCTCATTCACCTGTCTATTGGCTCCAGCTATCCGTTCATAAGCTGATGCTCTCTAGCCTACCTACAACTCAAACCCATCTCCTAAGCTTAGAGGAATATATCCTAACGCTTGTTACCACAGGTGTTGCCTATGCAAAACCTCTCCAAAAACAATCAGCACAACCACTGCCACCCAAGCCAGTGAGTGAATCCTTTTGTGTCTGTCACCTCTACCAGCGAATGCCGCCGCCTAAGCACATACCAGCACACTATCCTTGGCTCCTCTCTTCCATTACTGTATAGAAGTCCACTTGATCCACTGGCTTCCTAGTTATTACCCTCATAACCACCCTGATCTTGACAACTGTGACAGTCTACTCAGAAAGTATGAAGGGCATGAGTATTCTCGAAATCATCTCCATGAAACTGAAACAAACTAGGAAGGACACAGTAACCGAACTCACATACCAAGAAACTGCGTCTGGATTTGAGATGCATTCAGATGAAAGCAAGAGCTCACGTATAACTTCATTGTTCACGAGGCTGAACTGAATAGTCCCGCTTTCTCTTGAAACAACACTCCTGTACACCCTTGGCTAACCCTTACTCACTCTTTCAAGACTTGGGTTTTTCTTTGTATGTTTTAAAGATGTATTTATATGTGTATCTCAATGTTAGTGTGTGTCATGTGTGTGCAGGTGCCCAAGGAGGCCAGAAGAGGGTGTTGAATCATCTCAATTACCAACCTCTCTCTCAGATCTCATGGTTTTCACTAGTTTGAGCTTTTGAAAATTCGTTTGTTGTGGTTCTGGGGGTTGAACTGAAGTTCTCTACAAGAGCACAAGTGGCCTTAATTGCTGAGCCATCTCTCCATCCCCCCAGGACAGTCTCTCATACAACCACACTACAACAGTTAAATTCAAGAAATTTAGCACTAGCCGAGCGTGCACGCCTTTAATCCCAGCACTCGGGAGGCAGAGGCAGGTGGATTTCTGAGTTCGAGGACAGCCTGGTCTACAGAGTGAGTTCCAGGACAGCCAGGGCTATACAGAAAAACCCTGTCTCAAAAAATCAAAAAAAAAAAAAAAAAAAAGAAAAGAAAAGAAAAAGAAAAAAGAAAGAAAGTAAGAAAGAAAGAAATTTAGCACTGGTACAGTACCATTAATATTTACACTTTATGCATTTGAAGAATCATCCCTATTAATATTCTATAATCAAACATTGACATCATTTACAACCAAATTTTAAAATGTTGCCAATTGTTTCAATTGTTTACCTTGTTTTATTTATTTGTTTTGAGATGGTCTTGCTGTGTAGCTCTGGCTGATTCCACATTCACCAGACAACCCCAAAGGGACGCTAGGCTGCCCAAGCGTGACAAACATGGCTCTGGCAGGGCCTGCCCTTCTCCTTCATTCCCTCTGCCTTGTAAAACTGTTAGATTATGCTCCGAAAGCTAGCAATCAAGGTCTGTTTCCTTATTCAGCTACTTCTCCCTCCTGAGGCTGACAACAAAGGTCCAGCTATTAAAAGATTGAAGTCCAGCAATCAACAGCCCCCTTTGGCCCACCTAATTAACATGCACAATTAAATTTAAAACCTCACCCTAACCCAGGGTTCCCCTTTTCCCTTTATAAGCTGTCATTTGCCTAGGAGGCATGTCTGTCTGCTCTCTATCCAGAGGCAGTCCCTGCTCCCCTCCCCTCCCCCACAGACATGCTCCTTTCCCTCTTCCTCCTGCTCCCTTTCTCACCCCTCCCTTGTTCCCTTCCTCTTCTCCCTGTCCTTTATCTCCTGTCTTTGTCTCCTATCCTGTCCTCTGTCCCTCCTTTTTGCTGAGAACTTGGTCTTGGGTGTCTCAAGCTGACTCAGAGGGTCCCTAAAAGCCCAAAGTATCTTCAAACGTATGGCAGTTCTCCTGCCTCAACCTCCCAAGTACTGGTGTTACAGACATGTGCTACCACGCCTAGATAATATTGTTTTTCTAGAAATTTTTTCTCACTAAAATCCAATCCTGTCTAGTCTGTACTTAGGATAGTCTCTTAGCTGCTTATTTTCCTTGGTGCTGTTGGTATCTGTCAAAGCACACAGTTGTTTTCGCAAAATGTTCATTAATTGGAGCTTGCCTCATTGTTTCTTCATGCTAAGGTTCATCAGGTGAGTCCAACCTTTAGATATTGCATCACTGTGCTCACTTCAAAGTTCATGAAAACTTATGCAATCAAGTTTTTTTTCTATTTATTTATTTATTTATTTATTTTTAATATTTTTTTATTACATCTTTTCCTCAATTACATTTCCAATGCTATCCCAAAAGCCCCCCATACCCTCCCCCCCACTTCCCTACCCACCCATTCCCATTTTTTTGGCCCTGGCGTTCCCCTGTACTGGGGCACATAAAGTTTGCATGTCCAATGGGCCTCTCTTTCCAGTGATGGCCTACTAGGCCATCTTTTGATACATATGCAGCTAGAGTCAAGAGCTCCGGGGTACTGGTTAGTTCATAATGTTGTTCCACCCATAGGGTTGCGGATCACTTCAGCTCCTTGGGTACTTTCTCCAGCTCCTCCATTGGGGGCCCTGTGATCCATCCACTAGCTGACTGTGAGCATCCACTTCTGTGTTTGCCAGGCCTCGGCATAGTCTCACAAGAGACAGCTATATCTGGGTCCTTTCAGCAAAATCTTGTTAGTGTATGCAATGGTGTTAGCGTTTGGAAGCTGATTATGGGGTGGATCCCTGGATACGGCAGTCTCTAGATGGTCCATCCTTTTGTCACAGCTCCAAACTTTGTCTCTGTAACTCCTTCCATGGGTGTTCTGTTCCCAATTCTAAGGAGGGGCATAGTGTCAAGTTTTTAAAAAGTATTTATTTACAATGTTGACGCTTTATAATGGCAAAGACTATAAACTGCCATTACCACATGAGCCACAGGAATGACTTGTACTGACAGTGTCTCAGTGGTGTCGCCTGTGGCTTTAGGTGCATATGAAGATGGGCACAGGGTAGGTAAGCACTAAGTTACTGCTTATAATAACATTTAAGGCGACCTCAATGCCTGCCAAAGGAGCACGGGTAAAAAGTACAGAATACTCACATAAAGATATGCTACGAGATGCTAAAAGTGACCTCAAGTCATATATATTAACTTACAGGTAAAAATTACATAGTGTCATTTGTTTTTTAATCATTTATTTTTTAACAATTTTGCACATGTATGTAATGTATACTTCCCTTATCCCCCTCCTACTTCCTCTGAAATCATTGTTTTTGCTACCCATGTTGTGTCATAGAAACCCTGGGAAACTTATACTAATGCCGTCTTTGATTAGCCAGATTAGACCAGAGACAGTATAATTAAGAAACCTGGTGGTGGCACATGTCTTTAATCCCAACACTTGGGAGGTAGAGGCAGGCAGATTTCTGAGTTCGAGGCCAGCCTGGTCTGCAAAGTGAGTTCCAGGACAGCCAGGGCTCTACAGAGAAACCCTGACTCGAATAAAACAAGAGAGAGAGACAGAGAGAGACAGACAGACAGACAGACAGAGACAGAGACAGAGACAGTGTTAATCTCAACTTTAGCTCTGAACTTGGCTATATGATCACATCCCAATGAACCTGGAGAGATGGCTCAGTGGTTAAGAGCACCGTCTGCTCTTCCAGAGGTCCTGAGTTCAATTCCCAGCGACCACATGATGGCTCACAACCACCTGTATGTAATAGGATCTGATGCCCCCTTCTGGTGTGTCCGAAGACAGCAACAGTGTTCAAAAAAAAGCCGGGCGTGGTGGCGCACGCCTTTAATCCCAGCACTCGGGCGGCAGAGGCAGGCGGATTTCTGAGTTCGAGGCCAGCCTGGTCTACAAAGTGAGTTCCAGGACAGCCAGGGCTACACAGAGAAACCCTGTCTCGAAAAACCAAAAAAAAAAAAAAAAGAACCTGTCGGTCCTTAAGCTGTGTCGATATTTGTCAAAAGAAAAGTAAAATGCCTAGGCTCAGGAATGCTTTCCTGTGGTCTATAATTGTGCTTCCACTTTCTGATGTAGACCCTTCTGTTTGTCCCTTTCATCAAAGATACTGTGGTGTCCTGTCAAAGTAGAATTTCCTAATGTTGTTTGACCTCATTCATCAGTACCACAGTTTAGGTTCTGGTCATTTCTTACTTGGTATTAGGTTGAGCCATTGGTCACTTTAGACTATTGCATGGCTCAGTGGATAAAGTCACTTACCATGCTAGTCTGGTGACCTGAGCTTGATTCCCAGAATCCAACTCCACAAAGTTGTCCTCTGATTTCCACATGCTGTGGGACTTACACTTGCACACATCATACACACATGCACAATCACAAAAGTAAATAAATAATAAATAAAAATGTTAAGCTTTGGCCACTGTGACCTAAAAATAATGATTTTATATAATTCAGCATTCTAGTTTTCTAACAACTCTCCCTGTTTCATCCTCGACTTCTTAATTCACCATTGCTCCAAATACCCTTACAACCCCACCAGGGCACCATCCCTCCTTAATCACAAATCTGATAATGTTTGTTAAAAAGCCATCAGAGTGGGCTGGAGAGATGGCTCAGTGGTTAAGAGCACTGACTGCTCTTCCAAAGGTCCTGTGTTCAAATCCCAGCAACCACATGGTGGCTCACAACCATCTTTAAAGAGATCTAGTGCCCTCTTCTGAAGTGTCTGAAGACAGCTACAGTGTACTTACATATAATAATAAATAAATCTTTTTTTAAAAATCCTTCAGAGTTTCTGCATGTGTTTATCAAGATCAGGCTTTCCAGCTCAATGTCTGAGACCTTCTTGGGCCTGGATTTTATTTGTTCTTCTGTTCCAACCCCCTTTCTTAGCATGCTCCCACAAATGTGTGTGTGTGTGTGTGTGTGTGTGTGTGCCACTGTGTATGTGTATGTGTGTCTGTCTATGTGTCTGTGTTTCTCTGTGTGTGTATGAGTGTGTCTGTGTGTCTGTGTGTAAAGGCAGAGTTTCCTGTATCCCAAACTGACCTTCAACTTGCTATGTCGCTGAGGATAGCCTTACTTCTGATTCCTCTGCCTCTGTTCTCCTAGTGTTGGTATTACAGACATGTCACTATACCTGATTTCTGTCTCTGTCCTTGTTTCTGTCTCTGTCTCTATCTCTGTCCCTTCTTCTGTAGCCCAGGCTACCCTCCAACTCATAACAATCCTCCTGCTAAAACCTTCGGAGTACCGGGATTAGAGGCACAGACCATGATGTTCACAATAAGCCCTATTCTTACCTAGTACTCTGACACAGTTTCAGATCTAGGCCCTGGCTTGAGGAATCCCAAAAGACTCCTCCAGCCAATACCCCAGTTAAACAATAAATTGAACTTCCCAAAAAAGCCACACCTATGTGGAAGATTCTAACAGCCAACTGACTAGGCAAAACTTTGTGATTATACAAAGTTGGAATGCTGTAAATCATAAGTCAAACTATCTGAGCTAGTTTTAGTCCCCCAATAACTACCCATTGCCTACTTTAAGTCTGACCTAATATCCCTCTATCTGTCAGATGAAATCTCTGGAATATATCCTCAGCAGACCACCAGCTTCCACTAACCCAAAAACTAAGAGCTTTCCTGACTCTGCTGTAACCTAACTGCCTGAGGTCCTGGTCAGTTTATTTAAGTGCCTTGATTTATAATGCCTTTGTTCTATAAAAAGTTCATAAAAAACACATCCACACCGGACCACATTATTCAGGACAACCTGAATCCCTTCTCCTGGGCCACGGGCACTCATATTTGGCTGAGAATTCCTTCTGAGATGAGATTTGAGTGTTTGTGTTGACACATTAGTACTGGTGAAAGCAGAGAAAAGAGATTTATTGATCACTGTGGGCACACTGGGAAAAAAAGATGAAGAGATTCGGTGGCCCTAGGTCCTTCATCTATAGGGCACTGATGCGAGCTTTAGGTTTAGATGTTAGAGTAATTGGGGCAAGGGGAGAGCTATGCCTAATTAAGTAGGCTCTTATGGTTGGGTTATCACTGCAGCACTAGTTGTTTAGCTTCCCAAGACATTGCTTTCCACTGGAGGGAAAGCAAGCTGGAGCATCAGCATCTGAGATTAATGGCCTCACTGGGGAGTCATCCATTACTAGGGTGGCAGTTTCAATCCCGTCATAGAGGTGCTAATAGGTCCTGTTGTTCCTAGAATCGAAGTTGAATGCAGATCTAGGGCAATGACCCGAGACATTTAGGGTCTCCTCAGAAGTCTGTAAACACTGGCAACACTGTCCTAATAGGGATAAAGAGATTCTAAAGAGACTCCAGTGCTGCTGCCTCTGACTATCAGACTTCTGAAACAATGAAAATTTCCCCAGGAGTCACATGCTGAAAGAATGAAAAAGGCAGAAGTCTGATCCAGCCAAGGGAGGAACTTGTCTCTGGGAAAGAGTTTACACAATTATGACTTAGACTAACCTGTCAGAGAGACTGAAAGGAAGACAAGGATGGGCCATTGGTGGCAGGGACATACCTTGACCAAGACTGCTTGGTTAGGCATACCTTTCATCCTCTCTTTATGTCAGGATCAAAGATAGACCCAAGAGATGTGATGGCCCAAGTGTGTTAATTGTCAACTTAATAGGATCCAGTCTCACCTAGCCTCTGGTGCATCTGTGAGGACATGCTCGTGGGAATGGCCTTGATTAGGTTCGTTGATAGGGGAATACACATTGGTTGCACATGGCTCCATTTCCTGGGGTAGGATCCTGGACTATACAAAAAGGAGAAAGTGAGGTGCTCTGTTACCCAATTGTGGATTCATCTTGACCAGCTCTCCAAGCTCCAGCTACCTCAGCTTCCCTGCCATTATTGTAATGTATTCTTAACCACTGAGACAAACCCTTTGTCCTCTGAGTTGCTTTATCAAAGTATTTTATCATAGCAGCAGGGGGAAAAAAAATAAGACAAGGGGACCATTGGGCCTCTGTTTGTTCTTCTCAATGTTGCCACATTGAATAAACCACTTTTCTCTACTTTTTAAAAAGGTTTATATGTATGTGGGTACACTGTAGCTGTCTTCAGACACACCAGAAGAGGGCATCGGATCCCATTGCAGATGGTTGTGAGCCACCATGAAGTTGCTGGGAATTGAACTCAGGATCACTGGAAGAACAGTCAGTGCTCTTAACCACTGGGCCATCTCTCCAGCCCTTTTCTCTACTTTCTACCATTACCTATTTATGGGTGGGCCAACCTAGTTTCTTTGGACATCTACAGTCATAAGATGACTAAAGGAGCCGGGCGTGGTGGCGCACGCCTTTAATCCCAGCACTCGGGAGGCAGAGGCAGGCGGATTTCTGAGTTCGAGGCCAGCCTGGTCTACAAAGTGAGTTCCAGGACAGCCAGGGCTACACAGAGAAACCCTGTCTCGAAAAACCAAAAAAAAAAAAAAAAAAAAAGATGACTAAAGGAGACGGATACAAAATGAAGGAGGAAGCAACAGTCTTTCCGCCACTTTTAAAACAGGCACTTGGGTGCTGGTGAGATGGCTCAGTGGTTAAGAGCACTGACTGCTCTTCGGAAGGTCCTGAGTTCAAATCCCAGCAACCACATGGTGGCTCACAACCACCTGTAACGAGATATGACTCCCTCTTCTGGTGTGTCTGAAGACAGCTACAGTGTACTTACATATAATAAATAAATCTTTAAAAAAAAAAAAAAAAAAAAAACAGGCACTTAAAGTTGCTTCTGCTTGAAAGCATTGTCTCTTAGCTTGGACCTTAAAGGTAACTTAAAAGCAATGTAAGAGGTAGGCATTTTTGCCTCTTTTTTGTAAAGCCTTTAATTGTCCCGGAAGAACGAAGCCCATCAGAACAGACCACGCCCCATTCCCCAAGGAGCTGGAGAACGTACTCTGGAGCAGAAGTAATCTCTTCCTCAGAGTCACCTCATCCTTTAAGCAAAAGGAGTCCCCAGGACCACCTTTCCGGATGAGCTAAGGCCACGTGATCGCACGTGATCGCATCTTGACTAGGACTGCTTAATTATGCATATGTCCTGCTCCATGCCCCAGTTCTTCCTCTAAAACTCATGTCAGTGTCTGGAAGATGAACTTAGGGTTACTGTGCCATCATGGCCTTATTCTGGACTTGGCTTGGTTCCCCAGTCTGCGATCACTATCAAAAGAACTGGCCGGGCGTGGTGGCTCACGCCTTTAATCCCAGCACTCAGGAGGCAGAGGCAGGTGGATTTCTGAGTTCGAGGCCAGCCTGGTCTACAAAGTGAGTTCCAGGACAGCCAGGGCTACAGAGAAACCCTGTCGGAGAGGACGTCCAGATGAGAAGGACCGCATGGCTGGAGAGAGCATTGTATTCTTTCTGAAGCTGCTAAAGCAGAAGCATTGTCCTGTCCCTGTGATTGACAAGTGCACTTGGACTGACTCTTGGGGGAAGGAGGAACAATGGTGCATCTTTGTTCTTTATTAGGAAGCCTCTGGCTAGACAGTAATCTTATCATAGCTTCCTGAGCAGTTCAGAACACCGTGTCCCCGTGCAGGGCCAGACATACTTCATTCAGACCAGTAATCACAGTCCCGCAGTCTGACCTCCTGGTTTCATAAACTGCTGATATTGAGGGAGGGGTTCGGCCCCATGACCTTAAACTCTGCTAACATCTAAATAGCTACCTAACAATCAGCCTTCAAGAGTTGAAACCCTTTGATCCTTTTTCAGGAATTTCCAAACTGCATCACTCCTGCTAGGAGATGGGTTTTGAATCAATCTGACTATTTCTGGATGAAAGGAAGTTGAGTTGGAGACGGATTTAGGGTCTTCATTCTTATTAACTTTCAGGCATCAGCTGATAATCGAAGGGACCATATACAGATGGGGTTAAGCTGTCTTCTAGTCCCCTACTCAGCTAAGTACATACAATTCAAAGACTAATAGAATCTCAATCCATCTTGATCACAGAAGTAATAGCCTGATGTGGTAAAGTAGTTCTCTCTCCCTCCCTCCCTCCCCCCTCCCTCCCTCTCTCGTTCTCTCTCTCCCTACCTCCCTCTCTCTTTCTCTCTCTCCCTCCCTTTCTCTTTCTCTCTCTCCCTCCCTCCCTTTCTCTTTCTCTCTTCCTCCCTTTCTCTTTCTCTCTCTCCCTCCCTCCCTTTCTCTTTCTCTCTTCCTCCCTTTCTCTTTCTCTCTCTCCCTCCCTCTCTCTTTCTCTCTCCCTCCCTTTCTCTTTCTCTCTCTCCCTCCCTCTCTCTTTCTCTCTCTCCCTCTCTCTCCATCCCTCCCTCTCTCTTACTCTCTCTCCCTCCCTTTCTCTTTCTCTCTCCTTCCCTCTCTCTTTCTCTCTCTCCCTCTCTCCATCCCTCCCTTCTCTTTCTCTCTCTCCCTCCCTCTCTCTTTCTCTCTCCCTCTCTCTTTCTCTCTCTCCCTACCCCCCTCTCTCTTTCTCTCTCCCTCCCTCCCTTTCTCTTTCTCTCTTCCTCCCTTTCTCTTTCTCTCTCTCCCTCCCTCTCTCTTTCTCTCTCCCTCCCTTTCTCTTTCTCTCTCTCCCTCCCTCCCTCCCTCTCTCTTTCTCTCCCTCTCTCCCTCCCTCCCTCTTTCTCTCTCTCCCTCTCTCTCTCCCTCCCTCTCTCTTTCTCTCTCCCTCCCTCCCTCTCTCTTTCTCTCTCTCTCTCCATCCCTCCCTCTCTCTTTCTCTCTCTCTCCCTCCCTCCATCCCTCCCTCTCTCTTTCTCTCTCTCTCCCTCCCTCCATCCCTCCCTCTCTTTTTCTCTCTCTCTCCCTCTCTCTCCATCCCTCCATCCCTCCCTCTCTCTTTCTCTCTCTCTCCCTCTCTCTCCATCCCTCCATCCCTCCCTCTCTCTTTCTCTCTCTCCCTCCCTTTCTCTTTTTCTCTTTCCCTCCCTCCCTCTCTCTTTCTCTCTCTCTCTCTCTCTCTCCCTCTCTCTCTCTCTCTCTCTCTCTCTCTCTCTCTCTCTCTCACACACACACACACACACTACTGGCTTCCTTTCAGTCCCTCTGTTCTTTTAGATCCTGGCTATAGAAAACAAATTTTGCTCTATGTAGTAGGCCACTGACAGAAGTCTCAGGTCCTAGTGACAGTTTTTTGCAACTTCTTTCTGATGTTAGGAATAAATTGAGTGCTCATTTGTCCCAGCATAATGTACATCTAAAAGCTAAGTAATCCGTTACAGTAGACATCTGTGTGACTCTGAGTCTCTATAGAAAGGCAGTTGGATGTTTACGAGGCCCCGGTCAGTAATTGCCAGCTTGACATGACTCACAAGTTGTACTTCAGTCCCTCAGGCTCACAGACATTGAAAGGAAGGCATTCCCAGATACTGGGGGTAATGGGTGTAATGAACCCATTAGGAAATCCACTAAGATTGTTCAGTACTTGTGAGCCTCTTAGGCTCGCTCTATCATGTGTAACTCATCGTATAGTACCTCTCTTTAAATCATTATAATTATCTCAGACACACATGAAATGATGCATGTTTTCCTAGAGGCATCTCAATGAAAGATATTAAAGACAATAAATGAAGTGAGCTTGCTTGGGCCAAAGTGATCTATAACCTGTAAAGTAACTTTTATACACCTATGTGATTATTGGTTCCAAGGCTTGCTGCCTTAGTCTGCTAACCTAGGCTCTAGCCTCCATACAATCTCATCTAGGCCTTGAATATTTTCAGCCTCTGAGACTTACTGCTGAATAAAACTTTCTTGTTCTTTCTGATTTCTTCCTGGCTAATTTAACTCAGCTGTTCTGGCTCAAAACTCCTCTCCAAACTGACTGATTCGATCTGAGTTCTCTCTCAGCCTCTGAATTGTTCTGTTTGGTCTCAGACTAACTCTAGCAATCTGTTCTAATCTTCTGGCTCCTTCTCATTCTCTGTCTTCACCTGGGTTGAGCTTTTTCTCTCTCTGCAACCTGTCTCTCTATAATTGTCCCAGTAAAACTGCCTCCTCTCTCTTCCTCTGCACTGTTCCCTCTTATGTTGCTTCTCTTTCTTCTCTCCTTCTGAGAGTTGGGCAGGTCCTATTCTGTCAAATCTTCCTCTGATTCATCACTTTGTCTATCACTTGATTAGACATCACTTTCAAACATTGTTTGCCAGAAGCTCCTATCCTCCCTCCAGAGGCAAGCACTATACCAGACAGCTGGCTTCCATGCTGTGTCCTCCTGCAGCAAGCCCAGGGCTCCCTCCCCCTCCCTAGAATTAGAATGGCACTACCCATAAAACTCCCCCTTAATGAGGACCTTCCTTCTTAAGAGACATCTCAAGACATCTGAGCCACCTTTGTGTCTCCAAAAACCAACACTCCTCCTGATAACTCTCTAGGTGTCTGTCCTTAAAAATTTAGAGAAATAACAAGATCAAGAGAGATCAGAATTCAGGTCACAGACAGTTACAACTGGCCATACAATTGTCCCTGAACAGACACCCATTAACACCACCACCACCACCACCACCCCCCGGCTTCAGTACCATTCCACCAAATGATTACAGCCCTCTACTCCCCTTTTCTGTGAACATTCACAGGATTCCTAACTATACTGTATATAAACCCAGTATATTTATATACTGTATATAAATCCAGTGTTTTCTGGACTCAGGGTCGCTTGCCAGCATTCACGAAGTGAGTGTGAAGCAGGCAATCCAAGTTCAAACTTGAAACTATAAAAGACTCTTTTGTGAGTTGCAGCGGACTTTGCAATTCTTGGCCTCGTCTGGGTTTCCCATGGACTCAGGGCACAACAAAACTTTTAAGCAAGCATGCTTGGGTCAGGAAAGTGAAGGCCAAAGTCCAGCTCCAGAGTTAGCCTTTCTAATACACTGAAATAGCATGTGACAATTTTTTTTTTTTGAGACAGGGTTTCTCTGTATAGCCCTGGCTGTCCTGGAACTCACTCTGTAGACCAGGTTGGCCTCAAACTCAGAAATCTGCCTGTCTCTGCCTCCCAAGTGCTGGGATTAAAGGCATATGCCACCACTGCCCAGCGTATGTGACAATTTTTAATATTCTCCATTCTCAAAAGGCTTTTAAATCTCAGTAAGACCAAACCTTGTGATCTACATATCTATAACCCTTTTGTGTGTGTCTGCAGGTAGGAGCAGACAGCAGGATTTTCCAGGCATTGGGAGGCAGAAACACAAGTAGGCCTAAAGCATACAGGAAATGCACAAGGCAAAGAGTTCTATGTTGCCTTAAGAATTGTAAAGATTCAAGTTTGGAGACTGTCTTAGTTAGGGTTTTACTGCTGTGAACAGACACCATGACCAAGGCAAGTCTTATAAAAAACAACATTTAATTGGGGCTGGCTTACAGGTTCAGAGGTTCAGTCCATTATCATCAAAGTGGGACCATGGCAGTATCCAGGCAGGCATGTCGCAGGAGGAGCTGAGAGTTCTATGCCTTCATCCAAAGGCTGCTAGTGGAAGACTGACTTCCAGGCAACTAGGGTGAGGGTCTTATACCCACACCCACAGTGACACACCCATTCCAACCAGGTCACACCTATTCCAACAAGGCCACACCTTCAGATGGTGCCACTCCCTGGTCCAAGGACATACAAACCATCACAGAGACCCAGCAGAAATGATGGACATTTTAACTCTGAGTGTGGTTGTAAGCCAGGTCTTGAGAAAGAGTCAGGTAAGCTAGAGATTTTTATAGGGAAGAGGGCCTCAAGGCATGATACTCTGTCTTACATGGTTATTTAAATTAACTCGATATTAAATACCAAAAGTTCCTAACTTTGGGCCCTCAGTGGCTAATTGTCCTGTGTGTACTGAGGCCAGATTTGGACCAAGATCTGAACGAGTGGACTTGTAATTCATTCTCCCAAATGGAGGTTTTTAGATTAGCCTGAAACCAGGCTGAGGATGTGTGCTTTGGAATGGAGAACTTGGAACCCATGGCAGGCCTAGGATCAAGGAAAGACTAGGGTCGAATCCAGCCACTCAGAGCTTCCCCTATGTCTGGGATTTGACCCAACAAGCCTGAAATAGGTGTGTATGAGCATCTCCACCCCAACCAATTCCAGACTTAAGAGATTGCACGACCAGTGAAAGGTTCTCAGAACCTTCCACCATGGACCAATGGAGAATTTCAGGAACGCTCCAATCACAGCCAGTGGAAAGATCTTGGAATCTTTGAGCAAGAGAGTCTCAATATAGATGGAGCTCCAGTGAGCACATGCCTAATAAGACCACCTCCAAGTTAAGTCTAATGGATTACCTTCTAGCATTTTGCTACGGTGTGTGCATGTTCTAGTCAAACGCAGCATGGCCTTCATGATGGCTGTTCCCGGTTGTCAGCTTGACTATATTTGGAATGAACTACAATCCAGAAATGGAGGGCACATCTGTAACCCAGATCTTGAGGCAGGAAGACACACACCTTTAATCTAGATCTTGATGCTCACCTTTAGCCTAGGTCATTCCTTCTGGAGGTCTACATAAGGACAATGGAAGAAAGAAGACTCACTCTTCTTTGCCTGTTTGCACTTACTGGCCAGCACATCTGTAGGAACCTACTTCTTCAGGAGTCCAGCATACAGAAGACCAGCTGAACCAAAGAAGTTGGCATCTGAAGTGGTTCTAGAGGAGCAGAATGATGAATCCTTTAAGCATCTGGAATAGGCTATATAATTTGCCATCACCTTTAGCTACTGAAACCTCTCCAGTCACACTCTCTCCTGGGAGCTCAGAGAATATTAAAGGCTCATGGTGGAAACTATATTTCAAGCTTAGAGGTAAATGCCTTTGATGATCTTGATCCATCGATTGTGAATGGTAATGGATTAGGTGACCCAGTATACAAAACTTTGTACAGTTTGGGAAGAAATGAGGAAAATGATTTTGTTGGTTGGTTGCTCTTAGAATCTCTGAATACATTGATAAAGGAAAGAAATGAGCTTCACTATAAAGTTGACAGGCTCCAGATGTGAATAAAGAATCCAAAGATTTCTAAGTGTGCCCTTGAAGAGAATCTTCTCTCTAGCAGCCATAGAGCTTGAGTTGCAGAAAATCAAACTGCAGCCCTCATAACGTTGGCTGAATTACAGCAAAAATTCAAGTCTCAGCCTCAGAGGATGCCAGCAGTTAAAGGAAGGGCATTAATTGGCAAAGAATGGGATCCTATAACTTGGGATGGGGATATGTGGGAGGACCCTACTGAAGTTGAGAACTTTGAATCCTCAGATTCTCAAGGGTTTACCTCACCTGAGGAATTAGTGCCCTCAGCCCCACCCCTTGAAACATTGCCCTTTCCCCCTGAGGAAATTAATCTTTCACTGTCTGATAAACCAGCAGTGACATTCTCTGAAGAAAATGCCACGCAAGACAATATTGATGTTCCTCAAGGCCCACCAATAGTTGCCTCGAGACCTATAAGCAGACTCAAAGCAATGCAGGCCCCTAGAGGGAAGGTAGAAAGTGTAGTCCATGAGGAAGTATGCAACACTACTAAGGACCTTAATGAGTTTGCTGATTCATTCAAGCAGAAGCCTGGGGAATATGTGTGGGAATAGATTTTAAGAGTGTAAGATAATGGTAGGAGGAACATAAAATTAGATCAAGCTGAGTTTATTGACATGGGCCCTCTGAATGGAGATTCTAGGTTTAACATGGAAGTTCGCACAGTTAAGAAAAGGTGTCAGAAGTTTGTATGGTTAGCTGAAGCATTTATCAAAAGATAGCCTATTGAACAGGAGTTGGAGATGCGTGCTATTCCTTGTCTGTGTTGATGAAGGAATTTTAAAGCTCAGGGAAATTGCAATTCTAGAGTGGATGTGCTGTGTAAAACCTAATCCTCCACAATGGGAAGACCCAGAAGACATGCCCTTCACAAATCCTATAAGACGCAAACTGGTGAGAGAGGCACCAGCACATTTGAAGTGTTTTGTTCTCACCCTTTTGTTTGTGCCAGACCTTAGGGTTGGAGATGCTGCTGCTCAATTGGATGAATTAAATGCAATGGGTTTAATTGGGATCAGAGATAGCAGAGGCCAGGTGGCTGCACTGAATCACCGGAAGCAAGGTGATCATTGTTATCATAATGGTCAGTATAGACAAAACAACATTCATAATGACCTAACCCATAATGGTCAGCACAGGCAAGGTGAATTTTATAATGGCATGACTCGTATGGACCTTTGAACTGGCTAATCAGTCATTGGTGTATCCAAGCATGAAATAGATAAGAAGCCCAATGCATTTCTGTTTGATCCGTATAAGTAGAAAAATTACAAATGAAAGGTTACATTCAATCCTGGCAAAAGGCAATCTCAGCCAGTTAATTAATTTCCAGACTTCAGTCAGTTTGCAGACCCAGAACTCCTGGTACTGGCTGGTTTTGTGTGTCAACTTGACAAAGGCTGGAGTTATCATAGAGAAAGGAGCTTCAGGTAAGGAAATGCCTCCATGAGATCTAGCTGCAAGGCATTTTCTCAATTAGTGATCAAGTGAGGAGGTCCCCTTGTGGGTGGTGCCATCCCTGGGCTGGTAGTCTTGGGTTCTATAAGAAGGCAAGCTGACACTCGGGAGGCAGAGGCAGGCGGATTTCTGAGTTCGAGGCCAGCCTGGTCTACAAAGTGAGTGCCAGGACAGCCAGGGCTACACAGAGAAACCCTGTCTCGAAAAACCAAAAAAGAAAAAAAAAAAAAAAAAAAAAAGAAGGCAAGCTGAGCAAGTCAGTAAGAAACACCTCTCCATGGCCTCTGCATCAGCTCCTGATTCCTGTCCTGCTTGAGTTCCAGTCCTGACTTTTTTTAGTGATAAATAGCAATGTGGAAGTGTAAGCTGAATAAACCCTTTCCTCCCCAACTTGCTTCTTGGTCATGATGTCTGTGCAGGAATACAAACCCTGACTAAGACAACCTCTTAAATGAATGGACAGGTTCCCCTGAGGAAGAATCTTGATAAGACACCTAAAAGTTTTGCTGTTAGCCTTTCTCCAGTTCATCCCCAGAGGGACCTACGGCCTTTTATGAGGGTACACTGTACAGTGTGGGGAAAGGAAATAATCAGACTTTCCAGGGTCTCTTGAATACTGGTTCTGAATTGACACTGATCCCAGGAGATCCCAAGAAACATTGCGGCCCTCCAGTTAAAGTAGGGGCTTATGGAGGCCAGGTGATTAATGGAGTTTTAGCTGAAGTCTGACTCACAGTAGGTTGAACTCATCCTGTGGTTATTCCCCCAGTTCCAGAATGTATAATTGGGATAGATATACTTAGAAGTTGGCAGAATTTTCATATTGGCTTCCTGACCTGTGGAGTGAGGACTATTATGATTGGAAAGGCTAAATGGAAGCCTTTAGTGTTGCCTTTGCAAAAGAAAAAAATAGTGAATCAAGAACAATATTGTATCCATGGAATTGCAGAGATTAGTGCCACCATCAAGGGCTTGAAAGATGCAGGGGTGGTGGTTCCTACCACATCTCCCTTTAACTCTATCTGGTCAGTGCAGAAGACAGATGGATCATGGAGAATGGCAGTTGACTATTGCCCACATAAATCATTAATAAAAAAAAATGCTCTACCAACTTGCCTGTAGGTCACTTTGCAAGGGTGTTTTTTTTTTTTTTTTAATCAATTGAGTTCCTTCCACCCAGATGAGCCTTGCTTATGTCAAGTTGGCAAAAATCCAACCGGATCACAGTAGTCTATCATTTTCTCAGCTAGGCTAGAATCCAGATAGCCCCCGTGATCTTCTTGTGTAGGTCTACCTCAGAGCTTGGGTTACAGGCATGAGTGGGCCCCCTGGCTTGTTAGGTGGGTGCTGGGGTCCAAATTCTTCATAATTATGAAGTAATTCTGATTGTAGCTGCTGTACCAGATGTAGTATTCTTACTTAATGAACACATCTCCTGGTACATGGTATGCAGCTATTGGTCTATTAAATGCCTTTTTCTTAGTACCTGTTCATAAGGACCATCAGAAGCAATTTGCTTTCAGTTGGCAAGGCCAGCAGTATGACTTTACAGTCTTGCCTCAAGGATATATTAACTCCTCTGCCCTGTGTCATAATTTAGTTGGAAGGGATCTTGATTGTTGGGGATTTGATTTGTGCTTACATGGGAACTCTCAAGTTTGCTGTGGGTCTCTGCCAACAGCTGGCTTTCTGACTGGTCAATAAAGAATCATCGTCCAATGGTTGGGCAAGGGGACAGAGGCAGGACTTTGAGGATTCCTGGAGAGGAAACACAGGACAGAGAGAAGGAGAATCGCCAGGGCAGAAGGAAGAAAGAGGATATATATATGAAAGCTAATGGAAGACAGAGAACCAACCATAGAAGAGTCAGGGAAAATTGGCCCCAGTGGTCCCTTCTCTGATTTGGTCTGGGGTATCAGATAAAGTATAGACTTTAGAAAGTAATAACTCAAGAATATTGGAGGGAGCCGGGCGTGGTGGCTCACGCCTTTAATCCCAGCACTCGGGAGGCAGAGGCAGGCGGATTTCTGAGTTCGAGGCCAGCCTGGTCTACAAAGTGAGTTCCAGGACAGCCAGGGCTCTACAGAGAAACCCTGTCTCGAAAAAAAAAAAAAGAATATTGGAGGGAAGAGTGTGTTAGCCGCAGGGAGGCTTGGAAGTGGCCCAACAATTGAGCTAGCTAAGGCATATTAAAAATAAGCCAGCGCATGTGCGCGTGTATGTGTCTTTCATTTGCAAATCCAGAGCTCTTGGGTGGATGCAAAGGAGCTTAGAGTGGACCTTTAAATATTTGCCACTTCATTTGGTCATCTGTTTTTTCCATAGAATATCACATTGGTGCACTGTATTGATGACAGTATGCTGGTTGAACCAAGTGAGCAGGAGGTGGAAACCACTTTGGATTCATTGATAACACTTAAGCATAATAAATCCAACCAAATTTCAAGGGACCATCTACCTCAGCGAAATTCTTAGGAGTCCAGTGGTGTGGAGCATGCAGAGATATTCCTTCTAAGATGAAAGATAAGTTATTGCACCTGGGCCCCACCACCACCAAGAAAGAAGCACAACTTTTTGTGGGTCTATTTGGTTTCTGGAGACAGCACATTCCTCACTTGGGTGTGTTACTCAGGCCCATTTACCAAGAGTCTTGGAAAGCTGCTAGCTTTGTGTGAGGCCTGGAACAGAAGAAGGCTCTTCAACAGGCCCAGGATGCAGATAATTATTCTCTTTCAAAGACAGCTCTTGGCCTGCTATTGGACCTTAGTGGAAACTGATCATTTAAACAATAGGACATCAAGTTACCATGTTACTTGAACTGCCTATCATGAGCTGGGTTTTCTCTGACCCAACAAGTCATAAAGTAGGACTTGCATAGCAGCAATCCATTATCCAAGGGAAGTGGTATAAACGTGATCAGGCCCAAGCAGCTCCTGGACACACAAGCAAGTTACATGAAGTTGTCCAAATGCTTATGGTTTCTACCCCTGTTCAATGCTGTCTGCTGCTAAGCATGTACCTATAGTCTCATTAGGTGTTCCCTATGATAGGTTGCCTGAGGAAGAGAAAACTAGGACCTGGTTTACTAATGGTTCTACATGTTACTCAGAAGTGGACAGTTGCAACATTTCAGCTCCTCTTGCGCGCGTCCGACTGGACCAGCAAGAACGACGCTGCAACAGGATCCTTCTGCACGCGTTTATTGGGAGAGCTTGATTGCAGAGGCGAAAAGACCCTTAGCCCAGCCCTGATGCTGCTTTATATAGGCCTAGGAGAGGCGTGTCTCACACCCGGATTGTGTTGTGTTTGGTTGATACTTACAACCTCATTTGCATTCTTACATCTGATTGGTTACTTTCTCTCTCTTCTGATTGGTTACTTTCTCTCTCTTCTGATTGGTTACTTTCTCTCTTATCTGATTGGTTACTTTCTCTCTCTTCTGATTGGTCAATTTCTCTCTCTTCTGATTGGTCAATTTTGGTCAATTCTCAAAACCTCATCTTGGCAAAAAACTTTCCTGCCTATGTATGCATGGTGGCCAGCAGAAGCCTGTGCCACTTTGCAACGGCACATGTGGCTTCCCACATCTCCCCCTTTCTGTTTTAATAAAATGAGGCTGGACTAGGCCTGTGCAATTATGTCCATCTGCTGTGGCTCCTGTTTTAGGTCGTTCCTCCAATGTCACAGTCTTTTCCCGTCGTAGGGTAACCCTATCGCCACCGGGCCCCGTGCCTTAGGTTGGCCTGTGCATGAGGAAAGTTGCCCGTCTCTGGATACCCCAGTGCTGTGTGACAGTAACTGCTAAGTGACCTAGGGCGAACTCTGCAAAAGAGGCCAGCCAAAAAAATGAATTAGTGGGGAAATCATGATCACCCTGTTGTATGCATCAATGTGCAAGGGCTGATCAATGATTGTTGAGTCTCTCTCATGTGCAAGAGCAGAGAACTCAGATGCCGACTAATTCTTGAGCATAGATAACCAAACTTTGGGGGAGGCGCCGTTTTCAATAGCCAATAGTGCCTGAGTTATAATTACCTTGTCACGTTTTTGTTGTGTTCTAAATTTGCATACCAACCAGAGCATGAGCGCCAGTCCACAGCATATGGCAGCACCAAACAAAATCACTCCCACCCATTCCTTAAAGTAAGAGAAAGCAGAGGAAAGCCAAGAGGTAATGTCTCCAAAGGTCACAGGTTCCACTCTGGTTCCATTAAGGTTCAGGATCTGTATCTGCAGCCTCTTCTGCAGCCTGTCCAGCTCCTGCGACCAGTTTCCCTTCAGATAATTCGATAGGTCTGTACTTTTAATAAAAGAATTATTAATATACCTATTGGGAGTAATGCATACATGCGGAGTGGATGCCACACAACTCATTTGAATGACATCCATCATCTGTTCCATGTTATGCTGTAAAATATCCACTCTCTGATTCACTAACATTAATCCTGAGGCGAGATGAGAATCCACCCTTTGCAGAGTGAGCAATGCCTCAGACGTTTTTTCTGCTATCTGACTTATGGTATCAGCACTATTAACTTGATTGGCCATAGCAATTCCTGCGGTAACCGCTGATGCTGCAGACACTACAATGGCAGTGACAATGGCAGCTGTGATTCCAAAATCTCTCTTCTGTCTAATTAGACTCATTATTGGGAACTTCTCTGGATCTGCCTCAACAGGTACAGGGACCAAGATTGGTAGCTGTACCACTAAGGCTAAGGATTTGGTTCCATTCCAGCATTGCGTCAAAAAACAAGTGATATTTGTATAATCTAACCATTCTGTATCATTTTGAAATTCAGCCAATATAAAGAAAAATGGAGGACTAACACAAACTTCTACTGGAGAGGTAGTCATATTTCTGATAACTCTATTAGTTGTCACATTATCTAAATGAGCAGAGGTATTGGAAAGTGTGGCAGAAACATTCAGTATCTCATGAAAGGTGCCAGTCAGCAGTGCAAAGGCTGACAGACTGGTACTAGCACCTGCCTCATTACTTAAAATCCATTGGTAATATGGCCAAATATTTTCTTTTCCTGTAGCATCTTCCTTATCATTCATTACAGAAAAATCTAAAGGAGGTGACAAAGCAAAACCCTTTGCTATTTCTTTTCGAGGAAAAATTTTTGATTGACAAGGTGAAAAAACTATAGGAAATGTGAGGTCCGGATGACACCAGGGCACGCTGCGTTTGGCAGTAGCATTGCCAACAGGCCATCGTGATCTTTTGGGAATAGTCACCTTTCCCTTTATCATAATAGTGGTGATGTTTATAGGTAAAGTTATATTATTTCCAACATCACCTGAGCCTAATTGCTCTCCTTGGACGACTTGCGTTAAAGCATTAAGTAACACTTCAGAGCTCACTTTATTTTGGATAATGGGGTCTGCCCAATTAGAGATAACCTTTTTCTTTAAAAATATACAGGGTGTAAAAGGTCTATCCACATCATGCACAAAGCATAGTGTATAATTTAAATGAAAACTCGTACTATTATACACCCGTGGCTCTTGAGGAGTTTGTCGTGCACAAGGCGCATCCAGAAAACATTCTGTTGCATAAAACAAAGGCAAGGTGGAAGAATTGGAATGTACCGGTAAAGGTACTGGCCATGATCTTACTATGGCCCACAAAGGTATACTTATCCCGGTCTCAATCATCAGGAGCAGGAATAGCAGGATCATCTTGGGATTCATCTTGCTCTTTTACGGTCCTTGTCAGTTGCGTCGGGACCCAAAGTGGATTTTCTTCACCCTGTGGAAAAACACAAATAGC
Source organism: Mus caroli (assembly GCF_978045245.1). Lineage (NCBI taxonomy): Eukaryota > Metazoa > Chordata > Mammalia > Rodentia > Muridae > Mus > Mus caroli. Next base: position 52,931,454 of record NW_028227266.1, on the reverse strand, counting down.
TCCCCGGGATCTGATTAAGATAGGATCCAGGCCTTACCATTTATTATCAAGGACATTTTTCCATTTGACCATTTCATTGGGAGATTGAGGCCATTGTCCGAGCCTTTCGGCTGGTGATCTTCCAGCATCATCCAATTTTAAAAAATTAAGAGTAAATATTGTAAGGGATAGAGCCATCTTTGGCGTCATAGCCTCTATTTCCCCCTTTCTGTTTTTGCAAATATTGTTTCAAAGTACGATGAGCTCTCTCAATGATGCCTTGGCCCTGTGGATTATAGGGCAGTCCAGTAATATGTTTCACTTGCATTTGTTTGCAAAATTGGCTAAATTTAGAAGAAGTATATGCAGGACCATTATCTGTCTTTAGCACTAGGGGCTTACCCCATGCAGCCCAAGCCTCTAAGCAGTGAGATATGACATGAACTGCTTTTTCCCCTGACAAGGGAGAGGCATGTAGGACACCAGAACTGGTATCGATGGACACATGTACATATTGTAATTTCCCAAAAGCTGGGATATGCGTGACGTCCATTTGCCAAACATCTAGGGGTCGCACTCCACAAGGATTAACGCCCACGGAAGGTGCATTAATGAATTCTACACACCTACCACACTGGAGGACAATATCTCGAGCTTCTGTTCGTGTGAGCTTAAACTTTTGTCGTAATGTAGAAGCAGGGACATGATAAAGTTGATGAAAATTTTTTGCACTTTCTATAGAATTTTGTGATAGGAAAACCGTATCTCTGGTGGCTGAATCAGCAATTGCATTACCCTTAACCATAGGTCCAGGTAATGATGTATGTGCTCTAATATGTTGAATATAAAAGGGATGCTCACGCATCAAAATACAATTTTGTATTTTCCTCAAAGTTTCAGTTACTGGACTAGACTGCTTAAAATTTCCAACAGTCTCTAACATTAGTACAGCATTAACCACATAAACAGAATCAGAGATAATATTTATGGGCATAAGAAATCTTTTAAAGACTTCTAAAACCACCAAACATTCTACCAATTGAGGGGCTCCTGGTGTAAATTGCAACCTTACAGCCTTTTCATTAATCACATAACTTCCAATTCCTGTTTTGGATCCATCTGTATAAATATCAATGGCTCCCTTTATAGGAGTGTTAGCCGTTACCTTTGGAAGTATCACTGGATGTAATAACAGAAAATGTAATAAAGGATGTTTAGGATAATGATTATCAATTAAACCAGAATAACTGCATCTAAGAATAGCCCATTCATCTATAGTCGCACACAATGTTTGCATTTGTGCAGCAGTATAGGGGACAATTATGCTATCTGGCATTTTTCCAAAGTGAGTAATTGAACTTTTTATACCTTTATGGACCATATTTGCCACCATGGTGGGATAATGTTCTATAGTCTTATTAGGGGATATATGTGGATGTATCCATACCAGAGGACCATCTTGCCATAATACAGCAGTTGGCAAGTTTATGGTTCGTAATATGCATAGGCAAAAAGGTTTTTGCTCATTTATACGATTTAGCTGTGCTGTTTGGATTGCTTCTTCTACCTTCCTAAGAACATCAGAAGCCTCAGGTGTTAATTGTCTCAATGAGGTAATATGTGATTCACCTTCTAAAATTTGAAATAGAGGTTTTAATTCCGAAGTAGGGATCCTTAAATAAGGTCGAATCCAATTTATATCTCCTAATAATTTTTGAAAATCATTTAATGTCTTTAGATGATCTTTTCTTATACTAATCTTTTGTGGGGTAACACACTGTAAAGTAATAGTGGCTCCTAAAAATTGACTAACATTAGACTGCTGCACCTTTTCTGGTGCAATAATCAAGCCATTATTTTTTAAAGTTTCATTAAGAAAGCCATATGCTCGCTGTATACTTTCTTCTTCAGGTCCACAAATCACAATGTCGTCCATATAAGGAGGGGAAACCATCTCTGACTGGTTGTAAAGCTTTTCCTACATATAATTGACATATGGTAGGGCTATTTGCCATTCCTTGGGGTAACACTCGCCATTGATACCTTTTATCAGGCTCCATATGATTAACAGAAGGTAGGGTAAATGCAAATCTAGGTTTATCTTTCTCGTTTAACGGAATGGAAAAGAAACAATCCTTAATATCTACTACTATAATTTTCCAATCCTTAGGTAGAGCTGAAAGTAGGGGGAGTCCTCTTTGTACGGGACCCATAACTTGCATTTGTGCATTAATGGCTCTGAGGTCATGTAACAATCTCCATTTACCTGACTTTTTCTTTACAACAAAAATAGGGGTGTTCCAGGGTGATTGTGTGGGTTCTACATGTCCCAAGTCTAATTGTTCTTGTACTAATTCTTTAGCTGCTTTTAATTTCTCAGAGGATAAAGACCACTGAGGCACCCACACCGTGTCCTCTGTACACCACGGAATGGGCAAAGGCTCCTCAGCGGCCCCTAGAAAAAACCCAGCCCTTTCTTATCTGCTTTTACTGTGGCTTTAACTGGTGAAATTCTACCTTGTAAACTTTTTCCTAGACCTAGTCCAGGTATATATCCCATTCCTTTCATCATTTCCTTGCTTTTCTGAGAATAATCATTTGTCAGTATAAAGTTCATGGCTGACATCACATCTCTTCCCCATAAGTTTACAGGTAAAGGGAGTACATAAGGTTGAAAAAGCCCTGTCCTTCCTTCTTTATCTTTCCATTGTAAGGATTTTGCACTTATAGTTGGGGTAGCCTCATATCCTAATCCTTGTAAGCTATGTGACGATTGATTAACAGGCCAAGAAGCAGGCCACCAATTACTAGATATAATGCTTTTATCTGCTCCTGTATCCATTATACCTTGAAAGGTTTTTCCTTCTATTTGTAAAGATGTGTACTTTCTTTTCAAACCTATTCTTTCTACCCTTTGTACTGCTTTTGCATATGACCTGTTTTCTTGGGTTCATTCATGTTGTTTAGAATGACTCCAACCTTGAGTTTCCAATTTTAAGCTAACTTTCTGTTACAAGCAAAAGGCTGCCTGCCCCTTTAAAAGCTCCATTTGCAATTGGCCCTCAACAGGGCTTTTTCAGCTGTACTTGACTCCCAGCCACCATGCAGCTAACTTGTCAATTTTTGCTGTGCAGACTGAGACTACTTTTTATTATTTTTCAACATGAAACACAGAACATCATTCAATCATCCAAACATGAATTGACAAACATATAGACAATTTGGTGCACCAAAACCAGACAATAGACAGCTCAAAGGGACACAGATATCCTAACCAGAGCTAAGAATCTCTCCATAGGAGTCAGAGAGGAAGCAGGACGTCTCCCATTTTCCTTCTGTCCCTAGGAGGGCTCTGAAATAGCTTATTTTCATTTTTTCTCTTTCTTCTGGGAATTCTGCACAGTGGCTACTTCTAATAGTTACTCCTCTTTCCCTGAGAGCTATCATTAAGCCTTTGATGAAGGCTGCCTCTTTAGTCAAAGTCCTCGAGGAGGGTAAATTGACTTAATTTTTTGTTCTTCATTTTTTATATTATCCTTTATATCTTTATATTATCCTTTGTATCTTTATATTATCCTTTGTATCTTTATATTTTATATTATCCTTTGTATCTTTATTTTTAGCTTTCTTTTTTTATATTTCTTAAGTTACTTATTTTTCTGCGCGCGTCTTCTTTTTCCTTTCTCTGTTTCTGATATGCCTTCCTGGTACTCCTACAAAATCGCTGCCCTTCCTTAACAGCTGGTCCCACACAAACCCAGCAACAACTACCAGACCTACTGCGTAAGAAAGCGTACCTCTCAGAGACTTACCTTAATTTCTTTATACTTACTGGTACCACCGTTCCTCAGCTGAAGAGTTCTGAATCCGTGCGGTTGAATCCTTCTCAGCAGCCTGTTTTGCAGGAACACTTTATTAACACCGCTCCCCAGCTGAAGAGTTCTGAACCCACGCCGGATCCTTCTCAGCAGCCTGTTTTACGGGAACCTTTATTAACCGCTCCTTCCCCGCGATGCAGTTCTGAATCCTCCCTGTAGCAGGGGGTCTTCGCTCGTGCCTGAAGATGTTTCGTCCCGGGTTTCGGCACCACTTCTTGCGCGCGTCCTACTCGACCAGCAAGAACGACGCTGCAACAGGATCCTTCTGCATGCGTTTATTGGGAGAGCTTGATTGCAGAGGCGAAAAGACCCTTAGCCCAGCCCTGGTGCTGCTTTATATAGGCCTAGGAGAGGCGTGTCTCACACCCGGATTGTGTTGTGTTTGGTTGATACTTACAACCTCATTTGCATTCTTACATCTCATTGGTTACTTTCTCTCTTATCTGATTGGTTACTTTCTCTCTCTTCTGATTGGTTACTTTCTCTCTTATCTGATTGGTTACTTTCTCTCTCTTCTGATTGGTCAATTTCTCTCTCTTCTGATTGGTCAATTTTGGTCAATTCTCAAAACCTCATCTTGGCAAAAAACTTTCCTGCCTATGTATGCGTGGTGGCCAGCAGAAGCCTGTGCCACTTTGCAACGGCACATGTGGCTTCCCACAAGCTCCTTTCTGAGACAACTCTCAAAGATACTGGTGAGGGGAAATCTCCACAATGGGCAGAACTTCGAGCAATACACATGGTATTACAGTTTGTTTGGAAGAAGAAATGGCCAGATGTTTGATTGTTCACTGACTTATAGACTATCAGCCAACAGATTGGCTGGATGCTCAGGGCCTTGGAAAGATCACAATTGTAAAATTAGTGAGAAAGACATCTGGGGAAAAAGTATGTAGAAAGATCTCTCCGAATGAGCAAAGGATGTGAAGATATTTGTGTCCCATGTAAATGCTCACCAAAAGGTGACTTCAGCCAAGGAGGAGTTCAATAATCAAGTGGATAAGATGACCTGTTTTGTGGACAGTCAGCCTCTTTCCCCAGCCATCCCCGTCATTGCCCAATGGGCATGTGAACAAAGTGGCCATGGTAACAGAGATAGGCGTTATGCTTGGGCTCAACAACATGGTTTTCCACTCACCAACACTGACCTGGCTACAGCTGCTGCTAAATTCCGGATCTGCCAACAGCAGAGACCAACACTGAGCCCCAGATATGACACCATTCCTCCAAGGTGACCAGCCAGCAACCTGGTGGCAGGTTAACTACATTGGACTACGTCCTCCATGAAAAGGACAGCGTTTTGTTCTAACTGGAGTAGATATGTATTCTGGTTATGAATTTGCCTTTCCTGCACATAATGCTTCTGCCAAAACCGCAGATCCACGGACTCACAGAATGCCTTATCTATCGCCACGGTATTCCACATAGTATTGCTTCTGACCAAGGAACTCATTACCCAGCCAGAAAAGTACAACAGTGGGCCCACAATCATGGAATCCATTGGTCTTACCATGTTTCCTATCACCCTGAAGCAGCTGGTCTGATTGAAAGATGGAATGGCCACTCAGGTGACAGCAGCATGGAGGGCTGGGGCGGGATTCTTCAGAAGGCAGTATATGCTTTGAATCAGTGTCTGATCTATGGTACATTTTCCCCCATAGCCAGGATCCACGGGTCCAGGAATCAAGAGGTGGAAAAGGGAATCGTTCTACTCACGATCACTCCTAGTGACCCACTTGGAAAGTTTTTGCTTTCTGTTTTTGAAACCCTAAGTTCTGCTGGCCTGAAAGTTTTGGTTCCAGAGGGGGTGTGCTCCTGCTAGGAGCCACAATGAATGTTCCATTAACTGTAAGCTCAGATGTCTCCCTGGTTATTGTGGGCTTCTAATGCCCTTAAATCAACAGACTGAGAAAGGAATAATAGTGTTAGATGGGGTGATAAATCCAGATAATCATGTGGAAATTAGATTACCTCTCCACAATGGAGGTAAGAAGAATTATATCTGGAGTGCAGGAGATCCTTTAGGGCTCCTTTTATTATTACCATGTCCTGTGATTAAAGTCGATGGGAAACTACAACAGCCTAATCCAAGTAGAATGACAAAGGACACAGACCCATCAAGAATGAAGGTATGTGTCAGTCCTCCAGGAAAAGAGCCAAGACCTGCTGAGGTGATTGCAGAAGGTGAAGGAAATATAGAATGGATAGTAGAGGAAGATAGTTATAAATACCAGCTAAGGCCATGTGATCAGTTGCAGAAACGAGGAGTATAAGTTGCATGAATGCTTCTTTTTTATTTTGTTAATGTATTTGTACAGATATTTGTGCTTTCTTTCAATTTCTTTAACATAAATTCAAAGACTACCAATGGTTATCATATTTAAGTTAGAGATATAAAAGGATGTTTCCCAAGGGACATTGATGTATTCTAAATTTACAATGTGTTTGCCAGTTGTACAGGGATAGTTATATGATGTTAGGCATATTTATGACCTGGTTATTGTTTTCATTTTGACACAAGATATGGCTGTCTCACGTTGACAAGGGGTGGACTGTGAAGGCTATTCCCAGTTGTCAACTTGACGACATTTGGAATGAACTACAATCCAGAAATGGAGGGTACACCTGTGACCTAGATCTTGAGTCAGGAAGACACAAGCTTTTGATCCAGATCTTGTGACTAGAAGACACACACCTTTAATCTTGAGGCTTACCTTTAATCTGAGTCATACCTTCTGTGGGAGGCCTGCATAAGGACAATGGAAGAAAGTGGGATTTGTTCTTTGCTTGCCTAACACTTGCTTGCCAGTGCATCTGTTGGAACCTGCTTCTTCAGGATTCCAGCTTATACAGAGGACCAGCTGAACCATCCAGCCTCATAGGACTGAACAACCACTAGATTCTTTGATTTCCCATTCACAGCTGGCCATTGTCAAGTTAGTTGAACTGCAGTCTGTAAATCATTCCAATAAATTACATACATACATACATACATACATACACACACACACACACATACACACACTCCCATATTCTGGGTTGACATACTTTAGTTAACAAGAACAGTTTGCCACAAGTGGAACTACAGAAGCTGAAAAACAAATTTTGTTCATTTAGAGTCTTTCCAGAACTGTGTGCTTGATGGATTAGGTTTTTGTTTTAGTTTTGGCAGGAGGTGCTGTGTACACGCTGAGTTTTATGGCCTGAATTGTACTTCCATCATGGGGTCAGTTGTGCTAAGGTCTGGGGGCCTGTTAAAACATGCACATCTGGGACGTATCAGGATTAATCTTACGGGCCAGATCTAGGACTCAAACCCCTTTCTTTTGACCAGGAATCACAGGCTTGACTTTTAGTTCCTAATTATGAAGAAAGGGTCTGTTAGTTCCACTGGGCAAGAATAAGACCACTACCACAGTTTTTGAAGCAAGTTTTATTAAATCCTGTCCAGGAGGACGGATACTGGCCACGTCTGTGCTGGGGAATCCCAGAACATGGCACCGAATTACATTAGCCAGGGGCTTATAAAGGCAAACCCCACAAGACAAGTACTTCTCACCTTCATGCATGCAATCAGGAGCAAGCATACATTCTGACGTACGTCCTGCCTTGGGTGACCAAGCACATACTGTGAAGCTGGGGCAACCAAGCTTGTTGACAAGTGAGAACACGTGCATGAACCACAGCTGCCAGAGTTCCAGGAAGTCATCTGCCCTTGGGCAAGTGGCCTTACAGGTTAGAAACATTTTTTTGTTTTATAGATATCTCATGTACAGTGATTTTAACTTAAAACTTCAGCCCTCACAGGGTCCCTTTGCAGTGCCCTCCAGGCCTGTTAATATCTAACTAGATACTGAACAACTGGGCTCTTAATCTGTTCCCAGGGTGGCCAAATTGAATCTGTCTTTTGTAAACATGTCAGTAAGAATGAAGATATTCTAAAGAGACACTTATGTCACTCCCTTTAGCTATCAGGCTGTTGCACCATGGGCCCCAGGAAATTAAAGTAATTTCTTCAGAAATCTCAAGCTGAGAGGAAAGGAAAAAAAAAAAAAGAAGAAGAAAAGGCTAAAGCCTCCTGTCAGCCAGAAGAGAGTCAATCTCCTGAAAAGACATTCCAAACAGTTCTGACTTTCCACATAGTTCTGACAACTTGTAGGAGAGACTGTAGCCTAGGCAGTAATAAAGGGTAAGACCACATTCAACCAGCATTGTCAAGCATACATCTTGCCGTCTGTTTAAACCTAAACCTCACGTGAAGCCCTCAGAGATGAACTCGAGAAGGGGTAAGAAATATCAAACGTGAGCCTTTTCTATCAAAACTTATAAAACTTGCAGTTAGAACAAGAACTTAGGGAGTCTGGAAAGATGGCTCAGTGGTTAAGAGAGCTGACTGCTCTTCCAAAGGTCCTGAGTTCAATTCCCAGCAACCACATGGTGACTCACAACCATCTATAATTCGATCTGATGCCCTTTTCTGGTGTGTCTGAAAATAGCTACAGTGTACTCACATAAAATAAATAAATCTAAAAAAAAAGGTCTTTTAAAAAAAAAGAACAAGAACTTAGAATCTCTTTATCTTCCCCACATTGTAAGACTTTTATGTAACTGTTTTAACCCTCCACCCAGTAAAGCCTTTGTTTGCACAAAGGTCCACTGTTCTTGGAATTTGATGGCCCGGAGCAGTGATCCCTTCCCCATTCGTTTCCCATGTACCTAATACAGCCAGTTGAGTAAGATTGTGATGTCGGGCCCAGCCACTGGGGAAAGATACAACAGTACCTGAGTTAGCGTCAAATCAAATGCACTTCCTGTCAAGGTCTACCTCTCTTCTTGACCACACCCCTTTGATCAGCATTTCACAAACCTCCCCTGTCTTGTGAAATTCTTGTTTACTGCCTATTTGCCCAAACCCTGAACACTCCTGAGGTGTGACTCTAACATCCTACTGCTCAGATTATAAATTAGCCAATTGTGTCAGATTGTGAGGCCCTGCCCCCTCCAATGAGATGAGACATAGCCACCACTGTTAACTTTTTGCCCTGGCATGCTTGCTCTCTCAGTATTGGACAGCACACATGCTCCTGCACGGGAATAAACTCTTCCCATGTCACTTTGGCCTTATTCATGTGTTTCTTTGTGTAGCACAGGTATACTCTTTTCTGACACTTGTGAAATTTAAAACTTCAACTGACAGAGCCAGGCATAGTGGACCGTACCTGTAATCCCCACACTTGGGAGGCTGTTTTAATAAACTTAGGTACAAGCCAAGCACAGTAGTGCATGTGTGTGGTCTCAGCATTTAGGAGATAGAGGCTGGAAGACCAGAAGCACAAAGCCAACCCTGGCCACATATTGAGTTTGAGGCCAGTTTTGGTGACAGGAGATCAAGCCTTGAACTAAAATAGTTAGGATTTATGCCACAGAGATCACACCATGCAATAGATTTGATACAAGAGATTTATTGGGTGGGGAGAGCAAAAGGCCCCTTTGGATCAGGATGAGAGAGAGAGAGAGAGAGAGAGAGAGAGAGAGAGAGTGAGAGTTTGTCCTGATGGTAATGGTATGCAGCCTCTTTTAAAGGGTGCATGCATATATTGCATTTGGTGGGTGGTGGTGATGTAGCTGCTGGCACTGAGTTACTGAAGGTGAGCTGGGGCTAACATCCCTCCTTGTGTTTATTATAAAAAGTAAAGAAACACGATGGGATGAAGGGATGCTGGTGAGGCAGGGATGGGGGCTCTGTGATCCTTTCAATTGCTTCCTGCTATCTGGGGGGCATTAATATCTTGAGGACCCAAGAAAGCTGGAACGCCGGCCATGTTCTGAGGCTAGCTGCATTGAAGCTGTCTGAGATGCAGATTTTGAGGGGACACTTGGACTTGGCAGGTTGCTGGAACATATATATTAGGGGCAAAAGATAAAGTTTAAGAGTTTAGGGAATTTTAAAAATTTGGGGTATGCATTTGAAACTTCCAGACCCACATTCCTGACAGCTGGGGGAGGGATGTCCCAAGACCAGGGAAAGAGGGGTAGAGAGCCCACCCTCAGGAATAGGCAGTAGGCTGTCGGTTGACATGGGTGGTTATTTGGAGTCTGTTTGACCTGTGAGAGGTATTCACACAATCCAAGTTGATTCCATGAAGCTTACATGAATTTCTTTTTTTTTAATTTCTAAATCGAGGCAAAATTTTCAGATATGTTAGCATTACCACTGTTTGCAATCTGCACTGAAACCCCCATTGTAGAAAAGGCCTTTGAATCATAGTAACAGTTTGGAAGCCCCAAAATTATCCTGAGTTACAAGTGTGAACACACTTTTCTCTATCCAGAAGATTGGGTATATATAGATTGGACAGAGATGTTTTTAGCCCAAGGAGAAGTGTTTTTAAGTCTATAGTTAGAAGACAGCCAAAGGAAATGTAAATTTTCGAGCTTGTGACTATAATAGTAGCCAGTGCTTAACAATAGCACAGAGAGGGAATGAAATCTGAACGATATATATATATATATATATATATATATATATATTACCTTAAATCACATTCTTAAAGCTTTATACATTGCATTTACACATCTTGAAACACCTTAGACCCTTTATAACTTGCAGAAACTTTAAACTTTTTTTTTTTTTTTTGGTTTTTCAAGACAGGGTTTCTCTGTGTAGTCCTGGCTGTCCTGGAACTCACTCTGTAGACCAGGCTGGCCTCAAACTCAGAAATCCGCCTGCCTCTGCCTCCCAAATTCTGGGATTAAAGGCGTGCGCCACCAAGCCCAGCCTAACTTTAGACTTTTTAAAATCCAATTATTTAACACGAGGCATGGGTGCTTGATAATTAAGAGTAGTCACTGGCCGGGCGTGGTGGCACACGCCTTTAATCCCAGCACTCGGGAGGCAGAGGCAGTCGGATTTCTGAGTTCGAGGCCAGCCTGGTCTACAAAGTGAGTTCCAGGACAGCCAGGGCTACACAGAGAAACCCTGTCTCGAAAAACCAAAAAAAAAAAAAAAAAGAGTAGTCACTGTAAAGCAAATTCCTTTAACTAAAAGAATAGCAAAATTTTACTTTGAAACCTGTTTTGTGAGTTTATCTCTTTTAGAGTCTGGTAACAAGGTGAACTGTTTCTTTCTAGGCTGGAGGCCTAGGAGAGTGAGGCCACTGGCCTGAGTTTTACATATGAAAAGAATTGAGAAGGCAGCTGAAGCCTTGGGAAACAGGTGTTGCTTGCTGGTCTTTTTTTTTTTTTTTTTTTTTTATCTCTCTCTCTCTTTTTCATTTACTTATTTATTTCATGTATGTGGGTAGCTTGCTGGTCTTAAAGCTGGTTACTCAATCAACATCCTCAGAGATCAGAGAAGGGTAAATTATAGCTGGAAGTATAATCTAAATGTTCCACATATCCATTACAGTGACAGAGACATCGCCATTGCCTAAGACAGGTTACTTTGGGCTCCAGTGGTCTCCATAGCTTTGTTGGGGCAGTAGTTGTAGGTCTTCGGCTATCGTAGAGGACAGCATTTAGGCTTTAGCTGTAGGACAGAGCAGCATGACCTTCAACTGTCAGACCCAGCTCTGAGATTTTTCCTGTAGAGGAACTTTGGGACACTTGGTTTGACCAGGTAAGTAGGGTAACCAACACCAAAATGTCCAGTTTGTGCAGTCTTGGTGGCAGGTGAGGCATGAGGCAGATTTTCCCAGTAGTTAGCATTACCAGTTAAGAGCACTGACTGCTCTTCCAGAGGTCCTGAGTTCAATTCCCAGCAGCCACGTGGTGGCTCACAACCATCTGCAATGGGATCCCATGCCTTCTTCTGGTGTGTGTGAAGACAGCTACAGTGTACTCGTATGCAAAAAAATAAATTAAAAAAAATCTAAAAAAAAAAGCTAAACTAAATGAACAGTTTATAAATTAGTAGCTTTTATAAAGTTAGAATTTTTACAGCTTTATTCCTGTTAAGTTTGAGCTTTAAAATTTGAAGATTAAATTGAAAATCCTTTAGCATTAAAATAAACCTGAATGAAGTAAGCTTTCTTTCTATAGTGCACCATTATAGACTATTATAGTTTCTTTCTTTCTTTCTTTCTTTTTTTTTTTTTTTTTGGTTTTTTCGAGACAGGGTTTCTCTGTATAGCCCTGGCTGTCCTGGAACTCACTTTGTAGACCAGGCTGGCCTCGAACTCAGAAATCCGCCTGCCTCTGCCTCCCGAGTGCTGGGATTAAAGGCGTGCGCCACCACGCCCGGCTCTTTCTTTCTTTCTTTTTTGGTGTTTTCGAGACAGGGTTTCTCGGTATAGCCCTGGCTGTCCTGGAACTCACTTTGTAGACTACACTGGCCTCGAATTTCAGAAATCCACCTGCCTCTGCCTCCCGAGTGCTGGAATTAAAGGCGTGTGCCACCACACCCGGCGACTATTATAGTTTCTTGTATGCCTTAGCTTTTCCAAACAGCTAAAGGTTAAGAAAGTGAGCAAAGACAAAGGAGCTAGACAGATATCAGTGTGAACCTGATTGACAGATATCACTGTGAACCTGACTGACAGATATCAGTGTGAACCTGATTGACAGATATCACTGTGAAGTTGATTGACAGATATCACTGTGAACCTGATTGACAGATATCACTGTGAAGTTGATTGACAGATATCACTGTGAACCTGATTGACAGATATCACTGTGAACCTGACAGATTATCAGTGTGAACCCGATTGACAGATATCACTGTGAAGTTGATTGACAGATATCACTGTGAACCTGATTGACAGATATCACTGTAAACTTTATTGAACCTGAGGAATTTACAAACATTGACTATCAAATATACCTTATTTATCAAACATATAGTTACTTATCTAAATTTTCTAGAAGCCTAGTGTTAAACAGCTAGCAAGGATATAAGTAGTTAGACATATAAAATATTTTAGTGATGTGTTGTTTCCTTAGCAATAACAAACTAAGGGCTCATTAGGACTGAGAAGTTTATAATTGTTGCTTTATACTATTTAGTCAGCCTAAGATGGTGAAGTCACATGGCAGGTCCCCTGTAACCTAAGTAAAGAAGGCTGCCAGCCATGTGGTTGCTTACATATTGATGAAGGTTATCTGCCAAGATGGAGGAGAGCCACATGGTTGCTATTTAGAAACATCTATTTTTTCTAAACAAGAGTCTAAGTTACATGTACAGTATATTCTAGACAAAAGTTGAATCACATAGCTAGTATGTGATCAGTTATCTATTGCAACAAATTAAAATTATATATCATAGATTTTAATTATAAACCTTTTGTTATAAGTCTAAAGCCAAATTTTGTTACAGATTTTATAGATTCTTAACCATATTCAATGAATTTACAAATCCCGAGATAGAGTTTACAGTATAGTCCTAAGGGATATTTTTGAGAGCAGACTGCAGAGAAATCATTTAGAGAAAAGATTTTTTTTTTAAAGATTTATTTATTTATTATATGTAAGTACACTGTAGCTGTCTTCAGACACTCCAGAAGAGGGAGTCAGATCTCATTACGGATGGTTGTGAGCCACCATGTGGTTGCTGGGATTTGAACTCTGGACCTTCGGAAGAGCAGTCGGGTGCTCTTACCCACTGAGCCATCTCACCAGCCCAAGATTTTTTTTTTTTTTAAGAGTGGGAAGTTGAACCTTAGAGATAAGAGACTCTGGGATCCTTTGTTGTGGCAGAAATTGTTACAATCTTTGAGAATTTGGAAATCAAGAGCCCCAATTTTTGGCCACTGATCTGTAATGAGGCCAAGCTGTAGTAATAAAATCTGATTCATGACGGAGGAAGAAAGGGTCACAAATGACACCCTGTAGGTGTTCCTGTAAGCTCCAGGAGGGGGCTGAGAGCTGAAGAGGTGGGACTGCCAAGTTAGAGTCAGAGATAGCCAGGAGTGAGCAAGAGAGCATTAGTGTAGCAGACAGCAGGAGCTAGAGGAAGACCCCTTGGAGGGCACAGCAGGCCAGAGGGAGGCTGCTGCGGAAGAATTGGGCTCCAGAAATTGGAATCAGATTCACAAAAGATCTGTACACACCTTAGCACGGGTGTGGTGGGGTGTGAGATGGGGGTGGGGTTAGGTGAGCAGCTGAGTTCAGAACCTAAGCATCAGGGAGTACTGGTGTGCAGCTGCCGCTGGCCTCCTCCTTTGCTTTCTCTGCTCCTACTAGGTCCTGCTCTTGCTCTCACTTTGCAACAAACTTACAGATCCATCAGCCTTAACTTAAAGACATTTACAGGTGCGCAGTGAGGGTGGGAAGAACTGTGAGGCGAAACCAAACAGGGGTTGGAGTTTTCCCTTCCCCCATTGCTTGGCCACATTTGGATTGATTATATAAGGGCTATTGAGGCCAGATTCAACTGCAAATTGTTTAAACTGTCCTTGAATTGGGCGCAGGTGTAGGGATCCGAGGCTCTCAGAGAGGTATCCTAAAAGAGAGTCCAGAGGTACAGGTGATGCAATTCCCATGGTTGAGGTAGAGGGGAGGTTCAAGGCATCCCTAGCACCCAGGGGGCCAAAAGGGGAAGGCAGAAGCTATTAAATGCACAAGCAGTTAATGGGGGCAAGGCTTAGCCTGGGCAAGCCTGAGGACAGACTCTGTGCCTAGTACCAAGACTTTCAAGTGAGTCCAAAAGATGAAAACCAAGCTCAAAAATGAAGCCTCACCCAAGGGAAAAAAATCAGTACTAGAGACTCAGGAAGCATCTAAGCCGACTGAGAGGGATCACCAACTGCTGGTAATGGATGGAGGGCCAAGGTGAGTCTGTTGTAGGTGAACCAGAGATAAGAGATAGCGTCTCAGTGTCGCTTAGACCAATCCCCAAGCACACATGCAACGGGATATTCTCCTCACAGGCACCAGTGTTAGTGTTTATGAGGCTGAATACCCTGGCAGGTCACACCACACAGCAGATCCCAGGCAAGAGATTTGGGGGGAGGGGGATTCAAAAGGCCAGCTCAAGGTAGGACAAGAGAGAGAGACAAAGACAGAGAAGGAGACAGAGAGAGGCAGACAGAGAGGGAAAGAGCAAGAGAGTGAGCTATGATCCTAAGAACATTTTAAAGGGTACACGTGCTTCATTTGGCAGCTAGTGATGACATAGCTTTCGGGCTGAGTCACTGATGGCTGGCTGGGACTAATGAAAACAAAGTAAAATTCAGCTGATGGACGCTTGACTCTTGTGAAACGGCAATCTTTACATTCTGGGTTGTTTCGCTTATTATCCACAACTGTCACAAGCATCCTATGTCAGCTTGTGTTTTTCCATAATGTCAGAGTTTACTGAATAATAAAAACTCATAAAAGTATAATGGTTTTGCTGGCAGCAATTTGCCAAGAGACACCTCTTTCTTTGCTATTGAGTAAATTGAACACATAGTTTTGCTCCAACTTTAATTACTAATATTAACTCTCAGATATCTTATACATAACATAGTAAATAACTCTACCTGGCTCTCTATATGTACATATATAGGTTTTTGTGTAAGACTCCTGAAGCTGGGCCTCTGCTCAAGTCCCAAGATGAGCTGGCCAGTGACCCAAGAGAAAACCACACCTGATGCAAACTGCAAGAGGTTTTATTATCAGCTAGCTGAGGACGAAGTCCCTCAGCTGTGCAGGGCAGGGGAGTTCGACCTGGAGCAGTGACAGTAGGGAGCTTTTAACAGCTAGCTGAGGAATTGGGAGGAGTTGGGAGGAAAGTTGGGAGGAGTTGGGAGGAGTTGGGAGGAGAGTTGGGGAGGAGTTGGGAAGAGAGTTCTTCTCTTCTGGGTGTCCTTGGTGAAATTTACAAGGCAGGAGGGGGGAGTGAGTTCTTTCTGAATTTTTATCTCTGTGTCCTCGGCACAGGAAGGCAGGCATCTCTGGTTGTAAAGTATAGAAACAAAAAAGCTTTTTGCTGGCAATAGAGAACAAAGAGCTTTTTTCTGGCTGTGTTTTTAGAGATCAGGGAAAACAAGCTTGGGGAACGTTCAGGGGCTTTACCTTCCAGGGAGAAATGCTCTAAGTCGGGGTCCCACATTCTCCACTCCTTCTAGTACATAGTTCTAATCTTAGAACTAGGAAAAATATATCTCTGGCCCAGCTGTCAAATAAGGCCAACATGAGGTCGCAGCTTTAGGATTTGTAACATTGAGAGCCTCAGAAGCCCCTCTATTGAGACTAGAGAGTCTCTAGTGGTAGGAGGGAGGGAGGAAGTTCTTGTGCCGTGCACAAGAGTGAGTGTGAGCAGGGCCCGGGCAGTGGGCTGAAGCAGGGCCAGGAGGGGGAGCCCGCATGCTGGAGGAGCAGGGGGGCTTGTCAGAAGCACCAGGTAGGGTCCTTTCCATTTGGGTTCAAGGTTGCTGGAATGGTGGTGCCGGACCAGGACAGGATCCCCTATTTGAAATTTATGTGGCACTGCGGTTGTTCCTGGTTCATATGTTTTTTTCAGCAATTCCCAGGCGTCTTTTCTGACCAGTTTTAGGGCTTTTAAGCGAGCTAGCAGGGGTTTGGAAAAAAGGAACATCAAGGTCAAACATTCTCCTGCTTCTGTTAAGGGGGGGGCGATTCCCCACAGAGGAGTTCAAAGAGTGTAAGTTTAAATTTCCCTGGGGTGTTCTGTACTCGGAACAAGGCGAAGGGAAGGAGAGCTGTCCAATCTTTTTCACCGGTCTCTAAAGCCAATTTAGTCAAGGTTTCTTTTAATGTTCTATTTACCCGCTCTACCTGTCCTGAACTCTGGGGTCTATAAACACAATGTAACTTTTAATCTATCCCCAATTGTCTGGCTAACCCTTGGCTTACCTGGGCAACGAAGGAGGGGCCATTGTCTGACGAAAGTACCTTAGGGATGCCGAATCTTGGAAAATTTCCTCTAATATCTTCTTTGCCACGACATTGGTGGTCTCCTTCTTAGTGGGGAAGGCTTTGACCCACCCTGAAAAAGTGTCTATAAAAACTAATAGATATTTATTACCATACTTGGCTGGTAAAACTTTAATAAAATCTACTTTTCAGTATGCCCCTGGCTGGTCACCTCTTAGCCTCTTGTGGTGCCCGGCATTGGTGAGGGCACAGGCTTGGTGTTTATTAACAATCTCCTGGGCAATGTCGGACAGTTTTATAACATAGTAGTTTGAGTTCTTAACAATTTCTTTGAGCTTCTTAGTTCCCAAGTGCGTGAACCGGTGTAGATTGGCTCCATATTGTTGTCCTTCTTTGGTGGGCAGGACCGAGCGACCATCTTGGGTCTTAGCCCCTCCCTGGGGAGTATACCCACATATCTCAGGTATTTTGCCTAATTAGTTCCTGATCTTCTGGAGTGTAGTCAAAGCCTGCGTCTTTGAGTTTATAATGGTCTTTAAGTTCTTAATTTTTGTCTTAGGGCCACCTGTTTGGCCAGGTCAGCCATCTGATTTCCTTTCGCTATGGCATCAAGGCCTTTCTGGTGACCAGGGCAATGTATAATGGCCAGTTTTTTTTTTTGTTTTGTTTTTTGTTTTTTGTTTTTTTGTTTTTGGCAAGTGTATGGCTTCTAATAGGCTCAAGATTTTTTTCTTTATTTTTAGTATCTTTCCCAGCAGATGTGAGTAGCCCCCTTTGCCTATAGATTGTCCCACGTACGTGAGCAGTGGTGAAAGCATACCTGCTGTCTGTGTAGGTATTGATGTTCTTCTCTTTGGCCAGCTGCAAGGCTTGGATGAGTGCGATTGGCTCTGCTCTCTGGGCTGTCGTCTCTTCAGGCAAGCTGCTGGCCCAGATGGTTTGTTTTCTGTTGACCACTGCTGCCCCCGCTTTTCGCTTACCTTTAACCAAAAAGCTGCTATCATCCATGCACCAGTTGGGGCAGTCTGGCCATGGCCGGTCAGTGAGGTCTTTCTTAGTTCCGGTTTCTTCTGCCAAGATGTCCATACACTGGTGCACTGGTAGGGAGTCGTTGGCTTCCAGCAGCAACATGGCAGGATTTAGGATAGCAAGGGGTGCAAACTGCACTCTCTCAGTCAGTAAGAGGCTCTGATAATGGGTCATTCGAGCATTAGTCATCCAGAGATCAGGTGGTTGTCTAACGATGCTTTCTAAGGCATGGGGGGCTACTAGTATAATTCGTTGACCTAGAGTCAGTTTGTCAGCATCTTTGAGAAGTAGTGCCACAGCAGCAATAGCTTTTACGCAAGATGGCCATCCACTGGCCACTGGGTCTAATTTTTTTTTTTGACAAGTAGGCCACAGGTCGTTTCCATGGCCCCAGAGCTTGGGTCAGGACCCCTCTCGCTATTCCTGCTCTTTCGTCTACATAGAGAGTGACAGGCTTAGTCAGGTCCGGCAGGGCTAGGGCTGGTGCACTAAGCAAGGCCTTTTTAATCTCTTTAAAGGCCTACTGGTGTATGGGGGTCCATGAGAAAGTCCCAGTCTCTTTAGTAAGGGGGTAGAGTGCTGCTGCCAAAGTGGCAAAGCTTGGGATCCAGAGCCTACAAAACCCAGCTATGCCCAGAAATTCCCTCACCTGCTCGAGGTTGTTGGGATGGGGATTTGAGTCACAGTCTTTTTCTGAGCTTCTGTCAGCCATCGTTTCCCTCCCCTGAGAGTATAACCCAAATACGTTACTTCTGTCTGGCAAATCTGGGCTTTCTTAGCAGATGCCTTGTATCCCAACTCGCTCAATTCTGCCAGTAATTTCTCAGCTCCCAGTCTGCACTCTTGCTAGGTGGTGGCAGCAAGAAGCAGGTCATCAACATACTGAAGGGGAGAAACTTGGGGGTTTTCTGACCTGAACAGCGCCACGTCCCGGTGGAGGGCCTTATCAAAGAGAGTAGGAGAGTTCTTGAATCCTTGAGGCAAACGTGTCCAAGTTAGTTGTCCAGCCTGTCCTGAATCTGGGTCTCTCCACTCGAAAGCAAAGAATACCTGACTCATGGGATGTAGTTTTAGGCAGAAGAATGCGTCCTTCAGGTCCAGTACTGTATACCATTGTCTGTCAGGGTGGAGAGAACTGAGTAGATTGTAGGGGTTAGGGGGAGTAGGATGAATATCTCATACTCTTTTGTTTACTTCTCTTAAGTCTTGTACTGGCTGATAATCATTAGTGCCTGGCTTTTTAACTGGTAGCAACGGAGTATTCCAGGGAGACTGACAAGGGACCAAAACACCTAGTTCTAAGAGCCTTTGAATGTGAGGTCTGATGCCCTCTCGGGCCTCTTTGCTCATGGGGTATTGTTGTACCCCCATAGGAGTTGCACCAGTTTTCAGCGTCACAATGATGGGGGGCACCCTCTTTGCCTCTGCCATACCTCTAGTCTCTGCCCAGGCTTGAGGATATCTCTCTAACCAGGTCCCTTTTAGTACTTCTCGATGGGGCTTGAGGCTCATGTAATCTATATTTTTCTTCTAATTTTAAAGCTAAAATTATAGAGATAGGGGCTTCCCAAGAGACTGAAGTTCCTTCCGAAGAGAAGCTTATTTGGGCTTTTAATTTTGATAGTAAGTCTCTCCCCAACAATGGGGTAGGACATTCAGGAATGACGAGGAAAGAATGAGTTACTTGGCTTCTTCTTTTTTTTTTTTTTTTTTTTTTTTGGTTTTTCGAGACAGGGTTTCTCTGTATAGCTCTGGCTGTCCTGGAACTCACTTTGTAGACCAGGCTGGCCTCGAACTCAGAAATCCGCCTGCCTCTGCCTCCCGAGTGCTGGGATTAAAGGCGTACACCACCACGCCCGGCGCTTGGCTTCTTCTTAAATTAACTTTTTTATCAGTGATCCAAGAGTATGATTTTTGACCAGTAGCCCCAATTACATGTTTTTTTTGTTTGTTTGTTTTGTTTTGTTTTTTTGTTGTTCTTTAATTTCTCTAGTGGCTCTTTCAGGACTGAAAACTCTGCTCCAGTATCAACAAGGAAATCCGTGTGGGTCTTCTCTACAATTAGGGTTACTCTAGCCTCGGGGACAGGGTCCGAGCCCCGTCTCCCCTAGTCATCATCTTCTAGGGTAAGGACCTTGGGCAGTCTGGTATCTGTCTCTTTCTTGGGGCAGTCTCTTGCCCAGTGTCCCTTGTCTTTACAGTATGTACATTGGTCCTTATCTAGAGGTGGTTGTGAAGGTCCTCTGGAGTTTTGAGGTCTTCTTTGCCCTGTGTTGCCCAGGTACCCTGCCTGCCTACTTCCTCTACCTTTTTTTATAAACTTCCTTATCACCTGCAAATGCAGCCACAACCCTAGTTAAATTTCTTTCCAGCCTTCTATCTTGCCTACTTTCTCTTTCCTCATCCTCTCTTTTCTCTTTTTCTTTTCTGTTTTTCAGTCTCTCTCTCTTATGGTACACTTTTTCTGCCTCCTTAACCAGATCTTTCAAAGATAATGTTTGCAGACTTTCTAGATGCTGTAACCTTCTTCTAATGTCAGAAGCATACTGCCCGATGAAAGCCATGGCCACCGCTGCCTGCTGGTCCTCTGACGTAGGGTCAAAGGGAGTGTAACACCTGTATGCTTCTAAGAGGCACTCCAAAAACACTGCTGGGGTCTCCTTTTCCTCTTGTAGGATCTCTCTTACCTTGGCAAAATTGGTGGTATGCCTGCCAGCTCCTCTCAGTCCTGTTACCAGAGCCCAGTGGAAAACTGTCAACCGCTCCCTACCTTCAGGCCTGTTAGGGTCCCAGTCAGGACGTGTCAGAGGGAAGCCTGCATCTATTTCATTCGGAAGTTGTGTTGGCCGTCCATTGGCCCCCAGCACGTTCTTTCTTGCCTCCAGCAGAATCCTTTCCTTCTCCTCTGTGGTGAAAAGAACCTGTAAAAGCTGCTTACAGTCATCCCAAGTGGGCTGATGAGAGAACATGAGAGATTCCATTAGATTAGTGAGGCTAGAGGGGTTTTCAGAGAATGGGGTGTGATTTGTCTTCCAATTATAGAGATCAGAGGAGAAAAAGGCCAGTACTGAAGGGGCTGCAGTGGTCCAGGGTCCGCTGGAGGAGGGCCATAAGTACATAAAGGCAGCGTGGTGGTTGAGTATGGTCCCTCTGGGCTCTGAGCTCGCAGGCCTCGGGTTTCCAGCAGCTGGTCCCTCCCCCGAGTCTCTAGAGGCACCCTGTTGAAAGATCTGGGAGGGGACCGGTTGGGGATATGGGGTGGGGTGTTACGCCATTCTGGAGGTTCTTCTATCTCTGGATAGATCTTGGGAGGAGCCAAGGGCTGCTGTTTAGCCCCCGCAGTTTTTATCTTAGTTTTTTTGTCTGGGTGGCAGAGGGCCAGGACTCGGGAGCCTGGCTTGTTCTTTTGAACCTAAGGCTTCAACCAGGATGGGGGGGGGGCTGCGCTAAATTTTCCCAGATGAGAATGTAGGGCACTTGATCTGGTTGAGACCCTGGTTTCTTCTGCATAACATTATCTTTTTTTTTTTTTTTTTTTTTTTGGTTTTGGTTTTTTGAGACAAGGTTTCTCTGTGTAGTCCGAGGCTGTCCTGGAACTTACTCTGTAGACCAGGCTGGCCTCGAACTCAGAAATTCGCCTGCCTCTGCCTCCCAAGTGCTGGGATTAAAGGTGTGCGCCACCACGCCCGACATAACATTATCTTTAACGGCAGAAATCACAATCAAATCAAGAGTGCCCTCTGGTGGCCAACCAACGTCAAAAGCTGGCGATTCCATAGAGCAGAAAGTTCTCCAAAATCTCTTTCTGACATCTACAGACAGATTGTGAGTCTTAGTCTTAATTTCAGTCCAATGCTCGAGAGTCAGTCCAAGGGGAGTGCTAATACTCTGTCCCATCATCAGAGTCACATACAGGGAAACAAACAATATATACACACAAAAAGACTACAGTAACGGAGACCAGGACCCAATCAGATGGCCGAGGGAGCACACTCCCACTTGGCACCCCATGGGAAATCTCCAGGCATTCCTGGAGCTCCCTCAGACCTCCTGGGACGTCTCCCAGGGTGGCAGCCGGTTACTCCTGACACGTCTGTCAGTAACCCTTCCCTCCATTCCGGACAGGGAGTTAGTTGCTCTCACAGACGACTGCAAACCGAGAATACCGAATTCAAACACAGCCAGCAGACAAAGACATAGACAAAGATATAGACAAAGATAGGATCCTACCTCCAAGCGGGGTTTCTGAGAACTGGGGTAGGCCACAAATCCTGGCGGTCGAGCCCCCACATGTAAGACCCCTGAAGCTGGGCCTCTGCTCAAGTCCCGGAATGAGCTGGCCAGGACCCCAGTGACCCAAGAGAAAACCACACCTGATGCAAACTGCAAGAGGTTTTATTATCAGCTAGCTGAGGACGAAGTCCCTCAGCTGTGCAGGGCAGGGGAGTTCAACCCCGAGTGAGTGGTGACAGTAGGGGGCTTTTAACAGCTAGCTGAGGAATTGGGAGGAGAGTTGGGAAAAGTTGGGAGGAGTTGGGAGGAGATTTGGGAGGAGTTGGGAGGAGAATTGGGAGGAGTTGGGAAGAGAGTTCTTCTCTTCTGGGTGTCCTTGGTGAAATTTACAAGGCAGGAGTGGGGAGTGAGTTCTTTCTGAATTTTTATCTCCGTGTCCTCAGCACAGGAAGGCAGGCATCTCTGGTTGTACAGTATAGAAACAAAAAGGCTTTTTGCTGGCTATAGAGAACAAAGAGCTTCTTTCTGGCTGTATTTTTAGAGATCAGGGAAAACAAGCTTGGGGAATGTCCAGGGGCTTTACCTTCCAGGGAGAAACACTCTAAGTCGGGGGGTCTCACAATTGAATGGCCTCAAAAGGTTAAAGAGGCCACAGCAGAATTCAAGGGGCGTCACGTGCTAGAAGCTGGAAAGCTGACAGAAACACAAAGAATCCCCTGCTGGAGCCCTGGGCCATTGTCAGGCCATTGTCTAGCCAGCATTCAGCTGCAGAAACAAGGTGACCAAGGTCTGCAGAGGTGGAGGACAGGACTGTGTCTAGGCAAACAAATGGGCAGATGGGTAGATAACAGGTGCAGAGGGACCAACAGGTAGTTGGATAGATGGTAATCTGATAGGCTGTGTCAACAGTGGAGACTGAGCCCAACTGAAGCCCCTGGGATAGTCAAGAGCTCTCTGTATGTCAGTCTCCTTACACACACACCAGGTGTCAGATGGGGGCCATAGCCATCCCAACGCTAGGTGTCCCCTTCCTTATGAGGTACAGGTGAAACAGTTGTTCCTTCTCCCAGATTGGCTCTTTGGCCTGGTTTTTCTGAGATGATTTCAGTACCTGGGCTCCTTTAGTCCCCGTTTACTCTGATAAATATATATAGGGTGGTATCCAGTCTAGTTTTAGGAATAGTTTGTTAAAAGTCTGTGCTATTAACAAACATGCTGATGGTCCACAGACATAGCCCATCGACTAAGAGCGCTTGCAGAAGACCTGAGTTCAGTTCCCAGGATCCACAACTCTCTGGGACCCAATGCCATCTTCTGCCCTCTGCAGGCCCCAAGCATGCATATAATGTACAGACATGCAGGAAAACCAACAGCAACAGTATATATGCAACATTGGGCGTGGTGGCACAGGATTGTCGTTCCAGGTACTTGGAAGGCTGAGGCAAATATCAAAAAGCAAGTTCAAGACCAGACTAGTCAACCTAGTGAGCACTGTCTTAAATAGTAAAAGGGACAGGGGTGAGAGCAAGGAGGGCTAGGGATATGACTGAATGACGGGTACTTGCCTGACGTGATTCAAGCCACTGATTGTGCTAACATGAAGGACAGCCCCCATGCCCAGAGACTGAAGTTAAAGTTACCTGGGGAGAATTCCATTTGCACTAAGCACGTACATTTTCTCTTACCATTATTTGCTTCTCTGCATGGTTGTGAATGTTTGATATCCAACTGCCTGTGTTTCCTGCCCACACTACTTTGTAATTTGAATTCAAAACCTTTCTTCCCTGGCTCTCGCTCACAGATCCATTACTAGACACAGGTTTGGCTCGGGAATTGGAGCTATAACCCAAGCACACACAACAAGGTGTGAAGAAGTTCATTGAGGCTGCTGGGAAAGGAGCCTCTGCTGCCTTCTGTACATGTTAATATAAATGTATACAGTAAATAATACAGTGGCTACATTTCTTTATCCTAGCTAGTTCCCCAATAACAACACAGAGAGACCATAATTTATTTTCAGGTTTTACCTCAATAACTGGGAAGTCTAATGATCTATCTTAACCAACTAGGCTAATCTGGTTGCCTCCCAGCCAACGTCCCTATTAGCTTGCATTCAGGGTCTCCCATTCTTCAGCTGAACTCTCTCTCATAGATTCCTTCCTTCCTCGTTGTGGCTCGGTCTGACCCCTTTCTCTTTCCTTCCCTTGGCTGGCCGAAGTTCCACCCTATTCTCTCTTCTGCCCAGCCATTGGGTGATCAGCTTTTACTGACAAGGCAGAGAATAAATGGTAAGAATTGTGTACATAAACTTGAGACAGGAGATTCTTGATATAAGCATTACAATGTGGATTGAAACAATATATGAAGGCAGAGAATTCAGCATTTGAATAACACACAAGGATAAGCTTTACATAGAGCACAAAAGCATTGTGTCTTCATTCTTCCTCTGCCACCTGCAGAGGCTGGAACTTAAGGCCCTTGAGTTATACCACAGTGCTGAGCTTGGAGCAGCAGGATCCCCTAGGACCTGTGGACTAGTGGGGACTGTAGGAGACAGAGAAGTCAGAGACACTGGATCTCAGAAGTCAGCCTCACCCCTTCTCTGTAAGAGCTTCATCTTGCTATATGAGTCAACAAATTCTCTTTATAGTGTTTAATAAAAACACTGTTCCTTGAGATGGCTCAGCAGGTAAAGGCACTTGCCGCCAAGCCAACCACCTGGGTTTGATTCCCGGATCCCTTGAGGTGGAAGGAGGAATGAACTCCTGTCAACTGTCCTCTGACCTCCACAGTGGGCCACATGCTTTTGTGCACACACACACACACACACACACACAATAATGATAGTAATAAACTATATAAGGCCACTGGTTCAGGCTCTGCACTGTGCTTAACAGACCAAACCAAAGTGGCTTCACACTGCAGCTCCAGACCACCCCTCCAAAACTAAATTACTTGGCCATCTGAAAAAATGAAGCTATGGGGAGAAAGTTCCGAAAGGCCAATTTTGGTTGTCATGGTGAGAAATCCCACCTCAGCTTCAAGTTTAGAAGGAAAATAGTTTTTTTTTTTTTCCTTTTTCAACCTCTTTCTACAAAGCCAATAGGCTCTGCTTAAATCATCAAAATGTGCATTGTTTTTTTATTATATTATTATTGTTGTTGTTTATTTGTTTGTTTTTGAGACAGGGTCTTTCTACATGGTCCTAGCTATCCTGAGACTTAATATGTAGACAGGACTAGCCTCAAATTTACCTGCCTTGTTTCCTGAGAACTGGGACTAAAGGCATTCACCACTATACCTGGTTCACTGGGTTTTTTTGTTTGTTTGTTTTGTTGTTGGTTTTTTGTTTGTTTGTTTGTTTTCAAGACAGGGTTTTTCTGTATAGCCCTGGCTGTCCTGGAACTCACTTTGTAGACCAGGCTGGCCTCGAACTCAGAAATCCGCCTGCCTCTGCCTCCCAAGTGCTGGGATTAAAGGCGTGTACCACCACTGCCCAGCTACTCACTGTTTTTAAAGAAAGAGTTATTGCCAAATTTATTCTAGAGCTACAAACAAATTTGTTGTAGAAAAGTCATTTCGGTTTTTAAAAGTGCGGCTGTTATTTCTGACAACAGTTTAGGCCAATTGATGACCTTTCTTCCCTTCCTTTCTTCCTTTCTTCCTTTCTTATAGCTTAAGGTGGCTTTGAAATCACAGAGATCCTCCTGCCTCCACCTTTCAAATGCTGGTATTACAGATTTACACCATAATGCCTGGCTTAGTTTGAGAGTATGCACAAGTGTGTGTACATGAGTGTGTGTGTGTGTGTGTGTGTGTGTGTGTGTATTTGGTGTGAGGATTGAACCCAAGGCCTTGTTAGGGCTTGTTAGGTGCTCTAATACTGAGCTACATCCCCACCCCTGTGTTTCCTCTGTTGTAATTTGCAATGAAAGGATATAAGTGATGGGAGTTAGAGGGACCACTTAGTGGATAAGACTGGCTACTTTAACAGAGGACTCAGATTTAATTCCCTGTACCTACATGTCGTGGTTTACAACCATTTGTAACTCCAGCCCTGGGGGACCCAATACCATCTTTTAGCTCCTGTGAGAATGTTGGAGTTCGTCAAAAGACCCTTCTCACAAGGACCACAGAGATGGCCACCATCGCTGCAAAAACGCATGAGGATTTCTATTATTCCAACATGTTGAAGACTCCCCTCTCAGCACGCAGGCCAGAGGAGAGACCAAGAACAAAGAAAGAACACATTTTTTATACCTTTGAAAGGGACAGATCTGAGCAACAGGGTTCTCATTGGTGTAGCAGGTAACCCTTTTAGGTATTGATTGATTTGTATAGTGGCTAATTAACTAACTCTTTGGCCTAGTCCCTCACTTTGCTTGCCACCATGGTGGGTTATTATGATTTGGTCAGCAAAGTAATAGTACATTTTGAACTTAGGGATCAGCTATTAATGTCAGGGGAATTCTCGCAACAAGGTCAGAGTGGTCTTTTTCAGAATTCAGTGGCGGGGAGGTGGGGAGAGGGAGAATTGTAATCTTGTTATGGTTATTTCTCTGAGAACAGCTAATATTGTTTTGGCAGTTGCAAGCTTAATCATTTTGACCACTAAAACTATGTTTTTACATTTGTTTAGTCAGCCAGCTTTCTTTCTTTTTCATTTTCTTTCTTTCTTTTTTTTTTTTTTTTTTTTTTTTGACAGGGTTTCTCTGTGTAGTCCTGGCTGTCCTGGAACTCACTCTGTAGACCAGGCTGGCCTCGAACTCAGAAATCCACCTGCCTCTGCCTCCCAAGTGCTAGGATTAAAGGCGTGCGCCACCACTGCCTGGCTCAGCCAGCTTTCTTATTTGGCTCTGCACTTTGCCTGCTAGTACAGTTTGGAAAGTCTTTTTCGAAGGGGGAAGGCACTAGGTGGTCTTGAATTCATTTTGGATATTACAAGAATTGCATGTATATGATTCACAGACATGTATGCAAGCAAATCATCCATACACATGAAAAATGAAAAGAATGTAACTGATACTTTTAATAATTCCTGCTAGTGATTGGTCAGTGGTTCTCAACCTTCCTAGTGCTGTAATCCTTGATACAGTTCCTCCTGTGGTGATCCTCGACTGTAGTATTATTCTCATGGCTAACTGTAATTCTGCTACTGTTGTGAATCGTAATATAGATAGTTTTAGAGATAAAGTTTGCCAATGGGGTCACAATCTAACTGGTGGAGAACTGCTGGTCTAGATGGCTTGAGCAAACTATTTGCATCCTTGAAATAATCTTAAAAAACAAATGTGGTTATTAGGTACAATGCCCAGGTAACCCCTCATTAGGACTCATTAGTTGGTAGAACTAGAAGTAAGTCTTAATAAATCCAAAGAAAACTGAAACCTCCAAAAGTCAGCGCCTGAAGATAGGGGATGCCCAGGAAAGGCCTCAAACTGTGGTTTTCCAGGCTGGTCAGGGGGCTGTGCCTGGGCACCAGAGTAGGATGTTTTGGTGAGAAAGAGAGAATCTGGAAGAAATTTGGGGTGTTATAGCTCTCCAAAGGCAAATGCTTTATGCTGCTGCCACCCAGAGGCCATTGCATGCCTCTGACATAGAGTTGTGTGACATCCACTCACCCTAACAGGGAGCCCATTGCAGACCAAGGTACAGATACCACCAAAGCCCAACTTGATGAATCAATGATGTTTTTTTCTTTTAAAGTTTCTTGGTAATAGTTTATTGGAAGCAAAATAAACTATTACCAAGAAACTTGATGAAAGTTCCATCTCAAAAGGGTCAAAAGGGGAATTAACTGCTATGAGTTCTTTGTATTCAGGGCATCAAAGACGCAGCCTGTGCAGTGTGATGACGAATTCTCGGATGAGAAAGCATGTAGACAGAAGTACTCCTATGGCAGAATATTTATAGCACTACTTTCAATGAAGTGCTTCTTCGAGGGCTTTCTTTTGTTGTTGTTGTTTTTTAATGTGCATTGGTGCATGGAAAGTCTTGCTCAGTATAATTTACAGATTTCATACAGACTTTAAAGTGTCAGAGCCTAAAGAGGCTATGACATCAGGATTGGTGGCATACTCCTGTCATCCCAACACCAGAGAGGTGGTAACTGAAGAATGTCATGCGTTTGAAGCCAGCCTGGGTTATGTAGGGAAAACCCAGCTAACTAGGACTATAGAGTAAGAGTATGCCTGAAAAAGAAGAGTGGAGAGAACCATATCCCTGAATGCTGTGCATACTGGTCTTATTCTCCCCCACCCCCACCCCCCATCCCAGGGTCATCCCCGGAAGTGATGCTTAAAGCAGGAGGGGGAGGCTAGATTGTCCAACCCACACTGTCTCTGGAAATGCAGGCCAGTAGCCCAGGTTTGGCAGGGCTTCTCTATGGTTTTTTGCAGGCCAGAGCCAAATTCAGGGGTTAAAGTGTGGGCTGCTATTAGGCACAATGACCTCTGGGGGGCAGCATCATGAAGCATTTGCCTTTGGAGATCTATAGACTATAGGTATTGTGTCTAGCCTTGATATCAGTGTTTAATGAAATACCCAGGGAGAAATACTAGCATGAAGTTCTCAGCAATACCTTCTAGAATTGTAAGAAATTCAACCAGTCCTTCCAAAGATACTGCCCCAGACCCAGCATGGTGATACACCCCTGTTATCCTAGAATTTGGGAGGTGGAGGTGGGGAGGATAAGGAAGGAGTTCAAGGCCAGCCTGAGAAACATGACCCTGTCTCAAAACCCCACTACACAGAAATACAAACAACGACAAAAAAATTACAAATCAGCCATCCCACTAGGCTAAGTAGATATCACAAATGAGCTGCCCTTGTTCAAAACATTGTAAGAGGGTTAGTGAGATAGTCATGTGATGTCCACGCAACCCAGTCAGGGAGTCAAAACCCAGGTACAGATACCGGCAAAGTTCAACTCTGTGAACCAATGAGGTTTTGTTGTTGTTGTTGTTGTTGTTGTTGTTATTGTTTTCTTTTTTTTAATGTGCATTGGTGTTTTAAGTGCCTGTGTGCCTACATGAGGGTGTTAGATGCCCTGGAACTGGAGTTACAGATAGTCCTGAGCTCCTAGTCTCAAGAGGAGCAACTGGTCTCATAACTGCTGAGCCATTTCTTCAGCCCAACCAATGAGTTTTTATTGGGGTTACTTACCAGGGTATGGGTGAAGGGTTACTTACAGGAGTAGAAATAACTCAAAGACAGCTGCATCACCAAAGTCCACCCTAGCATGGGTGACATCTCATAAAAGCTGGGAACCTGGAGCTCACTGCACAGCCTGCAGGCAGCTCAGCAGGTTGGAGAGTGTCCTTTCCACTCTCAGTGGTGTTAAACCTCACCTGGGCAGCTAAGCTATTCTGCTTTTAGAGTCTTCTGCTCAGCTTGGCTCTCTAAGAGTTTTTTGACAGGCTTTGCAACTCTGCTAGCCTAAGAGGAACACCCAGCTTTTATTGTTTATTTGGACAGGGAGGGGCTTAGTAAACCTGGTCAGTTTCAGGGACTTCCTGAAGCTATTTTGAGTTGTTTATCTTCTATTTAAGGCACTTCCTTTCTGGATGGAAGGTCTCAGTCCTGAAGGAGACTGTTACAGAACAGATGGCCCAGGGGGTAAAGGTGGCTACTGCCAAGCCTGATGGCCTGAGTTCAATCCCCAGAACCCATATGGTAGAAGGAGAGGCCCAACTACTGTATCATGTCACATATACATGCTTGTACACACATGTGCACACACATGTAAATAATTAATGTGATAAATTTACCCAGAAGAGTCATACCCAGTAGGAACCCTAGCTTTGAGAGTCTGTTCATTTAAAGCTAATGAGATTAAAATCTGACTCTCCCTGATACCCTGAGCCTATCCGGCTAAAACTAAAAAGTCACACTACCCTATAGCACAGCGATGCTCTCCTCTAGTCCCAGAAGTCTGGAGGAGGAAGAAAGATCCCTGGAGTCTGGAAGCATCCAACTTAGGCAACACAGTGAGACTATCATGTCAAAATGAAAAATCCTGCTGGGAGCCCTGAATGATAGCAGCCCCTTAACTAGTTTCAACAAAGCTACTGGAGGCTTCTGTAAGGGTGCAAGCCAATACCAGCCATCCCGTGCTCAGAAAGCCACAGCAGCTGTGTCACTCAGTCAACAGCCATGTTCCTCACCTGGGCCTTAGAGGCCTGTCCAGCTCTGCCTGTTCCTTATCTTCAAATCCTCCTCGCTCTGGACCAGCTTCATTCACTCTGCTTTTTTGCTGTTCCTTGAACAATAAACACAGTCTGTTCTCTAGGTCTTTGCACACGTAGGAGTCTGTCTGGGATAGTCCCTCCAGGAGCACAGGGTTTCCTCCTTCACTCAGTCTGGGTCTGTGTTCAGGGACACCTTCTCAGAATACTTCACATATATGGCACAGTCCAGCTTTCCTACACAGTCCTGTGTTCTTCCTCCTGACGCCACTGACCACAGTTCTGTGCACCACACAGCTGATTCTCCTGTCGTCTGTGTCTTGTTGTGATGTGGGCTGCTTGGTTGTTCTGTTCACTGCTGTATCCCCAGTGTCTAGAATTAGCACGTGGTAGTTGCTTGACACATGTCAAGTTCCCCACAGGCATGCTCAAAAAGAGATTGAACTTGTCTCTCTGAACCCTGGAAGGAGCATTACCCGCAAG
Source organism: Mus caroli (assembly GCF_978045245.1). Lineage (NCBI taxonomy): Eukaryota > Metazoa > Chordata > Mammalia > Rodentia > Muridae > Mus > Mus caroli. Next base: position 52,900,850 of record NW_028227266.1, on the reverse strand, counting down.
AAAAACCCAGAGCTCGCATTAGCCTTGGTGGCTATAAAGTGAGCACCTGTTTGCCGTGAGTCTTTCCCTGGGTGTGGCTGTGAATACGATGCTGGTAGCAGTGACATGGAAATTGTCTAGGCAGAGCAAAACTGAACCCAGACAACAGCGGATCTTTAATTCCCTGAGGCAGAGAGCCCTGTGGCTCTAGAGATGACATCTCATCCTGGGGCCAGATGCCACACAACCTTCTGACTCTTTGTTTGCTCTTACAACCCAGTGTCTTTGTGCACTGTTAAAGCAAGAAGCCTTTTCTATGAGAGTGTGATGACTTAGTCCTGAAATGCTGAGAAAACTCTGGAATATTCATACCATGTTTCATAAAAAGAATTGACACTTACATTCCTGAGTGGTCCAGATTGCCTGGATTGCTCCTCGTCTTTGACTGATGCTCTCTCTGCACTCCACTGCCCATCTAGCTTTTGGACACACCAGCTGTAATTCCAGTCACCTTCCTGCTCCAAACACCAGTCCTTGTACAAAAGGCCAAAGTGCAAACTCTCTAGCCTGATATTTGAGCTTCCTGACACCCTACTCCAGGCTACTCATTTCCATTCTTGTTGGCTTCTCACCTCTCCTGGGTCTTTTGTGTCATCTAAGTCACCAAACAGGTCCTGAGCTCCCAGAGTTGATGACAGAAAGCCACCTCCACTTTCTCCAGCAACACAAAGCTGCCCATCTATCTGTCACCCTGCTTTTCCTGAAGTCTTCCATGTTTGTACACCTCCACAGGGCTCTTTCTCTCTCTCTCTGCGGGCACATGGCACCATGCTTTGTGCCTTTCTATCAGCATCCCTTGCAGACCCAGGGAAAGCCTGAGGGGGGAAGCTGGGTTGGAAGGATCCTGCAGTAACACTGCTTCACACCAGCCCCATCTCAGGCCCCCTTCCCAACACCTTTGACCTTCTGGAGCTCCAGCCTACTCATTCCATCGGTCCCTTGTGTCACAGCTGACATTCTCCTCTCAGTTTTGTCTCTGAGCCCCTTTCCTTTTAGCAGAATTCAGGTTTTTATAGTGTGAACATTGGATCCCAACACTGGGTGAGTCTGTGAATCAAACATTTTCTACTTTTTTCTTTCTCCCCTTCTTTCTTTCTTTTTTTTTGTTTGTTTTGTTTTCTTTTGTTTTTTTGAAGACAGGGTTACTCTGTGTAGCCCTGACTGTCCTAGAACTTGCTCTGTAGATGTGGCTGGCCTTGAAATTAGAGATCTACCTGCCTCTGCCTCCCAAGTGCTAGGACTAAAGGTGTATGTCTCCAACACTTGAATATTTTCTATTTTTCATACGTTGCACAGTCTAAGCCCAGTATCTTCATGGTCTGCTCCTTCTTCAGATAGCTAGTGGATTGGGAAATATGATTAAGTCAGTAACTTAGAAGCTGCTTGTATTAGTTGGAGTTTTCTAGAACTTACAGAATGAATCGCTATATCTATTTATCATCTATCCATATCTATTTGCCATATATATGCATATATGATACAGATATGTAAATCTCTCTCTATATATATATATATATATATACACACACACATATCTTTATTAGAACGACTTACACTTACAGGCTGTGGTCTCGTTAGTGCAAGGATAGCTGTCTACCAACAGAAGGCCCAAGAATCCAGTGGTTCTTCAGTACACAAGGCTGGATGTCTCACCTGGTCTTCAGTATACACTGGAATCCTAAAGAAGTAGGCTATAATGCTATTGACAGAATTGACTTGCCAGTATAAGAGTGAGAGCAAACAGTCAAAGAGCAAGAACTTCCTTCTTCCATGTCCTCTCAAGTCAGGACCATGCCAGCAGAAGATGTGGTCCAGAATAAAGGTAGGTCTTCCCACCTCAGAAGATCTGGATTAAAAGTGGGTCTTCCCACCTCAAATGATTTAATTAAGCAAAATGAAATAAAATCCCTCAAAAATGTGCCTGGCCAGTTTTTCTTCTTCTTTCTTTCTTTTCTTAATCTTTTTAATTTTTAAAAAATGTTTGATGTTTAGTTCATTCCAGATATAGACAAGTTGACAACCAAGAATAGCTGTTGAAGCCTGCTCCTTTAACTGTAACTGTATTCAGTCTCCATTTTGCTCATAAGGTAAAATTAAGTTCAGGTTCTCAGACCCCACTTCCAAGAAGTAATTATCAACAGCTGACACTGAAAAATTCTTTCAAAAGGCCATAGCACTATGGTTGTATTACTTATGCTGCTATCTCAATGCTCTGAAACTGCCCTGTTCACCACCCATCCACCTAGGACCTCGGCTAGGACCAATCAGCTTAAAAGTCAGCCAAAATGTAGAACTGTCTCCACTCTTGACGTCTCCTACTGAATTTGGTTTTTCTTATAAAAAGTCTGCCCTAAGAACAGACTTGTACCACAATTGGGCTCCCGAGTCCTTTTTTTGTGGTCTTGATCGATCCGTCTTGGTGTACATTCAATAAACTATTTTTGGTAAACTGAGATCAGTGTTCCTATGGTTTGTGTAGTGATTCCTGATCCTCAATAGCCATCACGATGTTTTTGCTAAAAAGTATAGACTCCTCGCCCGAGTCCACAAGGTAAACAAAAGCCTGGCATCTTTGCCCTTATTCTATACGTGCCTACTTTACATTAGCTCAGACCTCTGTTTGATTGATCTACCAAACCTACCTGAACGCCCTTCTAGGCTGAAGGAAGAGAGACAAGTTATTGACCTAAATCTGCATTCACTTTAGGTTCTCAGAAGAAAAAAAAAAAGATTCAGGTGAGAACACTTATCCATGTGGGTGAGGGCAGATACTGGAGCAAACATAATCACCTCGACAGACGAAGTGAATTTAGCTATACCGATTTGACTCCCTGTGGGTTGCACTTGCACACCTGCCCGGGAGCAATCTGGATTTGCAAATGAAAGAAACACACACACACACACACACACCAGTTAAGTTTTGACATGTTGTGACTAGCTCAAAGACTGTGCACTCTTAAAACGTCCCCTCTGTTACTTCTGAAACTCCTAAACCTCCTGCTACCCCCAGGCCTAATGGGGAAGTGGCTAGCGGCAATGTCATCTCAAGGATCCTAGCTAATGACTCTTCTGGTCCCATTAAAGCCTCCTAGAGGACCTTAGCTATTAGGTCAAGCTGGGGCACTCAGATTCTTCCAAACCATGCCATGACCAGGAAGGCCCTTGGATGCTGTGTAATGCTGGAGTTCTCATATTTAAGGTGAGACCCATAGGTAGACATGGTGGCTCACATCTGTAATCACAATGAAGCAAGAGAATTTAGGAAAATCAGGGCTACCCAGTGAGACCTTGTTTCAACATATCAAAAAAAAAAAAATCTAGAAATGCTTGTGCCCAAGGGTAGTATAAGCCTTAGAAGCTTGACCTTTTTATAGGGAGATCTGGGCTCTTGAGGGTGAAAAAATTCTAACCACATGGTGCCAGCTTTTGAAGATTTGGAGCAGTATTTCGATTTGAAGTGGGTTTGCTTGGGCGATATATTAATAAATCGTCTATGTACAGAAAGAACTTGATCTCAGGGGGAAACATAAGAGAGGCTAAGTATTTGGTTGTGACCTACCTAAGGAAGTAGAGCTGTCCTGGAAGCCCTGAGGTAAGGCAGCCCAGATAACCTATTGGGTCATTTGGGTGGAGGCTTGCAGACTGGTAGCCTTGGGCACCTGACAGATGTGTCAAGCTTAGCCAGACAGTATCTTTCATCTCTTAGGCTGAGGAAGGAAGCCTCTAGATGGAGCTCTAGTACTTCCCAAGAGAGGCAAAGGCCTGGCAGCTGCTAGGGCCATGGACTGAGCCTGATGGGTGTCCCTTTTGTTTTCTTATTCATCTCTTTTGGCTCTCGTCTTGATAATTAAACACCTTGAAAGCTACACTTAATAAAGTGAGGGAAGGGGTTTGGAAAATCCCTGCTCTAATCTTTGAAGCCTTTGTCAAATACCTGGAGAGGACTGGTTTAGAGAATGTGCAGCCAGTATAGTCTGGCTTTCTCTACTCTCAGGGTCTAGACTAGTATATTTATGGATGGTTTTAATAAGGACGGACTGAAAGAGAGCAGGATCTTCAGAAAGCCCCTGTGCTGTCTGCCATAATTCACTATAGTCAGCCTTCTCAATCCTAGAACACAGGCATTCACATAGCCCCAGTGAGCCACTCCTTCACTGTCAACACATTTGGCCAGACTGGACCCTGAAAGGAAACTCACAAAACTGAACTCGGTGCACATCACTGAGGAGAGGAATGGGGAGATGCTTGTCCTGGAGAAGAGAAATTCTGGTGGCCTTTATGTCCCTCTCATTAAGGAGACCGGATGAGAAGACATGCAAATGCCCAGTCCAGATGTGCTGCAGCTCCACCTACTGAGCGGGAAGGACACTTAGCCAGGCAGGGGCAGAAGCTGACCTGACTGTATGGAATCTGGTTTCTTCCAAGAGGAGGGGAAAGTCCTCATACTTTGGGTGGTCTCACTCTGGATGAGCTCTGCCACCACTGGTGTCTCACATTGAGAGAGGCTCCACAGAAAGGAGAGAATAGTTCCTGGTGGTGATGGGTGGGGCAGGATGTCACCTTCAGGTCACCAAGGGGTTGCCCTGGCCAGAGATGTTCAGTTGCAAATGGAAGGTAAGGATTTCCACAGTGGACCAAAGGAAAATGCTGCCTGTCACCTGTACCTTGATGGGTGACTGTGATCTGGAGGAGTCACAGCTAAGGGTCTTTGAGTCTAAATGGAGAGCAGCCCCAGCTAGAGACCTTCAGCTATGCATGGTTCACTCAGCTGACCACAAGCACCAGAATGAAGAGAGGACATGAGAGCTCCTGTGCAAGTCTCCAAAATATCATGCAAAACCCAGGCGCCTGATAGGAGGGGAACCGGGCAGCTGGAGGGCAAGAAGGGATGAGTAAAAAGATGTCTGTGTGTAGGGAATTTACCCCTCAACGATGAACAGCACTGTAGAAGTAAAAGCTTTAGAAGAATAAACTCTTTTCTTCTCCCCCACCCCCACCCCCAAGAAGAATTTACCAAGGATGCAAGTGTAGTGGGTTAGTCTGGTACTACTATGTATCCAAATGCTAAATACCGTATCCCAAGACCTGGTTGCTCCAAGGAAATAAAATAAAAATAAAGGAAGCCCAAAGAAGCAAATGACATCTTAGATGACACACACAGCTTTGAGACACAGAGATGTTTTAATTTCAGTTCCCTGGTCACTGGACTCCGTTCTCCTCTCACCCATGTCCTGCCAATGATCAGCTTTGGCATTCATATGGTAGGTAAACTGAGGCAGGCAGCCATTGGGGGTCGGTGCTTAGAGCGGCCAACAGGGGTGGATCTAGATTCTTACAGGGGCTGCTGCCAAAGGCAGCCATCGATTAAAGAAGTTACGCAGCAGACTTCTCTGAGGGACAAAGCTTAGTTTACTGGGGCTGGCACTTCCGAGGGCCAGCAGAAAAACTATGAACTCCTTGGGGCTGTCAAGAAAGACACACACACACACACACACACATATACACACAGTGCATGAAACAAAAGGCAGAGTCCAATAACTTCATACACACAGAGATACATGTATACATACATGCATACATGGATACAGATGTACACAGATATATAGACACATAGAATGGTTAGAGTAAAGCTCCAGTAAGCAGGCTCCAAGCATTTCACACATACACATGCATACATATGTACACACAATTGGTGGATGGAGCCAGCTCCAACACACACCCAGACAAGCTTTACATATGTACATACATTAACATGGTTGGTGGGTGGAAGGAGCCATGTTCCAGTTCTCCGTCACACAAACCTTACACATACACACATAATTGATGGATGGGAGAAACAATGGTCCAGCCCTCCACACTTTATTCTTTCTTCCATAGCTTATGTATCCCAGCAAAATCTTTCAATCAGTATAAAACTACAATGTGATTACATTTTAGTTTTCTTCTAGTAAATGATTATGAAGATCCAGTGTGTTTCCCAGTGCCTTTACAAGAAATAACACACTGTAGTACAGGTAAAGAAAACAAATTATTCCCCAAAACCCACATACATTCATAACTAAGAAACTTGTCATAGACTAACAAAGTGTAAGAAAGGAAGGTAATCTCTCCAGTTTCTCTTACTGGCAGGCAGTAATTTGTAGTTACAAAGAAAGGAGTAATTATTTTATGATTTATCTTTAAAAGCAATCTTGTAAGAATCTTAAAAGAATCACAAATCTAAACTTTTATATAAAAGTCAGTCATATCTACCTTAAATCCTCAGAATGCACATCTACTCATCAGCAATTCTTAATAAATCATACCAGGGAGCTGAGGGCAAAAAAATGGGTGTAAGAAATCAATCATCCCCCTCCAGCCTCAGCGAGAGTCACGTCAGCCAGGGCCGCCATTGTTCTTGTTCCCTGACCAGAAGAGGTCCTTTCCTAGGGTGAAGATTCAATCACAAGTTCTCTCCAGCAGCAATGCCTGAAAGAGATCAAGCACTATTGTTGTAAGTGCCAGAGAGACTGCCCAGTGAGGGACTGGAAGCCTCCTAAAAGTTTTCATGCAATTCTTCGATTAAGAGAGATGTGAGGGCAGCAAGCAGAGCAGAATTCCATAATAGCATGAAGTCCTCAGGAGGACACATGGTCCTCAGAGTCGTGCCACACCAAGGCTTACCCATGTGCCTGTGGTAACCTGTGGGCCACGTTCCATGAGTACTAAAGCCATTTATCATTCCTCCTGCAAGGGCCCTCAGCAATGTCCCATTCCTGTCTCCAACTCTACTGGCACACATTATTAGATGGTTTCTGTAAATGCCAACCCTTTCCAAGTGAAGCTACTTCTGCTCACATCCTCCCTGTGACATACAGATGTGACATGCTTACAGTATAGGACTCCTCCCTTCTGGCCACAGCTGACTGGACCCTGGATCAAGAAGCTACAGTTTGCAGTGGAGGGGCCCATTTTACTGCTGAAAGGCACCCTCTCAACTTCATCCCTTGATCTCTCCGCTTTCAGCCTTTCTGATCTTTAGTAATTCCAAGCTAACTTGAGGTATTTACTTACTTGCTGGAGTTTTGAGACAGGGTCTCATGTAGTTCAGTTCATTAAGCAGTTGAGGCTGGCCTTGAAGAATTCCTTCTGCCTCTACCTCCCACGTGTTGCGATTGTATGTGGGCACCACAGTACCCCTGCCCACTTATACTTTAGACAACTGAAAATGCTCAAATGAAGACGATCTCCTTGTTTACCTGTTGTTACTCAGACCTACTGGTGTGGTCAGGCTGGCTGGTTGCAGTTCACTGTGTAGCTCAGGCTGGTTTGAAACTTACGGCAATCCTTCTGCCCCAGCTATCTGTAAGAGTGAGCTGCCACACCCAGGGAAGCACAGCTTGTGAGACCTAGGTTGTTTTGATTCCTGTCTTGCTTGGTATCTTCCGTTAGCACAATCTCCCCTCTAGTGCAGGGCAGAAATATCTCTCTATCCCTGTCCAGCCCCCTCTTCGGTCCTTACTGTTTTAAGCTCCAGACACTGTGAGGGTTGTATACATTGCACTGTTCACTGCACATAGTAATTCTATGTGATGGTTTTCATCTCCATCCTAAAGATGAGAAGCTGAGGAGGCACAAAGAGCAGAGGCAGTGCAGGCTTTATTCTGAGGCTATGTGGAGTAAAACCTTGTGACTCCCTCACTTCTCTCGTTGAACTGAAGACAGGCCATCAGGACCCAGACCCCATACCAGGCATCAGTCACTGAGAGACTTTGAGAAAATCCACATCTCCTTCAGTGTCTCAGTGTGACAAATGGTTGGAGGTGCTGATCCTCCTTGAACTGACTGGGGAGCCGGGCAGGAAATAAGCAAGATTCTCTAGACTCTGGTATTTTCTTGGTTCATCAGCGAGTGAGCAGCAAAGCAGAGGGAAAGAAACAAAGTATGGTACATTTTTTTCCTGTCCTGATTTAGGGGAAGGGTGGGAGAGGAAGAGAGGTCCAGATGCCAAGCAACTGTCAGATGCAAAGGGCAGGCCAGCCTCACTCTGAGCTGTCCCTTGTCCCAGGAACAAATCACTGTGACAGAGTAATGTTCTTTATTAAAAGAGCAGGGCCCAGGAACTTACTCAAAGGGCTCGAAAGATGATGATAGTAAAAACCCAGATGGCAAGGGGCTAGGACAGGAGGAAATTAGGGCTCCCATCTAAGTTTTAGGAACTGGGGTGCACATTTTATAGGAAGGAGTGATGAGGCGTAGACAGTCAAGCGACTTGCTTGAGGTCATACAAAGCTTTGTGTTTTGAACACAGGTCTCTTGCTTCCCTAGCAATGCTTCCCCTCCCCCACGGCCAATCTGCTTTACCCCATAAGCCACATGGCAGAAAGGCCCTAGAAGCCCCTGCTGCTCCAGGAGCGGCAGTAGGTTGGATTAAAGTCTTGATGACACTAATAGGACCCATCTGCTGGGCTTCCTGATTTAATTGGGCTTTTTATTGTTTGCACATTGACTGCTCTACTGCATACATTTACCTTGGGTGTTCGCTTAAAATGGCTCTGTGTTTGTGCCCTACGGTTTTGTGGAATCTACAGACAGAGCTCTACTATGAAGGGGATAAATGGCTAATTCCAAAAGTGTGTGTCAGCCTGGGAACACCCCCACCCCCACCCCCCAAAGCTTATAAAACAGCCCCATCCTCTTAAGCCCCTCTCAGATGTCAGGGCACATGAACTGGATTTCCTTAGGGAAGCTGCCTGTAGCCACTCAGGTGTGGTGCTCAGTGTTTACACTGGGCGGGGCAAGTCCAGTTGTACTGAGAACCGAGAAGTCGAGAAGGCGGGTGTGAGGAAGGCCCACACGCTGCCCGCTGAGCACCACCTCAGCTGCCTTTGTCCCCATGTCCAGGTTGCTCCCTCTTCCTACGGAAGAAACGGTAAGGACTTCGGCTATGGTTTTAAAGTTATCTAAGAAGGTTAAATACCATAGCTTGGGAGTCCATGTAAATTGGCTTTGAGCCTCAGTTCTGCTTATTGGCTGTTGCCTTTGGGCCAATTAACTTACCTCTCTGTTTCTCCATTGGTTATTAGCAAAGTACAAATAATCATAGATGTTGGGAGGATTAAGTGAGATGATACACGGTGACCGGTTAGATCATCAGACTTGGTGACTGACAGTGAGTTACACACAGCTTGTCAAATATGATACCATTGATTTTAAAAGGCACCGTTATGCCATGTAGCATCAAATGAAGAAGACACAATGCCAACTAAGTCATGACTATTTCTAATTTTTTGCCACGTACTTAAAAGAGAGTTCTTGTAGACTTATTAGACATCAATGTTTTAGAATATGTCAAATACAATAAATAAAAATTGCATCACAGGGGAAACGGAAACAAAATGAATGCATTTCAGAAGGGTTCAGCCTCTGTGTTAGCTGTGACAAAGTGTCTGAATAAATCAACTTACAAAAGAAAAGGGTCGGCTCTGCTCCTGGCTTTGGAGGTTTCAGGGCTGTGGTCATATGGCTCCATTTTTTTCTGGTCTGTAGTTAAGGTCAAACATGATAAAAGGGCTTGGGAGAATGAGGCTGCTTATTTTATGACAATTACTGTTATGACATCAACATTTACGATAGGCTCATATGTTTAATGTTTGATTAACAACTGGTACTCTCTTGGAAGGTTGTGAACTTTCAGGAGATGGAGACTCATTGGAAGAAGGATGTCCCTAGGGGCTGGCCTCTATGCTTTATAGCCAGGTTCCTACTCCTTGCAAGAGTCAGTTCTCTCTGTCCACCACATGGGACCGGGAGATGGAACTCAGGTCGCCAGGCTCCGGAGTACGTGCCTTTACCTGATGACTGGACTGTATCCTTTCAGAAACCATACCTTAAGTTGTTCTTGTCAGAGCAACAAGAGAAACAACTAGTACAATACCAAGAAGAGGAGAGAGGCAGGGACCCAACATACTCCAGAAACATGCTTGCCAATGTTGGCTTCTCGCCTGGGTCTCTACTCCGCACCTTCTCAGCAAGTCCATTGGATTATAAAGCCATCAACAGTGGAATCTCACTGATTAGTGAGAACTTTTATGAACCAGTGACCCCCAGAGGGAGACTAAGCCTCCCCAGCAGCCTTTTGGGGAGACCTTTCATGGCTACACCATAATACCCTGGAATCACTTTTTTGGTCAGCATCATTAAGCAACCATTTCCTATGTAACATTTTCCTCTAAGCTGTCAACAAACTAAGTGATGTCTTCTCTCTGTCTTTCTGTTTTTGTTTCTCTGTTTCTCTGTTTCTCTGTCTTTCTGTCTGTCTGTCTCTCTCTCTCTCTCACACACATACACACACACACACACACACACACACACACACACACACACACACAAGGATTTTCCCAACTGGACATGGTGGCATATACCTATAATTGTTGCATTTGAGAGTGTGAGGTAGAAGATAAAAGTTCAGGGCCAGTCCAGACTACATAATAAAACCCTACTTCCCAAACCAAACCAAAGAGCAGACATACACACTACGATCCTACCTGCTATCTCCTCAGTCTCTTCCCACTAATAGCATCACCGATTACCAGATGCACCCTGAGCTCGGAGCTGCCCAAATGTGAGGCAGAGTGCACTTAGGGTCCATGGAGCTCTCCGTGTCTGTGTTTCTGTTTGTCCAGAGTGTGCTGTGGAAGTGTGGTGTGAAGATGTCTAGCCCTTAATAACTAAAGCTTTGAAGCGTGTTAAGGCAGGACAAAGCAGTTAGATATATTTGGTGGTCAGGGCTGCGGATGCAGTTAAAACGGCAGAATGTTTCCTACTCTGGCATTTAGAGCTGTAAATCAAATCCATCAGCCCCCATCTCAAAAAAAAGGAATTAGAGTGTTTACTATTATTCTCTGTCAGCTCCTACCACTGCCGTCGCATGTCTCATATGCTGGCAAAGCATTCTCTCATTGGCACTTGGTGATTTTTTTTCCCTTTACTATCATGATGGGGCTTTGCAACCTTGGTGATACTGACCTCTGGGGCCAGATGACTCTTGTAGTGGGAAGTCCTGCACAGTGGAGGATGTGTAGTAGCACCCTTAACCTGTACTTACTAGCTTGGTTGCTATTCAAGTGTAACAACCAAGCACATCCTAGACTCTGTGGGGTGTTCTCTGGGGTTAGAGGAATTGTTCTGGTTGAAAATAATCTTTTTACACCTGGCAGCTTCAGGCAGCTCTACAGGAAAGCAGATAGAATCTTGGCAGTCAGGAACTGAGACCCCAGAATGATGGCAAGAGTACAGGATATAGCATGTAGGGTCAACTTCAGGGGACCTTCAAGCTTTCAGGGCATCAGCTGTTGTGCTAGAGGCTGAGGCAGAGTGAATGGTCATGTGTTCAGGATACAAGTGAACCAAGAGTCCTGGTATCAGAAGGGCCGATGGAAATGGCATCACCTTTGTTCTTTAGACCTATCCCGCATCTATTTCCCATCACAGGATAATCACTACCAAGGATACAGTATACGTCCTTTCATTCTGTCCTCATGCTTTTGTCTTTAAACATTGTAGATATATACATATGGAAAACACACAGAATTAACTTTCCTACTTGGAAATTTATAAAAGCAGAGTGTGGGTACAACTTGGTTGACTGAGTATTTGCCTAGCATGGATGAAGCCCTAGGCTTGCTCCTTAGCATCAAATAAATTAAAACAAACAAACAAAACAGACGTGGCAGCACATACTTATCATCCTATGCTTGAGAAACTGAGTCAGGAGGACCAGAAGTTCAAAGTCATCTTCAAATATGTAGTGAGTAAGAGACCACCCTGGTCTAACACACACACACACACACACATACATACATATAATTTGGTATCATATAACTATGTATGTATGTATGCATGCATATATAGTGTATTGTTTTATATATATATATATATATATATATATATATATGTATGTATATATATTCTGTATTGTAGTAGTACTAGGAATTGAACCTAGGGTCTTATGCATGTTAGACAAGCACTCTACCACAGACCACCAAACTCTAGTTATCAGGTTAGGCTTTCAACAGTACATCAAAAGTTTTTCTGTATTTATTTATTAAGTATGTGTGTATGTGTTGGGCACACACGCCTGCATTACACAGTGCACACATGCATACCACAGTGTACACGTAGATGGCAGAGGACAGCTTTCCACCATGTGGGTTCTGACCGTTGAATTCAGGCATCAGGCTTGTGAGTGAGGCAAGTGCCTTTCCTACCTGCTGAGCCATCTTGCTGCCCTCGGCAGTGTATTTTGACATCTATCAGCAATGACACAAACAGCTCTTTGGGCTTTGGTGTTGAACACAGCCTTCATGCTTAGTGAGTCCGAGTCCACCCTCAGGCTCACATAGCTTTAATTCATTGTGACGATAATATATGTTTTGCTTTGCCATTTTCCTACTGGATCCCTGACTCACTTCTAGTTTTTCATAGTTACTAACACCCTGCAGGGACAATGGAATTTCAGGCTTACCGGGAATACAACTGAAATGCAATGTTCTATCAACCATGGTGGCTTTTGCCTGAAATCTCAGCACCTGGGAGACTGACACAGGAGGACTTCCAGTTCATGACCAGCTTAGGCTACAGTGTAAGACCCTGTCAAAAAAAAAAAAAAAGTTCCATTTCATTAGACACTTCCAGATTGTTCTCTGTTGGGTCTGTATCCATCCACCCATTTACCCTTTTACCAGCAACACACAAAAGTCAGCTGCTGGATTTTCCCACACACTTAGTAATGTTATTATTCTTTAAAATATTTGCCTGTCAGGGGGAACGTATACACTCGGGAGTGGGTCAAGCATGCGTGAATAAACACTGTCAGTCATGTATGCCTAGGAGGGAAATGCTTGAGTCGGTGGCCTGTGAGAACAGACAGGTCTGACCACAGGCATCACCCTTAGGTTGAAAAGTTGATGACTTGCTTAAGACTATCCCCTGGTGCTACACTGTAGCCTGTGAGACAGCAATCTCTACCCTTAAACACAGCAGTCATAGCAGTCATTAGCTGGTACGATAGAATCTACGATAGAATCACTTCAGTGTGGTCTGTGCACTCAACAGCTCTTTCCACATGGCTCTGCACATGACCCTGGTCTCAGCCTTGGTGGCACAGTTGGGACTACCTAAGGAGGTGAGCTCTGCAGGTTCTACCCCCTTACGTCATGGGAACACCCCCTAGTCCATCTTTTGGACCTATCTAAGCTGACTTGTTCCCCCTCAGCTGTACTTGCCTGCGGTCTGGAGTCACAAGTGTCACAGCATTAGTAAATACAACAGTGTATCCGGGAATCTCCTCCCCTGGGGTTTCTGGGGGCTTGTTGTGAGGCACTCAGCCAGACTCAAGGCATTTGGAAAACTTTTTAGTTGCTTGTTGCTGTGTCCAGGGTGTCTTTGGGCTCACAGTTGAAGAAGGGCTACAGCCCATCATGGTTGAAAAGGCCTTGAACCCAAGGCATAAAGGAGCTGGTCACATTGAATCTGAGCTAGGGAAGCAGAGAGTCAACAGGACGTAGGGCCAGGCTGTAAAACCGGAAGAGCTGCTCGTTTGTGGCCACTTCCTCCAGCAAGGCTCTGCCTCCTGGAGACATAACTTTTCAAAACAGCACTACAAGCTGGAGACCAAGCGTTCACACACATGAACCTGTGGGTGTCATTTCATGGTCAAACAATGAAAACATCAGCTGCCTGAGTAAGTCGGAGGCAGAGTGGCTTCGTAGTGGAAAGCCCTCTGGCCACCACTTAACTGGCGGAGGAACTTCTGGACATCGTCATTTCTTTCCACCCTTCAGTTTACTCATCTATAAAACCATAGCATTTGGTTTGATTGATTGGTTGAAAGCAGTACTCCACAAACTTTCAGGATAACCCATGGGGGAAAAACACAGCCCACGGTGTGTTTCACAGGGAGACACCGAGTGTGACAAATATTGGATAAAGTGACAAAAAACTGGATAAAGGCAACTTTGAAAACGTCTGATCCAGCCTGGGGGTTGGCTCAGTCTATGAAACGCTAGTCACACAAATGTGTAGATTTAGATTTGTAGCCCCAGCATCCATAGAAAAGCCACATGCAACAGTGCCTGTAACTCTGATGCTAGACGTTGAGGAGGTGGAGATAGGAGATTCGTAGACCTCATTGGCTAGCCAGTCTGCCAGTCCAGCTGAATTCAGTGAGAGACCCTGTCTCCAAAAATAAGATGGAGAATTCTTGATGTGGACCTCAGGGTGTGGAGCTCAGTAAAAAAGTACATACACACACATGCACACAGAGAACACACACATACACACACACAGAGGGGGGGGAAGGAGGGAGGGAGGGAGAGAGAGAGGGAGAGAGGGAGAGAGAGAGGGGGAGGGAGGGAGAGAGAGAGAGAGAGAGAGAGAGAGAGAGAGAGAGAGAGAGAGAGAGAGAGAGGGAGGAACTTACATTCTTGTATCAAAAGCTTCAAATGGTACTGAATACAGCGGCTCAGTAACACACTGAGCAACAAAGGCACCGGTGTGGGAGAGCCCAGGCTCTGTAGTAATTCAGACTCACAGGATGTCTGGACTCTTTAACCTCATCTTTTTCGCTAGCTGACTTTTGAAAAGCAATTTAACTCTTTCTTCATCGTTTCAGTTTCTCCATGTGTGGGCTGATAAACTCGTATTGGCATTTAGCAAGTAATCTACTTGTTAATATCTATATAGTAGTGAGACCTATCACACAGACTGTTGAAAGGATTAAATGAAAAAAAAAAGAAAGAAAGAAAGAGAAAAAGAAAAAGAAAATGACCGGCAAGGTGTTTAGCCAGAGCCTCACAGGGAGAAAGCCAGCATTTCCTTTTCTCAGCAGTTCTGATGAAATGGAATAGGACATCCAGTTTAAAGAATCGCCTGTCAGGAGGGTGAAGCCATTCTTAGCCTGTCTGTGGACTCCAGGAGGGCAGTCTCCTGTCATCCATTGGGGAATTCATCAGACCTTTCCCTGGACAGAAGGACCCAAATCATGCTGGACAGATGAGAGGAGAAGTCACAGGTCCACAGCTTCCGTCTCCCGTCTAAGCAGTTTTGTCTTCCCAGGAGTGTCTCTGCAGGTTTTCCGTGCCTGCTGCCCCTACCAGTCACTTCCTAAATCATCCAGCATCACAGAATGCTAGGAGCCTGCCTGTCTCTCGGGGCCCTGGCTGTCTCCTGTGGAATATGAATGGTGCCTGTCAGGCTGTTTGTCTTTTTTGCCTTTACAATCCGCTTTCTGCACACCATCTAGGTTGAGCATGCTGCAGGCTTGATGAGGCCATTATTTTTCTTGGTGACATTTTCTGGGAGCAGACTGGACTGGTGAAAGGCTGGGGAAAGCCCTTGCCTGTGTCTGGAGCTGTGTGGCCCACTTCTTCCTACTGTCTGCATCTATTTATCACTGGCATGGAGCAGGGGCAGTTCTATCCCCACTCAACCCAAAGAGTGCTAGGGCATGAGAACTCAGGCATAGCCCTGGTCAAACTGTAAGGTATACTGAGCCCTCTAAGGTCTTAGTGAACTTCAGAGAGGAGTGAGGTGAGACCCGAGATTCTTAGTACATCTTCAGGTCAGTTGATAGTTGGTCTCAGGTCTAAAGTGGGGCTTAATGTGTGCACATGTGTGTGCTTGTGTGCATGTTTCTATGGGTGCCATGTGTGCACATGTGTGTGGAGGCCAGGGGACAGCTTTGGATGTCACTGCTCAGGAGGCATGCTCCATTTGATTGTCTTAGACAGATTGGTCTAGAATTCTCCCTAATAGGCTAGGCTGGTGGGTCAGTGAGGCCCAGGAATCTTCCTGTCTCTGTCTTCCCAGAGCTGAGATCACAACCATACACCATGATTCCCAGCGCCCCCTCTCCTCCCCTTTCATAGCTACTGAGGCTCAAACGTATTTTCTCATGTTTGCACGATGTGTATTTTATAGATTGTATTATATATATACACTTTTTTCTTTCTTTCTTTCTTTTTTTTTTTTTTTTTTTTTTTTTTTTTTTTTTTTTTTTTTTTTTTTTTTGGTTTTTCGAGACAGGGTTTCTCTGTATAGCCTTGGCTGTCCTGGAACTCACTTTGTAGACCAGGCTGGCCTTGAACTCAGAAATCCGCCTGCCTCTGCCTCCCGAGTGCTGGGATTAAAGGCGTGCGCCACCATGCCCGGCTTGTATTTTATATTTTATTTTATAGATCCCCCCAGCCCTGATAATCTGCACTTCTGTGTATGTGGGTGTGCTGTGTACTGTGTGTATATTGTGTGTGAATGAGCATCAATGTGAGTGACTGCAAGCCTGTGCTTCCCATGGCATGTGCGTGGAGGTTAGAGGAAGATCTTGGGTATCAACCCTCAGCTTCCACTTGACTTAAGATGAGGGTTAGGCTGGCAAAATGGCTTAGAAGGAAAAGTCTCTTGCCACACAAACCTGACAACATGAGTTCAGTCCCCAGACCCCATGGTGGAAGGAGAGAATCAACTGCTGAAAGTTGTCTTCACATATGTGCAGCAACATATATATGCCTGCACTTACACATATGTTCATACATCACAGACACACACACAGACACACACACACACACATACTTGTTCACTGCTGTGCATTCCAGGCTAGTTGACCAAGAGCAGCCACTCTCCTATCTCCCATCCCACCCCAGGAGCACCGAGATTGTAGATCCACACTTGGCATTTGTGTAGGTTTTAGGGATCCAAACTCAGGTCCCACACCTGCATGCTAAACTCCTTACCCACTGAGCCACCTTCCGGCTCTGCTCATGTCAATTTCTCAAGGTTCACTGGTGATAGCCAAGCTGTTGTTCCAGAAACCGAACTGAACCAAACGATGGCAGGTTCCCAACTTCCCATCATACTTATTTAGCTATTGTTTTTGTTTGAATGATTATCGAATCAGTTCTGCTACTTTTCCTTGAGCCCCCAAGTCCTAATGCCCTGGTACGATTTGGCCCTACCGTGCCCTTTCCATAGCTGACAGCACCTTGGCTGACGAGCCCTGTGATGAGCCCTTTGTGCAATGAGTCTGAGCTAGACACTGTGCCTCATCCAGAGGACCTGCTAGGCTATTTCCTCACCTTCAGGCTTTGGATGGACCTGAGGCTAGCACTTCCAGCCTCGTCTATGTATCTCATCTGCAGCCCCAGACTATTTAACCTGGCTACACTGTGTCAGTACTCTTACCATCCTAAACTATACCCTAGAGCCTTTCTTCTCTTTGCCTGGTTTCTTGGGGGACAACAGGCAGCAACGAGGGGAGGCCATGCCCAGGGAAAGCAGGAATCTCAGAGTTAATGAAATCAACATGGACACCAGGCCCCGGAAATCAGGCGCCTGCCCTCTCCTGTCCCCTCCAACCAGAGCCCCATTGAGGCTGGAATGAGTTAGCTTGACCTTTTGGGTTAATGCAATTAATGGGATGGTTGTGTAAGACTTTGTTTAGCAGGACTGGTTTCCAGCCTGGCCTAAGGCTAAACAGGACTCTGGCAGCATCCACCAGCCAGCCTGACCTGCTCCCTGAGCCTCACTTACCCTGGCCAGTGTTCCCTAGAGGCCTGGATCAGTATGTTGTTGTTTTTTTTTTTTTTAAATTTCCCTGGGTCTCCCTGCCTTCTCTGAGGGACCGACCCATGGACTTAGCAATTAACTTGGAGATGCTGGATTTGTTGGGGTTAGCCAAGAAACTGGGTTTTGTTGTGTGTATGTGTGTGTGGGGAGGTAACTTGGAAACCAGCCTGTTCATTTACCTGAGTTCAAGTTCTCTAAAATGGAGTCTGAACTTACAAGATTTGGCCTCTCGCCACATAGTGCTGAGGTTATAGGACTATGTCTGGTCATGTCTAGTTTTTTTTTTTTTTTTTTTTTTTTTTTTTTTTTATGTGGGCACTGGGGATTTGAACTCATATTCTCACACAAACCTCAAGTTCTTTTATCCACTGAGTATCTCCCCAGCCTCCTCATAGCTTTTTAGGAGATTCATATGGGACACCAACCCCTACTCTAGCTATTTCAGGCTATTTTCCTTAGACACAGGGTACAGGGAGGGCAAAGGTTTGGTATCAGACTGCATCTCCCACTTTCTCTGTGACCTTAGGCAAGTGACTTTCTCTCTCTGGGCCACAGTTGCCTTTTCTGTAACATAAGAAAAACACTCCTGTGCTGGTGAGATGGCTCAGTGGGTTAGAGCACTGACTGCTCTTCTGAAGGTCTGGGGTTCAAATCCCAGCAACTACATGGTGGCTCACAACCACCCATAATGAGATCTGACCCCCTCTTCTGGTGTGCCTGAAGACAGTTGCAGTGTACTTATGTATAAAATAAATAAATCTTTTTAATATAAGGAAGAAATAGACTCCTTACTACTTCATAGGGATAGTATGGGGGAGGGGACTGAATAGGAATGACCCCCATAGACTCATGTGTTTGAATGCTTGGCCTGTAGGGAGTGGCACTATTAGGAGGTGTGGCCTTGCTGGAGGAAGTGTGTAACTGGAGGGGCAGGCTTTGAGATCTCATATGCTCAAGCTACACCCAGTGTGGCTCACTAAGGCAGGGGCACACGACAGGATGTGGAAAAGTACTTAGCAAAAGTACTCTACTGAGTGGTGCAGTACTCTACTGAGTGGTGCACAGGGTATGATAGACACTGGTGTACGGGGACTCTGTGGTCATCCAACCAAGCCTCAGTGCCCACCAAGGGCATCAGATGGCTCAGCTATTCAGACAAGAACTGAGTAGGCCGGATTCTAGGTGGCTCTACTCCTCAAGGCCTGGCTCTAACTTGACTGAGGATGGCAGGGGTCAGTAACAGTACCACGGATAGGGAACCTGAGAACCCGACCTGGCTGAAGCCCTTTAGCCCTTGTGATCCCAGTCACCTCACCTACTCTCTGCCTCAGTGCAGAGGGAAGCCCGTCCTTGTGTGAGCTTGTGGAGTTGCTACGGTAAGCTCTGAGCCTCCCTGAATCCTTGCCCTCTCTCCTGATAGCCAAAGCCAAGACTCAGTCCCAGTAGGGCCCTCCTTCTGCACTCCCCTCAGTGAGAATCTCTAAGGCACCCTTCTGCCCTGAGCTGGTACAAAGTCCTGGTGCCTGGTCCTGCCACAAGAAAGCAGCAGAAAGCCACAGGGCTTAGCTGTGGTCACTCCCCAGTGGGCCTAGAGTCACTGTCCCTGACTATGTCAGCTCCTTATGCGAAATCCAAACTAAAAGTCCCATTGCTGTTTGTCCCTGTAGTATGCTTCGTGCCTGGGCTCATCACCTCCTGAGGCCTTGGCCTCTCTGGGCTCTGGGTGAAACATCTGGATTCAGTAGAACCCTCTCATGTGGTAGGGAGCATGACAGAAAGATGGCTCACTTGGGAAGATCTGTTTTGCAACTGTTAATTAGGAAGAGGCTTGACACCTCATTCTCCCTTCCTGCTGTTTTTCCTTCCAGTAAGGATGCCTCCTGTGAACCCAGGAGGTTGTGAGCTGACTGGGTTATACTCTGTAGCTCAGGTTGGCTTCAAACTCCTGATCTTCCTGCTTCTAACGCCCGAGTGTTGGAGTAACAAACACAAGTGCCAACCCCTATCTTGACTCTCAACATATATGTTCTCTAACATAGAAACAACCACATATGAAACACGTTCTGTCTAGAGTTTTGTTGGGGCAGGATCTGTGTGAGCTTTGGTTCAAAGGAAAGACAGCTCTCAACCCAGAGTACCAACAAAGGTTTCCTGGGGAAGTCTAGAAGCCATACTGGGAAGGGTGAAAGGGGTCCCACCATGAAAGGAAAGAAAGGGGTTAGGGGTGCTGGAAACATGTGGAGCCCATGGCAAAGCTGATGACCTGATTCTGTCCACAGAAACTAGATGGTGGAAGGAGAGAACTGACTCCTGCAAGTTGTCATCTGACCTCCACATGTGTGCCACAGTGCACGCACACACACACACAAACAAATAAAATGTGAAGAAAGATCCAGGATATTTGGGTGCACATTTGTAATCTCAGCACTTGGGAAGCTGAGGCAGGAGGACTTCCTTGAGATTGAAGTAATGTGCTAAGTTCAACTCTATCTCAAAAATAAGGAAAGCCAAAGAGAGAGAGAGAGAGAGAGAGAGAGAGAGAGAGAGAGAGATTGCCTTCGTCTACTGAATAGCTGTGTGTTCTTGGCTAAGGCATCTAACCTCTCTGTGCTTTAGTGCTTATGGATACAGTGGGAAGGAGACAGGAAGCTCCTGGGAAATCCTTCCCCCATCTCCTTCCCTTCCTTTCATTCATGACCAATTGCCAGAATCAAATCCTTCCCGAGGGGGAAGACAATAAACGTAGGTAGGACGTATGGTCGTAAATGCTTTGGAGAAGAATCTGGTGAGGAAGAGAAGAAAGAATGTGGAGGGGGCTGGAAAACAATCTCAAATAATTTGGTCAGGGGAGGCCTCACTGGTCAGATGGCAATTGATCAACTGTTTGAAGCTCTGTGGCTATCTAGTAGGAGAAATATCCTCTGAGCCCAAGGAAAAGTGTGTGCAACGGCCCTGGGGTGATTATAAGCGTCTAAGGTCCAGCAAGATGGCAGTATGGATAGAATGAAGTAAATCTCCACAGAAACTACTTCCAAAGATATAATCCAACTGTCAAGGAATTCCCAGCCAGTGTGTAATCAGAGATAACGGGAACCATTTTTACTCCCGGTGTTAGCAGCTAGCAGAGTGTCTGAGGTGACCAGTGTATCTGGAGGCTATGCTTGGCTGGGCTAGTTGGTTGTGTATGACACAGTGACTGCAAGGATCCCAGAAGCTTCTCCTTTGACGAACAGGCCTTACAGCTCAATCTGAGCTCAGTGGGTGTGACACGGAGCTGTACGCTCTGCAGTCACAGCTTTCTGGCATCAACACAGCCACCAGCCATGTGCTGAGTCCTCGGCAAGGGTGTAATTCAGTACTTGACAAAGCAGCTGACATCTTAGTTTCGACCTCCAACAATTCCTCTGCCCTGGCTCTCCCCTGAGTCTACCAGCCCAAAGATGATCCCCTTACAGCTTGAGTGGAGGAATGGCACAGCAAAGTCCCTGGAGTCTTGGGTGCACTGGTTGAGGTGAGGGTGAGTGGAAGTGGGCTCTCAGTTCCTCGGAGAGAAAAGATTTTGGCTGGGAGGTAGAAAAGGAGACTGGAAGATATGAAGTCCAGGCCAGTGGCAGGAGCTCAGCCAAGTCTTATCCAAGCTCCTTTGGTACAGCTTGATAGTGCCACCTTTGTGTCCTATGTGATCAAGAATGACATGGTGAGGCCCCTGTGTCCTGGGGCCTCAGAAAGACAAGCCACAGGTTTGTGGAAGAGACCTGTGCCACTGCTGGGTGGAGGAGAGAATCTTTATGGTATATAACACTGCTTCGTGTGTGTGTGTGTGTGAATGTATATGAGTGTATGTGTGAGAGAGAATGTGTGTGTGATATGTTTGTGAGAGAGAGTGTGCATGTGTATTTATGCATGTGAGAGTGTGTTTGTGTGTGAATG
Organism: Mus caroli; assembly: GCF_978045245.1. Classification (NCBI taxonomy): domain Eukaryota; kingdom Metazoa; phylum Chordata; class Mammalia; order Rodentia; family Muridae; genus Mus; species Mus caroli. Next base: position 52,879,280 of record NW_028227266.1, on the reverse strand, counting down.
TGTATATATGATATGTGTGTGAATGTGTGCGTGTGTATATATGTATGTGAGAGTGTGCTTGTGTGTGAATGTGTTTGTGTGTGAATGTGTGTGTGCGCATGTGTGTCTGTGTATGTGTGTTGGCTAGTGGAGGACATCAGGTGTCCTTCTCTATCACTCTCTACTTTATTCCCTCGAGACTGGGTCTCTCACTGAACCCAGAACTGGCTGATTAGCTCTGTTGGCAGGCAGCAAGTTGCAGATGTCTCTGGCTCTGCCCTTTGCAGTGCTGGGGCCACAGGCATGTGCAGCCACATCCTGGCTTTTTAGTTTTTTTTTTTTTCTTTTTTTTCTGGGGATTCAGGCACTTATATAGTAAGTGCTCTTACTCACTGGGCCATCTCCCAGGCCTAGTGAGAAGCATGGCTGGGTACGCAGTCACCCCATGCCCATTTTCTTCACAGCCCTTCCAGGAGTTCAGCACAATTCAGGTAGAAAGACATCAGATTAACCAATATCACATTCCTCCCACCTCCCAGAATGGGGACACCCCCTCGGCCCCCCCGGAAACTGAGTCCATTTAGAATTATTGACAAGTGTGTAGACTTAGATTCTCCCAACAGGATGATTGCTCAATACTAAAGAATTAGTGCCATTATTCCCTCTTTAGTCACTACTGTGAGGTCACCAAACTGCCACACCCAGACAGAACAAAGATGTGCAGGAATGGCTAAAAGGGGGTTCCACCTCCCTTAGCCTGAGGCTGGACACTCCCCTCTGACCCCTCCAAGGCTCCTTGGATTGGCTGCCGATCAATCACCCCACTCCCCCATCCTGCTAGGCCTGCCAGTCTAGCCTCATCTGGAAAGAATAAAAGCAGAAAAGACAAGACCATGGTCCCCCTAATGCAAACCACTTGTGCAGTCAGCAGCAAATGGATGTGATTCACAGAGATGTGGCAGGAAAAAGACAGATTGGGCTCATTCTCCCCTGGGCACCCCGAACCTTTCTGGAAGCTGGTTCTCGGCTGCTCTCCATTCCTCGCAGCTGGGCTGTGTATACATTGAGAGGTTGGTGGTTTGTAGCAATTCCAACTGGATAAGTTAGACACTGCCTTAATTTCTTATAGGCCATGGCCCAAGATGCAATAATAGACCTGACACACCCAAGAATATTGACAAGAAACTCAATAGTTATCCCGTTGGGTGAATCATAAGCTCCTTGAGGCTGGAAGCATATATAATTGGCTTGGCATTTATCATCCAGCACACAGTTTTAGCTCCACCCCTTTCTAGGCTCTCTTCTCGCCACAGGCCACCTAATTCCATCATTTAGACTGACCCCCTTTCTGGCCTTGGCTGCTGAATACTCTCTTCCCTCAGAGCCTCTGCATGTGCTGTTTCTGGAGCCTAGACTGTTGCCCCTCTTCTATCTGCCTAATGCACCCCATCACTTCTGAGTGCTCAGCTTAGACATGCTATGTTCAGGGAAGGCAGGTCCTCTGCTGCAGATTTTCACTATGTCCTGCTGTTGAACCTGCTGTTGTCACTGTGCACTGTCTCATGTGATTCACTGACTAGTATCTGTCTTCCTGTCCCACAGTCTGCTTAGTAAGGACAAGAACTAGGTCAACATATGACCACTGGTATCTCGAAAATATGGAAGGGTTACATCAACTTTTATTGAACACCAGGTACACACACACACACACACACACAGAGAGAGAGAGAGAGAGAGAGAGAGAGAGAGAGAGAGAGAGAGAATCTCTCTTATTACATAAAAGTAAACTGAGACCCTAAAGTGGCCAGGAGACTGAGCTCACGGTGGGAGACTTTGGGACCAGAGGGAGACTTTGACTTCGGCTCCTCCAAGTCTCATATCTCAGTGTCCTTTCCATCTGAATTACAGCTGTGGATCCAGGGATTGGCTGGAGTTTGTGCTGACTCAGTGTGAGAGACAGGGTCATCTCTGTATGTCAGTGAGGCCAGAGGCTTGCTGTTCCCATGTGAATCAGTGGAGCCCTTGCCTGGAGTCAGTCCCAGTGGCAGCTTCTTGCTGCTTCACCTGGGGCCAGCAGCTACCCACCTGACAGCAGCTGCTCTAATCCCTGGGGCTAGTCCCACCCTGTTGGGCCAGGAACGGAAGAGGGAGGCTTGCCTGGGCCTGTCCCCGTTGGTTACAGTTATGCCCCTGCCTCTGCGTTATGTGCTCTCTAAAGCCAGCCACGTACACAGCAACTGTGCTTTGGGAAATTGCCCCCAGGTCCTGGTTCACAGAGTTGCTGGGAAAATGGCAGCTCTGAGTCCACATGAAAGGCATTCTTGGAAAATGTCTCTCCTGCCCCCCTCCTTCCCCAGCTGGAGAACTTTTTGCTGAGTCGTTGCAGCAATTGCAGGGCCTCTGAAGGGTTTAATAAGAGGAGGGAGCTGGGCTGCACTTCTTGATTGCTCCAATCTGTGAAGAACTGACTTAGTTCTCTGGCAGTTTCCCTGCTCCCATCATCTCCCCCCCCCCCCCCCCGAACTTGCAGAATGACTCTGCTGTGACAGTTGCTCACCAAGCTTCTGACCATGGAGTAAATGGATGTGAATAAGGAGATAGAAAATGGCTTTAGATTGAGTACTTCCTGTGCACCTGATGCCATCTTGCACCTGTGTGTTACTATGGCGTGGCATTTTGCCTGTGTTTGTTTGTTTGTTTGTTTGTTTTTTGTTTTTGGCAGGGAGGGGAGATTGAGACGGAGTCTTCTGAAACCCAAGCTGGCCTTGAACTATGTAGCTGAAGACGATCCTCTTGCCTCCATTTTCCAAGTGCTGGCTGGGGTCACTGTGTGGCAGCATGCTGTGTTTATTTGGTCCTGGGAATCAAACCCAGGAATTTTTTGCATGCTAGGCAAGCACTCTACCAACTGAGCCACATTCTCACTTTTGAGTTTCGCCTATTCTGAGACCCGGCCCCATGACAGGGATAGTTAACACATCACCTTAGGGCTGTAGTTCCAACAACCTCGCCGTTCTGTGGAGCAGCATTAGCCTCTCCATAGCCACGTAGGGCTGTGGAGCACTCAGCATGTGGCTTAGTGCCAGTGAGAAATGAATTGCATTTGCAATTTCCCTGGATTTCAGTTACAGTTACATACACTTGGTGGCTACCATACTTGATGATGTGTTTCTAGCCTCATGGTATTCTGAGTGCAGTCCATGATCAGCTATCTGAGTGTGGTCCACCAGCAGCCAGCGCCAGCATCAGCCAGCTGTTTGCTAGGATGGTGCTTCAGTCCAGGCCCATGGAATCAGATTCATTTTAACAAGATCCCCAGGTGATCTTCAGGCATGCTCACATATGAGAAGCAGTTCCCGGAGCAAAGCCAGGAACAAAGCTGTGGGGAATTTTAAAAAGAGAAGAGAAGAGAGGCCAGTAGGCGGGGAGAAGAACACTTGAGGTCTCTACTCATTTAGCACAGAATTCTTTTTCTGCTCACTGAGGGTTTTCAACTCTGCCCTTGACCTTGACTTCAGGGTTTTCTTCTCCAGCCTACAGCACAGAGAAACAGCTAGCACAGTGAGGACCATCGATACCACCTCTACCACAATGCACAAGCCCCCTCTTCCCACTAAGGGCTCCATAAATGCAGAGCCACGTCCATAGGCTAGGGCTCAGATATCCACTATTCCAAGACCACACCGCAGGCATTCCATAAGCCAGGGCAACCTTCCAGAATTTCATTTTCAGATACATGTTAGTGTCTGGTATAACGAGACACATGCTACACGGCGATGAAACACAGTGTTCAGACTGAATAATAAAATGCTTTATGGACAGGCAAATTTTATGTCTCCCTGTAGGGAGATAAGTTAGTGTGGCATGCCCCTCCTGCAGTGGGGGATTGGCAGGTGGTGAATGAATTCACCCTAGTCAGGCCAGAGAAGAAAAAGCTGAGTTTATTTTATACACTGTAACAGTGTGGGGGACCAAGGCAGGAATAAAGGTGCAGAAGTAGATGGGCTATGGTGGCTTTTCCTGAGGTTCCTGACATGCAATTCCTACTGTGCAAATGAGGGCAGTCCTGACTTATTGATGTTGGGGTCTTGGTTGACAGGGTGACAGTTTTGATACTCAGTCGTGTTTAAGTTTGAGCGGTTATGCTCAGTCATGCTATCCCTCCAGTGTGGTTTGGCTAAACATGAGTTGTGTTTTGCAGTATTATCAAGGATGCTTCCTGGACAAGACTTGTACTGTGTAAATTCCCTGAAACTGATTCTCTCTGTTTCTGGCCTCTGTTCCACAGTCACTACTGACAAAGAAACAAACTCAATCCGAGACACTAGGTGAAGGTTTCTTCTTCAGTGGTTTCTTTGAGGTGGACAGGTGTGATTTGTGGGCCCTGTCTTTTATCATTCTGGCAGGGCATCTGTGATATTCCAAGAGAAGAGAGCCACATATTAGGGAAAGTTTGGGTGACTCTCCATGGCCTGGTCCAGGGGCTTCATTCAGGAGCTTCCGATGGAGACACTGAAAGCCAGAAGCATTATGCTCCAACTATTGGACCTGGAAGACATCACCTTGACAAATAAATTAAAGTACAATCCAAGAAGCAGCGAGGGGGCAGCAAATTGTCCCAGAAAGGGACACAGCCAAGACAGCCATGAGTTAAAAACACCACCAGTCAGACCCTGTTACATTCCTTGTTCCCCCAAGTCACTGGCTTATCCAACGATGATTTTCAGATCGGGTTGTGTCTGTCCAATCTATTTGCACAACAGCAGCAGTCCTCCTTGAGTAGCAGCAAAGCAGCAGATCTGGGGGCTGGAGGTTTTGAAGTACAGTTGCTTCAAGAAATAGAGCCTGCACAAGAGGGAAGTTCTTGAGGTTAGTTGGTGTGTGAGATCTAAGGATAGCCTTCCAGCAGGAGGAATCAAGGTCTCAAGACTCCTGTTCCTGCATCTATGGTGCAGGTGCCCATGGGAGCGGCAGACAGTGAAATAGGATCCTAGCTTTAGTTTGCACTGGAAAGGTGTATCAGTTGGGACATACCGTCCTGATGACCTGTGATCTGGGGAAGGCTGGATGCCAGGGTACAGGTTCCTGCCTACTAGTGGATCACAGAGATAGACCCACATCTCATAACTAAAGTATATAGCCCTCAGGATTAGGCAAGTAGCAAAGGATGAAGTGTGGAGTGTTTCCAGTATTTCCCAGAAGTGGACGCCATGGTTGCCCCCCATAAGAGACTTAAAGGACCACACAGAAGAAGGGATCATAGAAAGTACCGAGCTTAAGTGAACAGATTTGTACGAGATCCCAGCCTAAATCTCCACTGAACATGTTTCTGACCATTTGAGGTAGAACTGGTTTAATTTTGGAATAAGTGAACCAATGAAAAAGTTAAGAGACTGAAAGTGTGAAGTAGAATGAGTATCTTTATACGGCGTGTTTTGATGATATCTACCCTCCATTTTTCCCCTCACTTCACTCCCATTCAAACTGATGAACATATTTCTTAATTGAGGTTCCCTCTTCCTAGATGTCCCTACCTTGTGTCAAGGTGACAAAAAAACCAACCAGCACACGGGCACACAGGAGGGTGATGACCTGGCTTTTTACTGTACGTTCTCTGGAATGTTTTTCATATTGTACAACAGGAACTTATTCAGAATACCAGTGAAACAGAAGATGGCGACCGCAAATATTTATTTATTTATTTTTGGAGATATTTTCCTAGGAAAAGGAAGGGAGAGATGGGTAGTGTAGAGTGGAGAACAGTTTTGTTTTGTTTTGTTTTGTTTTTTTAAAGACCTAGATAAGGGTGGACCTGTAGAGACAGGATATGAGCACAGACAGGAGTCACTGAAGGTGAGAGACTCTTCAAGAGGCCCAGCTGAGGCTGAAACTTCTCAGGAGCAAGGCCAGACAACCCATTCCATCTCAAATGATAGAAGGAAAGTGGAGTTTGCAGCATGGATAGGTGAGTACACTGTGCTCATTGCCCACCCATCTATTAGGAGTGTCTGGGCAGGGTATTAGTGACTCGGGAAATCATATGACATGTTTATTTCCCAGCTCAGATTCCCAGGTCAGTACGGTAGGCTTGCTAGGGGAATGAATATTGAGTACCTACTTGATGCTTGAAGTCATGAGCTTGAATGGTAGTACTCGGAGTGGGAGAAACTCTGGCAGAAAAGAGGTTGGACTATGTCCCCTCCAGGGTGTCCCTTGGCATTTAGAGGCTTTTTTTTTTTTTTTTTTTGACTATTGTCCATCTGGGAGGATCTTTCCACAGCTGTCCTTTGGCTCCTTGGTGGTGACGAGGAGACAGTAGATGGGAAAGAACTGGAGCTACGTCTGGCTTAGAAGGGAGGCTGGGAAGGTAGCTTAGTAGGCAAAACACCTCTGTGTGAGCATGAGGTCCTAGTATCTCACCTGGCACCCATATAGAAAGACAGGCATGGTAGTATGTGCCAGTTATCTGTGTCCTGGAGAAGCAGAGACAGGAGGATACCTGGGGTTTGCTACTGACCAACTGTGGCAAGCATGGGCTAATGGACTGTCAGGTGCTCAGAAATTACAATGTCCATACAAGATCTGTCTTTCTAATATACTCAGTTTATTCACACGAGCATCCCTTAGAATGCCGTGCTAATATAAAAGTTAAACAGACATTTCTTTTTTTTTTTAAATATTTAATTTATTTATTTATTATATGTAAGTATACTGTAGCTGTCATTAGACACTCCAGAAGAGGGCATCAGATTTCCTTAAGGATGGTTGTGAGCCACATGTGGTTGCTGGGATTTGAGCTCAGGACCTTTGGAAGAGCAGTCGGCACTCTTAACTGCTGAGCCATCTCACCAGCCAGACATTTCACCAATAGGGCAACAGTTGTTTGGGCAGAAATGCTGTTCCAGGATCCCACTGGGGAATCTTCTCCAGTGAATATGTTTCAGAAGCTTGCAGGCTCAACTCATGTCTTCAGTGAAGTCCTCTTGCTAATAGGTATCAACTCAGAGGCTAGAGATAACCTGTCCAGGGTATATGGCAGTGCTATATAGACCTATAGGCCTAGAGACCATTCCCAAAGTTCCATTTCTTTTTTTTTCTTTTTTCTTTTGTACCGTTTAGCAACTCAGGATATCAGCTCTCCCAGCTTGGGACTAGTTCACAAGCATTTTCAAGGCACTTTGGAGTTAATTCATTAGCATATCAAGGCCCATCCTGGGCTAGGTATAAGAGCTTCTGGGTGGCCAGACAGGGGCTTGCTTCTGAGGCTTAACTCTGTTTTTTTTTTAAAAGATTTATTATTATTCGTAAGTACACTGTAGCTGTCTTCCACTGCACCAGAAGAGGATGTCAGGTCTCATTATGGGTGGCTGTGAGCCACCATGTGGTTGCTGGGATTTGAACTCAGGACCTTCAGAAGGGCAGTTAGTGCTCTTACCCACTGAGCCATCTCCCCAGCCCCCTGAGGTCTAACTTTTATCAAAGCCACCAGGGAGCAAACTTCTACCTCACATGCTTTACATTTTTTGAAGTCACACAAAATGCTTTTTAAACTATGTTCCTTATACCAACCTAGATGAATCAGTGAGTTCTAGGTTCAGGGAGGGACCTTGTCTCAAAGAATAAGGAATTTTCAAAGTATTAGCTTTTAGCTGTTGTCCCCAGGATAGTGATAATAGTACGTTATTGGCATTGGACTGTGCGGTGGTTTGAATAAGAATGGCCTCCAGCCGGGCGTGGTGGCGCACGCCTTTAATCCCAGCACTCGGGAGGCAGAGGTAGGCGGATTTCTGAGTTCGAGGCCAGCCTGGTCTACAGTGTGAGTTCCAGGACAGCCAAGGCTACACAGAGAAACCCTGCCTCGAAAAACCAAAAAAAAAAAAAAAAAGAATGGCCTCCAAAGGCTCATCTATTTGCAAGCTCAGTCACCAGGGAGTGGAACTGTTTGAAAGAATTAGAAGGATTAGGAGGTCTGGCCTTGTTGGTGGAAGTGCTTCACATCTGTATGAGAACTAGGCTTAAGAAGTTTAAAATGTAAACTTTACTGTCATCTTTGGAATGTATAAGAAGCCTCTGTGGTGCTCATGAAGCACACTTGGGACCCAGCATCTTCTTCCCACATTTAGATAGAGAAGACCTGTGGTGGGGTCCTGGAGATGCTTTTTATCTGTTTTGAGACAGAGTCTCAGATAGCTCAGGCTGGCCTTGAACTTCAGATTCTACTGTTTCTGCCTCCTAAGAGTTGGGATTATAGGCATGGACAGTGGAGATAGGCATTACAGGGCTCTCTCTCTCTCTCCCTCCCTCCCTCCCTCCCTCCCTCCCTCCCTCCCTCCCTCCCTCCCTCCCTCCCTCCACACCGTCCCTCCCTCCAGTGCCTGTTGTATTTTTGAGACAGTCTCAGGCCAGTCTTGAAGTCAGTACTTAGCTGAGGATACCTCAAGTTCCTCTTGACTCCACTTCTTGACTCCACTTCCCGGCACCTGGGTTGCAGGTGTGTGGTACCACTCCCAGCTCTTTCCCTCTTTCTCTCCTTCCTTCCCCCCCCCCCTTTTACTTTTTCTTTGTCTTGTTGAGGCAGGATCTTGCTATATATCCCTGGCTAGCCTGAAGCTTACAATGCAAACAGACTGGCTTTCCCCCACACATTTTGGGGACTAGGGGTGTAGACAATCCCCAAAGCCACCATGCCCCTTGGCCTCTATTAAAAGATGGCCATTTCCTCTAGATTCCACATCTCTTGTAACTATGGGACCTGACTGTGTCTTAGCTATATGTTATCAGAGAGGACAATGGGAAATGCTAAAAAGCACAGCTTGGGTTTTGTATTGGGAAAGGTACTGCTGTTGGGACTCAAGGGTCTGGAGTGAGAATTGAAAGGTTTTTCTGGTGACTGGGCAGCCTGTGAGTGGAACACTGCAAGTAAGGACATGCAGCCAGGTCACCACAATCTCCCTAGAGCCATCCTTCCTCTGGGCAACCGCTTCATGTACTGTTAAATTAAGCTTTAAAAATTCCTACCTCCTCTTTATTAATTCCTTGGATGATAGAAACCAGTAAAGATTGTTGCAGCTATGTATCCATTAGGTAATTATAGTCTAAGAGCCCAACAAAAGCCCATTAGGGATCAGGCAATGGGCCTGCTTTCCCCTCTCTGTCTGCAAGGGCAAGCAGGGACACCGAAAGGCCTGCCTGCCACAGCCCCAGGCCCAGAATAATAGTTTGGCAGGTTGGGTATAGGCTGCATGGCTGGTAAGCAGAACATGGAAGCCAGATTCCTTCAACAGAGAACATCCTGTACATCTCAGCTCTGCAGGCTTGGACTTTTCTATTCTCCTCCCTGATACCTGATATGTGAGTTCATAGCACAGGAGCTCAATGTTTTCCAAGCCCCCAAAGCCATCCCCATGACTACCCAGTCCTCAAAAGAGCTCTGTGATATCCAAGACGATATTATTGTCCTGTTTTGAAGATGAGAAAACTGAGGCTAAAATCCACAAATGATTTGGCAGTATCACCTGGCAGCTACCCTTTCTTGGTACCATTAACTTTCTTAATAAAGTTACCCTAGATTGGGGGATGCAGCACACCTTATTGGAAAAGTTTCTATATTGTCAGTAGGCTAAACTTTAGGAAACTCCTGTTGATTGTGGACAATGTGGTCCAGGCTAGGTCTCTAACTTCTATGTGCACAGGCTGGCCCGGAACTGATGCTCTTGTTTCAGTCTCTTGAATACTAGCATTATAGGCTCATGCCACCCATGCCTGGCTGGGATACTTGATAAATGAAAACAAAGATAAAACAAAACAAGAACAAGAACAAAACCAACCAGTCAACCAACCAACCAACAACAATAAATCAGTAGTCCTCCTATATACAAATGACCAACAGGCTGAAAAGAATTCCGAAAAACAACACCATTCACAATAGCCACAAATAATATAAAATACCTTGGTGTAACGCTAACCAAGCAGGTGAAAGACCTGTATGACAAGAACTTCAAGTCTTTGAAGAAAGAACTAAAGAAGATATCAGAAGATGCAAAGATCTCCCATGCTCATAGATTGGTAGGATTAGTATAGTGAAAATGGCCATCTTACCAAAAATAATCTACAGATTCAATGCAATCCCCATAAAAGTTTCAACACAATTCTTTACAGACCTTGAAAGAATAAAACTCAACTTCATAAGGAAAAACAAAAAACCCAGGATACCTAAAACAATCCTGAACAATAAAGATCTTCCAGAAGTATCACCATCCCTGACTTCAAGTTCTGCTACAGAACTATAGTAATAAAACTCTCATGATATTGGCATAAAAACCAAGTTGATCAATGGAATCGAATTAAAGACCCATAAGTAAATCTACACATCTATAGACACTCGATTTTTGATAAAGAAGCCAAAATTATACAATGGAAAAAGAAAGCATCTTTAGTAAATGGCTTACCTGGATGTCTGCATGTAGATAGATGCAAATAGATCCATATCTATCACCCTTCACAAAACTCAAGTCCAAACAGATAAAAGACCTCAACATAACTAGATACACTAAACCTGATAGAAAAGAAAGTGAGGAATAGCCTTGAATGCATTGGCACAGAAGAAACTTCTTGAACAGAACACCAACAGTTCAGACACTAAGATAAACAATTAATAAGTGGGACCTCATGAAATTGAAAAGTTCTGTAAGGCAAAAGACACTGTCAAAAGGATAAGACAGCAGCCCACAGAATGGGAAAAGATCTTCACCAACCTCAACCTGACAGAGGGCTGATATCCAAAATATATAAAGAACTCAAGAAACTAGATATCAACAAACTAAATAACCCAATTAAAAAATGGGATACAGATCTAAATAGAGAACTCTCAATAGAGGAATCTCTTATCACAGAAAATCACTTAAAGAAATGTTCAACATCCTTAGCCATGAGGGAAATGTAAATCAAAATGACTGGGAGATTACATCTTACACCTGTCAGAATGGCTAAAATAAAAAACTCAACAGTTCAGGCTGGCAAAGATGTGGAGTAACGGGAACACTCTTCCATTGCTGGTGGGAGTGCAAACTTGTATAGTCACTTTGGAAACCAATATGGCAGTTTCTCAGAAAATTGGGAATTAATCTACCTACCCAAAGGATGCTCCACTATACTACAAGGACATTCACTTTCTCAGCTATGTTCATAGCAGCTTTATTCATAATAGACAGAACCTGGAAACAACCTAGATGTTCCTCAACTGAAGATATGAAGAAATGTGGTACAGCTACACAGTGGCGTATTACTCAGCTATTAAAAACAGTGACATCATAAAATTTGCCAGCAAATGGATGAAATTTAAAAAGATCATTATGAGTGAGGTAACTCAGAACCAGAAAGACAAACATGGTATGTTCTCACTTATACATGGATGTTAGCTATAAAGTAAAGAATAACCATGTATAATTCACAGACCCAAAGAAGCTAAGTAACAAGGAGGGCTCAAGGGAGGATGCATGAATCTCACTGAGAAGAAGAAATGAATAGACATCATAAATGGAGGAAGTCCTGAGAACAGGAGGGATCAGGTGACAAGAGGACAAAGGGAGAGAGCACTGGGGAAGACAATTGGAATGGCGGGCTGGCATCTCTGGGATGAACTAGCAACCTAGAGCACTGGGTACCCCCAGGAATCTCTGAGGATGACCTGAGCTAAGACTGCTAGCAATGAAGGATATGGAGTTTGAACCAGCCATCTCCTATAACCAGGCAAGACTTCCAATGGAGGGAATGGGACATCAACTCAGCCACTAAACCTTTGACCTGACCTTTGTCCCACCTAGAAGGTGTGCTGGGGTAAAGGTGGCAAAGAAGTTGAGGGAGTGCCCAGTCAATGATTGGTCCAGCTTGAGACCCATGCATAAGAGGGAGCCCATGAGAGGGTGAGCACTGTGGGAGGACCAGAAAACAGGCTGAACAGCCCAGAGACCTAGGATAGAAGCAAACACAAATGGAAAAAAAAAGTCAATGAGATGATTCATAATGATATCCTGCTATACTCATAGACTGGTGTCTAGCCCAATTGTCATCTGAGAGACTTCAACCAGCACCTGATGAAACAGATCTAGAGACCCACAGACAAATATTGGGCAGGACTTGAGGAATCATGTGGAAGAAAGGGAAGAAAAATTGTAGGAGCCAGAGGGGTCAGGGATACCATAAAGAAACCCACACACAGGATCAACTAACTTGGGCTCATATCCGCTCCAGAGACTGAACCACTAACCAGGGAGCCTGTAGGGCTCTGCCCTAGACCCTCTGCACATATGTTCCAGTTGTGTAGCTTGGTCTTCATGTGTGACTCCTAACGGCAGGAGCAGGGTCTCTCTCTGACTCTGTTGCCTGCCTTTGGGACTCTTTCCTCCTCCTGGGTTGCTGAGTCAAGCCGAATAAGGGAGGATGCACCTGGTCTTACTACATCTTGATATCCTAGGGCTGGTTGATATCCATGGGAGACCTGACCTTTTCTGAAGAGAATGGAGAAGGATTGTAGGGGTGGGGTTGGGGATGGGTGTGGGTGGGAGGGACTGAGAGGAGAAGAGGGAGGGCAAAGTGTGGTCTGGATGTAAAATTAATTAATTAATTAATTAATTAAAATGTGGGGGGGGAGCGGGGGCTCACTTGCCCTTGATCCTTCTATTTCTGTTTCACATCTCCATGTTGGAGTGCTGGGATTACAGAACCCAGACTGTCAACCACACCCAAGTAAGTGTTGTTACCCACTGAGCCATCCACCAGCCCTCCTCCCCCTCCTCTTCTCCCTCCTCCCCGCCCCTCCTTCCCCTCCTTGCCCTTTAAGGAAGACTTCTGCTCCTTACACCTTTCCTTGTCCTTAGGATTCTTGTTTTTTGTTTTGTTTTCTTTTCCCATGTAAAGGTGGAAGGAGAGAACTGACTGCATAAAGCTTTCCTCTGACTGCAGCTACATAGTAAGTTTGAGGCTAGCCTGGGCTACAATAGACCCTACCTGGAAAAACAAAAACAAAGAAAATATCTGCAAACAAACAAACAAACAAAAAGAAGTCACCAATATTTTCATATATTACACCTATCTTGAGGTGTGGATTATGCCCCCCTCACTGCCTCAAAATTACGGTAGTTATTATGTACATTACTGGATCTTGTTTGATAGGTTAATAAAAACAACATTTGCCATATCACAGCTCAGAACATAGTTTAATAACCATAGCCCAATATAATCGTTTTCCTTTGTAATCCCATATATTTTACTATATGTGTTTAAGATAGTCTCAGAAAACATCCAAGTGAATATGCCAAGTACTCACATACCCCCAGTCACCTTCACGGGCTCCAGGTCAAAAATAGATACTGGGCCCTGATCCAGACCTAGGTCCTCTGGGAAGCCGACTCTGAGATGGAGCTTAGAGTTTGGGATTGGATAGAGAAGGACTCTCAGATAAGTCCCCACAGACAGAGGTGAAGGCAGCAGGATTGGGTGGAGGGGAAAACTGTTAAGATGTCATTGGCACTCACCCAGGAAAGAAATCAGGCCTGGTAGGAGGCTGCTCTCTTCAGCACAGATGCCCTGCCAGCACAGATGCCCTGCTCCACAGAGAAATGCAACTAATGGCCCTGTACCAGCAGCTCTCCTGTTCTTGAGGGACTTCTGCTTCGATGAAACACCATGACGAAAAAGCAAGTTGGGGAGGGAAGGGTTTATTTGACCTACACTTCTCCATTGTGGTCCATCACTGAAGGACAGGACAGGAACTCAAGCAGGGCAGGAACCTGGAGGCAGGAACTAATGCAGAGGCCAAGGAAGGGTGCTGCTTACTGACTTGCTCCTCTTGGCTTGCTTAGCCTGCTTTCTTATAGACTCCAGGAAGGACCATCAGCCCAGAAATGGTACCACCCACAATGGTCTGAGCCCTTGCCTATCAATCACTAATTAAGAAAATGCCTTACAGCCAGATCTTACGGAGACATCTTCTCAGTTGAGATTCTCTTCTTTCAGATAACTCTAATTTGTGTTAAGTTGACTTAGGACTAGCCAGCACAAACTTGACATTAGGTGTCTTCTATCACTCTCTACCTTATTTTTCATTTATTAACATGTGTGTGTGTGTGTGTGTGTGTGTGTGTGTGTGTGTGTGAGTGTGGAGACCAGAGGTTGACATGAGGTGTCTTCTATCACTCTCTACCTTATTTCTCATTTACTAACTGTGTGTGTTTGTACATCAATGAGCATGCCGTATGATGTACACACATGAGTGTGCAGATGCCTGTGCCCTATGTGTACATGTGTAGATGATGCTGGGTGTGGGTGTCTTCCATTATTACTCTCAGTCTCATTGTCTTGAGAAAGGGTCCTCACCAAACCAGAAGTTTGCCATTCCAGCGAGGCTAGCTAGCCAGTGATCTGCTTGCTTCCATCTCTGTTGCTGGGGTCACAGGCACAAGCAGCCATATTCAGTTGGATGTTGGAGATTTAAACTCAGGTTCTCATGCTTGCATAGCAAGCACTCTTTCCACTGAGCCACTTCCCCAGCCCCTCCCTCTACCTTACACTCTGAGACAGGATCCTTCACTGAATCTGCTAGACTGGCTGGCCAGCAACCCCACTGCTTTTGCCTCTGCCTTTGTCTCCTTCCAGATAACTCCAAGAACTGATCCTAGCCCGAGATGGATAACTCAAAGCCTTGGGAAACCTTATGTGAAAATTGGTCTCCATGGGGCTGGAGAGATGGCTCAGGGGTTAAGAGCACAGGCTACTCTTCCAGAGGACCCAGGTTCAGTTCCTACCACCCACGTGGCAGCTCACCACTGTCTATACCTCATGCTCTAGAGAACTCAACTCTCTTACAGATGCAGGTAAAATACTAATGTACATAAAACAAAAATAAATTATTTTTTTAAAAAAGAACCTCCTGAGATATGGGGTGGGGGGAGCATGAGGCAGTGAGAAGGATGGTGTCTCTCATAGTAAGCACCTCTTTACAAAGAGTATCTCCCAGGGGCCAGGTAAGAAATATTAATGGTAGCTGTGGGAGTAGCAGCCTGGAAAGGAAACCTAGTCTGTACCAGAAACAACTTTTCTTCTTCTTCTTCTCCTTCTCCTTCTCCTTCTTCTTCTTTCTTCTCCTCCTCCTCCTTCTTCTTCCTCCTCCTCCTCTCCCTCCCCCCTCCTCCTCTTCTTCTTTCTCCCCCTTCCCCCTTTCCCCTCCCCCCTCCTCTTCTTCCTTCTTTAAAAGGATGAGGTCTTACACAGTCCACACTGGCCTATTCCAAGGTGATTGTGAGCTTCTGATCCTCCTGCCTTTCTTTTCTCTTCCTTCCTTCCTTCCTTCCTTCCTTCCTTCCTTTCTTCCTTTCTTCCTTTCTTCCTTTCTTTCTTTCTTTCTTTCTTTCTTTCTTTCTTTCTTTCTTTCTTTCTTTTCTTTCCTTCTTTCTTTCTTTCTTTCTTTCTTTTTTTTTTTTGAGACAGGGTTTCTCTGTATAGCCCTGGCTGTCCTGGAACTCACTCTGTAGACCAGGCTGGCCTCGAACTCAGAAATCCACCTGTCTCTGCCTTCCAAGTGCTGGGATTAAAGGTGTGTGCCACCACTGCCCAGCCCTCCTGCCTTTCAAGTGCTGGAGTTACAGGTATGCACCACCATGCCAGGCTTCTGTGGTCCTGGGGCTCAAACCCAGGGCTCCCTGTGTACTAGGCAATGCTTTCACAAATGAACTACGCCCTAGCTCACCTTTCGTCACTTTAAATATTTGTGCCCTGACCACATATTGTCTATTCAAACAAAATTCTTGCTTGCTCTTCAGACAGCACACTAAAGGGGACAATGTTCTTATCTGGCCTCATTAGCAAACATCCTCTTGGGGAGAGAAAGGCCAGAAAAATCTCCCAGCAGCCCCTGTAATTACAAGCCCAAAGACAGCATGTGTTTGTGTGCGTGGCTTTCCTAAGTGCCCTCTTCAGGCCTCCTGTGCCAGGCTTGTCCAGGGGAGGAGGAAGCACGGCCCATGTGCAGGCTGGGGCTGCCCATGTGATCTGGAGCAGGATGCTTACCCCTCGGCAGCAGCTGGCCTGCTGGATCGGCTCATGCCACATCTGCAGCCACTTAGGTCGGAAGGCCTCGGCTTGCAGCCCCAAGCCTAGGCTGCATGCCAGGGCACCAGCTTGCCACCTCTCTCACAGGACTGCTGCTGCACCGTGAACTGCCCAACCCACTAGTCCCAAGGAAACAGCTTACACACTGGCTGCCACTGATCAATGCCCCAGGGGTCCCCAAGGTCCCCTGACTCTGTCAGCCACTGAAAGTTCTCTAAGAGGGTAGGTGATGGACAAAGTCAGGGGCCACTTCTCCACACTGCAAACCAACCCTATTGAGTTCTAGGAATCAAAAGGTGGGGTGTGGGAAGTCGACTTGATCTCCCTGAAGTCACACTGCTACTAGCAGGTAGGGCTCAAGCTAGGGTAGAATCGGGAGTGCAGCCCCGTCATAGCTCCATGGAGAATCTCCCGTGAGGCAACCCATGGTGTCCTGCCTTCCATCTTGCCTCCCTTGCCCCAGCCAGGCTGCTGGAGCCTCTGTTACCTTGGCTGTAAGGTGGGATGTCACCACTATCCCAAAGGTTCCTATGAGGCTTAATGTTGCTGATGACAGTAAAGCCTCGCACAATCAATGTGGCCCCCATTTCTGGTTCTCTGGAGTCACTGTAACTCCCATTCTTTGTCCTGTGCCCTCAAAGGGTCACCCGAGGCTGTGCAGATGCCTGTATGTAAGCCCGGGAATGAGGCTCTGGCTCAGGGATCCATCCTTCTGGCCCCACATTCCATATCCATTCAACTCTCTGACTTAAGCTGGCTCACTGGTCCCTGCTATTAACATTTCCATGAATGCTTTCCCAGAAGTCTCCAAGTTCTGAACAAGTTTCCTTAGCAAGGGAGCAAAATGCCCTCCTGGGAAGCCTCTTGCTTCTCAGAGGGAGTCTCCCATTCCTCTGGCAGGTGAACATTTGCTTGCACATCTGGGCTCTCCCTAGCCCCTGACACCTGCCTCCCCAGTGTGGAGCTCTCCAGAAGGAGCTGACCTTCCTGTTTCTTTGTTTCCAAGATGAATCTCCTAGGCAAGTATCCTAGGCAAGTATCCCTGGCCTTGGAACCCGGTTCTCTGGAATGAAAGGCATGTGACCCTTTTTGGTCACAGGATGCCATCCATGATTGGTACAGAAGTCATTGACCTTAGTGGCTTAATTTTGGGTCATCTTTGCTACAGGACTCCTTGTGACCTCTAGTGTAGTATATCTCCTCTGAGTTGTGACACCTCCTGTAAGGTCCTGTGATTGGCTCATCTCTTGTTATCTATAGCAATAGGGCTGGGTAAAATCTTCCCCAAGCCTCACCTCTTCATCTACTAATTCTGCTGTGTGCCAGCTCCCTTTTGGGAATAAACAGAAAGCTCTTGGCTCCTTATCTCTCCAGGATCTCATCTCACAACACAGCAAATAATGTGCGGTACTCAAGTATATTGTTCCAGCTACTCACTACTCCAAAATTTGGTGACATAAAACAGCCATGTATTTTGAAAGCATATGACTAAGTAATTTGGTCAGGGCACTGGAGTGTATGTCTTTCCTTCTCTCTGATACCTTGGTCTCAGCTGACTTGCAGTGACTTGAAGAAATGGGGGTGGGGTGGGGGGAAAGCTAGGCTGGCTGCTGAATAGGCTCAGCCTGGACTGTTACCAAAGTACTGACCTGTGGCCTCTCCTGCATGGTGGATTCAGCCTAGCTGGACTTTTTACAAGATGGGCGTGTCCAAGAGTGTTGTCCCCTGTGAATGAGGCAGGAGTCCCTTACTGTGTATAACTTCACCTCAGAGACAGCAAACATCACCTGTAGCATTCCCTAGCAGTCATAAAGCAAGCCAGATCCAAGGACTGAGTATTCAGACTTTATTTCTTGTTGGGAGAAGATAGAAAACGAACAAACAAAGACATGCAGCCATGTCTTTAAGTTCCATGGAAGGTTGCCCAGAAGCACTTACCTTTGAGCTGAATTTTGAAGACAGTAGGATAGAGGATAGTCTGAGGGCAGAGGTGACCTAGGCAGAGGGATCCATCCATCCATCCATCCATCCATCCATCCAAGGCTCAGGAAACAAGAGTGGACTGCACCTCATAACTCGGCACACTAGACTCCCCAGAAGCACAGCCGAGGTCTCCCTTCTCTCCCCTCACTGGCCTTCTAGCCCTGGCCGGGCCTCTGACTTCAGTGTCAGGTCTTGCTATGACTTGGGTTTTGGTGGCCAGTTACTCAATGAAACACAGTCTGGGTGGAGGCTGTGTGGCAGATTCACACACTGGTGGCCCCACCCGGCTTCCAGTACCTGAGGGACTGAGAGAAATGCTTCCCATGAGCTAGATGAAGCAGAGTGTGGCCCCATTTTCTCTCCACCTCTGGATTTAGAACCCCCAGAGTGTGCTCAAAGTCTTGGTTTGGTTTTCCAAAGCGTCAGAGTCTCTCTGGCAGTTGGCTTGAATCCCAGCCATTTTTTCCATAACGGCTAGTTTCTTTTGATTATAGACATAAAAATTCAGAGTCAGTTAAACAAAGGAGAAAATTATGGGTTCTTGTGACTGGGCTGTTCCAGGAGTAAGTCTTAGGGTCTAAGCAGGGTTAATTCTCTTTCTCTCCATTTCTGTTTGTTTGTCAATTGTTCCACATTGGCTTCCTTGGCAGGCAGAGGCTCCTAGTGTCTCCTTGGTCACATGTGATGGTGGCACAGCTCTTCTACCAGCCAGTGCATAGCTCGATAGCTAAAGAAGCCACCTGAGTGAGCTCTAGAATCATTGCTTGGCCATAAAGCTTAGTACGCCAACAATCAGTGACTGCATCACTTGTTAATGTCTAGTACAAGCATTTCATACCCAGAAAGGGAAAGAAAGATGACAAATCAGACAAATTTCGGCTGCCAGAGACTCTCAGAGCTGCAGTTGTGCACTGCACGAAAGGAGGATAGAGTGACTTTTCTAACAAAGGCCTATAGACCAATGCCAAGACCTGCAAATCAGCCACACTTTTCTTCCTTTTGCATGTCAGCAATGTCTTCTCTCTCTCCCTCTCCCTCCCCCCCCCCTCTCTCTCTCTAACTGTTACTCCATGAAATGGCTGGGATTGATTGTGAGCTTGCCATGCACCATAGAACCATGACTCCTTCCTCCACCCTGGCTAGGTAGCTGTCCGTTATGATTCTTTACTTGTTTCTTTGTCTGGCTTTGGAACCCTTTTCTGAGCCTGGAGAGTATGACAAACTGTCCCTACAGACCAGGCAGGGGACACAGGTAAGTTGGATAGATTCCATGAGTGAGAAGTGAGTAGGTTCATTACTGTGTCTGCCTCCGTGCCACTCCCCAAAGCATTCCCAAAGTGACCACAGAGGGATGGGGGCTCTGTCCATCTGCAGTCAGCTGGTATGGTCCATTCATCTCCTGCCTGCCTTGCGTTGCCTCATCCAGTTCTCCAGACGTCTCAAAGGAGACCTTAGACTGAACACCCTTAGTGCTACCACTCAAGGCTGGCTTTGGAGATCTGAAGCCTTCTCCAGGAGGCCTGGGCATAGCATGGAAAGATAGCAGGCTCCATTTAGGCCTCCCAGGGGCTGTCAGGCAATTGCTTGAGGGCTCAGTAAAAGCGCCTGATGAAAACCAGACCCCAGAGCACAGGGCTCTGGGTGAAACCAGATACCTGTCAACTTCAGCAAAAGAAATGTATTGTGGAAGGGAGGCCGCAGAGCTGGGCTGGGCTGTATGGCTGACTTCTCCTTCTGAAAGGCCCCCAGGAGCCTTGCCACGTCAGGCGATGACAGCTCTATGGCACAGCAGTCCTGAGGATACCAGAGGGCACATCTGCCTCTCTACCACTTCCTTCCTTTCTCTGCTCCTTTTCTGCAGGTATAGGCCTGAATCACAACTTTTGTTTTGTTTTTTGGTTTTTCAAGACAGGGTTTCTCTGTGTAGCCCTGGCTGTCCTGGAACTCACTCTGTAGACCAGGCTGGCCTCGAACTCAGAAATCCACACAACTTTTATTCATGTCATAAATTATTTAACCTTCCCGAGCCTCAGTTTTATCATCTATAAAATGGGCCTGGAAATAGAATCTACTCAGTTGTACCAGGCTGACCTTAAACTTACAGAGATCTGCCTACCCCTGCTACTCAAGTAAGGTTGTTTATTGGTACGTTTCTTCCTTTGAAAAGTCATTTGATAACATTAAATCATCAATATGGTCCCAGCCCATCACCAGAACCTTGCACTTTTTGTTTGTTTCTTTGGTTTTATTTAAATTATTTTCAGCTTTATTCATTATTATTATTATTATGATGATGATGATGATGTGTGTGTGTGCATGATATGTGTATGTTTTGGGAAGGCTGCACACACACACCATGGTGCACATGTGAAGGCCTGAGGACAGCTTTCAGGAGCTGGTTTTCCACCTTCACTGGGGGTTCTGGGGATCAAACCCTGGCTTTCAGGCTTGCACACCATCACTTTTACCTACCTCGCCATCTTGCCATCCCTGATTCTGTTTTAGAGACAGGATCTTGCTATGTAGCCCAGACTGGCCTCAAACACAAGGTTCTGCTCCTGCCTCCCAAGTGCTGGGATCACAGGTATGTGCAACCATATACACAGCACGCAGCCAGGATCTCTTAACACTTGCTTGCTTTATTTATCTATTTGTTGGTACTGGAACTGAACTCAGGGTCTCAAGCATTCCCCAGCAAGTGTTCTACCCCTGGCCACACTCTGTCCCAGAGTTTCTCTTTTTAAAGTGAAAAATCTGTCTTAAGTTGTGAAGGCACCATATATGTTTATGGCGAATGAATCCTACAGTGTAAAATCTGAGTAAAATGGGCTCTTCTCAGAGGTAAGCACTGTGAATGGCTCTGTGTGTGATTTCTAGGGCACAGGAGCTGTCTGCCTCTGCAAAGCACCGAGCAGATCATCCTTATTTTTCACACCAAACTAGATCATCACTCTATTGAAAAAAATATATAACATGGGCCCCTTCTCACGTCAGTTAGCTGCCTACGTTACTCGGCCCGCAGAGAGCTCCAGCGTGCGGCCTGTGGTGGGGACTGAGCCCTTTTCCTGTTCCCGGACTTGGTGGTCCCTGGTGCTTCATATGCAGTCAGCCCAGCTTGGCAACCTTCCTCGAGCACAGATGTGAAACTTGAGGTTCCGAGGGGGCCAGGGCAGCCAGAGCTCTGAGAACTGACCCGAGCCGCCACATCCATTAAAGAAAGAAATAAATAAACGAGCAGGGCTCAGTCACACGTTCCGAATCTATTCTTGCTCTCAATTTCATTCCACATATTCGAAAAGTTCATCTCCTCCCACTTTCCCAGAGTTCTCACTTCTCATTATAGTTTTTCTAGGAGTTCATGATTCAGTGTGTGTGTGTGTGTGTGTGTGTGTGTGTGTGTGTGTGTGTGTGTATTTGTGCACACATGTATCGAAACATGTTTTTTGAAACCAATTTCTTTTTTAAAAAAAGCTAGACTCTCCACATTCCACCTTCCTTAAACGTAGCTGTTCTGAGGGTTTGATCAAATTCAACTTTACAGAGGCCACCTCCCTCCACTCAGAGTAATTGATGAATTTTCCTTCCTTATGGAAACATGTGGTAGGATAAACTTGTAACTATCATCTATTTTTGATTAAGTAAATTTCTCCAAGCCTGGTAGGTGACTTTCCCAGGTAGATAAATCGCCTAGTCATCACAAATATAGCATATGATATTTACAGAATAATTACTTACTCTCACACACCTCTCATCTGAGCTCAGGGGCTAAGCAGGGTCAGGCCTGGTAAGTTCTTGGATGGGAAAATCTGTTCTTTGTCTAGAATTTATGCTTTATTTCCCTACCAAAAATGTGAGCCTTGGTCCCACCACCCACAAGGCACCAGAAGTTTGATTGGAGGTGACCACTGCTTGGAGTCACATCCTTTTGAGGCACTTACCCTCAGAGGTCAGTACTGAGTCAAAAACAAATGTCCCCATGCCTATAACGCCTCACCCCACCCTCACGCTCCATCTGCTGCCTCACAGGGGCTGACCAAAAACTGCCCGGGTTTTGGAAAACATGTCCGTGAGGGCGGCTGACTGTGGTGCCGGAATGTTGTTCAGTCTCCTCGTGGGTAGAGGAGAAAGGGAAAATGGAAGCACAAAACCACTTAGCTTTCTGCAAACTGCCTCTTGGCTCCTAAGACTTTGGCTTCTATATTAAACTCAAAAGTAGGTATGTTTCCGGGGCTGGGGCTATCACACAGTTGGCAGAGAACATATGTAGAATATACAGGAACCCCATCACTGGGGCAGGAAGATCAGCAGTTCGAGGTCATCT
The DNA here is from genome assembly GCF_978045245.1 of Mus caroli. Taxonomy (NCBI): domain Eukaryota; kingdom Metazoa; phylum Chordata; class Mammalia; order Rodentia; family Muridae; genus Mus; species Mus caroli. Next base: position 52,856,893 of record NW_028227266.1, on the reverse strand, counting down.
TTGGCTACAGAGTGATTTAGAAGCTAGCCTGGGGCACATAAGACTCTGTGGCAAACCAACAACAAATAAAAAGGTTAGATGCCAGTATTGCTTGCTTTCCCTGTTGCCTGGGAGGCTGAGCTGAGGTAGAAAGATAACTTGGGCCCAGGAGTTCGGGACTAGTTTGGGCAACACAGAAGTAGACAACTTGGACCAATTTCTTTCTTTCTTTTTTTTTTTTTTTTAACACATAAAGAGAGAATGAAGAGCCCCCTCACTGAGAGTCTCCTCCTGGTCCTAGATTTTGGGTCCTTTTCTTTTTATTTATTTAAAACAATTTTTTTTTAAGACAGGGTCTCTCTGTATAGCCCTGGCTGTCCTGGCACTCACTCTTGTAGACCAGACTGGCTTTAAACTCAGGGATCTGCCAGCCCCCTGAGTGCTGGGATTAAAGGCTTGTACCACCACACCAGGTTTATTTGTTTGCTTGTTTGTTTGTTTGCTTTTGAGACAAGGTCTTACATTATTGCCCAAGCTGACCTCAAACTCACAGCAATTCTCCTATCTCAGCCTCCCAAGAGCTGTGATTACAGGTATGGCCACCTTGCTAAGCTCATATTATTGTTCCTCAGCATCACTGTCTCTTTGAATTTCTGTTTGAGGTACTCTGCCAAAAAAATCAACCCAGGACCTAGCTGCTATTCTAGATATAAATACAAATTTACAGTGTGTGTGTGTGTGTGTGTGTGTGTGTGTGTGTGGTGTGTGTGTGGTGTGTGTGTGTGTGTGTGTGTGTGGCGCTGGGGATTGAACCTAGGGCCTTTCGTAAGGCAGGCAAACACTCAGCCCTTCAGCTCTGTCTCTAGCCCACAACGTACCAATTATTTTAAATAATGCTGGAGAAACATACACACCAAATCCTGACAATGGAAGCACGATCAACCAGTGTCTCGAAAGAATAGAACAAGCCGACCAAGACAGAGCAGAGGGAGGAGAGAGATGGAGAGATCAGTGGGACGGAGCAGATCATGGCGTGTGACTACTTCTATTCGGGTTTGAGCAAACAGGTTAAAGCAAATCATGAGACAATCAGGCAAATGTATATATTGGAAAGGTATTTGAAGATAGTAGCACTTGCTATTATTAGTAACTTTTAGGGTGCCATGGTAATGCAGCTATCTAATGTCAGGGGAACTAGTAACGTTTAGAGATGCATACTGGAAGATTATAAGTGAAATCTTAAAATGTCTACAATTTGCTTAAAAATAACCTGGGAAAGGAGTGAGTAGATAAAGCAAGATTGGCCTGGATGACTAGCAGCTGGGCAGTGGGCACGAGGGGAATCCTATGGCATCTCTCTGCTTTTGTTATATTCGAACATTTCAACAATAGTCAGAAGAAATCCCCTTGACCTGAACAAGGACCTAAGGACCAAGGGCTACTCACTTCTCCTGGGTTTCCAATGTTCACACCTGGAGATGCTTTTAAAGAGAAGAGGCGCTGGTGCTTCCAGATAAACGCAACTGCCCATGCGGTTGAAGTCTTTTTCGTCCCAGGTGATTTCGGATCCATCCTGATTTTCATTTTACCTAGCCCTTTGGGAACTTGATGAATATTAATTTTTACCCACTGACATCCCGCATTTCTTTTATCTTAGAGCGCAATTTCCTAGACATTGCATAGATGCAAGCGATGTGTTTTTTTGACAAGATCTGAGAACTTCCCTGACACTAATGGGTAGTTACAGCTAAGAATGGAGAAGGAAAGGAAAAAAAATCCCTGGGGGTACTCCCCGAGGACAGGCGGTTCTGAAAGGAGTGGGTGGGGACCAGAGTGGGGGAACAACGAAGGCTGCATCTGTAGACTTGCTACCCCACCTTTCCTTTGGTAGCATCCTGCCTGTATGCTACGAAATGTTGGCTACCATGGTGACAAAAGGAACTGAAGAGGCGGAGCTTGAGAAGGATGATAGAATACATATGAATAAGGCTGTAACATCTATAAAATAGCTTAACATTACTTTCCCCTCTGCCTAGGATGTCTGCCTTAGTTTCAACTATCAGAGGGAGTCTTAACTTGGGGGATCGTCCAGATCAGATTATCCTGTGACTGTAAGAAAGGAATTGTCCTGTCGGTTGAGGGCCCAGCCCCCTGTGGACAGCATACTCTCTGGATAGGTGGGCCTGGGCTATGTTAAAAAGCTAGCTGAGCATGAGAAAAACAGCAAGCAGCATTTCTCCATGATTTCTGCCCCAGGCTCCTTCAGTCCTTCGGTTCCTTCAGCTCCCCGACTTCCCTCAGTGATGGACTTGGAAGTGCTTCTTCCCCAAGTGGCTTTTGGTCAGAGTGTTTATATTACAGCCTGGTGTTGTCACGAATAAAAGGCTCTTAGGTATTTGTGAGACAGGGTCTGGCCGTGTGGAGCAGAATGGCCTCAATTTGTGATCCTCAGTAGTGATGGGATTATGGGAGTGTGGTACCACGGTTGCCAATGTTCTTTATGGTGTATCAGTCAGTCATGAACACCATCAGCTGTACTGAGGCTGAAATAGCTGAAGAACTGACTGGTTTAAGCAACAGAAGTCATCGTCTTCTTCTGAAATCACATGCTTACGCATTTAAAGAGAAGCAGGGGCTGCAGTGTCTACGTCTCTTGTCTGGCACCTCGGAGAGTCTTGAGGCTTTCTTTTCATGGTCCCAAGATGGCTGCACCAGCTCTAAGCATCACAACCTTACAGGAGTAAATAATTTTAGGGACAGTAAACAGCCTAGTTCCTCAGGCTCGCCTCTCACAGGAAAGAGGCGTCTTTCCCCAAAGCAATTGAGCCGGTGGGCAACACTGGATCACACAGTCAATAATAGTCACAATGCAGGATGGGAAAGTAAGATGTCTTTGCAAATCCCTGCTGTGGGATTTGGGCCCAGGGCACAAGGGTTGAGAAAGACAAAGTCCATCAATTTGGCCATGCCAGATCTTCTTGCTCCTGAGCAGTTTCCTATACAGTCCACACTTTTCAGTGGGACTGGGGCTCTGCCTGATAACTTGTGACAAGTTTGAAGCTGTGACTACTAGGGGGACATTTCCTGAATCTGGTTTTTCTGTTTGTGTCCCAGTCTCAGTTCCAGTGAGGACATCTGTTCTCAAAGATTTGAGTCTCAGAAAATGTTGGCTCTTCAGTCAGTGTGACCCAGGGGATTTTAGGCCAACCATTTTCCCAGCTCCATAGGGTGTAGAGATGTGTAAGCTGCCATTCCTAGATGCAGAACTGCACAACCTATTGACAGAAACCTAGAAGATGTGGAGTGACAGCATAGGACCACATCAGAACACAGGCATAAGGCGGGCTCTCAGCATGAGTCCAGTGTGGAGGCCAATAGGAAAAGCTTCCACTTCCAGGAGGTTGAGAAGGACAGGCAAAGACAGTGCCCTAAGGCACTGGGGAGCTTTAGAGATTTTCATGTAAAGCCAAAAGGGTCTAAACTCCAAACTACTCCATAAGTTTAAGGCCCATATCCACCTGCCAACAATGCCAAGTATCACTGTTCTTTAATTTTGTTTTGTTTTGTTTTGTTTGAGACAGGGTTTCCCTCTGTTGCCCTGGCTGTCCTGAAACTCACTCTGTAGACCAGGCTGGCCTCAAATTTAGAGATCTACCTGCCTCTGCCTCCCAAGTGCTGGGATCTAAGGTGTGTACCACCACCAGCCAGCCAATGTTTTTTTAAAAAGATTTATTTCTATTTTATGTGTATGAGAGTTCACCTGGGTGTATGTACATATATACCACAAGCATTCTTGGTGTTCAGGGAGGCCAGAAATGGACCTTGGGCCCCGTGGAATTGGAGTTACAGATTATTTGAGCTGCCATGTGGGTGCTGGGAACTGAACTAGAATCGTCTTACAAGAGATGGCTGAACCGCTGAGCCATCTCTCCAGCGCTATCATTGTTCCTTCACAGAAAGCAAGAAGTCAAGGCTCAAAGTAGTTCAACACTTTATCCAGGGATTTTTAGCCAACTGAGTGGTACCAACCACTCTTCGTACCCACTCACTTCCACCCCTTACCTGCTTAACAGTCTCCAATCTGGTTAGAGGTGAGGTCATATGATTAATATCTGCTCATCTGCTGTATGCTACTTATTCATTAGTTGTGACTGGCTCACGGGTGGTCCCTTGACCTAAGCCAGTTGCATAAGGAAATCAAGCGGGTGGCCGAAGTGGATTGACAGAGAAGCTTCCCAAGACTGTGAGTTTGGATCCTTGTATGACCCATTCTTGTGGCTCTTCTTTGCTGAGAGCCTCTGCACTGTTCACGAGCTGAGGAGCCAGTACTTTCTCTTAGCAAAACCCAACCACTTTATGGCTATAGCTCATGTAATGTGTAATCACTCATTCAGATCAGGCGTGTTCATGGTGGTGGCCATAGACCGCTTACTCATGTAAAGTGTACAATTCAGTGGTTTTTAGTGTATGGAATTATGCAACCACGACTGCATTGGTTTTAAAGCAAGTTTATCACCCTAAGAAGAAACTAAACCTGTCACTTCCCTCTTCTCCCAAGCAGCTCCAGTCTAGGCAGCCGCCATGGACGTTGCACCTTCAGGGACTTGCCTCATTCAGACATTTCAGTTTACATGGAATCCTACAATACTGGTCTGCTGTGAGCTGTTTCTTTCGCTTAACATTCTGTGTTCTCTGTTCATCCATGTCAGAGCAGAACAGTTTCTTTATGCTGGGATCGGCTGTGGCTGGGTTTGTAGCACTTGCCAACTGAAAGTGTGCCCAGAATTTGAAGTCAACTCTGATGAAAGACACGTTCTACTAGTTAATCAACTAGAAGTGAAGTCAAATTTTGGAGGGATTTGGCTGCTACACTAAAGAGTCTGACCTTTCTGCTACAGACCCTGGAGGTTGCTGAGAAAGATAGAGGCAAGTTTAGAACATCCTGTTTAATGATATTATTCTCATGACAGTGATATTTTTATTTAGATTAAAATATCTTGCTGGGAAGTGGCAGCACATGCCTTTAATCCCAGCACTTTGGAGGCAGAGGCAGGCGGATTTCTGAGTTCGAGGCTAGCCTGGTCTACAGAGTGAGTTCCAGGACGGACAGGGCTATACAGAGAAACCCTATCTCAAAAAACAAACAAACAAACAAACAACCACCCAACAACAAAATCTTGTGGGTGGGTTCAGTGGGTAATGGTGCTTGCTGTGCAATCTATGGAACCCATCCATGTAAGGGTGGAGAGAACCAACTTCCGAAAGTCCTCAGACCACCACACAGCGTTCATGCTTCCCCCAGTACTGATAAATCTTAAAACAAGATTTAATCTCGTGTCTTGTAGTGGCCCCCATAGGCTTGCATGATTGACTACGCGGTGGAACTTTTTAGGAGGACTGTCACTGAGGGTAGGCCACTCCTCATCTGCCTCTGCCTCCTATTCACTGTTTGAGATGTGAGCTCTCAGCTGTTCCTGTCACCACACTGTTGCTCTGCCGTCATGAACTCTAACCCTCTGGAAACAAAAACCCAATTAAATGCTTTAGTTTATAAGTAGCCTTCCTTGGTCCTGATGTTTTACCGTAGCCAAAGAAAAGTAACTAATACACATAAGTAGTGTATGTCATATGCACATTTACACCGTCTGTCACAGTTTCAAAGAAAAGGAAAGGAAGGAAAGGAAAAGAAACCTGGGGTTTTATTTCCTTAAAAGAGGAGACTGGGGAAATATGGCATCTCTGGGCCTACGTCTCTATAGGATATACATAACGAGAGGTAGGCATTCCATAATGGAATGAGAAACACTGTATCTTTATCTAAAAATGTAAACCAATTATATGGGAAAACCAATACTATTCAAGAGATCTACAGTAGGTGCTCTGTGTGATCTACTGCTCTTACCTCATCTTGTCACCCAAAATGTCCCTACCCATGCCTGCTGGTTGTGAAGCCAAGGAGGGCTGTAGCCTCCTTCATGCTGACCCACTCTTGATTCCCTGTGAAGCCTCATCTGCAAGAAGCATGCGCTCCACGTGGCATTTTTAAAAGACCACGATGGAAACAGCCTGACTCCCAGAGTGAGGAATAGATGACCATTTCAACCTTTCTGTAGCCAGTCCAGCCCTTATGGAGCAAATCCAGATGTATAGAAGGCAGAGAAGCAGCAGGAACTCAGAAAAAGGGAGATACCAGACCACACGAAGTCTTGCTTGGCCCTTTCATGTTGGCTACGCGCAGTTAGTACCTACTGGGTAGAGTTGTCATAATATTCAAACACACAAGTCTCTAGTGTGGCCAGCTCCCCTCCTCTCAGGGGAGTATGTTTCCTATCCATTGCATATCAGTCTGGGACCTCTCCATCTTCAAGGGTCTCCCTATCTGTTCTACTTTGTACCTTAGGGCAGAGAGCACAGATGGCCTGTAATCTCTGGTCCCAGGTGCACTGGAGTAGAGCAGGAAGGAAAGTTGCTTGTATGTGGGACTTTAGGAGGTTCTGGTCATAAACATGGGCACATCAGGACTCCAGAGACAACATGTAGCCCAGCATTAGGCTTCCTCCTATATCTGACCCAGATTGAGCCCAATCTCACACATCAACACCTGACGGTATTGAGACCAAAGGGAACAGTGTTTTAGGGAAAGCCATGGATGGCATCACAAGAGTGGGCTCAGGATGGGCACAGGTGTAGTACTAATATCTTTGGATGGGCATGAATATCTTTGGAGAAGCAAAGCCTCCTAGGAACAAGGTGGAGGGAGCTTTGGGCTGGGAGGTGTGAGGATTCCTGTACATGTGTCCCATTCACTCTTGGATGGGGGCCTTAGGTGTCTACCTCAGCACAGTAAGAATGCTTGAGGGTCTTCTGGCCTTTTCCAGGCCCCAGCGCTCTGACCCAACCTTGCTGAGAGCCCAGGTAAGTGAACTCAGGGATAAGAATGGGGTTTGGTGGAGACAAGGGGTATAGACAAGGCAGCTGCCAAGCCAGCAGCCATCCTGGAGGGATGTGGGTCCAGGGAAGTCAGATTCACTTAAGTCATCTCTTTTTTAAAGGTTGCCTTATGTATCTGTCCCACGCTGGCCTCCAAACTTGGTGTGTACTCCTTCTCAGTACTGGTATTCCCAGCATTTCCCACTGAGCCCAGTTTATACTACACTGGGGATCAAACCCAGGGCTTCACACATGCTAGGCAAACACTCTACCAACTGAGCTGCTTCCCAGCCCCAGCTTTTAGGGTGAAATTTACCCATTTTCAGAAGTAAATATTGGCAAGTGTGAAAGCTACTGTCTGTGCTTGCTTGCTTGCTTGCTTGCTTACTTACCGTCTGCCTAGCTGTGGCCTGGGAAGGAGTATCTTTAATAGGATCCCCTCTGGGGCCCTGATCACTGCTCCTCCACATTCTCGTTGCATTGCGTAATGGACAAAATGAATGGTACTGATCAAAGAGAGATCAGGGTCCTTCTCCATGTTCAAACCCAAGTTTTCGACTGTACTGTCCCAGGGTCTGTCTATGTAATCCTGGTTGTCCTGGAACTTACTACATACACCAGATGGGCTTCAAACTCACAGAGATCCTCCTTCATGCACCCTCAGAGTATATCAATTAAAGGCACTTACCACCACCACCATGCCTGGCTTTTTTTTTTTTTTCTTTAACAATAACAGTGTTTTTCATATCCCCATTGCTCCTGCAGGGCCCCTCCCTCAGGCTGCAACTCTCAAAGGTGTGTTGACCTCTCCTTCCCTGACTTTATTTAGGCTTAGGAGTCTCCGTCCGTTGGCACATATAAGCAGTCCCTTTCTTATGTGCTCTCCCCAATAAAGGTCTTGGATTGTGCTGCCCATTTTCCTCCTAGGAGTCATCATTCGTGACTAATTCAGCTTGTGCCTGCTGATGGATGCTCTGTGCACTATGGCTAGGCCGACGGGCCAAAGAGGAAAAACTCTATACAGGCCAATACAGCCCTTCTTTGACTCCCACGCTGAAACAGAAGCAGCCACCTCTCAAAGAAAGAGTCCGGAGATGCAGCCAATCAGTTTAATGACTGGTACAATCATGCAAATGCCAAACCAAGGGTACACAAGGCAACAGGAGCCTGAGGGGAGGACACTACAACATTGTCATAGGGAAAATGGGGTTGCCTAATATTCATGGGGGAGAGGTGTGTGGAGGAAAGACCCACTGGCAGTGTGGGGCCACGACATACTCCTCAGGGGAGTTTGCATCCGGTCATGAAGCAGGAACAAGCTGGCCACCTTTACTCCCGGACATAAATTCTTGTGCACACCACATCATCGGCGCCAAATGTCTGCCCAGAAAAGAAAAGGAAAACCAATCAAGACAGATGCCTGTGCAAAACTGTTTAAAGCATTTCCCCAACAAGATGAGTGACTGCCCTGTTAACGCTTCATATCAGACGTTAACTCTTGGAGCTGTGTGCTCACGCTAAGTGCTCAAGGCACGGAGCAGGCATTCTGCCCCATGCTCCCTCTCAGCAGAGAATTAACTAGGGCATAGAATTCTGTTATACACGGTCCTCCTTTGCTTCCAGAACCTATGACTGCTGGCCTAAGACACGTGAATTTCCGGCTTTAGTTTTGAAGTGAGACTGAAGGGAGATGAATGTCTTGTTGGATATTTCTGAAGGGGCTTCTGTGTCCTTTCAAGTGGCTGCAAGAGAGTAAAGGGCTTGGGCGGCTGCAGCCAGCTAGATTGTGCTGTGGAGATAAGACAGAACTGCATTCTGGGAGGCAGCCATCTAGCCCGGGAGACAACAGCCTGATGTGAGGATAGCCTGCCCTCTATACACATGGGTTTTACACCTTCACAGTCAACCAAGCACAGATTAAAAATAGTCACTTAAAACCTGCACAGATCCTAAACATGTATAACTGCTTTTCATGTTACAATTCCTTAGACAATATAGTATAACATATTTCATGGCACTTATATGGTATTGGGTATTATAAGTAAACTAGGAATGACTGTAAACTTGGAATGAGGCAGGAGGCTGTATGTAGGCCAAATGCTACACCATTTTATACAAGCAACTTGAGGAGCATTTGAGCAGTTTGGTCTCTGCAGGGTTCCTGTAACAAACCCCCACGGATGTGGAGGTATAGCTATAATACTCATCATCTCTAAACTAAAACATTAGTCCCAGATGCAAGAACAGAACATCGACCTTCTGACATCACTCTGCAGCCACAGCGGGGCAAGTCTCTCCCTCTCTTGGTCTGCTCAGGATTGCGGGGAAGGGCGACTTTGAACAAGTTGATTCTGAGGGCTCTTTCCAGCTAAGATTCTATGGCTCTTTGTTGGCTAGAGGGAGCCTATCAATCCTTCCACAGATGGGAAGGGATACTTATCTTCTGGTGCTTGAAATGGTAGCACCTGTATCAGTAAGATGTCTCAATTTCCCCCAAATACAAATGACTCACAGGCCTGCTCTCCTGGACTCTCACAGTCAGAACAGGGAAAGCAATGCCTATGTGCAAAAAACAAACAAACAAACAAACAAACAAACAAACAAACAAACAGACCAAAAAGGCTGGGAAGATGGCTCAGCAGTTAAGAGTACTGGCTGCCCTTTCAGATCAGGGTTTGCGTCCCAGCACCCACGTGGCAGCTCACAGGTATCTGTAACTCCAGTTCTAGAGGATACAACACCCTTCACAGGAACTGTCACACATACTGTAAAAGACTTACAACATGCAGGAGGCAAAACACCCATACATAAAAAAAATAAAAGTTAAACAAACAAAAAACAAAGACAAAACCTCTCCCCCGTTGACAGCCTGGATATGGGTATATTTATATGTTTATGTGTTGAAAGGCCTGCATCTTTCTGATTCCCCAAAAGGCTAGAAAATTCAAGAGAAGCTAAAACTATTGTGCTGAGGGTTTAATTACATCAAGTTTTTTTTTTTTAAAGATTAAAAAAAATCTATTTATCTTGCTATGTTGGGTCTATTTATTTATCTTGCTATGTTGGGAATAGAATCCAGGGGTCTTGCCTGAACTAGACAAATGTCCTATCAGCCCCATTGTTTGATTTTAATCAATATAAGAATGGGATGTGTTTCGGATCCTTACCCTTGGAGTCCTTAGGGACCAGATGCCCTTGGGATATTTGCTAAGGAATCCCGTGCTCCTACAGTGATTATTAGGGAGTTCCGACAAGATGGGCACTTTTAAGGGCTTTGTGTCTACCATCTTTCCCATTAGTGAGGAGTGCAGATATTCTACGTCCTGGGCACGTGTTGGGGATTGGGATGGAGTAGATCTCCCCTCATAAATCTACGTTTTAGATGTTTCGCCCTAAGAGCCATGCTGATTTCCCAGAGTTCCTTGAGTTTATGGCCACATAGCTCTCTGGAGCTTACTCGGGAGGAAAAAAAATTAGCTTCATGACATGGGAAGAAAATCCCACATTTCTAACTCCAATTGAAAAGCCCTTTCAGCCTCCCATTGGATACATTTATGCTCGCTTGGAGGTTCCAGAAAGAAACTCCATAGAGTATTCCCCAGCAATGTGAGGGAGTATACTCGGTTTTCAAAGGGAGATGATTTACAGCCCATGGCAATTTACTGCTGGCTCTGGGGACACTTATTTCAACTTAACTAAAGTTACTTACCTCTTCTTACATGAAGATTACATCTCCCAACGTTTCAGATTTATTAACGATAATAACCCTTGAAACAAAAGCCCACATTTCACATCCCAAATGCCAAGAAATAATGCTCCCTCGGAGGCTTGTGTATACGCTCGCTGAGCCAGGGACGATGCCTGCGAGGAACTGCCAAGTGGGGGTAGCAAGGGACAAAATGTGGCGGAGCCCTTCACTGACTCCAGCTCTTCAGTATCCCAGTGGTGACCAAAATCCCGCTTTTTCAGTGTAAACTGAAATCCTGTTTAACTCTTAGCTAGATTCAAGAACTCGACCATCACATCTCCATTCCTTGCCACCTCTGGTTCCCGACAAAATGCATGTGCCCATCTCCCTAGATTTCCAAGTCTCAGCCTCAGATTGCTCTCTGAGTCCATGAGGCTGGAAACATTAGCCAGGTTGCAAATTAAGCCAGCCCTTTGTCCATGAAAGAAGAGCTAGTTAAATCATCCTAGGAAAGGACAAGAGGTGAGGAAGGGGGAGAGATCAAACAGCCTCCGAGTAACAGACAGCTCAATTTAGGGGCTTCTTGCAGGCTAAACGTGTAATTTTAGGGCTGAAAGGAATCTCAGGGGCTGCAGCTCAATCTCTCCGTTAATAGGGGCTTTACACGGAGCTTGGGAAGAACAGAGAGGGTCCATGCCACGGTCACCCGGGGTGTCTTTCCTCAGCAAACATCTTAGGCTTCAGAAACTCTAGGTAATGGGGTCAGGGAGCCTCACAGGGGTGAGGTTAACAGAACGACTAATGGAAAACAAAGGATATAAGTTCCTAGGCACCCATAAGGACCTATTCTTTTTCTAGCATGGGGTGGGAGATATCAGTCAGTTCAGAAACACAGGGGCCATAAGTAGGGGCTATTTTATCAGTGAGCTACCCCCCTTTCCTCTGAATAAAACTGGGGAAGGTGTGAATAAGTTAAACCCGTTGGGTTTTGTTGTTCTGTTTGTTTGTTTGTTTGTTTGTTTGAGTGTTTGTTTGTTTTGAGATAGGGTCTTGTTCTGTAGCCTGGAACTCCTGACTTTTCCTGCCTTAGCCTTCAGACTGTTGCATTACAGTGAGTTACTGGAATGGGGCAGACAACATAAAGGCTTTTAACGTGCCCTCACCAGGTACATTTTGCTGTGGGTATTTAAAATGTTTACTCTAGGCTAGGTATGGACACATGCCTTTGATTTCAGTGCTAGAGAGGCAGAGACAGGCAGATCTCTGAGTTGGAGACCAGCATGGTTTACAGAGTGGGTTCCAGGACAGCCAGGGATACACAGAGAAACCCTGTCTCAAAAATTACAAAACAACAACAACAACAACAAAACCCCAGAAGAAACAAAGACAAACAAAAAAAGGTTTCCATGCCCAATGCTTTTCCACAGTGCTCACCTTTCTGGCCCCAAAGAGCCCACCTTTCTACACCAGTATGTCCAGACATTTCCAAAATGTCCTTGCCTGGCTCCTGGGGGCCAGCAGAATTTTAAGATGGGAGTAAAAATATTCTGTACGGCTCTGACATGATAAAATTTTATGAAACTATCCTAGCAAAATGGGTCATGGTTGGGGGGGGCAGGGGAAATCTCATTTTGTATAAGGTGAGGGGGTTTCACAGAGTCACAGCATTCCAAGCCACACCAGAGAGGAGACTGGGTGTCTCCCGCCACTGGGCTTGGCATAGAACAGTTTGGACAAAGGTCTGGTAATCAAATCAATCTCAGATATGACCCTGCCCACTCAGGTAACCCTCCCACCTTCACCTGCCAATCATTTAACAAAGGCTTCCTCTGGTTGACACTGTCCATGGGAGCTTTCTGCTCACATTTTAACCTGTGCAAATGAAGGGCACGGCATCTTCTCTGCTGAGCCACACAGAGTACAACCAGTGAGTACAAGGACAGTACCTGCCTGGCCCACCTCTGAGGGTCACCATGGGAACCCTGGGATTGCCTCAGAGCAGGGGCCCTTACCAGGATTAGCTCATCGTTGGCCAGCTCTCGGGTCCAGTAAGTTTTAGGGCCATCCCCCTCAAGAAGTGTCTGCGTGCAGTGAATCTTGTTCTCATTCTCCCACGTGGGTAAACTCTGCAGGCAAGAAAACCATTAGTGATATTAATTACAGTCTCGGCAGCGGGAGGGGAGGAACACAAAGAACACCGGAGAATAATTGCTAAACAGAAAAGCAACACATGGTCTCTGACGGCAGGGCACGGCATCTTCTCTGCTGAGCCACACAGAGTACAACTCAGAGTGTTGGTCATGGATTTATGGGGCATAAGTATACCTTATAGCACACAGACACAGGCACCCTGGAGCAGCAAAGCCTTAGGCATGTATGCTTTACGTCTCCAGGAATAAAATTCAGAGCACACAATGATTCACTTCCATCAACACGGTGAGCCTGTCCAAACAATTTGGACCTCAGTTAGAATCACAGAACGTTACAGCCGTTGAGACGGTACGTTTGCATTGGCTCTGGTGGCCTGCAGACGAGAAGGTGGGCCCATGGCCAGTTTCTGGACTAACACCTTCCTTCCTCCAGAATTCCTCATCAGAATAGCACACAGCCTGCTCTAGTAAATCGGGGTGTCTGTCTCTGTGGATAAAGATGTTCCCACTTTCTGGTTACATCTTTCTAGAAACTTTTTTTTTTAATCAAGCCAAGGTGAAGTCTCTTCAAGGGGTTGGAGGTGACCAGGCAAAAGGGAGTGTCCCTATAGCTTCCCCAGTTTCTCCCCACAGCACAGTAAGATACAGCTGGGCTGGGAGGTGCTGAATGTATGCATAATCACTTTTTAACTAACACATGGGACTCCTTCATTAGACAGGGAGTGGGGGAAGGGATGGGAATTTTTAAGCCCCACTCTCTCCAGGGTGTTACATGATTCTTTTGTTGTTCTTAAATCAGAATTGCCCTCTCTGGCAGTCGACAGGGTTAGATGGCTCCAAATTGAGCCCTGCCTCTGGTCAAGCCAACTTCTCCAGTAGATACCCTTCCTTCTCCACTCTATTCCTTTTTTTTTTCTTTTTCCCCTCCTCTGATGCTGACGATGGAACTCAGGGCCCACCACATGCTAGGCACATGCTAAGCACATGTTCCACCACTGGGCTGTGTGCCAGCCATGTCCTTTTCACTGGTTGTTATTTTGGTTTTGTTGTTTTTTTCAAACAATGTGGTGACTTGAACCTCAGGTTTCACTGGCTTCAAGCAGGGATCAAATTTGATGGGCAAAGATTGTCTTATGAGTGAGCCTGTAACTAGGGCTGTGTCTCTCTGTCCTTCCAAACCAGAGTCACAATTGGATCAGACAGGTATGGGCTAAGGAAAAAGAAAAGAAATAATTTTGCATTCTTTAGAATATTGTTACATTACAAAAACCAAAATTTTCCACTCTTTGGGTCTGGCTGTCTTTGAGCTCACAGAGATCTGTCTGTCTCTGCTTTGGAGTGCTGGGATTAAGGGACTGTGCCACAATATTTGGCTTCATTTGTAAATATGTTAGAACATTGGGGAAGCTGGCAATATTGACTCTGTGATATGAAGACTCTGATACTAGCGAGCTCTTGGAGGAGAGAGGAGAATCCAGGCAACTCGGACCCAGCCTGGGCTATAGAGTGAGATCCTGTCTCAAACAACCAACCAAACAAGACAACAAAATGCACAAAACAAAACCCACAAAACCCATGACAGAGAAAGGGGACATTCTTTTTAAATGAGATAGCACAGCAAATGTTATAGATACTTAGTCTTTGGGTCATGTCTCAGGAAAACAAAACAAAACGAAACGAAAACAAAAACAAAACAAAACAAACAACAACTAAACTCTTCTCTTGCTTGTTAGATATAGTGGTGGATGCCTGTAATCCTAGAACTCCAGCGGATGACGGAGGAGTATTCGGAGGTCACCAGGTTTACACGGAAACTGCAGGCTACCCTAGTCAGGGCTGCATAGCAAGCCCCAATTTCTCATAAATCTCTCTCTCTCTCTCTCTCTCTCTCTCTCTCTCTCTCTCTCTCTCTCTCCCTCCCTCCCTCCCTCTCCTCCCTCCCTCTCCCCTCTCTCTCTCCCCTCTCCCTCTCCCCTCCCTCCTCTCTCTCTCTCCCTCCTTCTCTTCCCCTCTCTCCCTCCCCACCTCTTTCTGTCTTTCGCCCTTGAGGACTTAGAAAGGACATTTAGTACATTGTCTGAACTAGAACGTGCGTTGCTTCTTTTACTTTTGGAAGAATCTCACCATTCCCTTAAAGACCTCGGTTGAACACCGAAGGGCAGGAAGAGGTGACCGGTGCGGGGTGTGTGTGCACGAGCGCGGGAGTGGGGGGTGGCGATCCGGGCTGTGCAACTGGATCCGAATCCTTGCCCTACAGTCCAAGGACCCAGGGGGCGGGGTGCTAGATCAGCCACTTCACCTATGACAGGTAAGTAGGCAGCTGCGCAGAACAGGAGGCAGCAGCGGTCCCAGGAACCTCTCTACCCATGCAGCCAGAGCTAGCGCTGAAGGCGCCGCTAGCGAGGCACTAACCAGGACCACACAGCCACCCAGAGCTCAAAGCAAGCGCGCGCGCCTTTTGGCGCCCGGGTGATAGTATGAGGGGAACCCCGGGTAGGGCTTTCTCCTGAGCCCAGGACCATCAGGTCACAAACTTCCCGTGACACACCCTGCAGCGGGTCAAGGGTTTTAAGGGGGTACCCGGGAAGGAGGTGCGGTCTCTGGAGCCTCACCCTGCATTTGCGTCCGTCCACTGTCTCTTCCTCGAAGCCCTCTCCGACCTTGAAGTTGATCTCCGTGGTGCGCACAGTAGTGGATGTCTTGATGTAGAACTGATCCCCGTCTTGGCGGATCTCCACGTGCGGCTTAGACGCAGCCGCCACGGCCACCTTCCTCAGCATGGCGTTCACACCTGCGCAAGGAAGCATAGATTCGGGTCGCTGGTCCTCACCCACTGGTCTCCCCCAGACCTGTTTGGCACTTCCCAAATCCTCTGGCTTTAGACGGGGGTCTTAAATTAGTCCCACTTGTCTCTGTCCTCCCTTGGGTTTTAGAGAAGAGAACCCGAGGCTTAAAGACGGCAAGTGGCTTTCCTGAGTTACCCAGGGCTTTCATGGCAAGATCTGGTTTTTTAAAAGCCCCAGTTTAAATTCCCTGCTCTTCACTGTGATCTAGCACGAGATAAAGGTGGGACCGTCGAGAAAGGCGCCAAATGTCCAGCAAACGTTAGTTGAACCCCCTGGAGTCGGAGCCCGCTCTCCTCTGCGACCCGTATTTGGGGGTGGGGGAACCGCAAAGGAAACAGAGATTCATCACTCGGTTGACTCCCTCCTGCCTGAACCTCCCCAGGCCACCCTCTCTGGGACTCGGGCGCCTCGCAGCTGCTTCTAACAGACCGGACATACTCTCTGCACCAGCTTACCCAGCGCCTTGAGGAGCTCGTCGAAATTCTCGCTGCTGCGCATCTTCCAGGTACCGGCGAAGTTGGGCATGGTGGCGGTGGTGTTGGCTGTAGCGGCGGCGCGAAGGCAGCGGCAGGCACCCACCTCTGCTGCGGAGCGGTCGCACGCGGCGTTGCAGAGAGACTGGCGTTCTGCGCCCAGCCGCAAGCGCCTTGAGTCGCTAGGGTAGCGCCCCCCCCCCCCGCCCTCCTCGCCCTTCTGGGGCCCCGCCCTCAGGTCCCGCCCCTGCCCTGCGCGCACGCGGGGCGGGAGGTGGCCCACGAGGGGTGAGCCCGACTCCCCGCCCTAAGGCGCCCCTCACCATTCCTCATCTTCTCAGCCACTAGTGAGGCAGCTTGGAACTTGCTCTCCCCTGGTGCCTCCTCCACCACACCGCCCACATCCTGTTTTAAACTGGGTGGTGGGAGAGGGTTTAATGAAGCTAGGTCGGCCTGGAGGGAGGCTAGCTAGGTAGTGGGGATTCAGGGGAACGCGACATCCTTTCTCTACTTTTGCCTATGTTTGAAAATATCTGTTAGTAGTAAGGACATAGGCATGGAAGCCACTTTCTTTCCACCCATACTTTCTGGCTGCCACTAGCCGGTCGAATCTGCTCTATTCTGGCTTTTCAGTTAGCATATGGAGGACCAATTAGAGTGGCAGGAAAGGCCAAACCCCTACCCTTGCTATCCCGGGCATGGAGGCACAGAGGTACTGAGGCAGGTTCAAACGGGTGCTGGAAACCAAGTCTCTCACGCAGGTCTTCTGCTTAAGTTAGAAGGGAGCCCAGACCATCACCGTCCCTTTGTTGTTGCCGAAGGGACTGAACAAGCAAAATGCAGGGAAATGCGGCAGCTTATTTTGTAAAATTGCAGGTTTGAGCTCTGCAGTCTTACTTGGAAGGCCTAGCAAGAAAGCCTAGCTCCTGCCTTTGCTCTGACAGATCTGAAAATCAACGCCAGCACCCAGAGTCTCCACTAAGGAGCCTTACCAGCTTTCAGATCTCAATATTTCCTTGCAGCCTCTTTCTAGTGTTTCACCATTGCTACACCTCAGCCAAACTGCCCAATTCAGGATCCTAGAATCTGCCACGGGTGGCCCCATATCAGCCGTTGACCATGCTGCACGAAGTCCCCAAAGGTCACTTTTCCTCCATGGGCTGAAAAAAAAAAAAAAAAAAAAGCTAGCCCACTCCTCATGACACATGTGTTGTAAAATTCTGTTTAGGTCCTAACCAGATTACTTTCCTCGGAATTGACAGGATTCCTTCTGGTCCAGTCTTCCCTGAGAAAATAGGCCATTTAGAGCTCAGCGATCAAAGTTGATCAATGCACCCTCATTTCCTCAGGCTCAGCCAGGTGGGGCTCGGAAGTGAATCGATTCTCAAAAGATGCAGATGTTCTGAAGCCTAGAGGTGATTGTGGGGTGAGGATTCCCCGAGGACCTGGGGTTGGTTCATGCTGAATGCTGCTAACAGAAGAGGGGCTCTGTACTTCTAGAAGGGGTTACAATTGGTCCTCTGCCCAGGGGCCCTGAGAAGTCATCTAAGACAGATGAAGACAAGAGAGTGGAGAGTGGAGTGGGCTGGGGAAGGGTGTGTGGGGACAACAACTTCTTACATGTGCCATCTGTGCCCACATAGGGGCCGTATGCTTAGAAGAAGTTGGTAACTGAATTGGAAAACGGAAAGCAGCTCTGGTATGGACATCTTGAAGTATTTCATTTATTTGCTTTCATGTGTTTATGACTTATGTGTGGTATGTGCAGGTGCACATGTCTGAGGTCTCTACCCACTCTTCACCATACTCTTGGAGACAGGGCCTCACTGAATCTGGAGCTCATCAACTGAGCAAGACTGTTTGGCCAGCAAGCCCCGATGCTGGTCGATTGATCCCACGTCCACCTCCCCTGCGCATGCCTGTATTTTCATGTGGTGGCTTGGGATCAGAACGCAGGTCTTCGTATTTGGACACTTTCTCATCGGAGCTTCTCCCAAGCCCTCCATCTTGAAATATTTAATCTTTGAAAAGGGTGGCTCTGTATATACCTTGTGCTCTGGGATCTACAAGCTAGGTATCCTGTCCCTACAGCAATGGGGCCAAAGGAGGGGTGTCATGAAGCTAATTCAGGCCTCCACCTCCATTTGATACTTCTGGCCAGCAAGGCGTTACCCATTAAAGTCGGGGTTAGGAGCTGGAGGCTAAGGGAGCTGGAAAAGCAGAGTTTGTAGCCCAGGGAAAACTAGTGAAGATGGCTCCTTGGATAAGGCAGAACAGCAGTAGGCAGGTTTTACAGCAAAGATACCGCATGGACTGAAGGGAAAGGAGAGAATGGGAAGACGGAGGGATTCATGGTTAAGAGCAGGGGAGATGGCTCTGTTGGTAAAGCGCTTAAAGCGCAGACATGCCAGCGGAATTCGGATCTCCAGCACACAGGTAAACAGCCAGGTGTGGTGGGGAGGTGGATTGCTGGCGCTCAGCGGCCAGTCTAGCTGTGTGTCGGGTGTCTCCAGGTTCCCTTGAGTCATAAAACAAGATAGAGAGCGATTGAAGAAGTTACTTAACATCAGTCTCTAGCTTCCATGTGCCTGTGCACCCATGTGCAAACATACATGAATGTATACATACAAACACACCACTCACAGCAAAACCAAAATGAGAGAGAGGGAGAAGCAGGAGGAGTCATTCATTAGGAGCCAGGTTGGCATTGCCTGGGCATAAAACCTAGGGTCCAGGTGGGAAGTAGGCTGTCACTGGGACTCTGGCTACCAGGAAACACCAAAACCAAGAGGGCCACAGAAACATTTCACCATGCTTCCTCTGTGGAGCCATACTCAGGACCCAGAGAAAGACCTCTGCTGAGTAGGGGAGAACCAGCTCTTGGGTCCCCTACATCCTCTGAGCCCGCACCCCCACTCCCTTTCTCCTGCTTCTTTACCTTCTTGCTTGTGAACCTTTGCCAAGGCCTGTCTGGAACAGGAACTGGGTGCAGCTCCGAGGACAGAGGATCCAGGCGGGGCCTGTTGCTGAGGGCTCCCTGTTCTACTGAGGAGAAACTAGAACCGGTGCTTACCACATGGGCTGACTGACGGTGCCTGCTGGCAGGTTGGTGGTCTAGCCTGGGTTGAACCTGAAGAACAGGCCTGAGGGGGATGGGAGTGTATGTTGTCTGATTATGTAGAACTACGTGTTTTCCAGTGTGGCTGAACTACATAACTGGAAAGGGGTGAGGCAGATGGCCTAAGAAGCAGGCAAAACAAACAAACAAACAAACAAACAAAAACTTTCACCAAGGACAAAGGGCCACAAATGTCCTCTCCTCTCCCCAAAGGACATGATGGGTGATCTGTAAAGAATGGGGAACAGGTTGGAGGATGGCAAAGCCTTAGAAGGGCCCCTTTGTGAGGACTAAAAGTAACTCCATACAAAGAAGTCATGCTGGGTACTAGGCAGGCTGCAGGGGAGGCAATGAGCAGAATTGAGGCTAGCTCCAGCTTATTGAAGAATATGCTTGTCTCTAGCCTCTTTGGTACTCTAATACTTAGGGACAGCATGGCAGATGGCAGCCTGAAGCCCAAAGACAGGAAAAGATGGGCAGCTGAGAATGGTAGGAAGGAAAGTTTGAGGTAGCTGACGAGGTGGCTCAGCTGGTAAAGATACTTGCAGCCAAGCCTGACAGCCTGAGCTCCATCTCCAGGGACCACATCGTAGGAGAGAGATGATTATTAGAAGTCCTTTGACAACATGTGCAACGCAATATACCAACACACACACCAAGTAAATGAATTAGTTAAATCTTAAATTGTTTTTCCAGGAAAGGAAGTATTGACTTGAAGGGCCAGGAGGCCTGGGCAGAAGATGGAGGGACGTGGGAGTGGGGTGGGGGCTTGGGGGTTGGGGAGAAAGTCGAGTAGCTCATAGATCCGAATGTGTCTTGAGGTTGAAGGCCTCTCTGTTGTTAGGCAGTCAGAACTAGGGACGCATGGGTCTGTGGTGGTAACGATGAACCACCTGCAGGATACTAATGTATGTAAGGATACTGCAGCAGAGTGGATGGTGTATGCATTCTCTCATCCATCAAGTCCTGCTATCCTGCAGGGCTGAGGTTTTGGAGAACCAGTTCAGTCAGCACCACTCAAGAACAGTGGAGGCAGAGTGAAGAAAGATATAAAGAGAGAGGTGATTTAAGCAGATTTCAGTTTAATATTTATGTGTGTGGGGGGGGAGCAGGTGTTGGGGAATCATGCATGGTAGGGTCAAAGTGAGCTTTATTTTATTGTGCATGTGTGTGCATAAGTGTGCAACATTGTAGCTACGGAGAGCAGAAGAAAGCCTAGTTCTCATGTTCTGCCTTGCCTGAGGACTTATCAGAGAACTACTAATGAAGCAAAATTAACTGATAAGAGACTGGCTGGCTGTGGAAGGATCAAGAGTGAGTGGGGAACTTTATGATGGTGCTCAAGATGCAGCCACCAATCCAGACAGTGGTAGACAGTTTTGTTTAGAGGATACTGAGTTCTCACTTCACATATTATGGGCTGGAGGCTCTAGTCAACAGACACATGCAACTGCTCAGAGTCTGCGTTTCAGTACTGCAATAGGAGGGCTCATTCTGGAACGCATCCAGGGTGAGGGGCCAGAGAAAAAGGAAGGGTCTGGTGCAGGGAGAATTCTGGAATTCTTTTTTAAATGCAGAAATATTACAAGAATGTGCTCTCGTTTTAATCCCAGGTGTAGGAATGTGGGGTTGCTTCCTGTCCACAGCAGCTGACTATGATTTGCCTCACGCTCTAGCAGAAGGGTGGTTTTGTCAGCTGCAGATAATTTCTGCATTGTGTGATGTTTGGAATCATGGAAACTTTTCAGAGGGTACATAAATGTGAGGGTCCTGAAAGGTGGGACTGGGGGTGGTTGTTGGTTGGTTGGTTAGGGAGGTTGGTTGCAGTTTGTTAATAGCCATGGTCAAAGAAGAAACAAAAGGAGAGAAATTAGATTCAGGGATTTTCCTAATTCCTCTCTCCCCTCTATCCTTGTTTCTCTCTTATCTAGTGTTAAGGGATGAACCCAGTGGAGTAAAGGGTAGGGAAAAGAAGAACCCACAAAGCAGCAAAGACCAGCTATTGTCTGATGTGGGATAAAGGGATGGAGCAGTATGGACCACCATGTTTGGATCTGAGGCTTTAAAGTAGACTCTGAAAGGCTCTGGGAGACCTGGTGACAGGGACTGGGAATTCCAAATCAATTCTAGTGACATGATCTGGGAACTTGGCAATGGTAAAGATAGGGTCAGACCTTGGTCCCTAACTGATCAGACCCTAACTGGAAGATTTGATTGGCATAGTCAGGGCGACAAAGGTCACTTCTTGTCTGAACATATAGCTGTCCAAATATCAATTAATTCTGTCTGTGGAATTCTAGAACTTTCCAGGGAGCCCTGTGAGTATTGTGGGCTTGCATTAAGGATCCTATTATTGTTTTGGCTAGAAAATCTGATCTTGGAGAAAAATCTTCATGGAGGTAAAACAAACAAACAAACAAACAAACAACAACAACAAAACCCAACCAACCAGTCAACCAAACAAACAAAAAAACCCCACCAACTTTTAGAATATAAGATTTGTGGGTAGATTTACCTATTTACCACCCATTTTTGGAAAAAGTACCATGTGCCAGGCATGGGACTCAGAGGTGAAACTGAGGGACAGAGGTGAACCTACCTGTGAAAGGTCAGGGAGAAGTAACATATTACAAGAACTCTCTGGTAGGACAGACAGCAGTGTCAAGATGAGACTTGGGACAATGCAGTCAGGCTGCAAAGGGACTGGAGGGGGGCACTGTGGAAGTTTGAGATAGTCTTGAATCTGACGACAAGCACGAACTTTCCAGGGAATGTGACTACACTGAGACTGGGCTCTGAAGGCAAGCAGCCAAAGGAAGTCTTTCTGGGCAGCAGAGGTAAGGGGCCATTCCTGAGGACCTAGGATCCCAGGTCCCCTTATGCTCCACACAAGGGATCCCCAGCACTAGAGTACCTGGGGATGTGTGTACACCTCCTGTGTGGCTCTTGGGAGTGGGTGGGCACTCTGGAACTCAGGCCTGCAACCTCTCTCCAAGACCTCTTTGTTCCTTGGCTGGCCCCTTTGCTGACTCCCTTGCCAGCCTCTCCCGGGGCCACTGACCTGCATCTCTGCAGGGACATTTCTGTTGAGCTTTGCTATTCTTACTTGGAGGCACGCCAGGCCCCCTGCAACCCCCCTCACTTTCCTATCCCCTGCCCTCACTGAACTCCCAACCGCTGTCCTGACCCTCGCCTTCAGGCAGACCCAATTCATGCTGAAAGAATGGGGGTCAGAGTTCAGTCCCCGAAAGCTGGGGGCTCTGGAGCAGCCCCAGGAGGACTCTTCAAGGCAGCTCTCCGTAGTTGGGGGCTGGGGTCACTGTGCCCTGCCTGGATGATCTGAGAGTCAGCAAAGAGGACAAAGAGCCAGATTCCGAGGAAGAATGGCACGCAAGCTGCAGCACACTCTGCTTAGGTTGGAGGAACAGAGAGAGTGCTGGGCTGGGAGTCTTGGGGCAGGCAGCATCAGGAAGCAGCATCCGGGGACCATGGAATCTACTGGTAGACTAGTACCCACAGGCATCACTAATCGAGCTGTTACTTCATGCCAGGCACCACAGCAAACGCTTCCCATGAACTCGCTCTTTTATCCAAGGAGACTGCAGACAAAGAAAGCAAGGCTCCAACTGTGACATGCTGAGCCCAAGACCCCTCAGCTAAGAGACAAAGATAGAAGGGGAGCTGGAGGGTGACAGGGAGCTGGCCCCGGATTCATGCTATGTTACTGCACCGGGTTGGGTGGTCCTGAAGCCCAGGTGCCTGTTCTCAGGTCACACCGTGGAGCAGGGATGGCCTTTATCTCTTCTCTGTCACCCATGATCTCAGAATCATGGGAGATTTCTGGCCAGCTGAATGCTAATGAGACCAACTCTACTTGGGGCCAAAAGAGAGTTTGGTATTTCTCTTTCCACTGGGCCTTGTAGTTTGAAGACATTATCAACCATGGGAACCTCCACTTCTTCTTCTAGAAGAACAACAGTAGTACCTACCTACCTGTCATGCTGCTTAGGAGGTGACTTAACTGATAAATGTGTAGACAGGTGGCTGTCATCAGCCACTATGATCCATGCCACTCACATTCTTGGCCTGTCCTCCAGTGGAGATGGGAGCCATGGATTCTTCTTTGAGTTGTTTCATTGATTCATCAAATGTTTTCCCTCTAGATGCACTCTGGTCCAAGCCTGCAATCCTCAGGAATTTGATACACTTATTTTATACATCAAGAAACTGAGGACTGAGGGAAATAGACTCACTCAAGGTCACAGAGGAGTAATAGACAGAACCAGGGTTTGGATGTATGGTAGTCTTGGTGCAGGGCTCATAGGTGAGTCTGGGTCCAGTACCTATCATGACAGGAATAGAGAGGAAGGCAGAGCAGCAAGCAACAGAGAGAGCACAAGCCAGTAGGTGCATTGTGGGAGGAGGAGAGCTAGGAGACAACCTGTAGGCCAACAAGGAGGAGCCTGGGGAAGTCACCGCCCCTGCTGGAGGGGCATGACCGCCTCAGGGAGGGCCAGCCACCCAGGTACAGACATGACATTGCAGGGATATTGCATGATGTCTACACAGGGTTTCTCTAAAACAGCATACACTGATGGTGTCAAGATGTTAGATTTCAGGGACTGGCAGACAGCTCACATGTAGAGTGCCTGTCTTTCATGCGCAAGGTCTTGGGTTCAGTGCTCAGCATTGCAAAATAAATCCTCTTTCAACTCAGACTTCCAACTTCTCTTGGAAACTCAAATGATCTGGGGACTTGGGGCTGGTCTCCTAGCTAATAACTTCTGATAGATTAAATTCTGCCCTTGGATGTATATATTGTTGTCTGTACTAAGGCCCTAGTTCTACAGAATGTGAGCTTAACTTAGAAGACAGGCTCTTTACCGAGGTGACCAAAATCAGATGAGGTCCTCACCATGAGTCCTAGTGGAAGACACTATTGGCATCCTTATGTCATGGGGAAATTGGGGTCTAGGGAGATGGCTCAGTTGAAAAGGCGCTTGCTGTGTACGTGTGAGACCTGAGTTCAGACCTCCAGCACCCACATTAAAACAACAACGAGGCTGGGCATGGTGGCGCATGCCTTTAATCCCAGCACTTGGGAGGCAGAGGCAGGTGAATTTCTGAGTTCGAGGCCAGCCTGGTCTACAGAGTGAGTTCCAGGACAGCCAGGGCTATACAGAGAAACCCTGTCTCGAAAAACCAAAAACCAAACCAAACCAAACCAAAACAAAACAAACAAACAAACAAAAAAAACCAACAATGAGAATGGTATATGATGCCACATGTAATCCCAGGGCTTGGGAGTTGAAGACAGATGGGAGGTGTGTTCTTAGGTCTTATTTTCTGACCAGCCTAGCTGAATTGGTGCTTTCCAAGTTCACTGTCTCAATAAAATAAAATATTAAATAAAAAGGTAACCTAACACACACACACACACACACACACACACACACGAATGCACCTGTACACTCATGCATATACTGAGAGAGGGAAAGAGAGAAGGAGAGAGAAGGAAGGAAAAGGAGAAATTTGAACACAGAGACAGAAAGGGAAAAAAACGTTACAAACAGAAATGGAGAAAATTGCCATCCACAAGCCATGTAGAGAGCCCAGCAACAGCCTAGCAATAGGTCCAGCTCAGAAGGAGCCAGTCCTGACTCCACCTTATATCAGTCTTCAGCATCCAGAACTTAAATGTAAGCCACTCAGTCATGGTATTTCTTCTTACAGCCCTCACAATCAATACTCAGCTCTTAGCAAGCCAAGTCTGGATGCCAGTCAAACAAACAAACAAACAAACAAACAAAACCCAAAAAAACTATAAACAACAACAACAACAAAAAATCCTCTCTAGACCCCCTCTCCACCCCACCAAGCTCTCCTGGTCCCTCCCTGCAGCTGCTGCCCCCACTGAGCAGTAGAGGTGGAGACTGCCTTCTCCCCCAGTACAACTGCCCCACTGTGAGGCAGGAACTCTGAGGACATGCTTAGCAAAGCCTGATTCACTGGAGCTGCAGAATGGATGAGAAGAATCCAGGTCTCCTTGGTTGATGGGCTAGCAGCAGGCCTGCCATGTTGGTGAAGTTTGAATTGTCTACCATGCAAGAAAGAGCAGATACCCTTCAGTCTGAACTGGATGGATTCCTGATGGCTTGCATGCTGTGGGCGATAGCCAGATGGCATCAACATCACCTGAGAACATCTTAGAAACACAGAATCACAGGTCCTAGACTGAGCTGCTGTGTGAGAATTCTCATGTAGTCCCAAGTGTACTGGCTAGTTTTGTGTCAACTTGACACAAGCTGGAGTTATCACAGAGAAAGGCGCTTCAGTTGAGGAAATGCCTCCATGAGATCCAACTGTAAGGCATTTTCTCAATTAGTGATCAAGGGGAAAGGCCCCTTGTGGGTGGGACCATCTCTGGGCTGGTAGTCTCGGTTCTATAAGAGAGCAGGCTGAGCAAGCCAGGGGAAGCAAGCCAGTAAGGAACATACCTCCATGGCCTCTGCATCAGCTCCTGCTTCCTGACCTGCTTGAGTTCCAGTCCTGACTTCCTTTGGTGATGAACAGCAGTATGGAAGTGTAAGCTGAATAAACCCTTTCCTCCCCAATTTGCTTCTGGGTCATGATGTTTGTGCAGGAATAGAAACCCTGACTAAGACACCAAGGATACCTGGATCATGTTCAAGTGATCTCATGGCTACACCATAGAATTGCACAGGGTTAACAATACCTAAGTGCCTCCCCCGGAAACTATCCTGAAGTGATTCTAGGGTTTGACTTAGACACCAGATTCTGAAATGCTTTTCAGTGATTGTGATACCCAGCCACATTTGAAAGCTTGCTCTACTGAAGGCATTTACACCAGCTTCCCCTTCCCATCAGAAAAGCTTTGTGGCAAGTACCAAAGGGAGAATGGTAGTCCAAGCAACCTACCTCCTCCGTTGGCACAGGCTGTCTGAGAGAGACCTGTGCATATGAGTCCTGACTAGCACAAGACATGGTCAGAGGCCCACCTGGCTGGGTTGGGAAAAGTTCAGATGCTTGAACCAGAGCACACAAGTGCAGTGATGAGGTAACATTAAAGAGTGAGTCAAAGCCCAAAGACACGGATCCACCCACAGCAATCCCCATAACAAGATCCTAGAACTATCCGGGGCAGAGGTGGGACACACAAGCAGGTGCTTAGATGCCCTGTCTCCTGGGGTCTAGAAAATGCTTCCTAGCAGGAATTTTGTTCTGAAAGCACTGAGCTCATTTGAATTCCTCTTGTGAAATCCAAGATGTGCCCAGTTCTGAGGAAGCTGGGAAAGACAAAGAGGGTGCAGGTGTGTCTAAAGAAGGCTGAAGGGAAAAGTGTTCCTTCCTGAAAACCAACAAGTGACCCCAGAAAGATGGAGAGGGAGGACCCTCTCCAGAGCTCAGGTCTTCCTCCAGTGCTGTAGTCATTGGTCAGTGATCCTTAGCTGAGACTTTCAGGACTCAAATGTTACCTTCCACAGATTTCTACCCACATTTCCCACAGTGGCTTAGAGTGTAGGGGCTAAGGAATTGTAAGAGAAGGACATGAACCCTGAAGTTCTGGGACCCCAGGTTTGAGACTCAGCTCCGCATTAACTAGTTATGTGAATCTTTGGCTAGGCATAAACTCTCTCTGAGTCTGTGAGTTTGGGGTGTGCTGATACCCACAGATGCATAGGTCTGGGCTGGTCACACGAAAGAGTGTTTATGTAACTATACCCAGCAACATTGCCCATGCTGGAGAGATGATCCTGCTCTATATACTGGTAACGGTGGTGCACACATGTAACCGTACATTATTGACCCATGAAGGCATATGTGTACATATATGCCTATGGTTTCCCCATTCAGGTCTCTCAGGACCAGGTGCGCCTCAGAGACTTAAATTTTGCAGGTTCTCCTAGCCAGTATGATACCGAGTATTCAAAACTTTAATATTATAAGAAAGCACCATGTGAATAGTCTCATGAGATTGGGCACAGAATAAGTGGCTCCATGCCAATTCTTGTCTGATTTAATTTTCATTTCGTTCCATTACATTTGGGACTTCAGAGTTTTAGAAAAGGGGCTGTATGCATGTCTATAATCACAATACTTGGGGAGACTGATACAGGGGGATCATGGTTTAAGGCCAATGCGGACTATGCAGCGTGACTCACAAAATAAGAGAAGGGCTGGTGTGATGGCTCATCAGGTAAAGGTGCTTGCTGCCAAGCCTAATGATCTGAGTTCAAGCTCTGGAACCTACCTGGTAGAGGAGTTGTCTTCTGACCTCCACATGAGCACTATGACATGAGTGAACACACACACACACAGAGAGTAAATAAATATTAAAATGGTAATGGGGTTGGGAGATGGCTTAGTTGGTACAGTGCTTGTCATGTGAGCATGAGGACCTGAGTTCCACCCTTGGCATTCACTCCTAAGCCCCTTAAGTGCTGCAATACAGCCTTATACCTGGTCCACATGTGACCTTTTTATGTGTTTTGGTACAGAGGTAGAGTGCCCAGCTATCTCAATTTGCCTGGGACTGGGGAAAATTCTGAGGCCACTGGATTTCAGTGGTAACATGAGAAAGTCTTAGGTAAACTGGGGTAAGGAGTTGTCCTGTTTGTATGTTAATACGACTATCTGGATGTGTCCCTTGATTCTCTTTATGTGCATACCTCTTCTCTGTAACCCGGTGTGCACATCTGCGCTGCTCACTGAGTGTGTCTGTATGTCAGCCTTTGCACTTGTCACATGCCTCTCCTGTGTCATTCTGGGCACCTGGGCATCTATCTCTGTGTCCCCCAGGTCCCCTGCCCTGATTCTGTATCTCAGGCTCTGCATATTTGTGTCTGCATGCTGTAGAATGGTCTCTGCCTATCACTGCTCTCTCTGTCTCTGTCTCTGTCTCTGTCTCTCTGTCTTTCTGTCTCTCTCTCTCTCTCTCTCTCTCTCTCTCTCTCTCGTGTGTGTGTGTGTGTGTGTGTGTGTGTGTGTGTGTGTGTGGTGCAGTACTGAGGATACATAGTCTACTTCTGCCTGTGAGCCTGTATCTGGGTGGCAGAAGCAGCCCAGAGCAGGCCCGGGGTCTCTATAGGTAGTCCTGTGCAGTTCAGCATGTCCTCAGTCCCTTTCCACCCACAGTTCCCATGTCAATCCTTTTCTGAACCCTGTTCAGCCCCAGGCCAGATCCACTTTACAGTGCCCTGTACTTCAGTACTCCACTACCTCTCTTTACCTCAGATCTTTGCGTATCTGAACACCTCAGGCCTGTCCTCAGTCTATACCTTCCCCTCTCCCTCCAAGAGTGCTTGTCAGATCAGATCTGTCTTTCCAGTGTTCTTGTCTTTTCCCCGGCTCACCTCAATCTCATTTGCTCTGCAAAGCTCCACTCCCACCCTCAGAATTGAGCATGTCCATCTCTGGCCTCCTGAAACCCTAGGTTTATTACCACAGATGGGCAGAAGTAGGGCGCTAGACTGTATTGTCAAACAGTACAAAACAGTTCTCATGGCTGCTTTTCGGATGAGAGATTTAAAGCTGAGAGGCTGAGATACCAGCCCAAGGTCTCACAGCTAAGAGGTAATGAAGCTGGTTTCACATTCTAGACTGTTTCCCCAGGCTATCCCATCACTCCCTCTAAGGTCCTGACTCACAGGGTGTCTGCCTGACTCACAGACCTATGGACCTTGTGCATCCTGGACTACCTTCCTAGTGCTCAGTGCTGGCTTGGTACCTAATAGGCACTCCATAAAGGTTTCCCAGATGATTTTTTTTTTTTTTTTTTTTTTTGCTCTTGAAAACCACCTTAGCTTTCACCAGTGTGATTTACAGAAGTGCGGGGAATCTCTAGGCTGCACTGCTGGAGATGGGGTGGCCATAATTTATCAGAAAACACTGCGGCGGCTCCACTACTCCATTTTAGTGCAAAAAGCGAAGATAAATTGATGATCAGCAGTCTGGCACGAGAAGGCCTGTGGCAGTGGGCACCCACCCCAGCTAACAGCATAAAGGTCCAACATGGAGACCCTCCAACTGTCCCCCTCCCCATGTGGCTCTGACCACGCAGGCCCTTCCACCTGCTGCCTAAGGGTGGCCACAGCGGGGTCAGCTGCCTCTCATCGATCGCACTGCTCAGGTCGACAAATGGTGCCTTTGAAAGTCCATAAAAAAAAAAGAGACACTCATTCATCCCTGATCAATCACCTCTTGCCGGCCCCCGTGAGGCACGTGCGGCCCTAGCACAATGCAGGCCTGTCACTGGTGCTTGATCTCCGCAGCAGGATTAATGGCTTTTCAGATGTGACTACTGCCCACCTCCTTCCCTCAGCCTCAGCCAGGCATCTCCAAACAATACTGAGGGACCGAAGAACCCCCCAGCTCCCCGAGGCCCTCCTTAATCAAGATTGACGGATATGGGACAGAGCATCTATAGATACCCCCAGGCTCCGTGGAAGCCTGAGCGTACGTACTCCTCCTGGGACAGGCAGGCAGGGCAGCTGCATCGGCCTTCCCAGATGTCCAGGGGAATCCGTTCTCTTCTGATCACAGTCGCAGCTGGCAGAGCCCTGAGAGGCCCACCTGAAGGGTCTTAGGCTGCACCAGACCGGACTGTGAGATCAAAGGGCGCCAGCTCAGAAGGCTTTTGAGCATTGAGCTGAAGAACCAGGTTTATTGCTCACTCTCCTCCTGGTGATGAGCTTGCCCTTTTCCCTTCTCAGGCTGCCTCTGCCTGGTCTGTGAGTGATGAAGGAGGTTTCCTGGGCTATGAAGGTGATTGCATTAGTGCTGATAACTCCAGAATTAATCATCATAATAAGACCTGCCGGGGTGTGGATGGAGACTGATGGCTGCTCACATTCCGGTGGCACCGTGCTTCCCGCAGAGCTGCAAGATCACGTCCTCATCTTCATGACTCCCCAGGGCCCTGCGGGATGTGAATATTTAATTAACATCCCTTTCTTATTCACTGGAGTGTTTGTAAATATGATTCATAGGCTGAACGGTTATCTCAGAACACTCCAGAAACCCTTCTACCAGCTAGCTGCTCGAGGGCAGAAACAACGAACTGCAATGCATGGCAGCTCCCCACCATTCCTGTGACCCTCCAGTGACCATCTAGGATTCAGTCCATCAAGGGACATTGGGTCTGGGAACAACCCATGTTCCACAAGACCCAAAGTAGACATCAAGAGGCTGTCTTGCCTTTACACCAGAGGTCAGGCAGTTAGTGAAGAGATACTAAAAATGGCTGACTCAGCAGGTCCATAGTTCCCAGGGAGTAGAGGCTGACCTCAGGGGATGTCCTTCCGACTCTCCACCTAGAGTCAAATTCATACAGCCATAGCAATGAGGTATCTTGCCCTCAGTGAGCATGCTACATGCAAGGTTCTGAGGGAAAGCCCTGGCTCGGGGGGGGGGGTAGAGGGGGGAGACAGCGGCAGAGTCCAGTTCTTGTCCCTGTTCTGCTGATACCGTACTTGGGTAGGTAAGCTGGCCTCAGCTTTAACCTCTACTTTGTGGGTGTGATGCTGCTCCTATTAAGGCCACAGGATACTGGTGCTGCTAGGGAAATGCTGACGGCCCATAGTGCACGCTGAAATATGTGCTGGCCTGGACCTGGGGATAGCTGGAGGGCTGAGCTGAACTCTCTCACTGTACAGGTGAGGAAACTGAGGCCCAAAGTGAGAAAGAACCGACTTAGAAGCCCAGCCTGGCAGATGCCGCACCTACAGATGTTTCTTCAACAGAAGTTAAAGATGAGTTATCATAGATAAGCAAGATGACTCAGCAGGTTAGAGTGTTTGCCCTCAAAGCCTGACTTTATAAGTTTGAGCCCCGTGACCCATAGAAGAAGGATAGAATTGATTCCTGAAAGCTGTCTGGGTACATGTAAGTTCTATCTCTCTATCTCCATTTCTATCTCAATTAATTGATTAATGGAAGAAAACATTTTTTAAATGAACTATTAATTGTTTTCTGTTTGCTCAAGCGGCTGTCACCATAGAGAACCAAGAGAGGGCTTTCCTCCCCTAGATAGAGTGCAAGCCTGGGCTATGAGTGGGTTCTGCCAGGAGCCTAGAACTCTGATGCTGTCCCTTGGTAGTCAGGCTACTACTGGTCCATCTGAGCACCATCCTCAATCCAGGAGCTTTCAGCGGGAGAACTATGTCCAGCTGCTGTGCATCTCCCACGGAGCCCAGGCAAACCAGGTCTCGTGGGGTATCCATCTAAAATCCACCACAGGGCCTGGGAGGCCTGTGGGGGACCGGCCTTTCTTGGGCCTCCCAGTTTCAACATGAGCCTGTATAAGGCTACTTGCAGACTTGACTGTGGGTTCTCTGCCTAGAGCTCTTGTGCAGAAGCCAGCACTCGTGTCACATCCTCTTTCTCGCTTCCAAGGCTGTGATGATCTTTTTTACTGCCCTTTCATGTCCAATTTCTGCTTCCGCTTCCTCCTTAGACCACAGACAGCATATACTTCTTTTGCTTGGCACCTCTCTCCCCTGTGCGCCTGGCAAAACTCCCTTCCAAAATCCAGCTCACAGATCCCAAGTCTGGAAACTTCTCTCATCTTCTTGTTTAGCCACCCCACAATGCTCATCTTAGGGGCCAAGTCTTGTGTATCTCTGTGTCCAGGGGATGGCACAGGGTGGGCACTGGGATGTCAGCAGCTGGATGCTGAGTGGTGAGTGGATTTTCCAGACAGGCTTGCCAGCTGGCCTCACATCTATGCATGTCCCTCCACACAGCAGCTGGTCTAGGACGGCTGCATGCTTTCCTCCCTCCCCCAGGCCTTTGTCTGCACTACTCTGCAAGGCCAGGAGCCAGGGGTCCCTGGCAGATGGAGTAGGTGGGAGCGGGAAGGAGAAGGGAGAGGTGGAGACTGAAGGCAATCTATATCTGTAGCCTGTCTAATAAATGGAGCTCCTTGGGACTCCAATGGGAGGCCCTATGATCTGACCAGCTTAGCAGGCCTTTATCTTCCCCTCTCCTGGGAGTATGGCAGGAGACTTTGTCTGAAGTCTTTGATCAGACTCTGTGTCCTTCCCCTACCATGAAAGGAAGCAAAACTAAGATCCCTGTGAGGAAGTGGCTGGCTTTGGGAGGTGAAGTAGATATTGAAGTGTGCTTGCCTTCACTGGAAGGTTCTTCTGGGCCTAGGTAACTCCATAACTGGTAAGGAGACCTTTCCTTGTCCCCTGCCCTTTGCTTGCTTTGCAATATCACCATTATTGACTCTGACTCTACCTTACTGGAGAAGCTCTGAGGCCTTTCCTATCTGCATGGGCTCCTCAAGATGGGAAGAGTCAGTTTTCCAAAGGGAGTGGGGGTTTTCCTGCCCTTTTCATTTGAAGAACACAATGAAAGCTAGCCATGGTTGGGCTGCCAGTCTTCAGGGAGGCCAGACTCAGTGGTCATTAGAGCAATCGCTCCAGCCCACTAGGAGGGATCAGACTCTCTAACTCATTAACAAAGGTCCATCCGTCTTGTCTCTCTATACTGACACATCCATTGCCCCAGCAGCTGACATGTTATCTTCCATGAAGGGGTGGGGGTGTGGGGGTAAGGGGTTAGAGAAAGAAAGATCTGGAAAATGTCCTTATTGTTTCAACCACTTTGAAAACCCAGGATGCTATGTATGGGCTGTGTGTGATGTAGATTGCATCACTCCCCTGCTGTAGGACTTTGGGCAAGCCATTCTCTCATGGGGCTTTAACTTCTGCCTGTGTATAATAGGGACACCAATCTTACCCCTGGAATGGGTGTTTTTGAAGTTAGGTGAGACAATGGAAGGGAACTGTCCACCCTCAAGAATCCCAAGATTATTACTTGTGTGTATATAATGTGTGTGTATCCATGTTTCTGTGTGCACATGTGCATGTGGGTTTTAATACACACTTGTATACATGTGTACCAAGGTCATAGGTCTACACTGGCTATCTTCCTCAGTCACTGTTGCTTCCTCAGTATTGGAATTACACGCTCACACCTCCATGCCTGGCTTTTTATGTGGATGCTAAGGATCCAACTCTATCTAGCACAGCTGATCTAGAATTCACTCTGTAACCCAAACTGGCTTCAATATCTCAACAATTGTTAACACCCTGACCTCTTAAGTGCTGGGATTATAGGTGCAAGACATCATACCCAGCATAACCACATATTTTTTTAAAGTAAAACCATGTTGTCGAAAATTAATCCAAGGAACAGCATGACTCTTTGTTTGTTTGTATTTCCTTCTGGTTCCTCTTCCATGTCTGTTCCAGATGGTCACATGGCAAGATAATTATGAACATTTTTCCTCAGCTCAATAATGTAAGCAGTTCCCATGCTGCTGTATAATATTCACTTTACGTTTTAAACAAAATTTGAAAACTCATACGTG
The DNA here is from genome assembly GCF_978045245.1 of Mus caroli. Lineage (NCBI taxonomy): Eukaryota > Metazoa > Chordata > Mammalia > Rodentia > Muridae > Mus > Mus caroli. The sequence goes on along the minus strand of NW_028227266.1, from coordinate 52,823,308 downwards.
GAGGCTCAGTGTGTCAGTCTACAGTTCTGCTCCCAGCCGCAAGGACCACGTTAGCCCAAGAGTTTGAAGCAGCTCAGGCAACAGTGGTGAGCTTCATTTAAATAATAACACATCAAGATAATTAAGAAAACTCACTATTGCAAAATTTCACATTCTCCCCTAAAACACTCTGCTAACTCAATTCAAAACCAATCAAAACGCTAATAAGATTTTATTTGGCAGATTGGCACTAAAGTTTTTATGGGTGAATAAATGCGTAAGGATAGCTAAGGCAATTATGAAAAGGAGAAACAAAGGGGAGAATATCGCCTCAAGATGTGGGGAAACTGTTAATGCTTTAGTCGTTTTCATTTATTTATGTTTGGGTTTTGTTTTGTTCTGTCTTGTTTTTGAGTCAGGATTCTCTATTATGTAGCTCTGGCTGTCCTGCAACTGACTATGTAGACCAGGCTAGCCCTGGACTCACAGCAGTCCACCTGCTCTGGCTCCTGAGTGCTAGGATCAAAGGCCTGAACCACCATCCCCAGCTGCTTTAGTAGGTTAAAGTCATAGGAATTGGCACAGGAGAGAACAGGCCAATAGGAAAGAGCTCAGAGATGCAGTGTGCAAGCATGTAAAAATGAATTGTATAAAAAGGTGCTCTTCAAAAACAATGCATTCAGAGGTGAGAGAGAGGGATCAATAGATAAAGTGATTGCTATGCTATGAGGATTGGAGTTCAGAACCCTAGCACCCACATAAATTCAGGGTGGGCATTATGGCCCACCTGTAATCCCACGTGGAAATGGGATCCCTGGAGTAAGGTGGCTACCTAGACTAGCCAAGTCAGGATTCAAGTGAGAGGCTCTGCCTTAAGATGTAAGGTAGTGACTGCGGAAGAGACCTGACATCCACCATTGGCATCTACACATACATACATACATGTGTACTGTACTCATATGTGCAAACACACATGCATGCATTCAACACCACAAATTCATACAAAAATTAAGAATGCATTAATAGAATGGCCAAACATTCTGGAACTACACTAATCTCTCTTCCTCTCTGCCATGATATCACATGGATGGGGACTAACTTAACACTGTTCTCTGCTAGGGTATGTTCAGGTATGCCCATTTTATTTATTTATTAGTTTGTGTGCGTGCATGTGCACTTGTGTATGATGGGAGAGTGGGCAGGCACATGCTGTACCATGCATTCAGAGGTCAGAGGATAGCTTGGAAGAGGCAGGGTCAGTCCTCTCCTTCCACTTTTACAGGAGCACTGGGATCCAATCAGGCAGGCCCTCAGGCTTTAAGGCAAGCACTTTGATCTTCGGAGCCATCTCACCAGCCCAATTGCCTTCAAAACAAATCAACAAAAGCTGTTAGGGGTTTTGCAAAGAGTAGCCATGCCTCTAAAGAGCCCCCCATACCTGCCCAGTTTTAGATGGTTTCCTTAAGAGTGGGATTGCTGGGCCAGAGGGTAGGGGCAGTGAAGTGGCTCTTAGCAAGTAAACCTAAATGGCTTCCTCAAAAGCAGGGCTGTTAGTTCCTCCCTCCATCCTCTCTTCCTCCCTCTTTTCCTCGTTCCACTGAGCTCCTGGGCTGGGCTGTATTTTGGACCTGGGAATCCAGGTCAGGAATAGATGGTTCATTAAAGGAGAGACTAGAAATCCTTAGGGTCAGCAGAGTGTCATAGGACCGGTGCACCTTTTGAATCCCAAGGGCTAGTGACGTTTAAACTGGATTGTCTTCCAGAGGTGGGCATAGAAAGGGGGTGGGGTGGGGGCAGAGGCAAATCCCAGAGAGCCTTGGATGCCAGACCAAGGAACTAGGACTGTGCCCTGTGGCTATGGAGAGCCACAGAGGTTGATGAGCTGCTTCGTGAATTCTCACCACATCATAGGAAGCCAACTGGAGCCTCTGGGAACAGCTCCTCTAGAGTTAGGACCTGCTTGGCAAGTGTGTATCTACCTGATGCTCTGACGCAAGACATCCTCCTGTACCCAGAGGCCAGCTTATCTCCAGGCTCAATTCTGCAAGTCTAGAAAAGGATAAGAGCCCTTTTTTGCCCTTTCTTGCCCCTACCCCCAGGAACCCGTACCTTGTCTCAGAGTCACTGTTGTGTTTAGTTGGGTCTGTGCCAACAGCATAGGGTGTCTAAAGAGTTCGTTGTAGCCATTCTTGCCTTAGCCCGGCTAAGTCTGGAGCTGACCTCGGGGACATTCCCAGTTTTCTTGGTTTCCCTACCCTAGACTGATTTTGAATTAACTAGTCTGAACATCATTAGCCTACATTTACATAATGCAAATAGGCCTTCACCCAAAATCCAAGTGTCAGCTTTAGCAGGGAACACACTGTCACAGGCTGTGCTGAGGTCCACCTGACTTTCGGGACTCCCTGGGCCTGCTCATCCCTCCTCCTGCTTCCTCTCAGCTGCGTTAGTTAAGCCTGTTTATTCTGGAGCTGTCTGCACAGGTGGGCACAGGCTGCTTTCTTCCCAACACCCGGCTCAAGGTCTGTTGTGGGGCCCACATGTCCCACAGGCAGCAGAGGCCTAACAACAGTCCTCATTCATCTTCCCCTCTCACCCCCACAGACAAAGGGCCTGGTGTGTGTGCAGATGGGCTTGCCCCTCCATCATCCCTCACAACTAGTAGCCGATAATGTGCCTTCAATGAGTCCCACGTGGCCACTGACTGACCAAGGGTTGGCCAGGCAACGAGGCATGCAAACTCAGGGACTAGATGACAAAGCAAGTCTCCAAGGGAGGGGAGGTAGAGGGGAAGGGTGATCGCTGCCCCATGGCGAATCCCATAACTCATTTCTGACTTGGATACATTAGGCCTCTCAAAGACCACTTGCCCCTGGACACTTAGCTGTCAAGTTAATTGACAAGGGACCCTTGGAGGCAGCTCCTACAGAGAAGGAACCCCAGTCCCCGAAGCCTGGCTCAAGGAGCCATCATTTCCAGGGAAGACAGAATTGTGCCTTGCTAGGCCAAAGCTCAGTGCCCTCCTATGCTGATTGAGACCATGGTCACTACAAGGGCCCCATGTACTTGTGATCAAGTGGAACAAGGGACTGCAATACACTTCAAGCACACAGTACTCAGACATTGGAGCTAGGCTGTTTTTTTTAGCCCCTGGTGGCCAAACTGACCAGGCCTCTCCATCTCCAGTCCATTTCCCCCACAAAGCCAGTAAGGGCCTGGTCTTAGTGCAGACATGGGATGGCCTATTAAGCTGCAGATCAGGGAGGATGGGTGGGGAAAACAGTGGATATGTTTCCAGAGTTGATAGGACCAGAGCCTGGGCCCTGGTAACCTTTGGCTGGGCCTCCTGTCCTCAGCAGTCCAATAAAAGAAATTAGAGAGATGTTGGATAGTGGTGGCACATGCCTTTCATCCCAGCACTCGGGAGGCAGAGGCAGGGAGATTGCTGCAAGTTTGAGGCTAGCTTGGTCTATAGAGTGAGTTCCAAGACAACCAGAGCTGTACAGAGAGACCCTGTCTCAAAAATGAGAGAGAGAGAGAGAGAGAGAGAGAGAGAGAGAGAGAGAGAGAGGTGAATCCGAACAAGGGGAGATTTATTCAATATACCACATTGAGAGGAGAAACAATTAAAGAGGTATAGGAACTATTTTTATCTCAAGTCTATCTCTGGGGTCCTGACATGAGGGTTAGATTTAAATAGAGGGCGAAAGCTGTGTAGTCCTGGTCACGGTGTGGTCCCAGCTCTGAAGGCTCAAGACCCATGCTGACCCATCGTTGTCTCTGCTCCATCCTCTCCTGCAAGTGCCCTGGGGAGTGCTCAGAACTGTATGACACTTCTCCCTAGAGCACAAGCTCTTCCTTTGGCTGCCACCAGGGCCCTAGTTTTTTTCCTTCCCCAGCATAAGATTTTTTTTTTCTGAAGTTCCAAATCCTTTGGGTCCATTGTCTCAATATCTGATATTGCAAAAACCCAGAGACACAAGTGTCTCTGGAATATCCTCACTCCTGCCAGCATGGTTACAGAGGGAATGCCTACAGTCAGGAAATCATAGATTATAGGTCACTGAAGCGTGGCCCAGGCTGGAGGAGGATGGATGAGGGAAGGAGAGGTGCCAGTTACATTCCTGCCCTGTTGCTGGCAGGATCTTTTGTCGGCCACACCTTCTCTTTAGAACTGGTTTTGCATTTAGCAAAATGAAAGATTGAAAACAGGAACCAAAGACTCTGTTACTAAACTTCTGTTTACAGAGTGCTTCTTGTGAACCAAGCGTTGAGCGACAAGCTACAGATTCCGGGGACCTGAATCTTTCTAGCACCGGAGGACAAAACAATCGTCATTTTACATGGGGGTTGGGGGGCAGACTCAAAGAGGAGAAACCGTGTGTAAGAGGCCAGGCTAGAAGGCAGCCTTTCTCCTGGCTTAAGGACAAAGGTAAGAAGGGACCAGGGAACAGAGGTCCGGATCCAGCAGGAGAAGAGTCATAGTGGGTTCCGGAGAGAGGATGCTATGTGGTCACCAGGCTGGAAGGGAATACAATGCAGACAGGAAGCTCATAGCTTCACCAGTTCTGGGCTGCCAAGCCCACTTCCTGCTGGGACCCCCTCAGCTCCTTCTATAGGCTTTCCCAGGTAGCCTCAGCTTGGTTGCCATAGAAAACTTAAGAGAGCTAGGCCCAGAGACCAGCCTTTTCTGGCCCTGGTCCACTCCACTTTCCCCATGAGCCTTTCTCTAGTTGCAATCTTGGAGCCACATCATGAGGCTAGGTTGCCTACCTTAGGGACCTTCTGCACCCAGAACCCTTGCAGGTTATCATACGAAGGCATGGCATGGAATGTTGAGGGCTGGGGTTTCTGAGGATTCCTGGCACTCTCTAGCAGAATAACATCCTCAGAAGGAGGGCTGCATGATGGGGCTGGATTATGAAGTATGTGAACTCTGAGCCAGAGAGAAGGGCCTCATTCCAGACCATAGTCTGTGCTCTGGAATAGTGTCCTCTGAACAGGCAGACATTACCACCTTCATCAGAGCAGCAAGGACTACTTGCAAGAGATCCATTGATCAACTGGGCCTGTTGACCTTCCCTCATAGAAAGAGGGCCTAGGGAGCATCACTAGACCCCACAAGGTTCTAGCCCCTCTTTTCTATGCCTCTCTGCAGGCTTGTACTGGCTGGTTTTGTGTGTCAACTTGACACAAGCTGGAGAGATCACAGAGAAAGGACCCTCCCTTGAGGAAATGCCTCCATGAGATCCAGCTCTAAGGCATTTTCTCAATTAGTGATCAAGGGGTGGGGAGAGGGCCCAGCTCATTGTGGGTGGTGCCATCCCTGGGCTAGGTAGTCCCGGGTTCTATCAGAAGGCAAGTTGAGCAAGCCAAGGGAAGCAAGCTAGTAAGCAGCATCCCTCCATGGCCTCTACATCAGCTCCTGCCTCCAGATTCCTGCCCTGTGTGAGTTCCAGTCTTGACTTTCTTTGGTGATGAACAGCAATGTGGAAGTGTAAGCTGAATAAATCCTTTCCTCCTCAACTTGCTTCTTGATCATGATGTTTTGTGCAGGAATAGAAACCCCATCTAAGACAAGGCTGTATATAATTCGGCCCCACCTGCAAGTCTTATGGTCTCAGAAGGTACTGCAATATATGAAGTGTGAGAGGGTAACTGAGAGGGGACTCCATTTATGCAGCTATGGGAAGGTCCTTATCCAGCCTGGAGTGGGACTTCTTGATGATCAGCTGTTCTGGGGTCATTCACACTCCTGTATGTAACCCCTCTCCCATGCTGCTGTAAGTGAGTCAAATGGACTCTTGGGTTCACCAGGCTTGCCTGGGGTGGAGGTATTATTTTGGTATGTCCTTGGTGTCTTATTTGTAGGGATGGGGAGAGACGTGAGTCTGTTTCCCCAAGGAAGTGTATGTAGTGGTTCTCAAGCTCCAGGATGTCTTGCCTGACTTTAACAGCTGTGCACAGCAGGAGGCCCCATCTAGTTGCTGAGGGGGAAGGTTATAGGGAAGAGCTTGGTGTGTTGGGCAGTTGTTAGAAGGTGGAGTCCAACACTCAGAGCCTGTCTGGTTCTGAGGCTCCTGCAGTCCTTTCTCTCCAGTTTTCCTGACAACAGCTCAGCAACAGGAGAAAGTTGGAAATCATGACAGGAGGTGGTGAGGGGTGGCTGGAAAGCAAGCTGTGCTAGTGCCCACCCTGACGGTCCTGTGTTTAACTGCTCAGGTGTAGGGTATACATCCCCAGGACAGAAGTACCAGTGAGGCAGCTCCAGCCCAGGGTTATGCTTCTGCCTATACTCCAGGATGCCAACAACTTTCTGTGGCTGGTCCATTGGTTGTGCCTCCTTCGAGGTCAGAGTCCATATGCACCACACCCCTGTAACTGGTATCTCTGCCACTCTGCTGAGGAGGCTTAGAACTCACTCAGATCTGCTTCCCAGGTCCCTGCAGGCAAAGACTAGAGGGTTGTTTCCACCCCCCTTCCCCCAGCCATTTCTTGGGGCACAACTGTCTTACCTCAGTCTTCTAGGACATACATAGAACAGGTCCTTACCTCTCCACTTAGCAATCTGAGCAGATGCCTACAGGCTGGGGTCTCTTTCTCTTATTCCCCAATCCCCATAAACTCTGCAGAGGTCTAGAGCAAGATCCCTGGAGGACCTAGGCTAACTCCTTCACCTCCAGCTCTATTTAGGATAACGTTTCTGCAGGAATGCCAGGGGAAACCAAAGTCAGCCTTTCCCACTTAACCTGCTCCTTCCTTCCCCGCAATCTAATGAAGAAATTCCCACAGAAGCATGCCTTGAGCATCTAAAACACCTGATTCCAGACATACTCAAGTTGACAACCGAGGTTAGCCATCACAGATACAAGGGCTACCACTGAGCTGCGAGGCAAAGCTGAAGGACAGAGTGATGTTCAAAAGATGTCCTGTGCTGTAGAGTAACACAGCGTGACTGTTCTGGTTTGGTTTGTGTTATTGTGGTAAGATTCTGGTCAAAAAGTGACTTGGGGAGGAGGACGTTTTGGTATTTGAGGTTTCATTGTGTGTAATCCTGGCTGTCCTGAATCTCTGTAGACCATGCTGGCCTCGAACTCAAAGATCTGCCTCTCAAGTGCTAGGATTAAAGGCCTGCTCCATCACTGTCCAACTTAGCCAACTTATTTATAGCCAGTGGGCGGGGACTTCCCTCACCCATATCCATCATCAATTAAGACAATTTCTCATGCATGTGGCCACAGGCTATGTGAGTTGACAAAACATAAAGTCGGGCGGTGGCTGCGTGCGACTTTAACCTCAGCACTCAGGAGGCAGAGGCAGGTGGCTCTTCTCTGTGAGTCTGAGGCCAAGCCTGGTCTACAGAGCAAGGTCCACAACAGCCAAGGCTACACAGAGAAATCCTATCTTGAAAAACAAACACACACACAAATAAAATTAATAAGGATAAATAAATTAAAACAAACCTATCAGGATAGTAACACCAGAGGAAGGTACATTCCCACGTACAGCCCAGGAGAACCAGGTGAAAATCAGAAGGCTCTCAAGAGCCAAGAGAAAGAACTTGCTAGAGAGACTGGGACCCACAGAGGGCTCAGGCAGGGACCGAGACAGTCTGCTGCCTTTCAAAGCCAAGGAGCGCTCACAGTTAGGGCTCAGAAGTGAAGTGAAGTGACAATGGTGCTTACAAGAGACTGGCTGCTGTGCTACACAGCCTTCTGGGCTGGCCGGGGAGGAGGGCTGGGGGTGTGTGTCCCTGAATAGCAAGATCTCCCAGGATTCCCTTCAGTCCTGCAGCATCCCAGAAGCAGTAGAGGCCGGAGGGGGTTTTCAGCTCACTTACCTCCTCTGAGTTAGGGTGGGGTTGGGGGAAGTTTGTAGTGCGACTCTTTTAAAGCCACCTTTGGTGTCTTAAATCCCCTTTGTCTTTCAGAAGTGCATTTGATATGGCATCGTGGAACTTTCCCAGGCTGGCAGCCCTTCTTGGCAACGACCTCTGTATAAGTAGCAGCAGGAAGGAGGGCTCAGGGAGATGGATTCTCTTCCACACCTAGCTCTCCTCAGAAAACACTTCTTCCCAGCGGACTCCTGAGTGGATGCAGCAGGGTCATGCACTCTGGGTTCACTAAGAGGTGTGCAGGAGCCATATTTATTTTTATTTGGTGTGCACTGGTGATGTGATTTCATGTCTGTGTGTCTGTGTGAGGATGTCAGATACCCACCCCACCCCCGGAACTGGAGTTACAGACACTTGAAAGCTGCCATGTGGGTACTGGGAATTGAACCTGAGCCCTCTTGGAAGAGCAGCTACTGCTCTTAACCACGAAGCCATCTCTCCAGCTGGTAACAGGTTTTAAAGTGGTTATTATTGTTGCTGTCCTCCGCCCAACCCCAAGAGTTATTCAGCATCTGCCAGCCTACCACAGGAATTCTTGCTTTTCTCTCTGAAGCTCTGGGTTTCTCATCACCCAGGTAGATCGCTCTACTTCCTTCTTCAGACTTGACTATCAAGGTCTTCTTCCTCTTCCCTGGCAGAGCTTGACACAGGCTCACAGGTCCAATTTGGGGCTGCCAAGCTCATCACGCCAGCCCCCTTGTCTACCCTCAGACTGTTGTGCAACTTGGCATTGCTGCTTCCTGTGTGTGTAAATAAATGCTGTGGGCCAGGTTACAGCAGAAATTTATAAACTGTGGGGATTCTTACCAACACCAGGCCTGGTCCCTCTAGCTGCACTTTGGCTTCCAGCAAGGATGAGTCCAATCCTGATTGTTATTTTTTTTGTTTGTTGACATTTTGTGTGTGTGTGTGTGTGGGGGGGGGTATTTTGTCTGTTTGCACACTGCATGCGTGCATGGTGCCTCCAGAGGTCAGAAGAGGGCATCGTCTAGAACTGGAGTTACAGATGGTTGTGAGCATCTATGTGAGTGCTGAGAAGCAAACCCTGCCCTTTGGGAGAATAGTCAGTGCTCTTAAGCACTGAATCATCTCTGCAGCTCCTGTTGCACAATTTTGAAGGGGGTCAGTGCAAGCTGTGGAGTAAGGGCATGGGTCCTAATCTCTTGTTTTGTCTTTGTGGGCTATGACCACCTCATGCAGAAGAGCAGAAAGCCAGGCTGCAAAGATACTTGGAGACTTGGGTATAGTCTTCCCTCGTTTGTGGCTTTACCTCCTTCTATTGTGCTCTGGTTTTCCTACACTTTTTCTTTTCTACAGAGTCATGAAATATAATTCATAAGCCTTTGATACAGGGAGAATGAAGTAAATGAAACTTTTCTGATCAGATGGATGGCTTTTTGTTTCAGATGGCCTGGAGTCCTGGTGAGGTAGAGAGTCACTGTGAACTCCTTGGGGACAAGGAACTCGGGGCTTCTAGCTGCCTCTTTCCAGGCTTTGTGGAGGTCCCTGCACATTCCAGAGCTAAGCAAAAATCCTCGGTGGCACCCGGTTCTCATCCTCACCTGGTCCAGAGGAAACAGCTCTCGTGTATTGGCTTGTATCCTATGCCTTTCAGAGGGCCCTGCAGCACACGGATGACTCTAGGTCTTGGACAATGCCTGAGCTCTGTGCCTCAGGTGGTGTTTATACTCCAGTCTGGGAATTTCACGGCAGAAGCCCCTGGGAGCTAAGCCATGGAGTAATGATCTTCATTTGAACGTAAGGAAACGGAAGCCTGAGAGGTTCTTGCTTATGGTCCACAGAAGGCTCTCATTGTCTGTCAAATGGAAGGAGCCAAAAAGTCAGATCCCTGCCTCTCCGCCAGCACTCGCTGACTGTGCACAGGCAGTTACTGCCACCCTCTGGCCAATGTGACACTCCTGCCTGTGTTCCCTAGACTAGATCTTGCAGTCCAGGGATCCTGGCTGCAGAGAAGGAAGCCAGTCCCACGAGGTTCCCTTGAGAAAGAATCAATGTGTTCTTATGGGCTTGGATTTGTATCCAGACCCCTTCCCTTAGCCCCAGAAAAGACCTGTTCTCATCATTGTCTGCTTCCTTCCTATTTGTGATCTCTGATCCGCCCCCCAACACTGCAATGAGAAATAAAACGTTCATGAAGACAAGAGATGGTAAATCCTCTCGTTATGACCCTAGAGATGAGCTGTAGCATTCCCAGTTCCCACTAGTTCCCACTAGTAATCCTAGTGGTCTGGGCAGTGAGTTAGAGGGCAAGCCCAGAGGAGGGAGAGTCCTAGGAGGGCAGCTGAGACCTCCCCTCCACTATATACATCTCTCCTCTCTTACCAACAGAGTGTGAATATACCTGACCTTACCCCTCTCACATCTAAAGTCACCATGTCTCATCAGTGACAACAGTAATACCAGCCCATCTCCAGGGACCACCTGTCCACTTCTAGACCTTGGGTAGAAAAATCCTCTTGGGCCAGCAAGATGGTTACGCAAACAAAGATGCCTGGCATCTCTGAACTCAATCTCCAGGACCCACATAGTGGAAGGAGAGACCTAGCTTTTACAAGTTGTCCTATGGTATCTCTTCTTGACTAGTAAGAGTGATAAGATTTCAGGTCATGTCAAGAACCTGATATAATGCCTGTTCTTCCCCGTCCTCATTGAAGAGCCGGGGTCTCCCCCAGTCAGTCTTATGCCCTCCTCCTTTAACTGTTATATCTTTCAAATTAAAGCTTTTGTCTGAGAGTTTATGCTTTAGACTTGGTTTTTATTTCTACAACCACGGAGACAAAGTTCTCTTACAGGTGCTATCCTCAGCTATAAGAGAAACAATGGCCTGTATTTTATATGTTCTTTGTGCCAGACACTAGTCTGAGCCTCTCACATACACAGCAACCCTCTTTTAGTTTTGACGGTAAGGGTTGGCTTTTGGTTTTGAGAACAAGATCTTATATAGCCCAGGCTGTCCTTGAACTTGCTATGTAGACAAGGATGACTCTGACCTCCTAATGTTCTTGCCTCCACCCCTAGGGTGCCAGGCACTACCAGCATGCAGTACTACCATGCTGTGGATATTTTTAAAAATTCTTATATCAGCCCCAGTGAGAAGTTTCTATTACAATCCCTATTTTAGAGATGTCACCATAAGGAAATAAAACTTAACTATCTTAGAATAAACACAGGCATTTTGACTTAGAGCTTAAGTCATTAAGTGCCCCATATGGAAACAGAAGAGGCCCAAGTTCCATCCGTAGGGGTGTGGAGGAGTAAAGGAGGGGCTGCCTAGAGGGATATATCCACAGAAGGCAAGAGGCATTGTGGGAAATGCTTCAGCCTACAGACTATGGTGTGTATTTGTATGTGTGTGCACATGTGTATGTAGGTGTATATGTGTGTAGGGGTATGTAGGTGTGTGTGTGAGAGAGAGAGAGAGAGAGAGAGAGAGAGAGAAAAGAGAAGAGAAGAGAAGAGAAGAGAAGAGAAGAGAAGAGAAGAGAAGAGAAGAGAAGAGAAGAGAAGAGAAGAGAAGAGAAGAGAAGAGAATGTCAGCCATGGGAAAAAGGAACAAACATCAGAAAAGTGGGCTGGAGTCCCTGTTCTGAGGCTTTACAACAAAGGGTTTTAAAGAGGACCACAGTCAGAGGACCTTGAGCGCCCCCTACAGGACATATGTGACCCCGTTTCCCTCTTTCGCTTGCTGAGTAGAAGATAGTGTCCTGCTATTGGACTGCTGATTTAGGTCTTCTCTGGGAAGTCACTTACATATGTCCAACTTTTTTTTTTTTTTTTTTTTTTTGGTTTTTCGAGACAGGGTTTCTCTGTGTAGCCTTGGCTGTCCTGGAACTCACTTTGTAGACCAGGCTGGCCTCGAACTCAGAAATCCGCCTGCCTCTGCCTCCCGAGTGCTGGGATTAAAGGCGTGCGCCACCACGCCCGGCTTATGTCCAACTTTTTGACGGAGTATTGGCAATCCTTTCTGCTGGGCACATGGCGACCTCCCTGTCCTTGTAGGTGTATACTGAGGCTGTGACTCCATGGTGAGCCTGTAAGAGGGAGTCAGGTGTGGCAGGCATAAGCCTGAAATGCTTTTACACACACGTTACAATGGTCTGGTGAATGGTGACACTGCTCTTCTGTGTCACTCTGCTTGCTTCGTCCTGTCTCTGGGTTTGCTCTGTCCAAGCTCGTTGGGAAAGCAGTAAGCCATTTTTTTTTTTTTTTTTTTTTTTTTTAGGAAGAAGCAGAATCCTGGGGCCATGGCCTTCCAAAGAAGGACTGGGTATACTTTCAGAGCCTTTCAGGACAGGGCACACAGCTCTGTCACACCCGCTGTCTTCAGTTTTGCTTGATTTTATTGTGAAATCATTTCATTGTCTTTTGACCTGCAAGATCACAACTCTTCCTACAGATGTCTCAGTGGTGCACAGTTACTCTGTCTCCCAGATTTGCTCTATAACACACATAGAGGAGATCTAGGAACTTTGATAGAAAAATAATTATATTTTTATTTCTCTTAACTTCTAGCAGAAAGGTAATGTTTTTCTTGATCACATATGTGCACAATAAACCAGGAGGCATTAACAGTAATTGACTTGGTCACTAAATCAAACCACAGTATTGCTCCTATTTTATTACAACCACTGAAGATAATTCAAAGCATTGTGTATGCTCATTGCTACTTTGAAATCACAGACGGTATTAGATCTGTTGAGCTCAGGTAGGTGTGTTATTATTTCGCATATTTATGGCTATTTTGATGAAATTATTTCCCTTTAATTCTATGTGGATATTGATCCATTTATAAATATTACTCTGAGGCAGGACTCATAGTCTTGACTGCATGTCAAAGACATTCATTGTACATAAGAGGCCTGTTATTCTTGCTTCACAGTGGACCATGCTAATGACCTCATGTGCTTGGTGCTCTGGCAGTAGAGAGGTGAAAGGTAGGGGTTTAATATAGCCTTTGAACAAGCATATCTGGAGTTCACATCATAATTATTCAGTCACTGAAGAGCACACGAATAATTCAATGTCCAAACTCTACTGGAATTCTCTCAGTTCTCTGTTTAGCATCTTGAAACAGCACTCTGAGGTATTTTTCGGCTTTGAGTTTGAACGACAGAGCTATAGCCAGGCCTGGTAGTGCGGGCCTGTCACTCTAGAGATACTGGAGACTGAAGCAATAGAAGCAGGAATCCAAGGACTGCCTATGCTACAGAGTTAGAGTAAGTTATAGGCCAGCCTAGGCAATTCATTGAGAACTTGTTCCTAAATAAATAAATAAATAGATGGCTGGGATGTAGGCCAGCAGGAGCATGCTTGCCTAGCATAGGCAACATCCTGGGTTTGAATTTATGCGCCATAAAAAAAATTATAGGGAATGGCTCGGCAGATAAAAGTGGCCGCCTTCAAGCCTGATGACTTGGGTTCCATTTCTGGGCTCCACGTGACAGAGAGAACTAAGACACTCAAGTTGTCTTCTGACCTCCATTTCCACACCATGGCATGTGTGCACACTCCCATACGTGCACACAAGTTTAACGATATTAAAATGTGGCATTTTAAAAATTACAGAGCTAGGATGTTTTAGAAAACCTTTATTGTAATGATTTTCGAACTTTTTGCTGTGGGAGATGGGAGGCGAGGCTGGGCTGGAAGGGAGAAGGCAAGAAAAAGAGGACGAAGAAAAAGCGGGGGGGAAAAAAAAACCAGAAGAAAAAAACGAACCCAGGAAGTCATCAGAGAAGCTTTCTGAAGCCTGTTAGCTGCAGGCTGCCCTAGGTACTCCCCGCCCACTCTCCCTGGCTCCACCCTCACCCCACCCCCGCGCGCCAAGGCAGCAGCGGGGGGGGGGCGGGGGGGGTCGCTCTGCTGGTCCCGCCCGCATCCCAGGAGAGGCCCCGCCCCTTCGTTAGCTCATCCACGAGCGCCACGGTCGTGCTCCACTGACGTCAGGCGTGCTGTGCGGCTGGCTGTACGGTGGTGAGTTGGTGTGCTGGGCAGAGTTGGGGAATGGTGGTCGTTGGTGCTGCTGCCTACTAGGGCGGGAGGGCGACTGAACCGGGAGAGTTGGAGGCCACCACAGCAGGTTTGTTCACGGAGGCTCCAGGAGTCCAAGGTTGGCTTTCGTGACTCTATTTAACCTGGCTAGTCCGCGAGGCACGAGTCCCAAGGGCAGACAGAAGGCCCATAGGTAGACTAATTTTGCTCCCAGATAATGTTTTGTGCATCCCGGAAATGAGGGTTGGCTTCTTTGCGGGGTGGGGAGGGGTGTAGTTTCCCCTTAGAGGACTCTCTTAATACCAGTCCTCTAGTAGTTAGCCACGCTGTTAGGTAGCAAGCTTCATGTCATTGAACACTAAGCAGCAGAGAGTGAGTTCCTTTTATTTCAAGTACCATATGGTATAGTGCGTTACAGACGTGCCTGAAAAACTTTCATAGTCGCATAGGTTAGTCTCTGGGAAGCCTGAAGGACCATTAAATCCATCCCCAATAACTGGAAATTTTCCTAAAGAGAGAGATGGCATAGAGGCCTCTTGGGATTCTCTTGGTTCTGAAATTACCTGTCATGAGACATGTCTTAGTAGTAGGAACTGTGTATTTACCTATGCTTCCGTCAGCTGCTCTAAGCCTCTCTCTTCTAGCCAGAAGAACGGAGCTAGTAAGAGTGCCTACTAAACGGCGTTAAGGAACGTTCAGTGAGCTAACCTATATAATAGTTAAAATAGGATCTGATGCAATACATCCTCAAAGGTTCAGCCTGATGGAACTGCACACCCTATTTTGAGGGTAGCTTTTTAAAAGTTGACCCCCTATAAACCTTCTTACTTGTAAAATTGTCGTATTTCTCTATTGCCAAGTGTGAGGTTCAGATGGGCAGAGAGGAGGCAGTATCACCAAGAGGGCTGGTCTTCATGCAGTTTGTGTCTCAACTTGTTTGAGCCAAATTGTCAGGAGAGCTTTCTAGTCTGGGCAAGGTCCTGTTCTTGAGTCACAAATCAGTAACAGTCACAAATCAGCCCACCTGATTAAGAACTCTTAGGCCAGGACTATTTAGGAATCATGTGTCTGTCTGAGTTTCTGTTCTTGGTAAACGTTTGTTAGGCTTTGGTTTGCATACTTGAAGCAGGTAGCATGAGCCCAGATGTCTGAGCTGTACGGCCTGTTAAGCTGAGGATGGAACTGAGGGGCTGTGAACATGGATTAGAAGACAATTCACACTCTTATACTTGTTAATTTCTAGTTGAAATTTAGCATATTCTCCCATTATGTTATATTCTCACATAACAAGTATTAAATATGACTTTGTTAACGGCTTTAGCGATCACAGGTGTTTTCATATCAGAATGTTGTGATGGGATTGTTGTTTGTTTTGAGGCAGGGTCGTGCCAGAAAGCCAGGCTTAGTACCTCCAAACAATTAGGATTACAGAACTGCTGGCAGGATGTTGTTTATGTCCTGAGGTTGCGGCATCTTTTAGATTTGCTGATTCTTATAGAATGTGATGATAAAGAGCCATGTGTGTTTTGCTCTCATAAGTTTGGTTTTCATGTTTTGACAAGATTGTTTTCCACATAGAGCCTATGCCTAGATTCTGTTTGTGAATTTTAATACTCAATTATTTATAATTTTAGAAGATGTGCAGGGTGTTGAATCTTTGAGTCACGTGATGCCCAGTTCTGAGTTCCCACTCTGCCTTGTTTCTGCTCTCACTCTATGAGAAAGTGTCTTTTCTCTGGGGTTTAGTGCCATGCCTTCTCATTTTTGTGTTTTGGTTGCTTGTTTGGTTTTGGTAGTGAGCCTGTGGTGAAGGCAGCCCTCTGGCATGGTGCCGGAGTGATAGCCCATGTTCTTTTTTTTTTTTTTTTTTTTTTTGGTTTTTCGAGACAGGGTTTCTCTGTGTAGCCCTGGCTGTCCTGGAACTCACTTTGTAGACCAGGCTGGCCTCGAACTCAGAAATCCGCCTGCCTCTGCCTCCCGAGTGCTGGGACTAAAGGAGTGCGCCACCACGCCCGGCTTAGCCCATGTTCTTACCCAGTGCAAGAAAGCTGTAATGAGTCTTAGAGAGAAAAATAAGTATTTTAGATAAGCCCTGCTTAGGTTGAGTTCAGTATTAGTGAATTACTAATGTATGTTCATTCAAACAGTCATATACAAACAAAACAAAGCAAAACCATAATATGTGATTACATATTGAGCACTTGACAAAAATGTGTCCCAGAGGCTTTCAGTGGCCTACCTCTGGGTCTCCAGAGGAATGGTCTGATACTGCCCATTAGTGGTAACTTTATAGAACATAATTCCCACAGAGAGTGAGAACATACTAGGTTTTCTTTCTAATGCTGTGTATTTTATGTATTTGAAAACAACCAGAGAGAAGGTTTTAAGTTTTGCAAGTCTGTTAGCTAAGTGGTGTGCAAAAAATACCAAGGCTTTGGGCACGTAAAGGCACTTACTGTCACGCCTAACACCTACCTGGGGAAGAACTGATTTCCACAAGTTGTCCCTTGACAATTTGTGCAGGTGAATACACGAATGCACACATATCCATAAACTCAATGTATGGGCGTATGTATGTGTGTATGTTTAATAAATCTAAGGTTAATAAAATTTAAAAAGCTTAATATAATTAAGAACTTTAATGAAATTAAATCTGTTCATAAAATATGTTGAGCCTGTTCATAAAATATGTTAGTTTAGTCTTTGAAAACCGCCACCAGTTTGTTACCTTGCAGCCTTATTTACATATCTGTAGGTCTCCAAAGGCAGTTTTTGGTTGAGACGGCTGTGTGTGTTCATGCATGTAAGAATGTTACTGTCTTGGACTCCCTTGTTTGCTTTCTAAGATGAAGAAAATTAAAATGAAGATGGCCTGTAATTCTGTCTCTTAGAAGGAGAAAGGAACACATACTGGTCACCCTCTTCAGATTTGGGGAAATAATCCATGGATGGAGGCAGTGTGTATTTCTTGACCCCCTGGGAGAAAGATCACACACCACCACATGATAGGACTGTGATGGGGCCTGCAGGGACTGATCCATAGAGAGGTATCAGAATCTCATAACAGTGTCACCATGGTGCAGAGGAACCTGTGCAGCCTCCTTGTGCTGATCACATCATCTTACTGACGGAAACCCTGGTGTTGTTTCCACAGAACTGTCTGGCCTGTAGCGCTTCATCCTTGGTTAAGGAAATGACCAACCAGGTAAGGTCTGCAGTGAGAGGGAAAGCTTCAGTTAGTTACTGGCAAATTCAGACTTAATAGATTGCCTGAGTGTGTGGTTAGGGAAACGATTTTTTAATTCTTGCCCCGTTCCTAGATGCCTAGGTGACTTTGGGTACCTCCTCATCACAGGGTTAGGTGGCATTTGAAAGTGCACCACACTAAGATTACTTCATGCCGTTGCCACAGTTTAGAGGGGGACTGAGGAGGTTTCAAAGAATTTATAGATAAAAGTAAAGTCAGTAGGAGGTAGGACAGTCAGTAAGCACCTATTACAGACAAAGGTACGTGTATGGACTGTGTTGTCTCATACAACTGTAAAAATTAGGTTTCAAACAGGACTCAGCTTCCTCCTAGGTCTGAGGTGAAGAAAGTGTAACTGGTCTTAGATTGGTGAGGGTGGGGCACACCTGTGGGGGCAACACTTAGGGGAGTGAAGCTGGAAGTTTTGTGTAAGCATTGGCTGCAGAGTTTGAAGCCAACCCCAGCTACCTAGAAAGCCCCTCACCTCAAAAACAGAATGAAGAACTGGTTTTTCTCTGGTGTAGCTATACAAGGGTGTTATGAGTAGGTACCAAGGATGTGTAGGATGGTCAGGGAGGGGGCATGGGGAGTGGCTGCTGCTGTAGTGACTGTCTCACTTTGGGTGGGGGGTTCGAGATAACTGAGATCTATCACTGACTGACTTCTATTCTTTTGTAGTACAGTATTCTCTTCAAGCAAGAGCAAGGTAAGCAGCCGACCTCTTCAAGCAAATTCTTTTGTGAAAAAAATGTGTCCTCCTGGTTTCTTTAAGATTTTATCACACCAACCTGACACACAGATCCTAGATACATTAACTTTGCATTGGCCATGGCAGCCAAAAGCAAATACACTCAGTGAAAAAGTAAATAGCTATTTTGGGTCTGGTGGAGCAAGCCTGTAATACAAGCTGCATAGGAAGTAAGGTAAGGTCGTGAGTTCAAGGCCAATCTAGTCTTAATGTAAACAGTGAAAAGGCTGGAGATATGACTTGATGGTAAAGCATTTGCCTCATATACACAGGGCCAATCCCAGTACACATACATACATACATACATACACACATACACACATACATATATACATACATACATACACGCACATACATACATACACACACACATGCACATACATACATACATATGCATGCATACTTACAAACAAACAAAGAAAAGTAGGAGTCAGATGGCATAACTGAGAACTCTGTGATAAAGAAAGCTCTTCCGGGGCTGGAGAGATTAGAGGTTAAGAGCACTGACTACTCTTCCAGAGGTCTTGAGTTCAATTCCCAGCAACCATCCATAATGACATATGATGCCCTCTTCTGGGGTGTCTGAGACAGCTACAGTGTACTTACATGTAATAAATAAAATCTAAAAAAAAAAGCTCTTCCACCTGAGGAAGATGTAATGCTGAGCTTTCCTGATGTCAGGGTGTGAGGCCATATTCTGAGGCTCAGAATGCTGTTGATGTCTGTATGCTATGGAGAAGGGTTTAAACCTGGTCCTAACTTAGAGTTCACTGTGGAGTCTTTACACAGCAGCCTCCATTTGCAAGTATGGCAACTCTTTTAAAAGACATTTGTCTCTCTATAAAAGCAGAGGGTGAAACAGAGAGAATTCTGTTGAGACACTTGGGTGCAAGGCTGTGGCTGTGGCAGTGACAGTGACAGTGATGGGAATAGCAGCAGGATAGGTCAGAGACCACTGTAAGGACCAACTCCCTAAGGAGACAGCCCTGCAGAGGAGCAGCATCTGTGCATGGACAAGGTATTCCATCCAGTTTCTTCTCTGTAATGCAGATGGGCTAGCACAGGCTCAGGAGTTTGTAAGGTACCCAATAAAAGCTCTTCCACTCCAAATAAGTGACTCTTAGGTAGTCTGAAGTTTAAGCCCCAAGTATTCTCCCTAGTTAACTAGTGAGCTGTTGAGTGTGCCAGGCAGCAGCTCTGCATGAAGCTAACACCATCAGGTCCAAGCTTAGCAGGCTTGGGTCTGGTCTATGTAAGGAAGGTGTGGTGTAGCCTGGTGTTTTAGAAATGTAGCTCTGGAGAGTTGTAACCAGGCCTGGGTGAAGCTTCTGTGCATACTTAGCCTGTTTAACAGATGCGCACTAGCTCTGCAGAGTCCACAGTGTAGCTCACACAATGTGTAGCTCTCTAACTTAGACTAAATATGGACTTGAGTTTGAATCCTACCTCTGTCCTTCTTAGCTTTGTGCCTTCTGGAGAACAATAAGGCATCCCTGAGCCTTACTTGTATAATGAGAATGGTCTTTTGCGGGGAGGAGGGAAGTTCAACACTGGTGGTAAAGTCCAGGGCCTTGTCCATTCTAGGGAAGTACTCCACCTCAGCTCTTGGTTTTTTGGAAAAGGATTCCGGTTGTAACTTGGTCTTGCCCTGACCTTGCTGCCTTAGGCTTTTGATACTCTTGCCTCTATTTCCTAAGTGCTGCAGTGACAGACACAGGGAGGCCACCACCCACAGATATGATATTAGTAGGACTTATTTCATAAGGAACTGTGATTAAGACAACAGGGAAGGATTAATGTAATAAGCAGTCTTAAGCATAATAAAGACATTCATAGTAAAATATACCTCATACATTTTTAGACCAGTACTGTTTATAGAACTGTATCCTGGTTTCCAAAGACCTCTGAGGTCTTAGCTCCAGTTAAGTTGAGGTCCTTGGGAAGGGGCGATTCCTCACTCATTGTCACTTTGGTCAACTGATGACTGCTGTAGTCTGATTGTCGAATGGATGGCAGATTATTGGATTAGTCACTGTGTTTGGAGTCTGAAGACTTGTCTTACTCTGATTCTGCTTCCCTTCTTGGAAACTGTGTTTTAGGGTATGTGGCTAACACTAAACAAGAACCTCTGGTTTTCCTGTGTATTCCTACAAGTCCAGTGGTCCATTGTTCAGTGGTACAGTGGAGAGATGCAGAGAAGTGGACAGAGTTGTCAGCTTGTATTTCAGCTGTGCTTATTACATTTAATTTGGGAATTGTATGCATAGAAACTTTAAATGAAGCTTTTTCCATTCTAGCCCATGATGATGCCATATGGTCAGTTGCCTGGGAGACAAACAAAAAGGAAAACATTGAAACAGTGGTCACAGGATCCCTGGATGACCTGGTGAAGGTCTGGAAATGGTGAGCACCTCTCCCCTTTCAAAACCATGGAAATTAGGGCCAAGGGTTTTGCTTCTGGCCTCTCAGGTGCTATAAGTAAAGCATTGGTTTTTTTTTGTTTTTTGTTTTTTGTTTTTTTGATCAAGAAAGCAGTAACAGCATAGTAGCTTTAAAACAACAGCTTTCTTTCTTTCTTTCTTTCTTCCTTTCTTCCTTTCTTTCTTTCTTTCTTTCTTTCTTTCTTTCTTTCTTTCTTTCTTTCTTTCTTTCTTTCTTTCTTTCTTTCTTGTTTGGTTTCCTGATATGTGGAATTAAAGCTCTATGTGATAGAGAGCCCCAGAGTTAACTCTGGCTACATTCTGTGTTCAGTTCTCAGATTCCTGCATGTCATTGACCATTTGTTGGTAATGTCCAAGGATGTAGAAGTTTTGATGCCTGTGCAGTGTCTTGTGTGTAAAGAACCATTTTTTCTGTCCGTATTGTAGGCGCGATGAGAGGCTGGAGCTCCAGTGGAGCCTGGAGGGACATCAGCTTGGGGTGGTGTCTGTGGACATCAGCCACACCCTTCCCATTGCTGCATCCAGCTCTCTAGACGCTCATATTCGCCTCTGGGACTTGGAAAATGGCAAACAGATGAAGTCTATAGATGCAGGACCGGGTAAGAACTCTACGTTTAGGGGAGATGCTAGGAGTCCAGAGTCTTCCTTCAGACTGTTAAGGATAGAGTGTTTCTAGTTCAGAACTGCAGGCACTCTAATTCAACCCAGATGTCACTTTGGTCACAAGGGAGTTAGACTGAGTGATGAGCATACACTAAAGACAACCTTACATAATTTCAGGCTAGGTTTGGCTGCCAAATGGATTGTAGTGCTGTACTTATGGGAAAGCCAAACAAAACCAGTTTTTTGGATTTGAGAATTGAGGGTTTGGTCTTGTGGAGCTGTGCTGGCTATGCTCGTGGGTCTCTACCTGACACATTCTGAGGAGAAGCCTTCACTGCTTTCCAGAAGGCTCCAGTCTGAATAGTGGTTATCTTTATTAATTGTGGTCCAAGTGCCTGGGTTCTAGTGTGCGGCACAGAGAGAGAAAGGAGCAAGTTTGTGGATCTTTTTTAAAATACTGTAGAACAGTGCTCTTGCTCCTCAGCCTCATTGGACATTATCTGAGATGGTAAGGGACAATTTTACTGGACTAGATTGGTGTAGAACAAACAGTATAACATTCCAGGATTCCTTTTAGCCTCCTGTTTACTTAAAATGCCTAAGTGGTCCTCACTAGCAAAGCCTGTTCTGCTTCAGTGGGCAGTGATCTCCAGAGATGCAGAGAGCTTGACATCACTCTGCACACTCCTTGTGGTGATTACAGAAGAGCTGCTCAGGTACTCGACGGAGCTGATTCCCCAATAGACTTGCTTCCCTCCAGTTATGCTCACAGCTACTGTCGGCCATATATATACATACATATACATATACGTATACATATACAGGGGGGTAGAGGAGGCTCTAGGGCTTGTAAGGAGGCTGAGTAGTCTAGGACTGAGAGCCTCTCTTTAGAAACAGTAGTCCTTGGCTTACTACTAGAGGTCTTGTTGAGACTGTGCATACCCAGTTCCTGTTTGAAACCTCTGAATTACCGGTTAAGAGTGTGGGGCTGAAATGTGTATCTGGAAAAAGCCACTGGGATATTTTGTGACTTCCCAGATGGTTGTCTGTGCCTACGCCCTTCTCTGTTTGCATTATTCATGGAGAACAGGGATCTGCAGCCATTCTGCAAAGCCCGTTAGCACCCGCACATAAGGAGCATCTAGAAAGAGAGAAGTGGATCTGTTGCTGCTTTTAAAGAATTTTTTTATTACATGTTATTTATTTTTGTGTGTGAGTGCCTGTGTGTAAATGTGTGTTTGCCTGCTGAGCAGTCTTTCTGGTCCTGCTGCTGCTTTTTCATTTTGGGTACCTGCATCCCTCAGGACAGAGACACTGGTTACTGTGTATTTGTTGTGGCTTTATATACATCATGCATGAAGAAATGAGTGCTGCTTTGGTTCTAAGTAAAAGGATTCTCCCTGTCCAGCTTGCTTTTCCATCTGTTGGGTTGTAAAGGTTACTGGGTTGCTTTTGATATGTTTTAGGGGTTGGGTTTGGTGTTTTAGTTTTTTGAGACATGATCTTACAGTGAGTGTAGCTCATGTTAGCCTCAAACTCATAGCTGCTGCTTCTTCTTAGCCTCCCAAGTGCCAGGGTTACAGGCACTTGGAGTTAACGTAACTGTTATTGCAAAGAATAAAGTGGTTAGGTGTGCTTTGGGGGGATAGAGGTGGAATCTGTTCAAAACTAGATAACGGAAGCAAGCCTTGTTGCCAACAGCTAAATTAGCTGAGCACCTTAGATGAGTCTAGGTTTAATGAAGCTAGGGACAGCAGACTTTCCTTAAAAAATGTATCACCACAAAAGGAACAGAAAGAGCGGAGAGAGAAAATCCTAATCTTGACAAAGAAACCGAAAATAGAAAAAGCAAACCTGGAGGAATGAGTCCGTTATTGGCACTCACTGGACTGTGTCTGGTGACCACAGGCCAGCCGCTGGCACAGGAAGACCAGAGGTGGCAGTGTAGAGGTCCCTGCACATCACATCTAAAGTGCCCACAGGAAGAGAAAAGCAGCTCTCCGCAAGGAGGAGGAATTTAGGGTTTGGAATAAACATTTTACCCTGCAGGTATTAAGGTTAAATCCTAGAGTGCAGCGCAGTTTCACCGAGAGAGAAGCATGGCTTCTGCTTCGTGACTGGAGACTCTGGTAGTAAAGGACCTGGCTTGCAAAGACAGGCTGTGTCAGAATAACTTGGAAGAATCATTTTATTTACTTATTTTTAAAGATTTATTTGTTTTATGTAAGTACACTGTAGCTGTCTTCAGACACTCCAGAAGATGGAGTCAGATCTAATTATGGCTCCACTCACTCTGCCCTGCTTGTTCCACCCTGCAAGAATCATAAGCTTTGAAAAATAAAACGTTTTCTGTTGGTCTTTTCCCCTGTAAATATCTAATAGGATTTTAAATAACATACTCCTTTTTGGACCTGACATAGATAGGGGGTGGCAGAAGCTGGTGTGTTGGGCTTCTTTAAGGAACAGAACTGATAGAATATACGATACATATAATTACATAACATATTAAAGGGGGAAGATTTACTAGATTGACTTGCATGGTTGGTCCAGGTGGCCCATTCTCACATTAGTGAACCTGAGAATCCAGCAATTGCTCAGTCCAGGAGGCTCAGCAGTCCCAGCCTGGCCCTGAAGGCCTGGGGGATTCCTAAAAAGCGGCTGGTCTCAGTCTGCAGTGCATCCTGAAGAAGTAGGTTCTTATTCTGTGAAAGAATGCTGCCAAAGCAAGGTAGATCATGGAGGGTGAGGGCACGTTGGCAGAAAGCAAAGCTTCCTCCTCTGTTCCCTTTCATCTGAACTGCCACCAGAAGGTGCCACCACATTAGAGTGGGTCTTCTGCTTCGTGAAATCCGATTTCCACAGAAGTGCTCAGCTACTTTTGCTTTAGTTGACTTTAGATGCAGTCCAGTTGACATCGGAACTGTTGACTGCAGAGTCTCTCAGGCCTCCCATGCCTCGGAGATTGTTCCTACACAGGGGAACAGGACGAACTCTGCCCTCTCATTTAACTCTATAGACATTAGAAAGCCATTGAAGCCTAGGGAATTTAGTTGCTCAGGGAGTAAAAGCACACTGGCACACAAGCATTAGGACTTGACTTGAGATCTCCAGAACCCAAGGGAAGCAGGAGAGAGGTGGAGATGGGTGACTCCCCTGACATGCACAGTGGGGAGCAGGTGACCCTATCTCAGATGCAAGTTGACAACTGATGCCTGACCTTGTCCTGTCAGCACACATTCTGTAGCGTGATCACATGCTGCTATGGCGTCCAAATGCATACTTACACAAGTGTGTGCACACACCACAAAAAACAATGTTAAAAGCAGATGAAGAGCTGGACGTGGTGGCGCACGCCTTTACTCCCAGCACTCGGGAGGCAAAGGCAGGCAGATTTCTGAGTTTGAGGCCAGCCTGATCTACAGAGTGAGTTCCAGGATAGCCAGGGCTATACAGAGAAACCCTGTCTCGAAAAACCAAAAAAAAAAAAAAAAAAAAAAAAAGCAGATGAAGATTGATTATAAAACATTTTCAGGTCTTGATGGTTGTAAATTTTATTTTTGAAACAAACATTTAGTAAGTAAAGTGATGAGGTTTAAATATAGCACCGAGGTGAGATGCGCATGAAATATTGTGAAGTACTAAGGATGGGCGGTGGCTCCTGAGTACTTGGGCCTTTGTCTCCCTGCCACAGGCTCATAGGCCTGCCTCTCCTTCACCATCTCATAAGGTAAGAAGACTCAGAAGAGCCATGGCCAGCATCACTGAGCCCACCCCAGGAATGAGGAAGGTGACCTAGGAAGGAGTCCCGTTCTTCTCTGTGCTGGTGCGGGGCATCTCCTCTTCAAGACTAGACTTTGGAAAGTAGCCGGGCATGCTGTAAAAATAGGTTGCTGACTTGGCTCCTAAAGCTGCTAGGCAGTTAGCTGAGACAGGTCCCCAGGTCGCTGAGAAAGATGTGGAAGCACCATTGGCAGCCCAGCAGATGGAGACCATGTGCATGCGTGCAGCTGGTGTTTTAGTCCACATGCATTGAACTGAGTCACCCGAAGTCCATAGCATCACTTCACAACTGACTCTTAGTGATTCTTCATTGCCTGTGAGTCTGTAGTGTATGCTCTGTTGTAGTCTTTTAAGACTGTTTTTGGTAATTTTCATTTATAGCTTACATGAGGTAAAATTTCACCTGTGTAATTACTCTGAAATTCGCCATTTTAAGTGTACAGTTTATTGAATACATTTCTACAGTTGGGCAGCTATCACTGTAGTGCATTTATGAATGCTCCATGCCCAGGGAATTTCCTCATGTCCACTTACACATCGGTCCTGTCCTGCTGTCAGCCTCTGACAGATACTGCCACAATCTTTGTCTCTGCTCTTTGCCTTAATATTTTCATCTAAGTGGATGTTTAGTGTCTTACTCATCTCCATTGTTTTTCAAGTGTTTTTGAGTTTTCTTCCATTTTGTTGCACAGAGTCGTTCCTTTCTGTTCATAGTAATATTCTTTCATGAGGATACACCATAGCTCCCTCATTCACCAGTTGAAGTCATGCACTGTTTCCAGTTTGAGCTGCTTATGAGTAAAGCTGCTGCGGAGGTGCGAGCCTCAGTTTGTGTGCTCGCCTTCCTGTCCCAGGAGTGGACTGCTGAGCACGGTGTTTGCTTTCACCTAAGAAACTGCCAAACTGGTTTTCAGAGTGGCTGTCCCATTTTACATTGCCACTAGAGTATGAAGGTTCTGCTTTCTCATGTCCTTGTTAGCTCTGGGCATTGTTCAGCCCTTATTTATTTATTTATTTATTTATTTATTTACTTGATGTGAGAATCTCACAAAATTTAAACTTGGTAAAGAAGTTTCCC
The DNA here is from genome assembly GCF_978045245.1 of Mus caroli. NCBI lineage: Eukaryota > Metazoa > Chordata > Mammalia > Rodentia > Muridae > Mus > Mus caroli. The sequence goes on along the minus strand of NW_028227266.1, from coordinate 52,797,526 downwards.
AAATCAGGAAACGTTTTCTCCAAGTTTAAGACTGTCCATTTGGTCCTGAATCAGGACACCGTTTCTCTAATTTAAAAGACTATGTTTGATGAAACTGTAGTTTGTATTAAACTCGAATCTGTTCTCACTGGGTACTTTCCTTTTGTTTTCCTTTCTAGTGGATGCCTGGACTTTGGCATTTTCTCCTGACTCCCAGTATCTGGCCACAGGAACTCACATGGGGAAAGTGAACATTTTTGGTGTAGAAAGTGGAAAAAAAGAATATTCTTTGGACACTAGAGGAAAATTCATCCTTAGTATTGCATATGTAAGGAGACTTCTCTGTTGAGTCTTATAGCTATAGCCCTCTGCACAGATCCTGCTGTGCTCATGAGGCCCTGCTCTATTGGTGTGTTTGCCGACAGTTAGACCTGAAGCCAGCAGGATGGCTTGCATCAGAAGAGACAGATTAACCGTATCATCTCAACGCACCCATCTCTCCTTAACAGAGTCCTGATGGGAAATACCTGGCCAGTGGAGCCATAGACGGAATCATCAATATTTTTGACATTGCAACTGGAAAGCTTTTGCATACGCTGGAAGGTATGCATAGCTCCTCATCCTATGTGTGCTCACTGCATGGATTATCTGGTCACACAGCAAGAGTGCTTCTTTGTTAAAATGTTAAAGTCTAAATTGTTTCAATCTCTGTTGGAAAACTTAAGTGTCACTATGTGTTGGACTTAGAACTATGGAGTTGGTCTGACAAATAGTTCTTATGAGGTCAGATACTTTTTTAGTAAAGTACGTTGCTTTTGACATATGTGTCTGATCTCTCTCTCTCTCTCTCTTTCCCCCTCCATTTCTCTCTCCCTCCCTCCCTTGCTCCCTTGAGACCTCCCTCCTTCCCTCTTCTCTTCTTCATGAGCTTTGTGATTGGAAGGCTTCTCCTTTTTTGTGTTCATTTGATATCAGATGAGAATATTTGTGCTTACTCTCCACACTGGAGACCTTGGGAGGACAGAACAAGAGCTCACTACTCTCATGTATGATTTTGAATTCTAACCAAGTACACAAATTATCTTCTCAATTTACCGTTCACCCAAGGACAAGAGATTTGATCGAAATATCATATTACCATATTATTTGTCCAACCTTATAAATCAGAAGCAGCCTGTATTTCCATGTTTGGCTATATTTATACTTGAGTTTTTTTATTTTAGGTTTATAATTGTGTATGTGTGCGTGCGTGCTCCCATTCACCTGCCTACAGAGGCCAGGCTTTTTAAATTGCAGATTTAAAAAGTCTGAATTGCAGATTTTTTTTTTGTATATTTTAAGGTTTTTAATTATATATATGTTTGAGAGAGAGAGAGAGAGAGAGAGAGGAGAGAGAGAGAGAGAGACACTCTGTGTGTGTCTGCCTACAGAGGCCAGAGTTTTTAATCCCTTGGATTCAGAATTGCAGGTGATCGTGAGCTGTTAGCTGTTGGGTGCTAGGAACTGGACTTGGGTTCTCTGAGATCAGTACATGCTGCCTCTCCAAGCTCCGGTGGTTCTTATCTTAGCAATGGGTAATTAGAGAAGGGAACTAAGAAGAGACTGCTCCATCATCCTGTGGTAACGAGAGGAAGGGTCTAGTCAGGGCCACTCCAGCGCAGTGATTATTGGTCACTAAAAGGGCACAGTTAGCAGGAAGCTCATGCAGCAGCTGCCATGTTAACAGCTTTTCTGATTTCCAGGCCATGCGATGCCCATTCGCTCCTTGACCTTTTCCCCTGACTCCCAGCTCCTCGTCACGGCTTCAGATGATGGCTACATCAAGATCTATGATGTGTGAGTTACCTTCTCCAGAGTAAAGGTCACGGCACCAGTAGCAACTTGTCCCTTACTGTGAGGAGCCATTGTAGGGATTTGCTACCTGTTCATGGCCATGAGTCAGCTCTAAGGTTTTGGGCTTCCCAGTCATTCCTCCTCAGCCAGCCCCTCCTGCTGGAGCTTAGAGAGTGTACCTGAGGTCTCTACAGAGTAAATGTGCATCTGTGTGGTCCTAGTAGGATTAGATACTGCTGTTCTTTGTCAGGCAGCCAGACGTTTCGGCTCACTGGTATACAGTTCTTTTGGGTAGATGTGGGCACCTGGGAAATGGAGCTCTGGGCTGTAGCTGGCCTGGAGGGACAGTGAGAACTTAGAGCGCCAGGGCCCTGCTGTTACCCAGGCTAGCGTCTGGTCAGGGAACCCTTGGTTGGTAAGCTGCCTCATAGCTCTGGGTGGGGAGCCTTTCGAAATATGTTCTGCATGACGGTGTAGGAATGATCGGGTGACATGTCCCCCATCTCCACCACTGAGGGCCTGCACTGCTCTCCTTCTGTTGAGTCCCTCCCACATCTTCATCCCACTGCTATTGCAGTAAATACCGTGCATTGTCCCGGGTTTCATGAGTCTCCCTGCTAAGTGAGCCTCTGGTTCTTTACTCCCCAATTCTTTTCTACTCTGTTGCACACATTTTTCACTCCAACATGATCTTTGTCCTTGACTGTATGTGTCCCTGTTCCTTTACGGTCTCTGTGAGCTGTTTGAGAGTTGTAACTCTGATCAGAGGGGCATGCTGCTTTTGACATTAGTGCTGAGACCTAGAGAAGAGATTCTACAAGTAGCATGCGCTTGTTAGTGACAGGGCCAACTTAAATGTGGCAGTTTGTGGCAGGCCTTTGTTATCTGGCATTGCTGCTCTTTTATTGACCTCTCAAGAGCTGTCGAGGCAGCATGGCTTAGTGCCTCCATTTTGCTGAAGAGGACCTTGAACAGAGGTGATTGCTCTAAAAATAATGAGCCTCAGGATTGCTTACCCTAGTGGGTCTACAGCCTCCTGTCCTGCAAGGGCTGCCTCCGCTGTCCCTAACTGAGGCTTGTTTCTAGGGGCAAAACTGCTGACCTCAGGCCCAGGGCACTGCTTTTCTCATAGGTATTTGGTTTCCCAGGAAATATGGTCCAGCAGTTACGAGCACATAGCTCAGAGTTTAGTTCTCAGCAGCCCACGTGGTGGCTCACAACTGCCTGTAACTCCAGCTCCAGGGAAATGTCATCTTTTGGACTCCAGAGGCACCTCTATATACATGGAGCACATATGTAAAATAAAAATCTTTTTCAAAATAAAGGAAACATGAAACCAGTTGCAGGAATTAGGCCTAACATGGGTTTTTGGCTTTTTAAGGTATTTTTTGTTTTTGATGGGGTTCTGGGTTTTTTTGTTTTGTTTTGTTTTTTTGAAAGGTAATCATTTTAATCAAAGAATTTGTTTGATCTTGTATTTACAGCACAAATTATAACCATCTTAGGGAGAGTGCCTCCCTTTTATCTCTCCACTCTTGTTTGTTTATTTTGTGATATTTACATTTCAAATGTTATCCCCTTTCCTAGTTTCCCCTCCAAAAATCCCCTATTCCCCACCCCACCCCCACCCCTCATCTGCTTCCCAACCCACTCACTCCCACTTCCTGGCCCTGGCATTCCCCTATACTGGGGCATAGAACCTTCACAGGACCAAGGCCCTCTCCTCCCATTGATGACCGACTAGGACATCCTCTGCTACATATGCAGCTAGAGCCATGAGTCCCACCATGTGTTTGTTTTCTTTGGTTGGTGGTTTAGTTCCAGGGAGCTCTAGGGGTACTGGTTGGTTCATTTTGTTATTCCTCCTATGGGGCTGCAAACCCCTTCAGCTCCTTGGGTACTTTTTGTAGCTCCTTCGGGGTTTTGTTTTATTTTTGGTTTTGACAGGATCTTACTAAATAGTCCTCCCTCTCTGGCCTGGAACTCAATATGTAGACCAGGCTGGCCTCAAACTCACAGAGATCTACCTGTTTCTGCCTCCCAAATGCTGGGATTAGAGGCGTGCACCACCACACCGGTGCAGTTGCCTCCTTTGGTCTTGACTAGATTGTAGATGATCTCTTTGAGCCACATGTACATCCTGCTGCTTTCCTGCCACCATGGGAAGGGCCTGTTGCAGGAGGGTCTGGCTGGCCTGCTCACCCCTGCTGCTGTGTGTCCTCATCTTGGAGTTGCCTGAGCCATCTCTCTGGCCTCCAAGCTCTTGATATTTTTAACTTAATGCTGCTCTAAAAATTTGTCTCTGGTGTTTGATGCTGCTTCACTAAAAATGGAATTTTTAACATATGGTCATTCTGATATTATTAGCTATATTATTAGTTAGAACTAATTAGTTATATTATTAGTTCACCAACCAATTCATCAATTAGAGTTCCCCAAAGTAGCATCTCCATTGTTTGAAAATGTCTTCTTTCAGACAACATGCCAATTTGGCCGGCACGCTGAGTGGCCATGCATCCTGGGTGTTGAATGTTGCGTTCTGTCCTGATGACACTCACTTTGTCTCCAGGTATGTAGGAGTCTAAAATTTCTAAACCGCTTGGCAAGGGGAGCAGTATTCTGGGAATGTGCTTTAAAATTGAAAGACTACATTACATACAGACTTTTTAAAATTCTGAGGCTAGAGAGATGGCCCAGCAGTTAAAGATACCTGGCAGCTCTTCTATTTCCAGCACCCACATGGCGGCTCACAACCATGTGAAACTACTCCCAGGGGATCCCATGTTCTGGTCTACTGGAATACTTTCAGACAAAACACTCATATGCATAAGTAGAGTTAGAACCTTCTTTAAATTAATAAAGTACAAGCTTCCCAGGCTAGGCATGATGGTATAATCCCTTAATCCCAACCTTGGAGAGGTAGAGGCAGGTAGACTTCTAAATTAAAAAGCAGACTAATCTACATAGTGAGTTCAGAGCCAGCTAGAATTATGTAGTGAGATCTTTTCATCTCCCCACCCCAAAATTCAAATTGCCTTTATTTACTCTAGCTTTTAAAGGGTTTTGTTGTTTTTGATTTAAGTAAACTACTGAAATCTTAGATTTTTTTCTTAGAAGTCTTTTCCACTTAGTATAACTGACATATCTCCATGTTCCAAAAGGAACTTAGAACCTGCAGGTCTGTGTGTTTACAGATGCTAGTGACGTTCAGGCCCCTGGAGGCCAAGGTGACTGAGAAACGTGGACTGGAGCTGATGAGCATTGCTCAATGGTTCTAAGCACTTTTGACATTTCTACAGACCTCCCTCTCATCCAGGAATGGGTAGATAGGCTTAAGGCTCCTGATGACAGTACTTGGCAGGAGAATCTTGGCTGCCCAGTGAGGAGATAGTCATCTGGTGACACCTGTACCCCAGCTCTGTAGCAACAAGGGACCCTCTAAAAGCAGAAGTGTATAAGTCTGCAGAGGAGTGAAGGATAACTCAGAGTTCTCATCCTAACGTTTGCTTTTGGAACAGTTCATCTGACAAAAGTGTGAAGGTTTGGGATGTTGGAACGAGGACCTGTATTCACACCTTCTTTGATCACCAGGACCAGGTATGGAATAGTAGCATTTGAAGCCCTTCCACTTCGGCTTCCTTTGTAGTCTTTGTGTTGGAGTTAAGAGTGACAGATATGAGGCAAGCCCCTACACATGCCAAAACACATGACTTAGCCACACTCCTCCTTTGAAGTCACACACCTATGCCTGGGATCCTTTTCTGGGTACTTGTAGAAGGCCTTCTTCTTTGGGTAGTTCCACTGCTTAACGTAATCATCATTTACACTTCTGGAGTTACCCAGGGAGATGATTTAACATATAGGTCAGAGAATGTTACAGGTTGTTCCCTTGTAATAATAGTGCTAAGCCTAGTTTCCATCTTTGTAAGGCAAAGGAAATGGTAACATCTTTGTAGGATTCTTCTTGGTCCTTACTGTTTGAGTCTCCTGGGAGATCTTAACATGGCACTTGTTCGCTGAGGGCAGTGGTACATGCTGCAGTCCGACTTGGAGGCAGAGGCTGGAGGATCTACACTGGCATTTATTTAACTGGCATGTGTCAGGTCCCAGCGTCAACCTTCCATACTGAAGAAAATGGATTCTGACCCACCTGGTGCCTCATGGGCCTTTCTTGACCAAGGGAAGGAGATTTTAAAAACAGAGTCTTGCACTGTAGCCCAGACTGATCTTGAACTTAGTGTAGTCCGCCTGCCTTTGTCTGGGATTGCAGGTGTGAACCCCTGGCCCTGCTGAGACTATGTTTCAGCCTCTCCTGCATGTTGCCACCACTGCTGATTCCAGCCACTACAGGTAGCAAAGGGTCGAGAGCCAGAGCCATGGTTCTCAACCTAGAAGTCAAACCCTTCGCAGAGGTCACATATCAGATATTTCCATAGCAGTAACACTTATGTTAACACAGTAACAGTTATGAAGTAGCAACTAAACTAAGTTTATGGTTGGGGATACCACAACATGAGGAACTGTATTAAAGGGTCAAACACAGCACTAGGAAGGCTGAGAGCCATTGGTCTGGAGGAACATCAACAAGAAAAAAATCAGCAGATGATTAATTTGAATGCTTTTACATATCTTACACGCCTCTGGGTGTATCTTATGCTTAACCAGCGTAATTACTATTTATACTGCTTTGTGTTTGTTAAATTATTGTAGTGAAACTGACGAGTTGAGTCTTGGTGATCCACCACTGACTTTAAGCCTTTTTCTTAGTCGGTCCTAGCTGTATTGCTTATTTTGTGGGGTTGTTGTGGTGGTGCTTCAGAGAAAGATGTTTGGAATGGAAGTGAAGCCCTCATATGGCCTGAAACCAAGGTTAGCCTCCAATCTCAAGGCAAGGGCATGGCCTGACAGTGATAATTCCTAGTAATTACACAGTTAACTCAGCCACGTTCATTCTGAGAGAGAAATTTGGCTGTATCCAGTTCAGTGCACAGGCAAGGAAATGAGTGGTGCTCAGGAGCTCTTGGCTTTTGGGAAAGGGTAAATATTGACCTTGTTGGGGGTAGGCGTGAGTGGTTTGTATTGCAGTTTTCCCTACAGGCTCCTCCTGGAAGCATAGTGCTGGCCCAGGCAGGAATCCACTTCATGGCAGTATCCCTGGATCTGAATCTTTGAAAGGGTAGTTGATTGTTGTTATCTTAGAGAGGAGAAGTACTATTCCATAGCCAGAGGAAGTGGTCCAGTTAGAGATTAGGCTCCATCCTTGTGGACCTTGGGCTAGTCTAGATTCAGACTTAAGCATTCCTTACCAAAAAATACAGGAATTATAAGGCTTTATGGCTTTATTTCTTTAATTTGCAGGTTTGGGGAGTAAAATATAATGGAAATGGATCAAAAATTGTATCTGTTGGAGATGACCAAGAAATTCATGTCTATGACTGCCCAATTTAAACACCAGCATCTTCGGGGCCAGTGCCTCAGACTACACAGGGTTGATCATGACATTCCTCAGATTTTTTGGCATACTTAAAGTACAGCATATATTGTAGAACTTTTGTAGATACAATATAAATTTTTCCTGTTTTATTGGAAATGTTCTTCATATTTTAATGTAAATAAAGCATTCTTAATGCAACCACCTGCATTTGTGAATGTGCTGTTCTTTTCCTTGGAGAGCAATTGACGGTTAGTGAAGGAGAGTGCCTGCCTGAGAGCGGAGATCCAGGTGTTCACTGGGCTAGAAAGGCAGCTCTCTGTTCCCAGGTGATACCAGCCTATTTCAGAATGGAGTTCTGAAGGAAACAGGCTGAGTGCACTGGAACTTGGTGTCATCCTACCTGCCTGAGCATCCCCCTGTGTGTCTATTTACAATGCCCCCTTTGTCACACCCTCTCTCCCTGTTCTTTTTAGAGAGGTCTGACCTACTGGCAGCCTGCCTTAGCCCTTGTGGGCTTAAGACTAGTGGACAGGGCTAAACACTGCTGTGCCTCAGACTAGAGTTCCAGCACCTTAGGTCTTCTCTGCATGGTGATGGGGAAGGTTTCAGACATTAACATCCTAGTGCTTGTTGCTTCTTACTGAAACTCTGTGCCTGGTCACACTGTACCTGTCCTCAGGCCTAGCTCCTTAGAATAGTCCAGGCTGCTTTCCCACCTCCCTTGCTCACTCCCCTGTAGCTACACTGTCCTTTTCCCCTGGCCTCAGTGTCTCTTCCTCAGACAGGTCTACACCCTCACAGTTCAGAGGCTCTGCAGATGGCAGCGTCTCAGAGTCCTTGTTCCCCGTCCCCTTCGGCTCTTCCCCACTACTCCAGCTCTCTACTGTCGTTCACTCCAATTGGATCACTGCATTCATCCCAAGTCAGAGCTCCCCAAGAGAAAGCTTATTCTGTCAATCAGTGTGAGATAGTCTAGCACGAAACACTGTTAAGTGCTAAGAAAAGAAAAAGCAAAGCCATTTGTCTCATACCAGTTCAATTTTAATTTTAAAGTGGAAAGTGTACAGGTGGGACAGTTAAGCAACACCCTGTAGATTCATAACAAAGAGCTGAGTCTAGTTTTGTCCTACACAAGCTAAGTAGTAGCTCTCCAACCATGATTTATTTGTAAGTCACAGCACAGAAACACCACCCTGGAGTTGTGGTCCATTTATTGACTGGAGGAGCAGTTTTAAGTCTGTCATGGCCTGCGGTCAAAGCGAGCACTGTACTTGGAAACGCATGCGTCGCTAGCCAGCAGTGTCACACAGGAGCCTGCTCCTGCCAGCTGGCTTACCTGACCAGCCATAGGTCTCATTTGCCCTTTGACCGCCCCCAGGAGAGGTTCCTGGTCTGTGTCAAAGTCTGGTACCATAAAAACCAAGTAAGGGTGGATTTGACAGGTTTATCCCAGCAGCTTAAAAAGCAGGGTATTTAACTTCATTTGTAGAAAAGAAGGGAGTGGTTACGGCTAGAGGCTGAGGTAGCCTTTATTTAAAGTGCAGTCTACTTGCCAGGAATAAAGTAGTAACTAGAAAACTAGAACGTGTTCCCAAGCAGCTGTCATTGCCAGCCAACTAGAACCTGGTTGGGCCAGTTCTCACCACACTTCACAAGCAGAAAGCCCTTTGCAGTATGGCTGTACAGTGAGAACAACGGGCCTTTAGGAAGGAGGAAATACTGAGGGGTCTGCGCCATTGCACACCCTTAAGACGTTAAGCTGGTGTGCTGGGAACTAAGCCACCAGCACTCCCCTTTGGTTGTTTCTGCAGCTGGTCAGGGCTGCCAGGGATACATATGAAGGGCTTAGCTTTCCTTAGGGAAAGAAAGCACTTTGGTGGGACAACACTGCAAAGGTCGTCAGTAGATGATCATTAAGAGCACAAAGAACAAGGTATGGGGTTACAGGCAAATGGCTTTATTGGCTTATCATTTAAAATGGGCTTGTCATCACAAGGCTTGGGAAGTTCAGGAAACTTCCAAAAGAGATGTTCAAACAACCCCCTTTCTAACCAGTCAAGGGGAAAGAACAGTATGACCTAGACTGTCTCTGCAGCTTTTGAGTCCAGCCTACTCAGTATGAACCAGGCATGCTGGGCCTACTGCAAGCCATATGTGGGCTTTTTCTATCTAAGAGTTCTAGAGTCTAGATTCAGAAATGTTACTAGCAGACCTGAGCTCATACCCTTGGTGACTCTGCCAAGGGAGGAAGGGGAGAAAAACCACAGACTAGAGATGGGCCAGACACCCACCTTCTGGGCCTTTGTTAGGGGCCAAGAGTGGTCCTCTGGGCCTACTGTGGGAATGAACCATGGCGAAGCCACTAAGAAGCACAAAAGGTCAGTGTGGTACTGGCATCTCCAAAATAAGTCCTGAAAGTACAAATGAAACAGATTCCATATGCAGACTAGAGGGGATTGAACTTATAACATTTAAATATAAATCAAGCTATAACTTAAGTTACAACTAGAAGAGAAACAAGAAAACCCAAGAGATACTCAGCAGTGGAGACTGCTGAACACATACACGGGACACCCCAAACGTGAGGCTATTAAAGCGATGCCATTTTCATTGTGCCAAGTTTACATTCATCATGTACTAGAGTCCAACCAGGCCAGGCCACACCGCACCATCATGCCGTCTGGCACTGCACGCCAGCTCGGGGTCCTTCATCATCTTCCTCATAGGCCTCCCTGTGCTGGCGCCAGCTCTGCTCGTTGGGATTGAACTCCTTCAACTCCACCTGATCCATGTCATCTGTGATCCTCACCTTCTGCCGAGGGGGAAGCAGGGCCTCCAGCTGAGGAAGCCTCTCCTGAGAGAGCCACTGTTTTTCAGGGAAGACTACCTGCAGAGGAGAGTAGAGGGAGTGGGCTTTCTTTGCTTTCTGCCAAGGTGGCAGACAGTATGTCTCATGAGAGTCGAGATGCACTTACTAAAAACTGTATGATCATCATCCCCTTCTCCAGAGGGGCTTTGTAGATGGGCATTCCCTCGTTGCGGATACACTTCAGGTCCCCATGCTTTATCACCTCACCTGCCACAAAGAAGGTTCATTTATGAAACAGGAAGATGAGGGGAGCCTGGAAAGGTTAACCTCCCTCTAAGGAGAGCTAGGGTTGGGCTCTAGTGGCCTTGCAGTGATGGGCAGAGGATGGAGTCCTATCCCTGTCAGGCATTAAGCAGGGGCTGGGGCAGGAGACTGGCCCTGGCCCACATCAGGAAGCAGCAAGCACACTGAGACCTCTGCCATACTGGAGAACCTGGCTTCCAGTGGGGCCAGTGTGTGCCTGTCTCTTCTGGGGATTATGGATGTCACTAGCACAAACAAGATGACTGCTGCTCACAGCTGCAGGCAGAGCTTAGAAAGGGATTCACAGGAGCCTCCCAGTTACTCCTCCCACCCTGCCAATCAGCTTCCTGAGGCTGGGCATCCCAGGTGGGTGCTAGGTGACACTTGCTCCACTTAAACTGGTGCATTAGGATGCCCCCTGGACCACATGCTCTGCCTTGTCTGTATTGGCAAGATCTCGAAAGGCATCTTGGGAAATTCGTACCTGGGGCACTTAAGACTCTCCTCCAAGGCTTAAAAGGGTTATTTCTTGCTAGGCTTGGAAGAGATTAGGGACAAAATAAAATCTGGAAAATACTCCCTTCAGTCGTGAAAATGGACAAAGTCTGGGCTGCTGTAGCTCACTAGTCCAGAAGCTGTCAAGTATGTATAAGCATGTGTTCAGTCTGCAGCCCCACAGAACATGAAGATGTAGACAGGACAGAAGAAACAGGACCGACTCAGTTCCTCCCCAGGGGAACAACACACTATACACAGAGTGAAATTTCTTTCACAGAAACTTTTCAAGTCCATCAGGAGTTTTAAACATTCAGTATGCCAATGAACTCTATCCAGGGGCCATTCCTCATGGATGCCGGGGGCTGGTGCTGGGATGACTGCTCAGCTGACAGGCCGCACGCATGCACGCTCACCCACCAGATACTAGGAAGGAATCTGAGCAGGTTTTCTGGATGCCCTGCCTTTTCCCCTACCTGAGCAGGAGTGGGTTTCTAAGGGTTTCTTTTCTGTCCCTCAGGGGCCTCTTCCTCATGCGCCCCACTTCTGTCCTTAACTCCCAGCTTCCCCAAGGCTGGGGTCAGGGAAGGTAGCAAGGGCTCCCCCTGCAACAGGCCCCACCCAGGGAACCCTGCCAGGATGACCTGCCCTCATTATCCACCCTTAGCCGAGGATGGGCTTTTCCAAAGAAGTCATACAAATGCTGCCACTCCTGGCTCTCACAAAGGCTACGATCTGGGATATGAGGACGTTTGGGGACTAAGACACACCACCAGGCCCAGTTCTGTCCATAACAGGTGACCTAAGGCCTTGTGTGAAGTGCAATCCTTCAACTTTGTGCCTCAAGTGACAGGAAGGACTGGGTACCTGGGGCACTGTGGAGTGGAGCCTAAAGAGAGGCAGCTCTGACGTTAGAACGTGACAGAGCACATCTCAGTGCATGGTTTGACCTTCATAAGTACCTGATCTTGACTAAGTACACACAAGCACATGCACATGGGGTAAAACAGTGGCAAATCTCACATTTGGTGGATTTTGTATATCATCTCTACAAACTTTTGTAAGCTTGACATACGTTTTTCTGAGACAGTCTCTTTCTTACGCCGTTTTGTAAGTCTGACCGGCTTGCTCAAGCTCCTCAGACTGTGATTACAGACGCATACTAGCATACCTGGTTCATATGGTGCTGGGGACTGAACCTACAACTTCGTGAGTGCTAAGCAAACAGACTACCAACTAAGCTACATCTCCAACGCACATACCCCTACACACACCCCATCTCCACTGAAATCACATCTAGCTTTATAGACCAGGGTGGCTTCAATCTTGCAAATCCCTGGTTTCAGCCAACTGTAAGAGATTACATTTAGGGCTGATGAGATGGCGTGGCAATTAAGGATAGGCATGAACCCATGTCAGGTGGCCTGTGACTCCAGCTGCAGGAAGAGCCTCTGGCCTCCAAGGGTGCATTTACACAAGCGCACACACCCACACAGGGACACATCTTTAAAAGAATAAGATGATGTCATTATTCAGAGTGTCCTGCTGAGACCATGCAAGCCAGCCACGATGCACAGCCTGTTAGCAGAACACTCGGAACACGGAAGTGGCGCTTACCTGACTTAGATGAAATGACAAGGACTCGATCATCCAGCGTTTTTATTGTCTTCTTGAAGCCACAAAGAGCTTCAGAGAGCTGAATTTTCATTTTCATGATCAGATCCTGGCCTCGTCTCTGAAAGACACTATGATCCTTCTGATCAAGCACAATTATCACATCGCCAGGGTCCAGCTCAGGCTCCTGATCTCCTTCTCCATGAAACAGTATCTTTTGCCCATCCTTCATACCTATGGAACATCACCCTTCTGATTAGCCGCTTCACAGCCAGAGCTCAGAGCTTCTGAAGGGACAGAAATGGGGGGGGGGTCTTAACTCATTACCCCTCCCAGCCTCCCATGGGCACGGTGTCGGAGGAATAGCTGGGATAATTACCAAGCAAAGCTTTAATTCCAACACAGGCCCTGGATCAACAGTCATGAGGGAGAAGGAAATAAGAGCCCATATCCAATCTCATCACATTCCTCTGCCCCTCAGTGCTGGGTGCCACACCTAGGGCACACACCGTGAGGCCATCACCCACTTCCTGGTCCACGTGGGACATGGCTCTATGGCTTAAAGGGGGGACTTGTAGAAATGCCTGATCTTTTTAAGATGTTGATTTACAGACACAAGGTAAAGGCACTATCTGAGGAAGTCTTTTCTCAGGTGACTGTTTGGGTTGTGGTCTCAACTGATGTATGACATATTTGTTGGACCAGAAAGTCAAAGAACTGGGAAAACAGAAAGGACAGAAATGGGCCTTAAGATGACAGCACCAGAGAAAACAGCAAGGAAAGGCACTGCATCTGGGAGACTTTGGATCAGCCTAGGGCAGGCAGGGAGTAGGGGGCTGGCATACAGGTGCAAAAACCTCAAAAGCTAAGGCAGCCATGAACAATAAAAGCCACTGGGGAAAATACTTCATAAGATTCCCAAGGGATGCATTGAAAAGCACATGTAAGGGCAGCCGAACAGACTCAAGGGTCAAGACTTTTTAGAGCGTCAGGAAAACCTCTAAGAGTTTTTCTGTGACCTCATTGGCTTCCTCAGGCCAGGTCATAGGAAGATGACCTGAGAAGGGACACTGTGCAGCATTTATCTTGTAAGCATGCTGCCACACAAAGCCACACCCCTGACCCCTAACCCCACGTGCGCCATGATTAGCAGGGTGGGCCCCTCCTCACCTTTCTCCACGTGCACCTCGATAATCTTCTTCTCTCGGGTAACCTTGGCACCGCTGCAGTTCTCACAGCGGTCCTTGGGGTTGATGCGCTCGCCCTGGCCCTTGCACTCGATGCACACAGTCTGAATCTGCTGTACCATGCCCGGCCCAATCTGCTGGATGTGGACCTGCATCCCCCGCCCCTTGCACAGGGGGCACTTCTCCACAGACCCCTTTTTCCCACCGATGCCTGTGGAGGTGGGAGACAAGCAGAAGAGCTGTGTTCCTCTCAGCAGGGAGCTACCTCTCCCACTGGGCACTGTGCTTAGCATCCTATACTTATTAAAACAGAGAATAGTCAAGTAGATCATAGCCAGGTGTTAACATCTAATCCAAGGTGCTAACACTCATGCCACAGGTGCACAACAGCCTGGGACTGTAGGGAACCACAGGACAGAAGCCTTGTCAGTGCAGGTCACCATAGCCATCAGTGTGACAACATGGATCGTAGGGTCACCAAATTTTACTTTTCTTGAAAATTCAAATTTTACACATTAAGTAAGGGCTTACTGGGACACTGGCACGTTCACTCATGTAATGGCAGAACAAAGTCACAGATGTCTGTTGTCACCTGCTATAGGAAAACCCTGCCAACCCCTACATTAGGAGAACTGTGTCCAGATATTGAAACTTTTAGAATGAATGCCAACATACTGAATAGATGTCCGGCCCAGAAAAAATAAAAACATTTAGACTAACAGATGTGGCTTCAGGGTTTCCTGCTTACAGATCCCACTTGACTCCCACACTTGACAAGGTGAGTTCTTTTTCTCTGAGCTAGGAAACAAGCAGAAGCAAGGATCTGAGCTCTGAGAGGCATTCTGATATTAGTTCTTACCTTCACATTTCTCACAAATTACATTTTTCTGGAGGGCCAGTTTCTTAGTGATTCCATTATATAAGTCTTCCAGAGTTACTGACAGCTGGTGGACAACATTCTTGCCTGCCGAGGGACAAAGAGCCAGTTAGTGGGACTAGCCAGACCACTGCCTTACACTATGTCCCAAGACTCTTCTGGAGGCCGGAACACTAGAGTTGGGTCAGAACCCGCCCTACCCCACAGGAAGCGATGCGTCATTAAACCAACCTATCCTACTAGACCCTGCCAAGATGGAGAGCTAAGTCCTGGCTATCCAGTCATTTAGAGAACTCAACAAAAAGACCGTCTATTTTCTTTTTCTGAGGACAAGGAGAAAGAGAAATAGATCAGTTAAGTTCCTCCACAGGCCACAACCCTTTCCTCCGAGATGAAGGATGACAGTCTCCAGCCACTTCACTGGAATTCTTGCTTGGGCACCGAGCCTTGTACTTAGTTAGCAAGCTCTTCTGTAGTATACAGCCAGGCAGGAGTGCTTTTCTCTGATCAAATCTCCTATCTGCATTCAGAATGGAGGGAAGAGTTGGCCCTCAGGATGCAGTCTGGCTGCGCTGGCACTATGCCTATTCCCAGGGACCAGCACAGCAGCACTTCCCTGTTCCCCAGATGTGCTAGCAGTCACTGAGACAAGGTGTCCTGGTTTTTGGCTGTCAGCTTTGAAAGATGACTCAGTTAAGGGTGTGAAGCTTTTCATTTCAGAATTGTTAAGAGAACTGGGCAAGCGACTACCCAGAGTTTTAATCACGTTTGCACCACCGAGCACATGAGCAGGCAGTACACCAGGAGTGGAGAGGGACTTTTTTCTCATAAGCACGTTATAGTTTTCAGCACACCGTGTGCACAGAATGGACAGCCATGCTTTTTAAAGCTCAAAGCCAATTATAATGTGAGAACGAATACATTATCCAGGGGCTCTCAACTGACACACTTCTTAAAACTAATGAGTGCACTTCTCCAGTCTATCAGTGTAGTTAAGCTTGGCTGTCTATATGGTTTTAGGATCCAAAGTGGATTATCTGCAGTAAGCTGGCAGGGGAGGGGCTATCAGCAGAGACAGACAATTCAGCCACACAGCAGCCAGCCCGCAGGCCTGCTGGCAGGTGGTGGTGGTGGTAAAGAAGTGAGGCTGAGGACGGAGCTTCTGGCAGAGTGCATTCCTCTAGCATGGAGCTCGGGGATGTAGAAGCAGGAAAGTTACAGGCTCAAGACCACCCCTCAGCTACACAGGGAATCTGGAGACAGCCTAGGATACATTAACCCCGACACAAAATAGCAGGCGGGGCCAAGAAGAGGGTAAGGGGCACATGAACCCCAGATTATGTGAGTGTGAGTGAATGTGTGTGAGTGTGAGTGAATGTGTGTGAGTGTGTGTGTGTGTGTGTGTGTGAGTGTGTGTATGTGTGTAGTGTCATTTACCTCCTAGGACTAAAGCTGTTAACCAGAATGGATTCTGAGAAGGTCATTCATTTTACAAATATTTTAAAACAGTGGTCAACTTTGTCTCTCAGAACATCTGATGTTGGCTGGGGATGAGGCAACCTGAACATGGCAGTGTCCTGACCAGAATAATGAGAGAGCCTGTAGGCCCTGGCCCAGATTGGGGCCCAAGAGTTGGGTGGGTGGGTGAAGAGGGGAGGGAAGAAGGGCACTCTTGATAGATTTGCTAAGCACTCAAGTGTTGGTTATGCCCCTTTGGACGATTCCGTGCCTGGCCATACGGCAGGGGATGAATGTGACCTTACTCACTTGTTTTGAGACTGGGCACCACTATGCAGCTCAGGCTGGCCTAGAACTCAGTCATACCCCTATTCGGCTCTCCTGGGTGCTAGTATTCCACATGTACCCCAATCCTATCTACAATCCGATCTGCTCCTTTTTATATGGGGCATTGGAAAGGTGTCAGATAATTAAATATACAAGAGATTCCAGCAGCCTGCACACTAATAAAAGTCAAACTAATGAGTCCCAACAGCCACACTTTTTAAAACTACACTCCATCTTGATTCCTGCAACACAGACACTATAAACCTTGCTTACATTTCTTTACAAGCATTTATAGGCTGGAAAGATGGCTCAGAGGGTAAGGGCATGTACTGCCAAGCCTGATGCTGCTCTGAGTTCAATCTATAGATTCTCCATGACAAGAGAGAACCAACTCTTGCAAGTTGTCTTCTAACCTACACATCTATATACACCTATACACACACACACACACACACACACCTACACCCCTGCTCCACAAATGTAAAAAAAAAAAAAATTTAAAAGCATTTACCTCTTCTCTCTCTAGTCATCCGTCCTCCACCACCAAAGAACATATCAAAGATATCCATGGGTGAAGAGAAGCTGGGGCTGCCCGATCCCCCTTCTTTAATTGCCTGTTCTCCACCTTGGTCATAGATGTCTCTTTTCTTAGGATCTGAAAGGACTTCATATGCCTGGGATATAAGCTTAAACTTGAGAGAGAGAGAGAGAGAGAGAGAGATAGATTAAAAATGAGTCCCAGAGAGGTTTACAATGTTTTCCCATAAGCAAGCCTACCTCTAAATGTAATCACAAACCACTACCCCCAGCTGTTAAGCTGTTAAGTCTATATATCTGCTGCCAAAGGATAAACATTATAAGGAACTTTGCTATGGAGATATTTCAAGAACAAAGACATGGAACCCAGCAGATGAAGACCCCAAGGCTTCATCTACAAGGGCTGCAGCCCAGGGCTCCGGGTGTTACCATGGTTTCCAGCTACAGGAACCGCTTTACTAGATTACAGTGTGAAATCTAACCACAGCCCTCTGTGAGTTGACATGCCAGATACTATGTAGCTGTGCTGCCCTCCCAGCTCTGCCTATCCTAGCATCTCCCAGCTCCCTTAAGGCAACACCAGGCTCACCTGTCAACAAATTCTGGTGGTGCTTATTCTCCATCTCTATCTGGAACTCTGACAGATGAAATACCCCACGTGTGGCATGCCTTCCAAAAATTTACCACCAGAATCCAATTGTAAGAAAAGAACTAGAAAACCCACACTGAGAGGGGCATTCCATAAGTCTAGACAGGAAACGTGAGCACAGAGGCTCACCTGATGAGTGATTATGCACAGGTAAAAACAGTTACAAAGCCTGATACTGGAACAAATGGGAAAATGTTTACTGTGTTTCCAATGGAAAGTCATACATTTGCTAACCACTGGGACGTCCTTGTTCCTAGGGAGACCAAACTACAGTGCTTAACTGCACATTCCTCACAAAAGCTCTAGCGACAGGAAACCTGTGACCACATATCCTTAATTGTTGTGGTTCAGTGGAGGATATTTCTTCTCAGCACACTCTTATGTCTATGGACCTATCTAAAATAAGACAAACTACTAAAACCTCTATCTTGTGCTACCCAGGAACCTCCTCACTCCTGCTTTTAGCCTGTTCTGCACCAAGCCTGTGAATTGTGACCCACCTGAGCCACCATTCTTGCTGTCACCTACAATCCAACTCTGCCCTCCTCGTCTCTTTGGCCCCCAGTATTTGTGTTTTGGAAAAGTCTCACTTTGTAGCATTGTCTAGATGGCCAAGAACTTACTATGTCATCTAGGTTGACTTCAAACTCACAACCATCCTCCTGCCTCCATCTTCTAAATTCCTGATCTCAATCTCCCTCTAGTCTGCAGTCTCCTTGCTGTTTCTGAACACTGTAACTCATGTGCCCCAGGGCTCCCTGTGGCAAACACAGGTCTTCAAGCTTCTGCTCAAAGCCTCCTTTCCCAGGGAGCCTAAACCCCTTGTGCCCAGCTTTCAACCTGCAAGCCCACCCACGCGTCTCCCAGTCCCTTTCAAGGGCACTGCTTTCTGCCATGCTGTTGTGATTCACGCTATTGCCCACTGCAAGACAAGCCCCGTGAAGATGGGATGCCAGCTTGGAATACCAAGGGTGTCTTTGAGCCTACGACTGTGTCTGCTTTGTGGACAACACTTGGCAACTATCTGTTAAATGAACAGCTCAGTTCTGCAAGTCCAGATAAGAATAAATGAGGTTGGCCCTTGGCCCTCCCAAGGCTAATCTTTACTCGGAAAAACAGAAGTGTAAACTATCCTGCATGACTTCTTAGAACCTACGGGGGAAAATAAAGGACACAAAGACGCAGATACAGAAACTGACAGAGATGTTAAGTCACCCTGTGTTCCACAGATTCCTGACCAAGACCTAATAAGCAGGAGCAACAAATAAGGCGTCGGCCAAACAAACAAACAAACAAAACCCAACCAGGATTAAAAAGTTGTAATTAAGCCTTTTATTTATGTGTGTGTATGTGGGCATATGCCCATGTGCATGTAGGCACAGTAGAGGCCAGAAGAGGACATATGTATCCCTGGTACTGGAGTGACAGGGTATGAGCCGCCTGACACAGATGCCAGAAACTGAACTTTGGTCCTCTGTAAGAGCAGTAAGTGTTCTTGGCCTCTGAGGCATCTCTGCAGCCCCCAGGAGTGAGTATGAAAAACTCTTCATGGGGCGGGGAAGATGACTCAGGAGATACAAGTTCCTGCCGTGCTGACTTAAGTTCAGAGCCCCAGAACACACGAAAAAGCTTATGTGGTACGAGCTTTTGTAAAATACAGTGTGGGAGGAGGAGAGACAAGAGGTGTTGCCTGGAAGCTCTAGGGCCAACTAGCCTAGAGTACACAGCACAGTAACGGAAACAAAAGATGTCTGGCTTTAAAAACAAGGTAGGAGGCAAGTATTAATTCCAAGAGCTGACTCAGCTCTACATAGATGCCATGGTATGCATGCACCTACCCTCCAACACACGAAAAGCCATCAGCACCATATACACAGCCATTAATATTCTGAGTTAACTCCCAAAATGTTTTTTCAAGGAAGTGAGGACCACACACTACCATTGCCTTTTTCAGTAAAACAAAAACAAAAAACACACCACCCACTGGAGGCCTGGGGGTTAAATACACAGTTTGGAAGGTCAGAAAGGTAAGTAGGCTAGGCTGCCACCAGAGGCTTCTGGGTTCTTTGAAGGTTAATGATGCTCAAGAGGGCCCACTAAAACACTCACCAAACACCCTGGATGCCCCAAAGAGGCTTGGACTTAACAGATGAACTGAAGAATAGAAAAAAAAACTGCCTTGTCACTTGGGTGATTCAATTATAGGCCAGACCTGATGGGACAGGGGCTGGAAACGCTTGTAACAGGTCCTCCTACTTCTGGGGACCTGTTCACTCTGAGGTCTAATTTAGCTCCTTAGAAGACCTCCTTTCCTCCCAGTTGGGATTAGGGTTCTACGATCTTTGCCACAGACCTTTCATGGAAAGACTGTTCAGCTGAGAAATGTCTCTGAGAACCACAGAGCAACCTGGAAAAGTGCTTATGATAAAGTACTAAGAGGGAGGGAAACTCCAGGCACATAGCTCATTCCTGTAATTTCTACACTCAAGGAAGCTGAGGCAGGATGGATTGCCATTAAGTCCACCTGGACTCATGGATACTCTGTAACAAAGCAAAATCAAAAACAAAAGGAAGGGATGATGGAGGGAGGGTGGGTAAGGGCCTGGAGAGACACCAGGTTGGGCTGGACACCCTCCTGATGTCATTTCCTCTGTATTCTGAAACTTCAGTCCTTTTCTTTGAGAGAGCCTCACCAATCCCAGGCTGCCCATGAATTTACTATGAAGCCCAAAATAGCCTTGAACTTCAGATCCACTTGCTTTTATCTCCCAAGTGCTACAATTGCAGGCATGCACCTGGCTTACATGGCACTGGGGACCAAACCCAGGGCACTGTGCATGCTAGTTAAGTACTATACTAACTGAGCTACATCCCCAGCCCATACTCTGAAACTTTCTGCATTGTTACAATCGGCTAAGACTTTTTTCTTTAACATCTGCTACTCAAACTACAATTTATAATGAAGTGGGCCAAAAGACCGAATGCATCTGGATAAATGATCTGCTATCATGACCCCTGACAGAGACTATTCTTGTTGACCTGCCACCCTGAGTCTTGCAGAAAAGCAACTGCAGGTACATCAAGCACAGACTTCATGTAGGGTAGAATGGCTAACAACAAACACAGGCTGCCCACTGCTTAGCAACACAGGACAACAGAGTAGAAAACAAAGACCAACACTGATGGCGTCTCAGCTGTCCCGGGACTCTGTGGAAACAACTCACTCAATCTAGTTTTAAGACATTAATAGTATGTGACAAACTTAGGTGGAAAAAAATACAAATTCCCACCTGTAGCATACATAGTAGTCCACAACTACATACAAATTCTCACAAAGCCCTGGAAAAGCCTTCATGGTGTGCCCGGCACGTTGCAGGATCAGAAGAGAAGCTGTTTGGTGTGTGAATGAATGATCAATAGTTCTCTGGGGAATTCTATAGCAGTTTCCACAAACTGTCCCTGGTGTCCTCGTCCCCTCAGATTTGCAATCCATACCCACCCCAGGTTCCTCTTCACTGTGTCCTCCCCTCCCACTTCTGAGAGTTCTCCTGCTTACACATGGAATTAAAGAGGTCTGTTTCTCCTGACCTTGTTACTCGGCCAGCCAAGAAACATTTTAGCATCTATAGGGCATTGCTAGAATCATTCATGCCCTTAAGTGGAACAGATATCAGACCACTAAGGGTCATCACGATAAGATAAGGTTGAAGGCTAGTTAGGCAGTCGGTGGTCAGGGGTGACCTCTGCCAAGATGGCTTAGTTTAAAAAAAAAAAACTAAAGAAAATGGGTCACCCCTTCATGGAAAGTAGGGAGGGAAGTGTATTTCTGACAGTGGGTACACATTGCCCTCCTCCCAGCCAAGAAAGTGGGACCTGCCACATCTTACTTTATAAAAGAATTAGTAATGTGATACTACCTTGGGTACCTGGCTGGAAATAAATATTAGTTTAAAAGAAGGGCAAATAACCCGCCCAGGCAGGTGTGTAGGTGGTGAGAACTACATACTGTGCGAAGAGGGCAAATATAGTCTGCTCTTAAAGCTTGACCACAGCAAAAGCACTCTCATTTCAGATGGGAAGCAAACCTCTTGGTGACTGTGATGTGACATGAGACCAGAGGGGAACGCTTTCCCCCAAGTTGCCTTCTGACACAGAAGACAAGTGAGAAGCCTCGAGGCTATCCTTAAAGAAGTGTCTGCAGGATGGAGAGATGGAGGGATGGAGAGATGGCTGTTCTTTCAGAGGACCAAGGTTTGATTCCTAGCACCAATACAGTGGTTAACAACCATTCTGTAACTTCAGTTCCAGAGGATTCAACCCCTTCTTCTGGCCTCCAAGGGCACCAGGCAGGCATGTGGTACGCAAAGATATATCCAGGCAAAATACCCATACACACAAAAATATCAAAAAAGGTCAGCGATCTGTAACTGAACTGAGGGAGCACAAGTCTGTGAATCACCAACACAACACAGAAAGCTGGGGACTTTAAAAGCTACAGTAAGCCACCTAAATATAGACCAGAAGGGACACAAATGGGTATAATGGTCTTTACAGGGAGGCATTTTAAACTTGTGACAGCCACATTCGGCACATGTGGCTAAATATAAATATTCTATCATTGCTGCCACAGCCAACCTTCAGCAGTCTGCCTGCTCCAGCTTGGAATTACTAATGCAGACAGGTATTTTAATCCGAGTGTCATTTCCACAGGTCTAAATGCTAGACAGGGTGATCAGTGGCTCCAAAAGTGATCCAGGTGTGACTGCTATGCGCTCCCACCATGGCGCTGGCTCCCCAGATTCATCTGGGGCAGCCAAAGTGGGTTTTTTGTTTGGTTTGCTTGGGGGTTTGTTTTCTTTTCTTAAAAGGCAAGAAGTGAAGAAAGAAACAGAATCGCTAGCTAACTCTCCTTGCAAAACGGCTGGTACTTTGAGTCGCCTATTCAGGTGGGCCATTTCCGCTTTGGGAACAAAATGAAGAATGCCTTATTTCTGTAAACAGGATGGAAAAGGTTCAAATTAGGACACCAGTTGCAGAGCACTTCAGCCTATTATCTGTCAGTACTTATGGTCAACCGTGGGTCATTTGTCACAGGAAACCTGGAGTTCTCACTATAAACAGATGTGTCGGGTTACAGACTTCTGCACCCCTGATTAATAACGACAAAAAAAAAGTGATGATTCCGTGTCTGAAAACTTATCAGGCAGGAGGTGGCCCTCACAGATCATATCCACTCAGTCCCTCTCAAGAGAGACACTGGGTTTGTCTAAGGTACAAGTCAGATCACAGGAACTCATCCCTAGGGCTTATGCAACACGCGGAACAGAAACACAATATTTCGCTGCCGGGGGGTGCCCAACAAGCACATAGCTTCTGTTCACCGGTGCCAGGGTTTCTGGTTTGCCGGCGTCCTCTCTCTCCCACAGGAATGCCAGGGTTACCTCAGAGAGCTGTGCTCCCAGAGGTCAGCACGGATCCCCGTTAGGGTCCTCACAGCCCGGAAGCAGGGGCTGCAGAAACACTTGTAGAGCGAACGAAGGCGCGGATGGCTGCTGGCACTGGCGCCCCGCACCTAGCCTTGCTAGGTGCCCCCGACTGACTGCGCCCCGCGGCCTCCCTCGGGCTGGCGCGGCGCCTGGAGAGAGCCTCTGCGCCGCCTTCAATAATTCACAGCCCGGGTCCTCCCGTGACCCCGACGCCCCGCGGGGCCCCGCACCTTCTCGCCCTCATCCGGGTTCTTGTCCGGGTGGTACTTGAGCGCCAGCTTCCGATAGGCCTTCTTGATCTCCTCCGGGGACGCGCTGGGCTTCACCCCCAGGATGTCATAGTACTGGGTCTCCTTCACCATCTTGTCTCTGCGGAGTGGGGCGGACGAAGCGGGTCAGCGCGTCCCCGACGCCCCCGGCCCGTGCCCCCGACGCCGGCCTGCGCGTCACCGTCTCGGTCGCGGCCGCTTCCCGGGGCTCCGTCCCGAGCGTGAGCCCGGGACCCAGTTGCGCTCCCGGCACCGCCGCACTCGAGCCGCCGGTACCTCCGCCGCCGGCTTTTATTCGGCGCCGGCGGAAGGTTCCGCCAGGAGGCGTGACGCCACATAGGCCCAGAACGTTCGCGGAGGTTCCGGCGGCTCCGGGGCTCGGTCCTCCGGCCGGGCGCGCGCGCTCACCCGTTCTCCTCTGAAGTCTGCTCCTCTGGCTGGCCGTCCGACTCCCCTGAGCTCCAGTTCTGACTGCCGCCACGGGCCATGCTGGGGTGCTCGGGGGTGGGGGGCTTCGGCGTGGAGGTTTCGGGCTTCGTGGTGAAAGTCGTTCGCTGCCGATTGTCACGCCGCCCCGAGGCTGTTCCCTTGCCCTTGCGTGGGTCCGTGGGGTTGGGTCGCTCTGGGATCCGCTGGCCTGCAGGAGGGCCGCGTGTGCGCGAACCCTGGGCAGAGGAGAGCTTGGACTGGGAGGTCAGCCGACGCGCGGACCCCACCCGGCCTCTGCCTCGGGGTGTGGCCCCCTTCTGTTCGGTCACTGCGGGGGTGTGCTCTGGGGTCTGCCTTGGATTGTTGCATTTTGGGGGGTGTTGGAGTGAATGGCTGCCTTCTGTGGTGGCGTCGAGATCCTGCGGTGGCTGGTTCCCCCTAGGCATCTTGAAGGCTGGGTGACCATTAGCCTTTGAAGATGTGAACAGTGGCCTTTAGGTGGCCTGAGTTTGGACACCAGCCTCTCTACTGCCCACAGCTGGAAACCTCATAAGTACCCCAAGGGTGAGGAGTGACGTCTCCCAGCTGTGAGCAGTGATGACGTCTGTCACCAGTGAACAGTGACATTATTTCCAAGTCTTTCAAGGATGGGCAGTGATCTCTCTCTTTTTTTTTTTTTCCAGGAATGGGAATCCCCACCCCCCAACCACCACCCCCCCACACACACACATATCAATGCACAAATGGGCCAAGGCAGAGCCATCGAACCAGTATTGCAGCTCTAACGGGCACTGAAGCCTACAAGACCAGGTGGTCCAATCTTCTACTTCTCTAGGCTGCTTTCAACGGCTGCCACGATTAAGACTACTCAAAACACGTGGGTGTGGACTTGCTGCTGCAGCGCTATCAGAATACTGCAGACCCTTCTGGCCTACTTAGGCTTCTCGTGGTGCAACACTTTATCCAGGAGAGGAAGCCACCCTGGCCAGCTCCCTGGAGTCCACTGACCTGGGTTTTGATCGGGTGGCTGAAGCTCCTCTTTCATGCGCGCAATAGGGATACAAACGACTTAATACCCATGAGAAATTAAGCCAAACCGCTAACTTCTTTTCTGGGGAACATGAGAATCCACTTTCTGGACCTTGCTCCTATAGAACAGTCACTTTTGGGCAGATTCAGGACGGGAGGTCAGGAATTTGTGACTCCATTTTCCTGTGTCTTTCTTTACACGAATCTCTGCGGTCGGGCTTATTTCTCCACTTCTGGGACATGATCACTGTCAAGTGCCCGTCTTTCTCTCAGGACATCTGCAAAGATCAAAGAGAATGATAGCTATAAAGCTCCTGACAAGAACCTGGCTTGCTCATAGGGATCACTTAGAAACATTTTTTTTCTTTTCTTCCCCCCCCCCCCGTTTTGTTGCCTTTGAAATAAGGTCTTGCAACATAGCTTTGACTGCCCTTAAACTTAGGATCCTCCTGCCCCAGGCTCCCAAATGCTGGGATTATAGATGGGAGGCATTGCACTTAGCTCATCTGAAAACTTCTAAAACTCCAGGCTACACCCCAGTTACTACAGAGCTTCCAGGTAGAGTGCAAGCACCCTGTCAAGTGGGTCTAGTGTTGGAACAAGAGCTGAGAACACAGCACAGCTTCACGGCTCTACCCAGATTCAGTTCTGTAGACCAGTGGCATTGGTAGGAGGGGCATAGGAGAAAGATGGCTCAGGTGTGGTTAGAGCCTAGAAACAGAGTTCTCAGTTTATTGGCTAGTTAAACTTGTGTTCTTAGCCTTCCAAATGTTGGGGTTACAGGTGTGTACTGTTGTGCGTTACCTAGCACATTATTACTGACTGATGGGTCTTTCTTTCTTTCTTTCTTTCTTTCTTTCTTTCTTTCTTTCTTTCTTTCTTTCTTTCTTTCTTTCTTTCTTTCTTTCTGGACAAGGTTTCATTCTGCATTCTTGACTGTCCTAGAACTCACTCTATAGACCTTGAACTCACAGAGATCCATGTGTCTTGGACTCTCAAGTGCTATATTTAAAGGCTTGAATTTTTAAAGAAAAATCTTTACACCTTAGCTAAACATGGATAAAAAATTCCTTTTACCAACCTTTACACTGTTCCTCTGAGCATTTTCCAGTCTAGGTCTGTAAAAGTTGTATCTCTAAGATGACCCTCACCTCCCTTAAAATCCCTACCTGAAATGCTCAAGCCTGCCAAAGAACTGACTGTTCTAGCCCACATCTGGGATTAGGGCCTCTGGCTCCAAGTCTTCTTTAGAGGGTGGGACTTGACTGATTGCTGCAGGCTCACAGTGCACATAGTAGCCAGTCTTGTTTACACCAACCACACCTTTAAAATTTCTTCCTCCCAGACCATGTATAAGCCCTTCCTATCCTTCTCCCTCTGCCCTCATCCTTTCTGTAAACATCCAGGTTCTTTTATGCAAGTAGAAGTTGAAATCTCTTCATATGGAACTCTTGGCACAATTTATTACTGACCAACATCTGTCCTCACCAGTTCTCTAAGTGTTAGCTTTGTTTCTCTTGTTTTTGTTTGTCTTTCAATTCCAAGGATAACAGTGAGCACTCTGGTCCTCCTGCTTCCACATCTGTCTTTGACAATGACTTTGAGGACCTGAACTGTTCTCTAGAATTTTACCTATGAGGATTTGAGGCTGCACACACATCTCTTATCAGTTACGTGTTTATCTTCATGGTTGCTATCCCTCCCCCAAATCTTTATTGCAGATGGCGTTGGTTTCCCAGTCTCAGTGAACAATGTTTCCTTAGAGATAATAAACATGATAGTACTGACTTGTGAGTATAAAGAGAGCCTGGTGGTGCTCAAATGAGTACAATTTTGGGAATGTGGGCCCATTCCACTACTGTATTTTCCAGATGGGGAAACTTTTAAGTGACTGGTACAACCAGAAGGCACAGTATGGGCCTTGTTCCCCACTCCTGGTACTAGATTTTTTTTTTTTTTTTGACTGGGGCAGAAGGAGAGTCAAAGCAAGGATGGTAGTAGCTTTTGCCCAGGGAATCTGGCCTGAGTTCTCCATAGAGTCCTCTGACAAGGAAGAGCTACATTTGATTGGGAAGAGGGACAGGAAGGACTTCACAGAGATGGGGCAGAGGTCAGACACCAAGAAGTTGGAAGTACCTTGAGTGGAGGCGGAGGGGAAGGAGTTATGCTAGACAAAAGCAGAGAGCCTAGAGAGCTCAGAGAAAGGCTGGGAGATAGAACAGATCCCTGCATGCCTTGGAGAGGACATTGCTTCTCTGCTGATGGGCTCTGGGGAACAAGAGTATTATGGGAGGAATAAGAAGCAGTGGTCATGGAAGTTGGGTGGGCTGAGCTGAACAGACATGTTTGAGTGATTAGCCCAGAGGAAGTGTGGAGAGAAGGAGAAAGGGCCAAAGAGAGACCTTGCAAGCAGTTGCCTGGAGGAGATTGAAAGAGAAAGAACAGCCATTGGCCATTGCTGAGGCAGAGACCACCCCTCCCTGAGAAAATGGAAAGAACCAGAAGCCACAAGGATCAGAGCAGCAAGAAGGGACAGAGAGGACCAAGTGGGTCCTCCAGAGCCCAGCACAGCAGTGCTGGTATTTGACATGGGAAGATTCGGGTCATTACCAGTGAAATTTATTGGCTTACAAAACAGTTGCTATCCAGTCCCTTGTTTCATTATCACATGAAGCTTCTGTTTGGAGAAGCCCTGCCTCTCACTGACTGTGTGACTCTGGGCAAGTAATTCCAACTCTCCCTGAGCCACTGCATTCTCTCTTTACAAACTGAGAGGAGCACTCAGTTTAACCAGGCAGACAACTACCTGTAATCCCAGCTACTCAAGTAGCCTAGAGTCCTGCCTGCTTGTCTACAGGAGTATGGAGAAGGCCAACCTGGACAACTTAGTGCATCCATATCTCCAAAAGTGAGAAGCGGACTTGAGCTGTAACATGTGCAAGCACAAGGACCTGGATTTGATGCCTAGCATCCACATAAAAGCTGGACATGGCAACAGCAGCCAGTAATCCTAGCACTAAAGAGGCAGACAGGAGGATCCCTGGGGCATGCTGACCAGACAGTCTAATTAGCAAACTTCCATGTTCAAATGAAACCTTGTCTCAAAAAATTAGAGGGCAAGTGATTGTGGAAGACACTTTACCAACCTCCGGTATACAAGTCCATCACCATCAGGGTGAAGGGGTGGTAAAGTGTTTGGCTTGCATTCATGATGTCCTGGGTTCAATTCTCAGTATTAATCATGGATGGAGGGAATAGAAGAGGAAGGAGGAAGAGGGGAAATGGGAGAAGGAAAAGAAGACTGAAAGGGGAGAGGAAAGGATGGGGGGGGGGAGGTGGGAGGAGCTGTTTCTAAGGCTGTTGAAAATAGAATGGAGATTGTATAAAGGAATCAAGTGATTGAACCATCATTTGGGTGTAGTTGCTTTGTGATGTTGCCTAGGTCCTTGAGTTACTCACAGACTAACAATGCCTGGGAATCTGGGTGACCCAGGGGGTTGCACACCATAGAACATTTAAAGAACTCGTTGAAAGAACTTATCACCCACTGTCATTTGCTCAGACAGGCTTAGCCCAAGTGTCCTCTGATGTTTGTGGGTTTTAGATCCTGGTCTCTAAAAGCCCACTTCCTTTTGGAAGTTGGCCTTCACCCAGAGTTGATGTCACCTTTATTTGGGGAGACAGAACTATGAAAGTGATGATGTGACATCCAAGTGTTTGTGACACCTTTTGTGTCCCAGCTATAGAAGGTGTAGGGACACGGTGGGGAGCTGGCACCATCTTTGCCCTCACAGAGGACAAAGTATTCTTATACATTGGAGGTGAAACTTTAATGTGTGCTGTGATGAGGGTAGGGAAGGAAGACTATTCTGTGTTCTGGGTAGTCAAGAGGTGTCCTGGCGTTGGTATATCCTGAAGGGCTGTGGAGGAAAGTGCCAGGGAAGACTGAAGAGCCTAGGTGGGAAGACTTGGTTTCAAAGGAACAGAAAGAGACCATTGTCTCTGGAACAGAGATGAAATGGGGATATTGGGGTTGTACTTTTGGAGAACTGAGAAGCCCCTAAAAGGTTTTAAGGGTGAAATTGTTTCATATTTAGTCCATAAAATTTACTTTGTTGCTTTTCCTTCCTTCCTTCCTTCCTTCCTTCCTTCCTTCCTTCCTTCCTTCCTTCCTTCCTTCCTCTCTCTCTCTCTCTCTCTCTCTCTCTCTCTCTCTCTCTCTCTCTCTCTCTCTCTCTCTTTCTTTCTTTTGAAACATGGTTTCATTATGTAGCTCTGGCAGTCCTGGAACTCACTCTGCAAACCAGGTTGGTCTTGAATTCAGAGATCTGCCTGCCTCTGTCTCCTACACACAGGGTTAGAGGTGTGTGCCACTTTGTCACTTAGGGCAGGCTTACATTTTAACTTCTGCAAACGCACCATGTTGTCCCAAGCAACATCTTTGCCCTCTTGTCCTAATTTTAGTAATATAGGAATATAAAACATGTCTGGAGTCATTGTATCTTTTACTTTTTTGTTTGTTTGTTTTTGTTGTTATTTTTCAAGACACGGTTTCTCTGTGTAGCCCTGGCTGTCCTGGAACTCACTCTGTAGACCAGGCTAGCCTCGGACTCAGAAATCCACCTGCCTCTGCCTTCCAAGTGCTGGGATTAAAGGTGTACATCACCACTGTCCAGAATGTATCTTTTAGTTTGAATCTGGAGACATTTTGTTCTTCTGAAGTGTAGCAAGACTCTCAGTTGTCAGAGCAATATTAAATTCAGCATGACCATGAGATTTAGGCATCAGACTTTGAGCACTGTGATGGAATCACATAGGATTAAATAACAGTCATTATAGAAAAACTAAAAATATTTTTCTTCCATTATGTACTTGTGGTCTGTTTTTAAAAATGGCCTTATTAAGGAATAATTGGTACATGATGAATTGCACATAAAGTGTACCATTTCATACACTTGGATATCCTTACATATCCCCTGTTAAACCATCCCCTTAGTTGAGATAGTGAAGCATATTCACAGCTTCCACAATATCCTCCTGAATGCATATGTTCTTTTAGGACGGCCTGTCTAAGCTTGTAGCAGCTGAGCTGGAGCTGCACCCTGCTGGACTCTTTACAAATAAACCCATCAGTACCTGGGGTGTGATATTGACTCTGTCAGTTCCTAGTTGTGTAACCAAGTTACATCAAGCTTTGTTTTGATCTTTAAAAATTACCTGCCTCACAGGGTTTTAAGGAATTCTGATATATAATAAAAAGCCCTAAGTCGTACTTGACAGCAGTCAGTCAGTGCTGGCTACTGTTATGATACAAACTCAGCCTAGATGTAAAAAGCCATGGGAGGAGGGGGTGAGAGGTAGTTCAGTGGACAAAAATGTTTGTTGGACAAGTGTAAGCATCTGAGTTCAAATCCCCAGGATCCTTGTGAAAGCCAGAGGTGTCCTGTGGTGGGGAGCATCTGTGACCCTCGCCCTTCTGTGGGAAGGTGAGAGGCAGACAGGAGTCTTGCTGGATGCTTACAGACTAGCCAGCCTGGTGCAAGAAACATAAAACAGCAGAGATCCTGCTTGGAGGTGGAAGGTAAGGCAGGGCCATAGTGGCTCATGCCTTTAATCCCAGCACTTGATGGAGGAAGAGGCAGGTAGGTTTCTGAGTTTAAGGCCAGCTTGGTCTACAGAGCTTGTTTCAGGACAGCCAGGGCTTCACAGAGAAACCTTGTCTCAAAACAAAGGTGGAAGGTAATAACCAAGACACAAGCTTGTCTGCTGATCTCCACACACATGCTGTGACACGTACATGCCCACATTTACCACAGGAATGTGTATGCATACATGTACACTCACACAAAGCCAAGTAGGGCAGACGTTTAGAAAGTCCCTTCTCCAGGGAATGGAGCTAACTCATCCCCTCACTTCCATTGCACCACTCTTCTAGGAATCTAAATGTGTATGTCTAGATCTTTCCACAGTCGTTGGTCAGTCCTACACCACCAGTGCAGGTCAATGATTGGTAGAGATCCCAATAAGCTGTATACTCATGTAGACCAGGAGTGTGGAGTTGCCCTCATCCCTCCTCCTCTCTCCTCCTCTGTCATTCTTTCCTTGCCAAAGCTTGGGGTGTTTCTTGGACTCTCCCAGCCGTGGTCTCTATTTTAAAGCAAGCCCTCTTCAGACTTTACCTCTTAGTTCCTAGCCCCTCTACGCACTCTCCTCCTATTGCAGCTGAGTATCAGCCAGGTCATGAAATTTCCAGGATCCCAATAGCAAAATTATCCCAGGCATGCAGGTCTCCTGCACCTTAAACTTCAAGAGCTGCTCTGAGCCATCTGTAGTGTCTGTAGCCCAGGGCTGTCCTCAGCCCAGGAGGCTGGAAGGGCAGGCCTGGAGTTCACTGAGAAGCAGAGACACATCGCAATCCTGCTAGCAAGAAGGTGGAGAGCATTTTGAAATGTACATTAGGGCTGGCAAGATGGTTCAGTAAGTAAAGGAGGCCTGCTGTCAAGCTTAATGACCTGAGTTCAAGTCCCAGGACAAACATAATGGAAGGAGAACACTGACACCTGCAAAATTGTCCTTTACCTCTCTCCTTACACTGTGGCATGCACCCCTCCTATGTACACACAAACACAAGCATGCAGACATGCAGTGTTGAAAACTGTGAGGCAAGTGACTGGCTTTGAACTGTTTAGACACTCTAAACTGGAAAACAAACTGATACACTCTTTAGAAAGGACTTTGAGGCCGGGCGGTGGTGGCGCACACCTTTAATCCCAGCATTTGGGAGGCAGAGGCAGGCGGATTTCTGAGTTCGAGGCCAGCCTGGTCTACAGAGTGAGTTCCAGGACAGCCAGGGCTACACAGAAAAACCCTGTCTCGAAAAACAAACAAACAAAAAACAAAACAAAGCAAAAAAAAAAAAAAAAAAAGAAGTTTGAGAGTCTGAAGGTCAGGCTCAGAGAAACAGCAGAGCGTGATGCACCCTTCTGTGGTGAGAATAACAGAACAACGGAGGAGGCAAAGGCAGGAAGACTGCCTCAAGTCTGAGGCATCCTGTGCTATACAAGGAGTAAAAGCCCATTGCTATATAACAAGGTGCCGTCTCAAAATAACAAAAGCATGCTGGTTTGTCTTCACTGTCAGCTTGACTGGGTTGGGGATCATTTAGGAGATGTCTGCAGAGGGCTGTGGGGGTGTTCCCAGAGAGGGCAGACTCACCCTGGGTATGACACCATCCCACGAGCTGAACAGAAGGGAAGGGAGAACCAGTTGCGCCCCTGTGTTCCTCTCCCTTAAGCATCCTGACTGAACTCAGAGCAGTGGGTCCTGTTGTCCTGCTCTCTCAGCCCAGGATGGATTGGCAGCTTCAAGTTACGAGCCAAAATAAACCCTCCCCACCGAGGTTGTCGTTTATTATAGCAGTGAAGAAGTAACATGCATCCCCTTCCAATCAGCTAGCGTGTCCCTAGGGAACAAGTACCATGCATCCCTTCCTGATCGGCTGCGTGTCCCTAGGGAACAAAGCTCTGAACAAGAGACTGAAAAGGCTCATAACCATATTCCAGCAGTACCAATTAGAGAAACACAAATTAAATGGTGAGACACTATATGTGTATATATAGTAATGATAATGTATATATTATATAATATGCAATATATACATATATTGCTGGGAAATTATATGTGTGAATATATATAGTTTTATATAGCTATATATAGTTATATATAATTTATGTATACACACATATTTACATATATATATGTATATATATATATATATATATATATATACACACACACACTCACATAAATTTTTTTTGCCAGTAAGGAATAAGGAAAGACTTGGTCAATG
Organism: Mus caroli; assembly: GCF_978045245.1. NCBI lineage: Eukaryota > Metazoa > Chordata > Mammalia > Rodentia > Muridae > Mus > Mus caroli. The sequence goes on along the minus strand of NW_028227266.1, from coordinate 52,764,962 downwards.
AGTCCCTGTGCAGTAGAGAAAATGACCACCCACAGCAGGGCTCACAGAGGAAGCTATCAGAGGTAGATCACACTGGGCAGTGGACAGTTGTACCATGGGTCCAGTATCACTCAAGTGACCATTGTCATCTAACCAGGGGAACACTTTTTAACTTTTAAGTTTCTCAGCATCTGATTATAGCATAATAGCAAAATGCACAAAACTCTTGACTTTTTGCATATATGTATGCCCACCGGGCCACCTCGGTCAGATGTATCAGATATAGAACAATCCTGTCACCCTGTAAGTTTGCTCACTATTGAATTTTGTCATCCAGTTTGTCTGTTCTTGACCTCCATTTAAATACAATATCTCTAAGTTAGCCAGCTTTTGCTCGCCATACAATATTGATATTATTTTTCCCCTGATGTTAGGAATCAAACCCAGGGCTTCCTGTCTGCTGGGAAAACACTCTATCTCTGAGCAATGGTCTTACTACAGTTCCCAGGCTGGTCTTCACGGTTTGATTCTCCAGCCTCAGTCTCTGGAGTAGCTGAGATTACAGGCCTGAGTTACCAGGTTCCCAGCCTGCCAGGGAACTTAACGGTTCAGGGATTAGGTTTATTTAAGTATCATTGAGGTGGTAGCAGCAGCAGCAGAGGTGGGGTGTTTTCCCTACCAACAGCCTAGCAAGCAGTTTGTCCATTGAGTGTCCTCTGAGAGTTGGGGGTCAGAGAAACACAAGTAGTTGCTTCGTAAAGGCCGAGGAACTCAGACTCCATTGCCTGGGGTCTCCTGAGTCTTCTCTGAGCTGCCCCGCCCCCACTCCATCAGGCTTTCCAGCTGTCTCTCTGAAAAGATTCTTCCCATTCCCATCTTGGACGAACCCACCCACAACCCAACTGCTCAGGATGTGAGGCCCAGAGCTGAGCCAGCTCAGCAAGAATTCCCAGGCATCTGTCTTCAATGCTGAACTGTTAGACAGGTCCCCAGAGCACTCGCCCACACCCTTCCCAGTTCTCAGAGCAGCCCTTTACCTCTGTGAGACCTCCCCAAGTCCCTGCCTCTCCCACAGTAGCACTGGACTCCTGAAACAAAGTGCCTGTGACTGGAAAGGAGGCATCTGCTCTCTGGAGGTCTTCCCGCCTCAGAGAAGGCAGTAGGTGCCGTCTTTGTTTAGTTTGGACCAAGATCAAATGTATCCCTTGCCCCTGACCCAGCAGGGAAACCTTTAAGCTCAGAGGCCTCACCATGAAGGTAGTTAGGCAGTCTTCCCAGGTAAACAGCACACCTGCCAGAAGGGTGGCCGTAGTCTCAATCTTTGAGTTATTAGTGAGGAGACAGAAACTTGCCCAAGTTCACATACAGCTAAGACGGGACCCTGCCAGACTTCTAACCCAGACAACATGGTCCTTGTACCCACTATGTTCTTTCCAGTTCACCACACACCTGTCTTCATCTCCAAGGGCCAGGAATCCAGCCAACAGTAATGGAGCCAAATTCCTATGACCCCTTTAACAGGGAGACAAGAAAGCAGCCCCAGCTCCAACTGAGCACCCCCTTCCTTCTCCCCCATCCCCTGTTGCTTGCTTTGTCAAGTTAGCTATCACCCCAGCATTATGTTGAACTTCTGCAAAAATCCTATAGTCCATATGGAGCATAAATGGTTCTGGGTTTGTTTCTTCTTAAAAATACGTCCCAATCTGCAGGTTGCCAATTTGTCCTGTTGGCTATGTCCTTTGCCTTACAGAAGAATCTTTTCAGTTTTGTGAGGTCCCATTTATCAATTCTTGATCTTAGAGCCTGAGCCATTGGAGTTCTGTTTAGGAAGTTCTGCCGCCATCCTCCATCCCCATCCCCTGTGCTAGGTTCTAGGCTCTCTCTCACTTTCTCTTCTGTTAGATTCAATGTATCTGGTTTTATGTTGAGGTCCTTGATTGACTTGGACTTGAGCTTTGTGCAAGGTGACAAATATGGGTCTATTTTCATTTTTCTACATACTGTCAGTTAGACCAGAACCATTTATTGAAGATGCTTGCTTGCTTTCTTCTTCCTTTCCTTTCCTTTCCTTTCCTTTCCTTTCCTTTCCTTTCCTTTCCTTTCCTTTCCTTTCCTTTCCTTTCCTTTCCTTTCCTTTCCTTTCCTTTCCTTTCCTTTCCTTTCCTTTCCTTTCTTTCTCTTCTTTCTTTCTTTCTTTCTTTCTTTCTTTCTTTCTTTCTTTCTTTCTTTCTTCCTTTCTTCCTTTCTTCCTTTCTTCCTCTCTCTCTCTCTCTCTCTCTCTCTCTCTCTCTCTCTCTCTCTCTCTCTCTTTCTGTTGTATATTTTTGGGTTCTTTGTCAAAGGTCAAGTGTCCATAAGTGTGTGGTTTTATTTCTGGGTCTTCAATTCCATTGATCAACTTGTCTGTCTCTGTACCAATCCCATGTAGTTTTTATCACTATTGCTCTGTAGTACAGCTTGAGGTCAGGGATGGTGATTTCCCCAGAAGTTCTTTTATTGTTAAGCATTGTTTTTCCTATCCTGGAGTTCTTGTTTTTTCATATGAAATTGAGAATTGCTCTTTCCATGTCTTTGATGAATTGTGTTGGAATTTTGATGGGGATGACATTGAATGTGCAGATTGCTTTTGGTAGGATGGCCATTTTTACTATGTTAATCCTACCAATCTATGAGCATGGGAGATTCTCTCCATTTTCTGAGGTCTTCTTTGATTTCTTTCTTGAGAGACTTGAAATTCTTCTCATACAGATCTTTCACTTGTTGGTTCGAGTTACCTCAAGGTATTTTATATTATTTGTAACTATTGTGAAAAGTGTTATTTTCTTTCTTAGCCCATTATCGTTTGTATAAAGGAAGGCCACTGATTTGCTTGAGTTAATTTTTATCCAGCCACTTTGCTGAAGTTGTTTATCAGCTGTAGAAGTTCTCTAGTAGAATTTTCTGGGTTGCTTATATATACTATCATATCATCTGCAAATAGTGATACCTCCTTTGCCAATATGTATCCCCTTGATTTCCTTTCATGTCTTATTTTAGGGCTAATATCCAAAATATATAAAGAACTCAAGAAGCTAATCTCCAAAAAAAAAAAAAAAAAAAAAAAAACCAATCAAAAATTGGGGTGTAGAACTAAATAGAGAATTCACAATATTTAAAGAAATGTTCAAAGTCCTTAGTCATCAGGTAAATGCAAATCAAAACAACCTTGAGGTCAATCAGACTGGCTAAGATAAAAAAAACAAAACAAAACTCAGGTGACAGCACATGTTGGCAAGAATGTGGAGAAAAAGGAACACTAATTCATTGCTGGTAGGATTGCAAACTGGTACAACCACTCTGGAAATCAATCTGGGGGTTCCTCAGAAAACTGAAAATAGATCTTCCTGAAGACCCAGCTATACCACTCTTGGGTATATACCCAAAAGATGTTCCATCATGCCACAGGGATACATGCTCCACTATGTTCACAGCAACCTTATTTGTGATAGCAAGAAGCTGGAAACAACCCAGATGTCCCACAACAGAAGAATGGATACAGAAAATGTGGTTCATTTACACGATGGAATACCATTCAGCTATTAACAGGGACATCTTGAGTTTTGCAGACAAATGGATGAAACTAGAAAATACCATCTTTAGTGAGGTAACTCAGACCCAAAAGGACATGCATGGTATGTACTCACTAATAAGTGGGTATTAGCCAAAAAAAGAACAGAATACTCAGGATACAATCCATAGAACTCAAGAAGGTTAACAAGCTGACGGGCCCAAGTGAGGGTGCTTCAATCCCACTTGGGAGGGAGAAGAAAGTAATCATGAGAGGCAGAGGGAGGAGGAACTGGGTGGGAGAGGGAAGGGGAAACATGATCACATATTCAGATGGGCGAAACAGGACTGAAGTCCTGAGGGCCAGCAGAAAGAATAGAAACAGGCAACCCTGGGAGGTGGGAGGTGGGGGGGACCCTCTAGAAAGTACCAGAGACCTGGGAGGGGAGAGAATCTCAAGACTCAAAGGGAGGGGCCTTAGATGAAATGCCCAACAGTGAGGAGAGGGTACATGTAGAGCCCACCTCCAGTAGAAACAGGGCATCAGGTAGAGGGATGGGGTTGCCATCCCACAGTCAAAAATTCTGACCCAGAATTTTTCCTGTCTAAAAGAACTGCAGGGACAAGAGTGGAGAAGAGACTGAGGGAAAGGTGGTCCAGTGATGGCCCAACTTGGGATCCATCTCAAGGGGTGGGGTGGGGGCAGGGGGGGCATTCTCTTGGAGACGGGGCAGGAGGAATGGGATGAGGAACTATCAGAGGGTGAACCAGGAGTGGGATAAAGACTGGACTGTAAAAAAAGATTAAAGATAATAAAAAATGTTTTTCATTACATTTGTGTATGTGTGCATGCACACACACACACACACACACACACACACACACACACACGCACACATGCTTGCACAGGTACCACAGATGATAGCACTCATGGAAGTCAGAAGATAGCTTTCGAGGGTTGGGTTTTCCTTTCCTTGATCTCAGGGATCAGACTTAGATTGTCAGGCTTGGTGGTAGACACCTGAACCCACAGAGCCATCTCATCAGCCTCTCATTCTGTTTGGGGTTAATATGAGTGTCCACGGCCTGGAATACCCTGAATAGCATATCCCACTGTGGGAAAGGTCATGTGACCTTCCATAGCAGCAGAACAAAGGACAGATCAATCACCTACTAACTACATTGGTGGCAGGGTGGAGGCTGGGGGCTGAGGACAGGTACAAAAGGTGGGCAAATCTCTTAGCTTTAGGGTAGGCAAAAGCCAGCAATGTGCTAAGCTTGTGATGCACTTTGGGATATTAACCAAGTAGCTATGGTGTTAGGTTAGATGCAAAGGTGAAGGTAATAGCTGTTTTTTTTTCTTTTTCTTTTTTTTTTAATTTTTAATATTTTTATTACATATTTTCCTCAATTACATTTCCAATGTTATCCCAAAAGTCCCCCAATAGCGCCCACCACTTCCCTACCCACCCATTCCCATTCTTTTGGCCCTGGCATTCCCCTATATTGGGGCATATAAAGTTTGCAAGTCCAATGGGCCTCTCTTTCCATTGATGGCCGACTAGACCATCTTTCGATACATATGCAGCTAGAGACAAGAGCTCCGGGGTTCTGGTTAGTACATCATGTTGTTCCAACAATAGGGTTGCAGATCCCTTTAGCTCCTTGGGTACTTTCTCTAGCTTCTCCACTGGGAGCCCTGTGATACATCCAATAGCTGACTGTGAACATCCACTCCTGTGTTTGCTAGGCCCCGGCATCGTCTCACAAGAGACTAGTGTATGCTAGTGTATGCAATGGTGTCAGCGTTTAGAAGCTGCTTATGGGATGGATCCCTGGATACGGCAGTCTCTAAATGGTCCATCCTTTCATCACAGCTACGAACTTTGTCTCTGTAACTCCTTCCCTGGGTGTTTTGTTCCCAATTCTAAGAAGGGGCACAGTGTCCACACTTTGGTCTTCATTCTTCTTGAGTTTCATGCGTTTAGCAAATTGTATCTCATATCTTGGGTATCCTAAGTTTTGGGCTAATATCCACTTATCAGTGAATACATATTGTGTGAGTTCTTTTGTGATTGTGTTACTTCACTCAAGATGATGCCCTCCAGGTCCATCCATTTGGCTAGGAATTTCATAAATTCATTCTTTTTAATAGCTGAGTAGTACTCCATTGTGTAAATGTACCATAATTTCTGTATCCATTCCTCTGTTGAGGGACATCTGGGTTCTTTCCAGCTTCTGGCTATTATAAATAGGGCTGCTATGAACATAGTGGAGCATGTGTCCTTTTTACCGGTTGGGACATCTTCTGGATATATGCCCAGGAGAGGTATTGCTGGATCCTCCGGTAGTACTATGTCCAATTTTCTGAGGAACCGCCAGACTGATTTCCAGAGTGGTTGTACAAGCTTGCAATCCCACCAACAATGGAGGAGTGTTCCTCTTTCTCCACATCCTCGCCAGCATCTGCTGTCACCTGAATTTTTCATCTTAGCCATTCTGACTGGTGTGAGGTGGAATCTCAGGGTTGTTTTGATTTGCATTTCCCTGATGATTAAGGATGTTGAACATTTTTTCAGGTGCTTCTCTGCCATTCGGTATTCCTCAGGTGAGAATTCTTTGTTCAGTTCTGAGCCCCATTTTTTAATGGGGTTATTTGACTTTCTGGAGTCCACCTTCTTGAGTTCTTTATATATATTGGATATTAGTCCCTTATCTGATTTAGGATAGGTGAAGATCCTTTCCCAATCTGTTGGTGTTTTTTTTGTCTTATTGATGGTGTCTTTAGCCTTGCAGAAGCTTTGTAGTTTCATGAGGTCCCACTTGTCAATTCTCGATCTTACAGCACAAGCCATTACTGTTCTATTCAGGAATTTTTCCCCTGTGCCCATATCTTCAAGGCTTTTCCCCACTTTCTCCTCTATAAGTTTCAGTGTCTCTGGTTTTATGTGAAGTTCCTTGATCCACTTAGACTTGACCTTAGTACAAGGAGATAGGAATGGATCGATTCCCATTCTTCTACATGGTAACAACCAGTTGTGCCAGCACCATTTGTTGAAAATGCTGTCTTTCTTCCACTGGATGTTTTTAGCTCCCTTGTCGAAGATCAAGTGACCGTAGGTGTGTGGGTTCATTTCTGGGTCTTCAATTCTATTCCATTGGTCTATTTGTCTGTCACTATACCAGTACCATGCAGTTTTTATCACAATTGCTCTGTAGTAGAGCTTTAGGTCCGACATGGTGATTCCACCAGAGGTTCTTTTATCCTTGAGAAGAGTTTTTGCTATCCTAGGTTTTTTGTTATTCCAGATGAATTTGCAGATTGCACTTTCTAATTTGTTGAAGAATTGAGTTGGAATTTTGATGGGGATTGCATTGAATCTGTAGATTGCTTTTGGCAAGATAGCCATTTTTACAATGTTGATCCTGCCAATCCATGAGCATGGGAGATCTTTCCATCTTCTGAGATCTTCTATAATTTCTTTCTTCAGAGACTTGAAGTTTTTATTATACAGATCTTTCACTTCCTTAGTTAGAGTCACGCCAAGATATTTTATATTATTTGTGACTATTGAGAAGGGTGTTTCCCTAATTTCTTTCTCAGCCTGTTTATTCTTTGTGTAGAGAAAGGCCATTGATTTGTTTGAGTTAATTTTATATCCAGCTACTTCACCGAAGCTGTTTATCAGGCTTAGGAGTTCTCTGGTGGAATTTTTAGGGTCACTTAGATATACTATCATATCATCTGCAAAAAGTGATATTTTGACTTCATCTTTTCCAATTTGTATCCCTTTGATCTCCTTTTGTTGTCGAATTGCTCTGGCTAGGACTTCAAGTACAATGTTGAATAGGTATGGAGAAAGTGGACAGCCTTGTCTAGTCCCTGATTTTAGAGGGATTGCTTCAAGCTTCTGACCATTTACTTTGATGTTGGCTACTGGTTTGCTGTAGATTGCTTTTATCATGTTTAGGTATGGGCCTTGAATTCCTGATCTTTCCAAGACTTTTATCATGAATGGGTGTTGGATCTTGTCAAATGCTTTTTCCGCATCTAACGAGATGACCATGTGGTTTTTGTCTTTGAGTTTGTTTATATACTGGATTACGTTGATGGATTTCCGTATATTGAACCATCCCTGCATCCCTGGGATGAAACCTACTTGGTCAGGATGGATGATTGTTTTGATGTGTTCTTGGATTCGGTTAGCAAGAACTTTATTGAGGATTTTTGCATCAATATTCATAAGGGATATTGGTCTGAAGTTTTCTATCTTTGTTGGGTCTTTTTGTGGTTTAGGTATCAGAGTAATTGTGGCTTCATAGAATGAGTTGGGTAGAGTACCTTCTGTTTCTATTTTGTGGAATAGTTTGTGAAGAACTGGGATTAGATCTTCTTTGAAGGTCTGATAGAACTCTGCACTAAACCCATCTGGTCCTGGGCTTTTTTTAGTTGGGAGACTATTAATGACTGCTTCTATTTCTTTGGGGGATATAGGGCTGTTTAGATCATTAACCTGATCTTGATTCAACTTTGGTACCTGGTATCTGTCTAGGAACTTCTCCATTTCATCCAGGTTCTCCAGTTTTGTTGAGTATAGCCTTTGGTAGAAGGATCTGATGGTGTTTTGGATGTCTTCAGGATCTGTTGTTATGTCTCCTTTTTCATTTCTGATTTTGTTAATTAGGATGCTTTTCCTGTGCCCTCTAGTGAGTCTGGCTAAGGGTTTATCTATCTTGTTGATTTTCTCAAAGAACCAGCTCCTTGATTGGTTGATTCTTTGAATAGTTCTTCTTGTTTCCACTTGGTTGATTTCGCCCCTGAGTTTGATTATTTCCTGCCGTCTACTCCTCTTGGGTGAATTTGCTTCCTTTTGTTCTAGTGCTTTTAGGTATGTTGTCAAGCTGCTAATGTGTGCTCTCTCTAGTTTCCTTTTGGAGGCACTCAGAGCTATGAGTTTTCCTCTTAGAAATGCTTTCATTGCGTCCCATAAGTTTGGGTATGTTGTGGCTTCATTTTCATTGAACTCTAAAAAGTCCTTAATTTCTTTCTTTATCCCTTCCTTGACCAAGGTATCATTGAGAAGAGTGTTGTTCAGTTTCCACGTGAAGGTTGGCTTTCTATTATTTATTTTGTTATTGAAGATCAGCCTTAGTCCATGGTGATCTGATAGGATGCATGGGACAATTTCAATATTTTTGTATCTGTTGAGGCCTGTTTTGTGACCAATTATGTGGTCAATTTTGGAGAAAGTACCATGAGGTGCTGAGAAGAAGGTATATCCTTTTGTTTTAGGATAGAATGTTCTGTAGATATCTGCCAGATCCATTTGATTCATAACTTCTGTTAGTTTCACTGTGTCCCTGTTTAGTTTCTGTTTCCATGATCTGTCCATTGGTGAAAGTGGTGTGTTGAAGTCTCCCACTATTATTGTATGAGGTGCAATGTGTGCTTTGAGATTTACTAAAGTTTCTTTAATGAATGTGGCTGCCTTTGTATTTGGAGCATAGATATTCAGGATTGATAGTTCCTCTTGGAGGATTTTACCTTTGATGAGTATGAAGTGTCCCTCCCTGTCTTTTTTAATGACTTTGGGTTGGAAGTCAATCTTATCAGATATTAGAATGGCTACTCCAGCTTGTTTCTTCATACCATTTGCTTGGAAAATTGTTTTCCAGCCTTTCATTCTGAGGTAGTGTCTATCTTTTTCTCTGAGATGAGTTTCCTGTAAGCAGCAAAATGTTGGGTCTTGTTTGTGTAGCCAGTTTGTTAGTCTATGTCTTTTTATCGGGGAGTTGAGTCCATTGATATTAAGAGATATTAAGGAAAAGTAATTGTTGTTTCCTGTTATTTTTGTTGTTAAAGTTGGCATTCTGTTCTTGTGGCTGTCTTCTTTTAGGTTTGTTGAGGGATTACCTTCTTGTAGTTTCTAGGGCATGGTTCCTGTCCTTGTATTGTTTTTTTTCTGTTATTATCCTTTGAAGGGCTGGATTCGTGGAGAGATAATGTGTGAATTTGGTTTTGTCGTGGAATACTTTGGTTTTTCCATCTATGTTAATTGAGAGTTTGGCTGGGTATAGTAGCCTGGGCTGGAATTTGTGTTCTTTTAGTGTCTGTATAACATCCGTCCAGGATCTTCTGGCTTTCATAGTCTCTGGTGAAAAATCTGGTGTAATTCTGATAGGCTTGCCTTTATATGTTACTTGGCCTTTTTCTCTTACTGCTTTTAGTATTCTATCTTTATTTAGAGCATTTGTTGTTCTGATTATTATGTGTCGGGAGGTATTTCTTTTCTGGTCCAGTCTATTTGGAGTTCTGTAGGCTTCTTGTATGTTCATGGGCATCTCTTTCTTTAGATTTGGGAAGTTTTCTTCTATAATTTTGTTGAAGATGTTTGCTGGTCCTTTGAGTTGAAAATCTTCATTCTCATCCACTCCTATTATCCGTAGGTTTGGTCTTCTCATTGTGTCCTGTATTTCTTGGATGTTTTGAGTTAGGATCTTTTTGCATTTTACATTTTCCTTGATTGTTGTGCCGATGTTCTCTATGGAATCTTCTGCACCTGAGATTCTCTCTTCCATCTCTTGTATTCTGTTGCTGATGCTCGTATCTATGGTTCCAGATTTCTTTCCTAGGGTTTCTATCTCCAGTGTTGCCTCATTTTGGGTTTTCTTTATTGTGTCTACTTCCCTTTTTAGGTCTAGTATGGTTTTGTTCATTTCCATCATGTGTTTGGATGTGTTTTCCTGTTTTTCATTAAGGACTTCTACCTGTTTGATTAGGTTATCCTGTTTTTCTTTAAGGATTTGTAACTCTTTAGCAGTGTTCTCCTGCAATTCTTTAAGGGATTTTTGTGCTTCCTCTTTATTGTCTTCTACCTGTTTACCAGTGTTCCTTTGTATTTCTTTAAGTGTGTTATTAAAGTCCTTCTTGAAGTCCTCTACCATCATCAGGAGATATGCTTTTAGATCCGTGTCTAGCTTTTCCGGTGTGTTGGGGTGCCCTGGACTGGGCGAAGTGGGAGTGCTGGGTTCTGATGATGGTGAGTGGTCTTGGTTTCTGTTAGTAAGATTATTACATTTACCTTTCGCCATCTGGTAATCTCTGGGGTTAGTTGTCGTTGTCACTGTTTAAAGATTGGAGCAGAAGCTGTGTTCCACTCACCAGCAGTATCAAAATCCTGTGGCGGGGGTCTTGGGTAGCTGGCGGGTGTCAGCCGACCCTGTGCTCTAGCTACACCGGTGCTGTTCCGGCCGGATGAGGCCTGTGGCCCTACTCAGGCCGGTTTCTGCTTCCCTAACTAATGCAGTCTCAGGTCCCGCGCGCAATTGGATTGGAGCAGGAGCTGTGTTCCACTCACCAGAAGTCTTAAGATCCTGTGGCAGGTGTTGTGGGTAGCTGGCGAGTGTCAGCCGCCAACTCTGCGCCCTCGCTACCCTGGTGCTTTTCTGACCGGAAGAGGCTTGTGGCCCTACGTAGGCCGGATTTCTGCCTCCCCAACCAGAGCAGTCTCAGGTCCCGCGTGACTGGACTGGAGCAGAAGCTGTGTTCCACTCACCAGCAGTCTCAAAATCCTGAGGTGGGGGTCGTGGGTAGCTGGCGGGTGTCAGCCGACCCTGCGCTCTAGCTACACCGGTGCTGTTCCGGCCGGATGAGGCCTGTGGCCCTACTCAGGCCGGTTTCTGCTTCCCTAACTAATGCAGTCTCAGGTCCTGCGCGCAATTGGATTGGAGCAGAAGCTGTGTTCCACTCACCAGAAGTCTTAAGATCCTGTGGCGGGTGTTGTGGGTAGCTGGCGAGTGTCAGCCGACTCTGCGCCCTAGCTACCCTGGTGCTTTTCTGACCGGAAGAGCGGTAATAGCTGTTAAACAGCTCAAAGATACTTTTGGTTCTTGGCTTACAATGTTTCATCTCTCTGTAACCATGTCAGACAAGGATCAGAAGCTTGAGGAGTCTTAAATACAGATAAAAGGCTTTGTTTGTGGGTTACCTACCTTCACCACTGGGGATCAAACCTGAGGCTTTGTGCATCCCAGGTAAGCATCCTACAACTGAACTACACCCCCAGGGCCACAGGTATAGCTTTAGAGAACTCTCATTCTCAATATGCCCACCCTTCCAACTTTTGGGATGGAGAAAACTGGGCCCTGAAGAGGAACCATGGCCAGCCCAGTGTCACCCAGCATTCTTAGCTCAGACAGATTAACATTACCAATGTGGGGGTCCCAGGTTCAAATCTCCCCCAGTGCAAAATGAGAAAATGTTAAATAATTTCTCAATAGATGTAATGCACTGTACTCGGAGAGAACACACAGATTGTAAGCAGACAGTACAGCAAAGTGTCACAGAGTGGCTGATCATATTTAATCCACCTCAGAGTAAGAAGAGGACACTCTGAGTGCCACAGCTCCCCTGTGCCTCTTCCTGCCACAGAACCATGTGCCTCCTCCTGATCACTGTGCTTTCCACTCACCCCATTGGTGTTTTGGATCGTGACTCTCTTCTGTATATGTGACATCGGGGTTTTTTATTTTATCTCATATGGATGAGTTTTGTCTGCATGTATGTCTGTGCACCACGAGCATGCCCAGTGCCCATGGCATCCAGAAGAGGGCATCAGATTCCCTAGGACTAGAATTATAGATGGTTATGAGCTGCCCTAGGGGTGCTGGGAATTAATCCTGGATCCTCTGGAAGAGCAGCTAATGCTCTTAACCACTGATCCATCCCTCCAGCCTCACATTGGGGATTTGAACCCAGAGCTTCATGCATGCTATGTAAGCACTTTACTGATGAGCTATACCCTGCCCCTCAGCTCTTGTTTTCTGATTTGTAATGCATAGTGTTGTCTTGCTTCTTTGTAGCATCATGAGCATACACTACACATAACCATCCATTCTATTCTTCATGGGCAACAGGGCTCTTTCTAACTCAGGGTTATTGTGCTGTTGCTGTGAGCATGGTGTGTGTCTTTTCCTGGATGCCTGTCCCAGGACTGGAGTTGATGGGTGGTTTGGGGGTGACATTTCAAGGCTCTTCTTGCTTTTCTCCTGTATACTTCCCCCTCAGCAGTGAGGACTCCTGCTTGGTACCTTGAGGAATCCTCAGAGCCCCTTGCCCCATCTTGTTCAGGAGACTCTCAAGATGTCCAGTTAAGGAAGGTCAGGGTATAGCCAGCGTACAAATTTGACACTGTAAATGGCTACCAACAGTGTCTGGTTCATCTGTAAAGTGTTTCTCTCTCTCTCTCTCTCTCTCTCTCTGTGTGTGTGTGTGTGTGTGTGTGTGTGTGTGTGTGAGAGAGAGAGAGAGAGAGAGAGAGAGAGAGAGAGAGAGAGAGAAAGAGAGAGAGAGAGAAAGAGAGAAGGTCCTGTAGCTGCCAGCAGGGCACAGGCTCTGTTCAAGCTGCTAGTCACTGCTAGTTCCCAGATTACACCCACTTCTAGTCCCATGTGGCAGTTGGAATGCCCATAGTTACACTGTGACCCCACCCTGAGGAGGGAATGCATCTTTTCTTGCCACCGTCTCCCCCTGGTCTAGCCTGGTCTAGAAGGTACTTGGTAAGTATTTGTAGAATGAACCCAATGAGAGAACGCTCCTTAAAGTCCCAGTGCCCACAGGGGGCCTGCCAAGGGCCCTGCATCAGGTTCTTGTGGCTGTTACAACAAATGGTCACAGGCACTTAGCATGATGCCTGCTGATTGCCACACAGTTCTGAACGTCAGCAACCTGATGTAAAGGCTGGTGAGATGTCGCCTGGAGAAAAGGTGCTTGCTGCCAAGCCTGATGACCCAACTTCAATCCCCAGAACCCACATGGGAGAAGGAGAGAACTGACTCCTGCAAGTTATTCTCTGATCTCCCTAGGGATTCTGTGACATGTCCCCCCAAACACACACACACACACACACACACACACACACACACACACACAGAGTGGTGGGAAGTAAATACAGAGATGTGAAAAAGAAACCCAAACTGAGTGTCACCAGGTCCGAATCAAGGTGTTCACAGCTTGCACCCTTCTGGAGACTGGAGTATGGAAACTCTGCCTTTATCTTTTTCAGCTTCCAGAAACATCAGTGCTCCTTGACTCATGGTTCCTCCTCTATATGCAGAACTGGCCAAGTCACATCTTTAAGTCTCTCTCAAACTCCAAGTCTGTCATGATGTCACCTCTTACTCTGACCCTCCTGTCTTTAAGGTCACTGTGATTAAAATCTTTAACTAATACTACAAGTAAACTGTACTCTGACAGACAGATTAACATATTCATGCATCATGGGACATCTTTACAGACTTCAGTTAACATCTACCACAACCTGAAAGGCTTAAACTGACTGAAAGTCTTCAAATCTATTGGGATCTGTTGAGGTTTGATCTTTAATGTGTATTGTAAAGTACTGGCCCCAAGGCCTGCTTGATCATAGGAGTGAAAGAGTCCACACATATAGTGTGCCCTTGCTCCTTGATTTAAAACTATTGGTTAAATAAAGATTCTGACAGCTAATAGCTGGGCAGAAGAGACATAGGCTGGGTTTGGGGTTCTGGTATATGGGGGGACCAAGAGGAGGGAGAGGAGAAGGTGGAGAGAAGGAAGATGCCATGGGTTAGGTACATGAAAGCATGGCCATGAGGGTTGGCCAGTTGGAGTTAAGAGCAGCCCAGATGAAACATAGTAATAACTCGGGGTTATCAATAGGAAAGTAGATTCTAATAGCATGGAGGGTAGATATCTGCCCAGCTCTAGTGCTGAGAAAGGCTTATTATAAATTAAAAGCCTCATGTGTCTTTTATCTGGGAATTAAATTATCAAAGGCAGGGTAGAAACCTGTGACTGAGGTGAAATATTTCCACCACACGATCTCTGTCCTCTATTAACTAGTCTCAGACAACCGAGTACCTGGCCTCCAGCTGGTGGCTTTTGGGAAGGATTAGGAAGGGTAGCCCAGTTGGGGGAGGCACATCTTTTAGGGCGAGCTCCCCAAGCCTCCCTCCTCTTTAGTGCACTCTGCTTCTTGCCAGCTGCTGTTCTGGTGCTGCGTCTGTCTGCTTCCTGCTGCCACACCTCCTGCTCCAGGGCTGATGAACTCCTATCTCTTGGGAACTGGAAGCACACATCCTTCCTTGTATAAGCTGTTTTGGCTATGGTATTTATTACAGCGATAGAAAAGTAGCTAAGCCATCTGAGTCTGCATCTTCTTCTCTTGTCAGGCCACACCCACGCCGCCTTCCCCCCAGCCAGCGCGCAGCTTCTCGGCCTCCCTTGCACGTTTATACCTTTTTTTTCAGAATGTTTATGTCCCCACATTCAGTCCCTTCAATCAAGATCTTCCTTCA